>NC_136856.1:30302316-32702316 GCF_951799975.1 Gobius niger
GGCAGAAACAGACGATGTTTTAACAGGATGGGCCAAATCCAGTCACACAGTTTATATCGTTGTTTATATAGCCCAGCATCATTTTAGCATTTGACTATGAATACTGCAGCTGAAAAGACAAAACTATTAATTAGAGAAAACCATTTAGACCTTTAGTCGTATCGTGTACAAGGTCTAATTTACAAGAGCATCGTGTTTGAAATGCTAGTATCGTGACAACACTACTGAGGAGACAGTACTTAGGAACATTCGCTCGAACCCCCGGTCCCCTCCTGTGGTCTGCCTGGGAGGGATGGCCGGATCGATACCACAGTATTGATTTATAGCTACCAAACAGCTACTTTTTTACGCTGGTGAAGGCCAGGCTGTGCGAGGTGCTGACAGGGCCCTGACACCTCCGCAAAAACAAAGGAGCAAAAGGACTAAAAACAGCAGCTTTTGTCACATCGAGTCCAGTACCGCCGGAACGCGATCGTGTGAAAACCCACAGCTTTAGTGTGAAGAAGATGAATAATGGATCATCGAGAATAGGGCATACCTTTGTACAAAAGAAAATGGAAAAGAATAAACCTTTTTTTAGACTGACTCCTTGAACTATGTGGGCCACCTTCAGCAACATGTTGTAGCTTTAACAAAATATATATATATATATATAAAAAAGAAAAAAAAACATTTATTCCAAACAATACATCATCAGTCCACAATTTAAAGACAGCAGTTACAGTATGTAGGCTAGGGATGCACCAATACCGATACCTGTATTGGGCCGATACCACATGTTTGTACTCATACTCGTAATAATTAATGAGGTCCCGATACCAGAAACCGATACCACTTGACGTGCGGCCAACGCTTCTACGCGGCGCAGCTCTCTGCTGAGTAGAGAAAATAGCAACAAACTATAGAATTCTTAAGTGGAAATACAATATTCCACATAGAGCTGACTTTATTACAGACTGCACTCACTAAATCAGAGTCTGTGCTGGATTTAACCGGAGCTAAATGTCGTTAATGCTGCAGCGTGGAGTCTGCAGTGTTTACAAGATGCAGGTTAATGTTGCTAACTAGCCGCTAACGCGCGGCTAACAGTTTTGGCGATTCTTACATTGTTTTATGCCCAGAGGTTTATTCATCTGAAAAACTAACCCAGTGACTAATAAGTCCTCAGTAAATCCAAATGTAAGACATGTCCATATTGAGCGAAAATGAGCTGCAGCAAAACAATCAAAATGCTGTAGCTACTCGCTAAGTTGCTGTAAACACATGAGAAAATCTACACAGAGCTGCAGTAAAGGCGAAAAGAGACCCTTTAGCTGCAGTAATAAGTAACCATCTCAATACTATTGTTAAATAAAAATAGATAAATGAATTAAGCACAAGCATTGAGGAGCTTTTGGATATGGCGTTTCTGTCTATGATGGACAGGGCAATAAAAACAAAAAATTATATTGAATGAAAATAAATAAATAAAATGGCATCTGTACAATTTTGATATAACTTCTCTTAAAAGTCAAGCCTACTTTACTTAAGGAAATGTAGAAAAAGTAAGTATGTTGAAGAAAATGCCTTGTACTCGTATCGGTATTCGGTATCGGCAAGTACTTAAATCAAAGTACTCATACTCGTATCGGTTTTAGAAAAAGTGGTATCGGTGCATCCCTAATGTAAGCTATACAATATCCTTTGCAAGCCACGCAATATCCTGTCTCCAAACCCACGTAGTCTGGACCTTTATGACTCTCTTTTGAAATATATTGTTTTCCTTTTGAGTTCATATTTCCGTATTTTCTTAAATGTGTACGCGTTCAAAATATATAATATAATAGCAGTCCCAATACTCGCAAGACAAATCGCAATTAGGTACCATTCCCAAAATTTGCGCAGCCCGTGCCAATTGTTTTCACTGTCGGATGGCACTTCAACAAAACAAGACTTACAACGCCGGGCACGCAGGGACTCCAACAAACCGTATTCAAAATGAAAAAAGTGCGCGTAGACTTTGACAAAGGGAGCACGCCGCCGCCGATGCTCAGAGTCTTGCATTGTCTCGCTGCTGTCTGGGCGCGTTCTGCACAGCCACATTTGCATCAGCCCTAGATACAGACATCACAGCGCTCCCACTCCTCACAATGCATCTCCGCTCGCGCCCTGACGCCGCTTGGCAGCAGCGATCAAATGCTCTTTCAGTGAAGAGGGAGACACGCGGCGGGAGGAGGGGGGGGGGGGGGTGGAGCGCGTGGGCGACCGCACTTTGTGGCGCCGCGCGATGGCCGGATGAGCGCTTCGGCGGGCTTTCGAGTCCGCGAGGGCCTTCGGAAAATTCTCTCGAGCTGAATCACCGCAATCAGAATTCTTTGTGCCGGCCCCGTCTTCTTGAGAAAACACAGACTCAACATGCTAATGGGCGGTTGCGTAACATGGATGGGTTGGCTTATAGGAGGCGACTTGGCAAAGACGCTCCAGTTGCGCGGGGGGCCGTTACGAGGCACGAGTCAAGCTGTAATGCAGAGCTATGGCTAAATGCTATGGCACTCACTCTGAAAGATATGGTCCGCTAATAGGCTAGTGCTTCAACAGGGATCCAGAAGTGAGAGACAGCAATTCAGCAAACCGCATTCACAGGAAAAGTGTGGGTCCTGTGACAAAACAGCATTAAAAGTGCATTATGCAACTTTTTATGTGGGAAAAAAAAAAGGATTTAACCTTGTAGTGACCCACTGGTGAGTGGTCAGCATGATGCCTTTACTTTCCATCACAGTGGTCTCTAGGACGCTCCGGGATCAAATGTTTGGAAGGTTCTCACTGCTGACGGAGCCTCTCACCAGAAAAGCTACAAATCAATTGATCCTTGATTGTCCTAGAGACCGCGGTGATTTAAAGAAAAGGCGCCATGCTGACCACTCATACAGCAACCGGGTCACTACAAGGTTAAATACACGCAAATGTCAACTTTTTTTTAAGCATTAAAGTTGCATAGTGCAGCTTTAAGTTTTGCGTTGTATTTTAATTGCACCTCTCCTGGAACTGCCACCTTAAAGTAGTACTAAGTAACGTGTTTACCTTAATAAATCCTTTCCGTAGTCCCTGTGGGGGGTAATACAAGTGTTTATGGGATGATTGGGAGGGTCTTTCATCTCCCCCTGGTGTCTCTGGCCAGAAAACCATGTTTGCAACTTGACTGCCCCCGGTCCGGAGAAAGCAATACACACTAATGTAATCACGAAGAAGAAGCTAACATGCTAACGGGCAAAGCTAACTGCGGGCTAACGTCACTTTAAACAGTATTTACAGCCAAGTTTGAGTGAAAAAAAATATTTCCTTTGTATAATTGGATGCACAGTAACCCTCTCTTCCTTCGCCTTTCCTGTCAGCGTAGTATTTACTCTCCAAGACAATTAATAAGTTAAACAATCGTAACTTGCTACTACACCTGCTGTTGCGCTTATGGCCTCTAGGGGGAAGAGTTACTTAGTACTCGTTTTAAGGTGGTGGAGGGGTTTGAGCACCCGAATGATCCTAGGAGCTCTGTTGTCGGGGGCTTCATCCATTTTCTTCGTGAAAGAAAATGGATGGCTCCTTGTCAATTGCAGGGCTGCAAAGGTTCATCAAAAAAGTTTTTGGTGTCATCACAGTGTGAATTGTAAATGTGAATTTCATGCTTTGAATGGTTGCAGCACTGAAATATTTTGCGTTCCCTTAGAATCACAAGGTTCTATTGTTGTACACTTTTGTTGAAATTGAGCTAATCATCATATTGTTCCTGGACCAATTATGTAGACCATGTCAAAGTTTTGCCAATTTTGCAGGCTTTTATGAGCAAAAACCTTTTACCCATTTCCATTTTGTTCAATTTAAACCAAACTACAGGTATCGCAGGCATAACCTTGTGATTCTAAAGAGACTAAATGTGTTGCCCATCCAGGTTCACACTCCTATAAAGTTGCCCATCTGCATTGAGGGATGGGTCAAATGCAGACAGATATGAGCTATTCTAAACTTTATGGCACCAGTTATTTGTTAGCATACCATTAGCTAAAAATAAAAGCTTGTATTTTACCTATTTGGGCTTAAGACTGTCCGTTTCACCTTTGCCTGCAGACAGTATTGTTTACACACAATGAGATGGTAACCAGCACAGTCCCTGGCCAAAAGCAGGTTTATTCAGAGTCGATCTGAGTGCAGACTAATTTGCACCCCAACTTTTTTACTTTTTTTTTAACTTAACTTTAAATTTTGTCGTGAGCATTTCTCCCGTTTCTGATCTCGAGCGCCATTGTTATGACACAAACACTTTCAGCACGCGTCGCTGACAACATAGCGGGCGCGTTTTCTCAAACAGCCATCATTAGCGCTCTGAATATGGAGCCTCAGACGGTACATGTCAGAATTACATCCCTTTCAAGAGAAAACATGCAAATCCACAGGCATTTTCTACCCGCGCGAGCTCCCATTATAGAATCCATGCAGTACCTGCTGCATATGAAAAGTGCGGGGGCTGCAATTGTCAAGGAAGAGCATAAATCATCTCCTCTCTGAGACTCTTGTAGCGCGAGTTGGATCCCGTTTGAACAGCGGCTCTCGCAGTGTGGGTGATATAGGCTGACTCCACTTAACAAAGCACATTATTCACTTTTGGAATAATGGAAGTAAGGTACGCAAATGTCCCTATAGGAAAATCTATTCTCTGCGTTTGACCAATGGCTCAGTGACGCGTTCTCTCAACTCGCGTCATGAAGGTCTCAGGTTCAATTTTGGGCCGGGGTTTTCTGTATGGGGTTTGCAAAATGTTGAAGCAATGAAGTGGAAAGAGTTAGACAGTGTGTGGAAGCTTCATTTACTTCACACATAAGTGTCCCGGTCTTCTACGCACCTGTCTTTCCTTCTAACCTATTTGGAAAACCCATAGGAGATACTTAAAAGTAGTGATGCACGATAATGCCAATTTGACCCGATATAATTCCGCATGTCCCGATACCGACACCGATAATTATGTATATATATATATTTGCACTTTATTTTGTGACAAGAACTCAATGTAGCAGTTGACAGTTCAGCCCAAAATGTATAAACTCCATCAACAACTATAAGTGTATAAATATAAATCAAATAATGAGTTTTACTTTGGGTTTGGGTCTCCACCTTTTTCTCAAAGCTCTAGGTTTTTACTGTTCCATCATCTGAGCAGGTCTGTGTCTGTTTTTCCTTTTTGTTGACACTATACTAATGAATTCTTAGATACAATGCTGGAATATAGACAGTATTATAGTATTTCACTAAGTCTAAAGTTGTGTCTCTGACATGAGAGAGACGTGATGCCAAATCTGTGTCTGTGACAGACTCAAGTTTGACTAATAATACGATACTACAGCACAAAAACAAGACGCTCTCTCCTGGATTGGGCTCATTTATACATTTGTGCCTCGTGCCTGTGTGGCTCATTTCATCAATGTAAAACTTCTCTTCTTCATAGCGCTTCAATCACGGGCCTATTGTCTTTTTTTTTAATCAGAATTACGAATATATTACATCAGTTTAGTCTATGCACTGTTCCAGTAACCTACGTGAGCGCGGATCCGTGGTTCGCATTTCCTCGTCTTTTCTCATTTTGTTGCGGTGCTAGTGTTGAAGTGACTTCAATGTAAAAAGTTTAAAAACTCTTCCTTCACAGAGAGCGCCTGCACAGCGCTGTTTCGCTGGAATACTCGTCGTATTTTTCAGCTGGAACAGAGCAGAAGTCGGCCGGTGAGAGCGTATATCTGCTGCTGTAAATGTGCTGTCCTGAGTCTGCAGCAGCTCCAGGCTGCAGGAGGAGCGGGGTGGCGAGAGAAAGGCAGCAAGCTGGAGCCGCAGATTCAATGCAATTTGAGCTTATAATTATCGGACCTAATTATCGGCCACATTTATTTTAATGGCTTATCGGGGATGGCGTCAAAAATGCTGATAAATGCCAATAATTATCGGCGGCCAATATTTTCGTGCATCCCTACTTAAAAGCAGACATAGTATACATCATTTGGGCTGATGAACCTCCTTTTGAGCAATTCTACATTAATATTTTCTGTGCGATAACTCTGTTTCAAACGTAGAGCATAAATGAGCCTTAAGTGCGTGTGACACTGTGACACCTACCTGTCTGAAGGACTGTGCCTGTTTCACAGCAATTACCCCGTCCTTCCGTTTGCTCATAACATTTCATGGTATCACGGTTCCGAAATTTGAACAAAGGTATAGTTTAGACCATGGTCTCCAATAGAGCCAGATCCGTTCTGCGAAACAATTTATTCCGGCCCATGGCTCATTTTCCATTAAACAAAAATACATCATTTATCTGTATTTTCCATGCTGCTTTCGAACCGCTTTTGCATTTAATCCCTGGACGTACTGACAGATTTCACATAACAGAAGCACAAGGACCATCGTGGTTTTGGAGTTTGCAGGATCCATCATCCATCCGTCAATCAGATGTAGCAGCTCAATACAAACAATGAAGAATAGAAATGATAAGTTGAGCCTCGTGGGCATAGCAACAGCAGAAAATGAGAGCTTGAAATGAAATCAACAAAACAAATATAGACTTTTTCTTACTTTCTTAATTTGAAACTTGAAACACAACACAGTGTAAATTAGGTACTTTTTTCTCTTTTGAAGGTTTTGGTAGCGTTTGTCAGCTTTTCCCAGTTTGCTAAAAAGGTACCTTAGCCTGAGATTTCCTGTAAACAACTAAAATATCGCGGTACACCGGCCAGCTTCACATATATTGATTCATGCGGTATCCACGTGGAGCATGGAAGGCTACCAAGATGTCGCTGTGATCAAAATATGGTTATTTCCTTTCTGGAAGACGACTGCAGCTAAAGACGGGAGAAATATACAAGAACATGATGTAACAAACCCATTTCTTTACACTCATGCAACTCTACTTTAGAAACTTTCCAGTCTTGGATTTATCAAATTTTGAAGGGTTTTCCAGAGGGATTTTTTAATATCTAATTCCTGCTTGATTTATTGAGCTTTGAACCGCAAAATATGTTTGTTTTTTTACCGATTTATTCGCTTACTTGAACTGAGCAGTATCCAATATCTTCTCTGAAAAAACTAATATATGAACAAAGTAAAACCATACATTTAAACCTGGCTCTATCCATAATTAAGATTTTATTGTTGAAAACATTAAATGAACTAACTCTCAATACAGGTTTGTAGAGCCATTTGGTAAAGGTCTTACACGATCCAGTGGCTAAGCTAAGCGGAACTCCCAAGTATCAGACTGTCGATTGCTAATATTTCAAGCCGGGGAGAGCACACAGGCCTACGGATTACTCACAATAACATACCTCACCTGTCGATAGCCGTATAGGCTACGAGGAGAGCGAGGAAGTGTAAACAGCTCAATGCACAATAATAGGGACAGTGTTGGTGAACAGCTATGGTAAGATTTCCTCCATGGTCGCCACTGCTCTTCACTATTTCATTGTTGTTAATGCTTTAATCTTTAATGCATTGATCTGCTGCCCTATGAGTCCCCTCTCAGGCTCACCTCTGACCTGCTGCACTCGTTCAGAGTAGAGCTGAGTACTGTTAAGGCAAGGCAAGTTTATTTGTAGAGCACAATTCAAAGCGCTTCACAGTGACATAGAATTGCTGAATTTTCCGGACTATAAGTCGCACTTTTTTTCTCCATACTTTTTGTAATTTGGCTAGGGGGTGGGACTTATACACTTGTGCGACTTATATATCAAAATATTTTCACAGCCAGTGGACCAGTATCTGCTACTCCTGTATGGCTGCACAATGACAAAGAAAGCACGCTCTTTCTTAGTGTACCGCTGAAAATAAAATAAAGTTTGGACTGAGCGAGAAATTTGTGAGGGACTGGCGAAAAGCAGAGGTTACTCTTACCGCAATGAAAACCAAAAAAGCTAATCACGGGCTAAAAGCTAGATGGCCACAGCTAGAGGAAGGAGTTCGCAAATGTGAGCTTGAACAATGTACTGCAAGGAGAGGCTTGTCACCGGTGCAGTTACACCTCTTCTTCATTATGCTTTTTTTTAGCTGGTGCGACTTAAACTCCGGAGCGACTTATAGTCCGGAAAATACGGTACAAGAAGGCAAAATCAATCCGTAAAACATCAATATAAAATTGTATTAATTACAGGAAAAGCAAAGAGTGCAGATGAAATACTTTCAGTTGTCATAGTCATGAGTAAAAAGAGCCTGGATTTGAACATTGCCAGAGTTTAGGCCTGTCTCATATCCTCATGTAGACTGTTGCAGATTTTAACAGCATGACACTGAAACGTAGCCTCATCGTGTTTACTGTTGGCTGCCTGACAGCTACAGGATTGACTGTAAGATTTTGCTGCTCGTATTCAAATGTCTTATTGGACTTGCCCTTGAGTATCTCTCTGAGCTCTTGTCCATTTATGCCCCAGTCAGATCAGGGAGGTCCGCTCCTCGCAGCGAATTAGCCAGATCCCGTTTAAAGACGCCAGGAGACAAGGCTTTTAGTGTGGCTGCTCCCAAACTCTGAAACAGCCTCCCCTAAAACATTAAAGCTGCTCCCAAACTATTAAAACTGTCCTTATAACACATCTGTTTGCATTGGCGTTTGCTTCATGTTGAGCTGCATTTTGACTCTATTGTGTCTTTTTGCCTTGTATGTAAAGCACTACACAACTCTATACAGAAAAGTGACTTGTTAAGCATTAGAATATAATTTAAAACAGCTCTGCTTGTGTAGTAAGTCCCGTCATGGTCTAGCACCAAAATACATCCCTTGACATGAGCCGTACAAACCCCTTCTTGAGGTTCTTCTGGTGGTTCCTAGAGTCAATAATACACACGGTGAGGCTGTGTTTCATGCAGCTAAATTCTGGAACAGTCTTCATGAGGATGTGAGACAGGCCTCAACTGGCTGAAAACACTATTTTTACTGACACGCTTTGCTTTTAATGTAATCAATTAATGATAATATATTAGGGTTTCATCTGGCCTCATGTAATTGTATTTAACTGTGAAGCACTTGCCTTGGTTATGAATTGTGCTCTATATATATATACTCACCTTGCCTAAAAACCTAAGAAATAGTGTCTTTTGAAAAAACAAATAAATATAGTGAGTTGGTTGGTTGGTTGGTTGGTTGGTTGGAGTTGATTGGAGTTGGTTGGTGTTGATTGGTGTTGGTTGGTTGGTGTTGGTTGGAGTTGGTTGGTGTTGGTTGGTTGGTTGGTTGGTTGGAGTTGGTTGGTGTTGGTTGGTTGGTGTTGGTTGGTGTTTGTCGGTGTTAGCTAGTTAGTTGGTTGGTTTGTCGGTTGGTTGGAGTTGGTTGGTGTTGGTTGGTGTTGGTTGATTGGTTGGTTGGTTGGAGTTGGTTGGTGTTGGTTGGTTGGTTGGTTGGTTGGTTGGTTGGTTGGTGTTGGTTGGTGTTGGTTGGTTGGTGTTGGTTGGTGTTTGTCGGTGTTAGCTAGTTAGTTGGTTGGTTTGTCGGTTGGTTGGAGTTGGTTGGTGTTGGTTGGTTGGTTGGTGTTGGTTGGTTGGTTGGTTGGTGTTGGTTGGTGTTTGTCGGTGTTAGCTAGTTAGTTGGTTGGTTTGTCGGTTGGTTGGAGTTGGTTGGTGTTGGTTGGTTGGTTGGTTGGTTGGTGTTGGTTGGTTGGTTGGTTGGTGTTGGTTGGTGTTGGTTGGTTGGTTGGTGTTAGCTAGTTAGTTGGTTGGTTGGTTGGTTGGTTGGTTGATTGGCTGGATAGATGGATGCTTTATTGATCCCAAAGTAAATTGTTCAAATTAACATTAGAATTAACATTACTATTCTATTTTTTGGTACTAGATGTTAAATAATTTAGTATAGGTATCAAAAAAATATTGTTCTGGTATCAGTATTCCAGGCAATGGCACAGAGGAGTACAAATTGAACCTTAAGTCGCCCTAGCCGAGAGAAAACACTATGACTTTCTATATTCTATGATAAAGATGCACCAAGTCGGATGCACAGAGTCCCATTTGCTAAACGCCACATCAAGCTCCGACACCAATCATACCCCCAATCGTAAGTCTACCCATAACCCCTATGCTTAACCCTGGAGAACAATGGTCGCTTCCCAAAGAAACTCACCCAGAAGCCTCCAACATGCTCAAGAACTTCTTAACTCTCAACCGAAATGCTGCACAAGTTTTGCTTTGAGGTGAGCTTTCCAGCGTTAAGCGAATTCAGAATGCTTTGTATTCTTTCCATCTATTTATTCATAAGTAATGTTACAGCACACTTTTTTCCCCACCTCTGCTCTTTTCATTGCATTTTGTGTGAAACAAGAACTCCAGACAAATGCCTCAGCCCTGAATTAATAGTTGTTTGCATTGCATTGCGTTGTGTATAAATCCAAAGTGACATCTAATTACGGAGAAAATTTGGTGCGTGCCCTTTTCCGGTGTAGCCATGCTTCACAGTCTGCGGTTTAGCGCGTTCGCAAATGAGACTTTTACAAAGCGGCTTCTGTCTCCCGTCTACGCCTGAGTGTTCGCGTTCACCTGCAGAATGGAAGGTAAGGTATGTGTGGAAAGCTTGGATTTTTTAAAGTGTAGAGTAGGGAGTTGATGCTGTGAAATGTTGGTGTCGGAGTAGTTCGCTTGCAATCCGAAACTTACTTTGGAGTCTCTATAGAAATGTAGCGGAGTAGTATCTTGCTTTATAAATCTTTTAAATGTTACGTGAAAGTACATTCTCAACAACACAAAACACTCTGTTACTGATCACTGTATTCCATTTGAGTGCAATGGTGGCTTTTATATCTGGCAAGGCTAATTCCATCACATATAGCCGGGACCCAATGTCCCCAGCCTCTGCCACGCAGCGTTAGCCCAGCTCGAAGTGTCCGCTTTGGACAGACAGATCCCCTTCTCTGCCCTGTGCCTCCAGAGATGAGTAGGTGACATCACGTCAAAGCAAATCCAAGCCAGGCACAGGAGGTGACGAGTGCAGCCTTTGACAGAGGGAAAGAACAGAGTACGAAAAAAAACATCCAGAGTTAGATAGAGATAGGGTGGGATTCAAATTGCCCTTCTAGTAGTGGTGGAGTGCTATGGAAGTTTCTATTATTATGATATTTAACTCTAAAGACTGGACATGCAGCAGTTTTGTATTAAAATCATTAACTTATCCTTAAGTAACATGGATATACTAGAAAATATTACTGTGGATCAACATCCATCCATCCATTTCCTTTCATTATTTAGGGGCTGGGTCACCAAAGCAGCAGTCTAAGCTGGGATACCCAGATTTCCATCGCACCGGACACTTCCTTGAGCTCCTCTAGGGGGAACCCAAGGTCCCTCCAGCATGTCCTAGGTCTTCCAAGGAGGCCTCATCCAGATAGGATGTGCTGAAACATTTCCAGGAGGCTGTAAAACAGATGCCCAAGCCACATAAAGCTGGCTCTTCTCTGGCACCCAAACTACAAAATCAACAGGAAAAAATGTGGCTTCCTTTTTCCAGTCTGTTGAGGAGTCCCTGCCTTAAGTGGAGGAGTTCAAGTATCATGGATGGAGTGGGACGTTGACAGACATATTGGTGACGAATCTTTAGTGATGTTGTCGCTTAATCTGACTTAAATTAACAGGTCAACCTATGTTCCTATTCTCAACTACGCCCACAAGCTTTGGGCCACAAGGGCCAACACTCAACACACCCTTCTAAGGAAGGTGTGGGCCAACATGCTACACAGAAAGATTAAGAGTAGACTTTAGTCCGTTTAAAGGCAAGGTAGAGATTGTCCACTGCTTCTCACTGATTGCCCACACAATTTTGTTCAAGTAAATCATACATATTTTTTATCTATGACAATCATAAGAAACACTCTCTTCCTCATGAATGACACAACAATATGGACAGCTTTTTCCCTCAGGCTGTGGTACAAATGTAGAGGAACGTATGCTATCCTTCCTCTGCTTGTCCCCTGGGGCCAGATGAACGCTACTCTGCTCAGTTGAACAGACTCGACATTTGTGTGAGTGTGACTAAGTTCATGTAAGCATAGCGAATGTTAAAAGTTCTAAGGGTCACCGGGCTGTGCCGAGCGGTCAGTGCCACCTCCGAGCTCTCTCTGATTACCACCGAGGCCTGGCATTTTCGCTGACACCCACAAGGATTTCTTGCTTTTTCTTTATATTGTGGCTTGGCGCACCGTCAACCTTTGCAGCCCAGCAGGAGATTTCCACGTACAAACAAGCAGGTGTGATTCAAAGTGAAATATATAGTTGTATATTATTTTAGTGAGCAACAAATGATTTATAAAATATGAACACATTCAACTCTAATCTGTAGAGCTTTAGTGAAGTACACCTATCAAAGAAAAACTACAGGAAAAATACACCATGAGAAATGATTGCGACAAAACAATATCATCCCTTGTCTCATTGGGACAGATGACAGAGAGATAATTGGCATCTGTTCTATCGCATTTACACTTTCATTCACCCCTGGCCGATTGTGCATGTTTTAATGTTAGGGGGAACCCTATGCAGGCGGAGGAGATCATGCAAACTCCATTTAGAAAAAAACAACCCTGTCTGGGCTTTCCTGTGTGCCGCAGGAAAGCCATTGGGCCCTGTCCAGATCATTGTTGAGCCAAAACCAGCCTTGCACTGTCCACAGAGAATTGTGCTGCACAGCTTGATATCCAAAGATTGTATGATGGTCTCTACAGTGGGGACAGAGGTGGCTTGTATGGTTCGCCTGGTCTGGCTCGGTTATGTCTTTTTACTCTCCTCCATTTGTTGTCCCGTTGCTTGTAGTAGTTGCGATCTGGAGCTGATGACACCCCCATGTCTTTCCCAAACGTGTCGCTTCACTTCATGCCACAGAAACAGTGATTATCTCACAGTCTTTTGATTTTCATCCCCAATGCTTCTGTAAGCTCACAGTCCTGTTGTATTCTCCTTATTCCTGGGGCGGCTCGTGCAGAAACGAGGATGGGGAGAATTTCCAGTGAGATGCCGGAAGTCGCTATGAGCCATTGGTTTACATTGGTTTTCAGGGCGAGTTTTCGTTGTACATAGCGGTTTATTTCCACATTTTAGGATGATTTTCTAAATGATCAGCCTCCGCAACATTTGAAAAGATGTCCTCGCGCAGCTCTGGAACACGTTTCGCTGTTCGCGGTTGAATATAAAAAGCAGAGAAAGTGACATTTGTGGCTTTGGAACATGCTAAAATTGGGCTTAAACTGTGACGTATTTGGGCCGTTTTTGAACATGCTCAATGCTACTGACTCACATAAATTTTCGAAGAAAGCCTTAGCCCAAGGAGGTAAATAAACATTGTTAACACACCTGCCTGAGTGATATATGAACCGAGCCCCGTGAGGCGACACCAGCTGAACTGTTTTTGTGCATAATCTTTGACATAATTAAACTGCAGACATGGCCTTTTTCTGCGCAAATGCGGCGTATGTAATGAGGCTTCGTAAACGGACTGTAGCTCAGTTTAATCTGTGAAGATCTCCCCAGATATTTGACCCATCAACACGAAACATAAAGACTCTTTTTATGCTGACAATCCATTCTCTAAGCCTAATGTACCACATCTGAGTAAAGTCTTTGTGGATATCTTCTAATTCAGCAATCTTTCACAGTTAAAAAGTGGAAACAACTTGACCAACGCGCCTTCGGGTCCCACATAGTCTACACCACTAAAGCACATAAAAGTGGATGAGAACGAACGGTCTCCATGTAAACAAACAGCAGCCTCGGTCATGCCGGAAATTCCCCTCATCTTTCATGCAAAGGCTCATGGGGCGTAGGAATAAGGTGGATGCGATGGCTGTATTCAAGATTCAAGATTCAAGATTTCTTATTTGTCAAACCACGTGAATGGTTTGAAATCATGTTTCTCTCATCCTTGATAGTGGAGTGGGGGGAGGGGGAAGAGGGGTGGGAAGGAGGTTAGGGAGTTCAGCTTCCTGGTGGCCCTGTGTACTAGGGATGGGCGGATCGATAACAAAGAATTGATATATTGTTACCAGACGGCTACTTTTTTAGTATCAATATTGGGCAAAACGTATCGATACTAATTTGCATATGTAAAAAGAAGGCGAGGCAGCAATTATCAACACAAAAGGATGATTTATTTCTTTGTTCTGAGCCAAAACAGTCACAACAGCAAAGGATTCAACTGAGCCAGGCATATCATTCTAGTTTAGGTTCTGTTTGTCATGTAAGTATTAATTTAAAATGTTGTTTATGTATTTAATTTCACATTAGTATTGTTTAATTAACTAGTTAAAGTAATATAATTTTAATTGACCAGTTAATTACATAAAATAACCAGTTTTAGAAATGTATATTGATTGAAATACATTCACCCATATAAAATGACCAGTATCGGCATCGGTATCGACAAAAATCACCCCAAAAGTATCAGTATCGTATCGATTCCAAAAAATGTGGTATCGCCCATCCCTACTGTGTACGAAGCTGTTCCTCAGTCGACTGGAACTGACCCGTAGATTCCGCAGTCGGAATTACCTTGAAGAGACTGTGTGATGGGCGCTCAGTCACGCAAAAAGACCAAAGATGTTGTTAGCATTTGGCTTCTCCCCACCCATTCCTACAGCTCCAAATGGGGGTGAAGTTGGAAGCTACCACGCTCTTCCACGGGCACGCACAAAGACCAGACAGGTACGCATCAACTCGTCAAAGCTCAGGTAAGAACATATCACAGCATGGAAAAACAGTAGCCTGTTTCTTTCTGCTGCTTGATATTATTACAAGAACTAAAATGTTGAGGTCCAAAATTGCTTTCATGGTTCATTTTGAGGGTCGCCACCTTAAAACCCCGGAAACCCTTTGTTCAAGCACCCACCGCTTAGCTCTGTGCCTTTTACCTGCCCTTCAGACGAGCACATTTTTTGGTGGGTTTCATTTTCCTTTGCCCCGGTTATCGCAGACCCTCCGCTCCTCCACTTGTGCTGCTGTTTGAGAAGGCAGCACCGCAGTAACGTCCTCCTCCAGTTTGAAGACATTACCTATACACCTATGTTTGCTTTCTTCCGTGGCTGTTCCCAGAGTCCCCTCCCTCCCTCCCTACTTCCCCTCGCCGCCAAACAAACGATAAACCAAACCCGCGTCACGCTGCGAGCCGAGCAAAGCGGCTATGACAACAAACAAGTTGGCTGAATAATGTCAAACAGGCCCCGCAAAACACAGAAAGGGCAAGGAATAAACAGGGCTGACCCGCAACGGCCGGCCGCCAAAACGGATACGCAAGTTTTCATTCCTCTGCCGACCCGTAGTGTAAATAACACCAAAAAAACAAAAAATAAAACAAAGATAACAGGGATGTAGATGGAATAAATAGGGAATAAATTGAGATCCGGGGCTGCAGTAGGACTCAAACTTCAAATGGGAGGAGAAGAGAGGAAAATGGCGGCACAAATGCATGCTGTCAGGACGGATTAGTGTAAACAAGCTGCTTTTTGGCCGGAATAATGCATCACGTGGTGGCGGTCGTCAACGCGCGGGGGCTATTGTCTCCGCAGCACCAGAAACAGGAGAGATGAGTGTCGGTGCAAATAATGAGCAGGATTTTTTTTTTTTGGGGGGGGGGGTTCACAGGTTCATAGACTCGACGACAGAAAGGCGTTGCTTCAGAGATGGCTATCTAAATAATGGATAGAGCCAGGTTTAAATGTACGGCTATATTTTGTTTGCATATTACTTAGGACGATGTTTTCAAGGGGAATTATGGATATCGTGTTTGTTTTTTGAATAAGCTGGTCGTTTGTCACAAAAATCCCAGGAGAAACAAAATAAGATAATTTCATCTTCGGAGTTCACGGTTCAACAAATAAGGCCAGGAATTGCATTTTGAAAGATTCCTCCGAAAAAATCCTTAAAATACTGCTCAGTACAAGCCCGGGAAATTTGGTGTCTGTAAGTGCTACCAAAGTGGAGACACTGTTGCCAGGGAAAACAAAAAAAAAAGTCCTTAAAGTATTGGAATGTAATGTGCTTGGCTGAAGTTTCGCCCTTGGAATCTTGGGAAATTACCGTATGTCGGAACCAGAGCATTGTGAGGGAGCTTTACAACAATATCCAAACTCCAAATCACCAGGCACGTTAAAACAGCTGGAAAAAATCATAGGGGCGTGTCTGTTATCCCCTCAGCAGCTGTTTGATAAATCCACCATCAGCCAAGCCCGAAGGAATCTATCAGACTCCAGCACATCCGACACTCTCATGCACTCTGGAAGAAGATTCATTCCTACCTCAGTCAAACTGATACATAGTAAGTGGGAAAGTAGAGGAGGAGGGGACTCTGTGTGGTTTTTCTTTTTTGTGTTGTTCATCATGTGACCAGGGCTGTAGCCAGGATTTTGGTCATAGTGAGGTCCATAGTCATAACAAGGGGGTATCGGAGTCCTTCCCCAGGAAATGTTTAATTGAACGGATGTAATTTAGTGAAATCTGGTGTATTTTAGATGACTGTATTTCCTTTTATATAGCACAGGCTTCATTATGATAATCCACCAGTGGAAAATGTTTTTTTTTTCATGTAAAATGAATGAGGAAAACATTTGTTTGATAACTCTTTATGAATTTAAAGGGGGGGTATTATGCAAAATCGACTTTTTCAAGCTTTACATCATTAAAAATATGCCTGAAGTTTTGCCTTGGCACATTCACGTATTTTTGAGTAATCTGTAAAAACTCTGATGGCAGCCATTTTAGGGATAGGTTTGCCTGAGTCCTCCTAGGAACACCCCCACCTCCTGGAGACGCCTCCGAGCTTTCGTCACCAGCCGAGTAACCAACCACTGCTCCTCAGCAGAACCCCTCCCCACTGATGCCACAGACAGCGTGTGGAGGGGGCGTGTCTGAAAGGCTCAGAGGTTCTTAAAGAGACAGAGGCCTATTTCAAGACATTCACTACAGCCATTTTGAGAGAGCAATTTTATACAAGGCAGTTATTCTAATTTAGTGCATTTACAGACCAACAGAAGGTTTGGTCATCATTGTACTGTGCTATGGACTGGTGCTATGTGATTGAAAAAAGCATAATACCCCTCTTTAAGTGCAATGATATGTTCATTCTAAACCTCTTAACCGAGCGCTTTCCTCCATTTCGGCTTTACCCAAATCCAAAAGCCTCTAGACTGGAGAGCAACAGTGTAACGCTTCATTTGAAAGCTGAGGCCGACAAAACTGATCATAACTTCTTTGTAAAGTTGTCCCCTTTGAAGCTTTTTTGGGGGTTTTTACGTTGGTTTTTGTCTTGGTTTCGCCACATTTTTGTCACGTATTTCTCACCCTTTTGTCCCATTTTTGTTGTGTTTTCATCCTCGTTTTCGTTCCTACAATAGCGCCTATTTAGGTTTAGCCAAACAGAAGAAAATGTGTTTTTTTACCCTCCAACTCAAATCAAGGCCCAAAGTAATTATTTCAAGTAATGCGTACTCATTTCTAGATTACTTTTTGCAGAGTTTAGAGCCAGTGTTAATTTTATAATTTTCATATTTATTTACTGTAAAGATCCAATTTTTGTTTTGCCAGTGGAGCCCCCTCGGTCACTCTGTTGCGGGGCTCCAGTCCCCCGGCTGCCTGCGTCATCTCCGCCCCTGCTCCAGACAACAATAATGCTAAAACCTTTGTCAGGACTCATGACTTTCTGTTTTTGTTGCTTTTGCAATGGGCTGTCAAAAGACCTGTGTCGTGCATGTGATCATTTTGTTTGTTTTTCACTCCACAAACTAACGTCATCTGGATATTAAATAGATGTGTCCATGTCCATTAGTTGCCACATAGTTGAGTGATTCCCACCATTCATTTCCACTCTTTTATTTCATGGGTATTTAAACATTTTGCTTCCTCAACCGTCGGTACATTCTCTCAGGGAAAAAGATTCAGTCATCTCACTTATTAAAACCTCCACAAAATGTTTAAACGATGTATGAACCCATAAATAAAGTAAAAAATGGCAGTGCTTCATTCAAGAAAAGTTGCTATCAGATTTCCCGTGATACTTTCAACCCTATGCCCGACTATAAAACGCACATTAGCCCATATTTATTCTAAGCATTCATAAAATTCGCCCAATTAAAACCCATCACGAGACCAAGAGGGCCGAAGCTTCACCTCCACACCGCGATGCCGTAATAGGATTTAGCGGCGCGTGCTGGGTAAGACAGAAGAGATCCCGGTAGCATAGGTGATACGGAGATAAGCGTGTGTAGATTTGCATATAGAGTGGAGGAGAACTATCAGATCAGGAAGGAGAGGACGCTGGTGGAGCATCGGAGAGTCCCGGGCGCGAGATGTTCGGGGGCAGATACTGTCGGACGAAGACGCGAGCTCTAACGTCCAGACAGAAGACAAGCGCGCGAGATCTGCATTCTGGAAGATAGCGTTCGATTTGCAGGCAATCCAATATCAGATTGTGTGACAGCTTAGCATTGGCAACACCGGTGGAAGCACTATCTTATCATCTGCGGCCCGAACGTAGACTGAGTGATATTTTTTTGGTCTTGTGTTATCTTTTGAACCAAGTTATATTGTCGATACCTAATAAACAACATGCCAAGAGTTGTGTTTCATGCCTCACTGTTTTTAGCCTGATTCGAATAGCTTTACTCCAGTGCATGCTGGTGGAAATGACTTTTTAAAGGAATATAAGGGTCTTGTGAATTGGATAATGCACATGTAGGAGCGCTAGAGTGATATTGTAAGACTTTGGGGCGACAGTGGCATGGCGGGTGAATATATCAATCTGTCTTGCGGTGGTCAATGTTGAGTTAAACGTTAAAAACTTTCAAACCTAGGTTTTCTGTACACTCTTGCAGCCGTATCTCCACCAAAAGAGCACCTACAGACTCCGGACTTTCAAATTAATATTAATATATAATTAATATTAATGAATATATAATCTTCAAATATCTCATTCCTTACCACATTTAAAGAGTTTTCACAAAAAACAAGGCAAAGATTGTTTTTTACTTACTATGAAGCTTCTACCTAGAGGACTTACTTGCAGCATTCATTCATCGCCTCATCACCGGCAGCCAGTCATCAATCATCCAATCAGCATTTAAAGTCGCACCTTCACGGCAGCCAATCCCCGCAGCTGCTCATTCCTGCTTCAGCCATTCATCAGCCAGGATCTCCTACTTAAAGCCCCCTCGTCCGTCGCTCGGCCGTTTCCCATCTGTGCTGTGACCCTCATCTGCCGGGCCTCTCCGCGGTTCTGCTCGTCGTTGTCAACCAGCCGCCACGGGCCTCATCTTCTACCAACACCAGTGTCCGGGCTCCGGGATTCTGTCAATCATTCATCCGCCATGTATTTCATATCGTTAATGCAATCTTGCATCCGGGAGGTTTTCCAGGCATGTCCTAGTGGGACAAGGCCTCGTGGAAGACCCAGGACACGGTGGTGGGACTATGTCTCCGAGCTGGCCTGGTGTCACCTCGGAGTCCAGAACAGCTGGAGGAGGTGTGTGTGGACCGGGAAGTTTGGGCATCTCTGCTGAGACTGCTGCCCCCGCGACCCGGCCCCGGATAAAGCGGAAGAAAATGGATGGATGGATAATGCAATCTTCCATTGGAGTCTGAGACCCAATTTCTGCCCTCTGTTCACCTGCTTTAAGTTACGATTTATTTAGGAACTTTCAGATAAGGCTCATAAAGCCTTATCGCTCCTCTCAATTAATATAATCATCTGAAGCGGCTTACATACATTTTTTCTTGGGGCTCGTCGAACAGCCGGCTAATTTCAGAGTGTTGCAGATGTGGCAGTGAAAACAGTGGTGGTATTAGCGTTTTTGCCTGTGAATAACAGACTATGATAAATTGAGTGTTTCTCAGTAAATCAGGCCTAAAAGCTGTTGTGCGGTCAGATGTTCCATTTTGTCAGAACTACAGCTGCAATCTTGTAAACTGAGTAAGTTCATGAATGTATTTATTTATTTATTTATTTGATAGGGACAATGCATATTGATGAACAGTTGCACATGAGCACTGTAAATATGCCAGATTATAGCAGGGATGCTAGTTTCCATCTGTAGTCCCTAGGCAGGCAGCACATACACAATTTACAATTAACATAATGTGACAACAATAAATGGAGTAACAGCTAAAAGTGTTCACAGGCCTGGTTTTGCTTTAGCCACAGTTAAAACGTGCTTTAAAAGTGGCCAGAGTTGGAGTCTCTCTGACTGATGAAGGGAGACGTTTCCAGTACTTGGTGCCTTTTACAGAGAGCACAGTCTGTCCAAAGGAGGTTCTCCTGTGTGGAACCTCACAGTCTCCTCGAGCTGATGCCCTGGTGCCCATCCCACTAACAGACTTTGGCTTGATGAAATCCTGCAATGGAGGTGGAGTAAGTCCATGCAATACTTTATATAGATTAGAATCAATGTTTGCAGATCTGAACAAATTTTGTTTAAAAGTTTAATGTAACCGTGCCAGACACATCAGGCTTTAGACAGCATTAGACAAAGAATATTTGTTCTTACTTTAAGAAAAAATAAGATCACAACAACTCTTAATTAAAGAACTGATTCTCACAGATAGATAATGCATACCATTCTTGATTTTTACACTCACAATTAAAGTGTATTAATTCCATAACTATATCTATTAACATTGTTGTGACATTACAGCAATTGCAACAAGATATAAGAAGTTGTTGTGCTTAAAATAAACATGTAGTCCACAGTTTACATTTATGTTGCATTTAAAGAAGAGATCTAAATGAACACAAGATACAAGTTATTACAGATTGTTACAGAGCACATTACATTGTACTAAATTTAGTTAGGTACAATGTAAAAGGTAGTGTCAACAAGTAAATAAATATTCCCAAAATAGGAATATTTTCCTTAAATATTAGTATTTATTAAGAACATTTTGCTTACCCCACAATGTTTCACTAAATAAGAATGTTTTTTCAGAAATTATTCCATTTTCTGAGGACATTCCTTAAAATAAGATAAAATGTCTTATATGAAGATTGTTTTCCTTGTTTTTAGTATGGTACTTTTAGTATGGTACTTTTTGCAGTGCAAGAAAGGCTGCGTAGCCACTGCACAAAGAAACAAGAGAGTCAATAAATAAGAAGAAAAGAAAAAGCCTGAGATTGTTCTGCCGTGTGTTGCTGTCTAATCATGAAAACACTAACATGCTTTCAGGCTCTCAAAAGTCCAATTTGCATGAAACCGCCTTTCAAGTTAGAGAATATCCATCTGCGGCAGCCACAGCTCAGCCGTGTGCATTGTCTGTAGAGGGTTAGAGAAACATGGCGTTGCATAAGCCTTCCCCGCTCCCACCTGCGAGCCGTATCAAAGTCAAGCCTGTCCCGACAGCTTAAAACCCTCCACTGTCCACCTATACACCGCCCACCGCTCTCAGCCCTGAGCACCAGTTTACACATCACACCGCAGCGCTTCACCCGTATACTCTGCATTATTGATAGACAACGGAGAGCGCCTGGTCTGGAATATCAAGAGTTATTCGGTATAGATCGGCCCCATTTGAACTTCCAGAGCCGGGATCGGAGTCACGAGTCTAGTCGTGCTTCACTCTTGGAATCTATGCAGCGGGTAGATTTTGAAAATGGACAGATTGATTGATTATACTTTTACCGTCAGTAAGTTGATGTATGTTGATGTAAATGTTGTTTCTTTAGATTTTTATTTCTTCTTACAAGTTGCCTGTTTAAACCCATCCATTTTCCATCCATCCATCCAGAAATTGATAAACGTCATGTTATTAGTTACTCAATCTTGTCAAGGTTAAGTTAAGGTTATTGCATTTTCTCTCTATGATCTTTGTATCAGCTTTACCCAAATCTAAAAGGTTACAGCCCATGGGCCAGTATAACACTTTTTTCATTGCTTTTTGTGGTGTTTTTGTCACTCTTATTTTGCATTTCCATCCTCGTTTCTGTCTTATTTTAACCTGGATAGACTCAAACTGACAAAAGCAGCGATTAGGAAGATTTATTGACATGTATATTAGTTTTGGCGATCAGACATCGATGTACGTATGAAAGTCAGTATGGATGAACAGCTTGGAGTTAGGGATGTCTTCCCCGGAGCCTGGACACTGGTGGTGGTATGGAAGACCCTTGAAGATGCAACAGGGAGAAGCCGTGGGCAGAAGAGGCGGAGAGAGGGTGGAGGCGGGTCACAGCACAGCTGGGAATCGAGCAATCCATGATTGCTGTGACTTAAAACGGGACCGAGGGCGATGATTGGCTGAGGTGGAGGTGTGGCTCTTGCGGAAACAATCATTGGCTGGAGGTGATGCTGAAATTAGTCTACCAGGTTTAATTGATTTATTATTTTTGCCCCAAAGTTTTTCCTAATATTCCCAATTTGTTTCCCTTCTAAAACATTAGCAAAAAGCAAACTTTTTTCATTACTAATAAGTTCCAATTTCCCCCCATTTTTGCTGCCATTTTTTGGTATTAATTCGGGTCCGAAGTGCCTTCATGCACGAACCTGCAGCTACGCTTAAGACCTGAGGTGGCAGTAGTGAGTATAAAAATGACCAACTTGCATCTAGTCCCTTTAAAGGAACAGGCCACCATTTTTACATACTGAGATATGTTCTTGCCTGAGCTTAAACAGGTTGATGCGTACCTGTCTGGTCATTGTGCGTGCCCTCAGTCATGCAAAACGTCCAAAGATATTGTTAGCATTTGGCCTCTCCCAATGTATTCCTATAGCTCCAAACAGGGGTGAAATTGGAAGCGACCAAGTTCTTCCACAGGCACGCACAAAGGCCAGACAGGTACGTATCAACCCATCTAAGCTCAGGTAAGAAAATATCTCAGTATGGAAAAAACGGTGGCCTGTTCCTTTGAAGTACTGGTATCGAAAAACAAAACTGAAACAGTCCCCAGCCCTACCCCAAACCCAATGTGACGGCCCTTTAAATGTATGTAAAGTGAAATAACAACAGCAGCCCTGACGGATTTACCATTGCGCAGATCTATACTTACATTGCCTGTTACTGTGCTCTCAAATAGCCCTTACACCTTAACTCGACGTCCCAGTGTGATTTTATTGGAACATCATACCGTATAGACACCTCCATTTTCCTCTTTCCAGTAATCGCCGACACCGGAGCCTGCCTTGTACTCATAGAAGAAGAAGAAGAAAAAAGAATAAAGAAAATCAATGTCGTCCAAATAGAGCCATTCTTTCCATTTATAAGCTCTCCGCGTGTAGGGGCCAATTCGCGCCACAATTTGTCCCCGCCACCTTGTGTTGCAAATGCTCGGGCGCCGCTATAAATAACCCGTCGCTTGTCAGCTGGCGCGGCGTGTTATTAATGCACATCTCGGTAGAAATCTCTCAAAGACATCATCGATGGGGGGGTGATGGGATCTCTCTCTATATTTCTCAGTGCCGTGGCCTCTGGGGTTCGGGCGACGGGAGAAAGTGCCCCCGGCCAGCACTAAATCTCCTCCTTGTAGCCGAGATAAGAGCAGAAGAAAGCCATCAAGCACGCGGGGTTAAGATATAAGGTCCTAAAAGCCCAGCGTCAGATACGGGGGTAGTTTTTCCACGCGGAGAGGACGGAGATCGTCGAGAGTAAAAACAATCCCGGTGAATTTATTTCATGCTCTTAAAAGGCGAGACGCAGACATATGACTTTGACTCTCTTGCTGTCAATTACTGGCATAAAAATATGAGAAAAGTTTAGTTTGATGACTAGTTTATTTAAGGCGAGACGCTGCAGGGGAATAGGGGGGAAAAAACATAGTGAAATCAATGTAAAACTTTTGCTGAACATTACTGAAATATATATATTATATAAATATGAGAAAAAAATATATTGCAGGGTTGCTGTCATTTTATGTTTTCATAATAAGGCATTTAATGGCCAAAATTGACGATATTTTCAGTGACAAAACCTAAATAATGGATAGATTCAGGTTTAAAGCAGGTTTAACAAGTAACTTGCTAACCTTAAAGGGACTATACAGAGTTAAAAAATTAAAAAAATGTTAAAATGATGTATTCCGCCCCCCCTACATGTTCCAGCCATGTCCTAATGTGTAGAATGAGCTCAGACCTGTTCACCACAACTGCCTCTAAAATCCTGCACTGTCACCCAGAAAGGTGTTAATTCGGGTCTGAAGTGCTGTCATGCACCCGCTTAATATAGAAGGTGCAGTTACACGTATGACCTGAGGTGGCAGTAGTGAGCATGAAAATGGCAAACTTGCATCTAGCCCAGGGGTGGCGAAGACGTGGCTCTCGAGCCGCATGCGGCTCTTGGCATGACTGGATAATACAATGCTGCTCTTTACAAGAGTATTGGTACATATTTCCCATAAACTGTAAAACAGCCTTTAAGAATCTTGACCAAAAATCCAACCATACTCCTACAGACCCTGTTCCCATCTCTACACATGAATGAGAGCCCGTATCACCCTCGTTTTCGAGGCGGTGTGTAAGAGGTGCCTGTGCAGCCTCACTCAAAGCAGGATGTAGGTTAAACAACAGGCAGGCAGATCGTGGCTCTGGGATCAGCTTCTGTGCTTCTCATCAGCCTACTCTTTATTTGATGTAATTTGGCCTCATATTCACAGAAAAAGATCAACATTAGGAAATGGAAAAAAGCGGAGCTCTAATGAAGCATATGATGCGAAGCGCGACATCGCGTATCGCGGAAATACGCAAAGTCATTGACTTTTCTTCACATGTGACAGTAACTGTAACAAATGCAACATAAAACAGAACCTCAGACGTCCTCCAGAGGCTCCTGGTTAAAGTTTATGAACTTTGTGCAGCCTAGAGTGCGTTCTCTCTGCACAGTCCAGTCAGGACCGAGCTGCAGGCACTCAGCGCTCAGGCCAGGGGTGAATCAGAGGAGGGGGCTCAGTGGGCAGGGCCCCACATACAAACACACCCCAGCATAAAAAAAAAAAAAAAAAAATCTATTTCTGTCCCAGTTAGAACTGACAAAATTTCAGTTTATTTTTTATATATTTATTTCAATCTTGGTTAGGAGTAAAACCAATACATCTAATACAATTATTGAAAAAAAAGCCCATGCATAAAGTTATAGTTTATTGTGATTAAATATGACATCACATTATATTTAATCACAATAAAGTACCACCCCTGGATCTCGCAAATGGTCGGTGCCTTTGTGGCTCTTCACAGGATCAAGGTTGAAAATTTCGGCTCTTGGTCTCTGACTAGTTAGCCACCCCTGATCTAGCCCCTTTAATAAATCCTTTCTGTAACATGGGATGATTGGAGGGTCTTTCATCTCCCCCTGGTGTCGCTGGCCAGAAAACTACACTTGCAACTTGACTGCCACCGGACCGGAGAAACCAATACACACTAATAGAATCACAAACAAGAAGCTTCAGGCAAAGCTAGCTGCGGGCTAGCGCCACTTAAACAGTATTTACAGCCAAGTTTGAGTGAAAAAAGGATCTCCATTGTGTATTTGGATGTACAGTATCCCCATAGACTGTAGAAAATAATGGACGTCTTATGCTCACTCCTCCCCGTTTACCAGAATGACCACGGCCGTGGGGCAATTCATGGCGGATTTACAGGCTCCCCCTCCCCAGCTCTGACGAAGCATGTTCCTAAAAAGGACATACGGGCGGGATTTTCACCGTAGACTCGGCCCTTGCGTGACGTGTAGCTCGCGCTGCTCCAATGCTAACAGTCCGAGCCTCATTAAGTACGAGATTTCAAAAAATCATATTACGAAAACCAGCCTGGTTTCATATATTGTTATTAACCCAGCGTTATCTCAGGAGGAATATCTAGCCTAGTCTAGTGTTGAAACAATTGAAACCAGGCTTTAAAGTAGTTTTTAACGTGTCTAAACTCCAATGCTTTTCAATGGGGGCCTAGCGGCGATATGGAGGTACTGCAGCAACGGCGGAGCAATGGTGGCCCCCACGTTTGTGGTCAAAAAGCAGGGCAGCCAGCGGCCATTGAGTATCCCTCTCTCCCTTTGTCTTTTCTGTCAGTATAGTATTTACTCTCACGGGCAATTATTGACTTAAAAAAAATCCCAACTTGCTACGACACCTGCAGTTGCACTTATGGCCTCTAGGGGCAAGAGTTACTTACTACTGCTTTTAATTCATTGTATTATTTTGTTTGCGTATTAGTTACTATGATTTTTGGAGAGGGGATTTGGGATCTTGTTTAGTTTTTTATTAAGTTATTCAAGCTCAGAGCTAGAGTGCTGCCTCTAGAGGTGGAGGTGGGTCATTACAGAGGGGTCTCTGAAGAGAACAGGTTATGTAATGTTTATGACCCATGTTTGGTGGAAGATGGATTGCACTTTATGTTCTATTGTCCATTGTATACTGATTTAAGAACTGCTTTGTTTGAAAAAGTCTTGATCTATTTTGACTGGCAGAAGGTGATGTGTTGACATGGTTATTTAGAAATGATATGATTTGCTTGGCAAGATATATAGAGAATGCATGGACATTGAGATTGAAAATGCATGTATTCATTCATAAGTGAAAAAGTCAAGTGTGGCCTTGTTTTTGGGGTTCAAATCATTTAAATCAGGCTGGGAAATAAATATTAAAAAACACCTCTACTATAGTGGCTAATTTTGAGAAAACCAGCCCTAAAGTTTTGTAACGTGTGTGCATGCACAACACTTCCGTACCGAGTATCTCGCAGAAGGGAAAATACCATATTTGGGTGATAGCGTCATCACAGACACCCAATGTCAACATTTGTGAATGAATGCGCGATAAAACATCATTAAATAAGCATCGTACGCGGGAGGAAACTAGCAAAACATCTCCAGTTCGACTACTGTGTGAAAAATCAATCCTTTCACCTGCCATGTCTCGCTTTATAGGTGCATTATGCAACTTTTAATGCGGAAAAATAAAGTTGATATTTGTGTGTATTTTACCTTGTAGTGACCCAGTGGCTGTGTGAATGCTCAGCATGGCGCCTTCACTTTCCATCACACTGGTCTCTAGGACGCTCCAGGATCAATTGTTTGGAAGGTTTTCGCTGCCGACGGAGCCTCTCACCAGTAAACCTACAAAACAATTGATCTTGAAGCGCCTTGGAGACGACCGTGATCGAAAGTAAAGGCGCCATGCTGACCACTGGGTCACTACAAGGTCAAACACTATAACATACATCACTAAAAAACAATATTCTAAACATCTTTTTTTCCCCTTTCAAACTGTCCCCATTTCTCTGAATAACCTAAAAGAGCGTTGGAGTATGGCGCTTGACCGTTTGAAATACCAGAGCGTTAACACACAGGTCCATAAAAAGCAACGACCGGAGGAATTACGCTCACAATGACCTTCATCAAAATTCCACACAGCGCGGTGGCCATATTTTGCCGGAGAGCCAATTAGCGCCCCGTCAGGTCTGAAGAAGGTCCCGCGGATACGTTAAAAGTGCCTTGCGGTCTCGTCCTAGCGCTGGTGGAAGGCGCGAGGAGGACAGAAAGCTCAACACTTGTCAGCACGTGTTGGGACGGTCCAACTGTGTTATGTAAAGAAGCTCGCTCACAGGCTTCAGCTCAACGCTCACCTTGAAGCAAACCGTCCATGTTCTTCAATAGACTTTACACAACATTAAAAATATTCACAATTTGGAAGATGCTGCAGAGGCTCATCAGCTGTGTTGTAACTACTGACCATAGAGCACTGTCATTTTTACTGCCAAATATATGGATTCAAATACCAAGTACATGAACATATGGTTGAATTAACTGTTGGGGTTTGAAGTCAATGAGAAGAAACATTCAAACAAACAGAAAAGCCACTAAAGAGCAACAAAAATGTGACAAAAATGCGATAAAAACGTGAGAAAAAACATCAGTTAACATCAGTTTTTCTAGGTCTTAGCTTTCAAATGAGGCTTTACCCGAGCCTTGTAAGCTCCAGTTGAGAAGCTTTTAGATTTGGGTAAAGCCGAACTGGAAAAAAAAAAAAACACTTCCAAGTATGCTCTCAAAACAATAAGACAGGTGGTAATCTTTAATATTATATTATATTATATTATATACATTAAAAGAAACGTGCCGTGAGTTGGCCTTTGCGTTCTTTTCGGGTCCATTCAAATGCGACCAGCATTGAGAATAAAAAGTTTGACAATGAGAAAGAAGATTGGAAAATGAACTGGGTGGTCAATACTGAGCTCCTTTAGACATGTCCTTTAGAATTGATAAAGACGGCGAAGAGCATTTGCATTACGAGGAAATTACACTAGATATTCATCATATAAATCCATGGAGATGTTCAAATAGTGCAATTATTACACTCCTTGTTGTGAAGATTTTCCAGGTGAAAGTTTATCTTTAGCTAACTGGAACATTTTCTTCCCCTTAAAGGAACAGGCCACCGTTTTTCCATACTGAGATATGTTCTTACCTGAGCTCAGACGAGTTGACGCGTAACTGTCTGGTCTATTTGCGCTCAGTCACGCAAATGTAGCGTTCAGCCTCTCCTAGCATAGGTATAGCCCCAAACTGGGCTGAAGTTGGAACAGCTTGGTAGCTTCTAACTTCTATCTTAAGCTAAGGTAAGAACATATCTCAGTATGTAAAAACAGTGGCCTGCTCCTTAAAGAGAAATCTCAAAATTATGGGGGGAAAAAGCATGGATGTACTTGCTACGAGAACTTAAATTCCTTTTCAATTCTATAACCAGTCAACAAAGCAGAGGGGGTCTATTGTTGTGTGTGTGATCCAGTTCTTTCCACACGCAATACTTCAATGGTTCTTCAAAGGTAGTGACCAAAATGACTAGTCAACCAATGCAAGTGTTGCTGCTCTGGTAAACAATGGTCCCTATCCAGTTCTTTGCTTCCTTGGAAATGCAACTGAAATCATTTTCAGCACTTCGTTTTGATTGAAGACTTCATTATTGCCTCTATTTGCCAAAACAATGTGTATTCGTTCCCTTGTTGACTGTAGTGTCCCACTCCCAAACAGTGCCGTCAGCGCAGCCTATATTCATGACCATATTGTGATTGCCTTGTGCATCTCCATCCACTCTTCATGCTATGAATAATTTCCCAGCGCCGCTGCTTGTGATCTCGTTCCACGTGGCCGTGACAGCGAAAGCAATAATGAAATACACGGCACTGCTGACATCTCCATCATACGGTAAATTACTGCTCTTGGCATGTTTATCTAATGCATCTGAATTCATATCCATCTCAGAGCAACTGCCATGAGTGACAGGTAAAGAAAAGTGCTTGATGCTTCGATGAAATCACTCCTTCAAAGGCGCAAAATGATGTAACACTGGTTTTCTTGATAGAAAGACAATTTCCTGCTGTCACTGATGATGCATGTCTGACCTTGCTAGAATCCCCTGATAAAATATCTAGCCTTCCAAGTATCCCCTTCTAAAATATCTGATCTCCCAAGTTTGCCCTCATAAAAAAATCTTATTATTATATTACACCTTCCAAGTATTACCTCATAAAAAATCTGACCTTCCCAGTATCCTCCATAAAAGGTTTGATCTTCTAAGAATGCCCTCATAAAATATATGACCTTCCAAGTATCCCCCATAAAATATATGACCTTCCAAGTATCCCCCATAAAATATCTGACCTTCCAAGTATCCTCCATAAAATATATGACCATCCAAGTATCCTCCATAAAATATATGACCTTCCAAGTATCCCCCATAAAATATCTGACCTTCCAAGTATCCCCCATAACATATATGACCTTCCAAGTATCCCCCATAAAATATATGACCTTCCAAGTATCCCCCATAAAATATATGACCATCCAAGTATCCCCCATAAAATATATGACCATCCAAGTATCCCCCATAAAATATCTGACCTTCCAAGTATCCCCTCAAATATTCCACCTTCCAAGTATGCCCTTATAAAATATCTAACCTTCCAAGTTTGCCCTCATAAAAATATCTTACCTTCCAATATTACACTCTCCTAGTATTCCCTCAGAAAATACTCAACCTTCTAAGTATGCCCTCATATATCAATATCTGACCTTCCCAGTATCGTCCATAAAATATTTGACCTTCAAAGTATGCCCCTATAAAATATTTGACCTTCAAAGTATGCCCCTATAAAATATTTGACCTTCAAAGTATGCCCCTATAAAATATTTGACCTTCAAAGTATGCCCCTAATAAAATACATGTCCTTCCAAGTATCCCTTAATAGAATATTCCACCTTCCAAGTATCCCTTTACAAACATTTGCCACCCTGATAAACGTTATACAGTCATTTCCAAGAAGCTTCTCTCTTTCCCTGAGTGGTTTGGCGGTAGCTAACTTCTTCACACGTGTGGTATAACTGCCTTTTACAACAACTTTCTACAAAAAGTACCAACGTTTCCATTTAAATTCAAAACATTTGTTTGTCCTTAGTAAACTGAAGCCTGCCAGATCTATATTTTCAAAGGTGCGGAAGACATTGGAGCCCAACTATTCATGTATCGGTCCCGCTTTGTGACCATTTCTTCTTCTTCTTCTTCTTCTTCTTCTTCTTCTGTTGTCCATCCCCTTTGTATGGACAGCGATATTTGTTTACATTCATGGCAGAATATGTGTGTCTCTGAACGGTTAGTCTGCTTGTAAATCACGGGTAAGATATAGCAGAATTGCAAAGGCAGACACATAGGAAAGGACTTGATTATGGGCAGACTAGTAGTTTTGTGCAGCAAAGGAATTCTCCGTCTTTAGTGAGAAAGGTGTAAGTGGCAAAATAAACCATCTGTTAAAGTTTGGTACCTCTAACATGAATAAATACAGAGATACAGAATGCTTCCAACTCTCAGAATCTATTACAGATAATGAGGCATAGTGTAACTGAGGCCTTCGCTCCATTCCGGCTGTGTATCAACATTCCGAAAGCATTTTAGCACAACTCGCTAACAGAATTTACCTTGCAGTAGAAGCCGATAGGAGTGGCACTTCACAAAGCAGACTACCAGCATCTTGCTTTTACCGATCGATCTCACAATGGCGCCCAATCGAAAGGCATTTATAAGCTTATACAGGAGTTGTGCCATAGCCTACAGTCCCCTGGCAGGTGTGATAGAGGAGTGTGCCAGGAACACAGGAGGGCAGAAACTAGAAGAGCTCCCGATCAAAGCCAAAGGGATTACACAGCTATAGAAATTAACACGCACAGACGCACGGAGCGCCAGGTCAACCAGCGCAGCACGATGCAGACGAACTACACTGTGGACATACATGTGATCCCGCTCTAGTGAATGGAATAGCTTCACGCCTGACCTCACCCTGGAGTTATAGTGTCGATATAAAAAAAATGTATACACATTTTATTTGCCCATGAAATAAAGAGTGGCGGGTGTCCCTACGATGTAAGTGCACGTCATGTTGATATCTGGTCTATCGCTCAAAAAAGCCATTTCTACTGTAATGTTACTGTACTGTTGATAGTCTTGAGGCACAAATGAAACAATCTTCAAGAAAAAGTTGCCAGTTTTCCATTCAGATCTAGCCTGGTTTTACCATATCCTCGTACTTACTTTGTTTCGTACAAGGGTCTGGACCTTCACTATTGAGTTCTGTTATCATGTGGGAGGGGTGAACTCCTTTGAAACGCGTGGATCTGATTTTCGCTAGCGTTTGGTCGTGACGTACACTGCGTTCCAAATTATTATGCAAATGACATTTTTCTAAGATTTTCTAAATTGTCAACTCAAATGAGAGTCAGCATAATTTTCAAGTCTTTAACTGGTAGAGAGGATCATTTAAATGTGGTGGAAAAAATCTCCCAAGTGATAACAGTATTTTTTTCAAAAATAAATATAAAAACCTCAAAATCCACTGTTCCAAATTATTATGCAACTCATCGTTTCAATACATTTTAAAGCTTGTAATTAACTGAAAATGGTCATTTGTTGAATTTGTAGCATTAGGAGGTCAATGCTACAAATTCAATACAAAATCAAAAGCTATTTCAACCAAAAAAATCATAACAGGTCAAGTTATATTTTACCATAGGAGCCCTTGTGTGATAGCAGCTTAAAAATTCTTAAATCCATTAAACTTGAGAGTTTTTGGACAGTTTCTGCTTGGATTTCATTGCAGGATGTCAGAATAGCCTCCCAGAGCTGCTGTTTGGATGAAAACTGCCTCTCACCCTCATAGAAGTTTTTTTTTGTTGAGGCTCCAAAGGTTCTCAACAGGGTTGAGGTCAGGGGAGAAGGGGGTCCACATCATGAGTTTCTCTCCTTTTATGCCCATAGCAGCCAGTGATGCAGAGGTATTCTTTACAGCAGGACATGGTACGTTGTCATGCATGAAGATGATCTTGTTCGGGAAAGCACAGCTCTTCATTTTGTAGCATAGAAGACAGTGGTCAGTCAGAAACTCCTAAAGCCAAGGGGCCGACCAGCTCTCTCCCCATGATTCTGGCCCAAAACATGACTCCGTCACCTCCTTACTGACGTCACAGCCTTGTTGGGACATTGTGGCCATTCACCAACCATCCACTACTCCATTGATTTGACCATCCAGGGTTACACAGCCTCATACATGTCTATAACCGATTGAAAAAAAACAGAAATCCTGACGCCACTAAAGTCTGATATGGTCTTTTTCCAGACGTTAGTTAGCCTCTTCACCGACCAACTGGATCACTTTGTTTCTTGTGCTTTCTTTCATAATTTCTTGGTGAAAACGACCAGTCTTCAAAGACACATGCCGGTATAACCACAAATGACGACGCGGCAAATGGAGAAGACCGCGTTTTCTTCCCTAATCGTGTGGAAATGACACCAGAGATAACACCATTCGAAAGGTCAGGACTTCTCTAATGAGCCATTTACACTGGGAAAAAAAATCTGCTCCAAATGCTAGATGTTTGCTGCAACGTACCCTGGCATTTAACGACACGCATAGTAAGATCACAGTCCTTAATTTAATCTCCCATGTCAAATGCAAAGTACGTAGGAAGGCGTGTGTTAATATCAGCGCAATTAATTCGCGGCCTTTGCAAATGATATGACAAACATCTCAGTCGCCGCCATATTCGGTCTAGTTCGCTCAAGTAAACAAATCGTCCCCGTGGAGTTTGTAAGGTTCTCTCTGCGTTCTGAGTAGGTTCAAGTTTTGACAACTCGTACAGCAAAAAAGAAACAGGGAATGCTTTGAAATTGCCGCTAAAAACATAAAAAATGCATGAACTCTGCAAAAAATGCATGTAGTGTACAGATGGCGTGGAGAACAAAAAAGGTCAGATCCTACCACTTCCATTGAGAACCTATCATCTACCCTCTAAATTGTGCAATGTACGCATAGTAGTAGTAGTGCTACATCAAAACAGGTACATTTAGTGCAAGCGGAACGTTCAACGATTTCAAACCATTTCATTAAAACATAGTTAAAGCAAAATATACTTTTTACTTGGATGTTTTCTTATCAAAACAGACCTGGAGTTGTGTTTTTGAGCCGCTAGCGCATCTTTGAGTGATCTTTTAAATCTTCACCAGTGGCACTTTTTTAGCAAACGGCTCTTCCTGAGGTCCTATGTATCCAGGAAGTCATTTCCTCACCTCCCGATCTCTTGCAAAGCTTAAATCTTTCACCGCAAAAAGAAAACACTCGCCATCACTTCACTACTTTCTTTATTGAAACAGCTGCGCAGCAAAGGGGAGTGAGCGGAGGGGGTGGTGAGGGGCTTATGGTAGCTCTCTTGGAGGATCAGGAAGCGAAACTACTGGATTTTTTGTTTCAGCCGTTTGTGTGTGTGTGTGTGTGTGTGTGTGTGTGTGTATCTGTGTATGTGTGTGTACGTGATACATATGTGTTTGACATTATTACATTATTAAACATAATGTAAACATACTTAAAAACTAGAGAATTCACATGGTGGATTCTCCTTCACAAGTGATTTAAATAGTTCAAGTGTCAGAAGACTGTCCACACGCAAAGCCTTCTGTGCCTCATTCCAAACATGGAAAAAGCAGCAAAATGCCACCGTTTTTCCATACTGAGATCTGTTCTTACCTGAGCACTTCGATGTCCGCGCCGTGATATCTTCACTTTACTGCGCTGTTGTCGAAGTGCTCTTAAGGTGCTATTACGCCATACAGTATAGTACCCCTTTTAATCCACTTAGAACCGTATTTAAATAGGGGAAAACGTGGAAGAGCTTGGTCGCTTCTAATTTCACCCCTGAATGCTAACAAAATCTTTTGGTCTTTTTTGCGTGCACGCACAAAGACCAGACAGCTACACATCAACTCGTCTAAGCTCAGGTAAGAACATATCTCAGTGTGGAAAAATGGTGGCCTGTTCCTTTAAGGGAGAAAACTGGCTAAAAATCTCCACTTCGACCACTGTGTGAAAAATCAATACTTTGACCTGCCGTGTCTCGCCGTAACACGGTGTGACTCTATTGTCAAAATGTCTTGAGACCTCAACTGGTAAGCATTTGACCTGACATGTATTCAATTTAAAAAATATTCATTGTATATAAGACAACACTAGTTACTATTACTTGATTGCACATTTTCCAATCTATGTTGCACCCCCTGAGTGTTTCTTAAGAGCTGATGGAACCCATGAATTTCTCCATTGTGAGATCAATAAAGTCCTGTCTTATCTTATAACCAAGAAGAGCTTTGTAAATAAACAGCAGACCTTGCTTCTAGAGATTGCTATTTTAGCATATAGATCAGTGTTTTTCAACCACTGTGCCGTGGCACACTAGTGTGCCATGAGATAATGTCTGGTGTGCCTTGGGAAATGATCTAATTTTAATCAAGTTGATTTTTTGAAAACAAATTCATTATTATCCGCAAATAATGTACCATTTTCGAGTGTCTGTGCTGTCTAGTGATCGGCAGAGTAACCATGTAATACTCAGGTAGCTAATTTCTTTGAGACAAGAGAATTAGTGATGCATGGATGCGGCAGGGCTGTGACAGTGGCTGTGGCTCGCGAGACTATACGGTTCCTATTCAAGACACTTTGATGAGATTGACTGAATACAGGCTACAGAGTTAGATTTTTATTTGCATTTTCTGTTGGTGGTGTGCCTCAAGAATATTTCAATGAAAAAAATGGCTCAAAAAAGGTTGAAAAACACTGATATAGATCACAGGGTCCTATCACCATCTCCTGTGATGAATCTATAGGTGAAACTCGGGAAATTAGAATATTGTTCAAAAGCTTATTTATTTCTGTAATTCAACTTAAAATGAGAAACTAACATGATATAGACTCATTACATGCAAAGTGACATATGTTAAGCTTTTGTTTGTTATAATTTGCAAAATTGCATCTAAAGGCTTTAGCACAGATGCAGTGGAACGCATGTAAATTATATTCATAAATATGCATATACGTATACAGATATTAATTTTAAGACAGTTTTGCTTTAAGTTCGTTCGTTCCTGAACATGTTTACCAAATGAGAGCCTCTCATCGATCCAAGTGCCAAGATATTTATAACATGATGGCACTTGCTCAATCATGGAGCTGTTTACAGCAGAAATTGATATTATCTGAGACCGACTATTTTCTGGACAGGCATTTTGCTTAATTTGTTTCAATTCATCAACAATTTTAAATCAGCAAAATTTTGTTGAATCTAAATAAAATCATGTTGTATATTATGAGCAACTTACCTCATTTAAGGAGTAAAATCCACGTACAACCATACTGTGCATACTGGAGGGAATTCCAGTTCTATTCTTGCCATTTTGATAGTTACTGAACACTTGATTCCATAAAGCTCCTTATTGGGCCGCGGCTTGTCACAATCAGCTAGTAAAACTATGATTAGTACAAACCACCGGCACTTTCACATCGAACTAATGACAGTTTGTGCCTATTTCAAGTTCATGAAAAGCTGCCAGCCGGGGCCTGATTGCCGTTATGTAATGTAGGTTGCTTTAGAAATGATCGGAGAAAAGGCTCAAGCCAGCAATTCACATTGCATTGTTTGCTGTCATGCTTTCTTGACATTGATGTGGCACCCCGGGAATCCAACCCACAATAGACAGAATAAACATAAAAAAAATAAAAAATACACAAGCCACAGAAAGATTATCATCTTCAATCGTAAATGAAGTCTTTCATGTGAACGTTTTTGTCAAATCCTCTGAAAACGATACGCCGCTGCTCTCGAAAACACAATTACCACCATAATCACTCATTGTAACAATGTGATAATCACTTTTGGTACTTCTTCCAAACCCTAGTGTGCGGTGGTAAAAAAAAAAAAAAAAGAACAAACAGTAGGGAACAGTAGGGAAATAAGATGTTTTTGAGGACTTAAATTTGAAAATACTGAAGATGGGGAGTATATTATAAAGCGATACAGCTTTGCATCAATTCCATCTAACTCAGAATGCGAGGATAACTAGTGCAAACAAACTCACTTTCCACAGTCGTATTTCCCGTCGCGGTTGGCATTCTTGTTGAACTTTTGTCCTGCGGGCCCACGTCGTCTAAAATGTTCATGTAAGGCGAGAAATCCCCATTACCTTTGAAACGGCACGCTGCAGGACTCAACACATCCTACTGTGTGGCGAAAGGATAATCGTGTTCCCAGAGCAAACAGGCATGTGCAGGTGGTCCATGGGAAGATGGATACATAAAAAAATAACACCTTAGAGCTTGCACTTGATTCAGTGACTACATTAAGACGCCGCGCTGTAACCTGTCAAAGTGGTGACGCCTCTGAATTATGTGTTAAGTTCACTACTTTGCCCATCAGCAGTGGGTCTGGTACACAGCTAGTCATAAAAAGGGCAACGCATCCTGGATCTGCAGTTGATAAGTGATGGGAGCAACATCCGCACTTTTCAATCCCCTTTTTGGTGAGAGAAACTAATTTCATTTTATAGCGCTACATAAATCTCTGGGTTCTGGACATAAATTATTCCAAGCCTGTGATCAGAACCACAGGAAAACGGCAAGTTTTGTTCATAAACGCATTAGTTCACTGCCAATGGACGATATTTGATTTGGATAAAATGTTAATGTTCAAGCCAAATGATCAATATGTGACGAAAAAAGGATTACCTTTTGCATCACATATTGATGGCTGTGATGGTTAAAATACCCATTTTGTCACATTTTGAATAAAAAGGTTCAAAATTAGGTATAGTCCCTTTAGCGTTAGCAATAGTAACTAGTCGATACGCTTGTGTACCTGCGTACATTGGTGTATGAAGAAGAGTGTGAATGGTTCCTTGGGTAAAAGCACTACATAAGTTGAGACCATTTAACATTTGTGTTGAATGAACCCCGGAAATAAACATAGGCTAATTATTTATACTCCCAATCTAGAAAACTACCTTGTAGGCTACATGCATTTGATTTAAAAGCCCAATACCAATTTTTTGATAACAATCAAAATGTTAGTTGCAATCCAAAGTCATTCCTCACTTTCAATGGAACAAATTTAGTTCCATTACTAGAAAAAAAATAGATGGTATTATAGTGCAAGAGGGACAGAATAAAAGCTGTACCTCTGATTAAAGTTGTAAACCAAGAAGGGAAAGAAAAAGCACTAACTGTCTTCTCCGCGAATCACCTGAAACAAAAGATCTCTTCCTTTACCTTTTCATATTTGACAAATAAAGAAAACTTGTAAAACATTAAAGTGAGTTATCTGCCCATTTATTTCAATGGATGAAGGCTTCTGTTTCATCCAAAGGGGGCGCTAACATAAAACCAAAGGCACTCACTGGTTGGCAGTGTTGGCTAGCGTTACTTTTAGAAGTAACCATTTCCCTTGCCGGTCCTTTGGAAAGCTAACTTATTATGTTGATGTGCTAAGTTCTTATCAAAGCAATGCGCTAGAGTACTCATGCATTAGCAATAATTAACATCTCCATGTAGCCTTCATTTGCCTTTTTGACGCTGAAAGCTCCAGTTCACAAACTGAGGCACCATACAAGCTAAACCACGTAAACAACAGCCTGTTTTCAGCGAATGCATACATAGTAATGCAACAACAAAGTTCACTTAAGGCAAGTTTGTCAATAGATGTGGTGAGAAGGCTGCGCTCCTTATAAAGGAAAAAGCACATGGGTTACGAGCAAAATATGATGAATACTGTAGCTAAAGGCACACACCCAAACCTCTGAGGCTGTGCTTTTATTCTTTGCTGCCAAAAGACAAGATGGATAAGGCTCTGACTCCACGGCTGACCAGAGAAATGCTGTGAAAGGAGATGACCTGAACAAACGTGTTGCTGTGACAGAAAACGGACATTTTTAGACTAGATTTTAGACTAGCTTAATTTGGCACGCAAAACTACTTTACCATATCTTCCGGACCATACATCGCTCTGGAGTATAGGACGCACCAGCCAAAAAAGTGAGTAATGAAGAAGAAAAAAGACATATAAGTCGCTCCAGAGTATAAGACGCACTAGCCAAAATATGCCTAAGGAAGAAAAACAACAGGCTGAACAGCATGCTAACGTAACACATTGATGGTTAGCAACATGAAGCAAAAACAACAAATTAAATGGGTGTCTGGTATGTTAACGTCACATAAACAGTTCAGATAACTATCGCATAAAGAACATACCAAACTCTCGATCTAACTCTCGATCTCACTCCCGATCACTAATTTAAATCGTCATCCTTGGTGTCACTTCTGGCAACTACCTGCACTGTTGACAAGCCTCTCCCGGCAGCACGTTATTCAAGCTCACATTTGCAAACTCGTTCCTCTAGCTGTGCACCATCAAGCTTTTAGCCCGTGATTAGCTATTGTGTTTTCTTCATTGCGGTAAGTGTAACCTCCACTTTTCACCAGCCCCTCGCAAGTTTCTCACTCACTCCAAACGTTCTTTCTGCCACTCGGGCGTGGCCTTGCGAATGGGAAGGAAGTCTGTTTGACATTTTCTGGCGGACTGTAAACATATTTTGCACACACCAATACAGTCAGTTCCTTTTCGCAGCACACTCTCCAGTAGAAGTGAAGAAAAACCAGAACGGACTCGAAGCTATAGCATTAGCAACCAGCATGAAGCTAACGCTAGGATTACAGGTTAGCATTCCATGTTGCATCTGGGCCGTTGAACATTGTCAAAATAGTGGTGGAGCGAAGAGGTGAAGAGGTAGCCATTGTATGGGCATTTCCAAAGAAGTGAAAAAGAAAAAGAAAGGAAAGTATATTCAGTGTGGTGGAACCTGAAACCTGCTTTGCTAACATCCATAAGTGACAGCATTAAGGCGTTTAGCTGTAACTGCAAATGCTGGCAGGACAGGGAAAGCTATTTAAGCTTCTAAAGTCGATTTGTAAGGCTGTCAGGAACAACTCATGCACAGGTGGTCCGTAAACAACGCCGTAAATGAGCCGAACTTGCACTGGAAATCCTGTTACGGCATTTACAGTCACCCGCGATTGAGGCGTGATGCGGTGAATAATTACATGTTAGATTTGACAGACCGGAGAAGAAAGGCGCCGTCTCACAGAGCTTGTTAGCTGCTCTTTCAACTCCATGAATGCACCAATCAGAGCCAGACGTCACAGGGATCAGCTGCGCCAAGGCCCTTTTCGAGCCGCATAAAAGAAATCCCTCCGTGAACCTGGTATTGATACGCTTTCAACCTAATTGAGAAAGAAATGGTACAACTCTGCGGGTACTAATTTTATTTGTTTTACTTTTTTTTTATTTTCCGGAGTAGTGATTTGGTTGCAAAATGCTTTTCAACGCAGCAATGAGGTTTTCTTACTTTTATGTGCAATATTTTCAGGATTTTAAATAGATAGAGGAGGAATTGACTAATATAGCACAGGAGATTTGGAGAGGTTTTGCAAAAATTATATGTATAGCTTGAAGTCGACATTTCTGTCACCGTAACCAACCTACGGTGGGGTCTGATGTCTAAATCACTGCATGCTTGAATGCTACTTCCATTGATAATGTATCAGTTTTATAAAGCGCCGCTCTGAAGCTGCCCTTGTCATGTGTGACAGAGAAATGGCTGCCAATCTGTGCCAAAAGCCTTTGCGAGGATAAAACACTACATGCGTCTCGATGTGTGGAGTTTGCATGTCCTCAAAGTTTTTATGTTTTGGCTTTTCTTTATTTTCAACACAATTTACATTCTGGGATTCTCATTGGAGACATGAACACATGGGATTAAACTAACTTAAAATATATCCACTATTTTTGAAAACCTGCGTAGTGTGCATTGGATATGGTATGGTTTCAGCAAGCTTTTTTCTGGTCTAGTACACTTTTTGGCCTACTCCTTGACACTGTTCCACTGTTTTTTATTAAGTAAAAATGACTGTCGCAGATGCCTCAGTGCCATCTGCATGTGTGTGAGTGAGTGGTTGGTGGTCAGAGGGACCGTTGGCACAGATGTGAGCAGCCTCGCTTCTGTCAGTCTACCCCAGGGGAAACTGTGGCTACAAATGTAGTTTACCACCATCAGCATGGACTCCCTCCCTTTCATATGTGAAGCGCTTTGGGTGTGACTTGTGTCATATTAAAAGCGCTATACAAAAAAGATTCCCTTCCCTTACATGGGCTGCTGTATATCACGATATTATCACATATACCGTATTTTCCGGACTGTACATCGCTCCAGAGTATAAGACGCACTAGCCAAAAAATGCCTAATGAAGAAAAAAAAAAACACAAGTTAGCGTACCGTACACACATTGATGGTTAGCTACATGAAGCATACAAAACGAATTAAATATCTGTGTGGTATGTTAACGTCACATAAACAGTTCAGATAACTATAGCATAAAGAACATACCACTGCACCGTTGACAAACCTCTCCCTGCAGCCCCTTTTTCAAGCTCTCATTTGCAAACTCGTTCCTCTGGCTGTGGCCATCTAGCTTCTAGCCCGTGATTAGCTTATTTTGTCTTCTTCTTTGTGGTAAGAGTAACCGCTGCTTTCTTGCTCACTCCAAGCTGCTAGATTAGCCTGCAGTGCCCTCTAGCGGCATGTGAAATGATATATTTAAACCACATGCCAAACAATGAAAAAAAGTGCCACTTATAGTCCGGAAAATACAATATATAGTGATACATACACTATATAATACACATCCCTAGTGTATATATATATCACTAATATTACATATCAATATATTATCACATTATACATTTTAAATCAATGTAGGGATAGGGGTGTATGAATCACTCACTGTCAAAATATATCTACACATAGAAAACTGTCCTGTTTAAAGACACACTGGTTGGAGCGGGAATGGAACCTAAATACTTGAGAATGCGCTGAAATGCTTTTGTAACTTTTCGGTTTTGTCATGTTTTCAAATGGTCTCCGCTCCACCCGCCCCACTCATATGCTTTGAATTAGCCACCACAGTTAACCGACCCCCAATTGCGACCGCTATCGCTCACCAAGGCTGGTAAACGGCTTGAGTCATGCGGGGTAACAACCCGACCAGCTAATCCCTTTCTCTAAACCAACATCATATCTGTGGAATATGTGGTCCATCTGAACAGCATTGGGGTCCAAGCAGGAACAATGGGCCGCGCTGAGCCAACCTCCCCATCTCTGCCGCATTAGTCACCAGACAGCTCCGTCAGCCCCGTCAGCCTGCTGCTTCTATTCTTCGTCTGACAGCTCTCTCTGGCGCGGGCGCTCTGACAGGCCAGTGTGTGTGCACAGGGCTTTGCTCGATCCCCTCAATCCCCATTTGATTATAATTGATGCTACCATGTGCACCATTTTTGGACCATTGTTGAGGCTAACCACACGGCTCATTCCCGATGCAGAAATGTTACCAATGGGAGAGAAAGTGTTCGCCAAATTAGGAAACAATTTTTATTTTTTCTCATGAAAATTTACTGAGAAATAATGAGGATTTGAATTGCTTATTCTTGGGTTGGACAATTGTTGCAGAGGAGTCTTTTTCAGAAACTTTCTTTGTAAGCACGAAGCCAGCTCAGTAAATGTGTGCGTCCACATGGGTTGACTCAGGTCTGTGAAAACGGTGCAATTCCGGGCCTGTGTGAGGCGCTGTGGCTAACACAGAAAATAGAACAAGATGTAGAGGGCGCAGGCGCAGTAAACATTTGTGGAATGTAAACAGTGAATATTAAACTGATATAAGGATTTACGATCTACAGAAGAGATGAGGAGGCGAGTTTATTCTTCAGACGTAACGGGACTAAAGCAGAAAAACCTGTCAGTGACACAACTTAAATCACATTTGCTGTTCTGAACCTTAACCCTGATCCTAAACCTAACCCTAGCCCCCTGGTCAGGGGGGACAGCAAGTAACAGGTTAATACAGGTTAACACTCTTTGAAATGATCCACTAGTCATTTTACCGGGGCCTGTTGCTGAGGAAGTTTTTAGACCCCTGAAATTGGCAGTTATGTATTAACAATGCCATTGAAAATGCAGTACAACTCGCCAGGTGTTCTTCATCACAATGCTTTATGAACACTTCCAAGTTTTTTTCCTTGACCTTTTTTTCCCCCAATAAATAGCACAGCAACAATACATGTAATCTCATGCTGAGACCGTTTAAAAAAAACGAACTAAATTGTAGATATTTTCCCGGAGGCCGCATGTTACCTGTAGATAACTGCTGCTGTAGTTATATCACATCGGAGCATTACAGTGTTGGTGTTTGTGCTAGTCACGCTGATGTAGCGCACAAGGCAGAGGAAATCTGAACTGGGGGATTGCAGAAGAAGTGAGGCGGAAAGGCCTCGGGCTACAGTGAAGAGACAATGTAAGGTATAGAATGCTTAATGATGCTTTTTTTGAAAGAAAAAACGTTTTTACAATACAATGAACTGCCGTTTCCTTTTAATCATGTAATATAATGTATATGTGGGAAACAGGTCAAACAAATTCAGCCTGAATGTTCAAGCCAGAGATAGAATACATGCCAGAGTGTGCGCACATCTGCTCATGTGTTTGTTTGTGACAAATCCGTGCAGAAGGACTTACGGACTTCCAATGAGAGAAAAAGCATATGTTGTAACACCAGTTAATATCTGCCACAAATTCCACCTTTGTGAAAGTTGTACATGCCAGTAAGACAAACAACAGCTGCAGTATATCCAGCACACTGCTGCGCCAGTCCTGCCTAGAACCAGAAAATAAGACTGTATAAGACCAGTGCTCTGGTTTCTGCACTGGCTTCCTGTTGCTCAGAGAACAGACTTTAACACAGCTATGCTTGTTACAAGTCTCTTCACGGTCTAGCACCAAAGTACATCTCAAACAAGATGAACCATCTTGGGACCATCTCCTGCTGGTTCCCAGAGTCAGGACTGGTGAGGCAGAGTGAGGCTCTGTTTCAGTTTTACGCAGCTAAAATCTGAAACAGACTCCCAGAAGATGTCAGATAGGCCTCAACTCTGACAATGTTCAAATCCAGACGGAATACAATCCTTTTTAGCAGCGCATATGACACTGATGTTCAGTTTTAATGTAATAAATGAATGTTATATTGATGTTTCATGGATTTATTTTATCTTTCTTATTGTAGTTTTCCGTAACTATAAAGCACTTTAAATTACCTTGTGCATGAAAGCTAAATCCCTCACAAATGGATCAACAGCGACAAGATATCTACGGTAAATGTGAGATAGTTACAAATGACCACTTAACCCTTTACAAAGACCACAAGTATCAGTAACAATTTCAAAGGTTTTATTACATTAAAAACCTCTCAATTGTTTTGCTCTGGCACATGAATTTCTGACCCCTGGTGGATGGACCTCTTGCAGAGTTCGTAAAGAATATGGCAAGGAAGCCGTTTGCCTTTTTCACTACCAGAGAAACCACACTTAAATTAAAACTGAACTTATTTTTACTGCATTCATGAATAAAAAGCGAAGTATAGTAAAGTTGCGGTACGCTAATCATGCGCTTTGGGAGAACGAGGGAAAAAGCCAAACTCTTAAAGACTTCTCCAAACGTGATTCTCATCGGACAAACCCGCTTCTTTTGGCTTCCGTTCATTCCGTTTGAGTCACGGGAGATTTTTTTACGCCGCGCTGCCAAAGCACTGGCGCACTATTTCCAGTGTTCACGCGCCGATTGGGATTTACTTTGAAGTGATTTCAACGACAAATCAAACAGGCGAGCAATAGGCTAATGACTGCAGGCATTACCAAACGGATTGACCCGATGTCCTGAATCTGCATTCCTTGATTTTCCGCACTTTGCATTTTCAGGCATTTTGAATCTATCTCGGATGCCTGACTCAGACTGAATGAAATGTAATGATAAAAAACACAAATAAAGCATTAAAATAAAAAATAAAAACTCAACTTTTTGTCGCTCTTTCTCAAGCAAATGTATAAGCACAAGCGCTGGCATCCATTCTGTGTCAAATTAATGCGAGAGTCAGCCGCTGCTATTTCCATCTCCCTGTTTATGCCAAAGGCGCAATGAAAAATAGAATATCTCATGAGGCATTTAGTGTGGGTATAAATTCCTAAATAGACGCAAGTGTTGGCGATAAGTCGAGTCCCGGTGTCTTGGGGAATTATGGCAATGAAAGCGTGGTAAAGCAAGACCGATTGTACCTGGATTAACGTGCCTTATGTGGTTGTCAAAGTGTCTCTATAGTTCAATGAAAGTAGGATTTTGCATACATTGAGAGAAATGTTTGTTTTAAATCATTGAATTGCAAATCTCTATGTTTGGATTTGCAATTTATTTATTGGAAGCCAGACCAGCGGTGCCAAACGTGCTTGTAATTAGCCACACAGTTCCATCGGGGCAAGCCTGTTTAAAGTGATCGTCTGTAAGTTAAATGTTTAATGTTTTACAAATCTAATAGACTGCGTAAAATTGACCGCCTGGTGATGACGTAGTGTAAGCAATATTTAATCAGAGTATTTTTTATTAACTCATCAGAATCCGCGGTGCCATCACTTTGACAAATGAGACAAGCTTTCCCGTGAACCCGCCTGTCAGGTCCAACCAGGAAGGAAGGGGGAGAGAGAGTTTGATAGTTTACTTTTGTAAGTTTGTTCTCGCTCTCCTCATTTTGCAAACTAGAAGAGGCTTTCTGGTCAGGAAGAGAAGAACTTGATCGTTTATCTCTTAAGGCGAGACACTGCAGGTGAATAGGGAAAAAAATGTCAATTTACAGATATCAATTTGAAACTTTTGCTGAAGATCACTGGCATAAATGTGAGAAAAAAATACATTGCAAGTTTTCTGTCATTTTATCTTTTCATATAAGAACAAGGTGTTTTATGCCTAAAAATGCACCAAATTTCCCATCTTTTCGGCGACGAAATCTGAATGGATAGAGCTACATTCAAATTTATGGCTTCATTTTATTGATAAATGAGTTGCCAAGACTTTCTCAGAGGGGATTTTGGATTTCTTTTTTAGTCTTAAAATAAGCTGTTTTTTAGTGGAACATTTTGTAAAAATTAAATTTTCGCCTCATTTTTTGACATTCAAAACTCAATAAATGGGGCTAGGGATTCGATAATAAAAAATCCCTCTGAAAAAATCTTCCAAATATTGTTCAGTCCCAGGCTGGAAAATGTGAAGTCTTTAGGTCCGACTGACGTGGACATAGTGTCGCCACAATGAAAGAAAAATTTGTTTTGAGAAAAAGGCCCTTGAAATTGCATTGTCCCATATAAGTCTATGGGGGAACATTGAATCAGCGCAATATTTAAACATGTTATTGTGAAGATTAGGTATATTTTGGTTTCCGGGTGAAAGCTTATATGTTCAGAGACCAATTTGGCCCAAAACCTGAAAACTGAAAAAATTGACTTTTGCCTGTAGTGTCTCCCCTTAAATTTCGCACTCAGTCACTCCTCCCTTTGCAATCTTGCAGGCTACTACTTTAATTTGGCTGTTTCGTCTATTCTATGGTGTCAGTGCTGCTTCCATTGCGTCATTGTTCAAACCCTAAACCGTCCTCCACATTTTTAAAGCTCATAATCCAACATTATATCGAGTCTGAGCCGCTCTGCTCAAAGTTTGTTTATCACGCTGCACTAAAGCGGTCAACCACCCTGTAAATCGAAACTGAAAGTTCTCTTTTTTAATCTGTTATTCCCCCAGCAGCCAGCAGGAGGAGCCCTAGTGCCTACATTTCATGATTGCTAGTCTGAGGGACATCATTTTAAATTACAAAATGTGGAGACAAACTTTGCAAAACAAGTTCTAGAACCATTTCCCAGTGTTAAATGTTTTCTTTCTTGTAAAATGGTCGGTGGTTATCACATAGCTGATTAGCTGATTAGCGTTGTGCTATATTTCAATGTTAGAATTTTTTCGAAAAGTCAATGGATTAAATCAGTGTTGCTCAACCAGGGGTACGGGGACCCTGGGGGTACTTGAGCACTTGGCAGAGGGTACTTTCAATAATTTCAGATTAAGACAAATCTGAAACTGAAGAGAATTTCAATATTAAATTATTTCAATATGCTTTTTCTGTTAAAGGTTTGATTTTGAACACAACACACTATTAAAGTGCATCATGACACATTAGACACTAGCTTTTTTTAGTTTGACAATTTTTGTGATGTTTATGGTTTGTTTACTGGACACTGACAGGAAGTAAACTGTTGCCATGCCGACCATGTTATAGATACAGACGGCATCTCGTCCTTGAAGGGGGCGTGGCTTCGCCGAGGGGGAAAATAGAATCTTTACAGAAACACAATTTTTCACTCTTTTCAGCCATTTTCTGGTGGAATATGAACTTATTTATCACATAAATAAAGTCAAGTGTAAATCGGGCCCATATGGATATTTTCTCACAGCAGATTGTGCAGTAGAAGCGAAAAAACGGCAGTTGTAGCAAGCGCTAGCTAACCGTTAGCATTTGCCCGATGCTAACATGTAGCATCAAGTTAGCATTCTCCGTTATTCATGTATTTATGGGCTGTTGAACCACTTGACTCCTCCCCATGTCTTTGTATCTTTATTTAGTACAAAACTATATTCATAATTCAGCATTTGTTAAAGCAGTTTTTGAATAATTAAAGAAAGTTTAGATTTTTTCAAAATTGTTTTCCCCCTTAACTGTTTTCAAAAATGACCATATATGGGCGATTCCAGAGATGTCGTCTGTATCTATGGGAAATTAGTCAAACTGCTCTGGAACTTCACCTCTATCTATGTCACTTCCTGTCAGTAACTTCAAAATTCAGATAAAAAAAACTTTTCTGCCCAACCAGGTCTTTATTAAAATTGCTGCTTCCCCAAAATATTATAATTATTACTTACAACAGATGTTCATCTAAATAAGCCATTTTTTCAAAAGCATTAAAAACACTTAAAATATGGAATAATTGGAGTTAAGTTGTTCACTTTAATAGTAATACAGAATCCTGAATTAAATCATTTGGATTTTTACTTCCGGCACCCACCAAATGACTGGACTGTGCCGAATGTTTCACCTTCCATTGTATTTCATATTCCATAGTAATTAACACTATTATCATGTTAAAGTATTAATGCCCAAATGAGCACTGAGATGGTATCGATATACAAACGTCATCTGCCCGTCATTACTCTGTGTCTGATATTACCTCATTAAAAGAACAAACAAACAACAACTTTTGCATGCAGACATAAAAAAAAAAAAAAGAACACAGATTCGATGTTAGTTTTGCGCAGCTGACCGCACATATCACAGACTAATGTTGGAATTAGCGGTGTCATCTCTGGGCTGCGACTCTCTGGCAGCGACACCGTTGTCGGGCATGTCCGTTACTGTTTGCCCCACCGATAAGAGCAACAGCCTTATGGTAATCATTTTTTTACTGGCTTGGCATAATTAAAATGTCACATCAACTGCAGCCGAGTTCCCCGCAAATTAAAAAGGAATTAGTCTGGCAGATGTGGCCTTAATGGCTTAATCACGCTTGCACATTTGTTCCAGTGATGCGCGCAGCCACAGAGACTAGGTTGGCGCAAGCAAATTTCATGGACTAAAAAGGAAAAACTATTTGTGAATATTCAGACAGGAAAGGCAGGCAGTTTCAAAAGAGTCTGGCCTGTGTCATCTGTGACGTCAGCTGGAGACAGGAAGTGACGCAGCAGAAAGAAGACTGTAGACTTTAAAATATCGTCCTGTTTGGGTGCAGTAGCTAACAGCATGCTACCAAATAAAATGACGTGATTGACCCACTTTGTTGGCCATTTATCAAGGTTGATTGACATGTCGGCCGGTTGGGTCGCATATGTTCGTGTTTATATCACGTTTCTGCGCCAAGGAAGATGCCGCGCACTCTTTAAAGCAGTACTAAGTAACCTGTTTACCTTAATAAATCCTTTTCGTAGTCCCTGTGGGGGTAATACAAGTGTTTATGGGATGATTGGAGGGTCTTTCATCTCCCCCTGGTGTCTCTGGACAGAAAACCATGTTTGCAACTTGACGGCCACCGGTCCGGAGAAAGCAACGCACACTAATGGAATCACAAGAAGAAGCTAACATGCTAACGGGCAAAGCTAACTGCGGGCTAACGTCACTTTGAACTGTATTTACAGCCAAGCTTGAGTGAAAAAAAATATTTCCATTGTATAATTGGATGCACAGTAACCCTCTCTCCCTTCGCCTTTCCTGTCAGCGTCGTATTTACTCTCCAAGACATTTAATAAGTTAAAAAATTGTAACTTGCTACTACACCTGCAGTTGCGCTTATGGCCTATAGGGGGAAGAGTTACTTAGTACTGCTTTAATAGCACTAAAGCGGGACCCATTGATGTGGTCTCTCTCTCGCTCAGGCTCTCAGGACATGGACAGTGTTTAACTCACAGTGGAAGAAATTATTGTAACAACCTAGTAACATGCGTAAGGCTGTGAGCGATTTTAATGTTTATGTACGAGAAGATCGAGCGAAGGGAATGCAGCAAGCGCTCGTTGAAGTCAGCGCTGCTTGTAGCACACACACCTCAGCCAACCCATCATTTTTTCCCCCTATCTATCCATAAGAGATCACCCATTTTGCAGGGTGCAAACATGACTCTGCATTTTTGGGTTTGCTACAAACTTTCAAACGAGCCCTCTCTGAACTTCCTTGACCTTAGGGCAGCTGCGTAACATGGTGGCGAAAATCAGTAAAAATCCATGTCCAAATAAATTATGGAAGGCCTGAATATGTTAAAAATCTTTTGTACTCTTTTTCAATAATGAACATTTCCACAAGGCTGAACTTCCTAGGCCGCAGGCTGCAAAACATCACAGAGTAAAAAAAATCAGTGTAAAACCTTGTCAAAAGTGTTTGTAAGGCAATGCTTTTTTTGTAGAAGAACTTTGTGTTATTATGCAATTGTACAACAAAATTGTGTGGATCAGATGTTGGGCTAGTCCTGAGGCAGTACCCGGAGGAAACCTACATAAGCACGGGGAGAACATGCAAACTCAATACAGAAAAGCCCTGGCCGGGGATCCAGCCTTGGACCTTCTGGCTGTAAGGCAAGAGTGCTAACCGCTCAGCCACCGTGCTGCCTGCTTTACTTGGTCCTACTGTAGCCAGAACCTTTATATTGTACTTCCTTATACTTAACCCCAAACAGCATTTGGTATGTCCACAACGTTTGAGATAACATAATAATTTGGTAGATATTTTTCTTTTTTTTTGTGTGTCTTATGTCTGGTTCTATGACAGTAATGGCGTTTCAGCCCACTGCGGCATAAATATAGTAAAAGCTCAAAGTTGTACTTCATTATTTTATAAACTATAAGATTAAACCACGAAAGAGAAATGACCCCAGAATACCCTGACCTCAAGATGGCTGAACGCTAACAATTGTGCAGTCATGCAGTCATGCATCAACAGTAGTACAATATTGAAACCAGCGCTAACAAATTCATCGCCTAAAAAAGAAACAATGTGCGAATATCCAGACAGCAGAAGTGGGCGGTTATGAACCTTAACAGGACGGATCTGGGTTTTTATTGCACATATAGTCGTAGCAAAAGCATTTATTGTCACGTCTTGCGGAGTGATGTTTTCTTTACCTGTCAGTGTTTTGGTGCCGGCGGCTGAGGCTGAGTGGGCGGAACTGCACAAAGCGATCAAAGTGGAGCGAGAACTGTTATGTGGAAATATACTGGGTTAGAGCAAAAATTTCAAAAATAAACGTTCGGTTCAATAAATCCCGAACGACAGCCCTTCCATTTCACCAACTGTTAACTGGATATGAAAAGGGATTGGAGCAGTTTCTCACTGTTAGGGGTGTGACGATATATCGATTGTGCTATATTTTGTGGCTGTCATTATCGTGAGCCATGTGTCGCGTATCGTGTCGACTCATGAGTTACCCAAAGGTTCCCACCTCTACTCGCTGCTTCCTCTGTACCGACAACCTCTCAAGCCGCTTCTCCCTTTTCATTTCTACAGGTGCAACCAAACCAAAATGTAATTCTGGAGCCCAGAATCCAGGGAGGTTTTTTGACGAAATAGAGGCAGATTTTGTCTCTTTCAACAAATTGCATCGCCGTATGTCACCAAAAGAGCCTTTATTTTTTTGACTAATCTAAGAGACCTCCCTGTGTGGCAACATGAGTTTTTCAGCATGAGCGACGAGCCCGACTAGTTCCCCAAAACGAATTACTTTAATTTGCCTCTTCAAAACACTTTTCAGCCTTTCAGAATTGGTAATACTTTTGCACTTACCTGTCTTCAACCTCTTCCACCAATCCGCCAAAAGAGATTTAAAACATAATTTCAACACGATTCCAAATCACCAGCCAAGAAATTGACGTGGCATACACACTCCCCCCCCACCTCCCCGATCGGCGTGTAATTCCCATGCCCCGCTTTTCGACGTTTTTCACCAAGAGTATGTTTATCTTCCATTTGCGCCGCACCCTGTAACCGTTTTTTTTTTTTTCAAAGAAGCGACGCACGGAGACTAAATTAAGGCGCCCAATTTGCTGCCGAGCCACTTCACTGATAAGCCGTTGCAGTGATCGGTGAGAGCACTCAGGGCCGCTACATTAGGACAATACGGCAGATGAAAAGGCGTACACCGGGCCGGCGCGGCAATCAGATGGGCAGAGACGGAGAGAAAACGTAATTGCTTGAATGGCTGATATAGGAAAGGGAGGTGAATTTTCATTGTGGTTTGCTGTTTTGGCCACGTTTTCCCAAGGCACAATTAATGGCCACTGTGGTAGGTGTAGCAGACTTTGTTCCGTCTCCCGAAGGATAGTAACAAAAAGCCATTATCTGGCATAGGTAATAAAGTAGTTTAGTGGTTCATGCTGTTGATTTGTTCGCATAAAGTTGGGGAAAAATTGAATTTATACTCTTATACAAACCTCTTAGAATGATTGTGTTATTATTTCTCTAATTCCACCATATTTATAAAGCGTTTCAAAAAAGGTCGATCGATACACAAACTGAGGTAACAAAAACTTTCCCCCAGTCTGCGTATCTCCTCGTAGACAGCTGCCGATCACAGACAGTAGTGTGTGAGGTTTGAGGACAAAACTCTGTTACGAGTAATTAACGCATTACTTTTTCCAGACCAGTAATCAGATTTAAGTTACTTTTCCAAGTCATTGTGAATTACTATTCTGTCATTTACCATAGGAAAAAGTATGTACGTCTTTTTTCTCGCATCTGAGTGACGTAACGTATGAGTAACTAATAAAGTAACTTGTAATTTAACTTTGTTACTTTTAAATCAAGTACTTTTTAAAAGAGTAACCAGGAATCTGTAATCAGAATACTTACTTTCCAAGTAATCTGTGGCAACACTGGAACAGTTGTCCTTCAACTGACTATAACATTTTTTGTTTAGTCTGTTTACTTAATTACTTACTATTTATACTTTTGTCCCCACAAAGTCCTTGGTAGTCATTGTACATAAGAAACCACTATTTTACAATTTAATCATTTTTTTGTTAATTTTCTCATCTTTTCTGTCTATTTGCACACCCTGAGTGTTTCTAAGAGATGTATGTAACAAGTCAATTTCTCCATTGTGAGATCAATAAAGGCTATCTTATTAAAGCCCTATACCATGGGTGTCCAACAGACGGTCCACGGGCTAAATCCGGCCCGCAAGATGATTCAATCCGGCCCCTGATTTATAGAGCACAAATATTCCCGAGCATGTAAAAAAAAAAAGAGTAAGTCTCTAGCCCATTCCTGTGCGGAGTTATGAATTTTTAAATAACTACCCAGAATGCTCAGTCCAGCCACTAGGGGGAAGCTTAAGTAATGAAAAGAAAGAATTCCACACGTGTCCAGCAGAGGGCACTGACATCAGGATATAAACAACACATTGTCTGCTGAGTGAATGAATAATGACTACAATGAGACTTGTGACACAGGCTTGTTAAGTGCAATACAAGTATAAGCCGAGGTTACAGTCCTGTCAGGCTCATTATTATTCATTTATTGAAAAAAAGTTTCCTCAATAGTACATTCCCAATCAAAACATATTTTACTGGAGCTTTTGTTTATGGACCCCAGCAATACATACCCGATATATATTTTGGCCCCCAGCTTAAATTTCTTGGAGACCCCTGCCCTATACCTTCATTGCACTACTTGTGCACAGGGCGTTTAACTTTATAAGAGAAATGAAAAATATTGTCATTACTCCATAAATTGCTTTTTCCCCCTTAAAAATAAATAAATAAATAGAAATAAATTGCTTTTTCCCCCTTATTTGTACAGGACTTACTTATTTGTAAGTCCTGTACAAATAAGCACTTACACTAACTCACACAATACTCTTCTTCTCTTTATGAAGTAATTTGTACTTGAAATGCAATGTTTTTTTCACACGTCAGTCTTAAGAACCACACCATGCTGAGAATAGGAAAATGAGCAGTGAGATTTACTGGCAAAGAAAGGAAGTGTTGGCATTTAGCGCTGGTCGCTGTAGCGCGCGAGTGTGATGGAGTGGGCTGGACGTGCGTGACACTGGCCACTCTCCCTGTCAGCTCTGGCCCTTGGGAAACAGATGTCACTTTGATATCTGTGAGTGCTAAGTTTACTTTTCTGCAGATTCACCTTTTCCCTCGCGTGTTTCTTCACTTGTGCCTTGTGTGGATTTAGTCTAAATCCGTTGCGTTCTTGTGAGATGCTCGGGCTTTATTATGTTTCAAAATGTGCTCGCTTGCTATTTATGAAGTCACAATGGGACATAAATGCTTACAATGAATCATCTTCCAGCGTTTTGCCGGCGTGACTGAGACAAAACTAGCCTGAAGGCAAAAGTGTTTTCAAATGGTTAGTTTTCCCTCTTGAAATGAACTACATTTAATTGCATAAACACAGTGGTAAAGGATTGTCATAATTCTCTAGAAGGGTCAACAGTTTGCGCAAATGCAGGTTTGGTTTGGTTGATTATTACTAGTTTATGGTGAAGACAATGACTATACAGCACAATTGACTATTTTATTGACACATTGCCATCTAGAAATCTTGGTTCTCAAATGGTCTCAACTTGTTATTTTGGAACCCCTGCTCTAGATGGAAGTCCACTTTATAAAGGAAGATGGACTAAAAAAACACTTAGTGCATTGTTTACTATAACTCTCCTTTCCAGGTAACAGCCAACTGGGAAATGTCTGACCTCTGACAAGTAAACATGCCCCAGAATGTCATCAAAATTCGTAATAACAACTTGAGCACCTGAACGATCCTGGGAGCTCTGTTGTCGGGGGCTTCGTGCCCCTGGTAGGGTCTCCCAGGGCAAACAGATCCTGGGTGACAGAAACAGGTCCTAGGTGACGGGTCAGACAAAGAGCGGTTCAGAAGCCTCTTATGGCAGACCAACAGGCCCGGTTAGAATCGTGAGGCCGTCCATCCCCAGACCCACCACCTGCAGGAGGAGCCATAGGCGGCTGGTGCAATGTGATTTGGACAGCTCGAACGGCTGCTCCCACGACCTGGCAACGGACAAGTGGAATAAAATGGATGGATGGACATTCTGGACACAGTTTATCATAGTGCACTGCGCTTCATCAGCAACTTCGCATACAGGACCCGTCACTGTGAGCTGTACTCTCTCCTCTCATGGCCTTGGCTCAACATCAGGAAACAGAAACACTGGCTAATCTTCATCTAAAAGGCCATCCCGGGTGCCCTCGCACCTGTGCCGTCTCCTATCTCCTGTTAGCAGTGGGGACCCACACTGTACTGGGCCGAACAGCTTTCTCCTACGCTGCTCCCCAGGCATGGAATGATATTCTAAACTCTCTCTGGCTTCAGGGACATATTCCACAGAACTCCTTTAAATCTGTGTTGTCTGAGAGCCTAACCCAAGAGTGTACATGTAATTCTTCAACGGATTAATTCTTTGTGTTAAAATTGTGCTTCTTTGATTTGTTACTTTTTTTATACTTGTCGCCGATACCTCTTGGGCAGGTCTCCCTCTAAAAAGAGATTTAACTCAAGGGACTTCCTGGTTAAATAAAGGTTGAATAAATCCAAGTAGAATTATGACGGACCACAACAATGGTGTTCAAACCCCGAGAAGAGCATTTGAACAAAAAACTAAACGGTCTCAGATAAGATTCCGTTATTTCGCATGGTCTGAATAATTACTGGAGAGCAGAAACTTTCGCATAATGTTACCATTTTATATACAGGTCACTTTAACTAGAACAATCCCGACGTGGAAAATTGTGACATCCAAAGGAGAAATTACAGGCCTCCCAGTTGCCTTAAGCTTAGGATGCAAGCTAATTACAATGTTTCGCTCCTTTGTCCTCAGAGATTTCTACATCACAGTTGTTCAGTCGGTGAACAGCTACGGAATCCGTTCTATTTATTATTGTAATGCCAGGATTATTCATAGCGTGCTTTATTTGATCCGTAATGCAAATAGCTATTGAAGGAAACAAGCAGTCTATGATTAGCCCCTTGCATTAGCGTTCCTTCAACATGAGTCAAGATAATACGCCTACAGCAAAACACCATCTCTTTATGATTATGCTATCGCTAGCCTCCATTGCCCGACCCCAATTTACTCCGTGGCTCAGAGGTTAGCATGGGTTGTGAAGGGGTCGCACAAAATAGAACATCAGGAGAAAAAGAAAACACCATTACAGTTGTCCATGATAAAATGGCACAGAGATATGTACTTAACGGTCGCCACAATGGAAGGATTATGGTTGTCGACAAGTCGTACAGACGCGCATTTAGCTCTGAAGAAAGAAAATATCGGGAGTGTTTGTTCAAGCGGGATTATAGAGGTGATGCATTCCATTAACCCCGCTCCAATCACGAGGGAACGCCTACAAGGGTGGACTTTTAGTAGCAAGAATAACTTGGCTTAGTCGTTCCTGTAAAGTGCTATGTAAATAAACTTTGATTGATTGATTGATTGGTTGACAGGCTTCGTTCGTATGTTCTTGGTGACCATTTTTGCACCAGTAGCTTCGTCACGCTACATTTACTCAAGACTTGAATATGGCACTTAATAAAATATATTGTATGTAATGCATTTGGCAAACTTTTTCCCACTCTGGGCATCTTAGCCTTGGTTTTTCTAACAGTATAATTTAATCCTGAAGCTATTTATTTTTCCACCAGATATGGCATGAATGTTGCATAGGACCTTGTGTTTCAGAGAAGCCCATTCGCTTTTGAAAATATCTGTGATTGGTGCCATTTTCCAGCGATACTTGGATTTAACCAGGTTACAGAGACCTGCCCAAGATGGGCAGCAACACCACCATGCTCCTGAGAAACACAGCTGCGTGAGCTGACACCGCGGCGCTCATTCAGTCGAATTGTAACGTGCCACTTTGTTGACCCAGTAACGATAACGGCGTTGTAACGACGGGGAGAGTAATGAATTAGATTACTCCGTTAACGAAAAAATAACGTTGTTGCCTAACGCCGTTCTTTTAAAGGAATACGCCACCGTTTTTACAGTAATATCTTCACTTTACTGTGCGGATGCCAAACTACTCCTGGTATTATTACGCCTCACGATATAGTTCCCCCTTTTACCCGCTTAGAAAATCCACATTGTTTAATTTTGTGTAATTATACTTTGTAGTGGAACGCTTCACGTAACCATATTTAAATAGGAAAAACGTGGAAGAGCTTGGTAGCTTCTATCTATAGTGGAGAGCGGGAGAGGCTAAATGCTAACGCCGTCTGCGCTGTGTTTACGTGATTGAAGGCACGGGGGAAGAACAGACAGGTCCTAAAGAACTCGTCAAAGCTAAGGTAAGAACATATCTCAGTATGTAAAAACGGTGGCCTATTCTTTTATTAAACAGTGATTCTTAGTAAAACTGACAACTTTCTTCCTCAGATGGCTCGCTGTAATCATCCCTTCATATTCCACTGTACATGCGAGCCTGATATCCGCATTGTTTTGCTTCTTCCTAGCGCGGTAAAATGTATGTGTACAATCACAAAATAGAAGACAGATCGACCTGGACTCGCGGTGGCGTGCACGGTAAATCGTAGCTCCCAACAGCGCAGGCTTTAGTACAAAATGAAAGAGAAAGTAACGAGATGCGGGTGTGAATCTGCAGCAGCTCCAGTTAGCAGGTTTAAACATGGAGGCCCAAGCGACTGAACTTGAAAACCTTTAAAGTTATCTTTATTTTTTAAGTGCCAATCAATATATGATCTACACACAGTTAGAGAACTGTTGACTACATGTTCCCATAACCCCACTAAGCAGTCTACAGGAAGTAAATCTATATCTAAACTGCAGCCTACAAAAATGAACTAAAATAATGTATCACAAGATTACTTCACACCGAAATCTCGTGGCAATTTTATCTCGCGAGATCTCATGGCACAGGATCTCGGCCCATCCCTTGTTAAAACATTCACACATGGATGATCTGGACTGGACTGGCGTCACAAGAGAAACTATTCACAGAAACAAGGTCTGTGATTTTGAAGTCCTTCTGCAGTAAGTTCCATTATTATCTTTTGTTTTCTTTTGTTCCAAATAGACCTCCGTTTGGACTCATTGTAAGGAAACGCAGTCTCACAAAAAGGCCAGCAGAAGTAAATTGAAAACATCTGCAACAAGATGCAAACAAAGGCAGCCATGTTGATAATGTAGCTAATTCGAAAGCGTTGTAATCACGCAAACCTGTCGTCTATTCTATCTTATCTGCTGCCGAAGGAAAGCGGGCGTTGACCAAAAAAACAAGGAGCAGCTTTCGAAATGATATTAAAGAGAAACTGATTGTGTTTGTGTTAAGATAATTGTTTGTTCTTTGAAAGACCGGCACTCCACAGAATTGGTTCATCCATTACGTGATAAAGCAGATGTGTTGGGAATTATCTCACATTGTTAATAGAACACTTTACAGCCGGTGTTTTGTCACGTTGTGCAAGAGAGCAGTCCTGGTAAATAAGAAGAGGGAGAAGAAACAGGAAGATCACAGCTTCTGTAATGTAATACCTTGCGGTCTGATTTTAATTCATAAAACAGCTTAAAAAAAAGAAAACAAAGAAGCGCTTCCAGGTCAGGGCTGAAAACAAACGCAAAACAAACGCACCCCTGAGCGTCTGAACAGATGTCATGTTTGCACTGAAGGATGTGAAGATGGAGCTCTTTCTAAACTATTCTGGACACGCCTGTTCTTTATTCTTACCTAACGATAATGTTGTGGAGAAAAGCGCGTTTGGTGAACCTTCTTAAAGGAATAGGCCACCGTTTTTACATACTCAGATATGTTCTTACCTAACCTTAGCCGAAAGGTTATTGACGGAAGTGAGCGGGGGAAGTCTTTAGGAGTCACTGCACGGACGTTGTGCTCCTCGTATCATTACGCCTCACAATATAGTACCCCTTTTTATCTGCTTATAAAATCGACATGTTACATTTCTGTGTAAATATACTTCGCATGAAAACACTTCACGTAACTTTATTTAAAGAGGGAACACATGGAAGAGCTTGGTAGCTTCTATCGTGAGCTTTTTTGGAGCTATATGACATGTGGGAGAGGCTGCGTATGTGCTCCGTTTGCGTGACAGAGCGCACGGACAAAGACCAGACGGGGATATATTAACTCGACTAAGGTTAGGTAAGAACATATCTCAGTATGTAAAAACGGTGGCCTATTCCTTTAAAGTGGATTTACTTTTATAACCAACGCGAGTCCCCAATGTGATGGAGAGGCCAGGACAGAGCGGTGGTGAGTCAAAACGCGTGTTAGCTTGTGTGTTAGTCATTAATGAAGCTGTGTTGCAGATCTCAACTCCTTATAACTGCATCGTGAAGTAACTTCACAACTTGTTGCTGTGATATTTATATTTATTTTACCGCTAATAATGCATGGGCAGATTCGCTCGGAGAGAGGGGGCGGAGTTAACTGAATCGAAGCGTCTTGTCTTCCGGGTTTGCAAAATACCCCCAGAAAATACTTATATTTCTCTCAAAAAATTTCGTCATCAAACACACTTTTGTTAGTTAACTCCAGTGCAATTTCAAGGGCCATACAAATGAACTTCATAGATTCCTTTTTCTTTTACAATCCAAAAAAAAAAAACGCAGTCACAGAATATACTTTAAAATTTTGGCAACTTTATCAGACTCCTCTTCAGATTTGTGTTTGCTTTCAAATCGTCTCAACTACAAAGCAAATCATCATTTCAGCGTTATATAAACGGCTTCACTTCTTCACTTCTGTGCCAACTGATGAGGAGGCTTTTAACTCTTCAATATATAATATTTCTAGCTTCAAACGTCCGATGCTACGATGTAAAAAAAAAAAAAGAAAGGTAAAAATGTCAAATCTTTCTATTGGATCTCTGCATTTCTAAATTCATCTCATGTCGTGACTCACGATGTCTTCCACAGAGACATGTCTTTGCCGTGCCCTTAAAAGAAGAGACCCGTGTTTTTTTTGTTCCCGGCAAGTTCATTCGACCTGAAACTCGCAGCGGCAGCGGGATGCACAGCCTTTCAAGTAAGAAGCCATGCAGACATACCTGCTGGGCGCCTGATGTCAGATGTCCATAGAGCGTTATGGACAGTCCTTTTGGAGATCTCCGGAGTGGGAGTGTTCACAGGTCAGTGGCCGCGAGGTCTGAAAGGAAACAAAGGGAAACAAGGATGAGACGGGGGACGGACGGGAGAGTTCAGCTGCAGCCCCTGTCCAGCCATCCACGAGAGAAGCATCGGCACAGAAATGTCACAGGAGAAACAAGGCGTACGGCACGGAGGGGGTTGTCCTGGCCTGGATTAGATTGGATTACGTATTTGTGAGATATCATTTACAACAATGGAAAATTCCTAGACAGCTGAGAGCTTACACTAAATTGCTATCCTGGAACTAGTACGGAAGCTAGCAGCTACCTTTACCACATTACAAAGTGCCACTCTCATAATAAAACAGACTTGGAACGGTGCTTCAGTAATACTTAAGTTGTTTCAGTAATATATATATTTCCAGAATGTATTTGCACATAGCTTTAAGAAGAGAATCCTCAGACATGATAAGCTTAGTATAAGGTCAAACCCTTTTTATCTCATCATGACCTCGAAAAAGGCCATACAAGCTATTATCAGTTCATGCATCGCCAAATGTAACGCACTCTATTTTGGTATCAAGCAATCCGCACTTTATCGCCTTCAGTTGGTGCGAAACACAGCTGCCCGCCTTTCGACGAACACATCCAGACGCTCCCACATCACCCCAGTCGTCTCCTCATTCGCTTATAAAGCTCTTCGTGGACATGCTTCCCAATATCTGCCCATCCACTGCCCCTGCAAAGTACTCGCAGATGGTGTTGGATGTGCCCAGGTCCTGGTCCAGGCGGTGGGGCGATCTCGCTGTTACCGTGGGAGCGCCTAGAGTCACCACTGAACTGACACTGCTTAAGTCCAGACTAAAGACTCACTTTTGTAAACAGACCTTCCATAATGCCTAATGCTGTTCTATTTTGTCTCGTTTCTCCTGTGTTTTTCCATTTTACTTCTTTTAATGTTGATGTTTTCTCTTGTGTTTTTATGGAAACCACTTTGCCAAGTGTTGTGCTATAGACATAAACTTTGATTGATTGACTCATTATACAAATGGCTCTTCTGGCTCTTCGCCACTCCGCATATAGTGAGAATTCTTAAATGGTTACATGAGGGCCACGGTGCACATGAAGTAACTTGAAACAAAAGAAAAAAACAAATCGCCGACATGCGTCACTGAACGGAAGTTATTGAACTCAATGAGTGTCAATCACAGAATCTCCTTTGGGTGCTCAAAATGGTCACTCACCAAATCTAAACTGGCCATCGGGAGCACAGGGAGTTTTTCTCGTCGGGCTGACATGACAGTGGAGTCACAACGGGCACTTTCCACTTCATGTCATGCTTCAACGCTCCCATCATATTATGTTCTCTATAACTTAATACAGTCTATTGCTCTATAATCCATGGGCACCACTACTCGCTCGTCCCAGCCCAGGTCCCGGTCGCTGGAGCTGGCCAATGGTAGAGCCATTAGGGCGGTGTGGGATGAAAGGAGAGTGGCGAGAGTGTACAAGGCACAGCCCCACTTCAGTAGCATAAAGCAATTGGTCAATCAATGCAGAATTATAGCCAAAAAAAATCATGTATTGTGCAACCCATGAAGGAACTGTCCTCTATCTCTATCCCAGTGATTTGCTTTCTCGGAATTTTATGCAACTGTGAAGCACCTTGAATATCTGAATGTCTGAATCGTGCTCTACAAATAAACTTACTCATATTTGCAATGTTTTGCCTTTCGGTCCCTCTCCTGGAACCGCCAGCTTAACGTGCTGGAGGGGTTTGAGCACCCGAATCAATCAATCAATCAATCAATCAATCAATCAATCAAAGTTTATTTAAAAAGCACCTTACAACAACACAAGGAAGACCAAAGTGCTTCACAGAAAGATAAAACAATCAATCAAATAAGTGCGATCTAAGTCTTAAAAGCTAGTTTGAAAAGATGTGTCTTCAATCTAGACTTAAAGAGGGACAGCTCTGTGAGAACACGCATGGATGGATGGATGGATGGATGGATGGATGGATGGATGGATGGATGGATGAAGTAAATTGTGCAAAAATGGTGTGTGTGATGTAATTGATATTTTCGTCGGCATAAGAGTGTTCTCAATCGTTTATCGAGATATTTTCCTGCCTCAATATATCAAACTTCACATTTTGTGATGGTAACAGGCCAACTCATGAAGAGACAAGCATTTTTCTCCCTAACAGTGGAGGAAGTTACATAAAACCTAAAATCAGACTAGTCTATTAAGTCTTGAGCAAAAACTTCAAGCACTAACTCCACTATTCAGACTGCTCAGGGCTAAAACCAAAGGGGTTAATGAGTCGGCACAAAGCCTTTCTCAGCAATGTGGGTTTAGTATTGGAGTCCCGGCTTCAACAGTTTGCCTGATATCTCTCCCTTCTCCTCACTCATGCTAGTCTGGCAGTCTATCTGAGATCAAATACAGCCTGCAAACTCTTGGTTTAGAGTGAAAATGTTTAACAAATATTACTCTCTGATAACCCTTACTTCTACGACTCTTTTGGCGTCGGAACATCCTTATCAGTTGAACGCGCGCACACATTCTGAAGTGGAAACTATAGAGGCACAAATCAGATCGTGTTCTTCCACCATCTCCAGCGATGCCCAGCGATCCCTGATAAACATCCGCAGAGGAAATGTCAGCGCTGTACGAGGCACGAGGAGCCGAGCCGAGTGGCAGTGAGGGAGAAGCGGCTTTGACATACGCGGGGTGTGTGCGGCAGTGGCGCGACCCCATCACTTTTCTGCCTAAACAACTGCCAGGCAACGGCTCATTAAACCATCACATCACAGGGCCTAGACGGGAGGGAGAGGGGGGTGGGATGGGGCGGACTCAGCCAGAGAGACAGGGCCATTTCACCGGACAGTCCATCAGCGGCTAACCGACTGACAGCACAGCCAACCGGAAGGACATCTGTACTGTGGGTAAGCATCTGCAGCAGGCGAGGTTTGAAGAGGACCGAGTACAGTCGAAGAGCTTCTTCAGACTGAAATAATGCAGGACGTACAGTGCAAGGCCTGCATCAAGCTACATCAACTTGCTTTAAGCGCTTGACCATGGCGTGTCCCCATCGAAAACATGCCTCGAGTGAGTCATTACCACATTTTTCAGCAATATTGCAAATTCAAGGCGAGACACTGCAGGGGAATCGGAAACAAATAGACTATCTCTCACCTCAGGTTAAGAGCCCATGTGTCGGGGCTGTAGGTTTGTTGCCAAGTTTGTTTTGAAACAGACGGACCATACATTTCTTTGGCTGGTCTGCGTAGCAATCTCTTATGAACTCTTTAAAATACTAATCTTTGTAAAGACTCTGAGCTTGGTGTGGTGAATGGTCAATCCAGCGTGGTGCTTTTATCCGAAGGGCTTTACATCAAGGAACCACTCACCCATTCACACTCTCATCTATACACCAATGAATGCAGACACTGGAATGTTTTTGGCAAACAAGCAGAGTTTCAATGGTAACATTTACTCCTGTAAGACTGTCACGATGATTACTATAACGACTTATTGTTCAATAAATGAAAGACAAGCAATATATTTTTGGGCCCAATATTTATTGACTATACATTTATTTCCTTTTAAATAAATTATGTAAAAATGGTGTTTGTGATTTAAAATGTGGTTTAGTACATTTAGAATAAACGTTTATTGTAATTGATATTTTCATCGGCATAAGAGTGTTCTCAATCATTTATCGAGATATTTTCCGGCCTCAACATATCAAACTTCAGCAAACTTGGCTAATGCTGACGTTAATATGACGGTAGCATTTAGCCTCATGAATAAAATATCTAACTTTATAAATAGAAGAAGAAGATGGATCCCCCCCACACAGAAACGGTGAGACGACGACGCTTGTTGACCTTGGGTAACACGAGCACGAAACCAATGCTGCTCTGAAAACAAAACAAAACAAAACAGGGGTAACAAAAACCAACTAATCCGAGCGTCTACACTGAGAATTGCAATCGGACTTTCTCCTTTTGCTGAACGCTGTTTGCACAACTTTCCCATACGGAGTCCGTCAATATAATCTACTCCGCTGATTTCTCCATTACCAACTCGGCCCGACTCAATGTGCCCCTCATATCACTGATTACTGCACCCTCCGAGGCCGCGCTGTGATGATTACCTCGATTAACAACGCCTGCAGCCCGCTTCTATATGGACTCTCCCAACATTCTCAAAACTCGGCCGGAGATGAGATTGCACGTGTCCGCCGGATTGGTCTCCCTAATATCGAAATCCACTCATTGCGCCGCAGTGGCTTCAAAAACCAAATTTGTCACATTAGCGCCTGAAAATGTAATGTAATTCCCCCATTTTCTTTCTTTAGCGGCGACACTTCGGACTTCTCTGCAGCACACTTAGGGAAAAAAAAAAAATGTTCCCCTCGTCGGCTAACAACTTCATTTCCATCCGCGCACACTGATCGGGCTAATCCTGTGTTGGGGGATTTGCTAGCCGCGTCACGGAGCAATTGTGCGGCGGCGAGAGTGAGTGTGTCTTTAATTGGAGTGAAGGCTTAATGACTACCCCGGGAGGATTAGCATGTGTGGCTTAGGAACGGCCCAGGTATGGAGGCAGGGAGAGGACGCGGGAGGCCAAGGCGTCACAGACGGGGATTTAGGAAACGCGGAGCTAAAATGGCCGGCTGCCACGGTGGAGAATGGCGGGAAGACGGCGGAAAAATGAATTGGGAAATGAAAATTGGCTGGCGTCATTTGAATTAAAAAAAATCTTTATCTTGATGTTTTGCAATTTGTTTTTGTTTCTTCTTTTAGTTGACCTTTATTTCAGGCGAGACACTGCAGGTGAACAACCGTCGAACCATCATTCCGACAACCCTCCTTTGCGACATCCCGTCAATCCAACGCTTTTGACACCGCTATTCCGACAATTGGTCCTTAAGGTTAGGGCTAAGGTAAGGTTTGGGTTAGTTTGTAACTCCACTATCCTTAAGGTTAGGGCTAAGGTAAGGTCAGGGTTAGTCTGTAAACTCCACTATCCTTAAGGTTAGGGCTAAGGTAAGGTTAGCTTTAGTTTGTAAACTCCACTATCCTTAAGGTTAGGGCTAAGGTAAGGTTAGCTTTAGTTTGTAAACTCAACTATCCTTAAGGTTAGGGCTAAGGTAAGGTTTGGGTTTGTTTGTAACTCCACTATCCTTAAGGTTAGGGCTAAGGTAAGGTCAGGGTTTGTTTGTAACTCCACTATCCTTAAGGTTAGGGCTAAGGTAAGGTCAGGGTTAGTCTGTAAACTCCACTATTCTTAAGGTTAGGGCTAAGGTAAGGTTAGCTTTAGTTTGTAAACTCCACTATCCTTAAGGTTAGAGCTAAGGTAAGGTTAGCTTTAGTTTGTAAACTCCACTATCCTTAAGGTTATGGCTAAGGTAAGGTTAGCTTTAGTTTGTAAACTCCACTATCCTTAAGGTTAGGGCTAAGGTAAGGTCAGGGTTAGTCTGTAAACTCCACTATCCTTAAGGTTAGGGCTAAGGTAAGGCTAGCTTTAGTTTGTAAACTCCACTATCCTTAAGGTTAGAGCTAAGGTAAGGCTAGCTTTAGTTTGTAAACTCCACTATCCTCGTTTCCTCATTGCAACTAGCGATGCAATGAGGAAATGCAACAATGCTAGTCCAGCAAATGTATTCATTTATAGTAGCTTTAAATCAAGTTTGTTTGTGTGTTTGTCGCTTAAGTCGCTTTTAAGTGGAATGGGTGACCAAATGTTTTAATAGAAAGAGTACTGTTACAAGAAAAAAGCACTTGATGATAAAACAGTACTCCAAGAAGTACAGTTTCTGCAAAAATTGACATGTATTTGAGTAATACGTGAGTGCAACAGACTTCTGTATTTTTGAAGTTAATTTTAAACAATGTTTGCTAGCTCCCCCGGAAATGGGAGACTTATATTATTTGATCGAGCTCTACAGGAGAAGAGTCGGAAGGGCCAGGTTACATAGTTGCACCAAAACTTGTATTTATGTGAGCAATCTTCTCAAGACCTAGCAAAATAGGTTGTGGACGAGGCATAGTCATTTGAAGGCGCAGCAGTAGTTCCTCATTGCAAGAAAGTTATGATATTCTGAACTTTTGAATTTCTTACTGTCTGACCTCTATTGATTTTTCTTCAACATGTTTTCTCCACTATTTTCTCACTTAACTGCATACTCGCAGCGACCGTCAGAAAATTGCCCTTGACACTGCATTTGATATCAAACTCCAACTCCATTATAACATTCTTGAGTGACACATGTTTTTCGCCATCACCTATCGCTTCATCCATCTTCCGCGCGACGGCGCAATCGGCGGGCGGCGCGTCTTTTGTGTAGGAATCAAAGCGAAGAAAAGTAGGTTCTTTCAAAAGCCTTGCGAGCGGTTGGTATCTGGAATAAGCCCGTCCCCGTGTTGTCAGACGTGTTGGAGATATGACTGACCGGGATGAATGGTTTTTAGCGCAACTCAATCTGACGGGCCGTGCTCCGAGGGAACGAAAGGGCACGCTGTCAACAAGGCTCAGCTCACTCGGAGAAGCTGCTCCTTTGTCGCCGCCGCAGAACAAAGGGAAATAGACTTGACCCAAGACAAAGCCGGGATGATCTCACTCTTTCTCTTTCTATACTTATGTTGAATCCGAATGTTTAAGGGCCTTTCGGCTTCAGTCTGAAAGCTCAAGGAGTCGGAGTGCATTCTCTGAAATGGTAAAGTGTTAAACATCCATTGACAACTCAGACTGGAAAACTTTAGGATTGTCATTTCTCCTGTGGATTTTCCATTGTCGACTGAGAAGATTTGACCCTGGTCAAAGCAACGGGAATGTAGCCTGGGAATACCCATGCTGCTGTGTGCGCTCCAATCATTTCAAACTTCACAGCAGTCTGGGGAACATGGCCGAAATCTTCGCATGGATTTGGGGACCAATTACAGAATGAGGAGAGACGGCAAGACGATGATGCAATGTTTGTTTACGGATAAAAAAAAATAAAAAAAGATTACTTACAGATCCAACATGACAGCAGCAGACGCGACGCCATCTTAATTTAGCTCGAAAGTTTACAGCGAGTACGTCAAACGTCATTGGATAGGATGATACAATTGGCGATGGCTTCGTACAGACTCATGTGATAGACATTCCTAGCGCCCAATGAACGGCTATGGACAACCGTAAACCACAGCTCTCCAACGAGAAAATGAACCTACTAAGCGAATCCACCAAGTGTGAAAGGTGTCTGAAGGTACTAAAAATTCCGTATTTAACACCTAAAATGTCATTCTGTAACCTTGCGTAGCATTACTGAAGTTGTCCTTGTACGCAATGGTATGCATCGTCATACGTCCTTTAGCAACAAGGACAACCGTCCAACTGACAGGGTCTGGTCCGTTGGATGAGAAATGGAGCTATGTTGCACTAGCCTGGCATCCAGACTAACCTCCGATGTTTATTAATTAATAAACAGGAGACTAGTCTGGCGACCCTGTCGTAGAAAAGCTACTGCTGGAGGCGGGACTAATGTGGGACAACCGAAGCGAATAGCAGCCAATGAGAACATAGCGGATGTGACGACAGAAACAGTGACAAGAAAGTTGTAGTCATTCGGACATTAACAATGGCGCTCCCTGCCACACAGAGTTCAGTAAATGACTTCTGTCGTTTATGTCAGAAAAACTTAAGAATACAAGCATACCGGAGCATTACGTGAAGTGGTTGCTTGTGTTGAAAAACTACAAAACAAAGGCGCAACAACGTCCGTTCAGGGAGCTGCTCTGATTGGTCGGTAGCCTCCACATCGCTGCGTCACTTCCTTTGAAAGCGCGCAATGGAGTGTGGCCAGACCCTCTTCTGTAAAGAAGCGGAGTCTGGTTGGCGAGACTAATGTTGCACTATTCTTCTAAAAAACCTTGCAAACTCTGTCATTGATGTTCAAAGCCAGAAATGAAGCTCTTGCATGGACTCATAAAAGTGCTTTGTGTTTACATCTGAAAAGGGAAATCATGTTGTCCAATTGCACGGGCAGCTTTAAAATATATGTGCTTGTGTGCTGTTGGTGTAAAAGAGAACGGTTTTAGAAGGTACTCGACGTATGCTGGAAAGAGCAACGAGAAGAAACTAGTTACAAAACCAAGTAGTTTACCAAGTAGACTCTTGAAGGAATGTGTCAGTTCTAAGTTTGCGCAAGGTATGTGGCTTGCACTTTCACGAACGGAATAAAACTGAAAATCATGGGACATAGCCAGATGCAGTGATGCTACCCAAATTTGTTTTACATCAGAGTAAGTTCTAAAAGACACAGCAGTTGTAACCACTCAGTGAAGACACATCACAGCCGTGGTCATGGAAACCCATGAGAGAACAGTTCGGGCCAGCGTAATTGGTTCCGAGCACAATGGTCTATGTGTACGTACTTGCAACGTACTTCTGACCAAGACTCTGGTTCAGGTCGCCCTTTGGCAATTGCTGAAGGTTGGATGAAATGCAGAAGAAATTTCCGACAACAAAACATCTACAGTTTAAGAACTACTCGGAAGTTTTAGACAGCATACCTTTATTCTTAGGGCTCATTAAATATTCATGAATGATTTCTATTATTTATTACAAGTAGGTATTCCCACAGTTTTTCTTCAGAAATCCATAGTTTTCCCTTTCGGATTAGAGTGCGGTTTAAACCCTCCTTTCTCCTCTCCCTATACACGAGCTGGCTCTTTGAATTCAATTAACATCTCCACCATCCAATGCACCAAATGGGGCTTTTAGGCCCAGCTGCACGGACACAAGGCCCGATTGAATTACATGCATAAAGAGGAGCATTAACGTCACATTCCGGACTCCCTTTTTTTACACGCACTTTTGCACGCATTCACCGCCTAATCCCATTTAACATACAAAATGCTAGCAATTACTCGGCAGCGGAAATACCTCATAATACATGTGCACTGTATGTTCCACAATCCGCCGGGTATACTGATGCGACGGCTTTGCATTGGCCGGTCTTCAAAGGGAATGGAATACTGTACTGCGTAATTAGTGCGCCTTTGTTGTGGTGTTTAGACGGAATAAAAAGAACGCTTAGGTAAAGAGTTCAGGAGGTCGGCGGAAAGTCAACAGAGGATCAGGCGGAGTCTTAGAGGCAGTCTTTTACCTTGTGGCACTTTTACCTTGTGTCGACTCCAGTAAACTATGTGTTGTTCTCATTGGTTGTGGTGATCTGCTGATTCATCTTTCTATAAAGGGATATTTCAGGATTTTTGACATAGGGGTCTCATTTTCTAGTTAGCCAGGGTGTTGCTGGTACCTGGAGATATTTTTTTTGTAATTCATGCAGTTCTTATGTTTGAAGAGTTTCGTGGCGCTAGGCTAATGCAAGGCTAACGCATGTCTACGATATCAGCTAACCACAGTGCACCTGATGCAAATCACTTATAACGCCAGACTAACCATATAAATGTCTGTGTCGATAGATAAAATTTGAACCATTTTGCATTTAAAACAACTTATATTTGAGCAGCATCTGCTTCGTGTTTGTATAAGCTATGCAGTGTTGGAGTGATCTCCTAGAAAATAGTCCCTCAAAATGCGATCATTCCTGTGATGCAAGGTCAGTTATATTCCAAAAATTATTCCATTGACACAGACTTTTATATGGTTAGTCTGGCGTTATAAGTGATTTGCCTCAGGTGCACTGTGTGTCAGACTGTTTTTAATGCAGGCTAGCTGATATCGTAGAAATGCGCTAGCCTTGCATTAGCCTAGCGCCATGAAACTCTTCAAACATAAGAACTGCATGAATTACAAAAAAAATATCTCCAGGTACCAGCAACATTCTGGATAACTAGGAAATGAGGCCCTATGTCAAAAATCCTGAAATATCCCTTTAAGGATGTATGGGTGAAGAGTAATTTACCAGATACTCAGCGGGGACTCACATTCACAATGGTGTGTTTAAGATCATTATTTTAAATTTGTAGAAGCCATCTGCTTTTTAACTTCAGCCTTTTCACAGATGGCGTTTCCATCCAGTTCTGTCCAGAATTGTTTGGAAATGGCTGCCAAAAGCACAAAACCATCCTCTACAAAGGTTTTGAGACATTTCCTTTTGCAATAGCAATAATTCTATAAAAAACAATTCTACTCCGAGACAAATGCTCTGCACGGTTTGCACCTAAACTGTACCGCTACTTGTATCATTGTGCTCTCCCGCTGCGCTTTCAGTGACCACCTCTGTGCCATAACAAGCCCATATTGCATCACGGCTCGTATCACGCTGCTTTGTAGTCAGTATCACCTCATGTCTAAACCTGGGAGCCCTCCTTTATGAGAGCGCTGTGAGACGATTTGTCGAGATAAGACCAAAGAAAGCGCCTACATGCTCCCACACTCTCCCTGCACAGGTTGTGACATCCCCTGTCAAACGCAGTAGAAGAGAGCTTCAACCGAATTTCCCCGTAGAGGCATCACACGCTGCGGATTCATGGGAGGCGACATTTGACAAAGAATCTAATTTAGTGGCAAAATGTCTGCAGATAGGAACATTGCTGCACATTATGTGGATGACTAACAAAGGTAATATTTATGGACGATTTAGACCCAGTACAAGAAGACATGGTGCTTCATGGAGTGTACGAGTAATGAACAAAGTGTAGACCAGCGGTTCTCAAACTGTGGTGCAGGTACAGTACATCCGGTGGTATGTGGGCTGCTTCTTTACATGGATTTTTCACACAGTGGTCCATGTTGAGATTTTCAGCTAGTTTTCTCGCTTAAAGGAACAGGCCACCATTTTTACATAATGAGATATGTTCTTGCCTGCAGCTTAGACGAGTTGATGTGTACATGTCTGGTCTTTGCCCTCATTCACGCAAAACCACAAAAGATGTTGTTAGCATTCGTCCTTTCATTTAACATGTTCACTTTTTTTAGTCAGAGTAAAAAAAAATAGACCAAAGTCTACTTTAAGATGCTCATTTGTTATGTTTTGTCCACGAGCGAGCTGGAGATTTCCAGGAGATAACTATATTTATTCAATTTCCCACGCTTATTCATTCACAAATATTGACATAATAGGTATCCACACCGAGCACAAAAGTAGGCCAAGATGACGCTGTAATCCATATTTTCATTTCGTTTCTGGAAGACAGCTGTAGCCATCACAACAGTTAGAGACGGGAATACACACACAAATAAACACATGTGTGGACTTTACAAAATGTATTTTCTGAAAATTAGGTTTTCTTTACACTCTTGCAACAATATCTCCACTTCAATAGCCCCTACAGACTTGCTTTTTAGTACTTAATACTACTTTATAGGAATTTTCAAGGACAATTTTTGAAGATCTAATTTATATAGATTTAATGAGCTTTGAAGTATAAAAAACATACAAGTCGATACATTGGACGGCCGATACAATATATCAACATATAGGTATTTTAAAATATTGGCTAGAAAACATAAATCCTAAATAAAAGGCTGATATCTCCAAAGACCTCAGTCAGGGCTTTAACATGACCCACCCACATGAGCGGAGAAAAATTGTGAAAATCGGTGTGTGGCTTGGACCATATTTTATTTTTTGTAGCAGATTTTTGCTTCTCATTTCGGAAACCAAAAGAGAGAGAGACATAACATTTTTTGTTTTGGAATATGCTGCTCTCTGCTGTCACAGTTCAACACTAACGCAGTTTACAGTTAAGAAGCATCATGCACAGGATTATAGACACGACGTTTGGGAAAATCAGCCAAAAATATTCCAATATAATCCAATAATCCACTCAAAAATCCCCAAAATTTGGCATTGGCCTAAAACCCATGTCAGTCGATCTCTAAAAACAAGGCAACATTTGAATTCATACAGATTTTCTTCACGATCCCTTCTGAGAAAATCACCTAAAATTTCACCTAAAGATAGATATCTCATTTTTTTTTTTTTTCCTCTTTTATCCTGCAGTGACTCGTCTTTACAAGATTACCTCTCACCATGACCACACGGTCACAGTTCCCTGACCGAGGCTTGTACGACTGTCCTGCCTTCTCGCCCTCCACACACCAGCAGCCATGGGACACGCTGGGAATTGCGGCGCGATCGCACCTCTCGCAAATCCACTCTTAATTGGACACTTCCATTACAAGCAGCCTTCGGGTAAACAGCAGCCCGCCGCAAATAACAAGGCTAAGTCCGGCTTTTCCCCCACCCGATAACAAAAGCCGCGTGCGTATGCTTCCAGCGCGCTTCATTGTGCCCGATACAACCAACTCTTCTTTGACTGCGTAATCCTGTGCGTACGGATAAACTGATTAGCCTCTACACGCTGAGCAGTCGCTATCTTTTGCCCAAATTGCCGGGCTTGGGAACGGAATCACGCTGCTGCTGAGATCTTCTGGCCAAGACGGGTCTTTCTGCCGGCCAGGTGCATAAGATGGATTGTACGTGAGGAAGAAGGATTGGAAAGTGAACGGGATGATGGATAAAGATAATTCTGATGGAGCCCATACGCATTACTCTGGCTTTTGAAGAGTAGCTTTGCGATTTCACTTGTTTGAACCGTCGAATAGTCAATGTGGAAGGTAAACTTTTATTTACGTCAATCTTGAACTAGCTGAGTGGATTGCTGTATGGACTAACTATTTAAAATGTATGCGCTCCGTCTTTCATAGTTTTGAAAGCCATGCTGTGTCACGATGTGGCTACGCTAGTTCCGAGAACTGAAGTTGTGAGGGCCAGTACTTCCTGTCAGACTATAAAAAAGCCAAACTTCACCCGTACGATGCTTCTTTTAAGACGTTTTGCCAAAGTTTTCAGCGAGTGCGTTCACATTGTGGAAATACTCTCATTATTTTGAGCTTACTGGCGAAAAGGACAATACAGTACTGGTGGCGAAGCCAAAGAGGAAATCCACGGTGGACATGTTTTAATCTAGAACATGAAAGCTTCAACTTTCTCATTTGTGCCTCTTCAAAACATCGTCACTTCTTTGGTGAAAAACAGTGACAATGGTTGCAGATTGTGCTATGCTCTGTGAGAGTTGGTGTCAGTTTGGAGATTGATAGGAGGAACAACATGTTTCTAATAGCTTGTAAACCACTATCCCATCATCATCACCATCAGCCATGAAATGAGATTCCCCCCATTTCAGAGATACCCGCGGGCTAATGCACAACATCCAGTAATCTCGCAGTGGTCGAAGGACTGCATACTTACTTATGGCCCGGCACGGTCCAGATCCACGTCGCAATAATCTAAAGTGTCATACAAACACATGTGGAGTAAACCAGGCAGGCAAAAGCACGACCTCGCTCTTCTGCTTTGATGTGAAATACTTCAATCAATCTGGTCAAAATGACAAATAAAGTGGCGACATGATATTTGCATAGTAAACTGATTTGCTCCGTGCAACTGTTTTTGTCCAGAAAAAGAACGGACACTTATTTTCATGTGTTTTGACAAGTGCAATAATTCCGGCATGCTAACAAATCTGTGTCGCCCTGAGGGACTCACTTTGTGGTGATGCATTATGGGCTTTGAGTGAATGAAGAGAGCGTGGTGTTTTACAACTTCACCCCCGTTTGGAGCTATAGGAATACATTGGGAGAGGCCAAATGCTAACAACATCTTTAGTCGTTTTGCTTGACTGAGGGCACGCACAAAGACCAGACAGGTACACATCAACTCGTCTAAGCTCAGCTAAGAACATATTTCAGTATAGACAAACGGTGGCCTGTTCCTTTAAGGAGAGGCACGGCACGTGAAACACAAACTTTTCATGCAGTGGTCAATTTTGAGATTATTAGCTAGTATTCTCTCGCAACACCTTACTTTTAATGTCAGAGTTTAAATAAATAAACCAAAATCACAATTTATGATGCTTATATTATGAGGTATTGTCGGCTAACGAGTCGTAGTTTTCCAAAAATCCCATAGATACAGATATAGATACATCTCTGAAATCGCCTATGCTGTATATGGTCATGTTTGAAACAGTTCAGGGTGAAAACAAAGAGAAAAAGCTTGACTTTCTTCAATTATTCCAAAACTTGGAGCAAAGTGGTTCAACAGCCCATAATTACATAAATAACGGAGAATGCTAACAAAATGCTTCATGTTAACATTATGCTACATGCTAACGCTAGCTAGCACGAGCTACGACTGCTTTTTTTTTTGCTTCTACTGAACAATCTAAATCTGCTGATTTAGACTTGACTTAATTTAAGTGTGATACATAAGTTCATATTCCACTAGAAAATGGCTAAAAAGAGAACAGATTCTGTGACCAGATGCCATCTGTATCTATCCCCACTATAGCTGTTTCTCGCACATATCCATTCTCTGATTTTGACATGTTTGGTATCCAGGTGTTGTACGTGGTCAATTTTCTATCTCAATTTTATTCATGGAAAACCTCTTAAGAAAACTTAATAAACATAATACAGAGAAACTAAACTCGCCTTACCTTCCCAATCATTCAAAAGTAGAACTACATATACAAAAAAACTTTTCAAATGACAGTATTCAAGAGAGCATTGACAGCCTTTAAGCAAAAAGAGCACTACAGATATGCGCAGACAGAAGTGTGAGTCGTGTTTTCTCAAGATGAGGTTTTCATTATACTCTTGCAAAAACATCATCCACTTGAGAAGCTCCTAAACCCTCCAAACTTTTCCGATTTTTTAAAAATAACTAATTCTGAGTCTGATTTATTGACCTGTGAACCCACTCCCCGCCCTAAAAATACAATATTTTTTCCTCAGTAATCAACAGAAAAAGATCCAAGTTGCTATTTTTCCCCCCTGCAGTGTCTCGCCTTCATGTTATTTTGGGTGTCCTGCGTTTATTTTTGCATTGAAATGAAATCTGACAGATGAATCGCTCCACCATTCCTTACATAAAATAGTATTCCACCTCAGCAAGCCACAAAGCAATAAATTACATCAAACCCTGCTCCTCTTCTATGCAAATAACATCCTTATCTCTTCTTTGCTTATTCAAATTAACAGTCAGAACAAATAGAGCCTGATTGTATCTGCCAGTAGATATTTAAAATAGTCCGGTAAGACCACTAAAGAGTAACCGCCGCGCAATCCGCGTGTGCACAGGCTAAGCTGGAGAACAGGGCGCCCACAATCGTCCCCAAACCCTGAGCATTCATCTCGCAGATAGCATCGTCCTGCCGTTTTTCGTAAAATGTCACTCTTATCTGCATGCTTTTTTTAATTGATTTCCCCGCGTCTTGTATCTCGACAGGTTATTCCGGGCCCCCACTTGTCGGACCCGGCAGGCCGTATGTCAAATTTCCGAGACGCGGCGACAGAATTAGCTTAAGTCTGGGGGAAGTGGAGGACATGTCAACGGCGACAGCTTTATCAACACCTCACAGACAGGCAATTCTTTCTCTCTCCCCATTTTTTTTTCTTCTTCAATTTCTTCCATCTTGCTCAAAAATCAATAGGCTTATCTCAACAAGGAACATGGCTGCTTTGGGCACAAATGCTTCACAAATCTGTCATGGATTTGGACAGTACTAGCAAAGTTGTCACACTTTTGATATGTTGAGAAAACTGCTTGAAGGTGCTGTAACAGAAAATTCATGCCCACATGATAACAAAACTGAATTGGAATTTGAATGGTGGCAATCAATGTTCCCTCTAATTTTTCATGTGTCTGAGCAAACACACAAAACTCTTTGAGCAGTCCCTTGGACCAGTATAAACTTGCCTGGCCTGCCAAACTCCATGCTTTTCAAAGACATGTAGTCTAGAAGCAAGTGTGATCTCAGTGATTTCCCCGTGGGCGTGATTGACAGATGGCATCAACCAATTAGAGAAATGGTGGATATGACGCAGGAACATGCTGAAGAAAGCCTTTTCAGCAAACATTAATGTCAGTCAACATCAAAACAGTGTATCATTAGACGCGTACTCCATCTTTAGTGTTTTGGAAGAGTGCGACCTTCTCTTGGTGCGATAAATTCTCACCTCTGGACCGATGCTGGTCAAATCGGGAAATGATTGGCAGCGAGCAGGTGCCCAGACTGTTCTTCTTTTCTTCTCTGTTCTCGGAGCATCTAGGCTGGTTAGGTAAGGCGTGAGGGGTGTAGGGGGTCCGCCCATTAGTCAGACAACCCACGAGTCCGACATCTCATTATCCCGAAAATGTATATGTAAAACTGAAATTGTCCATCCCAAATTTAGGTTCAGGCAAGAGTCCACTGACCAATGGTTGTATATCGCGCTCTAATGGCACCTCTGCTCAATGGTAATTTTCAGAATAATGAGGCGTTGGACCAATGGGCTGTCGTTTCAACGACATGGCACCGACTCATAGTGGGGTTCAGGTGGCACCCTGACAGAATTTTTATCAAGTTCATATATTTCACAAATATCAAGTTTGTCTTTACGCATGAAAAGTTTCACAGTCCACCTTTAAAAACAAGAGCATTCACATGGTGGATACTCCTTGACGAGGGATTTAAGACTATCCAAAGTGTTCTGTGCCTCACTCTAAACAAATGGTGCAAAGCAGCAAAAAGCCTTCTTACCCGATTCTGTTGACTCAAGAGTCAAATTGTCCTGAGACATTTTGATATTTTTTCATCTGACTTTATGGATAAGACTTTATAGTCTCTCATTTCAACTCGTGCTGCAGTAAGGAGGTTCCGGGTGCGATTCCCTTGCTGCACAGGGCCTTTCTATGTGGAGTTTTCACGTTAGTTTGATCTGCCCTGGTACGACATGCAAACACAAAGTTGAAATGCAACAAAACAAGGGCAACAAGGTAAAGATGACACATGGAAAACTACCATGGAACACTTCTGTACCACAAAAGCAACTTTTGCGTACGCTGCCTCATAAGTTATGGGACATCACAGCTACCACTTTCAAAGCAGTGTATTTCAACTGTGCCGGCAATATTTTCAACTCGCAGTGACCCCAATACTCTGTGGAACATGTCTAATATCATTACAGTCCATGCAGTAACACCAGCGGCTGACTTTAGCCTCAGTTCGCAGGGCAGCGCTGACTTTGGGAAAATCAATTGAAAGCTTTGGATGCCGCCAGGTCACATGACGCGCTGGGAATTTCCTGGCACCACTGAGCCGACGGTGACCTTCAGACGCTCCGTTTCAGGTTCAGCGTGTCGCAGTACTACACCGGCAGACCTGACTACTGTCCGGAAAGAGGAGTTATCGCCGTGGCTGTAAGGTGATATAGATTCAGTTCTGCTCTGTATCCAGGTTTTAGCAAGGTATCAACAAACAGCGCAAAAAGCCTTCATGATTTTCTACGCTGATGTATCTCTTTCACGTGTTCAAGAATTGGATTGGATTATATTTGACTTGCATGTGTAAACCCTAAATAAAACGAAGCATGACCATATCCAAAGTGTGTCCAACAGAAGTGGTACCCCAAGAAATTATAAAATGGCATTTAGGACAAGAAAAGAAAAGGCTTTGTCCATGTCTGCAAGTGCTATAGATGACTCATCAGATGCCCCTTATTCTAGCGATTGGGATAGTGTTACGCCCCAACAAATCCCCCATAATTCACTTTCGTTCGACGGAAGCAGTATGAAGGTGTGTCTTTTGGTTGGAATTGACTGGGTTTTTCTTGCTTTGCATTTCAGAGGGTTTGTAGAAGATCCGGGCCAGACCACCTACAGGAGTGACCCACTGGCCTTGGTGGTCAAGCTACAATCGCCAACGTTTTCGTACCAATTTCACCTCTCTGCCCCACTCCCTGACAGCACAACAACTCATCATGCAGTGCGACAGCTTCCTAAACATGACCTCTGACATGCGTGTTGAGTCAGTCGAACATTTTGACAAGAGTGACAAAAAGCTTTTGAGGATAGAAATGTACGGTCCTCAACCCCACCAGCCCAGTCGTGCAATTCAGTACAACAAGTTCATGTTTACTTCTGCTTTTTACCACATTGTACACGCTCAAGCACAAGTTCTCTCGCACCCAACCAATGTCGCTCTCCTTTACCAAAGCGGTTTCCCGATTGCTATAGGATCTTGTTGCAGCGTGTGTGTCCTTTGTTGTCATGGTATTCGAAATTCAAAAGCAGGAAATCTCCAGATAATTCCTTTCATGAAGCTTCTATCAACTGACGAAATATAGTGCAATTCTTTCAAGCGATTGATTCTCCATATCCATCATCGTCTGATGTATACTGTCAATCCCAACTATGGCAACTGTATATTCTCTATTGCACATTGCTCAGAGCACTTGTACCGCGGGCTCTCTCTCGCTCCATCAGTACCTGTATATGCATATGCATATGACAGGTTTTAATGTTTTGAAAATATGTCTTATTTATATCTGTTGTAAGTTATATTTATGTTGTTTAGCAGCACTTTTAATGAAGAAATGTTAGGAACAATCCCACAAACCACTACGCTGCCACCCGAAGGCTTCCGAACTTGGCCGCATGACATTTTATTCAGTAAGAATATGAGCTTTGTCCTAAATATATAGCATAAAGCAGGTCATGTGGTGTTAGAGCCACAGCAGCATCTGAAATTGTATTATCGGAAATCAATGAACTTATGACAACATTATCCACCTTTGTTTACTTTTACAAGAACAAAACTTAAGGCACATGGCGACTTTGCATAAGCTCCACTTTGAAAGAACAGATGCTAATGCAGCTATCTGCAATTAGCAAAAGGTCAGGATTTGGTGAATATCAGTTATAGTAAGTATAGTATAGTATAGTATAGTATAGTAATAGTACAAGCGTGTAGTTGCTCAGAGCATGTTGGTAATACTTTAACATTAAATTCAACATTAAAGTCCTACATGTGGGGACACTGCACTGCACTGGCCCTAATTTGTGTGATGGAATCTCAAGTTTTCACAGCAAACCAACCCTCCTGTGCAAACCATCATGCAGACTCGCAGAGACAGACTGCATTAGAAAGTTTTTTTGAACGCGAATGATGATTGGGGCTCAGACCCCTGCGGAAGATAGCAGTAATTATATGGAATACATGGCGTTGATAGATGATGGCCAGAATCTTCCCCCGGAGCCTGGACACTGGTGGTGGTAGGACGAGACCCGGCGCGTCTGGTCGATGAGACGAGCAGAGCCTGAGGAGAGGCCAGGTGGAGGAGGGGCAGAGGAGGGTCGCAGCACAGCTGGGAAACGACCGAGTGATTGACCGGGGAGTTTAAGAAGGGGATCCTGGACGATGAATGGCTGAAGCGCAAAAAGCAGCTGCGATGATTGGCTGACGTGAAGGTGTGGCTTGCGCTGGGGCCGTGATTAGGTGATTCAAATTTGCACTGGAGCTTCATTTAAATATAAATGGAAGATTAATCACTTGATCTAAATTGACGAATTGGGAGCAAATTACGGAACAATAGTATAAACAAACTACAAGCTAGCTAAATATCCACTACCTTTTTTACAGCTGGACTGGTATAGTTTGTAAGTTAATACAAGATACACCATTTTATTGGGGGACTAGCAAACGTGCATAGACTTAATAATAATCAATGTAGAAAGTAACAGAAACAGCAGGTGTATAATGTTTCAGTAAGATAGTACATCAATTATTCAAAGACTTTTTAAAGATCCAAATTGCGATTACAAAAAAAAATCTTTGTCTATATGATATGTCAACAAAATAGATCAAACTTCTGATCTGTATCCCTCTAAATATAAAACAATCCAGCCAAAGTTTCAAATTGACACCTCTATCCGACCGATCCTGTCATGAACGCCGCACCACTCCAAACTATGTCATGCTATATATCCTCTACATTTGTGCACCTGCGTCGCTCGAAGTCTTTGGTCAATCTGGCTCCCCATCGCCGCCATGTATTTTTAAACCAACATAGCCGACGGGTAGAAGGAGCATCACGGCATGAGCCTGTGTGGGGTCGAGAGCAAAGAAAATAAAACAAAACAACAAAAAGCCTAATGTTCAGAGGCACGGCGACCTTTACGAGCATCGTGAACTCGAGCTCCATTGATTGCATTATAAAAAGAAAGCGCCGGTTCAAACACGTGTCAGAATTTGGGCTACGTTTCTGATGCCGTCCGCCCACGCGCGCCCACAGTCGCTCCGTCTTTCTGTCTTCTCTCTCTCAACTCTCTTCCCCTTGTCTCCGGCTTCCACAAGCGCTTGCATCACGGAGCGGAGTCTTGGCCTCGCTGACAAGAATCTGACACGGCTGCGATCGATAGGGGATTGGATCTTCTTGCCGCGCCAAAAGTCGGAGGGAAATCGATGGCTGGCGCATCTGCAAACGGAGACGGCTTTGTGTATCTGTCATGCCTTAATTTGTGTAAGGTTTTGCTAGGATGAGAACACATTCCCTTGGTAATACGCAATTTATTTTCTTCTATTATGCTAAGGAGCTCAAAGACATCTAAGCAAAATGGACTTCTTTACAAAAACATATTTTTTCATCACAAAGTTTTGAGTAATCTTGTTTAGTTTACTCGTTACGTCCTCTCCGGCTACAATATGTATTTCCAACATTTTGTGGTATAGTAGATACAGCTACATTTTTTACCTTTTTCTGCGAACTGCATTTGTGGTTTCTGTGTTCCACATTGTTTTCTGGATACTTTTGTATGCCTCTGCTGTGTTTTTTTGTGGAGGTTTGGTGGATTTGTTTACTTTGAGAGTCCAAAATGGTCCTGAAAAAAGGTAAACAAAATGCTAGCTTATCAGCTAAACCCATTTGAGACCTACACATTTCTTCTTCTGAGACACTGAAGAGACACCAAGAGCCCGCACACCTGCAGCACCGTGGAGGTGTCACAAGTGGAGCTACAGGAAACAAAAAAGGAGATGGTGAAAGACTGTTGTGGAGCGGAGGGAGCTGAAGGAGGAGGTGGAGCTGACCAGTGCAGGACACCACGCTCTGAAATAGGGCAGCCAGGTCTCTTCAGTTTCCCCGTCCTCCAAGGTCATGCGGGTCAGGTTGACACACAAGTTTGATGTCCATTTGCTGGTTTGCATGCACTTAGCTAGAAATATTGTTGTTTACTAAGTCCATACATCTTCGTTTGGTCTATTCGGCACTCAAATTTCCTTCACTACGCAGAGTATGTTTTCAATGGCTCGAGGTTATTGTTTTTGTCCTCATTTAAACTGCCTTACTTCAGTCCGTGCTGGGAATCATAGACTTTCTTAGCATTTAATTTTGTGTGTCATCAATACTGTTGAAACATTCCAGGTTGTATATTGCTAAATCGTTAGAGCACACATTTTGATACATCAAAAAACATACCAGTGCCAACAAATGTCCTCAAAATGATCAGCTAGACACTAACAAAGTTACGTTGACAATGGGTTATCAAATAAAAAGCAGTTAGAAGAGCACCTAATGTCATAGAAATCACAGAAATTCCATTAGCTGTCAGAGCCTGTTCCTTCAAAAGCATATTTCCACTTTGATTTGAGCGTTCCATCCACATACTAATGAATGGCCCTAGAAACGATGTCCATTTCATGACATTCATATAATTTCTGTGGTTTATTCATTCGATGTGTATCCGACTCCACAGGAAAAACACATTGAACAGGCTAATGAATGCCGAAAAGTTCCCCGTACTAGCTTGTTTGCTAGCTGTTTGCATACATTAGGATCAAACGCAGCTTCTCCTTTTTATTTCTATGCCGTATGTATTAAAAACTTGTGTTCCTCTCCCTGTATTGAACCAAAGCAGTAATATTTCCGCCACTGTATTTTCGGGAACCTAAACAAAAGGCTCCTTTAGGGTCTTAAAAGCGTGCATAGGTTTCGCTAAGCTAAAGAATGCTTCGCGAAAACAGATCCCTTTGCTAATGCCGTCTTTCATGTGCAATTTCTCCCCATGTTTTCACTTTCGGTTTCTTGAATTGGACCGTCTGCCCATTGTCACAACGGGGGGGGGAAAAACCACAAAAACGGTAAACAATTTAGGATCCGCAGCTGTGAAGATGCAAAGTGTGAAAAGGGGCCTCTCATTAGGGAGGGAAACTTATGGTAATGCGCCGGCGGGGGAAAAAAAAACAAAAAACACACTACTCGCAGGAGCCTCTATCAGCGCAACAAATAGTGGGCCTAAGGGACTGGCATTAGCATTCAGGACCATCGAATTATAAAGCTTGGACAAAAGAGTAAAGGCTGTGAGTGGCGGCAGATCGGGAAGCAAGGTGATTCCGGGTTGACTTCCCATCCTAGTTAACATACATTTTCTCAGCGTTGACAGTCCTACACTTTAGCATCATTAGACACTTTGGAATTTTGATCAGGAACATAAGCTTGGGTCAGTAATTGGCTATATTTTTGTGTAAATATTTCATAAACCTGACCCATTTGGCTCCCTGTGCCCACAGTTCATTTAAGGTTTATAAAGTTGGAGTTTCTGTGGAGCAAAGCGAGTCAAAGATTGCACTCGCTGTAACCTACCAATCGATCTGCCTTTAGAGTTTCAAAACTCGTCTTCCTGTACATTGACAGTTAAAATGTACTGAAAGCGTAAACGAGATTGATAGTATGCTAGATGTGCTTTATCCCCTGTATGTGATGCCCTGGTAACGCTGTACTGTGGGCGTCTGAACATAAGCAGATCCGTTGGTTTTCGTAGATCGGGGACAAGGCCCAAATTGAGCAACCCACGCCCACGCCGGATGTGGTGAAACCATTATGACCATTCTTGAATCACTACAAGCTCTTCTTGAACTGGCCAGCAAGTTATGGCACTCTTAGCCATGTTTGAAATGCGCTGGAATAAGTGTTTCCTTAAATAAAAGCAATACAATTGAGGTAAGTGGTTGCATTTGCCTTTTTGCTTTCACACAACTTATTTTTCAACTGAAAAGTGAAGAAGGAAGTCATGGAGCTTCTGCTGGATGCAAGAATATGATAGAACTATTATATCCAGCATAAGTCTGAAGTTCTGTCTAAAGCAGAAGCTCCATGACTTCCTTCTTCACTTCTCAGTCTGTGACTGAAGAGCAATGAGGCCTCAGCCTTTTTACTGGAAACAAAGAGCTCACTGCATTTAGCGTCATGTTACTGTCACTCATGGTGTCTGACCTAAAGTCTCACTCTGAAGAAAGTCAGTTCACATTTACACTGAGGAGGTTGGAAGGGCGCCCCCTTGTGTCCAAGTGCGTCCAAATGCCCGGAGCAAAACTGGCCCCTGAAGAGGTAGAAAAATAAATTGTGTGAAAGCAAAAAGGCAAATGGAACCACTTGTTACAGTGTGCGCGCCGTGAACAAAAAACCTGATTTTCGCACATAACTTCAAATCTCATAGCAATGCTTTTGTTTTTGTCAGTTGCTTAGACGCTGTTCTGACACATAACATACATTTCAATAAACAATACGCGCTATTTCCCATATAGTAAATTCTGAAATCAACCAGCCCTGTGACAAATAAACATTACCCCCTTACTAAGCCCTTCTTCACACTGAGTCCTATTTCTTTCCTTCCGTTGAGATAGCTGCACTTATCTCCAGGGGGGATTTAGCCGCTGAGAACGCGGGGAATTGTAATCTGAATCCTGACCTTTTCCGAGGATCTTCTGTGGCGCTGACCTGAGTTATCCCACTGCTTCTCTGTGATACATGGAGTCTGTCGGCACAATGACCCTTGTATATTACACGGCCTGTCCGTGATCTGTGCGCTCTCTGCCCACATTGTAAGAGCTTAGAAGACGGGCCGTACTAGCGGGCAGCACAGCCATGCAGTGCGCAATAACGGGATGCAACTTGTGCGAAAATAACGCCTCATGTTCCCTGAACAACTCCTCCACAGTGCGAGATGAGGAGAAGAAATCCATTGATGGAATAGCCTGGTCATTCAGGATGTTCAGGTCAACTCCCATAGGCTTGCACAGTAGACACTAGGCATGACGGGAGCATCACCTCAAAAAGCTTTAGCGATGAGATTGGCATAATAGAACGCATCAAGTAAATGGCTCGAACATTCTACAAGGCTTGTCCACCGCCTCTTCATACCTAATTCAAACGTATGTGGCAACAAAACATTTGAACAGTAAGCTACGATGTCAATCTGTATTTGAAAACTGTGCTACTAAATTTGTTTCAGTAGCTCAGTGCCGCTAGCCTTGTATTTTACACAAGGGTAAACTTTTAGAAAAGTTAGCAGCTCTAATATCAATAGCCTTTTTTTTTTCTTCTTTTTAATACCTGAGCAGCAGAGAGAAACCTGGAGTCTGTGGTGTAAATACACTCTCAAGGTCAGGGGCGGTATACGGTCTGACTCCGGACGGTCGGGGCTTCAGCAAGAGGTGCTTGTTGATTGGCAGACCATGTCACATGACGATTCATTCTGTTTTCACCTTATTACACCCCGCTGACTTTTACCTCTTTTTGCCTCTTTTTACCTTGGATCCGCACCTCCATTGTATTGACACTTCCGGTAGAGTGCAAAGTCCATTCATTAAGCAGAAAACAAAAGAAAATGTTCGCCGCTAAAATCGAATGTTTGGTAGATTGACTTGTGTAAAATGTCCGATGTTCATTTGGACCAACATGTCAGCACTGCACCGTTTCTCTGCGCGGCCTAAAATTGGCTTTGGATTCATGTAGAAACTGATTTTATCTTGACTTCTCCAGTCCTGTGTGAACTAATAGGAGTACAGGAGCCGGCACAATTCATGGCGGCGCCCACGGGAACCTCTGGAATAAGGTGAATAGCAGTCGACAGGGGAAAGGCGGGACTTATATATACAGTATATTACAGCAGTGACTCCTAACCTTCATTGTCTTGCGTACCCCTTGGGCTTTTCAGAGGTCGTCCGTGTACCCCCTACCTCAAGCAGTTTATTTAGAAAGTAATTACTTAAAAGTGGTATTTGTAAGAAAAAGGACAATGCTGTGGTAAAAATAAACCTAAAATCCTCCCAAAGCAGCACATTTTACTGCAAAATACAGCTTTTCCAATGAAAATTATGTTTTTTCCCCCCTACTTTTTAAAATTTCAAATAGTTCCAAGTATACTAGGTCCTGGAGTACCCCCAGGGTTCCCCGTACCCCTGGTTGGGAAACATTGTATTACAGAACTGGAATAGACTATATAATTTTAAAGCATTTTAAAAGTTTGACACATACATTTGTAATCTTGGACAGCAGCTTTAAGTGACTGCAGATCACAATGACGAGAAGGTGTCTGTACTTCTAGTTATCAATAATGCGTTGGACAGTTCTCATGTAAATTTTAGCAGTTTCTACGATCTCCTTTTTCTCTGCTTGACGCATGCCAAGGACTTGACCTTTCTCAAACATACTGACATCTTTTCCACGACCACGGGATTGTGTCTTTCTACATGCAGCTCACTGCATTAGTTGGGTTTAAATACTGAATTGCCAGCTGAAAGACGATCACCCATGTGGCAGTTATCCAATAGGAGGCTGCATTTGACATATCCACAAAGAACCTATCCTTCAGACTCTGCCAAAAGCAGGCGAAAACAATAACACAATCGCTGAGATAGAATTTACTTCCGATTAAAAGAGACATTACACAACACGAATAATGGGGCAATAACTGCATGCTTTTTTTCTTCTTTTTTTATAGCTGCGCCCGTCCCAGTTTGCACCTGCGACCAAAACGAGGGCGACATTTATTACTTCTGCTACAGCGGATGGCATAATCACCTTCAAGGCTCATTGACCAATTGGGGCTCTCACTCCAAAAGGTCAACGGTCGAGACACAAGATAATCAAACATGGCGACACAAAGCGGTCACTGAATGGCCTCTCGCCACAGACACCGTTTGACCTTCACACAAATCATTATCTCCGGTGGGATGGTTTCTATGGCTCACGCCTTGGCCCTCGCTGGGCTGGGAATTAAGAGGCCGCGAAATAGAGTGGTCTGTATCAAATAAAAGCTTGCGATGGAGAAAATTTGATGCCACAGTTGGCGTTCATCAGCAGGTCTATTGTTTTCTGATTGTACGACATGTGCCCATTCCTCCTCTCACTGATTTGTAGAAAAGATAACCTGAATCCACGTTGAAGGATGATACTGTTAACATAATGAATACGCTTGAGAAAAGTGCTTGAAAAAATGACACTCCAACTTCCATCAATTAATCTGCATCCATTGTCCCGTAAGGAAAGGCGGATGAAGTGTCTTGCTGAAGGATGGTACGTTTAATCACTAAACCTTTGGATTGATGGGCAAGCGCTTTAGTTGCAAGTGCATACAACTGCTATAGAATCTTAAAATGTCAAATATACCATTTAGTCTAATTGCACGGTCCCAAAAATGTATACGGCCATGACGACACAGACAGGCAAGGTCTTGCCCAAGGACACAGCAACAGCCTGCACTAGGGATGGGAAACTCTGGTCTCTGTCCTCCAACAACCTGATAAATTTAAGACACAGGTTTTAAAACCACAGATATGATTAAATTTCGGTCTTTATCCTGATGCACCAATTCAACACCAGCTCAAACAACCAAAAATCTCCACACAAAAAAAGGTCACAAAGATCCAGACTCATGTTCACTTGTCACCATGATCTTGTATTGCCGATGTGAGGGTGTGACCAACTGTGCAAAGCCTTCGGCAGCACATCCCAAAGATTCTCAATATCTGGACTGACCAAACCATGCGTGAAAATGATGTCTCCTGCTCCCTGAACCACTCTTTCAAAATCACTCCCCCCTCTCCATCACACCGGACCAGGTGAGGAGAGAGCTGAGGCGACTGAAGCAGAGGCCGCTGTCACCTACCTGCTGAAGCGGCCCCTCAGGGCACCGTCCTCTCACCGTTTCTCTTCACCATCTACATGTTGGATTTCATATGCAACATGGACAGCTGTCATCTGCAGAAGTTCTCTGATGACTCCGCCATTGTGGGCTGCGTGTCTGAGGGGAACAAACTGGAGTACCAGTCGGTTATCATGGACTTTGTGGACTGGTGTGAGCGCAACAACCTGTGCTTGAACGTCAGTAAGACGAAGGAGATTCTGATCAACTTCAGGAGGAAGACACTACCGCACACACCTGTGAACATTCAGGGGGAGGACATTTTCAAGTGCCTGGGTGTTCACCTTAACAATACCACAACACCAACAAGGAGGGCAAAAGTCGCCTCCATCTTCTGAGGAGACTGAGGTCCCTTGGAGTGAGCAGGCCTCTGCTCAGGACTTTTTATGACTCTGTGGTAGCATCTGCTCTCCACTACGCTGCCGTGAGCTGGGCCCCATCCAGCACAGACCAGGACAAGAACAGACTAAGCAAGCTTGTCATTAGGAGCAGCTCTGTTCTGGGCTCCCCTGTGGACTCTGTGGAGCATATTAGCCAGGCTCACCTCCATCATGGACAACACCTGACATCCACTGCACGGGACTGTAGAGGAGCTGAACAGCTCCTTCAGTGGAAGACTGAAACACCCTCAGTGCAAGAAGGAGCGCTACCGCAGGTACTTCATCCCCACTGACTGTACAACAAGACTGTAAAGAAACATGTTTAATAACCTCTTTGCAAAAGTACGTGCAATAATCTCTGTATCTGTGTCACTTTATCAACCACTTGCACTATGCACTTTACTACTGTAAACTTTGCACTGCCAATGCTGACAATTTTTATAATGTTTTTTTTTTTTTTTTTTTTACAGTTTATACCTTTCGCCCCCTAAAGTTTTTGTAGTCATTGTATTTAAGATACCTTTATTTACTATTTAATTGGTCTCTCATTTCCTGTCTACTTAGCACGCCCTGAGTGCTTTCTTGAGAGCTGAATGTAACAAGTGATTTTCTCCATTGTGAAATCAATAAAGGCTTCTCTTATCTTATCTAACTGAGAAACACCCATAGTGTTGCTGAACTTAGACCTGACCAATTGCTGCAGCTCCAGATCATAAAACTAAATCCAGATGGACACTTTTCAGTGTATAACCAACCCAAGCTCGAGAAATCTTATGCATCTCATGTTTTCGATTGTAATTAATTCAGCTTGCTCCATACTTATCTTGCTTGACTTATATGCCTGTCAAAAAGTCACTCTTTTTTTCAACTCTGATGTAGTTGGAGCTCCTTGTTGCAGAAGTTGAGAGCTTCAGTCTTTGTAGGGGCATAATTGACAGACGCTGTTGGCCCCTCATTCCGAGCCTGGTATCGACCGTCTGGCGCGTGTTGCGGACGTCCAGTTCTGCAGACTCCTCCTGTCCATCACGCTCTGCTCAGCTGTCATTCCTCATGACATGGACATATTGTAAACTTCAAGGCAATTCCGGGCCAAGAAACACAACTGTCACGGGTTTATATCCCGCGTACAGTCTGTATAAAAATGTGGTGCAAGAAAGGAAATGTCTGGCAAAACAATGAAAAAGTAGTGTCTGTATCAGAGTGTCTTATGGTAAACTTTTTCAGTTAAAGGGGTCATGCGCTGCGCTTTTACCTTTGAATGTCAAAACATGGAGTTCTATTTAATTTCATCCATCCATGTTTGAGCAATCATGTCCAGTTTGGCGGTTTCTTCAAAGGAATAATTCCAATCAGATCAGCTTTCAAATTGATTCTCCCACAGGGTCTATTTCAGCTACCAGCTGTGTTTTCTAGCTCTGTTCGAACAGCTTTCAGTGACTGTGTACAATGGTGTTTGAAAGCACAAGAGAAAAGTTCCTTGATGCTTTGGATTTCCAAAGAGAAAAAAAAAGCACTGTATGTTTTTCTCTTTTAGGTCTTTTACGGGATATAAAAAACTATATGTAGACCATTTTGGATGAGAGGGGACTTTTCAGATGCCATTTTGCGGATTCCCTTACTAGCAACCAAAATGGTTGCACATTGAAGTCATTATCAGTACACAGGCATGACGTATACCGGCAAAGAATGAGGCTTATGATTATGTTACTGTACACTGTACTCGATTTTATTGAGGGAAATATCAATAAAGTCAGAGAACCAAGGTCATCAACCCCCAAAGCTTCTCAAAGACTCTCTACATTTCCACATATGCTTGATAAATTACAATTCAGGCTGCTAACATGGCTCGAAATTGACTTATTTTTCTTTCTTTCCATGGAACACTCTACCAATGCTGCATGTTTACACAAGTTGTATAAATAGAAATTTTATCTTACATAGAACTAGCTCGCGGGGTAAAATGGTGGAGACTGCTGTTATAGGATATGCAATGTGGTACAACGAAAGCTGCAGGAAAATTAGTTAAGTAAATAAGCCAAAATTGCCTACATTTTCAGTGAGAATTTAAGAATAATGGATAGAGCCAGGTATAAATGTATGGATTTGTTCCACTGACTTTTGAGATAAACATATTTTTCAGAGGAGATTTTGAAAATCAAGTTTATTTATTTAATAAGCTAATCATTATTTAAAAGTATATCATTAAAAAACAATAAATAAATCAGGCTACAAGATTGATTGGTGTCTGTAGGCACTACCTAAAGCTTAGATGTTGTTCCTGCAATGTGGGAAAAAAGACATTTTGAGACAATGGAGCTACAATTCCCTAAATCTAGAGAAATGGTGACATTGGTGAAAATTCAAGAGAAGTTTCTTCCAGGGTCTCCCCTTCAAAAAAATGTTCTTATTTTGCCATAATAATCAATTCAAACCTGAAATGATGAAATCGGTCCGCTGTATGTTTTATAAAACGTGCGCGATATTGCATGAACAAAGCCGATCCCTGATGATGCAAGCTTGCTGATCCAACGCCTGCGAGAGCAACACTTTCAGTCGGGGCTACCAGATGCAAACATATGAATTTTTAACCACTTTAATATTTAATCGGATAAACACTATTTATTTGCACGAGTCCGCATCTTTAATCTTGGCTGGCCTTCGATTCGGTGGCAAAAACCCTTGTTAGTTCCAGGAAAACAAACAAATTCTTGCATCACATCATCCTCGGCGCGATGCTAATTCTGAGGCACTCGAAAACTGTACAGGCGCAAAAGTTTCCGCCACTGCAATTAACTGCTGTCTGAGTGAGGCTCATTAATACTGCATATTTCACCTCCAAAAATGTGAAAAGGGTAAATATCAGCTCATTGAGAGGCAGTTTGGAGGTAACTCATTAGCTCTGCTGTGACAGTGCGCACAAATCAAAGAGGGTCAGGACACTCATTTCGGAAAACAACATTCGATGTGGCGGGGTTTGCGACAAGCGAGCCATATGACAATGATGTGTGTGTCTTTGGAATGCAGAAAAGTTAGCTCATGTTGTGAGCAAGACAGTCCCCGGCTCCGACTTTTTTAGACATTTGAAAAGTCATTCTGTCCAGCTCTTGCAGAACCAATAAGGTCTACATTGCTGTCATTTGAAGAAAATGGTGTAGTTATACGGCCATGTGCTAAAATGTCTTGCTCAAGGATGAGATGACATCAAGTGAGCAGATGGTCAAAGATTGAAGGCTGCGAATGTAGCAAGTCCAGTCAGTGTTTTAAAACAGCTCTACAAATGTCACGTTAACTACTCTGGCAAGCCACACTTCATGATAATTGGACGATTGGTAGCGGGTGGGCGTAAGGACCAAAACCCAAAATTAAAACTTTAAAATTTTTGAATTTATGAATATGTCTGTTATCTTAAGTTCGGTAGCAGGACCACATCTCTTGTACGATCTCTCTGGTCTCTGGTCCATACATACCTCCCATTCCCTCTCCCTTGCGTTTTGAACTTGTGGTCCTTGCAAATACAATGAGACTATGACAGCTGTGAAGTTTGTAAGACCCTGTACATTGCTCCTAGGTCCCAGATTTCGATAAACCGGGTTTGGTTATACACCGTCCAACTATCAAGAGGCTGCCCTCAGGGCTGCCCCAGTTCACCCGCCCTGTTCGCGTTTGCAAACTAACTATTGGCAGTAAAAATTGGCACAGAAGAGCACAAACATTTATATTTTAAAATATATCTATCTATCTGGCTATAAACCAAGAGTGCCCAACGTACTGCATCTTTAAAGCTGCAATACGTTGGGTATTTTGTCAGCCCCAGCGTCTTAAGATCAACTCCTGATTCTGACAGTTTGCTGAAAGTCGCCAATCAAAGTGAGCAGACAGCACTGATGGCCTCTATACACTTGGAGCATAAGAACAGATTGATGTGACTTTTGTTTTTGTCAGCGGATTTCTGAGGAGGCAGTAGGAAAGTACACATTCACACTCTGTCAGAACAAAGTGAATAACCATCTGGGCCTCTGACAAAAGTCGTGGTGCTGCGTATGAATGAGGGAGTTTGGAGAGCTAGAAACTCATTGAGGGCTTGCTTCACTTGACCTTTTTATATCCGTCTTTCAATGCCACTGAGGCAACATGTCAGGTGCAGTGAGCGACCCAGGGATCCGTCTCCACATCACTAGCCTTATTCTGCATGTATCACCTCAGCTACGGCAAGCCTTGCTCACTCAACATCCGTCACTCTAGCAAAGATCTCCTTGTCTCCTCGTGCTCTTTTGCTGAACTTATCACACGTACTTTTGTCTGACAGTGACAAAGTGCATCGCCTTGTAGTTTCCCCACTTTGACCGCCCTGAGAAACTGACTCTATTGATTTAGAATTGAATAGTCATTAGCATCGCGGTCCGGACTTCCTCATTGACATGTGGACAGGCCCCGGAGCTCAGAGGTTGCATTGCGGGTCGTCGAGCCAATCCGCCGCCGCCGCTGGGCCCTCATATCTCTTTGTCTGAAAGAAAGGAAGGAAGATGCGCCATTTCAGCCAGTAATTGCTGATTTTAATCACCGTCATATCGGAGAGCGCGGGATAACCTCTGCACCCGCAAGGCCAGTGGGCAAAGGGATTTTTTTTTCTGACCATACAAAGCCACGGCTAATTACAAAAGGGGGGGGTGTAGTGGGGGCTGGGTCTCCCCAATGCCTGGTTGGAGATGTCTGTAATCATAATGAGATGATGGAAAAGAGTGACAATGAGTATGGATCTATTAATAGGCCTGATATGGAAGGGATACGAGTGTCATCAAATGTGTGCACAGAGATATGGGCTGGTGTCAATAGAAGCTGTGTTTGAATAGATTTATCATTTAGAGAGGGCATATTAAATCATAGCTACCATGTTTCTCAAGTGGTGGGTCGGAATCCAAAAGTGGGTCACGGAACCCTCTTCAGTGTGTCTGCCTTTCCCAGAAAACATTTCTTTCAATATTTCTCTACTGAAATATCAAAACACTACCTAAGTCTGGTAAAATTACTGTGTTTTATCACAGTTTCAGCTTTTTAAGGTTATTAAATACTTATTAAACAAAAAAATGTAAGGAAAATAGAGTATTTTACATTATGTATTACAGTTAGCCCTGAGAAAGGCCTGTGAGCCGAAACGTGTTGGCTTTTTAATCCACTTAGCCATGTAAACTTTTCATTTTTTTGCTTTTGCACCGGTTAAGAAAGTATAAACAAAGACTTTATATCTAAACAGTACTCCTACAATTCACGTTTTGAAATGAAATTCTGTATCAGGCACCACATGGTTCGAGAGTGATTTAAAAGCGGAGCTGGTGTGGGGTGAACCAAGGAGAGTGCATTCGTCTTCACAGTATGTTGCCGGATAACTGTTATCACTATGTTAAGTGATGCAATATCCATCGCAAGACATCGCATTATACCACAAAAAGATCCATCTGATTGAGCTTTACACATTTTTAGTTAACATTCATGTATGGTAGCTTGAAAAATGTCCAAACATTCAGAATGTGTCTTGATTCCTCATTTTGATCAATTTCAGCATTGTTCTGGACTAATTTTCTTTGGGGGTTCACACTGTGTAGAGGAGGAAGTGAGGGGAGGTCTATTAACAGGAGAGGAGCAAAGGAATTTCTTGCTCATCATGAACATCTTACTTTAAAAATGTCTCACCATAAGTAGAGAGGTACTGGCCGACTTTTCCCTCTCATTGTAACACTAAAAGGTAACACAAAGATAAGGCATGGAAATCGATAGCTTTAACACACAATAAGCGGGTGCCGAGTTATTTCCTCACTCCTTATGAACTGCCATGCTCATATCCATTGAACTTAATACATCTAAACGCACCAGAGCAAAAGCATCATATTGATTGTGGTTGCGTTTCCATTTTGGAATGTACTTTATCCAACCACATCACCGACTGGTGCCTCACATTCCATTTGCTATTAACAAATCACTACCGATACTGTTCTAATGCTCCGCAGACTAGCACCGGGCGCCTTCTTCCAGGAAATCATCGCCTAACTAAGTGGATTCCAGGAGCCGATGGTTCTATTGGTTCATGCAAAAAGAATGATTCAACAGTCAAGTACAGCACAGTACTACAGAACTCAAGCCATTTAGAGTCAGACTACAGCACATACCAGGTTATATGTTGCTTTGTCACAAGGGCAGCTAAACTGATTAAACCAAAGTTAAGCTTGACACCAACAACGCAACTGGCTGTGTGTTCTCGAAATAACATGAATGAATAAAAAGCATGAAGCATTTGGAAGAGCACCAAAGATAATCTGTGGCTAGTTTAAGCAAAGCACCATTTAAAAGACTTAAAATACAGTAAATGGTTGTATTTAATGAACTTGTCAAAACTATTATAAGCCTCAGAAACCTTGGGGTTGTGTTTGATCAGTCTGTCTTTGTAGGGTCACTCTCGTCGGCTGACAAAAGTGAGGAAATGTGGTCAAAGTCAGATATTGAAATGATCATCCATGCTTACATCTTCTCGTTTATTATTGTGATTCTGGTTTCACTTATTTTGACCACCTTGAACAGACTTCAGATTGTACAAAATGCTGCCCCTTAACTTTTGAAATGTGCACCCAGAGCAGCCCACATCACCCCCATCCTTTCAAGTGTCCATAGACTTCCTGCAAAACGTCGGATTGAGTTTAAAATTTTAGTCCTGACTTTCAGGGCGTTGCATGGTCAGGCCCAGTCACTAAATAATATATCGCTGACTTGTTGGGCCCCTACTCCTCGGGGCATTTCAGGCTGTAACCCTGTGACTCTGGAAGGGCTTGCCCTACTGGAGTTTGACTGGATCAGTGGTGGAAAGAGTCACAGTGGATACAGCCGCTCTCAGACGTGTCCCTGACCGTCTGCTAACAATCCATACCCTTCTCCCTCTGGCACCGCGGGCATCAATACTGGCCAATCAGACGCACTCTCCACTCGTCCTGTACAGTGTGATGTTTTTAGCTTAAATAAGACGCGCAGGCAGTCTGTCCGCAGAGAGGCGATGGGGCGCGACAGCCAAAATGCTCTTACCCAATGAGCGAATATGTTAGCTTCTGTCTCAACACCGCGGGGCTACATTAGCAAACGTCCACTTTTGGGAGGCGGCCATTTTCCTCGGGCTCTTCTTGATAGTTTGCGCACGGATCTGGGCTGAGCAATCGCACGCTTTTGATTCTAGGCTGCGGGAGTTTGGAAAATTGTAATTTTTTTCTTCAACATACTTCTGAAGGAAAAACCGACCGAAGAGAGCATGAAGCAAAATACCACCGCGGGGAAGGTTTTGACGTGGGAATCTTGTAACGTGATTAAAATTTAAGCCGTAACAGTTAATTTTGCGCGATATGTCTTCCTTAACATTTGGGAGAACATACGAACTGCTGAACGAATACAGGAATTTATAGAGATAGTTTTAGATGTCATACGGGCGAGACAATTCTTGTCTTTAGTCAGTCATACAAATTGTGTTTTTGATACTTTTGCGCTACAAAATGAGCTAAAAAGATGATCACTGGTTTTGAGAGTCTTTGTATCAGAAATGTCTCTTCAACTACAAATGTAGATTCCTTCTTTATATTCAGAACAATGTATTTCGTTCATTAATCATGTTTCTGTTGACGTCTTACTTCAGCTTTGCAAGACCTCTACTGTCATTGACACTGAGCTTCAGATCTTTATTTATATATCAAATAAATAAAGATCTTCTTCAGTCGACGGCTGAGGCTGCTCTTAATGCAGGAAAATACCGAGGCTCTGACTGAGTAAGTGTGCAAACAACACCGTTTCGCAGAGGCTGACCCTCCTGGGAGTCAAGGTACTGTAGACTCACCGAAAATGACAACATTTTCCTTTCCAGGCTCAGTTACTTGATGAGTTCAGCCACAGTAGAGCAGGGTTTGGGTACTGATGCTGGCTGGTGGATGATTACACTTCACGGTCAATATGGAACACAGAAATGGGCAGAAACTTACTTTTTAAGAAAATTAATAGTTTGCAGCACCCCCAGATCATTCAAATCCAAGTGGCGACTTCTTTTGACCAGGTGAAGTCCCTCTCCGATTCGTAACTGTACATGTGTCGGAGCATAGGAAGACGAGCCTTCCTCATGATGAATATTCACAGTATCCATGTTATTCCCTTCTCCAGAACGTTCAGCTGTCAGTCACACGGCACACTCCCAGGTTGGAGCTGTCAGGTCCGCTACCCGGTGCCGCTCTTTATCGGCGACACAACACGCGATGACAGGCGTACGGGGAATATGCATCAGCCCGCATTAGAGAGACGCTCCAGCACTAGCGTAGAGGAGCGCGAGTCACTCACGGAGGACGAATGACAAGCGCCTATAACCATCAATCAGCGCGGTACAAGAGAACAGATAAGAATAGCAGCGGATGCAGAGGTTAGTGTCAACGCGATGGGTGGAGCCATCGCAGAAAGAGAAGTGACACCGTTAGTGGGTGATTTGAAATGTCAGAATTGGTTCTGTAATTGAAGATGTAAAGAAATATAATCAGATGGAGGGTCAGGCAAACGATCAGGTGTTACTGCATTGTTTTTTGACAGAAAAGACTTGGTAACCTTGACTGTGACTGATAATGATGAGTTTCAATCTAGCAAAAAATATTATTTTGTGACTGGCCGGGCTTCAGAGTTCTGAAAACATTGATACTTGTTAATTACATGGAGACACTGAAAAAGTTATGCTGCTACCGGCTTACAGAATCACCAATGGTATTGGAAGTATTAAAGACCTTACCGTTGTTGTGTAGCTATGTTTTGATCCTTTGCTTGAAGTGGTTGAAACAGGAGATACTTGAAGAGGACTTGCAGTGGAATATGTTTCCCTTGTTCAAGTCCAGATTGATATTACAGCGCTTATTAATGGAGTTGGGCTGTAAAGGACCTACCTTCAACTGAGAGCCGACACCGGGTGTGCGAACACTAAGGCCAGCGGACCAAACGTGGCCTGCCAAGCCCTTCAATCCCATCCGCAAAACATCAAGCCCCTATAACTGCCGATGTTTTGTTGCTTTTTTTTTGGTTTTAGAGAGTGATAGTCTATTTGAGAGTTTTACTTGAAATCCAACATGTTCGGCTTTAGATTCAAGATACAAAGACTCAAAGATTTGATTTGTCAATTCATTTCACAATGAATCCATCCATCCATCCATGCATTTTCTTCCGCTTTATCCGGGGCCGGGTCGCGGGGGCAGCAGTCTCAGCAGAGATGCCCAAACTTCCCGATCCACACACACCTCCTCCAGCTGTTCTGGGGGGACCCCGAGGCGACACCAGGCCAGCTCGGAGACATAGTCCCACCACCGTGTCCTGGGTCTTCCACGAGGCCTTCTCCCACTGGGACATGCCTGGAACACCTCCCGCGGGAGGCGACCAGGAGGCATCCGGAACAGATGCCCGAGCCACCTCAGCTGGCTCCTTTCGACGTGAAGGAGCAGCGACTCTACTCCGAGCTCCTCCCGGGTAACTGAGCTCCTCACCCGATCTCGGAGGGTGCGCCCAGCCATCCTGCGAAGGAAACCTTTTTCCGGTGGAGAACCATGGCCTCGGATTTGGAGGTGCTGATTCTCATCCCGGCCGCTACACACTCGGCTGCAAACCGCCCCAGTGCGCGCTGAAGGTCCTGGTTTGTTGGAGCCATCAGAACAACATCATCCGCAAACAGCAGAGATGAGATCCTGAGGCTCCCACGCCGGACACCCTCCGGCCCCTGTCTGCGCCTAGAAATTCTGTCCATAAAAGTAATGAACAGAACCGGTGACAAAGGGCAGCCCTGGCGGAGACCAACACGCACCGGGAACAGGTCTGACTTACTACCGGCAATGCGAACCAAGCTCCTGCTGCGGTCATACAGGGAACGGACAGCCCTTAACAGAGGGCCCCGGACCCCATACTCCCGGAGCACCCCCCACAGGGCACCACGAGGGACGCGGTCGAACGCTTTCTCCAGATTCACAAAACACATGTGGACTGGTTGGGCGAACTCCCACGAACCCTCAAGCGCCCGACGGAGGGTATAGAGCTGGTCCAGTGTGCCACGACCAGGACGAAAACCGCATTGTTCCTCCTGGATCCGAGGTTCAACTATCGGCTGGATCCTCCTCTCCAGCACCCTGGAGTAGACCTTACCGGGGAGGCTAAGGAGGGTGATTCCTCTGTAATTGGAACACACCCTCCGATCCCCCTTTTAAAAGAGAGGGACCACCACCCCGGTTTGCCAATCCAGGGGCGCTGTCCCCAACTGCCACGCGATGTTGCAGAGACGTGTCAGCCAAGACAGTCCTACAACATCCAGAGACTTAAGGTACTCAGGGCGAATCTCATCCACCCCCGGAGCCCTGCCACCGAGGAGCTTTCTCTGACTTCAGCTTGGGTAATGGACGAGCCCACCCCCGAGTCCCCAGCCTCTGCTTCCTCATTGGAAGACGTGACGACGGGATTGAGGAGGTCCTCGAAGTACTCCTTCCACTGCCCGACGACATCCCCAGTCGAGGTCAGCAGCCCCCCACCCGCACTGTAAACAGTGTTGGTGAAGCACTGCTTCCCCCTCGTGAGGCGCCGGATGGTTTGCCAGAATCTCTTCGAGGCCGACCGATAGTCTTCCTCCATGGCCTCCCCGAACTCCTCCCAGACACGAGTTTTAGCCTCTGCAACCGCACGAGCTGCAGCACGTTTGGCCTGCCGGTACCTCTCAGCTGCCTCAGGAGTCCCACAAGCCAACAAGGCCAGGTAGGACTCCTTCTTCAGCTTGACGGCATCCCTTACTTCCGGGCGCCACCACCGGGTTCGGGGATTGCCGCCGCGACAGGCACCAGAGACCTTACGGCCACAACTACGAGTAGCCGCATCGACAATGGAGGAGGAGAACAGAGTCCACTCGGACTCCATGTCCCCAGCCTCCCCCGGAATCTGGGTGAAGCTCTTCCGGAGGTGGGAGTTGAAGACCCCACCGACAGAGGGATTCGCCAGACGTTCCCAACAGACCCTCACAACACGCTTGGGCCTGCCAGGTCTGACCGGCTTCCTCCCCTGCCAGCGGATCCAGCTCACCACCAGGTGGTGATCGGTTGACAGCTCAGCCCCTCTCTTCACCCGAGTGTCTGAGACACGCGGCCGGAGGTCAGACGACATAACTACAAAGTCGATCATCGACCTCCTGCCTAGGGTGTCCTGGTGCCACGTGGACTTATGGACACCCTTGTGCTCGAACATGGTGTTCGTTATGGACAAACTGCGACTAGCATAGAAGTCCAATAACAGAACACCACTCAGGTTCAGATCGGGGAGGCCGTTCTTCCCAATCACTCCCTCCCAGGTCTCACTGTCGTTACCCACATGGGCGTTGAAGTCCCCCAGCAGAACAATGGAGTCCCCAGTCGGAGCACTATCTAGTACCCCTCCCAGGGACTCCAAGAAGGCCGGGTACTCTGCACCGATGTTGGGCCCGTAGGCCGAAACAGCGGTGAGAGACCTGTCCCCGATCCGAAGGTGTAGGGACGCGACCCTCTCGTCCACCGGGGTGAACTCCAACACGTGACGGCTGAGCTGGGGGGATATGAGCAAACCCACCCCAGCCCGCCGCCTCTCCCCGCGGGCAACTCCAGAAAAATGGAGAGTCCAGCCTCTCTCCAGGAGTTGGGATCCGGAACCCAAGCTGTGCGTGGAGGTGAGCCCGACTATATCTAGTCGGTATCTCTCAACCTCCCGCACAAGCTCAGGCTCCTTCCCCCCCAGCGAGGTGACGTTCCATGTCCCGAACGCCAGAAGCTGTGCATGTGGACCAGGTCGTCGAGGCACCTGCCTCTGACTGCCACCCAGTCCTCTTCCCACCCGACCCCTACGGATCCCTCTGCGGGTGGTGGGTCCACAGGAGGGCGGGCCCACGTCGTCCCTTCGGGCTGGGCCCGGCCGGGCACCGTGGGCAGAGACCCGGCCACCAGACGCTCGCGTTCGGGCCCCAACCCCAGGTCTGGCTCCAGGGTGGGGCCCCGGCTGTGCCATGCCGGGCGACGTCACGGTCCTTGAATGTGTCACGTCCATAGGGGTCTTCTGAACTGCTCTTCGTCTGACCCGTCACCTCGGACCTGTTTGCCATGGGAGACCCTACCAGGGGCATAAAGCCCCAGACAACATAGCTCCTCGGATCATTCGGGCACTCAAACAACCCCACCACGTTAAGGTAGCAGTTCACGGGGGTTTCACAATGAATCCAAATAGTTTATTCTCTCGTCCTGGTTGTGGAGTAGGGGGTGGGGAGTAATGGGTTGAAGCACAGGGAGGGCAGGGAAGGGAGGGAGTTCAGCTTCCTAATAGGAAGTTTAAAAAAGGAAAAAAAAAACAGTGTGGCCTTTATATCATATAGTTTGCTTTTACCTGCCCTATACAGATACCTTATAGGCACTGACACAGTGGAAATTGTCAGTCAAGACTGGACATACCTTTTCTCTTCTGACAGATGCCAGCTTTTTGAACTTTGTCCAGAGAGCCTCCTCATGGCAGTTCTTGGTTGCTGTCACGGTTTGGGCATGCTTTATTCCTGCTAAGTCCATGTCCATTTTCAGACCAAATTTAGTGTTGGATTAGTCCTGGTTTCATTCACACATTCACAGTAGAAATGTATAATATTACCGATTGTGGCTCGTGTGCAGACAATTTAGAATTAGCAAGAAGAAATAGCTTTTTGAATCTAAAAGTTTGCAAACCATGAAGACATCTACATAGCCATCCACCACACAATTCTGACCTCGTCTCCACTCCAGTTGAAAACGACAGACCTTTCAGAACGACTTTTCTTGCAACAGCTGCATGGCCCATCACCATTGTAACCCTAACTTCTGATCTAAAGAGGGAAAACTGCTCCTCGTCCCCCACCCCCCTCCACCTTTCCGGCAGCATCAATGACCGCGTCTCGCTGCGCACCGGTAAACACATCGCCGCATCTTTTTTTTTTTTTTTTTTCATGGGGCGCCTACATTTTGCCGTGTCTTGCAACTTCACAGCAATGTAAAGCCCTTAACCCCGGTGCGCGCGGCTGATGTATACGCCGCACCTTTCATGCCGTCGCTCAGTTCTCCAAAGCAACCTCAGATGTCGCGGCTGCACCTTCTGGGCCGCCGGTGTGAATGTTTGAAAAAGTGCACGTTCAAAGAGGCAAGAATGCTGCCGGTGCACATAGGAAACCTGCGTCAGTGAATAAAAGTCAAGCAGACTCCAAGGGATGAGAAGAAAATTTATAGACAAATCAGTGCGTTTATGTGGAGTGGCAGGTTTCTGACGCGCCTTCAAGTGGAAGTGCCTACTTGCATGAGACTTTGCCAGAGCACTAGGTACACAGCATATTAGGGCGACGTATAGTAATGTGATTCCACTTGACGGCATGAATGCGGTTATTTCTACGTCCCGCTATGTCTGTCATTTTGGGGGTGCGTGATTTGGCATCCTTCTCAATATTACATGCTGTTCCACGTAAAAAGAAATGCACATTTGCTTATTTCATCATTTCGGAAGTATCTTAGACCGATGTGTGTTGTTCATGAGCAAAAAAGTATTAGTGTGAAACAAAAGATAGCTGTGTCAGTGCTTGAATCTGTGGACAAACACGAACACATTGAAAGAAACAACATTTCCTTTTGTGCTTCACAGCAATTTGCAAATAATGTTTAGTTATGCATTACTGCAACCAAACTTGAATCGTAATGACAACGGCTAGCGCCATTGAAATCGTTGTTAGCTAAAATTGTGAACTTGTGTTAACAACTTGCATCACGCCCCTTTAAAGCATCAACGTATTATGAGATGATGTTTAGTGGCCATTGGATGTGCATGTAAAGTATTATCTCAAAAGGTCAATCATCCCATTAACACTTGTATTACCCCCAGAGGGACTACGAAAAGGATATATTAAGGTAAGCAATTTACTTTGTTCTTCTTTTACTCTGTCCAGACCATATAAACAAATACAACACTTTCTCTACATCCGATTGATCACTCCTGACAAGTAAACCTCGATAAACTACATGATTCCATTTTAAAGTCAATATTTTGACTCACTTTAACCAACTGGGTTAACCTAACTGCAGGATCCTAGCAACATAGACGTGGCTGTGTACATAAGCTAGAATAGTCAAATGTATAGACAAATGCTCCCCATAATGTATTATAGTAAAACTGGAGCACCGTTGGGTGTCAGTATGTCCACAGGCTCTGTGCATGGGGTCTTGTAAAAAAGCTTGGTCCAATCCTCTTCTTTAGTGACATTAGTTCAAAGTCATTTATACAAACCACCTTTTTTCGATTGCTGTTGGAACTTCACAGATTTTTTAATATGTTTTTCCAGCATAGAAGATTGTAAGGTTAAGATATTCTTGAAATTATTTCTTTGCTTTGAGGCAACTTTCAGCGCCCCTGAGGCAGCCTCTAGCAACGGGCGACCGCCCAGGGACCGAGATGACACAGAAAAAGTCCATATATAACGGCCTCATCTAAACCCAATGCCTTCCAACTGTGCTCACCACACACCACAATGCTGTTTGGAACCATACAAAACTGCTCAGAGAGGAATCTTCATGTGGATATGTATCCACAACGCTATGCAGTACAACAATGGCCCATTCTCTGAGTGAAAACACACACTTTCCACGCAGCTGCGGGTAAGTCTCGCCTACTCTTAAGCCAAATCCAGCTGGCAGAGGTTTTGTCTTGTGTCTTGAGTAGCGTTCTGTACAGGCACTCCAAATCCACTTTGATAAAAAACTTGTTTCCTTCGACGGGATTACATTCTCAGACAGGTTTGTGGAAATCTCTGCTGCCTTTTGTTTGTGCCCAAAACTCATTTCAGTCCACCTGAACAAGGAAGTATGGGAACTGTAGGTAATGACTTTTTGTGAGACTGTGGAGTTACAGCACCCTGCACAACTGGGGTGGGGGATGCAGACAATTGCATACACAAAAGTTTAAAAACAGGTATGACTAAAGATTAGAATTAAAACACCTATACACACATCATTCCTGTGTCTGTTTGAGGACATGCTTATGCTAGTATGGGTAGTATATGTATTTGGTAATAAATAGGGCTGCCCAATATGTGGTATTGTTAATCCAGATCTTTTGAGTTCAACGATTTGGATTGGATTCATTGATTGAATCGGATCCCCCAAATGACGGCCGTGAATGTATAAATGGCAGAGAAAAGTTCCTTGTTTCCTTTGCAGTGCTGTCATTAGCTTTTTCAGGGAAGCCAGATACTCAGGCAGAATCCAATCTAACAGCGGGGATGAGCTCGCTCTCGTAGGCACGCACTTTATGGATTATAATTAGCCATGTGGTCGTACTGTTTCTTATGTCTTTTACAGGCCCTGAACAGAATGCAATAGGCACGAATGGCCTTTAGAGGCAGATTGAGCTGAAACAATAATCTGCTGCTTTGTTTTGTTGTTTTGTGAAGGGAATTCAAATGGTGCAATAATGAAAGAATATTTTTGTTTTAGTGTAAAAATGGCCATTTTAGCCTTTGAATTAACCAACATTACCGTCTAATAGTTAGTAGCTAAAAGATCTTCATGAATCGCATCAGCTGCAAACATGTTGATTAGGGATGCACCAATACCACTTTTTATAAAAACGATACGAGTACAAGTACTTTGATTTAAGTACTCACCGATAACGAATACCGTTACGAGTACAAGGCATTTTCTTCAACATTCTTACTTTTTTCCACAGCAGATTGGTTTGTAATAGTTAATTTACTCATGTACTTTTCCTTAAGTAAAGTAGGCGACACATTTAAGAGCAGTTATATTAGAATTGTGCTGATGCCATTTATAATTTATTTTATTTTCATTCAATATAATTTAAAATTTTTATTGCACTGCCCATCATAGACAGAAAAGCCCATGTCCAAAAGCTCCCCAATGCCTGTGCTTTATTCATTTATGTATTTTTATTTAACAATAGTATTGAGATGTTACTTAAATGGTCTCTTTTCGTCTTTACTTCAGCTCCATGTGGATTTTCTCGTGTGTTTTGTAGCAACTTAGCGAGTAGCTACAGTGTTTTCATTGTTTTGCTGCAGCTCATTTTCGCTCAATATAAACATGCTGTATCTCTTCATTTTGGATTTTCTGAGGACTTTTTAGTTGCTGGGTTAGTTTTTCAGATGAATAAACCCCTGGGCATAAAATGGCGTCAGAATGGCCAAAACTGCTACTAGCCGCGAGTTAGCAACGTTAGACTGGTAAACACTGCAGATGCTGCAGCACTAACAACATTAGCTCTGGTTAAATCCAGCACAGACTCTGATTTACAGAGCGCAGTCTGTAGTAAAGTCAGCTCTATGTGGATTATTGTATTTCCACTAAAGAATTCTCCAGTTTGTTGCTTCTTCTCTCCTCAGCTGAGAGGTGCGCCTCGTAGGTGCGCTGCCTGGCTGCACATCAAATGGTATCGGTTTCTGGTATCGGGACCTCATGAATGAGTACGAGTATGAGTACAAGCGTGTGGTATCGGCCCGATATCCGATACTGGTATCGGTGCATCCCTAATGTTGATTGTATCATCCTTGATAAATAAATCAACCAACCAACCAACCAATCAACCAATCAATCAATCAATCAATAAATAATATATTAATTGATATTAATCACACTTTACTTGAGCGGCGCAGACACTTTTTCAGTTTCCTTTTACTTGCAGGTGTTGTTAAGGCACGAATCATTTTCCAAAATAAATCAAATTCCTATTGTCTTTGAAGTGTTGAAATGATCACACAGGCCTCCCATCCCCACGAAAATAAATTAACATGTAGGAAAATACAAAGCATCTGAAATATACCTTTGAAAATGAAATACATCCCCTAAATAAATGATGCTGGTATAAATAAAGTTGCCTTGCCTTGCATGACGTGCACTTCAGACCTGCTTTTCGAGTGACAATGCAGGATTTTAGAGGCAGTTGTGGTGAACAGGTCTGAGCTCACTCTACACATTAGGACAGTGCTATTGCATGTAGGGGGTGAAAATACATAATTTTAACATTTTTAAACTCTGTCTAGTCTCCCTTTATTAAAGAAATGTTGGACAGAAAAGTTATCTTTATTTGATTTTTTTAAGCTACTGACCGGAAGTGACATAGATAGAGACAAAGCCCCATTGCATTTTGACTCATTTCCCATTGACAAAACATGGTTGGCACGGCAACAGTTTAAAATTGTTTGCCTCTATCTATGTCACTGCCTGTCAGTGTCGAGTAAGGAAGTGAAACTACAGTATAAACATCACAAAATAGTCAACTGAGTAAAATGTTTATCAAGAATTGTAATATAATTGTGCTAACTACTGTATGTTTTAGCAAAGACTGTGTCTAATGTGTCATATGCACTTTAAAGTCTTTCCGTGCTTGTAATTAGGCATAAATATAAGAATGGTCTCATCAAGGTAAATTTTTGAAATTTAACTGATGAAGACCAACATGCAGCGAACAGCGAAATGTGACGTACAGTGTATATCAGAGTGAGGGCTGGTGTTTTGAGAGTGAAACCCACCAGTGCCGAATATAGTCTCTGATGTTCTATACCGTGTTCTATACTGACTCCCATAGTTGACTGAAATAGGCCACAAAGATAGACGGGATCATTAGTTTTTGTTTTTTTTTGCATTTGGAACTTTTTAACAGCCAAACGCAACAGACACAACAGAATAACGTTATTTCACATCAAAGTGCCTTTTAAAAAAAAAAGACTGTAAGACGCAAGAAAAACTTCACATAAGATTTACTTCAAGGGTTGGGGGCTAAATTGCACTTTCTCCTTCCATTTGCCGTCTCGAGCTCAGCATTTGATCGGTGTTTGAAGGCGTACAAGCTGTGCTAAAAGCTATGGCGGGCGTAGATCATTTTTACTGCCATCACAATAGCATTAACTGCAGCCCTATAGCACCGAAGTCTGTTTCCATTTTGTCACTTTTCCCACAGCTATCAACTATCCCCCCCCCCTTTTTTTTTTTTTAAATACCGTACCTGCCAGCACTTCCATCCCACCTTTGATTTGCTGTAGTGAAAATTACAGAAACTTACTGTTGAGATCATCAAAAAAAAAAGCACAGCCGCATAAGAAACAGCAGGCCGTACATTTTGTGTTTCTTCACCTGTGTTCGAGTAATCTGGCATAATTATGATGTCCACGAAATCAAAATGCCTTGTTCCGCCTTGTGATGTCATTAGGTGGAGGTCACACTGTTTGGAAATGTCACACCTTCCTCAAGCCAGCACTCAATTTGCCCATTTCTATGTCGAATATGCAAAGTGAATATGCAGAAAATGGCTCTTTAGTTTGTGTTACTGCAGTTTTCCATCCAAATGCATAATTTGAATCAGCTCTGCACACGGAATGTTAATATTCCTGTCCGCATTTCGACATAAAATAAGAAAGAAATTAGTTCAGATGGTGGTCCTATTCATTACTAAAACACGGCTGATCTTCCGCCTGGCGCAACAACAGCGCTGCTCAAGACAAAGTTGGTATCTTGCGTACAAACAACGCCAGTGCCCCTCGTCAGCGCCAAAGTCTGCGTTTAGAAAAGAGTTCTAGACAGACGTAGCAGCTCTGTCTGTCGAGCTACAGCAGGATTTACTAAAGATCTGCTTCACTCTGAAGACTAAATGAACACATCAAAGAGAAAACAGAAAACCTTTCTCTGTCATTTTTACAGTTTGTCATGTCAACAAGACGCTAGCATGTTACCGGTTAGCAACTGTCAATCAATCAACTGTCAATGGCTTCAACACAATAAACACAGGTTCACAGGTATGAACGCTAAGGAAATACCACAGTAACAGCTCAGCTCTGACCTCTGACCTTTGTCACATGTTGTATCCAAGGCCAGATGTTTGTGGTTCAGGGCTTTCTCTTGGAGAGGTCAGAGCTGAGCTGTTAAAGCTAAATGCTAACTGGTAGCATGCAAACATCTTCAACAGTTTAAACAGACTCCCTGGTTTCTTCACATAAATGTGCATTTCTGGGGCCGTATTTTTACTGTTTTTTTCCTGAGCAATGATTACGAGTAAATAAAAATGTCACTGTCGATCACTGTCTTTCATTTTCTTCCCGAGATATTATTAGTAGAGATATTGTTAAATGTTGTAGTACTGCATAATTCTACTTATTATTCAAAATGTCCGCCATAACAACAATAGTCACATGACTGAAAGGCATGTATACAGTAGAATCACGTAACATAAGAAAACAACACATTACACAAAAGGTGTTGAAGAAAACGGGGCCCTGGAAATTAGAGGAAAATTCTATTTCCTTGTTAAGACCTGTATGTCATGGCTTTGAGGCGTTGTAATCTGTCTCCACCCATGTTATTGTGGGAATGACTGCGATAACACGAGCTCTTAGTGGATCATGGCGGCTGTGGCCTGCTTATTTCTAATATTTTGCCATTGGGTAAAGTACATTTTGGGTCCTTGTAGCATACTTATGTTCAGCAAGTCTTTCTTTAAATGTTTGTTTAGTTCCTTAATCCATGACATTTGTATACTTTTTTTTATTGAAAAAAATCCATGAACAAGTCTGTCCGAACCACATTGCTGCAGTGGTGGAAGACTCCATTGAGTCAAAACACTTTGGTCACGCAATAAATATGATTTTCTGCAAAGTCAGAGTGCCTCTACTCGTCCTCTTTTGTTTCTAAAACTGTTTGGCCCAACGAGTTTGAAGAGCACCTGATCATTTGTAAGTGTTTGCTACCTTAGCATTTACTTTCCTTCCTACTATGGCAATCCAGCGAGCACTCTGCCTCTCCTCTTTAGTTTATAAAGTTTTAATATGTTGTCAGCTTGTTTTCTGTCACGTACTGTTAAGATATTTATCAATTTCAGTAAGATGCAGCCAACTCTAAAAACACAGGCAGAAACAGTCGTCAACCTTGGGAGTTAGCAGCATTCCTTGCACAGGAATAACCCCTATTGGGTTGTTCAGTATGACATCTCACATGAAAATCAAGCGACTTCCAGGTCCAAACTATACAAAGTCCCATGAACAAAAACAGCAACTTTATCTTAATATTCTTGTTATTGTTTTAAACTTAACTACCAGAATAACTGGAACTGTATTTCTTCAGTCAGTTATATCTTTATATCTAATAAGCCTTCACAGTGAACGGAAAAACTACTTTTACTGTATTGTCCTGTTTATGGACGTCAATGTCAATGCCAAGCTTTTCTATGAGGCAGGAGTTCTAACCACTTAGCCACCTCAGTCATCACATGGAAGGACCACTTGGATTAGTGTGAGACATTGCTCAATTCTGCCATTGCCAATTTTGGCTTTCCTTCACGCACCTTTGATCAGCTGTGGTGCAAATCACAGAAACTTAGCGCACAGTGTAGTCGCAGTTAATTAAGCAAAGATTTTTTTTTACTAATAGCCGGCGTCTTGCATGAGCGCGCTGGGTGTCCTTGCCTCAAACCGGGCCGGTGCCGTATGTAAATGTGTGTAAATGCGGATTTGGCTCTGGTCTTATCGTGTGGAGCACTGCGGTACATGGAATAAGCCTAATGACAGTGCATGTAGGCCCTCGGGTGGGAACGAGCACACAGGCGCGCTCAGAGCAGCACGAGAGGGGCGGCCATTTTGCTGAGTCTACTTGTACCACTAACGCGGAGAGGACACAGATTTGCATGTACTCGTCTTCAGTAACCGAACCTGAGGGATATCCATGAAACTTTAAGACAGTTCACGCTGAGCCGTTGATTTACTATGTGACTATTTATGATGAGGCTTTTTTTTTATTTTTTTTTATTAAAGTTTAGTGTTGGTAAATTCACAAATTCATCAAGATCCTGGTCCTGATTTTATTTCTATTCGTGCACGGTCTTTATGCTGCTATTCAGATGATGTTTTAATCTACCTGCCACTGAAATCCGAGAGCTCTGTGAAATCTTTATTGGACTGCCTAAAGGAAATACAGCAGTGGGTGCTAAATAACTTTCCGAGCTTAAACAAAGCTAAAACTGAAATTATTCTCTATCTTGGCGTTATTGTTGACCATGATTTTAAACTCGACAAACAAATTATTGCTGTTCTTGAATCTACTTTTTATTATTTGAAGGTTCTAAGCAAAGCGAAACCCTACATTCCAAGAGTGCATTTTGAGAAGGCCATTCATGCCTTTGTAACTTCACGGCTCGATTATTGTAAGAAAAAGATTGACTGGTCCCGGAAAACTTTCAACGTCACCAGAAAGCACCAACAAGCATAAGATAAATACCTTGCATTTCATGTTTCTGTGGTTTTCCAGATTAGCCTTTGTTTTGCAAAGAACAGATCCAAAATCCAAATGACTTAGTACAGTAAAGTGATCATTTAGCACAAGAAGGCAGAAGTGATAAGAAGATTCAGTTACCCCCAAGATCCAAACGCCCTGTTTGCCGGTATGGACCATTCCCAAATCAGACGACTACAGGGAGTTCAAAACGCGGTGACCACATCACACCAATTGTTAAATCTTTGCACTGGCTCCCTGCGTATTTTAGAATTCATTTTAAAGCAGTACTAAGTAACTTTTCCCCCTAGAGGCCATAAGCGCAACTGCAGGTGTAGTGGCAAGTTACGATTTTTTAATTTATTAATTGTCTTGGAGAGTAAATACTACGCTGACAGGAAAGGCGAAGGGAGAGAGGGTTACTGTGCATCCAATTATACAATTGAAATATTTTTTTTCACTCAAACTTGGCTGTAAATACTGTTTAAAATGACGCTAGCCCGCAGTTAGCTTTGCCCGTTAGCATGTTAGCTTCTTCTTCGTGAGTACATTAGTGTGTATTGCTTTCTCCGCACCGGGGGCAGTCAAGTTGCAAACATGGTTTTCTGGCCAGAGACACCAGGGGGAGATGAAAGACCCTCCAATCATTCCATAAACACTTGTATTACCCCCACAGGGACTACGAAAAGGATTTATTAAGGTAAATAAGTTACTTAGTACTGCTTTAAAGTATTACTGATTGTTTTTAAAAGCTTGAAAGGACTTGGCCTCCTCTTATTTAGTTGAACTTTTTCAGCATCATCCCGACCAGAGCCCTACGGTCTTCTGACCAGTTCCTCCTGGTTGGTCCCAGGACCTAGTGCAAAACTAGAGGAGATTGAGCCCTCTCTGTGATTAAGTTGTGGAATGGCCAACCTTTGCACATCAGAACTGCACACCTCCTAACCGCCATCTTAACCGAGCACATCTTCTCCGGATTGACTTTACCCAAATCTCAAAGCTTCTTGAAAAAAGCAACAAAAAATAGCAATAAAAGCGGAATGATAACACGCCCTTAGCTTTCAAATGAGGCGTTACATTATAGGCTGTAAGCTCCAGTTGAGAAGCTTTTAGATTTGGGTAGGGCTGGAGAAAAACGTGCTCGATTAAGGCGGGCGTTAAGAGGTTAAGCGGTAACTAAAGCTATTTGTGACTTCAGAAAGTCAGAGACAGCCAGAGACCAACCGACATCGCACACTGATGTTGACGCGGAACGACAGTCTCACCTAAAATGCCTGGGCAATGTTTGCGGCAGTGTTATTTCCGAACACTCCTCTCAGGCGGGACGGAAGAAAACAGCAAGTAGTGCCTGGACTATTTTGGAAAGCCACCCACGGACTCACCCTCGTGCGCTTTCTCTGCACCTGCAGGCTGCCATCTCGGGGAAAAAAAACAATCTATGCTTTTTGTAGATTTTGCATATTCTGACACCAGCCTGTGACCAGTGTTGCCGGGTAACCGCGGGAACTGCATATGGGGACGCTTCTCCAGATAAAAACAGGTCGGTCTGGTTTGGTTCACGGCAATTGAGATCCAAAGTGTTGGCTTGACAACCCCAAGAACCATGATGGCTTTTTTTTGCATATGAAGAAAACAGGACGAATAAAAATCCACAAACATGAAACAAAAAGGTATGCACAATATAGAATCTGGAGAGCACCTCGAAGGATCCAGTAAGAGAATAACTTCATAATACTGTCCCTTGATGTGCTCATTTGGGTTATGGATATACCATTATATCTTTTGTAACACTCGATTTGATTCCAAGCTGGCAACATGGGTACAAATTCCAATCCATATGCAAGATCTTTTCAATCATGACATTTTTTTACCCTTTCCCAGGACCAGTGATCGTCAGGTTGATTCCTTGCCATTGATATTGATTCGGAACCTTGAATCGGTCATATAGAAAAGGTCAATTTGCTGATCCTTGGTTAGTTTAACACAGTGAGTGCAAAAAAATAAATAAAAAATGGCGAAAACGAAAAAAATCATTAATGCTTTTTTTTTAATTATTATTACGAAACTCTAATACACCTTATGTGTAGTTTTGGTAGCTCTGTGATGAACAGAACTGCACAAAATGTGAAAAGTCATGATCTGGACATTTCATTTCTTTTCTCTTTTTTTTTTTGTCCGAGGGGGCGTGGTGTTGCATAGCGAACAGCTGAAAAACCCAACATTTATCTCTCTCTCTTTGGAGCGTGTTTAACAAAGCAGAGCGGTTGTGGTTAATGGTTGCAATCGGTCCAAAGACGGCTGAGAAACACCCTGATAAAGTCTTCAATCTGAGAACTAGGCTGTTGAAATGCACATGCGATAAAAAGCAATCAATACACGCTTTGTTTCAAAACATGTCAACAATGTTGTCGTTGAAAATTGAGAGCAGCGGTAAGAACTCAAGTTCGATTCCCACCAGGACGGGGCCTTTCTGTGTGGAGTTTGCATGTTCTCCCCCGTGCCTGCATAAGGTTTCCTCCGGGTACCCTGATTTCCCCTACAACAAAAACATGTACAATAGGTGAATCTTCCAGCCGGGTCATTCTGACCATCAGCCTGGCCCCACATCTGAAGATGGGTCCCCAGGCACAGCACTGCCCTCACCTACTGCCCCAGCAGCATCAAAGGAAAGGTCAAATGCAGAGGACAAATGTCCCGACAGGGACAATAAAGTATACCTTACCATACATGGGAAACATGCAAGACTTTGTGTATTGAGCCATTTTACAACAATTTAGTTGTGTTCGTAACGTAGCAACATGGAATATGAAATTTCACAGTCTGGCTTTGACTCAACAAAACACTAACTACTTCCTTTAGTACAAGATGAACGTAGTAAAGCAACCAGTGTAGCAAACATCACAAGGGATTTGCGGTTTCTTGCACTACTTAGCATTGTTTCCCTGTTTGAGCCCAACCATCCAGGCAATCCAGGAAAAAAAAAAAACAACCTTTGGTACAAGTCACGCATGAAAAGTGGTAACCGCTGCTGTGCCCCATGGAAGCATTTACTCATGCAAAAACTGGAAATTCGAGCGGTTAACTCACCATGCAGGAGCAGCCGGCAGGTGCATGTCAGCTTGGTGCTGGGAGCAGGGGATTCGTGACCACAACGATCTGGAACAACAGAAAAAGGAAAGATGTTTCAAGTTGTCAAAGGAGCTCGTGTCATCCAAACTATAAAATGAAGAGTCACATGTCATTTTTGGACAGAAGCTTGTCCATTGATTCACCCAGACACACGGAAGTCATGTTGAGTTTCCTGCCAAAGGACACAAGCACTGCATGCAACGTAGAGGGATGGATAGAGAAAGCAACAATAGAGACCTTTGGGTTTGTCAAAGGAAATGATGAAATGAAATCCTACTCTAGATATATATAATTTACATCCAATAAATCGAAACAACTGCTGACATTTTGGCACAAAATATGTAGCTCCGCATGAGGCTGGTCTGACTGTTCCACAACATCACACAATGGGAGGTTACATATGATTACACATGACAGAAAATCATTCAATCAAAGTTTATTTCTACAGTACTTTACAACAACACTTGGCAGACCGAAGTACTACATAAAAACACAAGAGAAATTACATAAAATATAAAAACACTGGCAAAACAAAACAGAACAGAGCAGCATAGGTGTTTTTTAAACTACTTTTACATGTAAATTCCCCCAAAGGTCTAGAAATAGGAAATACGGCCATATTAGTCCAGTGCTTCGGTCTGGCTCACTGGCTTGTTTGTTTGTATACTTTATTGTCCCCGTAGGGAAATTTGTCCTCTGCATTTAACCCATCCTTCGATGCCGCTGGGGCAACCCATAAGGAGCAGTGGTCGACGGCAGTGGGTCCCGGGGACCCATCTCCATGATGTGGAGCCAGGCTGGTGGTCAGAATCACCTGGCTGGAGGATTCACCTATTGCACATGTTTTTAGTGGTAGGGGTAAACGGAGTACACATAGGAAACCTACGCAGACCCGGGGAGAACATGCAAACTCCACACAGAATGGGCCCGTCCTGGTGGGAATCGAACCCGGGACCTTCTAGCTGTGAAGCGGAGGCGCTAACCGCTGCGCTACCGTGCCGCCCTGTCGCACAGAGAATAGACTTTGTGTACAAGTCTTTTCATGGTTTAGCACCAAAGTACATCTCTGACATGTTCGAGCCGTATGAACCATCTCGGGCCCTGAGAACTTCAGGGAGGGGCCTCCTGGTGATTCCTTGAGTCAGGACTTCATGAGGATGTGAGACAGGCCTCAACTCTGACAATGTTCAAATCCAGGCTGAAAACAGTTCTTTTTACCCATTCCTATGACCACTGAAAGTGTCTTATCTGCACTCTTGCTTTTTACTATAATTCATATATTGTTATGTTGATGTTTTATGGATTAATTTTATCTGCTTTCTTGTAATTTTGATGGCTAATGCTAATGGCTATAGGATTTGGAAAACTTCTTTGAGAAGCCATCTTGCTAACTGCGCACAATATACGTTTGGATTATATCCTACTTTTAAAAACAAAATTGTTGTTAGAAGTTGGACCTGAGTGCGTTCCAGCTGAATAAAGTCATATGCAAACAAAAGTTAGCTAATACAATATGAACGCTATATGTGTTTCTCTACACCCGATATATTTCAAAATGACATAATGCTATATTGAAGGCTGTGACCAAAAGTAACTCTCACTTTTTGTTACCGTTTTATCATTAGCTACACTGCAACCTTCATCTCGTAATTAAACTCGGAGCTCTCTGGACAGCTCCAAGTTTACAAATTGCAATTCGACCAGCGTTCCAAGGCACTTTTCAAAGTGGGAGGTAGGAAATTTACCAGTTGCCTGGAGTGAACCATATATTAACTATTTTTCACATTAGAAGTTCCATAATGGACCTTTAAAGACGCCATATTTCATGCAAAAATGAAAACCTTTTAACCACCTTATAATGTTGTTCCGTAATCAAAAACATACTGTACATCTCTATCGCTTTCCACAAAAGGACCATACTGAAAAAAGAAAGGCTACCTCATGGAATGAATGAGAACTTAAACTCATTTCTAGAGGCACTTTGGGAACAACATACCTCCAATGCACCCAATAGGACCCCAGCCCAACAGCTTTGAAAATGATACAATTTCATTTCCCCTTTGAATATACGAAAGAACCATCTTCACCTTTTTATTACTCATCATTTGTTTTGAAGTTCAAATTATCCACAAACCAAACAAAGTCGGAACTCGCTCCCATCCCACTTTGAGCTTCTCTGTTCCCTTTTGCATCGCGCGCTGTCTCTTCCACTCAGGCAGACATGGCTTGAGGAATATCCATACAGCCACGTAAAGAAATAAAATAATAATAATAAACGAGCGGCCATTCTGTGCGTCTTCAGCATTTCTGACTGCAGTGTTTTTTTCCCTTTCTTTTTTTTTTTTTTTTAATGAGATCTCGGCACGCTACAGCCCGGGAGGCATGAGCCAGCACAAATGAGCGAGCAGACTTCTATCCACATTTTAATGACTGCGTTCAAGACAGACGTGAGGCCTGAGAGACGATCATCAACACTGAAGGATTTTGCAGGTGGGTCATCACTCACTTTCTCTCCGTCTCTCTTCTTTTTTCTTCTCCTCAATCCTCTTCACGTCGCTCAGTCTCTCTGGCCTTATGTCCCCTCACGGTCTGCGCATAACTTTGTAAAACAGATGGGTTTCAGTTGGTAGTTTGATGCTGCCTAATTAACGCTAATTTCTTGAAGAATGCCCAGCTTCATGTTTATTTTAAGTTTGTTTTTTAATCTTGTTACTATTATTGTTTTATTTTGTTTGAAAATGCTGACAGGAAGTAGTCATTGTCCTACACTGGCAATCGATACAGACGGCAATGTGTCATAAAAGGGGGCGTGGCCTTGCCGAGGGGGAAGGAAGTAGCTTTTGGGAATCACAATTTTTCACTCTATTTAGCCATTTTCTGGCAGAATATAAATGTATTCATCACACACAAGTAAAGTCAAGTCTAAATCGAGTCCAAATGGATATTTTTTTCACAGGAGATTGTTCAGTAGAAGCGAACAAAACGCAGTAGTAGCTAGCGTTAGCGTGTAGCATCATGCTAGCAATCTCCGTTAATTACAGTATATACCGACAGAAATAAATAGGTGAAGTGGCGTTCGATCCTAACGTATGCAGACAGTTAGGAAGTAAGCTAATCTGGGAGTTTGTTTGCCTGCTCAATGTATTTTTCCTATAGCCGTTAGCATTAGCCACCAAGCATCGCAAATTATGAGCGATCCAGATGCTTTCAGCTGTTGTCAACCCATCGACCAGATTTAGGTCAAAGACAAGCTAGAAATCATTAATGAATGTATCAACCTTTTTTGAGATTTTACTTTAAATACAAATTAGCGTTCAAAAGTGTCCTCTGAGCTCAAGTTCGGTTAAGTTTCTGCTTTTTGTTGGGTTGGATACACATCCAGTGGCCCCTAAACATCTTTTACTATGTTAATGATAAAGAAACCACAGACATTATATAAATGCTGTGTAAAGGACATTGCAGCTGTCTTCCCTATTCATTTGTATGGGGGATGGAACAGTCAATTTAAATCGGGTACAGCATTTGTATGGGAATCACTAGGCTATTTTTAGACATTTCCTGGCAGACTATAAACATATTTAGCACTCAAGTCCAAATCAGGTCCATGTGAATGTCTTGTCTCATTCTGGTGTTAAAAAAATTAAGCAGATTGTCCAGTAGAAGTGAAGAAAAAAAAAACACAGAATAACGGGTCCTCAAAGCTAGTGTTTAGCATGTAGCACGATGATAGCGTTAGCATTATGTTAGCATTCTCCATATGTTGCTTTATCCACTGGGAAATATATCAACATCTGGGCACTTTTAGCTCTGGGTGAAAAGGGCAGATTTTGAATGACAGCAGATACAAAATCGCAGACAATCTCTCGTTTTGGGGATAAAATATTCCAAGCCAGCGATCAGAAGCACAGGAAAGTGGCCAGGCTTATTAATTGTGCTCAGCATTAGGCCGAACTAAGGACTCTCTGGGGCTGTATCCGAATGTCCACACTGTTCCCTATATAGTGCTCACGCCATTTTGTAGGGGTCTCCGAATGTCCAGAGAGAAAAAAGTAGTGCACTCGAAATTTCCCACAATGCATCTCGAAAAGTAGTTAGCATCGATGGTCACTAAACGGGTCAAAATAGACCACAATGCATTGCGAGAGTCGGAGAAGAGCCTGACAGCGACAGGTCTTTGAACTAAACAACACGACTGAATGAAATCAGCTGTTTCAGTCGTGTGTTTGTATTTCTCACAAATAAACGACCAAAATATAACCGGTCACGGTGAAAAGATGCTAACGTTAGCTGCTTACCTTTAGCTTGCGCTGTTAAATGACAGACAGCGTCCTCTCGAATAATCCAAGCCATTCACGTAAAATCCATGTGAAGTAAAAGCGTATCTGTCTCGTATTTATCCATAAATATTCCACTGTCTCATGAGTCTGGTTGGTCTTTATCGCAGAAATACTTTATTCCCGGAGTTTCGCGAACTTTTAGCAGATGTAGTGGCTCAATCTGCTGGCGCTTCGGACACCTGACTGTGACCTACTTTCGGCGTCTCTGAGCTAACGCTGGAGTGGTTTTTTTTTGTTTTTTTTTGTGATGATAGTAACGCCTGTAAAAGTGCCAAAACAGTCGTTCTGTTTCATAAAATAAACGTTTGTAACAATAAATAAATTCAGATAAAAAAATTAAAAAAACATATCTGCACGCCGCAGCGCGCGTGACGTCACGCAGCGCGGATAAAGTAGTGGCTTGTGTCCGAATCGCCAACAGAATCAGTGACTATATAGTCGACTATATAGTGCGGGCCTATGTAGTGAATGAGGGGTTAGGGAATAGTGTGGACATTCGGATACAGCCTGGGTCTTAAAACGCACATTAACGTTAGCAATAGCAGCTAGTAGATTAGCTGTTTAATTGACCATATATATATATTTGGCCACACAATATAAAACATTACACAGTAGGCAGCAAACAATTTATTCAATAACAATATAGAAGGGACACAAAAGGAGCTGTAGCTATACAGTAATTACTTTTTACTTGCATTGTCGTCACTCTTCTGTCAAATTTTTCATGCTTTTCCACTGGTTATTATCACTTTTCTTTTGCGTTTTTGTCACTTTTAGATGCCTTTTTGTTGCTTTTTGGACATCTTTTTTGTTGTATTTTCATCCTCATTTATGTCTTGGTTTTGTTTGTAAGTAATCTTTTAGATTTGGGTAATGCCCGAACTGGAGAAAATGTGCTCAGTTAATGTGGGTCGATACAAAAATGAGGCAGCGATTTGAGTATCCATGTGAAAGAGCCAAACATCCCATCGTCCATTCATTTATGTTTCCCAACGCTACTTTATATGCCACGAGAGTCTCTCCCTGACCTCCACATTTCCGGGCTTACTAAATTGGCCCCAGTCAAATACACACAAGCTGCCGGTGGTCCAAATGACAGGCAGCTAAGCCGGCATTTCCGTGTAGTGTGTCTAATGAGAAGAAAGGCTCCATCCCGGGAAGGCTTTGGGAGACGGATTGAGGTGAGGTCGGAACGCCGCGGAGAGGGATGAGACGGAAATCCGCTGTGTGCTGAGGTCTGCACATCTCCAAATGAAACTCCACCAAAGAGCCGGCGAGCCAGCGCTACGGCAACACGAAGACGAGGAGGCGAAAGGACCGCGTTGGAAGATGTAGTAGTTTTGTGGAATTTAAAACCAAACCATTATCTAGTTAATGTCATTTAAAGTCGACAAATTGTGCATATCTGAGGTGTAAATTAGGAAAATTTACGTTTTTTTTAAACGTTTTCAGTTAATGGCATGCTAGCACACTAATAGCGCAGAACGCATCCAATACGTTATGCACTAGTCATCCTCGGGTCACAACATTACATTATACATTTGCACAATAAAATTAAAAAATAGGCTTACATGATGAAACATATCAGTGTGAGTCAAATACATTACAGAAAAGTGGCAACTTGGAGAATAAAAAAGTAGTACTTTGCATTGGTCATCTGTAGTAATTCTTGTGTACATCTTTTTACATTTGTGTTTATTTTGTAAGTAAGTAGAGAGCTGATTCCAAAAGAAATTGTATTTAGTAAAGCATTGTGGACATCTGAGAATATTTTAATATTTCCATACATCCATACGTTTCCAATGACGCCACGCAGAGTGAAGGCCGTCATGTTGAAGACCAAAGTGGAATGATGTTGTACTACAACATGTAGCAATATCTCCACTCGGGATGAAAATGAAGGACAGCTGATTGACAGTAGCGTTTTGTACGTAACTGTAATCATTTCTCAAGAACTGCAAAAAAGACGGCCCCAGAGAGCACATGTTTATGTGAACAAACCAGCGTGTGGTTATGTTTACAAGGCAAAGATGAAGCAGCGCTGTCAGTCCAGCTGCAGCGGGATTTACCAAAGATCAGCTTTCACTCCTCAGACTAAAGTAACACACGGAAGAGGAAACAGGAAACCTTTCTCTGTGAGTTTTACAGTTTGTCATGTTAACAGAGGCTCAGTCTGAGTCAGCGTTTAAGCTGCTCAAGTTGTTAGCATTGTTAGCATTTAGCCTCAGCACATTAAACACATCTGCAGCTCACATCTATGAAGCCTCTGAGAAACTGCTCAGCTCTGATCTGTGACATGTTTTATCCGAGGCCAGATGTTTGGAGTGTGGTTCAGGAGAGGAATGTATCAGCTGTAGCTAATGTCCACAAATGTTCTCCAGAACAGGCTTTGCTGCTTTGAAGTGCTATCAGTAACTCTCCAGGAAGTTTATATGGTTTCAGTTTGAAGTTTTCTTTAAGTGTCAGCTCTGCTTATCTTGAGTCAGTCAGTGGAGATGAATAGTATGATGTAGGACACCAGCCAGAGGTTTCCAAGATGGTGGCTACATAGAAGTCCCGTGACATAGGCATGTATAACAAAACAAAATCAAGGAAAAGATAGGAGCGCTGCATAAATGAAGCTAAATACTACTTCTGGTATGTTTTTGACAAGGGAACATTACTGTAAAAATAAAAATATGTGTTTTCGACTTTGAAGGTACTGTATAATACAGCTGCCAGATTAATTGCAGTCAAATCCAAGTTGTGATGTGAACAATAGAGATACGATCTATGTCACTTTGCTGGTCTAAAAAAAGGGAGTGTGTGTAAGTGCCCGGCTCAGCCTTGGCCTGTCCCCGGCGTTTAATGAGCCCTGGAGCCACAGAGGAGTGGGCCGTCACAGACGTGAGCGATCGCATGTGTCGCCTGTCACACGGAGCAAAATAAAGCCACGTCCACTCTCCCCGATCAGAGGTGAGTGTCCTCAAATCATGACAGCAGTGCCATGGCGACTTACAGACTGTATATACAGCCAGGGAGGGGTGACAGAAAATAGAATGAAAAAAAGTCCTCAGGGCTCCACGCTGAGACCAATTGATTTTCCTCGGTTGCACTGGTGCAAGTCAGTCTGATCCTTCTCATACACAGTAAGTGCAGTTGTTATGATGTTGCTGACCTGTATCCTTATGATTTCTATTAAAGGCACTATACGATTTATGTATGTTTTTGGAGGTGGAACAATTCTTTTGTTCTTTTCCTCAAATGCTTTTGTCTCACATTGAGGCGACAGCATCTGCACTTAAAGTAGCTCCAACAGACACCAAACTTTCCACTCTCTGCATAACTGAACAATATTTTGAAGGTTAGTCACAAGGATTTTCAACATCTGGTTTCCAGTCTGATTTATTGAGCTTTGAACCCCAAAAAACAGACATTTTTTCACAAATTTATTCAGAACTAGACAGAGTTTAGACAAGACATCCATAATCTTTTCAAGGGGAAACAAACTCCTTCTAATCTTATGTGTGTAAAATGTGATACAATATATTTTAAGACGAGACACGGCAGGTGAATATAGGGGGACTTTGCTGTAGATTATTGCCATTAATATGAAAAGAATGTGTATTGCAAGTTCTCTGAAATTTCATGTTTTCATATAAAAATAAGGGACTTGATGCTTAAAAATGTTCAATGACAAAATGTAAATAATTGAGCCAGGTTAAAATGTATGATTTTATATTGTTGATATTTGAATCAATAAAATAAAAAAATAAAAAAATGGAAATGCTACGTAAACGAGGATGAAAACGCAACAAAAGAGCGACAAAAATGTGCCAAAAGAGCAAACGACAAAGTGACAAAAATGCAACAAAAAAAGCGATGGAAAAAAAGCTTTCTGATATTTTCTACTCATATGACATTAAAGTGATAGTCTGGAAGTCTTAATGTTTTACAAAAGTTATAAAATGTGCAAAATTGGCCACCAGGTCTTGCATTTTGATGGAAAGTAAGTAATAATACATATATATATATGTCATTTCTTGTAAAGACCCTCCTTTCCAGACCTCAGCGACAATCCAGAGCCTAGAGCCTGTCAGGTCCAATCAGGAGGGGAGGGGGAGGAGCTTGATCGTTTACTTTTGAAAATTCTGTTCTTGTTCCTCACTTTGCAAACTAAGAATGGCTTTCTGGTTAAAGTGGGGAGGGATTTCATTGCTTACTTTCAAATTGCGCTCTATCTCTCCTCACTTTACAAACTGACAAAACTTACAAACTATCACTTTAAAACAGAGAAAACTAGCTGACCACTGTGGGTAAATTGGATGTTTTGACCTGCCACATCTCGCTTTAAACCTGGCTCATTACATCGATTTCAACGCAGAAAAGTAATGCGAGCCATTTTCACACGTAAAGTCCCTTTTCCTTATATGAACACATTCAATGAAAGCACATAATACACATACTTCATGTTTATGTCAGTAATTAAAACCGGCATCCATATTCATATCCATAACCCTCTCTACATTGTTCTCAGTTCTAAAACATTCACTATCAGTGCTCCAGTCTCAGCCCACGCTCTCTACTTTAACCTTCGCAGCCTCGGAGACAGACCCAGCCATTGTTTTAGTGGGGTAATTTCACTGCATGCCTTTTATTGCGCTGTAAGCAAGCTCTCCCTCCCGTTCCCAGCGGCCGTAGTAGCAGCTTATTTAGTGTTTCAATATTATCTATACAGTCCATTAAGGGCTCATCCGCCGCTGCTCTTATAAAACTTCGATGAGACACCAAAAAACAATGTCGCATGTCGGACTAGTTACCGCTCCTGAAACTTTCATGCTTATTCATAATGAAGGAGACCGGAGGGGGGGGGAATTTAGCCACAGTAAACAGCGCCGGCTTTTGTAATCATCCGGAAACGAGCGAAAGTGCTTTCTGTGGTCTTCCAGCGCGCCGTGTGTGTATAGGGACTCGCGGGATGTGGTAAAGTCCCTCGCAAACGTTCACCAAAGTCCGCGGCCCCCCCCCCCCGAGGGTTCTACACGGGCACGCGAAAATCTACGTCAAGCCACAAATCCCATGTATGTACTGTACACAGAAACATACGAGTCAATAATGCATTTGGAGGATGGGAAGAGCTTGTGTAAGAGGGTGGGTAGGGGATGTGAGGTTAGGCTATAAGGGAGATGTACGGCAGTGGCAACGCTGTATATCTCCGACTCTCCCTGTTATTTTCCTATGAGGGATGACCAGGGTCACACACAAATGAAAAAAGCTCCCCGAGATTACGTAGCGGACGGCGAGTTACCGATAGGATGTGACAGGCAACTTGTTAAAAATATTCCGGCGGATGTCACGACTTCCCTGGAACACGGTGTTTTTTGTCTTAAAGGGGGCGAGATGCAAGTTTGCCATTTTATACTCACTACTGCCGTCTCAGGTCGTACGTGTAACTGCAGCTTCTATATTAAGCTCATGCATGACGGCACCTCGGACCCGAATTAACAACTTTTTGAGTGACAGTTCATGATTTTAGAGGCAGTTGTGGTGAACATGTCTGGACTCATTCTATACAGACCTGGCTGGGGGAAAATTCATTACTTTAACATTTTTAAACTCTGTATAGTCCCTTTAAAGCTACTGGCAAACACGGAAAATGACGAGTGTCAAAGAGCTCCACAAATATTGTACCCGAGGTTTAAACTAAGAGACCAGGTCCAAATTATCAAGACAGAGGTTTATCTTTCTAAACAATTTGCCTCTCATTATTCAGACAGCAGTATCTGTTTGAATGGCAAAGGTCACAGTGCAAAGATCACGCAATGGGAAACCTGCTATTTAGCGACTAATTCATTATGCAAAACTGTCATGCCTCTTCCTCCACCTGGACTGATGCTGGTGAACATGAAATGAGAGACACTACAGTTCAGTTTCATTCTGACCTGTTTTGCTTGTATCATGATGTAGCTTGCATGTGGCTAAAAGCAGCACGAAGCAGGAGGAGCGAACTTGCCACAAAAGTGTTCTTATCGCACAAAAATACCTTCTTTTGAAAGCTTCCAGGAAACACATAGTCCATGATTGAAATGTTAGCCTCAACAGCTTCAGATCTTTTTCCTTTTTTGCAGAGCCCTTCAATGGGGTTTCCCATAGAGCTTCAGGCATCACTGAAGTGACAAGGAACTCTCATCAAATTAAGCACACTGTAATCCAGTGGATTTATTATGGTTCCACGGCATTGGTCCGACAACCCTTTAGTCCGACGTCTCATTATTTGGAACATTTACCATAGTCCGACATCTCTAACCCAGTCGTGGTGTGGATTAGAGAGCCATATACAACCACTGGCCCTAACCTTAAGGTCAGTGGACTCTTGCCTGAACCTAATTTTATCTTTCTACCCCTCCTCAATGGGACATTTTCGGAATAATGAGACGTCGGACTATTGGGTTGTCGGACCAATGGCATGGCACCATAATAAATCCACTGGATTACAGTGTGCTTAATTTGATGAGAGTTCCTTGTCACTTCAGAGCTGCCTGAAGCAAGCTCTATATCTTTTATTATGATATTTAATACGTATCTACAAAACACAATTTGTTTTTATTTGTCAATTCAAAAAAATATAATTTTAGGTCAATTTCAGCCTGGCCCTTAATTTTGCACCCTTTCAAGACCCTAATGTCAAATAATGTACCCTCCAAAAAAGAGCCTTAAAATAACCATACATTTATATTTTTTCTGCTTCTTTTTACAAAAATCTTCAGTGGCTTTTGGGTCATTTTGATTGGCCGTGGGCTCCAGTGGCTTTCGGGTCAAAATGACTGAAGGCCCCGCGAGGGGTATAATAGTAAATGGTCTCAACTTTATAGCGCTTTTCCACCTAAATTAGGCACTTTACAGCAAGAAACCACTCTCCCTCTCACAGTCTCATTCAAACACCAGTGTATGCAGTGCATTTTCAGATCTGGTTTAGAATTTGTTTGATCTTGGTCTGGTGGTACTTGGAAGGTTTAATATTGTATATGGTGGTACTTTATGTGAAGTGCATTTTATTACATTTGTTGGGCAAATGTATTTGAATGAATGTGTGAGCAACACCATCATTGTGCAGGGTAGACAATATAGTTATTCTATTCTCTTGTAAGTTTGAGAACCACAAATCTATACTAAGCTCTATGCTCTAAATGTTTCGTATGACGGAACCAAAGATAAAAACGTAGTTCCACACAGAAAATGTTTAGACGCATGTGGGCCCAAATGGGTGCCCTGCTTTAGGCATAGATTGGATGCCCCACTCCTATTAGCCTGCCCCTGGGCAGCTATTGCTACAGAATGCCAAGTATTTATCCTTGCAGTATGTGACTGAGTAAGCGAATGAATAATGCATAAAAGTATAAAGCCACTTTGCATGTGTGGAAAAGCGCACAATGAGTCATGCATTATTTTCATAAATTAGATCACACAGCCATAGAAATAGAAAGATACACAAACATTATTCTTTTTCATCTGTAATGAAAATATGCTCAGATTTTATATCGTGCTGAAGAATTACCATCAAACATTTCAGATTCACACATATCTATTGATTCCGCTGCTCCCTGATTACTTTCATCATCATCTTTTCTCTGGAGTTCCCCCGAAGGCAACGCGGTCTAAATAATTTAAGAACCTCTGAGCTGTTTGGACTCATGCAAAAGAAAGGATTTTGCCAGCAAAAAGTCTCCAGAGAATCCCATACTGAAGCATAACATTTGCAACTGTAATTCAAGTCGGAAAAGCCACGCGCCGAATGGAGGTATTGCAGTACTCCATTTGGCAAACGCCGCGTTTGGCTCAGACAATGCCGGGCGGTTTCATTTGCAAAGCCACAGCCTCGCAAGGCAGCTCTCTTCAAAGAGCCACTTTTCTTCGTCCACGCAAAAAGAAAAAGAAAGAAGCAGCAGTAGCAGCAGCAGTAATGACCATGTCCGTGGGCTTAGTGCACAAAGAGAAGAAATTAGCTACTTTTTCTCTTCTACATTTACAGCTAAGGACCTAACAATGCAATTCAGATCTTTTTTTCAGTAATCCTTATTTCAGCCGTCTCCATCTTCCAATCTCGAAACACCAGCCCACATTCAGATATACGTCACACAGAGTATTCCATGAAGCCTCTCTGTGTTATAGAGTCTGAACATCTTCATCAAACTTGTTCTTATCAAGTCTGTCGTCAAACTGTCTTCCGTGTGGATTAGCATGTTTGCTAGTAGCTATCAATGTTCAAAGTTTCTTTTTGAACTGCTTCCCTATTGACCGCAGGAGCAGGTTTTTTGCCCTCTGCTGGCGTTATTCTAAGATATAGAACATAGTGTATAATCATTGCATATTCAAATTAATTTATAAAAAAACTAGCTTCTTCCTGCCTGCAACTTCCTAGCTTAACGACTGTTTTTTGTCCTTGTTTTCTTCCTCTGGAGAGTTAGCTGTTCTTGAAATAAATATATATTTAAGCAGTACATGGGAGAAAACAAGCAGCTGTTGGATAATTACTTACAACATGTTCAAAACTTTACACGGGATGTAAATACTTCACTGGAGGAGACTTCCATGTTTGTAAATGTGGTTGTTTTAGCCTTGAAGCTACAGGCTAGCGTTAATTTGATGCTACATGTCAAACAGTGCCACCATCATAACTAATAGTTATTGTTTTTTTTTGTTTTAATCTTATTTCATTTTTCATTGATGTGGACAGGAAGCAGTCCAAATAAATTGTCTCGCAACAGGAAGTGAGACAAAAACATTCCTTGCACAGAGCCAGTACATTTTGAAACTTAAGAATCTGTTGACTCTTTCATGGATGAATTTGTTAATTATTTATTTGTGTAGTCAGAACAATACAGGGTATGCAGATGATGTCACGGCAATGATGAGGGTTCTGTTTACAATAAAAATGATCTAAGGGCAGACCTTCTATAGCAAAGCCCTAATTAAATCCATCATAAACCTTATTAGCATGACTTTTATGTCGCCGATCTGCAAACAGGAGCCGTTCCTCTGACGTGAGAGGAGGGGCCCATGAAAAGCGTCTGTCAGCGAGAGTTCATTAAATATCAATGACAGGGCCGTTAGCTGTGGGCACAGCATGTCTTTGTGCTGCCAACTTATGCATCAATCGCTACGTATGCAGGAATCACTAAGGGGCTGGAACACAAGGGAATCCTGGTGGCTGCGCGGCAGTTAGCGCTCTCGCTCCACATCACTAAAGTCACCCGAGCTACTTTTCTGTGCAGATAAACTGCGTACTAGAGTCGGCCTAAACAGTGGCGTGTGTATATGATGCCGTTTTTTTAATAGGTCTGCACGATTTTGACTGCCGTTGTAGGGCTGCTCGATTATAGAAAAAATAATAATCACGATTATTTTAGTAATAATTGAAATCACGATTATTCAAACGATTATTTGTTGCCTTAAAAAAAATCTTTATTTTATTTATTCATTTGTATTATTATTTTAAAAAACAACTATGGACTACAGACTACATTTTCTTTGGACAATAAAAACATTTTTTTTTTTTTTTTATATGTTCACGTAATGCTATAGGGACACCTGCCCCCTGCTGGCCAGCCCTCACACCTGTCCAACAGAGCCGCGCGGCCTGATGACGTCATCACACAGCGCTAATGTTTTTATGTCAGACCAAAGCCTGAGCCTTTAGAAGAAGAAGAAGAAGAAGATCTTTATTTATATAGCGCCTTTCACAGACATATAGTCACAAAGCGCTTTACATGAGACAATTGTACATTCACTCCATACTCGGTGGTGGAAAGCTACGTTTGTAGCTTCAGTTTCCCCTGGGGGAGACTGTCAGAGGCGCTTTCGCGACTACACACGTCTGCGCCAACAGACCCTCTGACCACCACCATACAATCATTCACACACACATCATTCATCCTGGCCTATTGTGCATGTTTTTTAGTGGTAGGGGAAACCGGAGTACCCGGAGGAAACCTACGCATCTTTAGCACGTGAAATGCGAAGAGAACAGACACAATCATCTCAGCAGCATGAAGTAATAAGAGTTTGCTTTGAGCTCCGTTGATCTGCTCCTGAAGAAGAGTTTTAGACTTTTCTACTAAACAAAACCAGTGTCTGAGCAAAGGATGTCGAGGCTTCTAAAACAGCTGTCCTCCTTTCAGCACAAGGTAAGCACGTAACAGTGGCGTTATCTCAAGAGTTAGGTATAAAAAAATATTAGTACGATATTAGTTCTGTCACGCTGCGCTGGTGTTTCAGCTGATTAGACGCGCTCACATGCGCTCACACAAACCGCGCAGGACGGACTTTTTGCGCTTTGGATGGACGAGCGGGAGGGCATCCTTAATAATCGTTTTTTCTCGATTATGCTATTTTTGTGATCGTCTAGTGTAATAATCGAAATCGTAATCGAATTTCGATTAATTGCACAGCCCTATGCCATTGCATTACATTTTTAAAACTGCACTTCCCTTTGGATTTTACTGCAGAAGGAAAGGCCATTGAGATTAAGAAAACATCTCAATTTTTCTTTTTTTTTTTTTTACATATATTGGCTATGTATAATCTAAAACAGTGGTTCTCAACTGGTTTAGCTTCAGGACCCAAAAGCAATCATGTCATGAAGCAATCATGGCAAGCTGCGACCCAAAAATAATTCTGGGTTAAGCGTGCCTATATAGGATGGGAAATCACATTATGTCCTCACAAAATCCACTGATTGGCTCACAAAGTACATTATCAAATCAGCAGCAATGACTTTGACATCATCATGCCTTTGTAATGGTCAGTACATCCGCATCACAGGGGTTGTAAGTAAAACCGTTTAATGTGGACATGTTTCCCTCATATCTGGGGACACAATTACATGTCACCCTTGCAAAGTCTGGGTAGACGGCGTTTGAGTTAGTATGAGAGAAATCACAAGTTTAATGGGAGACCAACTTATTCGGGTTTGAAGAGGAGAGATAGCCTGACAACGTCGTACAAATCTGAAATATTAAAAACACTAATGCCTGTAATGTATCTGCATCGGCTTTAAATAGATTTTGTCTTCCTAAAACATGATTTTTTTGTTTTCCTTTTTACAAAATAAACAGCGCAGCCTTTGTAAGCTGCAGTGAGAGTCTGTTGTAACATGCGCAGCTCTTTGCAACGCTCACTAATTATCTACAAAAACCCTTCCTCGGTGCGCTCCCACGGCTGACAGCGCTGATTGAGACGCCTCTTGCTTAATAAAGTATCTGGAGCCTTCTTGTAAACAGTGCCACAGTTCCCAGTGGGAGCGAGAGCTTTGCCGCACACTCCGAATCTGCAAAGAAAAGGCAAGTAGGGCAAAGCAGTGAGGCTGTGGAACGCGCCGCACTGGGGAAAGTCAACGCGAGCTCATTGTGCGTCGCTGCAGGGAAAATAACAACTCGACATGTTGGACAACTTGAGACTACCTCGGAACAAAGTGCCAATAGCTGTTACGCAGGTCAAATACCAGGTAAAAGAATGTGTGAGCCTCCTTTTTTTACCCAACGGCATGCTAACAAATTCATCCACCTTTGTTTATCCTGTGATCTACTTGTAAATGGTAAATGGTCTCAACTTATATAGCGCTTTTCTACCTTCATTAGGCCGAAAGTAGCCCGGCCTTAGCCATCTCTAAACTCCGGACAATTATAATTTTCCTACATGTACGTCTGGGTCTGATCTCAGTGGCTGCGTTACATCGGTTGAATTTCAACCTACCATTCAGCGAGCGGGGGAGGCGGGTGTTGTAGGTGACGTCAAGCATTTGCTGGTTGTAGTTTGGCAATGGCGGGGGATACGAAAGTAACGGAAGCTCTTCAATCCGTCCTGGCTCGGCTCCCAAATATCCAGAAATTAAAGCCTTAGAAAGCGCAAGGAATTCTCCCAAGCGTTACTGTATAATAGCTTGCTTCACTCACTCGGGCGCATTACATACGTGACGACCAAACGCTAGCGAAAATCAGATCCAATGGTTGCAAAGGAGTTCACCCCTCCCACCCCAGCAAGGAACCAGTCACCCATTCACTCTCATTCATACACCAATGTACACAGACACTGAAGGCAAGGTGGGTGAAGTGTCTTGCCCAAGGACATAACGACAGTGGGCGCCTTCAGGAGATGGGATTCGAAACCGCCAACCTTCCGATCTTGCGACGACCTGCTCTACCAACTGTGCCACCGTGCCCCTACTTGTACGTAAAACATATAGCAGAGAGTTACTTATGCTTTGAACACACTATATAACTATTGCCTTTCACAAACATCCCCTTCAGACAGCACCCAGAACATTGGAGATGAACCCAATATTGTACATTTGCATATTGTTCTGTTTCCTGGTTCCAGATATTTTAGAATAGGTATTGGAAAAAGTTTCATTCAGGTATTGGTATCGAAAACCAAGTATCATTGGCATCGAAAAAAGTGAAACTGTACCAAGCCCTAGATATTACAATGCTAGCCAGTCAAAAAGGTCAATTTTGCAAATGTCCCATTTAAGACAGCTGCCCGATCGGCCATTATCTAATTTCCTGGCCGCAAGAACTCCTGAACTGTCAATAAGTCTTACAGAATAGGTGCCTTCTTTGTTCTCGAAACTACAAAGTTTTGAGAGCAAAGATGGGTGATACCAGTACAAGTCAAACCCCTCTCATTAGAGTGTTATATTCATCCGGCAGCCAAGACCAAGATCATTAGTGCTGCTGACGTAGCTTCTCGGATGAGAGTGCAAAACTTCCAACACTTGAACTAAGAACGTTTGTCTACTATGGTTTCGTCGAAGGGATGAAACGGCGTCGGCTGAATAGCGTTGTCCAGGAGACTGCTAAACTTTGTCACCATTGATAAAACAGGACTTTAACAAGGTCTATTCCATCACGAAACCAGTTCCCGGGAGCCGCTGAACTATCGTACAAACTTTTGGGAATTTCTATACGGTACAGGGGAGCATTTCACAGAACACCACGGGCATTTACATCAGTTGGAATGAAATAGCACAGAGCAACTCAAAAGTTGAACCGAGCCGCCAAACTCGCTTCAGGGTTCCCTTTAATCTCCATGTTTTTTTTATCGGTAAAAAGTTCAAGAGATAGTTTTTATCCCACTCTGAGAAGCATGAATCAGTTGGAAGAATCTTGCTTTTGCTTGGACTTGGTGGATCCATCTTTGAAAAAGTCGATGCCTGGCGCCGCACACTCCCCCAGTCCAATCCGATGTTTGCCCACTGAAGTAAAGGCTGACCGTTTAGACTGTGCACACCAGCCAAGATAACATTGACAGAACTGGCCACACTTGGAACCAATATGTTTAAGTGAGCAGCAGTGCACACTTTGTTTTGTGGTTGCTGTTTTCTTCTTTTTGGGGCCACTTTAATGTTTTGAAAAATCTGTTGTTGTTTTTTTTTACAAGTTGTTGCCTGAAAAGAACAGCTTTCTTTTCAAGGATAGAAAACTCGAGATTCACCAGTCCAGCTTTCTTGCTTCCAATACTGATACAGGAGGTTTGAGCATAGCAATAACCGTTACCGACCGATTTTCTTAAAATTGGCTTGCTGTGAGTGACAAAGTGTTCTTTTGTTGCAAATAAGATACATATCAATGATCCATTATATCTATTAATAAAGTGAAGTGACTCCAGTTTGGGTAATAGTATCTTTAAGGTCTAAGCGCGAAGAAGCTGTGAGTAGAAGCGAAACATCCTGAACTTTACCAAAACCCAGTCCATTTGATCAACAAACAAACAAACAAACAAACAAACAAACACTTGGCCAGTCCAGCAGTGGCCAATACTAGTTTATCACTCCCACCGCCCATCAGTGTTGGGGGTAACATATTGCAAAAGTAACAAGTTACAAAAATCTTTAACTTTTTTCAGTAACTAAGGAATATAACATATTACTTACACAAAATAATTTGGGAATATATATTAGTTATTACGATTCAAGTTACTCAAGTTACAAGTGCATTTTAATGAATGACCGAAAAAATGCCAAACTCCCCAATAATAAAGGCAAAAAATACATCATCAAAACACATATATATGAATTGATATTGTTTGGGGGGTTGCAACTAGCTGGACTTGGGCAATAGCTTATCTACTCTATTTACTACCTACCTATATCCATCTATATCTACCCATCCATCCATCTCTGCATAACAAGATCTCAAACTCCATGGACTCGTACAGTACAAAGCCTTTATTTTCCATTATATTGCGCCAGGAGAAGTGTGTTGAAATGTCAGCAGTCGGCGTGATATTAATACGCAGATCTGCATCCAGGCATTGGAGCGTGAAGCCTAATCACGGCATCCAATGCATCATGAATCATTACGTTTCCTATTTGCCTTTGTGAAAATTGCCCCCTTTTAATGCGATCTGGTTGAGAAAAATGGAAATCATAATCATGTCCTAAATAATGCACGATAGACGTACGCCTATTTGGGTTTTAATGGATACGGTGACAATGCCATAGCAGGCAAACAGTTCTGTAATTGCCAATTGAAATTTCTATTGCAGAATAAATCACATTGAGCTGGTTTGTTGTCACGCGCCATAATTGACGTTGTGGGATTTACAAATCAGGAGTTGTGAGGTTCGAACAATACTACTTGGAATTCATTGCATTGGTTATTGACACCAGCGGGTAGAACATATAATATACTGTATATATAGGAGGTTTATTGTTTTAAATGTTGTAATCTGTAAAGCACTTTGTGATACCTTTTGGTATGAAAAGCGCTTTATAAATAAAGTTTGAATTATTGATTGACAGGATCACTCATACGACACATGCATCAATGGAACAAACCATAAACCCATGTTTTGGATCTGAAAATATTGTATAGGCAGCTCAAAAGCACCACATTACCGGCTTTGAGCTGTTTTAGTTGATGAAAAGTGACATTAGTTCCTCTTCCAAATGTTCGATTTGGTAACGTTTCCGCATTAACTAGCTTTGTCTGTCTCGCTGAGCATTGGGACCTCATTTGGCATCAGTGGAATGTTTGCTTGGCTGCCTTTCTAACATCGCAACACGTAACCTGAAATATTCTACAGTGCTGCTTTAAAGCCGCCCAAAGCTGATCCATTGTAAAAGAAGTTTACATAAGACAAAACCCCTGACCAACCTTCTCTGATGTGGCTGACATTCTTACAAAATATCAGTTTGTTTAATAATACAAAATCAGCAGGGAACGGCCATGTAATTTCTCTGTTTACAGAAAATGTGCCGGAAAGTATTCATGTGGTGTTCAAGGGCTGCGGGATATAAAACACTGTACATGTAGTTCTAAATGGAACTATTATGTTCTAAATTGCATGTGAATTGCAAACTTTTCTACATACGTTATTTATTCCGCTGATAAATGTGCATAACTAGACTCATGAGATTTCCCTGTGAATCCATGATCAGGGCAGAGGAGTGAGGGGCGTGGGTGAGGGTGAACAGACAGGTTAAGGGGGCACTATACTGACACCTACTGACAAAAAATAAATTCAGAGAGAATGGCTCTAGGCAGCTTCAAAGACAGCGGAAATATGACTTTTGTGTTTGACATACTGTAATAATTCCACGTTGCCTCTGGTTGAGAAACTCTTCCTTAAGACTAAAACAGATGCTTACACATCGCGGCGGGACAAGGGGAAAACCGATCATTGTGTGAGACGCTGGAGTCGGGAGAACCACGGCTCAAAACGTGAACAGATGGCCTCCTAATGAGCGTTATTACAGTAAATATATCTGTGTGGTAATAATGCATGTCTCCGTGGCACAATATCAGCGGCTGTTTGTTTATGGGCGCCGCGGAATAGAGTTTGGTAAATGAAAAGAGTCGAGTCTGACAGGGGGAAATGAGCGGCGTGGAGATACTGCATGTTCTCCAAATCAACGCAAAATGGGTGAGAAATTCTCAATGGCCAAGTGACATTTTGAAACGGAGCATGTCCAGGAGCGATGGCATTTGAGAGACGACTGGAATATGGAATATGCTATGGTGACAAAAATGAATATGTCAATATGTTTGTGGACTCTCTCGATTACGATGAAGCGATACATTTGACAACCATCAAAAGTATATATTTTTTGAAGCAGTTGTTTCTCATTTTTTTGTTGGCTTCTTGACATTGAAGACAAACACGATATTGTAAAATTGCAAATCCTGCAAAAACTGCAATTTCAATATGATCTCTTAGACCAGTGGTTCTCAACTGGTACAGCGTCGGGTTCCGCGACCCACCAGTTAAGAACCACTGTCTTGGACAATCAATTGCGCACCTTTACAATACACATAAACATACAATAAAACCAATAAAAATGTCAGAACAGAAGCGAAAATCCATCCATCCATCCATCCATCTTCTTCCACTTGTCCGTTGCCAGGTCGTGTGGGCAGCTGTTGGAGCTGCCCAAATCACACTGCACCAGCCCCCCATGGCTCCTCCTGCAGGTGGTGGGTCCACAGAAGGATGGCCTCATGGTTCTAACCAGGCCGGTTGGTCAGAAGCGAAAATCCAATGATAAAAAAGTTAAACAAAAAAAATATCAAAACTTTAAATTGCCATAGGCGCCAGTAAACGATAATGTTTTCAGTTTGCAGACTTGCACACAGTCAGAGTTGAGGCCTGTCTCACGTCCTCACGAAAGCTGCTCCAGATGGTTGCTGCAACTTAAAAGCAGCCTTATTGTGCTTAGTCCTGATTCTAGAAACTGGCGAGAGATCCTGTCCTGAGGTTCTCAGAGCCCAAGGTGGTTCATATAATATGTTACATGCTATATTTCGGTGCATAGCCATGAAGAGCTGTGACAGCCAGTGCAGAGACCTGAGCACTGGACTAATATGGGGTTCTGGATGCATATTTCTGGATGTACAACAGTGAGCAGACCCTTACAGTAGTCGAACCTGATGAAGACAAACACATCTCAGCAGTGTCATTTTAATGGACTCAGGTAGTATTTTTGTAATGTTTTAGAAGATAAATATTGAGAATGGTTCTGCGACTCACTTTTAGGTCCCGAACCCCTGCTGTAAATGGGGCAGCCTAAATCCTGAAGGAATACATGAGGCCACGCGCGATGATGTGGGAAGAAGTACCAAGTGCTTGCTGCAGTGACGCCAGTCCTCAGGCGAGCCCTTCTTTCTAAGCCCCGCCCCAGTGCCCTGGCCACACAAGCACTTGCGGACCGTTTGTTTGCACGCAAGATGTCACTCTCTTCTGTGCTAACGCGGTTGTTGCGCCAGGCGGAAGATCGGGCCCTATACCTTTGATCCTGCAGTGTTTTGTGGTAGCTTCCAACTTCACCCCTGTTTGGAGCTATAGGAATATGTTGGTTGAGGCTACATGCTAACAACATCTTTGGTCGTTTGGCGTGACTGAGGGCACACACAAAGACCAGACAGGTACACATCAACTCGTCTCATGTCAGGTAAGAACATATCTCAGTATGGAAAAACGGTGGCCTGTTCCTTTAATAGGCTGCAGATGTTGTAGAATTAAAATGACTGTTACAATTGACTCTGTCCATAACTTCACATCATAACAACACTGCCCAAGAAATGACTTCCTGTTTAGATCCAAAAGCACATAGCTCGTCTCATTGATTAGTTCAGTAGGTACTTGCAATATTACAATAATATAATTAAATACACACATTTTAAGTGTTTTGTCCTAATAGTTAGGCAGAAAGAAAGCTGCACTATTGAATAAGATGGTGCTTTTATTTTGGTGTGCTGTATTGAAACAGGAAGCCACTTCTTGGGCGGCGTTGTTATGATTTGAAGTTACGCAGAGTCAATTGAGGTCACTATACAACGCTTGAAAAGCCTGTGAGGCATTGGCGTGATGTGAAGTTAATTCACTGTTTTTGGCTCATTCAAACACATAACAAGACAACTCCCGCGCCAAATAATCTTTGCCCGCCTCCGCCCCTCCCTTACCCAGTCTACAGCTGAAATATCCTCATCCACGCATTCATCACTTCCAGACTCGACTACTGCAACAGCCTCCTCTACGACTTCCCACCACTCATCTCCAAAAACTGCAACACATCCAGAACTCTGCTGCCCGCCTCCTCACCCACACCCGGTCCAGAGAGCACATCACCCCCGTCCTCCAGCAGCAGCTCCACTGGCTCCCCGTTCAATATCGCATTCAGTACAAGCTCCTCCTCCTCACCTACAAATCCCTCCATAACCTGGCCCCGCCCGACCTCACCGAGCCCCTGCAACAACACCAACCCACCCGCCGCCTCCGCTCAGCCGACTCCAACCGCCTCACTCCTATCACCCGCACTAACCCTCAGACCTTGGGGGACTGAGCCTTCGCCATCGCCGCCCCCACTCTCTGGAACTCACTCCCACAACCCATTAGAAACTCTGACTCACGACCAACCTTCAAATCAGTACTCAAAACCCACCTGTTCAAACTAGCTTTTTCCTAAACCCCCTTTTTTTGTTTTGTTTTATTCCACATGTAAAGCGTCTTTGAGTGTCCAAAAAAGCACTATAACAGTTTGATGTATTATTATTGATTGACTGCGGAATTCTTCCGCAGTCAATTATTGGTTTTCATGTTCTTTATTGATTGACTGCGGAATTCTTCCGCAGTCAATTATTGGTTTTCATGTTCTTTATTATTATTCCTCTTCCATCTTTTTCCCGATTTTCTAGAGCTTTCAGCACCTTCATGCTTTGTGCAATTTATGCAAGTTATGCATCAAAACGTTCCGCATGTTGAGGAGAAGGGTGCTATTACTTTTGGGACTTCTGCAACTTACGTTTTTTCCGCAATCGGCCAAAATGTCGGAGATTTTTCCCATTGACTTATAATGGGGCTGCCGCAAATCCGTGCTTTTCTGCCCTTTCTTCTGCATTTTATGCAATTTCTGCACTGTGTGCATGTTCAGCTTATGCAACTTGTGGGTTTTGAGAAAAAATTGGCCTTCTGCAGTTTTCCAGTTTTTTTATACGGGAGTTTGAAATTTTTGCATTGGTGTGTATGTGGACCTGTCGCATTAGTGTTTATGGGGGAATCCAGCCAATGGGGAGACTCCAGGCCTTTCAGCCATTTGTGCAGCTTCTGCCAATCAAGCACTGAGGCCATTTCAACAGTTTGACCAGTTTATGGAATATAAAAGTTTATGCAATATTAATAATTCATGCAAAGTAACCACTTTATGGGATTTAACCAGTTAATGCATTTTAAAGCGTTTATTCAACTTAAGAGTTTATACCATTTAGGATTTATGAATTTTAAAGAGTTTATGCAATTTACATAATTTATGCAAATTAACCCATTCATGCATTTTACCACTTTATGCAGTTTATACAGTTTATGCAACATGACATTTTATGCATTTTACCAGTTTATGCAAATTAGATTATGCAAATTAAGCAATTTATGCAATTTCTGCATTCGCTTCCCGCAATTCCTCAGTCAATCGCAATGGCGCAGCCATTGCATTTCTAGTTGATTGACTGCGGAATTCTTCCGCAGTCAATTATTGGTTTTCATGTTCTTTATTATTTTTCCTCTTCCATCTTTTTCCCGTTTTTCTAGAGCTTTCAGCACCTTCATGCTTTGTGCAATTTATGCAAGTTATGCATCAAAACGTTCCGCATGTTGAGGAGAAGGGTGCTATTACTTTTGGGACTTCTGCAACTTACGGTTTTTCCGCAATCGGCCAAAATGTCGGAGATTTTTCCCATTGACTTATAATGGGGCTGCCACAAATCCATGCTTTTCTGCACTTTTTTCTGCATTTTCTGCAATTTCTGCACTTTGTGCATGTTCAGCTTATGCAACTTGTGGGTTTTGAGAAAAAATTGGCCTTCTGCAGTTTTCCAGTTTTTTTATACGAGAGTTTGAAATGTTTGCATTGGTGTGTATGGGGGAATCCAGCCAATGGGGAGACTCCAGGCCTTTCAGCCATTTGTGCAGCTTCTGCCAATCAAGCACTGAGGCCATTTCAACAGTTTGACCAGTTTATGGAATATAAAAGTTTATGCAATATTAATAATTTATGCAAAGTAACCACTTTATGGGATTTAACCAGTTAATGCATTTTAAAGTGTTTATGCAACTTAAGAGTTTATGCCATTTAGGATTTATGCATTTTAAAGAGTTTATTCCATTTACATAATTTATGCAAATTAACCCATTCATGCATTTTACCACTTTATGCAGTTTATACAGTTTATGCAAATGTGATTATGCAATTTGAAGAGTTTATGCAATTTCTGCATTCGCTTCCCGCATTTCCACAGTCAATCGCAATGGCGCAGCCATTGCATTTCTAGTTATTATTCCTCTTCCAACTTTTTCCCGATTTTCTCCAGCTTTCAGCACCTTCATGCTTTGTGCAATTTATGCAAGTTATGCATCAAAATGTTCCGCATGTTGAGGAGAAGGGTGCTATTACTTTTGGGACTTCTGCAACTTGCGTTTTTTCCGCAATCGGCCAAAATGTCGGAGATTTTTCCCATTGACTTATAATGGGGCTGCCGCAAATCCATGCTTTTCTGCACTTTTTTCTGCATTTTCTGCAATTTCTGCACTTTGTGCATGTTCAGCTTATGCAACTTGTGGGTTTTGAGAAAAAATTGGCCTTCTGCAGTTTTCCAGTTTTTTTATACGAGAGTTTGAAATTTTTGCATTGGTGTGTATGGGGGAATCCAGCCAATGGGGAGACTCCAGGCCTTTCAGCCATTTGTGCAGCTTCTGCCAATCAAGCACTTTCAACAGTTTGACCAGTTTATGGAATTGAAAAAGTTTATGCAATATTAACAATTTATGCAAAGTAACCACTTTATGGGATTTAACCAGTTTATGCATTTTAAAGTTTTTATGCAACTTCAGAGTTTATGCCAATTAGGATTTATGCATTTTAAAGCGTTTATGCAATTTACATAACTTATGCGAATTATCCCATTCATGCATTTTACCACTTTTTGCAGTTTATGCAACATGACATTTTATGCATTTTACCAGTTTATGCAAATTTGATTATGCAATTTGAAGAGTTTATGCAATTTCTGCATTCGCTTCCCGCATTTCCGCAGTCAATCGCAAAGGCGCAGCCATTGCATTTCTAGTTATTATTATTATTAATATTATTATTAATAACAGGGTTCACTTGTGATGGTTTCTCTCGGGTCAGATTACGTAACTTTCGTGCAGAACGATGAAAAGATCCGCCTCTTTCCACATACGAAGAGAGAGCCGTTCCGAATATCCAAAGTCACCACAGAATCACTCCTGCCTTTTGGACTTTTGGACAAGCACCCTCCATAATCTGCAGCCACACTGATTGGGGTCAGTCTAGCTCCTGGCCAAAAAAACAAAACAAAAAAGTCACTGCCTTGGGCGAAAGCAAGAGCTGCCGGCGCGTCCTCCTGCACTTTTGGCTTCCATAAATAACACGGGCCAGAGCGGAGACAATGAGAAAGTGCCGACAATGTGGCGGGCACCGGGAGGCTCGCAGGCCGTGAATAAGAAGCAGCCAGGCGCTTGTCCCCGAAACAAAAAGAGCCAAGCAGTGATTTGTTTGCGGAGAACACAGGCAGATGGGGACGATGAATAGTAGCATGACATTGGCGGAACAAAAAGGCGCGGGCGCTGCGCAGGGGAGATAAGGCGGCGGCGCATACGGAGGTGTAGGCGAAAGAAGATGCTTGTCCGCGCAAGTAAAAGGGCTTAGGCAAATTCAGTCGGCATCATTCTGAGCCGTCTGTGCAATCACAGTCCGTGTTTTTCTGAAGGCCCCTGTATCATAGCTGAGTGTTTTTCATGCACAGCACAGGCATAATATCACGTCCTCAAAAACATATCTGGAGTTACGTTTTGTTTTGTTTCACTCCACTATCAAACCAGCCTACACTCCGACTTACTGGTTTTATGTTTTCATATAAAAATAAGTAATTTTTTGTATTAAGGCGAGACACTGCAGGTGAATAGGGAAAACAAATAAATGTAGAGATATCAAGTTGAAACTTTTGCTGAACATTACAGATATAAATCTGAGAAAAAAATGTATTGCATTTTTTCTGTCATTTTATGTTTTCACAAAAAAATAAGGCATTTTGAGCATTAAAATGGCCAAAATTGCTTATATTTTGGGCAACGAAATCAAAATAATGAATTGAGCCAGATTAAATTTTATGGTTTTATTTTATTGACATATTAGTAACTAAGATTTTTTCAGAGGGGATTTTGGATATTTTGTTTAGTTTTTCAATAAACTAATCATTGGTGAAAAAATCTGTAAAAACTCAAATTTCGCCTGTTTTTTTGTTTTCAAAGTTGAATAAATCAGGCTAGGAATTAGATATTAAAAAATCCCTCTGAAAAAACCTTCAAAATATTGTTAAGTCTCAGACTGGAAAGTTTGGAGTCTGTGGGAGCTGCTATAAGGGCTCACTCGCTGCCCAAGTGCGGCCTTCTCTCATTCAGAGAAAACCAGCCCTGAAGTTTTGTAGCGACTGCGAGTGCGCATGCGCGGCCCGTTCTTCGACTCTTTCGCACCACCGTCTCGTAGGAGGAAAAATACCATATTTGGGTGAAAGCGTCGCCACGGGGACCCTTAGCAGGACACGTGGATGTAAAATCTGTCAATATTTATAAATGAATACCTGCTTGAAAGATGGCGTTTCTACGCAGCGCAGCAGCTACTTCCAGGTTGCCCGCGCCTCGCAGACGGACAAAACATCATAAAATAAACATCATGCGGGGTGAGTTTTGTCATTTTTATACTATGACATGAAAACTAAGATGTAAAGGGAGGAAAATAGATAAAAATCTCCACTTCGAACCACTGCGTGAAAAATCAATGCTTTCACCTGCCGTGTCTCGCCTTAAAGGTGCATTATGCAACTGCAGCAAGGATCTATTCAAACACAGATCAAAGAGCTCAAGCGGTGATGTTAACTGAGAGTTTTTCAAAAGTGTCAAAATCTTGGAGTATTAATATTTACAGTAGAAGAAAAACATTTGCAAGACAAAAAAAAAGAAAGACATATTTACAGTTTTCAAATGTCCAGTCCAACTGAGTTCTGGTAGTTGCTCTCTCAAGTTTCTTTAGCTTTAGGTTAGCTCACCACCTCAGGACATTTTCCAAGCCCAGATTACTTCCACTGACGCCCCAGCCTGAAACAGCTCCTCCTTAACATTTGTAACATTCCGCAACATTTGAAAAGATGTCCTTGCGCAGCTCAGGAACATGTTCTGCTGTTCATGGTTGGAATAAAAAACACAGAAAGCGTCATTTGTGTCTCTTTGGAAAGAGCCTTACAACTATGTTCTGATCGCTTTTGAGTAAAACCTTTGACCTAATGAATCTACAGGCAAGGCATGTTTCCTGGAGCGTCATAGAGGCCAACGGGATGGAAAGTAAAGGCGCCAAGCTGACCACCGACACAGCCACTGGGTCGCTGAAAGGTCAAATGAAAAGTTCCATAATGCATCTTAAAAATCGCCAGTATTTTCAGCAAATCTAAGTAATGGGGTTGAAGTTTATGGCTTTACATAGTTTATAAACATATTAGTTAGGATTAGGATTTTAGAAAGTTCCAAAACTGAGCAGTTTGGAATCTGTTGGGAGCAAAGTGGAGATTTTTTTTCTCTTTTTAATAACTATATCTAGCACATAAAACATCCAAATAAAACCATGAATTTAAACCTATCCATTATTTAGATTTTGTCCCTGAAAAACATTAGCAATGTTGGTAATTTTTATGAATATAATCTCATTGCGATGGTGGCACAGTTGGTAAAGTAGGTCGTCTCGTGATCGGAAAGTCAGGGGTTCGAATCCCAGTTCCCGCAAATGCACACTATCGTTGTGTCTTTGGGCAAGACACCCTCCTTGCCTCCAGTGTCTGCGTACATTGGTGTATGAATGAGAGTGTGTATGGGTGACTGGTTCTTTACTGTAAAGCGTTTTGGGCCTGATAAAAGTAGTAAAGCACTATATAAGTCCATTTCCCAATTAGCTTTTATTTCTTATTTCTTAATCTTGTTTTGACATGAAAACATAAAGCAATTCATTTTTTCCTCAGTAATCTACAGCAAAGGTTTCAAAGTGATATCACTAAATATAGAGGGGAGGGACTCCTCCCAGTTGTCTAGATATAGTCTGTGCTTTAATATTAGTTAGCTGAGGAAGCCTTTTGGATGAGAGGCAAAACGTTCAACACTTCAACCACAGAGTACAGACGATGACTCAAGAACCTTCATTGAAGATGGACAACTCCTGTACGACTGAGAGGATCACTAAATATATATTTTCCCCCTTATTTAATGTTGTTGATTTATGGACTGTAATTCTATGATTGTGATTCTTGTTAAATCAGGTACAAGTAAAAATATGCTGTGATAAAACTAAAAAGAGTAAAAAGTACACTTTCTTCAAATATTACTACAGCAAATGTACTTGAGCTGTAACTGATTTTTCTACCCACCTCGCTCTCACACACAAACTGCGCCGCGTCCGTCCTCTGTATTCCTAAAATAGAAATCGCTTGGCTTTGCATAATGGTGCGATAACGTCGAACTGGGATGAATGGGCCGGTGTATTATCGTAATAGGTCAGCATTCGCGCACGTAAAGAGCGCTGTCCTGTCGTCGTGTTGCACCGCCCAGAGGAACAAAAGCGCCAGGATTTGGTGAATGGACTTTCCGAGACCATTACCCGGATGTCCCCACGAGCTGCTTTGTCCTTTCTAATGAGGCCAATTCCTCAGCAGGAACTCTCACCACTATCTCGCTTTTCACCACCACCTTAAGCATGCACGATATACAGAGACAGCAAGAAGTCATACAAGGGCCTCGAGAAAACATCATGGGAATCACAGTTTTTCACTCTTTTTAGTCGTTTTCTGAACATATTCATCACACGGCATTAAAGTCGAGCCAAAATCAGGTCCTTGTGGATGACTTTTCACAGCAAAGTGTTCAGTAGAAGCGAGAAATGGCACCCGTTGCTCACGTTAGCATATGTAGCATGAAGCTAACGTAGCTTCCTGGTTGGCACTGTCTGTTTTTTCAGTATTTATCGGCTGTTGAACCACTTTGCTCCTCTCCGTGTCTGTTTATTTAGTAGGAAAACATATTCATAATTTAGCGTTAAAGTAATGATGGAGAAATGAGAGAAAGTTTTGTTTTTTTTCTTCGGTTTTCCCCCTCTGGCTGATTCAAACATGACCATATAAAGGCAAAGTCTGTATCTACAGGCAAATCATCCATGTGTGGTTTTCTTCTGTTAATATATTTATTACAAGTTAGGTTTTTTTTTTTCCAGAGGGGAATTTGTATCTTATTTAGTGATTTAACTCTTTGCCTGCAACCCCTTTTCTCAGAATCTTAGGTTTATCAGTCACTTTTTTAATTGGCAAAATGAACAATGGTATAGTTTTCAACAAAAACCTCCTTTGTGGAGAAAATTGAGCCATGTGGATGTTTTTTTTTTACAGCAAATTGTTCAGTAGAGGAGAAAAACGGCACCCGTTGCTCACATTAGCATATGTAGCATGAGGCTAACGTAGCCTCCTGGTTAGCATTGTCTGTTTTTTTCAGTATTTATGGGCTGTTGAACCACACTTTAGTGACACAATTCTTTGAAGCAACATTTCATAACACTTTGAAGTATTTAAAACTTCCCAAAAATCAAATTGCAACTTCCCACTTCTTACATTTAACTGTGAAATATATCTAACAACAAAGGCGGCCATTTTTCATTTTGTTTTTTACTTTGAAGACATTTTTAAAGAAATGTATCGTGAAAGTTTTAAATTGATGACTCTAAATACATTTACCTTTTCTAACATGCAGTGCCTTTTACCCAAGAGCCCCTCCACTCCACAGCACTGGGTCCCATGTTCCGCGCTAACGCAATAGCACTAGCTTAACTCCTACACACCCATCCGCTGAGTGACGCTAACCGAGCCTTATCCCGCTATCTGTTCCGCCGGCACTGCGATTTACCTCCTGTGCGCCTTGGAAATGATTTACCCAGCGTGCCGGCTGACCTTGATTTAAAAAAAGGAAAAAAGAGAAAAAGCCCAATCATTTTCTCTGCCCAGATCTGAAGCCCGAGATAAGGGACGCTTGAACCTACACCGCCCTCTTCATTCGTCAAAGCTCCGCGCGCTAACGTTAGCCACCAGAAACCCCCACTCTCACGGCTTGGTTAAGCACGGCGACAGTCATTACCGCGAGAAGCAGCGCGCGGGATTGTATGTAGCGAGGGAAGGGGGGGGCGGGGGGGGGGATGGGGGCGCACACGGGGAAAGCAGGATCAGCGGAGTTAAAGGAAATCAATGCGCGCTCTGTGTCTCACGGTTCAAATCGCGAGGCAGGTCATAAATATGATTGTGAATGATGTTTTAAATAGCTTTTTGTGCACGGAAGAGTGGACGTCTTTATACTGCGGGTGCCTGGTTGTTCAACACTACCGTAGTAACACTATAGCGCTGTGGGGAATAAAAAGGAAGGGTAAGTATCGTCACTGAATACTGCAAGCGCAAAAAGAAAAACAAATGTGACAGCAGCAGATTTCTTCCTTTATTATGATCATGATTATGCAGAGGTGGATCAGTTACATTTTAGTAGGTTCCACAGACTTGAACTTAAAGGAATAGGCCACCGTTTTTACATACTTAGATATGTTCTTACCTTAGCTTTGACGAGTTCTTTAGGACCTGTCTGATCTTCACCCGTGCCTTCTATCACGTAAACACAGCGCAGACGGCGTTAGCATTTAGCCTCTCCCCCTCTCCACTATAGCTCCAAAACAGGTCAAGATAGAAGCTACCAAGCTCTTCCACGTTTTCCCTATTTAAATATGGTTACGTGAAGTGTTCCACTACAAAGTATAATTACACAAAATTAAACAATGTGGATTTTCTAAGCGGATAAAAGGGGGAACTATAATGTGAGGCGTAGTAATACCAGGAGTAGTTTGACATCCGCACAGTAAAGTGAAGATTACTGCGCAGTAAAGTGAAGATTACTGCGCAGATTTCGAACTACTCCTGGTATTATTACGCCTTACAATATAGTTCCCCCTTTTATCCTCTTAGAAAATCCACATTGTTTAATTTTGTGTAATTATACTTTGTAGTGTAACACTTCACGTAACCATATTTAAATAGGGAAAACGTGGAAGAGGGGGAGAGGCTAAATGCTAACGCCGTCTGCACTGTGTTTACGTGACTGAAGGCACGGGTGAAGATCAGACAGGTCCTAAAGAACTCGTCAAAGCTAAGGTAAGAACATATCTCAGTATGTAAAAACGGTGGCCTATTCCTTTAAAGGGACTATAGGGAGTTTAAAAATGTTAAAATTATGTATTTTCCTCCCCGTACATGTTCCAGCCATGTCCTAATGTGCAGAATGAGCTCAGACCGGTTCACCACAACTGCCTCTAAAATCCTGCACTGTCACTCAGAAAGTTGTTATTTCAGGTCCGAAGTGCCGTCATGCACAAGCCTAATATAGAAGCTACAGTTACACGTATGACCTGAGGTGGCAGTAGTGAGCATGAAATGGCTAACTTGCATCTAGCCCCTTTAAAGGAACAGGCCACCATTTTTTTCAATCAAACTTGGCTGTAAATACTGTTTAAGTGGCGCTAGCCCACAGCTAGCTTTGGCCGTTAGCCTGCTAGCTTATTCTTCATGATTCCATTAGTGTGTACTGGTGGAGTTGCAGATGTGGTTTTCTGGCCAGAGACACCAGGGGGAGACGAAAGACCAACCCAATCATCCCATCAACACGTGTATTACCCCCCAGAGGCACTACCAAAAGGATGTATTAAGGTAAACAAGTTACTTAGTACTGCGTTAAAGCTGGGGCACCTGACTTTTTGTCATTGTAGCGTAAATGTATGTTTACCACCTCATGCTGTAAACTCAGCAAAAATCAGACCTTGTTGCATTGTCTTCTCTTCATCTGAATGTTTATAGAGCGATGACATGAAACATGATGGATTTGCTTGAGCAATTCAGTTGTGCAGGAGGGATAGTGAGAGCTTAAAACGGATTTTGAACAGGAAAAATCAGGTACCCAGCTTTAAGGGAGCAAAACATACACTCACAACTTTCATTATGGTTACTACTCAATCTAAACCAGGTGATTTTAGATGGAGATATTTTCGGGTACTACCAATTTCTTCAGAGTACGGCAGCTTTAATCGATCAATCAAACTTTATTTATAAAGTGCTTTTCATACCGAAAGGTATCACAAAGTGCTTTACAGATTACAACATTTAAAACAATGCGCCAGGGACAACCTCCCATATATATAGTTTATATATTAGGATTAAATAAATGGATTAGTCAAATAAAAGCTAAGCTAAAAAGGTAGGTCTTGAGCCTGCTCTTAAAAACATTTTCGTTCTCTGCGGCCCTGAGCTCCGGCAGGTCGTTCCAGAGGCGAGGGCCATAATACTGGAAAGACGCTTCACCATGAGTCTTTTTGTTGACTTTAGGAATAACTAGAGGGCCCCTGCCGGAGGAGCGAAGGGGCCGTGAAGGTTCATAAGGTAAAAGCAGTTCTGAAAGATAAGAAGGACCAAGACCATTAAGACATTTATACGCCATTAAAAGAACTTTAAAAATCGATCCTGAAACACACGGGGAGCCAATGCAGCGATTCTAAAAGCGGTGTAATGTGGTCCCGCCTCCTGGTCTTCGTCAGGACACGAGCTGCTGAATTTTGTAAAAGTTGTAAACCTGAGATACTCTTTTTGGGAAGACCAGAAAGCAGGGCATTACAGTAGTCGATACGACTGGTGATAAAAGCATGCATGAGCGTCTCCGTGTTGGCCCGAGAGAGAATGGGGCGGACTCTGGCTATGTTCTTTAGATGGTAAAAACCTATCTTTGTGATATTCTTAATGTGTGGAATAAACGCCAGCTCAGAGTCAAAGATCACACCCAGGTTCTTCACCGGTGAGGAAGGATTAATAGACAGTGACTGTAGTTTGGGTAAAAGTCTCTCTCTCAGGGCCGATGATTAACATTTCAGTTTTGTCCTGGTTAAGCTGGAGAAAGTTTTCTGCCATCCAGAATTTGATATCTAAAATGCAGTTAAAAAAAGCATCTATTGGCCTGGTGTCATCTGGAGACATTTAAGTCATTTAGACGTGCAGGAACTCCTCTCCTGGACCTTGCAGCTGTTTCAGAATCCCTTGGCAGAGGCAAATCCAAACTGATGGCAAAGGCTAAACATCCGTACCGTCACCATGTAATACTTTATGAGGAATTTGCGGGACAACCTTCTCAATCCTGTTCCCTAAATCTCGGCTAATGCGAGCCTCGCCGACGCTAATCTGACAGGCCAACAGTCGTAGCTAAAAATATAATGAAAAAAAAAACAAACCCTGGGATTTACGGCGCGCCGAGACAATGCGCATCTGTATTCGGTTTGCGTGGAAAGAGAGGAACCTAAATTTGTAGTTAGCTTAAAAGAGAAGCCGTCTGCCTTAAAGGAGGAGGCAGGGCTCTTAACGGTATATCCATGTGAGATTAGGCGCTGATCCTGGCGGGGAGAGAGGGGAGCGCGAGATCCCTGCTGGAAGTCAACTCGTGTTTAGGACAGCGCAGAGGAGGCGGAGGAAGAGCTGGGAAAATGTAGTCCAAGGTGAAGGAATACGCCGGGATATACTGTAGGTCTCGCTAGTGCTGCAGTGGTTTATCGGTTTAGGAGAGACGCTGCAGGCGAACGTCCAAAATGTGGGTCAGTTTGCGCTTGTAAAAACATGTGCATTTTCACCTGGAAAACAAAATAAATGACCGCAAACCACGGGAGAAAAAAGGCACAGAATGGGAGAGTTGTTTGTGCTGCTGTGAGTGGATTTTAAAGTTGCGAAAGCTTCATGTCGGTCTGTCCAATTTTATTCGGAAATATTCATTTTTTTAAATCAACAATTTGGGCTCTGATTTAGACACAAAATGGACGCCCACGCTAAATCACAGCCTGCCGCTTGCAATAGATACAAACGGCAATGCATTATACAGGGGGGCGTGGCTTTGCCCAGACGGTAGAAAACCTCTCATGAGTCTCACAATTTTTTACTCTCTTTAGCTGTTTCCTGGCCGACTATAAACATTTATTACACACCAATAAAGTCAAGCCAAAATCGGGTCCATATGGATGCTTTTTCACAGGAAATTGTTCCTTGCTGGCTAATGTAGCATGACGCACATTAGCTTTATTACCTTCCTGGTTAGCATTGTCCGTTTTTTAAGTATTTATGGGTTGTTGTACCACTTTGCTCCTCTCCATTTCTCTCTCTTTGTATAGTAGAAAAAACATATTGATAATTAAGCATTTGTTAAAGGGGCTGGATGCAAGTTTGCCATTTTATACTCACTACTGCCATCTCAGGTCATTCGTGTAACTGCACCTTCTATATTAAGCTCATGCATGACGGCACTTCGGACCCGAATTAAAACCTTTTTGAGTGACAGTGCAGGATTTTAGAGGCAGTTGTGGTGAACAGGTCTGGGCTCATTCTACACATTAGGACATGGCTGGAACATGTAGGGGGAGGAAAATACATTAGTTTAACATTTTTAAACTATGTATAGTCCCTTTAAATGGTGGAGAAATGGGAGAAAGTTTATTTTTTTCTCCTCTTTGTTTTTCCCCTCTGGCTGCTTCAAACATGACCATATAGGCAATTCCAAACAGGCTGTCTGTAGCTATCTGCTGTCCGAGGCCCAAACAATGGCCGATGGTTGCACTGCTTTATGATTGCGACGCTAGGGGCCGCCATTGCTGTAGTGCCTCCATCTAGGGGCGGCAGCTAAAGCTAGTTTTCCATTAGAAAGCATTGCACTTTAGACAACTGTAAAGCCGGGTGCCTAATTTTTTAAAACTTTCTACAACTGGATATTGCTCCTGTACTAACACTAGTTGCAAAGTTACAAGCATTTTAGAAATGAACGGACTTTGATTGACGGGCCGTTAGTATTAGAGCTAAAGGTGCGGGCGTGGCTATGACCGAACTACGAACCCCGCGAGGGCCGGGTCTACAGTGATCCTCCCCTTATGTGCTTTTTAGGAACATGCTCCATCAGAGAAGGGTAGGAGGAGTCTGTAAATCCACCATGATTTTCTTTTCAAACGTGGTCATTATGGTAAACAAGGAGGAGTGAGCAGACGCAGTCTATTAACCCTACAGTCTATAGGCCCGAATCAGCTGCCTTCTCCTTCTTATTAAACCCGTCATGTTGTGGATGCAATATCTCGTAAACTAGGCCTTATATATTTTTCCAAAAGCCATTCCCAACCGAGGAGCTGTCCTTTGCCGCTGAAACATTGAACTTTTGAATTTTTTCTGAAGTGAGAGACATGGACTTCCAGGAGTTTGGACCTTTGTGCTGAAGCTCTGGGGACTCACTGTCAAAGTATGGGAATGACATATTGTACTCCCCACAACTCGTCAAACTAGGCCATCCTTCAAAAAACTACACACACTTTGATGGGTATACTACAACTCAAAACAAGAAAATGCACAAATGTCACAGTATTAGAATATTCAAATACAATGGACGAAACCTCCACAGCACTCAGCCTTATCTCGCGGTCTGGTCATTTATGCTATCCAAGCACTCATCTTGGGCCCCCGGAGCCGACTGAGGCAGAGGAAATGGTCGCATTAGCGGAATCATTTCTGGTAAATAACCACAGCTTCTCTCCCAAGTCTCCTCCGTTTGCTACGTGAAAAAAAAAAGGCTATTGGCCTATACATCATGTCGGCGAGCGGCCGTTCATTTGGAGATCGATGGAGGAAATAGAGACGCTAATTGACGATGAGGACACTGCACTCAGCGGTAGTTTTGAAGTCCTTTTGATAAGAAGTGAAAGCTCGACTCGTTTCTTAGCAGCTTAATGGAACGTGGATAGAGACAGGAACACATGGAAGAGGACATTCGTTATGTTAAAGATGCTGTTAAAGGCGATTCGGTTGTCGATATATTGGTGACAAAGATTTCAGAATCTTTTTATAAGTGGAAAAAAATGCAGTTCAAAGCTCAATAAGTCAGGCTACAAATTAGATACTACCACCGCAGGAAAAGTCAATGCTTTCACTTGCCGTGTCTCGCCTTAAGGAGAGTCCGGTAAATGGCCTTGAAGGGGAACTCTGCGTTTGACCCATCATTCTAGCGGGGTCAAACTTGAGCAAAGTTTATTCAGGGCTGGGGCTTGGACAATAAATCAATCAACTTGGGGTTGATTTATTCGTGATGTATTGTAGGTTACTTTTCTTCAATATATCGATCAAATTGCGATAACTCAGAGGTTCCCATCCTTAGTCAAGACTACTAAAGTGGAAGATTAGCCTGTTGTACATCCTTGTGTTAAAGTACGGCGAGTATGACCCAGTATGATTTTGCATTAAGAGGACACATTGTCCTCAATTGTAAGGGAAAATCTCAAAAGGTCTGTACAATCATTTCTAACTAGGCTTTGACCTCATCGAAATGTCATCGATGGGTTGACAATACATCTAGATCGTACATACATTTAGATGACTGATGGCTAAATGCTAACTTCTACATGAAAAACACATTGAACAGGCTACAAAATTCCAAAGTAGCAAGCTGTCTAAATATACATTAGGCTCGAACTCCATTTCTCCGTCTTATTTCTATGGTGAAGCCCAATTAGACGGGAAGAACATGGACACTCCTCACAGAAAGGCCCCACGCTGTCTGGGAATTGAAGCCAACATGTTCTCCGGTTTCCCCTAGCAATAAAACGTGTACGATAGGGAGCCAGAATGGATGAGAGAGTGCTTGAGTGTGAGTGTGGGACGACAAATAGAAATTGCATGGAAGTTTTCTTGAGACAAGTATATTCGCCTTTGATTTGAGTAGAAATCTGCCAAGTGTGCTCAAATGATAATAAATCACAATGTAGTTGAAATAACATGTTCTTTCTTCTTTTTTTCCAAGTATAAAAAGACTTGAAAGAATCACTCAGATCAAGTTAAGATTAAACAATACTGGTGTGGTATCTGAGGTGGCTCTATCATCTTTTCCGGATACCTCCTGGCATGTCCTCTTGGGAGGAGGTCTCGTGGGAGACCCAGGACACAGTGGTGGGACTATGTCTCCGACCTGGCCTGGTGTCGCCTCGGGGTCTCCCCCAGAACAGCTGGAGGAGGTGTGCGTGGATCGGGAAGTCTGGGCATCTGTGCTGAGACTGCTGCCTTCACGACCCGGCCCCGGATAAGGCAGAAGAAAATGGATGGATGGTATGGTATCGAAAAAAAATGTTGAGGTACTAGTATCCAAAAAAAAAAAAAATTAGAGTATCAAAAGGTACCGAAACAAAAAATATTGTTTTGATGCAGTAATAAACGAAGTGTCTAGGTTGTTGGGGCTCAAATAAATATTTTTGCCAATATTTTATCAGCCTACTAACATTTTTTTTGTTCCAATCCCCCCATTATTTCTGAAATGATTCCCAATTTCCCACACATTTCTTGACATTGGAGATGAACCCGATGAACCCGTAAGTTTGCAAATCTTCCACACATTATTGTCCTTTTTTCTGGTTCTATATGGCAAATATTTTAGTAAGGGTATCGGGAAAATGTATCGTTCAGGTATCGTATCGTAAACCAAGTATTGTTAAAGTACCAGTATCCAGCCCTAACCAAGAAATTGGCTGGGGCTGGATTCATTCAGCCAGTTCAGTTAAAAGTTTACAATACCTGTTCATCTTCACGGCCTTCGTTGACTGACTGACTAATGAACGTCGACAAGAAAAAGAAAAGTCTAAAATCTTTGTCAAACCGAGCCAGTATCCCTCCTGATGATAATAAATGATCAATGTGTATTAAATAAGTGTGTGTTTTGGGAGGAATAGGCTTTCCTGCGTGAGCCCGAACCGTTAAATTTAGGCTTTCAGACCAGCTCCACTTCGCCTCCGAAAGACAAGCTGACTCGAGACTTTATCGGTTCTAGAGACGTCATATCGTGTGACCTACTTCCTGTGTGGAAGGTGAGGAAATTACAGTACAGTTGTCCTGACGTGGTATTGCCAAATAAAAAACACCCATCTACACACTGTGAATAGGCTTTTGTTGGTGGAAGTGAATTGAGAACAACTACTGTGACCTGACATACTTTTGTTTAATACCGCTGCGTTCAGGGGAAACTGGGGAGTTAGTTATTTCATTATTTTTATTTTTATTGAATGTTATGAGTTTCCACCTCAGAGCGTTACTGCTAAAGAAACCAATATTTGTTTTTCATCTTAACTTGAGTGATTTCGATTTGGTTAATAAAATGATCTGCCAGTCATCAGTATATTTGCACTTAAAATAATAAAAAAGCATCTAGTTATCTAATGTAAGGTGCAATGAGATGTTTTTTTTTTCCATTTCATTTCTTCATTTTCCGCAGGCAGATTTTTATTTGCCTACTCAAATCAAGGGCAAATATACTTATCTCAAGAAATTATATGTTTTCTTTTTTAGGTTCTAAAGTTTAAAAGCCCAAGTTTGTATGCAACAGTCAATGCTAACCATAATGCTAACATTAATTTTGAGTGCCAGTTTTTCACTTCTATCTAACAATATGCAGTGACAAAACTTTCATAATGACCCGGTTTTCACTTGACTTGTGTGTGTGTGCTAAATATGCTTATTGTCCGCCAGAAAACATCGAAGAAGAGTGGAAAAATAATGATTCCAATAACACACTTCCTTCCCCTTTACTAGGCTGCGACCCCCAAAATCACCCAACCAACAACTCGGGGACCGCCTTCAGTTAAATTTTATTCGATTTTATAATAACTTAAGGTGCAAATCATTCAAAATCGGTTTTAATGATGTTGGTCTGGATACTGTATTTTGATTTTTGGCTTAATTTCACAAAAATATGCTGTTTTCAATCAAAAAATACATCAGATTCAATGTCAGAAATGTTTAAAAGAAAAAAGGTCATCCTGCGACCCCCGCGGTTGTCATCGTTATGCTGTGGTTAATGGTGCATTATGGCCAAATGGTAAACATGTGAAGGAAAAGAAAAGAAACCTTGGAACATCGCTCAAAGTCGCAAACTTGAAATTAAAAATAGCGTTTTAGACTCAAAGGCGCTTTACATTACCCTTTGCATTATTCATTCACTCCATACTCGGTGGTCGTAAATTTGTTGCCACAGCTGCCCTGGGGTAGACGACCCATCTGAGCCACTGTCGTCATGACGCCCTTTAGCATGATTTGAATGATATCTGGTTTGTACCATAGCTATCTGAGACAGTTCTTTTAAATGAGTAATACTGTATATGTTCGCTAATGGCTTCCTGCACCTGTTTGAATTGAGCGTTCTATCCCCGTACAAATAAATAATGAAGCCAGACCCTATATCAAAGTATGGCAACGTATGACATGCTGTATTTGTTTCATGGCATTTATATACAAGTCTGTGGTTTCTCTAATGTTTAGTGACCAATGGATGTGTATCTGACCCTCAAAAAAGCTGAACATTTTACTGAATGCGATTTCACATTTATCTCAGAGGCCATTGTTTATACGCTAATTTGTATCTAAAGCAAAAACTCCAAAGGTCTGCACAGTCATGAATGATTTCTAACTAGGCTTTGACCTCACCTAAATGTGGTCGATGGGTTGACAACAGCTGAAAACATCTGGATCATTTGATGATTGATGGCTAAATGCTAACGGATGTAGGAAAAAATACATTGAGCAGGCTAATGGACTCTGAAAAGTTTCCTGGACTAGCCAACTTGCTAACTATCCGCATACGTCAAACGCCGCTTCACCGTTTGATGTCTATGGTTTGTATGATGTTAGCACTGTTTTAGCAGTAGCTATGTCATTTACATACGAGTTCATTTAGCTAGAACGCTCCAAGGTCAAAAGTCGGAATTTTGCTGGAACGCAACATAGGCTAATACTTATTTCAGATAGTCTGAGTCTCCATATCTTCAACCGTGATGATTCAACTTTCATCTCCAGAGTTTACGGGTTTGTGTGACGTTCCATTACTCCCAGTCAGTGCAACATCAATCCATGTCCAGCTTTGACACTGTGAGGTTGAATTCTTTCTGAAACAGTGTCCTGCCAAGTAGATTTTCGGTTCTTCCAAAAATCTGTGACACATTTGGTTTGGGATTCCACCAGCTTTCTGTTGTTTATTTGTGAGAGTTTGTTCTCAGTCTCCAGCCCCAGATTGTGTTTGGGGACATTGTGCGCCGCAGCCTCTACAGGCCTGACCCACACATGGGCTATTTTTCTTTCACTCGCTCTAGTTCTACTTCTGCTGAGCCACTCCATCACACATGTGGACCTTTAACAGTGCTGGCATAGACTGGAGTGAAGTCGTTTATGGAAGTCATGGTATCATGGTTAATAAAAGCAGGGATATCCAAGCCAGACTAGAAGCTAAGGTTGCACTACCTGAATTATCCTGTTTTCAAAGTGTTTGTGATTGAATCAAATCTGAGCTCCTGCCCAATAGCATTAGCCGCCATCAATTTAGATGGTAACAGAGCATAGGTACAGATGGCACCACGTCATAGAAGGGGGCGTGGCTTCGCCAAGGGGGAAAATATATTTTTTTGGGAAACACAATTTTCACTCTTTTTAGCTATTTTCTGGTGGAATATAAAGTTATTTATCACATACAAATAAAGTTAAGTGTAAATCGGGCCCATATGGTTATTTTCTCCCAGCAGATTTTTCAGTAGAAATGAAAAAACGGCAGTCGTAACAAGCGCTAGCTAGCCGTTAGCACAAGCACGATGCCAACATGAAGCATTCTGTTAGCATTCTGTTAGCATTCTCCGTTATTTATGGATTGGTGAACCACTTTGCCCCTCCCCATGTCTTTGTATCTTTATCTAGCAGAAAACTATATTCATAATTTGGAATTGAAAGTAGTTTTTGAATAGTTAGAGAAAGTTTAGATTTTTTTCCAAATTGTTTTCAAACATGACCATATATGGGCGATTCCAGAGATGCCGTCTGTATCTATGTGGCTTTTTTTTTTACACAATTACAAAACCATTTTACATGTTGGAACCAACAGCTGATATCACGCACCTTAGGTGATGCCGTGGACGAAAACATGTGTTGTCCTAGCACATTGCCATCTTGGAGTATGCTGTGCCATCAGGGAAGAAGAAATCCATTGATGGAATAACCAGATCATTCATGTAGTCAGCTGATCTCATTCTTTGGGCACATACTGTTGTGGAACCTAGACCAAGTGCAGAATTCTGGGAGGCAGGCTGGCACAGCGGTTAGAAGGTCCCGGGTTCGATTCCCACCTGCACAGTGCCTTTCTCTGAGGAGTTTGCATGTTCTCCCCGTGTCTGTCTCGGTTTTTCTTCAGGTACTCCGGTTTCCTCTACCACTATAAACATGTACAATAGACCAAGATGAATGACAGTGTGATCAAGAGTGGGACAACGGACGGAAATTAGCCCAAGGCGTGTTTGCATGCATGAGTCCATGTATGTTCATTAACATGCACTGTCCCGACCAAAAACTATAAATATATATCAGAGCAGTTAGTATATCCAGGTGGACACTTGGTCCTTGACAATAATTAAATCAGAATGACTCACACACTTTGCGTTGCCAAATTCCTACGGCAAGAAGCAGTTCATAGTCAATATAAATGACTTTCACTTCCAAAGTCCCACCACCAGCTCTCAAACAGCTCCTAATTAGTACAGTAAACTGCTCTAAAGATGGTTTGTTTCCCAGCGTCAGCCACCGTGATGTGACTAGAGATACCGTAATCACAGAGGCTTAAATTATTAAAAAGTGTTTCAACCTTTTTTTTTTTTTTTACAAATCCGCCTTGGATTTGAGCAATATCTAAGCAACATCTGTCATCTCGTCCTCACAGAAGAGATAAGATTCAGCACGAGGCGATCACCGGAGCAGAATAATGTGGAATACAAAACAGCATAGCACGAGGCCCACTACAGCAGCTGCGCAGAAAAGATACACATAGTCTGTTTTTCCTCGACGATGATACTAAAACACTGCTATTGTGTCATTAGTGTAAGACTGCTCTCCCCCTCGCAATCCAAATGTTACGTTCTTGCCAAAATATTTTGTAAACAGCTACAGTTGCCGTCATTTGCATAATTTGAATTTTGATTACATATAAATATCCTCTTGGCAGATTCACGCTTTTTCATTTGTGTATAATTGCGTGTTTTCTGAAATATTGTCTGCAAATAAACAAACGTACTAACATTTTTTGATTAAAGTTCATTATAATTAGGTTCAGATTTTACATCCAAAAAAAAAAAAATAAGAATCAGATTCCAGAAAATGTGCCATTGTTTTGGTTACTGGCAATTTTGGATTTTGGATCTGCCTGCTTTGCCAGTTATATTACACACCACCTGCCCTGACTCTCATTTTACTTTAGTGACCTCCCATTCGTAATCCACAGGGCAGCGGTAGGCATCATCCTCAAAATCAGACCATGAAGCATATGCTCTATAGCCCTCAAGATGATTTTGAGATATATAATGAGACTAAACACCTGTTGAACTACAAACATTGAAACATCGTCAATTCCTTCACAAATGCCAAGGGGAAAAGACCTTTAAGCCCACCTTTTAGGTCTGTATGATGTACGAAACAAGTGATAGCAGAAATTGGTCCCTCAGTTTTGAACCACCTTGACCCGACACCTATTAAAAAAAAAACATCCCCATCCAAGCACACTTGTCTAGCTCCGCCAATATAACGTTGGTCCACTCTCTACAGCTATAGCAGCTTCTGGAAAGGCTGTCCACAAGGTTCAGGAGTGTGTTTATGTGGACTTTAGAACTGAATTTGTGAAGTCACACACTGATATTGCTCGAAAATCACCTTGATCCTAGTCTCCGCTCTCATTCATCTCAAAGGTGTTCTTTAGGGTTGAGGTCAGGTCTCTGCGCAGGACAATCAGGTACATCCACACCAAACTCTCGCACCCATGTCTTTATGAACCTGGCTTTGTGCACTGGTGTCCTTGTTGGAACAGGAACTGAACCAAAAACTCTTAGAATCCTGAAGCATTCACAGTTCCTTTAACTGGAACACCAAATCAACCTCACACCAGAACCCCCTTCACCAAACTTGGAACTGCTGTCAGACAAACACCGTTCTCCTGGCGACAACCAAACCCACTCATTTATCAGATGGAGAAGTGTGATGTTTTTCCGCTCCAGATGATGCGTCTCCGCTCCTCTAGAGTCCGGTGGCGCGTGCTTTAGTTCACAGACGCTGCATTTGTCGTTTTGCATCGCAACCTGGTGATGTATAGCTTGGATGCAGCTGTCAGTCATGGAAACCCGGTCCGCGAAGCTCCTCTACACGCTGTTCTTGAGCTCATCTGAAGGCCACATGAACTTTGAATGGTCTGTAGCAATTCACTCTCCAATACATCGTCGACCTCTGCACACTACGGGTGACTGAACACTTTTTTGGCAAAGAAGAGTGTGTTGTTTGCAAATCCCTATTTCCGAATCTAGAAAAAAAGCATTGATTTTGATCAAACTAACCTCTGTTTAGCTTTGGATTTCTCAGGAACCGAGGCACGTAGAATTAAACTGTTTCCACCTACGGAGAGCTTAGATTCTTGTAAAACAAGGCGTAGCATGCGTCCATAGCTACAACACAGAATACGCTGTGGTGCTAGAAATATCATGAAAAAAGGTCTGGATTGTTGGCACTCAACAGCTAAATCCCCAAAACAGCGTGGTACTCAATGTGTTAAAATGTGTAATCTGCACAATCCAGACATGAGCCATGAAGCTTCCACGTGAAAAGGATAAGCAACTTTGGTTGGGCCTCAGATTGAAAAGCAAGCCAGAACATATTAAAAGTTATGGCCATACTACAGCGATGTTATGACCGTCCAGTGTGATGAATAAATAAAGTTTCTGTGTGTCCGTTTGTGGTCCTAAAATATGGAATAAATTACACGTAGACCTTAAACGATGTCCAAATATCAGACAGTTTAAATATCAATACAAAGAATGGATATTCTCTAAGTATGTATCGGAAGAAAATCTTTGACTTTTCATGTTCAGCTGTTGCAAACCTGATGTTGATTGGTAGTATTCACACTGTATATGACAACTTGATTTAGATCACAGTGCTCAAATTACTGTTTTAAGGAAGCCTACAAAGTAAATAGGAAAAGAGACTGACAGTACTTAAAAGGGGTGGGACTAAATAAGTGTTTACTTCCCCCCACTCCTTTTCGGACAGCCTAATCTCAAAGGTGCAAAAGGTAAAACAAAATTGTTTGTACTAAGATGTAAATGTATTGAGTTGCACGTCTGAAACTGAGCTCACAACTGCCACAATCATGGCAGGTTGTATTTTGAGTTCGTATGAGTTTGTGTTTTTATGTTTTGTTTATGGTCCGAATAAAGATTATTCATTCATTCATTCATTCAAATAGGTATTTACTTTTATTATCTCTCTGTAGCTTCAGCTTTTAACGTCAACACAATCATTGGCAATCCCTAGAGCTCAACATAAGCCTTCCTTTGATTCATTTTCACTCTCAACTACTCAGCATTTGCATTTCACCGGCTCACACACTGGATAGATGTCACAGGCCCGGGCTTACGACCACGCCACCAGTTACCGCAGAGCTAATAAGAGGCGCCTGCTGACTGACATATGAGTTGTTCACATGTGGGACCGCGGGCAGAACCCCTCGCCGGCAGCGCAAGTAATCTAGTGCTCCCCGCTCACGCTGACCTACTTCAGGCTGATCGAGGCAGGGCACGGCTCCCTCTCAGCGGAGGACCGGGAGGTTGCACCTGAGCGAGAGTCAACAAGAACTCTTCAGACACAGAGGAGAGAGAACGGGCAGACGGGGAGGAGGTAGGAAGTGTTGGCTTCCTTTTGAAAGCAAACAGCAGGGAGTCCACCTGCCTCACTTTAGTTACTGCAGTCGTTCAAGCTTTCACGCTGGACTCAAAAGGTACAGAAATACTAGTTCCGGCCTGTGTGAACATGATTTTGGTTTTGAATCAGTAGGGCTGTAAACCGCCTTGAATATGGAAATAATAGGGTTTAAACAGGCAGAAGGAAGTCAAATGTAATGCCCGCTGCCACAGACGCTGGAAAAAATGGACACATATTTAATTTCTTAAGATTTGCAAACATTTCATCAGACAGAGGAAAGAGGATTGAGCAAAATGGGCCACTTTGAAATATAAAAAAAGTGATCAAAGCCAAAACTGCAACTGGATATGTTTTAGACCATGATGTCAGTATTTTCAATTAACTTTTACAGAAAAATTGTTGAGCAATGTCATCCCTTTTCCAAGAAATTTTGATCGAATGCCAGATTTAGTAACAACGTAAGGCTTTTTACTGACATCTAAGGCCTTGACTTTGGCACAGTCCATTTAATGACTAAATACTTTTTAATTACCAACGGAAACCCCTGAATAATGATATTTTGAAATTTTGCTGAACTAGTAAGCCTTGGATTTCACAATATTTGAAAGTTTTTCTTCAGAGGGATATTTTTTATGTAGTTCCGAGCCTGATTTATTGAGCAAATGCTTCAACTTGATATCTATACATTTTATATTTTCCCTTATTCACCTGCAGTCTCTCGCCTTTCATTTTCCAAGTGAAAGCCCCCTGTGATTCTGCGTTATACTGTGGCTCCTTGCGACATGTTGTCACCCCACTGCTTCAGTTATAGATGATGCTCATTCCCTGAGGCCATAGCTGCATGAAAGCGAGAGTTTGGTTACGGGCCCCGCCACTGTCCGCCGTTTGAAGCCTACGGAACGGTGCACCTTTGATCTAAATTTAGCGCGTGTCCTTGGCCTTTCACGCACGTTCATTAACTGTAGCGCAGCCGGAGATGCGCCGTGCTGCCAGCGAGATGTGCTGCAGATACTGGGGTGGGGGGGGGGAAGAGAAGATGTTCAGATAGAGCTGACAAACCAGGCACTGAGGCGATGTGGGGCGAGGAGCCAAGGCTTCTGTACGAGGGACTGCGAAGACGGCAAAGGGTAAACAGAGGTGAACAAGAGGGTACCGCAAAAAAGTAAGTCCCAAAAACACGGACACTGAGACAATCTGCTAATCTGATCACTCTTGTCATTTAGTCCTATTACCTTCAGGCACGTCTTTCTCTGTGTTTCAACCTGCTCGCGCATCTTTGAGTAAACTTTCTCTGGGGCTGTTTGCGGCGACATGTCCCAAAAAGGTCCAAAAAGGTACTGGACGTACACAGGAAATGCTTTCCTCAGTACTAAGTAACATGTACCTCAATAAATCATTTTCATAGTCCCTCTGGGGGTAATACAAGTGTTAATGGTTAATGGGATGACTGGGGGTCTTTCATCTCCCCCTGGTGTCTCTGGCCAGAAAACCACACTTGCAGCTTTCCCTGCTCCGACCCGGAGGCCCCAATACACGCTAATGGAATCATGAAGAAGAAGCTAACGGGCAAAGCTAGCTGCGGGCTAGCGCCACTTATACAGTATTTACAGCCAAGTTTGAGTGAAAGTAATGATCTCCATTGTGTAACTGGATGTGCAATATCCAATCCACTTTATTTGTACAGCACATTTAACCAACAAAATGTTTCCAAAGTGCTGCACATGAGATCATAAAAGCAATAAAACCACAACGATTCAAATTAGCCCCACCACTAAATGAGTATAAAACAATACATAGAAATAAAACAGGTTAAAACCGTAAATAAGAATAAAACCGATTAAAAGAATAAAGAGTTAAAAACAGACACCATAAAGTAAAAGAAAAGACACAGAAGGCCATACAACTCACGCGGAGCTAAAAGCCGGAGAATAAAAGTGACGAGATTTAAATGACATTTTTAAAAGCTCCTGGCGGTTGTAACTCAACAGAGAGTCGATGGTCTTTGTCATCAGACACAAAATGATCACAAAACACACAATAGTTGTCAGTGCAAGATGGCGGACCAAGCATACCACCGCCATCTTGCAATCGTGTGAAAGTAATCATTATCCCTCTCTCCCTTTGTCTTTTTTATTTACTCTCACGGACAAGTAATGAGTAAAAAACCGCAACATGCTACGACACCTGCAGTGGCACTTATGGCCTCTAGGGGCATGAGTTACCTAGTACTGCTTTAATCCTCGCTTGAAATCTGCATACCATAGTTACCGCCATGGAATTTTCAGCTATAGACTTAGAATGTTGTGATGTAATGTGAACGCAACCTGTTGGATTGAACATTTCAGAGTGGGAGGAAGTGAACAGTTGTGAAAAAGCAACTAGGACTCGGACCTACAATGCGGAGAAAGACCCTGCAGCGTTTCCCCTACATTTGCTTGTGGGTAAACCTCATTTTTAAGCTTACTATCTTGACCAAATATGTAGATCATAACTCAATTTCTAACTGGAAACATCTCTGTTCACGTCTTCTCAATTCCTTGTTAAAGCAGTGCTAAGTAACGTGTTTACCTTAATAAATCCTTTTCGTAGTTCCTGTGGGGGTAGTACAAGTGTTTATGGGATGATTGGAGGGTCTTTCATCTCCCCCTGGTGTCTCTGACCAGAAAACCATGTTTGAAACTTGACTGCCACCGGACCGGAGCAAGCAATACACACTAATGGAATCACTAAGAAGAAGCTAACATGCTAACTGGCAAAGCTAACTGCGGGCTAGCGTCACTGTAAACAGTATTTACAGCCAAGTTTGAGTGAAAAAAAATATTTCCATTGTATAATTGGATGTACAATATCCCTCTCTCCCTTCGCCTTTCCTGTTAGCGTAGTATTTACTCTCCAAGACAATTAATAAGTAAAAAAATCGTAACTTGCTACGACACCTGCAGTTGCGCTTATGGCCTCCAGGGGCAAGAGTTACTTAGTACTGCTGTAAACCACTATCCGACCGCAAGGTTCCTATCCCAACATAATCTACACCCGCCCCTGAACGAACTTTAAATATTCGCCGCGCCTTCCTTCACCGCTAACTCACAAACGCACTGCGATAATTGCGTCTCGGAGGGTTGACAAAAGCAGTCGCGGTGGTGATGGTGCGCGGTGGGAGCGATCAAATAGGGCCTTGAGCCAGGACTCCTTTGTAGATGGGCTTTGTATTTCAGCATTGATCCGGGGGTGGACGGATTCACCAGAGGGATACATTATTTATGCGGCTCCGCTCCCTGACAGTTGAAAGAAGTGAGTCACCGTTGGTTACGGGGAGTGGAGGGGCGTCGCGCTGACTTGTTCGGGCCATCCCTCAGCACCAAAAGGAGAAGACCCGCGGAACAACGCAGGCTTTCATCTTCACACAGAGGGTTAATTGTGCAGATGATGACGGGGGGATGCGGGCCAAACGCACTCAATGCACGGGGAAGGACACCTGGAGGAGGCTTTTTAGAGGGGTCGGTGGTTTTTCAAGCGACGGTACAAGCCCTGATTCTGTCCGCCCATCCCTTCAATCCGACCAAACTAAAAACGAAGTCATAACTGAAACTGAACTTCTGCGCATTTTTTAGTTCCGTTGATTATTTGATTGAAGATGAGTGTGCACAAATGTGTAGCCCTCAGTCAGATGAAAGACTTTCGTGTTTGTATTGTGGCTTCTTGTGATACGGATTGTGCATCGCCTAATACTGCGATATGTTTTTTTGCAAAATTCAATGATTTGTTTTAGAATCATAATGGTTTTAAGCGATCCAAACCACAACCAGACCTGCCCTCCGAAGTTGAAAACCCAAAGTGGTCCTTGCATCAAAAGGTTCGCCCATACCTGACCAAGACTGTGAGCTGCTGCAAGGCAATGTACGCTGCCGGACCAAGAAGAATAGATCACTCACCCTAATATTTTGTTAAAACGCCTCTAGCTTTGATCGCAGCGTGCGTTTGTTTCAATAAGCTTCTGCAATGTCAAAAGATCCAGTGTTGCATTCACTTTTTTTATCTCGTCTTGAGTCACTGCGCAAAGCCTTCGTCAGCACATCCCAAAGATTCTCAATGGGGTGAAGATCTGGACTCTGCGGCGGCCAATCCATGTGTGAAAATGATGTTTCATGCTCCCTGATCCACTCTTTCACAATGTGAGCCCGATGGATCCTGGCGTTGTCATCTCGAAGAAGCAGATACACGACGGCGAAGCAGATTTCGTGTGATTGTGAGCGGATCCACAACAGTATTAATTGTTTACATATTTTATGTTTTACAATTATCTTGTTAGGGTAAGGTTAGGATTGTTAGGATTAGAGCTCATTTTATGCTCACTACTGCCACCTCAGGTCTTATGCATAACTGCAGCTTCTATATTAAGCTCATGCATGACGGCACTTTGGACCCGAAATAACACCTTTTTTAGTGACAGTGCAGGATTTTAGAGGCAGTTGTGGTGAACAGGTCTGGGCTCATTCTACACATTAGGACATGGCTGGAACATGTAGGGGGAGGAAAATACATAATTTTAACATTTTTAAACTCTGTAAGGTCCTTTTAAGTTATGGTCATTTGGGAACTAATAGATACAAGCAATTTGTCTGCTGTTCAAAGCAATATTATCTTTATCAATCAATAGAAGCATCTAGTTACACTTAAAGTAAGTAGATCAACATAAACCTTCCTAAAAGCTGATTGGTCAAGATCTCGCTTTTCCAGCAGTATCACTATCACGGTGGATCTCTCCCTTCAGGATGTTCAGGTCGTCTCATTCTCACATAGTGTTTGCTGAACCCAGACCTGACTAACGGCAGCAACCCCAGATCATCATAACGGTTAGCTAAATCCAGGTGAAGACTGGTTTTCTTGGTCAGGCAGTGTAGAAATCACTCAAAAATGGTCCCCAACAATACTTGGTAAAAATATGAGTATTGTGATGATTGGGTAATAAATGATTCACAAGAATAATGTACAAGAAAATAAGTTCAAATTTAAATAATTCAAGTCATCTCTTACAGGTGAGAAGAGTAGCTACCTGCGATAAGCAACATTGCCATTTTTAGCAAGCTAGCAGCCCTTAGGACACAGAGAGTAGTTTTTCAGTCAATGTTCAGTCAATGGGATGGGAACTTTCTCGACAACATGCACTTTCATGTCGCATCAGTCACTGCCCGCGCCCCATACAGTCTGCTCCGCCCTCCAGGGCAAATGAGCTGCTGCATCTTCATCATCTCAGCTTACTCTTCCTCCTCCATTTAAGCATTTATACCTCCACTACTCTCCGCGTTAAATACGTATCGTGATCTGAGTCATCGCTAACATTCCCGGCGTCCCAGGGTCATTACGTGGCCAATTAGCAGAACGGGAGCTAAGCGTTTTTCCATCTCCTAAGTAACGTAAACAGCTTGCATCCGCTCATGTACGATAATGTGGTTACTTTCTGCCGAGTGCCCGGAGAAGTAATGCGCCTTAACATGTTCATGGCCTATGAATTATGCACATTTGTCTTTGCGTTTTCAAGTGTTTGAACGCGGGGTACACTACGCTTGAGTGCGGATGGGATATTTCAGAGCAAGGATGCCTTAAGGGGTCACAAATGCCACATATACGGTACATATTCGATAAAAAGTGCAGGCATCTTTCCAATGGAGCGCTCTGAATCTGGATTTCCTGGATTTGATGGTGTCATAGATGCAACACAAAACTGCATTATTGAAAAACTGCATTTTTAAAGCCCATAATCCATCACTGGATCCGTTTGAGGCACTCTCGGCTCAAAGTGCATTCAATCACGTTGCCATCGGTTTGCTAACATGGCGTTGGCTTGAACTGAAAGCTTGCGTTTACTGTTTTATCATTACTGTCTGCAGAGGGGGCTCCTGGCCTGCCAAGTCTCGCACTCCTTACTGGCTTACATTATTTCTCATCATAAAATGTATTGTATGAATGCTGGTGTGCCCAAAAGACTAGTGTTTCTAAACGGACTCATGCAGTTTAAATATGGGATATTTTGCCTAGACGTGCATAATGCAACTTTATATGTAAAATAACAACAACCTTGATTTAAGGCAAGACACTGCAGGTGAATAGGGGGAAAAAAAGTAAATTTAGACATAGCAATTTGAAACTTTTGCTGAACATTACTGCTATAAATATGAGAAAATGTATTGCATTTTTTCTGTCATTTTATGTTTTCATATAAAAATAAGGTATTTTGTGCATGAACGTGGCCAAAATTGCCTATATTTGGGCAACAAAATCAAAATGATAGATTGAGCCAGATTAAAATGCATGCTTTTATTTTATTGACGTATTAGTAATTAAGATTTTTTCAGATGGGATTTTTGAATATCTTGTTTTTCAATTAACAAATTGAAAAAAAAAAATTGTAAAAACTCAAATTCCACCTTTTTTGTGGGTTCAAAGCTGAATAAATCAGGCTAGGAATTCTATGTAAAATATCCCTCTGAATAAAACATCAAAATATTGTTAATTCCAAGACTAGAAAGTTTGGAGTCTTGGGGAGCCACTATAAGGGCTCACCCGCTTCTCTCATTAAAAAAAACAGCCCTGAAGTTTTGTAGCGAGTGTGCAGGCGCGGCCCGTTCTTCGTCTCTTCCGCACCAGCGTCTCGTAAGTTGAAATATGCCATATTTGGGTGAAAGCATCATCACGGGGACCCTTCACAGGACATGTGGATCTAAAATCTCTCAATATTTGTAAATAGATACCCGCCGGAAAGACGACTTTTCTACGTGGCGCAGCAGCTACTTCCGGGTTGCATCTGCCTCGCAGACGGACAAAACATCATAAAATAAACATCATGTGGGCTGAGTTTTGTAATTTTTACACATGAAAACTAAGATGTAAAGGGAGTAAAATTGATAAAAAATCTCCACTTCGACCACTGCGTGAAGAATCAATACTTTCACCTGCCGTGTCTCGCCTTAAGTGGGCACTTGACATTTCAGTGTTTTCCATCCTGATGGCCTCTATAAGTAAGTGCTTAAAGCCACATTGCGTAGGATCTTCACTTATAAATATATTCTTTTTTTTATAACAATAAATAATAATCAATATATATTTATTATTATATATATTAAATAGGTTAGGTCCTCAACCGAATCCATTATTTGATTATTCACTGCAGTAATAGCAATTTCTGTGTTGAGCTGGTCAATAGGAGCATGTTTTGCACTGATGTATAGTTCAAAATGTTACGCAGTGTCCCTTTAAATAAGTGCTTTATTTGTCATTGTACAACACAATTGCGTCCAGGTGTTCGGTTACTCCTGAGCCGCTGCTACTGAGCGCGCCCGACCAGCATGTTTTGGAGATATGGGAAACCGGAGTACTTCCTTCCGTGCTCCTCTGATCATCTGAATCGGTGAACCACCTCCTGGGTTTGTCCCCGTTTCAGAGCCTGGTGTCCCACTCAGGTCAGCTTCTCCACATCCTCCTCATTTGCCCTTGTTTCGTTTCCTGTAGCCCCTCTTGTGACGCCTCCACTGTGCTGCAGGTGCACTGTGCTGCAGGTGCCTATTCAGTGTTTCAGAAGAAGAAATGTGTAGGTCTCTAAAGCCTTTAGCTCATAAGCTAGCTGTTTGTTTACTTTAATTAAAGCTACACGCCAATGCTCCAGGTCATTATTTTGGGAGGGGTTTCGAGATCTCACCATAAGCGTCCACTGCACCCCTCACATGGTCCATTACCATTCAGAAGTTTGAAAATGTTTGAGCAGCCAAGCAGCAACAGTTAGTGCGATATCACAGCCAGAATTAAGCTACTTATGAAGACGTTTAAAAGATTCTTGTGTCCCTTTGTTTAACTGTCAGCTCACTTCTGTAAACATCAGCCTTGGAACTAATAGTTTTATGTCAGCAACAGCTACGGGGTTTGTGAGGCGTTCAATGATGATATAAAACAGTCACCACTGCAACTATCGTTCTAAATCATGGGACAACTAACAAACACAGACTTGGATGGCTTTATTTTTTCTTTGTTCTGCATATATTAGAATATGTTTACTTGGATAAAATGAAGTTTACTTCCTCCCACTCCTTTTTGAGTTTTACAGTATTATGTATATATATATATGGAAACATGTGGAAATGTCATGAAAGCATGTTAAAATTTAGAAAAATGTGTGTATGTAATGTATATTGAACTCGAAATAAACAATCAATCAATCAATGTAAGTTTTATTCTGTTGGGAATTTTTTTTCTCACTAAATGCTTGTTTGGTTATTCCATTTATTGGTGAAATGTTACATAGTATAGCTTTAAGTTCTTACGTCCGACATACAAACACATGGATGTCCAAAAGTAGTGAAGAACTCCACGAAATTGCCCAATAAGTTCCCTTGTGTCTGCAGTAGAGCACTCTCCACTCTGCAATCTTTCCCATAGTGACTCGGACCATGTCTTAAAGTGCTGTACACCGACTTGCAGCTCCATTAGCATCATTAGCTTGACTTAAGAGGCCATTTCGGACAAGGTCACTCAGCCCATCAGTCCATCCGTTCACCCCGAGTTATCGGCGACAGCGCGGATATGAGGCATTTTCACAGCCGCCGTCTCCTGGATGCTTGTCTCTGATCCGAAATGTGCAGTGTGACATGTCCGGCGAAGCGGACAGTCGGGCCGCTCTTTGGTCTGACAGGGAGGTGAAGGAGGTCTGGGTGGACACGGTCTGTCTCTTAGCCTCAGAGGGAAAGACTTTTCACCTTGTTTATATTATATCTGACTAGAGAGAGCGAGAAGAAGCTACAGAAGGTAACGTCCTCAACTCGATCAATCCAGTTCAGTTGATATTGAAAATCTCAACTACATTTAAAGAGCGACTAAAAGCCTAAATCAACTTTTTTCTGATGATTTTAGAGGATTATCTGCTGTTCCCACTGTCATTTTAGAATATTTTTAACTTATGTAGGCTAAATGTAGGTTTGTATGTAGGTTTTCTGTGTTATATCCACACACAAGGTGCATGTGTGTGCGAGAAATGAAGAAAAAAAAAATGGTGGGAAAATAATTAACTTGAGCTGAAACAACCAAGTCACTTCTTGTAATGCTGTCCCAGGACCAACAGCATGGGGACTTGGTCTCTAAAGATATATTCTGTTCGGTACCTGCTTTCAATACTTTCATTATTTTGACACGAGGAGTACCTAAACTTTTTCTTCAGCCCTTAATATAAGCTGCACTAAATCTAAAACTAAATCTAAAAAAGAAAAGTACACACATAGTCCGCACTATAAGCCACAGCGGAGACACATGAGAGCGCACACACACTGCACCAGGTGGGCTGAGAGGTGTGCACGGTGCGGGACAGGTCATGCATTTCATCATCATAAACATCACGCCACATTTTCCACAGTTTTAGGCGCTAAATGGACGTCAAACTATTTATTTTTCCACTGTGAGTCGAACACTGTTCTGAGAGAAAGAACATAAAGCAATGGTCCCAGTGTAGAGCCGATATATAGCTGATGCCATGGAAAAAGACTGCATATAGTGCTAATTTTCAACTCCAGTCCTTGGATGGGCATTTATGCACTACATTAAAATTACATTAGTAGTACATTAGAGACTGTTAGCTAGACTGTAGCGAAGACGATAAAAGGAATTGGCTTAGAGATCGAGAGGTAGAAGAAGAAACATTTTCCTTGATATGTATGTATGTACCAAAGGAAGAGCTTTTCAGGAGCCGTCATCGCTGATTTCGCTGCTAAGAACAGCCTCGAGGGTACATTCAAAGACTACTCAAAGTTGTGCGAGGGGGTTGAAACACAACTCCAGGAACGTTTATGAAGAAAAAACAACATTGCAAAGTTGATTTTGTGAGATAGTGATCGAGATGTGTTTGAAATGATCACCAAATGTACCTGCAACTTTAAAACTTAAACTTTAAAACAGAGGAACTTCATAGAGCACATGAAAAGTTGCAGGATTACTTAAAGATGCAAGAACGAATGCAGGCATGGACTCGGAAAGTCGATTTTGCGGAATATAAACCCTTGAAGACAGTAAGCGCTGAAATTTGTGCCGTGCATACTGCGGTTATTGCCACAAAAGAATGTTGTCAACAGTTAAATACAGCCACACTTTCAATTCCTCCACTCTGGCCTTTTCAGTCCAGGAACAAAAATGTCCTCATTGATTTATCGAGTGCTGCGCGGAACATCCTGGAGTGCTCTCTCTAAACAAACTCAGACAAACACTGCGGACCGACAACAGAATATTTCAGCCTGACGTTTGGAACTGGAGCCATGGGGAAAAGGGCAGTTCTCTTTAATGGATGCTGGTGCCATTATACCAAGTAAGTGCAAGGTCCCAACACTGCAAACCTAGTCAGCCATTTTCCACCGGGCTTTTAACACTATTTGGGGCGATTAAACTGGAGCTTGGAAATTTAGGAGTCAATTAAAGTGAGCCTCAGGTTCCAGCAGGGCGTCTAAAAGGAACTGCCAAATTACCCTAAAGGTGGAAATTTCCAGCACAAGATGAGGTGGGTCATTTTGGCCCGAGTGGCACAAAATGGAGCCCTCGGCTGCTTGAAAGGACTGAAAAGAAGCCGTTTTTAACCAAGTCATGACTAATTTGAGATGTTTTTTGGCTATAAGCATACTTGGCACACTCAAATAAAGTTTAGCAAGAATTGGGTCCCAACAGGAGGAGAGAGGGAAATGTCTTGAACATCGTCTTGCAGTGCCTTGACTGCCCTTGGACTGCTATGTGTTTATTGCTTTTTTTTATTCTGCTCTGTTTTTCCTTCGGGATTAATAAAGTATCTATCTATCTACAGTGGGAAGAAAAAGAGAGTTCACCGTTTGGAATTGCTCACATTTGTAAAGAGGAATGGTCCAAGATTCATCCTGATTGTTGTGATTGCTACAAAAGAAGGATCAGCCAGCTATTTAATACAGGGGATCAGACGCTGTTGTGAATGTTTCATGTCTTTCTGCAAAATCCATCCATCCATCCATCCATTTTCTTCCGCTTTATCCGGGGCCGGGTCACGGGGGCAGCAGTCTTAGCAGAGATACCCAAACTTCCCGATCCACGCACACCTCCTCCACCCACCTCCACCCCAAGGCGACACCAGGCCAGCTCGGAGACATAGTCCCACCAGCGTGTCCTGGGTCTTCCACGAGGCCTTGTCCCACTAGGACATGCCAGGAACACCTCCCGCGGGAGGCGACCAGGAGGCATCCAGAACAGATGCCCGAGCCACCTCAGCTGGCTCCTTTCGACATGAAGGAGCAGCGACTCTACTCTGAGCTCCTCTCGGGTAACTGAGCTCCTCACCCGATCTCGAAGGGTGCGCCCAGCACAATATCTTGATAAACTTCTAAATTATTTTTTCCATTGATGATATCACATTGTCCAGGCCCCACACCATGATTCTCCCTGCACCATACAGTAGATGGGAGCAACATCTGGGACCTTTTTGCTGAGCAATTATCTGAAGCAACAGGTCACTTCCATGGCTTCCTTTTCACGTTCGATACATAAATAAAAGAAAACGTTTTTTCATATGTAAATTAAAAGTTCTCAGACAATCTTTCCTCATTCATTCCAATGTACTGGAGCTTCTGTGTCCCTGCTTAGCTTCCAAGATTAAGCATCTACAAGGTTGTGTGGCATTGAGAAAGAGAGTGGCATGGTTAAACAAAAAACAAAGGCCCTTTGACACTTTCAATATTTGTTGGCTTGCAGTTGGTAAAGCTAGCCAGAGGAGTGTGTATTTACATTGCTTGGTGACCCACAGGAAGAGGTTAAACTGCAGTCGCCACAAGCCACTGCTGAAACACACGGATGTTTAGTCACTGTTGTGCACATTACATCTGCAAGTCGAGTTCTACTGTACTGCTGTGAAACAGCATTTACACATAGCCCCCCATAGGAGCAGAGTTACAACTGACCTATTATTACCTTTCTCTATAACAAAAAGAAAAAAACAAACTGTTGCCTAAATGTATTGCAGCTCTTATACAAGCTCATCCATCTTGGGCTCAAAGAGTCATTGTGCAACTGGCTGCTGGACTGTCTTACATCAAGACCACAGGCAGAATGGGTCGGCAGCAACTCCTCGAGAACCATAACACAGAGCATGGGAACTCCCCAAGGTTGTGTCCCAAGCCCCCTACTGTTCACTCTGCTGACCCATGACTCCCACTCCAAAGTATGGCTAAAACGCCTTCATTAAAATAGCTAAGAGACAGACAAGCGTGAGCTGAGCAGCCTGGCTATGTGGTGCACACAGAACAATATCTTCCCCCAATTCTATTGTTATAGCAAAGAAAGTTTAATGTTGGAAATAGCGCCCCCCAAAAATCTTGTGTCTCTTATCTTAAATGTGAAATACATAGGTCAACCAATATTTTGTATTTCTTTTCCTAATGCTTATACATTTTTAGATGGGCTAAATAATAACATAAAAAAGCTATTATTTCAGTTACTGTCCACACTGTCAATAAGGAAAGTACCATAAAATAAGAAAAGTATTCTATAGGAATAACTAACTAACCCACCATAGCGATACTTCCCTAGATAGTCGAGCGGCCTTTTGTTCACTTAATTGGCTTTTCTGAAAAGTAGGACATTCATACATACTTTTGGAGCTTGTGTTGGGCTAAGTTGCTCCGCTAATAAGCATTCAGACAAAGCCCTGTGTATTTCATTTAGTCTTAGTTCAGCCTTAACAAAATATTGTCCTAATGCAGGAGCTTTAAAGCTCAATGTATTTTCTTGTAGTTGATTATATGTCTTTTGAACACAATAGGCTTGTATCCTAAATGCAACATTTTTGAAAGCTGTTGGCAGCTACATACGGTATCTATCGCTGACATAGTACATGCATTAATAAGATGGTTTGCCATGTTTCACTTCTGAGAGAGTCTTTCAGTGTGATGTGGAAGCTTTAGCATACCAATAAATACAAAGCACATGCAGAATCTACAGCCCAGCCGGTTCTTTCTAAGACTCTCCCTATCGCAGAATCCCTCCCAGACCAGCACTCAGCAGGGGTGCACTTCTAAGCCCTTGCGTCTGTGTACCTGTACATGAAGGGGTTCAAGCTGAGGCTGGGGAGGGCCCTCGGGTAGACCGTTCCCTCGGGGGCCTCTGCCTCCCGTCTGTTCAATAGCAATTGCACAGCACACCCCGGAGCTGCATGACTTGGGCTATACTCGAACATGCTCATTGATTTATTATTCACAACACACCACACATGGGTTGAAAACAAACTTTAGAATCTTTGGAAAGAGAGGGTACTCTGAAAACATGCGTTTCCAATGACGTCACACATTGTTAAGGCCGCCATTTTGAAGACCACGTAGCAATATCTATACTGAGAATGAACATGAAGGACAACTGTTTGACAGTAGCATTTTGTATATAATCATAATCATTGCTCAAGAAGATAACTGTAAAAAGATGGCCCCAGAAAGCACATGTTTATGTGAACACACAGGATGTGCTAATGTTTTTGAGCTTCCACTCCTCAGACTGCATGAACACATCAAAGAGGTAACAGAAAACCTTTCTCTGTGACTTTTGCACTGTCACGCCCTGACCTTCACTTTGAGTCAGCTGCTCAAGACGTTCGCAGGCTTCAGCGGTTAGTAGTTAGCATGTAGCCCCTACACAGTAAACACATGTATGGCTCTCATCTATGAAGCCTCTGAGGAAAAACTACAGTGACAGCTCAGCACTGACCTCTGTCAAATGTTTTATCAAAACTAGATGTTTTGAGTGTGGTTCAGAGCTTTGTAAGACCTGTAGTTCAGCAGCTGTAGCTAATGTCCACAAATGTTCTCCAAAACAGGCTTTGCTGCTTTTAAGTGCTGTTAGGAACTCTCCAGGATGTTGATAAGGATTTTTTTTTTCCTTAAAGGTGCTGTGGTGGCCAGACTTTGTTTTTTTGTGTAGAGGAGGTTGGAACTCAAAAATTAGCCCACAAAGCACTCGCAGAGATCCAATATGCAGTTCAAACAATATTTATTCTCCGTGGTTGACCACCAATTGGGTTTTCTTTCATTTACTTTGGTTACAAAACAGTGTCTCCTCTCCTCCCCAACTACTGACACAAACAAACTGCCCACAGGTGAGCTGATAAGGCTGCCTGATAAGGAGGGAGGGTCAGAAGTCACAAAGAAAATGCACAAATAAACTGGCCCCAACAGGTGCATTATGCAACTTTTTAAGCCAAAAAGTTGCTATTTGTACATATTTGACCTTGTAATGACCAAGCAAGCTGAGTCAGCATGACATGATGATGATATCAGGTCTGCTCATCTGCATGAGATGATTTTTGGATGCATCTTGACTTCAGCTAGAGGAGCTGCATAGCTAAATATGACATACATGAGGCAGAGGTCTCCAAGATGGTGGCCATAAATACCATGTGCAATTTGGACATTCTCTCTGTCTGCTTCGGTTTCCCCTACCACTAAAACATATACACTAGGGTTAACTCTTGAGCCAGGACTCCACTGAGCACTTGAGACTTTCCTGGTTAAATAAAGATGAAAACACAAAACAAGAACATGTCCATGCAAGTTCATGACAATGATGACATTCAATTTGTCCTTAATGTCTTCCCATTCCACCCTTGCGTAGCTAAGTGCCCCCCACTGGGCCATCCCACAGAAAACGTCTGCCTGCCCCTGATTCATGCCAAGTTCAAAAGCCTGTGCTGAAATGCAGTTATTTTCACAAGAGACCCCAAAATTGCTTCCATTGCCACCGATTGTAAACCTGACTCACTCACTATCCAGACAGTGGTCAGTACTTTGTGTCCATACTGTCACAACTACACTGCGTACAATCCCTACAAGTACCCTATAAACATCCTAAAAATAATGCTGATACTTCAACTTAGCATTCTTCATCTTCTCTGTTTTGTTACTTTAACTCATGCAATTCATGAAGCATCCAAGAAAAATACTGTTTTCTCAAAAGGAGACTTTCTTTACACTCTTACAACCTCTCTACCTTAGTAGTTCCGACACACTCCTAACTCTTCAGTTTAAGACTTAGCCATGTTTTTTTGTTTTTTTTTAAAGAGGGAGCTTTTGCCATCTTATTCAAAAACTAAACAAGAAAGAGCTTTGGAACTAATACACCAAATAAAAAAACACAATTCAAACCTGGCTTCATCCAATGTATTAGATTTCGTCACTGAAAACACAGACTTGATTCTTTGATATTGACCTTTTGGGAACCGTTATCGGGACATATTTGAGTTGTAGAGCGAGCAAAGCAGGATTGTGTCGCCTGCTCCGTCGTCCTGCCGGGAAACGCGCACCTCGGTCCACACCTAGCAAGCGAGCTCTTGTTCTCATATGCCCCTCGCCTCTGCGCCCCAGTTTATTCCTGGCTCAATGTGCTGTCACGACCGCTCTGCCAGCCAAAATCCTGCCGCCAAGACAATGAACAACTCCTGCTGCCTATTTATTAGCCTTTATTTCACTTGTGCGGCGTGATAGTGCTCGAGCTTAGGGGCCCGGGCCGGCAGTCTGCGGCGGAATGGATTTGGGCTGCAGCCAAGTGTCGCTATCTTAATAAAGAGCTATAGGTACAAGAATAATGTCACAGCGGCGTGCTCCCTGTTTACAGCGCGCACTTATGTACACTCCAATAAAACCACGGCCTATTAATCTGAATAAAGAATGCCGCCGGCTGGTGCCTGTATGGATAAAAGGCGACCTTGACTGCAAATCTAAGCCTAATATTCGCCGACGCTCAGGTGCGCCCTAAAGCTCACAAGGGACTCTTAGAGCGTTTGGCTTAATAAATGCGGTTCTTGAGTCACTTGAGAGGGGGATCTGCACGTTCGCACTTCGTCTGGGTGGGTTTCCCCCCAGTACTTTGATTTCCCTTTGTTACGACCCAGCTCAGCTAAGGGGAAGGGGAAGTAACAAAACCAAGATGTGAAATGGTAAAGCTAAAGTTATAATTTATTTAAAAAGGAATGCAAAGGTAAATTGAACAAAGGTTTCATAAGGGTTCCAAAACAAAGTTCAAACTAATAACCAAACAAAGTACAAAAAGCAAAACCAGTCTCTAACTAAGTCACAAGGACTACGAGTGTCTTTACAACACATTCAAAAAGACAGAGAAAAGTGGCATGCTGTTCACATCAAATCACAGCAGCAAATTAGCATGGGAGAAAACAGGTTTAGGCTACACTAACAAAAATATACATGAAGAAAGGAGGGAACCTGGAGGCCTGGGGGGCCGTAACACCCTTAAATAAAAACATGCAGAATAATCCCTCAGCTTGGTCAGCCCGATCTGGAGATGGAGATGCGCCCGCAGCTCCAGACAGGTTGCCTGGCGACAAAGGTTGAAAGATAGGTAATATGCGAATGCCTGGTTCACACGGCAGGATAATTAGGTTGACTTTAGCCCCGATTCTCCCTGTCCGACAATCTTAAGGACACTCTGCTGTTATTGTGCTCAGAAGGACATTGGGACCGCTCCGATCTCAAATAGGGGATATTCAACATGTTGGGTTGTTTTGGCCTAATTTCTCATGGTGTGTGGTTTACTCCGAGGACAAACGAGCCACAGCCTGTGACTGTAACAGGTAGCCCATCAGAAAGCGAGGTGACGAACCAGCAAGGAAGCAAAGGGGGGCACGGAGGGGAATCCAAAATCTAAACACCCGTCATGGCGCACCAGAAATTCCAATGGATGTTTTTTTTTTTTTTTCAATTGAAAACAAACTACTGCCTCTTCTCCGTCCGCCATGTTTGTTTTCTCTGAAGTCACGTTTGATCTCGAGAGGTTTTGCGAGATTTCCTTTTTGGCCTGAGTTTAAGAATGAAATTGGTTTGTGGGTGATGTGTCGTGTTTGCCCGGTGGCTGCACACCATACGACCAAAACAAGCCCAATGAATCTTGGCATTGTCATCTTGGAAAATGCCGTTCTGTGCCATCAGGGAAGAAGAAAAAACCTTGTCATTCAGGATGATCTTTGGGGGACACATAGTGGTGCTGATGCCAGACCTGACCAACTGCAGCAACCTCAGATCAGAACAGTTAGTCAAATCAAGGAGTTTTTTTTTTGAGTGGCAGTGGCTCAGATGGTAGAGTGGATTGTCTACTAGGATAACTCTCTAGGCAGGTCACGTGTAGCGAGTTGCATCAAAAAAAGGGGACTCAGTGGGAAAATCTGCCAAATCGACATGCATTTTTTTGTGTGCCTTATGCAAAAGAGAGAAGCTGAAGAGAGACGTTATTTAATATTCCAAGGCTGCGACGGAAGTCGGGTGGATGAGGCTGCAGCATTTGGCAGAAATTGCAGGATGTGGAAGGGAAAAGGAGATGTGCAGAATAGCCTGGTGGGTCATACTGCAGCACATGCTCGGCACTCCATGTTGGGAAGATCCACAGTGCTTCTAGTGCTGCAACAGGAAGATGCAGATTTGATAAACGTAATCGGCCGAAACAGGCCTCAACGACCTCCAAACACACACGTCCCGACGACAGCCAAAACCTGTCCCACCAGGAACTCCCGACCGGCGATCATCGCAGTTAGGTACTGGGTCATTAAAAGGTCTTCAAAAAACGTTTAAAAAATATCGAACTTTAGGTTTTGTTATCGTGACAGGCCTATCTGTACCTTCATATTAGCCTACATAAGTATTTTGAATCATGTTTAAGCACATTGATTGTTACAAAAGTTCAATAACTTCAAAATCTCTGTTGAATACAATTTTTGAAAGTGGATTCTTGCAACTACAGTACAGGAAATCAAACATATCTCGATGCCTTTAAAAAGCCATAGATACAATCTCTGCCCAAAAGTCGCACACTCAAGGACCTGCCCTATAACTACTCGCTGTGGGGTCAGACCAGCTCGTGATGTCTGCTGCAGCAGCCCAGGCTTTACCCTGCACCCATTTTTAACCAGGAGCATGTTCTAGGTCACATGTGCAATTTTTCATCCGAACACAAAGATTAATGCACCAACACGCATCACCAAGGCTGATGACGAGGCAGAAAAACTAGAAAAAGGATGTTTTTTGCACCGGGCACGTCTGCAGAGAAAACGTAGCGATAAGCAGGCAGAGGTGGTACTGTGGCAGAGTTTATGGATTTCTTCTTTTTTTTATCAGTGAGAAAAAAGATGCACATTTGAGAATTCAATTGGTTAAAACGCATCAAAAAATGTGAACTATTTTGGAGTTGTTAAAAAAACATCTCTCAAAAAGTTCTTCCTGCGTATCTATAAAATGGTTTCCTCACCTCTCGATGTCTTGCTAAGCTTAATCTCCTCAACGTGAAGTGAAAACGCTGGCCAGAGATGCAGACACCAACTCTTCGTACAAGGGGGCGTGGTCTTGCCGAGGATGTCGGGAGCTTGCTATGGGATTCACATTTGTTCACTATTTTAAAAGAAACAGGCCATGTTTTTCCATACTGTGATATGTTCTTACCTGAGCTTAGACGAGCTGATACGTACCTGGCTGGTCTTTGTGCATGACCGTGGAAGAGCATGGTAGCTTCCAACTTCACCCCTGTTTGGAGATATAGGAATACATTGGGAGAGGCTAAATGCGAACAACACCTTTGGTGGTTTTGCTTGACTGAGGGCACGCACAAAGCATCAACTTGTCTAAGCTCAGATAAGAACATATCTCAGTATGTAAAAATTGTGGCCTGGTCCTTTAAGACCAATCACACGCAAAGTGTGAGTGGGAGGGGCTTATTTTTAGCTCACTTGGGGATCCGGAAGTGCAAATACCATATATTTTGTTTCAGCTGTTTTAATCAACAAACTAAGATTAGGTGATAAATGTTTGTTTGAGATGATTACTGAATACCTAGCAAAAAGCTACAAAGCACAAAACCATCATTACAAGGTATATTGTTAACGGTGCATTATGCAACTTTTTAGTGGAAAAAAAAAGTTGGTATTTGTGCGTATTTGACCTTGCAGTAGGGTTGGGCGATGTTCCCTTAATTGGCCGTTGACGATGTTTACAGTGAACCATCATTTCTCATTATAAGCATTTTTTTTAAAGACATTTACATAGCCTGTATAGAAGCTGCATATTACTATGTATGCAAGGAAAATGTGAGATTGCAGGATAAATGGATCTAAACTATACATGATCTGAACAGAGTCATGGAACACGAATTTTGCAACAGAAATGTGTTCCTCCTCAATACCAAGGCTCTTTTCACACTAATACAAATGTAAATCGGAGCTTATTCTTTGCATTTGCTCAATTTTAACGTAATGTTTAAGAAACAGTGGGTGAACGGGACAATATTTAGAAGTTTGCGTCGTAGTCTACATTTTTGAAGCCGCTCCACGCGCCGCCTGGTCCGTCTGCTCGAAACCTCGTAACTCCTGCACCGCCTTTTTCTCTCCTCTCTCTCTTTCCTCTCTCGGTCCTTCGTGAGAATAATCCAAACCCATGCACGCGCAGGTAGCTCCGATGTGAGAGCCATCTCGTCATTTTAAAACGGTTTAAGTCTCCGAAGCAAAGCAAAACAAAACCACGCGCTGTTAAACTTTGAGCTGCAGAGAGAGAGAGCCCCGTGCGTCAGAAACAGAGCAGCGCTGCGTCTTTACTTTAATAATTACGGCTAACACATCATGGCTTCTGGCAGGCTACTGAAACCAGCGCGCATGTTAGTGCAATCCCTGCAAAGTTTGTAGGTTTACAAGGCCTACAGAAGACCAGTGCATATTTCTGACAGTAGGGGGCGATGATATCGTCCATCGGCACAACCCTACCTTGCAGTGACTCAGCGGCTGCATGAATGGTCAGCATGGCACCTTTACTTTCCATCACAGTTGTCTCTAGGACGCTCCAGAATCAGTGGTTTGGAAGGTTTTCACTTCTAAGGGAGCCTCTCACCAGAAAACCTACAAAACAATTGATCCAGAAGCATTGTAAAGACCACCGTGATGGAAAGTAAAGGCGCCATGCTGACCATTCATATGGCCGCTGAGTCACTGCAAGGTCAAATATCAACTTTTTATTCTTGCATAAAAAGTTGCATAACGCACCTTTAATCAATGATTATCTTGGCAAAGTACTTTATTCATAAGTGTAAGTTTGGAAGCCAAAACAACTGTATTTTATGATTTCCACAAGGAAATGGATCTGTGTTTAAAAGTGTTGAACCCCGTCCAAACAAAAGGCCGTCTACTGTCAAAGCCTTATCGTGTTATGTGATGACGTCATAATCATTTTTTATTTTTCCCACCCCCTGGTTGTTAACGATAAATGAATGAACTGAATTGCACAAGCCTCCGTAAATTGAGTACCACAACAGTACCTTTTAACTCTAATCACCTCCGCCGGCTAAATGGATGTTTCATTGTTGACTTTCAAAAACAAGCTGACGAAAAACCTAATGACAAATGGCGCAACAGCCGCGTATTTATTTTCAGCCTGGCCACGTACATTTGGAAGACCAAGTTGGCTGTCATGCGAAATTAAGAATTCCTGTATCCAGCCACACTGTACGAAGTCCTACACACTCCCCGTGATTAATCGTCCAATTCTCCGTCTTGTTCCAACAGGCGCGGCATTTGTCGTCGTCCCAACAGCAAAAAGTCAATACAATACAATACCCTGGGTCCCGCGCAAAAGAATAGAGGCGCAAAGTCACGGAGAGGACAGGCCGGAGTGGCTGAGGGAGGCAAAAAATGAAATGGATGGCTCTAAGAAAGACCCCCCCCCCCGTCCCACCACCACCACAACGCGAGCCGGGATTAATCTTCCGCCACTATTAAGGCCGTGGACAGGTTATTCTACTGACTGAATTTTTAATGACTCTTAATTAGGCTCTGACAATAATGAGGCAGAAGTGGTGAGGGGGCGTCTGCTCCGGCCTCCCCCGAAATGGTGTGTGTAAAGGAAAGGTAGAATTTGGATTACAACAAATTTAGTGCTTTCTCTTTCACTGGTTTTCAAATAACAGGTATATGAATAATATCGTCTAATGAAATGTCTGGTGCATGACAACTCTTACCCATAATGAAGACTATACATTATCAAGAAGGTGAGTGCTAGAATGATCCAAATGGGTTAAGATGCATGAACACAGCCGCAGTGGCAGGTTTCCTTTGACTATGTAAACAGTTGGGACAAGGTTTTTTAGACAATATCCACACGAAGACAAAACGCTTATATTATCAGAAACTTTCTTTGTAAGCACGAAGCCAGCTCAGTAAATGTGTGCGTCCACATGGGTTGACTCAGGTCTGTGAAAACGGTGCAGTTCAACTTCCAGGCCTGTGTGAGGCGCTGTGACGCTAACACAGATAATAGAACAAGATGTAGAGGGGGCATGCGCAGTAAACTTTTGTAGAATGTAAACAGTGAAAATTAAACTGATTCAAGGATTTACGATCTATAGAAGAGATGAGGAGGAGAGTTTATTCTTCAGACATAACGGGACTCAAGCAGAAAAACCTGTCAGTGACTTTTACTGTCAGTCCAAAAACACAGACTGACTCGGACGTGCTTTTCTACTTGTCACCTGTGGCTTGTGGACTGTGGTGGAGCAAAGAGGAGCGGATCATAGATCCATGAGTAAAACTCATTATAAGGTCCATAGATTGTGGATAACAGACACCACTCTGGCGCTGTGATGTCATCGTTTTAGCAAAACCTGCGGAGACGTCGTAACAATGGTGCCACATAAACGGCGTTTTGAGATCGTTCGACTCTGGGATGTAGTTTGGAAAACGCCGGGCTCGTGTGGACGATACACTGGATTGATAAAATATCTATGCGTTTGGTCCTCAGCTTGACTTCGTATGGACAGGGCTAGGGATGGGCACCGTTAAACGGTTCCTACTTGGAACCGACCGAAAAGCTCCGGTCGGGGGCGGTATCGAAAAATTTTAATTCTTTCGGTGCCAACTTTCGGTTCTTTTTCTCTCCAGACGTCAATATGTGACCCGCAGTGAGTCTCAAAAAAGCTACATGAACGTGTGCGCAGATACTGACCCGCTTCAGCGCAAATGGAGCGAAGCAAAGATATATTTTATAGATGTAACTTATAGCGAAGCAAAACTTGCTAAACTTTTGTAATAGAGATGACAGAGCCGCGGTCTGCGTCAGGACTGAGACAGGACGTATACTACACCGGTTGTAAAACCCAGAGCTAAACAAAACCAGTTATAAACCAGGACTAAACCAGGACTGAATAAGAAGCTTGAGCTTTTAGTCAAATTGAAAAGCAAAAAAGAGCAGTGACAAGAAAGACGTGTTTACCTTTAGCGACAGACCCACGGAGGCTGAGCTTACGTGCTCTTGTTTACAACTTTACAGCAGCTGCAGCGACAGGAATATCCAAGATGGTTTGTTGAAAGCGAGCGCTCACTCTGTATTACACATTGTTGGTCCAGTTTTGGTAAATTGTTAGTGGCAGAGTGAGCGCTCACACCATGCAAGGATCTTTGACTGTGAAGTTGCTTTCGCTTCGTCGAACAGCGCAGTGAGTTTAGAAAAGTTTAGCTGAAAGAAAACCATGTCCTGATGTAGATCTGTCCTTTCTCTGCAGCTTAAGAGGTAATAAAGTCCTTTCTTTCTCTTTATTACTGCTGAAGTGGAAATTGTGCTCAAAACACAAAGTCACAGGCGACGCTGCTGCTCCTGTGTAGCTTCTGCTGTGCCGTTTTAGGATTTTTTCCTGAACTATACTTTTTTATACACGTCATTTTTATTGAATTAAAATAACATTGGTATCGAAAAAAGTACCGTTAAGGCACCGGAACCGAAAAGCAGGTATCGTTAAAGTACTTGGTATCGAAAAAAAACGAACGGTACCCATCCCTAGACAGGGCCTTAGTCTGCTCAGTTGGAGGCAACTTCACCAAATGAGAATTACTTACCAAGCAGGGCTGGGCACCGTTATATTATACCAGCATGGTATCTGAAGAAAGAATCGAAAGCAGGTAGTGAAAACAATATTATAACTTGAGATGCCTGTTAGGTCCAGGGACAGCACTGAAGGAAGTCACTTGGTTGTTTCACCTTAAATAAACAATCCAATTTAAAACAAATAATCTTTCTCATCGTTCTGTTTTATGGTTTTATATGTCAAGGTATCAGGTATTGGTATCGTGAAACCAAGTATCGTTAAAGTTCTGGTATCGAAAACATTGTAACAGTGCCTAGACCTACTTACACACATTCAACTGCATTACAAAAGCACTGTGGAGAAAGGGTCTTATCCAAGAGCACAACCACAATTCATGCGAGAAAGAGCTGAGAGGAAGGCCTTTCTATACTTGACCTTTTAGGTAGGTAGTATAAGTAGTAGGACTGAGACGATAGCCTACACTTTTGTCATGATTCAATACGTATCATGATCCGTATTGCGATACAGTAATATATTTACCTTAAAATGTGTAAATAGACAACAGTCATCCGTCCAAAAGTGTGACAAACGGCTGTGTAACTGTTTGTGAAAAAATAAAGGAGTGAAATATAAAAGTGCCTCCAAATACACAGCAGTGCATAAACAGAGGCCTTCATTTTAACCAAAAGCTCCAAATAATTTTATGAAATACTTCAAGAAACAAAATTGTGAGGAATACTAGTTAATTCATTACTAATAAAACATTAACTAGGACTATTGTGATTAGTTCATCCTTTTAACTAACACATATCATAAAAGTATTGAAAGTATTGATAAAGTATCAATACAAGTATCAATACAATAACCCCATGTTATAATACAGAACTATAATATACGAGGTTATAGTTCTGCAAAACTATAACCTCATATGTATAAACTCATGCAACCCTAGGCCAGAGACCATCTGGCTTCCAAGACTTTTTTCCCCCCTCTTATAAATCATAACAGGAAAATGAATGGTGAGACTTTCCTCGGATCTGCATTCTGCTAAGGATCCACAAATGAATAGGATCTATTTTTGGTGGGGAGCCGAACCGTCTGGCCTCTCACACTCTTTGCTCTCCTCATCCAAGAGACCTGTCGAAATCTGCTCAGAGCCTCTGTCTGGAGTCAGGCACCGACAGTGGGTTCTTCTGAGAGCAGTCAGCAGGGTAATTGTGAAGTGCTGAAACGAGGCCACAGCAGGTGGGAGCCCGATCGCAGACGTCTCACTTTCACTGCTAAATTTAGCCTTCTGAACATATTAACTGTATGACTGAGGCTCCATCCATTTGCAAATTGAAGTGGATTGCGGGAGTATGTAGAATGTCCAAAATGTCATGGCGCTCATACATGTTTTAGAAAGAACTTCTCGAGCCCTAGCTGTACATACCCTGATATTTTTATAAAAGCACCTAGTATGCAAAGAATATCTCTGTCCACCCAACTGAAGACGTTTCAGTCTTTATTCATCCCTTGCTTTTCATTAGCATTCATTGGGCATTTTGACATCCATCCATCCATCCATCCATCCATCCATCCATCCATCCATCCATCCATCTACTTTATCAATATCTTACAACTAGTTGACTAGAAAATGCAATATTAATTAGGGTTGGGCGATGTCCCCTTAATTGGCCGTTGACAATGTTTACAGTGAACCATCGTGATGGACGATGATATTGTCCATTTCTCATTATAAGCATTTTTTTAAAGACATTTACATAGCCTATATGCTGCATATTACTATGTATGCTAGGAAAATGTGAGATTGCAGGATAAATGGATCTAAACAATACATGATTTGAACAGTCATGGAACACGACTTTTGCAAAAGAAATGTGTTAAAACTCATGCGTAAAGTCTGAGAGGAGAACAACTTTTCAGAGCCGCCTCAGTAAATAGTTTAAATTTCATTTAGTAGAAACTTAAGCCACATGGCTAATTTGCAACTGTAGCGTTATGAAACAGCTGTTGACATAAAATAACACTAAAGGGAAATATATGGCTCATTTGGATTTTTTTTCTCCTTAAATGTCATTGTTTGGACACTGTGTTGTTGTTGTTGTTGTTGCTGCCCTTTCCCATCGGTAAGGACGGATGGATTGTGCAAAATAGCTCTGAAGCTCTAGTTCACTAACTGCATAGAGATCTAACAGTTGACCCCATGAAAGGTTAAGGATTAGTTGCTAGTGTATATAGAGGCTATAATTTGTAATTTGATGGTTTCAGACGCAGCCCCAGACCCGAACCCTGAGCCCTAAGCCCACAATGTTGTAAGTACAAGAACACACGCACACACACACACACACACACACACACTCCCCTTGCTCCCCTTCGCAGCTGTTTCAATAAAGACAAAAATATAAAAATAATTCCCTTTGTCGGCACGAAGGGCTGACGTGAAGCGAATGACAAGTGTTTTCACTTCACGGTGAGGATTACGCTCAGCAAGAGATCAAGGGGTGGGAAAAGTATTTCCTGGATACATACGACTTCAGGAGAAGCTTTTTGGGAAAAGAAGCAACAGACACTGGAGGAGCGGCGGCTTGAAATAAAACTCCAAGCATGTTTCTGAAACATGATACATCCACTTTGAAAAACAACCTCTGGGCTGAGCCAGTGTGTCCTCAATTCTATTCAATTCTTCTCAGTTCTACCAAAGACGCTCGCCCAATGGCAACAAACATGAAGAACTGTATTGGTGGGCGGGGAACTGTCTGATATAACGTTTGCACTACGATTGGCACTGATGTTTCTGCATCGGAGCATCACAGCTCACACAAACATCTGACACCAAAACGGTAATAAACACCTTGACCTGCCAAGATGTCACAACAAATCTGCACTGACAGCCAACATGCGGGTGGGAACTCACTTCTTTTGTCAAAAGTTGTCAAAGTGCATGCATCTGAAACCTTGCTATTAATTCCGTGAATGGTTCTGGCAAGTCAACCTGCAAAAGACGATCGTTTTTTTTTGTTTTTTTTCGTCCCCAACAACAGTACTCCTTTCACTCCCATCTTGTTCTTGACGCTACCTCCAAAACACGCCTGCCCTCTTGCAAGCTGTCCTTTGACGTGAAGACAGGGTGAAAGCTGGCCCAAAGGTGTCCTGACACCCATTTTTCCCGCCGCTGCTACGTCTGGTGAGGTCGCCCTTTGAAGAGACACCCTAGGGAGGTCAGGCGGAATACGTGCTACCGTTGTTCGGTTGTCCTTGTATTGGCTGAAAGCAGTCAGTCGGGCTTATCGGAACTGCCAAGTAAGTATCGGTCTAGTTTGCATATGAACGGCAAGGTGATAGAACTAATTATCATATGGAATGGAGTACAGAGGTGTTGAATGATACTGGGTAAGACGTGCCTGCAAGATCGTACATTTTATAAAACTAGTCTTTGTAGCTTTGGAATTTGATATTCTATAACAGCAATGATTTTAAGACTTTCAAGCATTTTCTTTTCCGTACTGTAAAGTTACTTGGTATACAATACCAGTATGTAAACAATACTTTTGTTTTTTCAAAATTATTGTGTTACATAGAACCCTTAAACTGAATGACAATGTTAATACAGACTATTTCATTTCAAGTTTTATCTTTTTTTTTTTTTTTTGAGCTGAGACCATCAACTCACTTCACTTCTTTAGTTCTCTCAGTGGCACATTGGGTTTTCTAATTTATGTTCGACACCTCTTTGGGTATGAAGCTGGACTATGTGAGCGATTGAAGACTTTTTTTTATTAAGGCTCAACAACAATGATCGGCACAGCCCCTTGAGCCCTGCCACCCTGCAGTGTCTTGATCCATGCAAGGTCCTGTGTATATTTCTCTATATATAATGTTTGTATATCACACTAGGGTTTTGAGAGTAAAGCAATTTCGATCCACTGTATGTGCTTTACAGCGGAAAAGCTGACAATAGACTGTAACCAACAGAACTGAAGTCTGTGCCAAGATGGATGAAGAGAGTGAGAGGAAAAGCCGAGGAGATGATGTGAGACTGACAGGTAGCACATTTCCCATTCGCAGCGATGAAATGTGAGAGGCAGGTGCTCATACGGGACGAGGTGACAGGTGGGTTGCGTGGCCCAAAGCACCGGCACACCGGCATTGTCAGGAGAAGCCCCTTGCAAGGTTATTTAGGGCCAACTGTCCGCCACGTGCTTATAATCAGTGTATGGGACTCCATGATAGTATCTGGTCAGTAATTGACAAATCCAGTCACAGATTCATCTGGAATCATCTATAGTTGGCTCTCATGCTGCGCTCAAATGGCATGATATCAATGACACTACGAAAATCTAACAGCCTTTCCACTCCTTGCTCAAAGTGTGAATTTGAAAATTACTTTTCGCTCCATCGGATTTAAAATTTAAAAAAGTGGATCAAACATTTACTCAATCTGTCTCCACCACTCTGGTGTGTGAGGCTTTTTCTCCTGAATCCCATCTATGTATAGGTCAGAGCTGCCGTGGAGATAAGCAAAGTCTCAAGCAGTAGGAGTTTTATAAATCCCACGTATGGCGCCTTAGGAAGTTTTAGAAATGAGGGGGGCCCAGATCTTTTGACTAGAAAGAAAATTGTCCTGTCTTGAAAAAAATTGCCCACCCGCCATCAAGTGTTACCAAGTGTGACTTGAGTGTGCCAACATGCACTACAAAAAGTAAATATCAAGCATGGGCTTAAATGACTTGAATTGAGGAAATATATCTTGTTTTGAGCGGTTTTCACTCATTTAGACACTTTTCCTGATCGGACCAAGTTTACTTTGCTTGTTTGAGGACATTTCAGACCAGTTCTAAGGTAAATCTCGCTTGAAATAAGAAAGTAAAAATGCCAATGAGATAAGACCAATTTTCTTTCCCAATTGGCAAAGAAAATGACCTGAAATAAGGACGAAATGTATCGAAACGAGTCAGAAACATCTCAGAACAAGTGAAATAATCTAGGACAAATGCCCAAGAACTTCTTAACTAGTCAAAACAACTAAAATTTGGATTATTGTGCTCAAATTGAGATGTTTATACTGATCTGGTTAATTACTTTTTGCAGTGTGTTGATGGGTGACCAGATTTTCCACATTAGAAACGGGGAAACAATAGGAAATTATAAGGGAAGCCAAATCGTGACTTTTCCCCCACGTTGTGTATCAGAACAGTTTATGAAAGGCTAATGTCCATTCACTGGACCTTGATTGCACTGCGGTCCTCGGGCCTGTGTTTGCTAGCTCATGTGAAACCCTCCCAAACAATTGATCCTGGAGCGTTGACCACCCATACAGCTGCTGGGTCACTAAGGTCAAATACGCATACACATCAACGTTCTTTCCTCCACATAACAAGTTGCATAATGCACCTTTAAAAAGATGTTTAATATACTTTTTACATCCTTAACTGTCAAGTTGATAAAAAGCTGCTTTGGGCATGGCACTGGCAGAATTCTTCAGGGACACAGGGCTTAAAACTGGGACAATCCACACGACCCGGGACGTCTGGTCACCCTAAACCGTTGTCTTCTCAATAAGGGAATTGTAAAGAAAACACAAAAAGGGATGTTTCAGAAACACTTTTGGATTGGTTTGACGGATTCGGGGAAACAGGCCAAAACAGTTATCGGAACACTCTCATAAAACACCATTGTATCATCTCAAATCTTTACCGGATCCTCCAAAATAGTTCTCGGTCCTTTACCCTGAAACACTGAAAGATGGGGAATCAGATGAAGCACTGGCTACATGCATTAATTACCCTGTTCCAACACAATCCCTCTCCTTCCGAACACAATACGGCCCCTGCCCTCGGCCAATGATCTCCAATCAAAGCGGCCCTTTCTCTCGTGGGCCTCTGGTGATTAAAAGCCCATTCTTTCTTCTCTGCGACGTTCGCATGAGCCGGGCGCGATGATGACTCGGCGTTTTCCATAACTTCCCCCTGGCAGCTGCGCGAGCATATTGCGTTTCGCTCCGTCAGGGATTCAGGGCGCCCCGGCGACAGACCGGGTCACGTCCCGCAAAAGGCGCCCCCTGCTGGCGACCGTGGACCGTGCGGAGGAGGGTGGCGTCCTGAGCCAGCTGGTGCTGCAGATGTGCGGCCATTGGTCTGATAATGTGGCGTGTAATTACAGTAAATTATCCTAGAAGAGAAGCTTAGGGATAATGCGGAAACTTGATGACACGAGGAGCTAAAATGAAATGCATGAAAACTAACTAATATCAACAACGGCTTGGATTTGATTTGGCCCCTCCAACTTAAACACGCATAATTTGGGCTTAAGGACTGACTTTTGTGCACCTCAGCACTGATATTTCATGCTTCACATTTTAAATGAATATGTGAGTGTGAAAAATACGCTAGATTAGTCAGAACTAATCTTTTAGGGATGTCAGATCCTGCTTGGAGCACCTTCTGCTGGTCGTAAGGGGAACAACAAGCAAAAACAGCAAGCAACAATCTGGGAATGTTTTGATGAAGAAAGAGTATCACAACATTGGTTTACTTATTGGTCATCTGATGAAGGGCTGACCAAATCATCTCATGTTTGGTGCTTTATTTTGAAAGCATCTGGAGCGTACAAGCAGTGCGGATCTTGCATTGCATCTCATCATCATTGGTCAAAAGCTCAACAAGTCCATCTGTGACACAGTATGTCCATTTTAACATTTTAAGTACAACGCTACTGCCAGTCTATCACCAAACAAGTGACAAGCGCACAACATTCATACAGGCTAGGGCCGCAACTAACGATTATTTTGGTAATCGATTACTCTACCGATTATTTTTACGATTAATCGCCTGGCTGTGAATGGTATATGAAAATGGTATTTTTTTTCCTTTTTTTTTAATCACATAAAGCTAAAGTGGCATCATTTAAGGACATGTTGATGGAGTAAACTTAAAGTGAGTGTTTTTGGAGGCTCTTTCTGCTGATTCTGCTTTATGATTGGATGAGAAACAGACAGACATTTATGCAATTTTCAATGTACAAAACTCTACAGACCCTAACTTGGAAAAACAGTAGGTTTCCATCAAAAATAAAAAAATGTTCATGTAATTTTTGCTGTGTTTTTCTGTGTTTGCTAGAAAACGATGAATCGATTAGTAAAATAGTTGACAACTTTTTCAATAATCGATTAGTTGTCAATTAATCGATTAGTTGTTTCAGCCCTAATACAGGCAGGTGACTCTTCTTTGCTTTCAACAAACTCTTCCCACTTTGACCACAAAGCTGGCAATAGCTATGAGCGAGCAATCATCCATTCTTATCGACCGGCTTGTTTTATATACATACAGATGTTCTCGCCATGGAATGTTTATAGGTGGCGGGGACACTTTCCACACACAGCAGAAGTTTGTGGAACAGGCAACTGGCCCATTATTCAACATCTCTATAGTGGTAGGGGAAACCGTACTACCCAGAACCAAGTTACACAGGGACAACAAGCAAAGTCCACACAGACGGAATTGAACCCGGAACAGTCTAGCTGTAAAGAAAGAGCACTAACTAAGCTACGTCTCATTTCCGCACATGTTTTTCTTGACAGACTTTATGTTATTCTGAGTGATTTGGTTGCTCCAGTTCAGCTGTGTTTGCACCAAAAAGATTCCCGTCTCTTTCGGCTCTGAATTTGATATTAACAGTAGATATTCCCTGTCGCGTGCAAAGGTCAGAGACAGAGAGATGCTGGAGTGTCTCATTGCTCCGGTGTGTGATCATTGATTTCTCTGTGTTCTTAATGGAGCAGCTAAAAATAAGCCCTGAGCGCTGCTGGGCACATCTCTCCTTCTTATGATGACACAGCCCTATGTGCCTGTCCTCTAGAAACAAATGAACACAGATCACTTACAAACTTTATTTCAACGGTGTAATGAAATTTCTATTGCTTTTTTCTCAGACATCCAGACAGATTAATAATAGAGTCCAATCAATCGAAAGCAGCTGGAAGCCAACGTTTTGCTCCAAACCATGCCACTGTTGGAACAAACTTTCATAGTGCCACCCCCTTCTGTTACAACTTGAGGGAGTTAAAAGTTGCATTGTTTGAAGAAAAACGTCAACTCAGATCCCGATCAAGTGATTCAAACTGGTTTTGGGTGATTGAGCACTATCATTGCCTGGATGTTTTCCTACTTTTTACAAAGACCTGTAGCCTGGGACCGGGTGTGATTTCTTACAGTTTCCCAAATGGCGTGATTCACAAGACACGAGAGACATGCTGCGTGTTTTGTGCTTAGTGGTTTTACGATGGCATCAATCAGCCAGTAGAGTGGAGACCAATGTGAACCATCTATGTGGTTTTTGCCACAAAAACTTGAAGGAACAGGCCACCGTTTTTTCATTCTGAGATATGTTCTTACCTGAGCTCAGACGAGTTGATGCGTACCTGTCTGGTCTTTGTGCGTGCGCTCAGTCACGCAAAACGACCAAAGATGTTGTTAGCGTTTGGCAGACGGGGTGAAGTTAGAAGCTACCACGCTGTTCCACGGGAACGCACAAAGACCAGACAGGTATGAATCAACTCGCCTAAGCTCAGGCAAGAACATATCACTGTATGGAAGAACTGTGTGCCCTCAGTCACGCAAAAAGACCAAAGATGTTGTTAGCATTTGGCCTCTCCCAACATATTCCTATAGCTCCAAGTTACGGGGTGAAGTTGGAAGCGACCAAGCTCTTCCACAGGCACGCACAGAGACCAGACAGGTACGAATCAACTCATCTAAGCTCAGGTAAGAACACATCTTAGTATGGAAGAACGGTGGCCTGTTCCTTTAAGAATACAAGGAGTGATTAGAGCTTTTTAATTGTACGAGTATTCCAACAGGTCAACACAGATGCACAACGGCTGTTTCAAAGTACATTTCGTTAGCCACATAGCATAACTGCCTAAGTCATTTTGTATTGTTAAAATGGCAATAAGAGAAAAATCAAAACAAAAATGAGTTAGCCACTTATGCTATGTGGCTAACGATTTGGAACGGGACAAAAAAATAATCAATGGATGGAAATACCAAGGAGAAAATACTCCCTGAGAAGATGAAGCATCAACATCTAATTCTTCAGAGAATAATTAAAGAGAGCATTCAGAGAAAGTTTTCAACCTCGGTCACACGGAAAAAAGCATTTCGCAGGCACATTCTTGTTAAGCAACATTACATTGAAGAAAATGTTTCGTATTTGTGGTTAATTCTGTCTTCTTGTCGTGACAATGTGGTCTGTGATTGAATCGATATAAAACTTTTCTAAATATAATTGGCTGTTAGCAGACTCCCAGACAGTTCTGCTTTTGAACAGGACAAAAAAAGCATGAGTGGGTGGCTGGCCAAGCTACATACAACAGATTCTCGAGACCAAAAACATCTTATAGAAGGGAGGGTCCAGTAGTCGTTTTCTGAAAATATTTTCAAAATCAAATCACTCTTCTGGTGCCTTTTAACAGGTGTAGAGCTCAATGGAGAGTCAAATTACAAACATACATTGTGTGTACAATGTTTTTGTGTTAAAGTCTGATATAGAACATGTCAGGCACAATAATATCAATTTGGAAGGACTTCAAGGAAATCATTGGTGAAGAAAATGGACTTTCAGCTAGTCCCCCAAGGGTCAATCTTGGGACCCCTCTTATTCAACTTGTACATGCTTCCATTGGGTCAGCTAATAAACAGCAACAATGTGTCGTACCACAACTATGCAGATGACACTCAAATCTACGTGTGACTGACGGCTGGTGAACATGGGCCTGTAGATACACTCTGTCACTGCATCCAACAGATCAGTTTGTGGATGCAAAACAACTTTCTCCAACTAAACTCAGACAAAACTGAGATCATTGTTTTTGGCCCACAAGCACAAAGACAAAGTGTTATCAGTCACCTTGAGTCTCTCTCTCTAAAACCAAAAAATCAGGTTAGAAATCTCAGAGTAATCATGGACTCAGACCTGAACTCAAACAGCCACATCAAAGCAATAACATCAGCAGCTTTTTACCATCTGAAAAACATTGCTAAGATCAGAGGAATAGTGTCAAAACCGGACTTAGAGAGACTTATCCATGCATTTGTCTCCAGCAGGCTACTGTAACGGCCTACTCACTGGCCTCTCAAAACGAGCTATCAGACAGCTACAGTACATCCAGAACGCTGCTGCTCGAGTCCTGACAAGAACCAGGAAATACGACCATATTAGTCCAGTGCTCCGGTCTCTGCACTGGCTTCCTGTCACTCAGAGAATAGACTTTAAAACAGCTCTGCTTGTCTACAAGTCTTTTCATGGTTTAGCTCCAAAGTACATCTCTGACATGTTAGAGCCGTATGAACCATCTCGGGCCCTGAGAACTTCAGGGAGGGGCCTCCTGGTGGTTCCCAGAGTCAATAATAAACACGGTGAGGCTGCGTTTCAGTTTCATGCCGCTAAAATCTGGAACAGTCTTCACGAGGATGTGAGACAGGCCTCAACTCTGACAATGTTCAAATCCAGGCTGAAAACAGTTCTTTTTACCGATGCATATGACTGAAAGTATTTTATCTGCACTCTCGCCTTTTACTGTAATTGTTTAATTTTATGTTGATGTTTTTTATTGATTCTATTTGTTTTCTTGTATTTATGCAACTGTGAAGCACTTTGAATTGCCTTGTGTATGAATTGTGCTCTACAAATAAACTGGCCTTGCCTTGCCTAGGTATTTGTTGCTGATTTGATCAAGCATGCCGTGTTTTGGCAAATTACAACCAAGTCTAAAAATGTTTTGTACATATGTAGCAGTAAACTTGCCGTGTTTGTTGTCTGATAATGTAAAGCCCACCCACTCACGGCAATACTGTCAAATTGGTCCAATCCTCCAATGGTTTTGAAGCAAGCAATTTCAAAATGGATGCAGCTGAGATTTGAAAACTAAAATGTTGTGACAAACATAGACTATGACTATTTGATGTCACTGGAGCAGTAGACTGGACTGCATTTTGAATTATATACAGATTGATAAATATGGTAATGAAATAAGGGAATTTGTCTTCGTTTTAGACGTTTTGTGAGTGATAATTGCAAAATGAGTTTTCTTCGTACCCATGAGTGTTATGACGGTGAACCATCATAAGTCCCTCTGTTGTTAGTGTGATGAAAATGTGCATAGATTATGAAGACGCCATTATCTCCGTGCCTGCGCTAATGGGAAAAGTTCGGACAGACAGACAAGGAGCGCGTGAGGAGCCGCACTTCAAAGTCTGGGCTGACAGGACGTGTCGCAAACTCTTCCCGTCACCTGCTGTACACAATATTGTGCTACTTATTAAAGGATAATATGTTATGGTGGAATCCTACAAAATTAGAGGTTTAATTAAAAGTCAGGCTGTAAAGGGAAAAAAAAGGGAATGCTAAAATATCCAGAAAGTTATAATTTTTCCACGCTACATTCAAAATACAACCAGTGGCCCTAACCTTCAAGTCAGTGGACTCTTGCCTGAACCTTATTTTATTTTCAACCCCTACTCAACGAGACGTTGGACTATTCACATTATTCCGCCCCACCCACTTATGCCACTTTTTGCGTTTGCGTCTCGGCACTTCCGTTGTCCTGACACTTCCGGTCGAGCGCGAAGCCCGTTAATTTAAACGGAGAACGAGGGAAAATATTCTCCACTCAAATCGGATGTTTAGTCGATTGATTTGTGTAAAATGTCCAATGTTCACTTGCACCAACAAGTCAACACTGCACCATTGTTCAGCACGGCCGGAAAACGGATTTGTTTTTGTGTAGTAACTGATATTATGTGGACATCTCCAGCCCCATGTTAACAGATGGGAGAAAATGGGCGGGCACAATTCATGGCGGTGCCCGCGCGAACTTCCGGAATAAGGTGAATTGGCCGGTTTGCACTAGTTTTTTCTGCTCTGTTTACTTTTAAAAATACAGTAAAACAACAGTAAAATCATATGTGGTGCAAAGTATGCAATGCATTTGTCAATTGGCAGGGCAATTGCTAGTAGTACTATTCCACCAGAAATAAATCACAAAATATAATGGCTATGATTTAAAGCCATGAGGCAGAACACTCCCGCTTATATGTTGCTTCATCACAAAAGCAACTCAACTGCAGTAAACCTCAATAGAATAGAATAGAGAAACTTTATTGTCTACCATGCACAATGATGGCAGACATTTGCCTTTGGCTTGCTCACACATTCGATACATTTGCCCAGCAATGTAATAAAAATGCATAATACTTTAAAGTCCATTATGAAATCAGTTTGTTGCAGACACAGCAGCAGCAGATTCACTTCATCAAAATAAAAGGAACGGAATCGACTGAATGACATTAGCGGTTACAACTTATTCAGCTCCTTGATTGCAAAGGGAACAAAAGAATTCCTGTACACATTTTTCTTGGCATAAGGAAGTCTGTATCTCTGCCATGATGGAAGGTGCTCAAAGTGATGGGACAGTGGATGGCGACCGTCATCTGTGATCTGATGACAGACACGATGCACTGCTTTACTGTAATGCTGAGACAAACTGGTTTGTTGTTGGCCTGTGATTTTACTGCCCTGTTTAACAACTCTGCCAAGTTTAGCTTGGTTTTTGACAGTTAAATGACCAATCCAAGAGACAATGTTAAATATCAGTATGCTCTCAATTAAACACTGATAAATCCTTGTTAAGGTCTGAACTTCAAAACCGCTGACGGAGCAGGAAAAGTCTTTGCTGTGCTTTCACTCATTGACTGCAAATGAAATCTATAGGCATCAATTGTAATCCGAACATTGACTGCCAATGACGTCTATAGACGTCAATTTGATTTTTCAATGGGAACAGCTGCAGCAAAGCCTTGAGTCTGGTGTGTTAAAATCTTAGTTGTGCTGCCTAATGCTGCCACCTTGTGACTCAACAAATTAACTTGAGTCACAAGGTGGCAGCACTGCTCTTTCATTTCTCAGCTTTTTGGTCAGAAAACAGCATTTTGGGTGATTTCACCTATTTTCTGCAGACAATTACTAAAGAATGGAAAGAGGTACAAACAAACTTTTTTTTAGATGAAAGAAGAGAGTCTAATATTTGTCTTGGTGGTTTTCGTGTTGACATAGACCTAGACTTACATTTTCTGTGGGTCTTGAAAGAACACTCAAAATCTTGAAAAACCTCTGAAATGGCTGGCAGTCAATGAGTTAAATGTGAAAGAATTGTCCAAAGTTGCTCCATAACATCATGTTTGGCCAGCTGTTGTCAAAACCAGAAGCTGCAATATATTCATTAAGATGAGCGGGTGATGTACTGCAACAAAGTCACAAGTCAGGTCTCTATCTATCTATCTATCTATCTATCTATCTATCTATCTATCTATCTATCTATCTATCTATCTATCTATCTATCTATCTATCTATAAAAAACGTGGGCGAGACGGGGACACCATTTTTCACACGCAAAGAGGAACATCAGAAGAAATGTGAGGGGGAGACATCTAACAGACAAACAAGAGCAATACAAGAAGAAGCACAGCAGGAAAAATATCACACAGCCATTACCTGATCATCGCAAGAGAGAACCTCATTATGGACGGGAACAACGCCAGGCTCATCTGTACCGAAAGTAACAAGCGTCGCTGAGCTGAGAAACGTGCACTGACGTCCATGAACCGGGACGATGGAGCATAGTCTTTATCACGCACCTGGGAGTAGGAGTGCAAGCTTTCCCTTCTGACTGTAGATTAATGAATGTCACTTCACCGCAAGGAGAAGAAGAAGGCGGCTACAGGAAGGAGCTGAATCTAATAAAAGCAGGTAAACTAATAAAACAATAAACTATATAACCCCAACCACAAAACTCCACAATGAAATATAAGCTTGTACTGCTTTTACTCTATTTATTGAATAGAATTTGATGACTTAAATTACTGTGTTTATGGTGTTTAATAAATGTGACTGGAATTGCTATTTAAAAATATATTTGGGAGGCTTTGACCAAGGAAGAATCACTTCATTTGAGGTGTTGCACTAAAATAGATGTATCCTTTTGAAAACAGCACTGCTCACAATAAATGTATCCAGTTTTAAAACACTTTTTGCAAATGACCTAAATGGATGCTCTTGGGAGTAATATTGAGCACAGTGCGCTTTAAAGCAGAGGTTTCTATTTCAAGTGTTATCTAAGTTGGATTTACAATAATTACAGTTATTAGCATGAAAGCCGGCAAACCGCAGATTAACTTTGACGACCTGCAAAGACTATTTCTGACATATTTACGCACATATTTGCACACCTTGCCAGCTGATCCATGACTTCCATCAATCACAGATATGTAGCGTGCAATCAAAAAGCAACTTTCTGCATTCAAAGTCGCACCTTTCTGACATTCGTGGTAGTCTACCGCCCGAACTCCACGCGTGATTGCTGATGATGTATTACCCGTCAAAAGCAGGTGTCTCAAATCTGAGCTCTCCACCTGCCGTCAGCACGTGTTAATCCGGAGAGTGCTTGTAATAAATCAACATCCATGGTTTTAATGATATCGGAGCGCGTGAGCAGCGGCGCCGGCTCCCTGGTGAATATGCCGCGCCGGAGTGTGAGAGAGAGAGAGAGTCACGGGGAGAGTTCTGGCGAGTTGCTGATTCACTCCGCACTACTATAACAGAGCGCTTTTGCAAATGGACGCCCTTGTCTACACCGGCTGTTTTATTTGAAGTGAATGGGGAACAGCAGTGGAGACGGAACAGCCTTGTACAGCGTGATCAGGAAGTGTGCCGAGCTAGAGACATCATGCTTTGTGGATAGACCATGAAAAAACGTAGCTTCACTATTAGCTGTGTGTATGGCGGCATGCTCCTGAAATTCCTTGCTGTGATGGACTTTCCGTTTGAACTTTTATGCCTTCGTAATGATATTATTGAACATAAACAAATGGAGATCAGAATGACAAGTCTATCGACATCGTCCTATTTTTTTTTTTTTACTTGCTAGTTTATTTGCTTTGCTAGCATAAACGATCTTCACTTAGCCCGCGCAGAACGCTTTTGGAAAGCCACCCTCACTTAGTCCATTGCGATTGTACATGAATAGTCTAGGGCCATGTTCACAAAATGTGTTTTCCTCACATTGTGGAGACAACATCAAGTGGCGCCTACAAACATTTCCCAGTCTTGTACTTAACAATATCTTTGACGTTTTTTTAGAAAGGGATTAAAGGATATAATATCTAATTGCAAACCAGATTTATTAAACCACAAAAGAATAAAACTAAATGTAACATGTAATGTTTTTAGTTTGATTTTTCAATAAACACTAGTTTATTCAAAGACTAAACAAGATATCGAAAAATCTTTGTATCTAATACTAATACGTCAACGAAATAAACGTACTAATTTATATTTGTCTCTATCCATTGTTCAAACATAGATAGTTCTGGCTTCTTATTTTCACTTGAAAACAGCAAATTGCAATGCATTGTGATTCATATATAGTTTTAATTTGAGTAAAGTAAATATATTTCCCTACACTGTGTTTCGCCTTAATCCATGTTCTTGAAGCACGAAACTACCATGACATGAGGAACACAAGCACATGAACACATGGGTCTCAAGCATGTAAACAAGGCACACCGGATTGTAGCCTTGGGGTAATTTCCATCCGTCGTCCTCCATGTGAACTCTCAGACACACTCTCATTCATCCTGGCCTATTGTACTTGTTTTTAGAGGTAGGGGAAACCGGAGAACCTGGAAGAAACCTACGCAGACATGGGGAGAACATGCAAACTCCACACAGAAAGGATCCAAGTGGGAATCAAACCTTCTAGCTGTGAACCACAAGCTCTAACCGCTGCGCTTCCGTGCCGCTTATCTTTGCTCCTGATATTGCAAAGACACTAGACAGCCAGTAAATGTCAATGGTCACTAGAACTATTTCAATAACTGACCACACACTCAATTCTAGAAAAATATGACTTTGAAACTATACTAGGAAGTTGGTGATTTCTGTGGAAGTCAACTGGCAATCCCTTATCCCTAAAAACCAACATGTTGCAAGAAAAAGTAGTGGGGGAAAATGACAACCTTGAGGAGAACCACATTGAAGAAGAGATCCAGTCTTATGGAAAATGTGATAGACGTGTATCTAGCAGTTAGTGAAGGTGGGTGCCACTTGTGGGCAATGGTCTAATTAGACGGAATTCATGTCAATGCCTCCAGATGACGGAGAATATGCTAAGAAACATCCAAAAGAAAATCATATTGAACATGAACATTTGTGCTGACGACGGGGCGACGGTGGTGCAGTTGGTCGTCTTGTGATCGGAAGGTTGTGGGCTCGAATCCAAGCTCCCACAAACACACACTGTCGTCGTGTCCTTGGGCAAGACACTTCACCCTACTTGTCTCCAGTCTCTGCGTGCATTGGTGTATGACTTAGAGAGCGAATGGTGCTTTAGGCCTGATAAAGGTAAAGTGCTATATAAGTTGAATCCATTTACCATTTTTTTCACAAAATCATCATATTATGTATGCATTTTGCCTGCCTTCATCTTCAGACTAACCGCAATATGTGATGCCAACTGAATAGCAAAAGTAGGACTGTCAAGGTCTGAAGATCCATGTCAGATTCAATCAGCAGGTGGCCTTTATCACTTAGGATCAGGTAATCAATCGTTAGAATCCTTCACACTAATCAAACAGTACCACAAAGTGTAATGATTACATTGTCAACATGTCAACGTTCTCGTCAATCTGTGGGACCATTGCTGACTGTCAGATGAGTGAAATAGGTGCTTAATTAGTGTAGTGGCACACAGTGTTTATACAGGCAGGAGTAAGATAAATTGAATGCTTTTTAATTCCCAAATAGTCTGATTTAATGCCAAATTGGCGCATATTTAATTTCTCAAGATTGGCAAACATTTCAGCAAAGAGAATTGGACAAAACGGGAAACTTTTGAGCATTTTTTTTCCCCTTTTGCCACCAAAACTGTTTTAGACCATAACTTTGGTATTTTCGATACATTTATACAGTAAGAAATTATTGAGCAATGCCCCGCGAAAACCTTGTACAAAGCCTTCTTCATTCAGCTTTGTGGCCAAGGTCCAAGTCTCACTAAGCTTAGAGTCTGAACACAAAGCTCCAAGTTCACCACATACCAAATAAAATTAAAAAAAAAGGTCTCAAAAGATCTGTAAAAGATTAAATAAATGAATACATTTCATTTGGCAGATCCCATATTTGCAGATGCCACAGGTTACATAGCCGACCCCTTTGTGCAGGGCTCTTACTTAACCTTGGCGATTGCAAAATGATGGAGATTTATGCAGGTGGTTTATTCAAATTCGTGACATTATAACAAAACAGCATGATTTACATAGGGAGTGAAACATGTTGCTTTGTTTATATCTTTGAAGATTGAACATGGCTGAAATGTAATTATTCAACTTACTTGTGCATTGTTGCAAAAGATTTTTAGGAAATATATGCAAATTCAACTTTTTTGAGCTTTAAACCATGTTTTAACGTTCCATTGTCAGAAACACCCAGAGAAGTATTTCACTTCATTCAGTTTTTTTTGAGTAATCCCGTTTACTTTGGCCTTTCGTCTTTTGATGTAGTGCTTCGTTTGTACTTCTTGGATTATATTGCATTAATCCAACGTTAGATCGGTTCTGAAGTTTGCTTTTACCAAGTCATTCCAAGTGCAGCCTGCAGAGGGAGCTCCAGGTAAACGCCTCTTCAACCCATGTGCTTCAGAGTCACGGTCGTATCCTTACATGGACATTATTTCAAATTATAACACATAAAATATCAATGCTGCTGGGGTACCCATGAGAATGACGTTTGGTCTTTATTGTGCATATGTTCACTTTAAATATTGTGGATGGCCATGTTTTAATTTGGTCATGTCATTTTCCTGGTCATGTAGTTTCCTAAATGCATCCATGTACTTCAGTCGAAAACAATGTGCATAGTGCGATAAATTATGATATTGTGATAATATTATCGTGATATTTTACTCAACCACTTCAACACAGTACAGTACGTTCCACTGCAATTAAATGAAAAAGGTAAACCAAATGCTAAGGAAGACTTGCACATTTTCTTACTCGGAATCGAACCCACACACTACTGCTCACTCAACGCTGTAACCGGCAATGCCTTCCCCCCCCCACCTCCACCCTGAGAAGAGGACCACAAAACCCCTCTGGCCTATCCACAGCCGAGGAAAATGCTCTACCCTTGCACCAATCCATGACTGATCCTCACCATTATCGTCATCGCGTATGAAAGATGCAGGCGCGACATTGCTAATTCACACTTCCAAACATACACAAGCAAGAGCAAAGCCCGCCTCAGCCCCTTCTCCCTGTAAGCCACGCTATTCCATCACACAGGCGTTGCGTCAACGCTGGCATGGCTAACTCTCAATAAAGCATCAAAAGGGATGAAAGTCTACGCTCTGGACACCCACGGAAGATACAGAAAAGAAAGAAAATCCCCCTTTTTTTGTTGCACATTTGTAGGACCGTAATCCCGTCTGACGTAGCCAATTCGAAACCATCGCAAAGGGGAATATAGGTGAACCACATTGCACTGGTACGGAAGTTATATAAAGTCACGGTGCATGCAGAACGAATGGGCATTGCAAGGAGCTGTCAACAGCCTCCTATCAGCCTCCGTTCCCCCTAGTGGATAGTCCGTTAAGAGGAGAGAGACGCTCCTATTGAAAATTTCATGTCCAAACGCCAAGCCATTTAGCAGTGGATTTTTTTTTTCTCCTCCCCCTTTCATGTAAGGGACATTATAGTGTCTAGCCAGGTCAGTGCACATGTTACAGAGCCACGCTATTTATATTTAAATTACCGTGAATATTTCAAAAGTGGACAGGATGCAAGTCATGAATATTTCAGTCGGATGGAGGTAGCCATACATTTGACCGGTCTTGATCGAAAGGCGAGCACATTAAGGGGAGGGAAAGGACAAAACAGTGATTGGATTTGTTTGCACATTGTTGGGAATCTCATGTACATAAAAGGCAAAAGGAAAAAAAAGAACTCTGGCACACTTCTCTAACCACAGGGTAATCTCGAATACAATTGCGAGCCTGCGTGAGGAGGCAGGGGCTGCAATTTTCCAAAGGGCTGGTGCGCGTGAATCGTACATCGCACAAAAGTAATTCAGCATTGTGTTTGCCGTTGGACGGAATAAGAACGTACAATCATTGCAATTATGCTCCCCGGCACAAAACCTCCTCCCCTGGTGAGAGCTGCAACGTAGAGAATGCATGAATTACTTCGGAGGCATGTGGTCCTATATGTTCCTCCGCACATGGAACACAATAAGACATTCCATTTAACTTTGTCCAACTGTCCAAATAGGGAAGCACGTCTGCATCCGCCGCGGCGAGCCCTTTTTATCACGCGCACACAAAAGCATATAGGAGATGTGCAGGCTTACCTTGGACAAATGAGAAATCCGTAACGCGCTGTATAGTCCACCGGATAATCTTCGCTGTTCCACAACAAAAAAGACAATCCCCCCCTCTCACTTCCCCAATCCCTTCCAAGTCTTTCGGATTTTCCAATTCAAAGCTGATCAGAACTTCTCAAAACAGGATGTCCTTCAAAAGCTTGTAATCCATTCTCTTCTATTGGAGTCCACTTATTTTTCCAAGAGGGGGGGGACGGGGGGGGGGGGGGGGGGGGGGATGTAGGGACAATCTTCCCTTTTTTCAGCTGCTTCCAAAAGTGTTATTCCGCCAAAATAGTTGTTTCTGCGCGCGACTGAGAAAGCCGACGGACGGACGGACGGACGGATGCTCAAGTCTATCCAACCTCCCTCTCCCGGATGCTCCCTGCGCCGGCACTGCCTGCTGGAATCGAAAATCAGCATCCGATGTTCAAGACCGCGACGGGGGGCAAACTTTGCCGAGGCGAGGGGTGGCCCGAACAGGCACCAAGCAATGCCCGTTGGGAGTAGCAGTTCCTCGATGTCCCCCCCTAAAATGAAGGCGGTTTCAAAACGTACGGTACATCCAATTTGCCTTCTCTCCGGTGCATGCCTCTCCGGAATGGATGCTGAGAAAGCGGCGGAATGAGGCGTTGAACTGGTTGGCTCCCTCCCTCCCTCCCTCGCTCTCTCTCGCACACTCACCCTCCCACCCTTCTCCTGTTTCCTTCTCTCCTCCGCTCTCTCTCTCTCTCTCTCGGTCTCTCTCTCCTGTTTCCTACCGCCGCGTTGAAACATAGATACACACTGCTCTCTATGGCTCCGGCTTTTGACAATTACCGCTGTGCCGTTTCCCAGCCCCGCGTCAAGACGGGGAGGAAGCCCTCGCCCGTTCCTGGGAGAAACAAATAAAAGGGTTGATAAATATGTAAAATTAAAAAAGATATGAAGTGCGGCGCGCGCCGAGCCAGGGAGGCTAGCTCATCTGCATTCTCGTTCAGCCGTGCCAACGGATAGATGGAAGGTCTGGGGAGAGGTTTTGTGGGCTGCAGCGAGGACAGGGGAGATGTGGAAATGTAAAAGTTACGTGAAAAAGGGGGATAGTGGAACGCCATGAATCAGAGTCACATCAGAGAGTTGCAGAGTCACTATAATTACTACATAGACTTGAAAAAATGACAGATAAACAACATATAGTCGCATTTGTTCTTATTTTCCCCTTTGTACACTTTTTCTTGTAAAGTCAGTTGTGTTTCGCGTTCACATTACATGTTTGTTTTGCAGCTCTTGTGTTATTTAAGACAGGGTTTTTAGTAACATTAAGAGAGATTCAGAAAACTTTATTGATCCTAAAGGACAATTCATTTGTAGCAAACCTCAAAACACACACTTCTGTTATTTCATGCTTTCGAGTGTTGTTAGTTGCATATTAGACTAAATCTAGTCCTCATTATGGACACACTTAGCATCTTATTAAGCCTTAAATTGACCCAGTTTGATGGTAAACGATGTTTTAAATTTAGTGGAATCTACAGTGTTGAAAAGATTTTGTAAAATATAAACAATGGCATCGTAACTTTTAGGACAGTTATCAAATATTAAAGTACTGCATATAAAAGTAACTAACTGTGGCTCAAAAAAACATCCTTTTAGCACTCATGTTTCACATCGTACCATTTGAAATGACGTGGACCAGGAAGAGAGTGAGGACTACGCAGAGTGACATTTCAGATTCGCTTGGAGTTCCCTCTGCAGGCAGCAGTGGGAATTACACAAGCTAAAACCATAAATAAAAGCTTTTATGAGCGAGTATTATGCTTTTTTTCGGTTAGAAAATGCCAAATTGCTGTAAAACCACAACAACAGCAAGTATCCACTTCCTTTTCACGCAGTCTCCCCTTCAAGAGACAATACGGAGTAAAAAACTGTTCCTATAATAATGTCCTAATGTGTAGAATGAGCCCAGACCTGTTCACCACAATTGCCTCTAAAATCCTGCACTGTCACTCAAAAAGGTGTTAATTCGGCGACAACATTGTGAAACACTTGTTAATTTTGCTAAAAAGGAAATGGCGCCGTGCTGAACACACAGGAAACTGCTCACAATAGTTCTGAAAACACTGAGCCTCTGCAACTCTTTGGCGCTGCATGTGTAACTGAATGAATCATGGCCTCATGTAACTTGAAATCATTGGTGTGAAGAACAACTGAGACAGTGGTGTGGATTTAGAAAATATTTACTGGGTGAAGAGTATAGGACAAGTTCACAACGAACAACTATAGACATGGGGTTTTTATCGTAGTATGCAAATGAGGTATGTTCAGGGCGTGTCCTTAAAGATGCTAGGCTGGCCCAAATTCTAAGTATTCTAAGTTATTCTCGGTGAGGTTAGTTGAGACAGAACGTCTGTCTGTGAGGCCCCGTATAAGCCATGGTGACTGGACAGCTATATATGTGAGGCCTTAAGATAGAAAAACACATTCCTTCTCCTATAGGTTACAAATACCTCCATGTATTGTAGTAAGAATATATGTCTTACTCATAACTGAACACACTGGGATACTTATTCATTTATAATATAATTTGAACATAGCAATGTTAAAATTATGACTTCATAACGCGACGAGAAAAGCTGTCCAAGACATTATTATTACCTGGGGTTCAGTCTCATTCACACCTGGTCTGTGTAATTCACATCAACCTTCAGGTAATTTCCATGAATTGACCGAATGGCTCAATGGAATGAGTCATACAGAGGCATCACCTCATAAAACATTCACAGGCAGAACTTTATGGTTCAGGAAGAAGTTCTTCATCTTCTGTCGGTTTGATAAAGTCTGATACATGAAATGTTAAGGATTATTTATATTATTATTTATAGAACATCATGAATTTTAATTTATTTTAAACAAAATCTTTTTTTATTACATTTTATTATTAAAGGGGCTGATGCAAGTTGGCCATTTTATGCTCACTACTGCCACCTCAGGTCCCGAAGTAACCTTCTATCCCGAAGTAACAAGAGTGACAGTGTTGGATTTTATAGGCAGTTGTGGTGAACAGGTCTGAGCTCATTGTACACCTTAGGCCATTGCTGGAACATGTAGGGGGATGAAAATACATAATATTAACATTTTTAGACTCTGTATAGTCCCTTTACAAAATTATTACAGGGTAATCTTTATTCTAAGTATTAATTAACAATTTTGTTAAAGCTGGCCTTTTGATTTTTTTTTTGTCAGTGGTTGTTGTGTTTACACTTTTCTCACGTGTCTCTGTGTACCTTGTACTTCTAGGCACTTCAAGTCAGTTACAGCTTCTGAAAATTGTAGCACTGGTATATAATGGATTCCTGATGGTTGTATGGTTGGTTTTTGGCAGTTACCGTGTGTTTCTGATTGTTTTTATGTTTGATTGTTCTGAGTCCCGTCCTAATATTTTTTTATATTTCAAGAGGCCTGCATCCCTCGGACCAGCTACAAACAATTTGTGACTTTCACATGTCTTTTCCTTCCTGTTTTGGTGAGGGAACATGACTGCATAATAATTCTGCATACTTTATTCAGTGTGGACTTGCTTTGACTGCTTTACCCACACTTTCTCTCACTACAAACATTGCCCTCACCTGGGATGCTTCAATCCAACAGCTTTTAAATTTGACACCGTTTGAAAATGTGAAGCAAAAAATAACAATATGGTCAAAAAACAAATTTGCGTAATCATTCTGTGTAAGAAAACATGCATGGGTCTCGCGCATTCATTACCATACACCGTCCCAATCAACAGACAAACAAAGTGATGTGCACCAGCCCACTTGAAGCACTGCCTCATGGGTACAAAAACATTTCCCAGCTGATGCACTGCTAACCGATAAAAGATTCTCTGCTGCTGTCTGCCATGTTGAAAAGTGAAGGTAAAGCTCATCTTGGCACGTTGTGTATTAGAACAGTCACCCCGTTCTCCCAGTGAGAGCACACCAGTCTATGGATCTTAAGTTCTACCGCACTGGAAGACATTAAGACCCTCCAAAGACCTCTGACGTCACTCTCAACAGGCACAGTGGCTGTTATGTGGTCTGCACGTACGCCATTACGATCTACAGGGGGCTCCATTATTTTCTGTTCAACATCAACACAGGTACAATTTCTGAGACGACACACAACAACACGAGGCCCCCGATAATCATGTTTTTAAAATGGGTCCAGATTTCTTCTTGGTGGGCATTACCGCCTGCCGATATGATCAACAGCCCAGAGGTAACACGCACTGGCAATAACATGATTCCTCCCACGCGTACAGTACAACAGCTCCCCGCGTCTGTTTACCGAGAAGGCGCTTACAGTCGGCTCAATTTGTCATTTTCTCCGAGCAGCGTGACAACTGTTTAGGTTTCTTCCACGCTGCGTCTGCCGCAAATAGCTTCGAAAGATGCAAGCCCACCGTAATAGCACTAAAGACCCCAACCTTGCGCTTCTACGTTTATTTTATTTTTTCTTGGTCTGTATAAGCAGAGGAAGATGAAATATGCCTACACTAAAATGACTTTTTTTCCTTTTTTGGAGTGTTCAACCAAAAAACAACCCCTGGAGTTGGATCCATACGCTCTTGCCTCACAACAAGGTTATTTTGGTGGGGAAATGTCTTTGTGTTGGGACAATGTAAAAAAATCTTGATCCTGTTTTCCATTCTTATCTGGACATTGGTAAATCCAAGTTTCAGCGTTGTGTGCCATCAGTCAGCTCTGGAGGCACTGCTATAGTAAGTCTTTTAGTGATTTGCTTGTTTTAAAATAAAGGTGCTTAGATTTTCATTTGGATTCTTAATGAGGGGGCATTATCCTTTTTGAAGGCATTTGGTAATAAACTAAAGCACATCTTTATCACTCTCAAACTTTGTTGGTTAGACAATGCAATATTGATGTATAACAGCTCAAATTCCAGTAGTTCCCAGTAGTAATGACTTCTTCCTGATTGTCCAAGCGATCTCCCCATGAAGCCCTTCCTTCTGTCCTTGCTTCCCTCAGCTGTTTCAGTTATACCCCCCTTTTAATGTAAATGCCGCGGTGGTCAGACGTTTGGTCAGACCAGAGTTTATCCAGGCTGACCAGGCACAAGTTTTGGTACCAACCTTCAGTGCACTGAACTCAAATTAATGTGATGGCCTCTGCTGGCCTCTGATTGGCCAAAGGAGAGAGGACAGCCATCACTAAAACAGGCAGGTCATAGAGATTTACTATTTCACATCAAACTGCTGTTGAAAAAGGTGATTTTTGCTGATGATAGCATTTAGCCGCTGTTAGCACAACTTTATCTGGTGTTAGCATAACATTAGCATTGAGCTTACCCGCATAGTTTGTCTTTTAGCTGCTTCTTTCCTCTAGTATTTGCCTTGGCACCTCTGAATAATTTTATAAACGCCACCAGAAGGCATTATTTGCCAAAATTGTTCTCATCGCAGCTTACATTTTTCATTGCTGTTCTGTTTTTTCCTTCAGTCATGTGTATTCTAGCATGTGAATCAATGCATAGGAGCGCTGCTGATAACAACTGTGGTCCATTATTCCGTGGAAACCCTTCCATGTACTACATCTTAGACTGGTAAAATGTAATGTAAAATATTGGGCCCGATCTTGTGCATCAAAACGGAGACGATAGCGTGACATTTTGCGCTCAGTAGGAGCGCACTTTGTGATCTTGCCACTTCAGACTTAGCGCATTTACGTGGGTGGAGACACACATTTTCCTCCAACCAGATCGACTCCGCGTCCAGGAGAGTGGTGGTGTGGGAGTGGGGGGTGAACATGTGCTTTTGTTTTGCTTCGCGTTCACGCCATGCGCGGGCCGATCCGCGCCACAGCGGACGCTGTAGCTCTTTTTCTCTCGAGACGTGAACATCTTTTAGCTCACGATGGGGTAAATAAAGTTTTTAGTTTGACCTGTGAGAGCCTAAGGCTTAAGAAAGAACGCAAGACAGCGCAATGTAAACGAGGAAGTGAATGTCAGCCGTGTTTCCATCAGTGCAGTCGCCTCCTCTTGTGACGCCCCCTCACAGGTGGCGGAGGGGAATGGCACATATAGCGCCGCCACTCGGAAAATAATTCGCCAAGAGCCTGCGCCGCCCCATGCGCCGCCACAAGATCTGGCCCATTGTCTTTTCCTCAAATATTGTTTTTGAAAAAACATTTAAGAAATAAGTGCTTTATTGTCATTGTACAAGCGTAAAACAAAATAGTGTCCTGAGCTGCTGCAGCTGAGCCGCGCTGCCACTGTGTGTCAACCTGACCGGCATGAACTTGGAGGTCGGGGAAAGCGAAGCATTCAGAAGAAACCTGGCTGGCTGCCTTCTGTCTCCTCTGGTTCTCTGAAACAGTGCACCACCTCCTGGGTTTGTCCCTGTTTCAGAGCATGATGTCCTGCACTGGTCGGCTTCCCCACCTCCTCCTGCAGCTCCCTCCGCTCCACAACAGTCTTTCACCACATCTCGTTTGTCCCTTTTTTGTTTCTTGTAGCTCCTCTTGTGACACCTCCACTCCACTTTTTCTGTACATAAATACTAAAATAACTGTTTTTGTGACCCACTGAAAACGGTTCCGTGACCCACTTTTGGGTCCCGACCCACCAGTCGAGAAGCACTGGTCTAAACAACCACCGCTTTGCTACCAAACTTTGGCCAGGGAACTACGAGTGAGGAACTGGCCACAAAAGAGTTCAACTAAACTGTGCCACGGAAGAGCGATTAAAATACCGAGCAGAATTTGGAGAGCTGAGTGGAGAGGAAATAAGAGCGAACAATTGGGAGCATAATGGACCAGCAATGGCCAATTTAACGTTTCCACAATATGACTCCAAAACATGGGCTCAGGGTGTATTCGAGGGGGGACCTGGCAGCCAAGCCAAGACCCCCAGCTCCACCAGTTTCCATTTGGAAAACACATAATTTCGTGGCAGGACACCAACAAGGCTAATTTTGCGGGGGGTTATCGAAAGTAAAGCAGTTGGAAGAAGACGTGATGTATTAATACCTCGACACTTTGGATGATGAGCTGGTGGTGTTTCGCTTAGTTAAGATACCGCTAAAACACCACCAGGCCTGAGAATTGACCTGAAAGAGGACAGTACGGACGGTCAGGAACAGCACACGCACCTTCAATCAGTGGGAGCGGACCTAACGGCGAGGGAATTTATAGCGCTCAGTTGGAAATGAACAATTATTAACCACTTGGGGACACATTTTTGGTGCTAATGGGTCTGCCTGCTGTGGACCCACCACCATCAACCGCTGTGTTCTATATGAGCTCATGTCAAGGGCGTTTTGTCCGGCCCAGAGATGGAGAAAACTGATGCATATATTTGAAATCTGAAACTTTTGCAATTTGAAAAATATGTCATTTTATGTTTTATGCATACATTTCATGCATAAAAAAGGACAAAGCTGCCTGTATTTTCAGTGACAAAATATCAATAATGGATTGAGCCAGGTTTTAATTTATGATTTGTATTTAATTAGTTAAGATTTTATTCAGAGGGGATTATGGATTTTTTGCAGTTCAAAGCTCAATAAATCAGGCAGGAATTAGTTATTAGAAAAATACTTCTGAATAACCCTTCAAATTAATGTTAAGTAGGGATGCACCGATACCACTTTTTCTAAAAACGATACAAGAACAAGTACTTTGATTTAAGTACTCACCGATAACGAATACCGTTACGAGTACAAGGCATTTTCTTCAACGTTCTTACTTTTTTCACAGATTGGTTTGGAATTAGTAAATTTACTCATGTACATTTCCTTCAGTAAAGTAGGCTACACATTTAAGAGCAGTTGTATTAGGATTGTGCTGGTGCCATTTATTTATTCTATTTTCATTCAATATATTAATAATTTTTATTGCACTGTCCATCATAGACAGAAACGCCCATGTCCAAAAGCTCCCCAATGCCTGTGCTTTATTCACTTTTGTATTTTTATTTAACAATAGTATTGAGATGTTACTTAAATGGTCTCTTTTCGTCTTTACTTCAGCTCCGTGTAGATTTTCTTGTGTGTTTGTAGTAACTTAGCAAATAGCTACAGGGTTTTCACTGTTCTGCTGCAGCTCATTTTCGCTCAAGATGGACATGCTGTATGTCTTTAATTTGGATTTTATTTTCTGAGGACTTTTTAGTCGTTGGGTTAGTTTTTCAGTTTCAGATGAATAAACCCCTGGGCATAAAACGGCGTCAGAATGGCCAAAACTGCTAGCCGCGAGTTAACAACGTTAGCCTGTATGTTGTAAACACTGCAGACTCCACTCTGCAGCACTAACAACATTAAGCTTTGGTTAAATCCACCACCAACTCTGATTTAGAGAGCGCAGTCTGTAATAAAGTCAGCTCTATGTGGATTATTGTATTTCCACTAAAGAATTCTCCAGTTTGTTGCTTCTTCTCTCTTCAGCTGAGAGGTGCGCCTCTGTAGAAGCGCTGGCCGCACGTCAAATGGTATTGGTTTCTGGTATTGGGACCTCATGAATGAGTGCGAGTATGAGCACAAGCATGTGGTATCGGCCCGATGCCCGATACTGGTATCGGTGCATCCCTAATGTTAAGTACAAGACTGGAGAAACTCATGAAAGGTAAATAAAAAATAAAAAAACTGGACAAGACTGGAGAGTTCGGAGTCTGTAGAAGCTCCTAATGTGGGGATGTTGCAAGGGTGTGAAGAAAATTTCATTTTGAGATTAATTGAGAATAAAAAAGGGTGGGAAATCGTCTGGAGTGCCACAATGTTGTAGTTACTTCTTGGATACTGTATCTTTAGCTCGCTATCGACACAACGTCATAAAATAAGCATTGCAAAGGATTACTTTTGTCTTTGTTTAATCTGACATTAAAACTAAGATGTGTATAGGGAGTTTAAAAATGTCCAAATTCTGTATTTTCCTCCCCCTACATGTTCCAACAATGTCCTGATGTGTAGAATGAGCCCAGACCTGTTCACCACAACTGCCTCTAAAATCCTGCACTGTCACTCAAAAAGGTGTTAATTCGGGTCCGAAGTGCCGTCATGCACGAGCTTAATATAGAAGGTGCAGTTACACGTATAACCTGAGGTGACAGTAGTGAGTATAAAACTGAGCACTTCCATATAGCCCCTTTGAGAGAGAAGACTAAAATAAAAAAAAATGTCAACATTGACATCTTTGTTTTCACCTGCAATGTCTCAAGTTGAAATTTAAAATAATGATTTGGAGAACTACTGGTAGTTTAGGAGCTACCTGTAGTTCTCCAGCCCTTTCTATGTACACATACTTCATACGCTTTCAGATGCATTTTCTTTTTTGCTGAACACAACCTGAAAACGTTTGGTTCAATAAAGTAAGGTATAAGTGCAAAACTCGAATGATTTTCTTTGAAACATTAGTTTCGCTTCTAATTACCGAGGGCGAATGTCACCAAAGTCGCGTTTAACTCAGGTGTCTTTGAAATAGAAGTAGCTCTATGACGTTTTTATTGCGTAAAAGTAGCTCGGTTGGATTCATTCACCAGTAATTACATGACAGTTGAATTACTTGTTCCATGACTCTCTTGTTTTCATTTCTATATTGTGTTGTTAAATGTAAATCGATGGACTTGCTTCTCACAAGAAACATGCCAAAGTTTGCACACAGTGTTTCAGTTGTAACAGCACAAGGAACAAGGGGACAGACATTCAGACTCAAACTCACAGCGTTCAGGCCTGAACTGCGTTGTGCTTTATTGTTTTATGGCAATAGAATATCAATGGCTAAAGCATAATTTGTAACCACAAGGCGTTCTCGTTGACAACTGCTGTGTTCGACTAATAGTGATTACGGCTGCTTTGATTGGTACATAACCGGACGCTGACCTAGGCATGATCAAAGCAAGGTTGCATCCCATCAGCTCCTTGTCACCAGAAGTGGGAACAACGTAACAGTGCCCACGGCAGGGTCAAACGCCGACTGCAGTCCATCCATCAGCCTGTTCACCCCCGCTCAGGCGTGTCAACATGTCACCGCATTTCACCTGAAGAAAACACTACATGTCATAGGTCGGCAAGTGGAGTTCATTTTAGAGGTTGACCGATGTGGGTTTTTCTAAGACTGATGCTTGTGACAATTTTTGGGGGATTTTTATTGACCGATGCTGATATTTTTACCAATATTTTTGCCCGATTTTTCCAAATGAAATCCTGTTAAAAAAAAAAAAAAAAAAACATAAATACTTGGCTACTTTGGGTGATTCAATCATAGTTTCTGTCCCAGCTTTGATAGTTGCCTTTAGCATTAGCATACTGGTGCTAACCGCGGAATTTTGCGCGGCTTTCACAAATACAATTGCAGGTGTTTAAACTAACTCAGGGATTGAATTCTCCAGGTTCTGTGCCTCAAAATGACATTCAGCGTGTCCATGTTGATTGAAAATAGATTTTTCACGCAGTGGTCAATATTGAGATTTTTAGCTTATTTTCTTCCTTAAAATCTTTGTTAATGCAAGAATAAAAAAATGAAAAAATGATGCCCGGCAGAGATGACATCCACGCCACAATGATTGTTTTCGCTTGCTTATTCGTTCACAATTATTGATGTGTAGCTACTGTGGCAGGAGCCCAAGATGGCGCCGTAATCCAAATACGGTTAATGTACGAACATGCGCAGACGTTACTTTAGAGTCCGGTTAATCAAAAAAGGTTTACATTCCACTCTTACAACAAAGTAGAGCTCAACAGTCCAGTTATCAACTGAAGTGTTATATAAGCATTTTGCATTTTTTTTTAAAGTGTTTTCTCTCTTGTATGCAAAATATCAGTGCAATGGTTAGTCGTTAGCGCTTAGCTGATTAGCCTCCGTTGTGCTTTTAAACTCTTAATATTTGAATTTTTCGAAAAGTCAATGCATTCACTTATGTGGGTGGCACGGTGGCGCAGCGGTTAGCGTTCACGCCTCACAGCTAGAAGTTCCCGGGTTCGATTCCCACCTGGACGGGGCCTGTCTGTGTGGAGTTTGTTCTTAATAGATTCTCCTCTGGGGCCAGGACTCCACTGAAAAAGAGATTATTAATCTCAGTGGGACTATCCTGGTTAAATAAAGGTCAATAAAATAAATAAATACATGTATTATTTTTTTTCACTCATAAATAACTTCTTAAAAAACTACAGATCAAAAATACCATCTGAAAAAAATCTTATTTATGTTTTGTCACTGACATTTTTTGCCACAGACTTTTATTTTTCTTGTTTAAGTCGGTGATGTCTCTACTTAAAAAGGGTTATACAGTGTTAAAAAATGTAAAACATGTACTTTCCTCTCTCTACCTGCTCCAGCAATGTCCTAATGTGCAGAATGAGCCCAGACCACAACTTCCTCTAAAATCCTGCACTGTTACTCAAAAAGGTGTTAATTCTTAATATAGAAACTGCAGTTACATGTAAGACCTGAGGTGGCAGTAGTAAGTATAAAAATGACCAACTTGCATCTAGCCCCTTTAATGGGACTAAACTCTGTATAGTCCCTTTAACACCTTTTTATTGAAGTAGTCATTGATGAAATAAAAGTATCCTGTTGGGAAGGTTAATCCTATGTATACACATGATCACACTGTACTCTCACTGAGCCAGACATAACATGCTGTAAGGTGTAGTACTTACTAGAGTTTGCTTCTTCCTTTTGCATGTGAGCTCCAGTACGGTCCATATTCAGCCCGGCAAGCAGTGCATCATGACTGGGAAGGCCGTCCATCGCTGTCTCTCTGCCTAAACGCACTCTGTGGTTTCACAGTGTGAGCCTGAACACGCGTCAGAAGGAAAGGCCTGCCACGGCGCATCAGCTCTCCACAAACGCAGCGTGTTTGTCATGTTACGTCCAAGAATCCATGGCGTCTGGCTCCACTTCAGCCGGCTGCAGTAAGGACTTTTCACTGAAAGGAGGTCAAGTAAACAGTAGCCGCGCATGTTCCATCTCGGAAAGCGGGGAATTGGACCATCACAAAACGTACTTTTGACACTGGATGAAGCATAACATTACAAGCAATTAAAAACACAAGTGATTCATGAGCGAATAATGGGCTAGCAATGACCTAATTATGAACCAGTAAGCATGCGTTAATGAGATATGCTATTGTTGTATGCCATTTGTAAAGCTTTATGAAGAACTATTAGTCCATCAATAGTTCACAATTAACACAGTGTCTCAGAGGGTTAACCCCAGGCTCACATTGAATCCTGAACGGTAACGGAAGAAATCAAAACTCAAATCAAGGAAATCTACTGTATGTCGCTGTTGGTGCACATTAGCTCAGTGCAGTGCAGCTCCGGTTATCGAGGCTTCTAAGCGCCAAGGAAAGAATTCGTAAAGAGTCTGTATTTGCCGTACATCAAAACACTCTCTGATCAAGCTCAGGTAAGTACGCAAACCGACAAGGAAGTCAGGCACCAGCCAGGGAAGAGAAGCTTGGAATTTCACAAAAAAAATTAGCAAGACACTCAGGTGCCATGCCATTGTTCCGACAACCCATTAGTCCAACATCTGTTGTGCATTAGAAAGACATATACAACCCTTAGCCTTAACCTAATTTTATTTTTCAACCCCTACTCAACGGGACATTTTGGGAATAATGAGACGTCGGACTAAGGGGTTGTCTGACTAATGGGCCGACCCTGAAACTCATGCTAATTTGGCTACTGTAAACAATACAGCAAAACAGAGACGGCCAGGGATGAGCTGTCAGAGGATCACTGAGGGTATTTGTGCATGTGGACATCACACTTTAAAGAGTAAAGTTATTGTGGATTTCTGAGGCAGCAGCAGAAATTTGAGTGGATGAGCTCGATTTCTGACAGCCAGTAGTGACTTTTGTTGTAAATGTAGTATGGTATTTCTTTTTGTGCATAGTTGTTATTGGGTGAAACCTTGTGAACTTGTGCTCTTGTAAGAGCTCCGCACCATAGACTAGACAAACTGTACACAAAACTGTATTCAATGTGAGTCACAGTTTACAAGAATACCGTATACATGCCAGAGCCGTTCAGTCAGTATGAGTAACTGTTCGTTGACGGATCCACAGGTGAGCAATTTCAATCTCGACTCCAACTGGTGTGCACTGTTGTTATATCTTCAGACTAGACCCTTATTAACGCACCTTGCCGATATATGGATGAGGTTTGTGAATGAGTGACTGCTGGTGGTCGTACATCCACGCATCCCCCCTGGGCAGCTATGACTAAATTAGGGTTGTTCCGATGTACGATATCATCGTCCATTGTGACGGATGAGCAACATCATAATGGAGAGCAACCATCGTGATGCCACGCTCCCTCCTGTCAGAAACATGCACTGATCTTCTGTGGGCCTTGTAAACCTTCAAACTTCGCAGGGATTGCACTGTAAATGAAATCACGAATATAACTAATATACACGCTAGTTTAAGTAGCCGGCCAGAAGACATGATGTGTTAGCCGTAATATTAAAGGAATAGGCCACCGTTTTTACATACTGAGATATGTTCTTACCTCACTTTAGCCGAGTTAATATATCCCCGTCTGGTCTTTGTCCGTGCGCTCTGTCACGCAAACGGAGCACATACGCAGCCTCTCCCACATGTCATATAGCTCCAAAAAAGCTAACGATAGAAGCTACCAAAGTTACGTGAAGTGTTTTCATGCAAAGTATATTTACACAGAAATGTAGCATGTCGATTTAATAAGCAGATAAAAAGGGGTACTATATTGTGAGGCGTAATGATACGAGGAGCAAAACGTCCGCGCAGTAACTCCTAAAGACTTTCCCCCTGTGAAAGGGGGGCTTTCACCCCTCCTTTCACTGTATGTTGGAGTGGTCTGTTATTTTGCTTTTTGTATTGTTTGGTCTAATTTAGTTGATCGTTCTGATTGGTTTGGTGCTGTCAGCTCAGCTGGGGATTAGTGGTGACACCTGGGGTAGCTGGGCTGCAGCACTGGGATTGATTTAAAGGGGGGATGTTATGTTTCATTTGTTGTGTATGGGTTTTTAGGTTCCGGTAATCAAGTATATTGCTTTAATATGATTTGATTATTGTTTGTATAATTTGTGATTGTTTATTGCTTATCTTTGTTTTGTTTTGGTTATGTTTAAAGACCACTTGGCCCACCTCCCTTCCCTGTGAAGTGGTTGCTTCCAGGTGGGTGAGGTGGGGCACTCCTACTAAACTTGGTAGGTGTGGATTGTCCAGGAGAGAGCAGTTTGCCGTGAGGCTGCACCCGTTTTTTTGTGTTTGTCTCCTTTGTTCTTTAAGTTAAGTCCTAGGCTTTTTGTTTCACTTTATTTTTCATGTTTTTTTTGTAAATAAATCATTTTTTGAGCACTATTTTGATGCCTCCTCGCCTGCCTTCACGGGACATCCAGTAACATCTTTACACCCCCGCTCACTTCCGTCAATAACCTTTAGGAGTTACTGCGTGGACGTTTTGCTCCTCGTATCATTACGCCTCACAATATAGTACCCCTTTTTATCTGCTTATAAAATAAATAATAATAAATGAAATAATAAAATGAATAAGTCTTTCTCCTCTCACACTTTTGCAACAGAAATGTGTTAAAACTCGTGCGTAAAAGTCGTGTTCCACGACTCTGTTCAGATCAGGTTTAGTTTATCCATTTATCCTGCAATCTCACATTTTTCCTAGAATAAATAATATGCGGCTTATATATAGGCTATGTAAATGTCTTTAAAAATGCTTATAATGAGAAATGGACGATATCATTGTCCATCACGATGGTTCACTGTAAACATCGTCAACTGCCAATTAAGGGGACATCGCCCAACCATAGACTAAATGTCACCAGATTATATACCAGTCAAGTTTTGAATTTGAAAATGAGGGACATTTTCCAGCACCCGCAGCAAGCCATTCCATCACCACAACCAAGCTACAAGATGGGATAAAATACTGCAGTTTCCTGGCCAAAACGGGACACTTGACAGCTTTGCAACCTCACAACAGCCACGAAGGCCACTTCTCGCGAGTCTAGAGGCAGTATTCAGTTTGGAAAGGTAGAGGAATCTTTTATTATTATTAATTAATTTTGCTACAATGATACAAAGATTTACAGGATAATACTAATACGAGACGACGGAGCTAAAGAGGGATGAAATGTAGTAGTTTCTCAGCCAAAACGGGACACTTGACAGCTATTTACCGAATGAGGGGAATGAATGAACATTGGTCCATTGTAGCACATTGTATGTGAGCTATTTCCAGGCCAGTGCAAAGCATTAATTTCAGAGTTTTGCAGATAACTACAAGGACAGCTTACATACTGGGCTATTATATAACTATTTCACTCATAGAACACCCACGCCAAGATCGTAAACCTATCTACACAGGAAGCTTGAAGTCATGCATCATACCAGCCTTGGCTCTGTGTTAGAGCTTGCAATCCAACCTATCATTAAACAATCTTCTTTGGACCCGGGGGACAGGCACCACACTGCCAAATTTGCAAACAAACTTGATTTTAATATTCTGTGAAACATTGGGATTTGATGAAAATAACAGTTGACTAGTATTTTTGGTCCCGACTGTCTAATCCCACTGTGCCATTCTGGCTCTCTCGTCGCTCCTCGGTGCAGCTTGCAGATGAGGCCGGGTAAGCCCCCTGGCTGAGGCACCCACACGCCTCTTCCTGAATCTAATTACTGACAGAGCACTCTTTCCAACCAACTGTCCGCAGCTCAAACTCCCTGCACTTCCACACTTCCAGCGGCGCATTTGCATTCCTCCGCACCGGCACGCTTTCCGCGATACGTGTAATCCATATTTGGCTGGACTTTTTGACTTTGAGAAGACAGGAGCTAAGCAGAGGAGAAAAGACGTCGGTGACTATCGAGGCTGTAAAAGTGGGTTTGATGAGTGTGTCAATGAAGGAAGGGATTGGTACAAAAATTGACTTATTCGAGCTTTCTACCACATTACAATGTTCGGCAACTATTTGGAGGGCTGTGGCGCCCGTCTCCCTTTACTTGTCCATTCAGTCCATCCATGTTCCCTCCCGCTGCCCTACGGAACTAAATACGTTGAGGCAAACTATTGCTTGGTGTGGTGTCTCCAAGTGCAAATTTCATAGACACATTTTTTAGACAATTAAAGTGTGTCAAAAGCACCTAATTAAGTTCTCTGGAAAAGTAACTAGTTATGTTACAGCACTAGTCTTTGAAAGTACCATGTTGGAGTACTCATGCAATAACAAATATATACATTGACTGAAAAAAATAAAAACAGTTCTGATCTAGAATTGCTGCAATTGGACAGGTCTATAATCAACAACACTATGTGGCCAAAGAATGAGATCAACTGACGACCTGAACAGCTTGGACGACCAGGTTGTTCCTTCAATGGATTTCTTCTTCCCTGAAGTCACAGACACATTCCAAGATGACAATTCCAGGATTCATCGGGCTCATGTTGTGATAGAGTGGTTGAGGGAGCATGAGACATCATATTCACAGTCAAGAGTCCAGATCTTCACCCCAAGCTGTAGAGGGCTTTGCGCTGTGGTCATACTCTCCCATGATCAATATGAGATCTTGGTGAGAAATGAACGCCACACTGGATCTTTGACATTGCAGAGGCTTTTTGACACAGTGGCACAGTGTATGTGTGCTGCGATCAAAGCTAAAGGCGGTCCAACGAAATACTAAAGCGTGGAAACTTTTTTTTATCACGCTGACGCACCTTTTTTTAAATAATGATAGCGCAACGATGACTAGCTAGAAATAGCTCTTTGTGACTAAAACATGACAACATAAATGGAAGAAAATGGTTCGTCAGACCGTTCGCAACCAGAGCTTGTGCGTGGAGAGGGAGAGCACACCCACTACGCGTCACACTAGCGGCGGCGTCAGGTCACATGGCCTCACATTAAGGCAGCACGATTTCAAAAAAAAAAAAAACCGTATTGCGATTTTTCTGACAGATATGGCCATTATGATTTTAATATTTTATGTATAGCCAATGTTTTATTTTTCATGCTACTGAGAATCGAGCTGCAGATAAACTTAATGGAGCAGCAAGATACAGGCAAAGAGGCATTTTATGAAGTTGTCGTGAATAAAACGTGCTTTGTTTTAAACATTCTCTAATAAATGTGGCACTCACACTCTTTCTCCCTACTCAGCTGAATACATTCTCTGAATCACAAGACTCAAAACGTTGCTTGTTTAATGAAAATCGGTCTCCAGGGGCGGATCTAGAAAAAAAATCACGGGTTGGCAAGCAGGGTCAGGGATCATTTCTGGGGTGGCAACACATTTTACGATGTCGAATGTTTATAGTGGGGTGCAAGTTTTGCTTGATCGCAAGGCAAGTTTTCCGTTTACATGCAGCTGAGCCTCCCAAAATGATATGCAAATAGTAGCATTGTCCATAATGTAAGTAGGGGGTTTCTAACTCCAGTAAAATTTAAACTCATGTAAAAAACAAAAAAACAAAAACAAGAACAAAACAAGAAAAAACAAAAACATATTGGGAGCCGCAGGATAAATGGGGTGGCAGCTCAAGTGGCAAGACTTTTACTCGGGTGCCACCCCTCTAGATCCGCCCCGTCTGTCTCATATTAACATCAAAAACCTGCCGTAAAGATGTTACATTTAGACACAGTACAAAGAGATGGCAATCTGACCAGCTGACCACTTTTTGGCTTCGGACTGCGCGAGATGCACGTGGAGTTTGTGTACAGCGGCTGCAGCACAGACAAACATGATTCTCCTGCAGCCAAAGGAAGTGACAATTTGACAATTTTGATTTGCGAACATGCATCACTTAAGGCTAGGCACTTAAGGCAAGGCAGAAAAACAAAAAAGTCAGCGCCTTGAGGTTAGGTAATTGTAGTAAAGGTTAGGTAATCGCTAAAACTTCAATTCCGATTCAATAAAGGTTAATCGTGCAGCCCTACCTAACATGCGAAAGGGCTGGGCCACTCTAACCTTCTTTCCCCCTGTGCTCCAGTCTGCACCGATAGCTCCATGGTCGGAGTGCGACTGACTGCGATGCTACAGGGACTTCATCTTTTCTCAGGACAGTTTTTTTTTTTCCCCCAATTAAATACAGTAGCTGTATGAACGCACAAAAACATGTTGATGAGCAAATGTGCAGACAGCGCTGTTAATAAATAATTTCGAAGCGACCAGAGGACGAGGAGAGCGAGCACATAGGGGAAAAGTTGTATTCACAATGACACTTCTGCCAGTGCCTATTGTGGTGTAATCTGCTCAGTACAGCCTGTCAGGCTTCATCCCAATGTTCAATGCTTATTTTCATTGCTTATTGAAATGAATTTGTTGAATGACTAATACTGTATTACATTTTTACTGACTAATCTTATTTAGAAATGACTAAAATGTGACTAAAATCATTTTTATCCAAAAGACTAAGGCTAAAACTAAGAGGGCTGCCATAAACAACACTGCCGTTAATATGAAAGCCTTTATTTGTCGAGCATGTTTTCCTACGCTGAAAGCTCCACTTTACAAGTTCAACCCCCCAATCAACAGGTTGATATCAGCGCTTCTCTGAGCGTTATCCCCTGACAAATAACAGTAATAGTCCGCAATCAGGAGCATCAACATGGATCATCCTTAAAAAGCAATGACACAGGTGAGAGTTTGCTGAAGATGAACAAAATGGCCTTAGTTTGTCAGCAAATGGTGAATAAAGCACAGATTACAAGCAAGGATTTATGGACTTTGAAAACATGGATGTAAGAACACTTCTAGTATCTATTTTTCCACCAAATCAGCAAACGCAGATCCGAGCAAACATGCGGTTGAAGAACTTACTAACCTGTGTGAAAGAAGCTGCTCTTCCAGGTATGTGTTGGACAAGGGAATGTTGCAACTCACACAAAAAGTTGGTCCAGCCGCACTCTCTCTTTCCCCTCTTGCTGGCGTTGAATTGCTCCAAGCAGGCCTGGAAAGGAAGACGCTGCCTCTTGCGGTCGATCCGTAGGATGAATATTCATGCACAATGTTGGGACTCCCTTCTGCCAAGCATGCTCCGAGTGTGAAGCCAGAAAAGCCCACAGTGCCATTCCAAACCAACGGGAACCATCCTCTGTGATTTTTTTTGTCAAATGAATAAATACAGTATCCAATTCACTGTGTGACTCACAGCTCTGGCCACTGCTTTTCAACATGCCGTGTTACTAATACCATCATTATTTTAGCTGCACCGTGCCATGGTGATTTTTTATTTATTTTTGTCTCTCTTCCTGGTTGAGGCATGGATTTTTGTGCTTTAGAATGTGATTGACAGTATGAATATCTCAATCGCAGCAGTGTACCTTTGTGGAGAAGCTACGAGAAAGAAGCTTTTGACAGTTCTATGCATGGTAAAATGATAAAAGCGGGATGTAGAAAGAAGGGCAGCGCAAAATTCATATGCTAATCACTGCCTGCAAAAGGGAAGGTGACTCCGATTGTTGAAGCCAAGACAAGGTAAGGCAAACTTTATTAAGCAATTCATCCCCTGCATTACGTAGCCACAACGGAGGGGCACGTCCTCCTTTCTGAAACAGCTCCCCGTTCCCAAACAATCGCAACCATTTGGTTCTATCTGCAATTCCAGTAATTAAAGTGATAGTCTGTAAATTTGCAAAGTGAGGAGAGAAGAGTGAAATTTTAAAGTAAGTGGTAATTTTCCCACTTCCCACTTGGAAAAATGCCTCGGAACGCCGCTCGAAGTGGTAATTACAACTGGTAAAGTTCTTCGAGTGAAGAACGTGAAAAGATCACAGCCTAAATGCGGTAATCATCAAATGCTGAAAAACTTGTTAACAGGTATTTAAGTGTTAAAGCAGTACTAAGTAACTCTTCCCCCTAGAGGCCATAAGCGCAACTGCAGGTGTAGTAGCAAGTTACGAATTTTTTACTTATTAATGGTCTTGGAGAGTAAATACTACGCTGACAGGAAAGGCGAAGGGAGAGAGGGTTACTGTGCATCCAATTATACAATAGAAATATTTTTTTTCACTCAAACTTGGCTGTAAATACTGTTTAAAGTGACGTTAGCTTTGCCCGTTAGCATGTTAGCTTCTTCTTCGTGATTACATTAGTGTGTATTGCTTTCTCCGCATGGTTTTCTGGCCAGAGACACCAGGGGGAGATGAAAGACCCTCCAATCATCCCATAAACACTTGTATTACCCCCACAGGGACTACGAAAAGGATTTATTAAGGTAAACACGTTACTCAGTACTGCTTTAAAGGAATAGGCCACCGTTTTTACATACTAAGATATGTTCTTAGCTCACTTTAGTCGAGTTAATATATCCCCGTCTGGTCTTTGTCCGTGCGCTCTGTCACGCAAACGGAGCACATACGCAGCCTCTCCCACAGGTCATATAGCTCCAAAAAAGCTCACGATAGAAGCTACCAAGCTCTTCCACGTGTTCCCTATTTAAATAAAGTTACGTGAAGTGTTTTCATGCGAAGTATATTTACCCAGAAATGTAGCATGTCGATTTTATAAGCAAATAAAAAGGGGGACTATATTGTGAGGCGTAATGATACGAGGAGCACAGCGTCCGCGTAGTAACTCCTAAAGACTTCCCCCGCTCACTTCCGGCAATAACCTTTAGGAGTTACTGCGCGGACGTTTTACTCCTCGTATCATTACGCCTCACAATATAGTCCCCCTTTTTATTTGCTTATAAAATCGACATGCTACATTTCTGGGTAAATATACTTCGCATGAAAACACTTCACGTAACTTTATTTAAATAGGGAACACGTGGAAGAGCTTTGTAGCTTCTATCGTGAGCTTTTTTGGAGCTATAGGACATGTGGGAGAGGCTGCGTATGTGCTCCGTTTGCCTGGCAGAGCGCACGGACAAAGACCAGACGGGGATATATTAACACGTCTAAAGTGAGGTAAGAACATATCTTAGTATGTAAAAACGGTGGCCTATTCCTTTAAAATGCACTTAAAATGTGTAAAGAACAAGATCAATAGCAAGTCAGATGAAGTTTGTCCCTGTATATGTTGCTGTAGTGAGAGTGCGAGGACATCTGTGCATGCGCAGATCGAACTTCCCAGCAGATCAGATCAGCAACAATGTCTTTTACTAACGTTTAACTGAGCTAGCCATTGTAATTCGGTGTCAGCGTCTCACAAGCTAAACAGTAGTTTGTTGAAGTCGGGATGCTTGCTTTGACCCGAGCTCCCCAGTTGTTTTCCCCAGTTGAGCGAGCGTCTGGATTTTCCCACGTTTTTCCCCAAGTTCCAAAGGACCACATTGAACTCGCCATTCACTTCGCAATGACATTAAGCAGCCTATTACATTGTTTGTGAAATTCCATTAAGAATTCATACCTTTCTGCACTACAGATATGATGTGTTTTATTTTTGCTTTATCGTTCGGGAAGAGGAGGAATTTCAGTCGCGAACGTCGTCAAAGTCAGTGTTTCGGTGCCGGTAGAAGTCTTCAAAGTCCACGCGAGCTGAATTTGGATTGGCGCTGTAGATTTGTATTCAAAGTACTGAGTTTGTTGGGTTAAGCTCCCATTGCCAAACTTTATCCCCAGAGGTTCTTTTAGATCTCGCTGCGCTGAATCTTTTTTTTTCTTTCTGAGAGCCGTGCGTCTTGGGAACCCCTCCACCCCTCAAAAAAAATAAAGCGGTGTGGACCACATTTAGCCTCGAGGTAAATGGAATGACTCGTTCCCCCCCCCCCCCCCCCCCCCCCCCCCCCGCTGATCCACGGTGGGTTGAGGCTTCCCAACATATTAAGGAGAGATTAATTAGGACAGAGCATACCTCATTAAAACTCATTAAAAGCTGTGATGAGAGGCGCCACGCTCAACCTCCACGACGCTCAACTTTTATCAGATGCCTAATATGGTCATAAATCACTGGCTGATTGAGATGTATTTACGCCACAAAAAAGGAGTATCTGACTTGGAATCCTGAATGTTCTTCTTCATTGTTGGGCATTTTGGCTGAGTAGTAACTTATAATTATTGAAGTAAATTACCAATGCAGTTTCATATAAATATAGCAAATCATAAAATCTGATCAAGAATATATGAAAAAAGACTACCTCAAATACCTAGAAATAAGAGCGCCATCTGCTGTATTTTCAGTGCACATACCTTCTTCTACGTCATCGCTAAAGAGCGTTTTACTGTTGCTAAGGTGTTGCTTTGGTCAAATTTAACCAAAGTTTTGACGTTTTAATCATACTTTCTCCACAAGCTGATATTTTATGGGTGTAAAACTGTGATATTTTCCTAAACACAGGTATTATTGCACCAAATCAAGAAGAATTATAAAAGCTTGACAACCTGTCATATGCACTTCAAGTCTCATAAGAATCACTTCTATACTTTGGCTTTTAACACCGAGTGGTCTTCTGTGTCGTTCATTTTATTGCTTTTTTTTACAGTTTTACAGTTAATTTTAAGATCTTAAACTTTTGCCATATCTTATTTATGGTTTTCATTTGTTTAGGCTTTTTTTTTTTCTTTTATAGATTTCAATTATTTTATATATTTTTTTATAATATATTTTCTATTTTTATATTTAATTTGTGTATTTTTTAATGTCTTAATGTCTTAAAGTATCTCATTTATGTTTTTTTTACATTTTTATTATTTTTCAACAACAAAAAAATGTCACCACATAAATGAGGTGATTGATTTGGTTTCACTTGATTTTTTTTATCTGACTGTCGATCTTATGTGCAGCAAATTGGAAGCACCTCTTTATAAAATGTGCAACAGAAATAAATTGGATTGAAACTTTTACTGCTGTTCTGCATAGCCTGGGATTTTACTTACCTATTTCTGCAACTATTTTTCGTGCTGGAGCGTGTTTGTGTGTGGGGCCCTGCCCACTGAGCCCCCTCCTCTGATTCGCCCCTAGCCTGCAGCACAGTCTCTGCAGCCTGACTGGACAGTGCAGGGAAAGCACTTGGCAGTTGGCTGCACAAACTTTGCATTGCAAATTCAATCAGTCAAATGCATCAGGAGCCCTCGGGAAAACGTTTATGTGACAGAAAAGGCAATGACTTTGCTTGATTACGGCTGCAATGTTGAGCTTCGAATCATCATCGTCTTTGTTCGTCTTTGTTCATTTCCTCATTTTGATCTTTTTGGGGGGAATAGATACAGACGGCATCTCTGTAATCGCCCATATATGGTCATGTTTGAAAACAGTTAAGGGGAAAACAATTTGGAGAAAAATCTAAACTTTCTTTAATTATTCAAAAACTACTTTAACAAATGCTGAATTATGAATATAGTTTTCTACTAAATAAAGATACAAAGACATGGAGAGGAGCAAAGTGGTTCAACAGCCCATAAATACATAAATAACGGAGAATGCTAACCTGATGCTACACGTTAGCATCGTGCTAGTGCTAACGGCTAGCTAACGCGAGCAACAACTGCTGTTTTTTCCACTTCTACTGAACAATCAGCTGTGAGAAAGTATCCATATGGGCCCGATTTACACTTGACTTTACTTATGTGTGATAAATAAGTTCATATTCCACCAGAAAATGTCTAAAAAGAGTGAAAAATTGTGTTTCTCGAAAGATTCTATTTTCCCCCTCGGCAAAGCCACGCCCCCTTCTATGACGAGATGCCGTCTGTATCTATATGAGGCCAATCTTCATCAAATAAAGAGTCATCAGAAACTATAGATGCACACAAACTCTTCCCAGTGTCATGATCGGCCTGTGACTTTTGTTTAACCTGCATCTCGCTTTGCCAATTGCCTGACACTGCTGCACGGACACCTCTTACATGCCATGTGTAAGGAGAGGTACGGACTCTAAAGGCTTCTAGAAGGAGGGGAAACGGGGATGTAAGACTACAATTGGAGTTTTTGAGTGAGATTCCAATGATTTTTTTTACAGGTTATGGGAAAAATGTACCAAATCAGATCCAAAGAGCCGCACTCTCATTGAGCATGCTGTTCACGAGCAGTGAGTTCGCCACCTCAGACATAAATTGTGAGTTGTGGCCCAAACTCATTCCTAACTTTCCTTATGTATTTCTAGCATTCATATTCTCTTTCAGGAAGCGACGTGATCTAAAGCGTGTAAACAACTACCTGCTGGTTTCCGAACAATCAAAAAGACTTTGTAATTAGATGCACAACACACAAATGTCCAATCAATCTTACCCCCACTGTAAAAACTAATTGGTAATATAGATAACACTGGGGAAAAAACACATTTAAGTATTTTATGCAAATAGTTTCCTGTGTTATTTAACCTCAATTTTCTTTTTTCCAGTTAATCTCTTACAAATAAACAGTGGTGACTGGATCAATTAAACTGAAATCATTCCAGGTGCCTCCTACTGAGTGCTCCGAGTTCCTCTGGGGTTCCGCACACCCCTGATTGGGGCTCCACGCAAATCAGTGTAAAGGGGCATCCAACTTCCAAATCGACGTTCAGAACCTCTACAAAGCACCATTCCTGTCCCATAGCTAATTGTTGTTTTATAATCCGTATGACTCATCCGCACTGTGTTGAAATGAACAACTCCATTGCAATGATAAACCACACCAATCCAACCACCGCTCCTTTCTCGTGGCAATTATGAGCATCATTTATGGGCCCAATTCAAAAGGTAGCCTCAAACTTATTGCGTTGCAGTGAAACAAATCTTCCTTGATATGGTTTGCATAATACATAGCAGATTTTACCGGCCAAACTTCAAATTAATGATGCATTTGTCCCGCCACGAAAACGCAGTTGTTATGGCAACAACCACTTGACGAGGCAGTTTGGACTGGAGCCGTGTTGGAATGTTATTATTCTTTTTTTTAAATAGTTTTCAATGTTGCCCGAAACCATCCTCCACAAGTAAATCTAACTATGCAAATGTTTCAGCGTCAGCATTTTTAATCACCGCCTCCTGAATCGCCACCTTAAGGTGTTGGAGGGGTCTGAGTGCCTGAATGATCCTGGGAGCTCTGTTGTCGGGGGGCTTGAGAGACCAACAGATTAGAATCATGAGGCCGAACACCTGAAGGGAGGAGCCATAGATACAGAGGGCATCTCTGGAATCGCCCATATATGGTCATTTTTGAAAACAGTTAAGGGGGAAAACAATTTTGAAAAAATGTAAATTTTCTCTAATTATTCAAAAATTACGGTTAGCTAGCGCTTGCTACAACTGCCATTTTTTCTGCCATTTTCTGGTGGAATATGAACTTATTTATCACATAAAGTCAAGTGTAAATCGGGTCCATATGGATATTTTCTCACAGCAGATTGTTCAGTAGAAGTGAAAAAAACGGCATTTGTAGCTAGCGCTAGCTAACCGTTAGCATTAGCCCGATGCTAACATGTAGCATAAGGTTAGCATTCTCCATTATTTATGTTCTTTATGGGCTGTTGAACCACTTTGCTCCTCCCCATGTCTTTGTATCTTTATGTAGTAGAAAACTATATTCACGTTTCAGCGTTTGTTAAAGAAGTTTTTTAATAATTTAAGAAAGTTTAGATTTTTTTCCAACTTGTTTTCCCCCTTAACTGTTTTCAAACATGACCATATGTGGGCGATTCCAGAGATGCCGTCTGTATCTATCTCTGGAATCGCCCACATATGGTCATGCTTGAAAACAGTTAAGGGGGAAAACAATTAGGAGAAATATCTAAACTTTCTCTAATTATTCAAAAACTACTTTAACAAAAGCTGAATTATGAATATAGTTTTCTCCTAAATAAAGATACAAAGACATGGGGAGGAGCAAAGTGGTTCAACAGCCCATAAATACATGAACAACGGAGAATGCTAACTTGATGCTACATGTTAGCATCGGGCTAATGCTAACGGTTAGCTAGCGCTTGCTACAACTGCCGTTTTTTCACTTCTACTGAACAATCTGTTGCGACAAAATATCCATATGGGCCCGGTTTACACTTGACTTTATTTATGTGTGATAAATAAGTTGATATTCCACCAGAAAATGGCTAAAAAGAGCGGAAAATTGTGTTTCTCTAAAGATTCTATTTTCCCCCTCGGTGAAGCCACGCCCCCTTCTATGACGAGATGCCGTCTGTATCTATAAGGCGCTGGTGAAATGTGTCTTGGGCAGCTCCAACGGTTGACCCATGACCCGGCAACAAACAAGTGGAAGAATATGGATGGATGGATTTTTGAAGTTCCGAAGAGTTATTGAACCTTATTCTCACGGGATTAGAATTACCGAGGGACCTCAGGTAAAAAGCAAATGTTGCTGACGTCCTCAGAGATTCTATGCCTGTGAGAATGTCATGTCATAACCCTTTTTATTATATTTAATGAGCCCCGCAACTAAAACACGATCATCTCCGCCAAATGAGTCACTGGCACCTCAACACCTGGATAACAGCACCTACTCTAGTTTATATATCGTTACTAGCTTCCACGAATAGCTGAGCCCCCTGGTTTATAGCGATATACTCTCTTATTTTCCGTGAAGGTACAAATCAGAGACTGACAGTTCTCTTTGATGCTCATTAAGAGTGTGAGAGTTGTGACGCACAGATGGTGGAAAGTCTTTTTCTTTTTTGTGTGTGTGTTGACTTGGGGCTGGGTTAAAGTAAACAGACATATACGGCATTCTGGAGGTATTGTCAATTCAAGCCATACAGAAATGTATATGAAATCTCTTTTTTTTTTGGGCTCTCTTCTAACTCCTGGTAATCCATCATCTCAACACAAGACGGTTTGCTGTCGCCGAGTTTCAGGTCTTAAAAATGAATTATTCACTTTTTTTAGGGGGGTACAGAAAATGGACGGAATTAATGTTTTGGAGAGCTTTTGGAATGGAATTTGATGTAGAGCGTCTGCAGTCACTACCGAATGGTCATGGGAAAGATGTAACAAATTAGTTGGTTAGTTTTTCAGACAGGGACTTTAAATCATGCTAATGAATCGCATAAAAACCAAGAGCTTACACCACACGACGACCAACGACACCCTCTCAAACAATAGTTTTAAGGCATTTGAGTAGACAGAGTAAGTTCTACCACCAACTTTACGATTTGACAGTTTAAAGCAGTACTAAGTAACTCTTCCCCCTAGAGGCCATAAGCGCAACTGCAGGTGTCGTAGCAAGTTTAATTGTCTTGGAGAGTAAATACTACGCTGACAGGAAAGGCGAAGGGAGACAGGGTTACTGTGCATCCAATTATACAATGGAAATATTTTTCTCAAGCTTGGCTGTAAATACTGTTTAAAGTGACGTTAGCCCGCACTTAGCTTTGCCCATTAGCATGCTAGCTTCTTCTTTGTGATTCCATTAGTGTGTATTGCTTTCTCCGGACCGGTGGCAGTCAAGTTGCAAACATGGTTTTCTGGCCAGAGACACCAGGGGGAGATGAAAGACCCTCCAATCATCCCATAAACACTTGTATTACCCCCACAGGGACAACGGGGAGGATTTATTAAGGTAAACACGTTACTTAGTACTGCTTTAATCAGCAAAGGGAGGAGCTTTTGTAAAAATATATTTAATATTACACACATTACGTACCATTGCAGGCCCAAACTAAAATCACAAGTGATATTTAGTCTGGGGACCATTTTCTCGTAGGAGAGGTGTGGTTTACAATCGTCCATAGCCGTTTATTGGGCTCAAGAATGTCTATCATATGTGTCTGCATGTAGCCATAGCCAATCGAATCAATTGTATCAGATGATGTATAACGTACCCGCTCATGGCCGTATTTACCATTGAGGTCACCGAGGTCCGGACCTTGGTAAAATTTTAGCTTTTTTTTTTTTTCTCCACATGGAATCCTTTACTTCGTAAATGAATGTTGTAAAGACGCGCTTCTACAGGCGGAAGAGCCTCTAATTCAGACGTGGATGAGCTTGTTATGAACCTAAACATGTCCACTCTGAAACCGGACCTCATGAGCTGCTTTGGACTCGAGTGCGTAAAACTCGGCGGAGGCGGGGGCGCGGCTGTGCGTCAGCCTCACTACAACAGCAGCGCCTTTTGCATGAACCGCGCCAAAGTTTGATCGAGATGCAATTTCTTTGCGCTCTGTCATAAAGAGAGAGGAGACTGATTGTGACTTCGATTTCTAACAGGAGTTTTCCTCATTCTGATCTGAGGAGCGAGAGGAGAAGGAGAAGCGTCTGTGCCTCATCATCGCTCCTCCTCTGCTACTCACTTTGTTTCTGTCTCATGCAAAGATTGTAATGTCCTGCGTATAAATGATCTTCGCTTTAATGAGAGCTTAAACCAGCGCATTCACCTTTGTAGCTCCAGTGGTTTGACAGTGAGGGCGACGCAGAGGGGGCGGGGCCAGAGCACAGTGTCCAAACCAGAGTGTGATGTTCAGAATGAGCCAAAGCAAAACACTCAGCTTTACCCATCACACCCACAGCCTCGTTTTCACAACAATTAAAAACGGACATTTTCATTTAATATTTTAGTGTTTATTTAGGACAAGACATTCTTATTGCCTCTCACTCAGGCGAGCAAAACTGTTTGGAAAACATGCTTCACTGTAATAATGGATGAAACATATTTAATAGATATTTTTTGTGTGATATTCATCATGTCAAAGTAGGGGGTACGTGACTCATCACCTAACACTTCAGGGGGTGCACGGCTGCACCCACTGCCCTTGGGTCGACTGATGGAAGCGAGGCAACCAGTCTGCACCATCTGCATGTCCGACCACCATCCACTCACTCACTACATTCACTCAGGCTTCCTGGTCCCTAACGGTGCAACAAAAAGCAATTTTTGAAAACAGCTTCAGGATGACACAAAAGTGTTTTTGATCACTTAAAATACAGGAAATGACATCTGATTCTTTAAAAAATTCCTCTTCCTCCGCTCTAAAGCTTGATCGAAAGATGGCATCGCGTCTGCTGCTGTCATGTTTGATCCGTAAATATATATATATATATATATTTTATCCCTAAACAAACTACAAGCTTCCGTATGTGGAATAGTGCGTCATCATTTTGCTATCCCTCGTTCTGTGATTGGTTCCCAAATCCATGCTGTGCAGTTCGAAATAATTTGAGTGCACACAGCAGTCTGGCTAGCCCGGGCGGTCAATTATACACAATCTATTAAAGATGTAAATTTGAATCACGCAGTTTAGATAAAGTTGTTTTATTTGTTTGTTTCTTCTTCTTCTATCACCCACAACTCCGTTTTGTGTTTTCTGCATTAGTTTTTGGTGCAATAGACACGACCACCTGCTTTGAGCACTTCTGCACTTCAACTGCATTTATCACAGCACCATGGTGCTGTTGGATAAAATTTGAGGCTTATGCTCCGTCCACACCAAACTCGATTTGGCGCCTCAAAAGCGTCAGGTTTACATTTAAAATACATGGAGGACGCGCCTCCGGGGGGCGTCAAGATGTCCCGCAGCGCGTCACGCGCTTCCTCCGCGGCGCGTTTTGAGGTTTTTCGCGCTTGGTGAGCGTTTGACGCGCCTCCAGGGCGTCGAGCGCGGCCGACGCTCGAGTTGGGAAATGTTGAACTTTTTCGAGAAATTCGCGAGCGTCGACCAATCAGAAGCTTCCTGCCATAGTGACGTACGTTGTAGCTGAGCCACCGGGGCAGATTCTACGCCGGCCCCACAGATGTCAACAAGTCACGGACGTTTAGCTTCATTGTGAACCGGAGCGACAGCAGCTCTGGGACTTTCACAAAGACACATTTGTGTTTCTTTATCTAAACACCCAGGATTAGAGGCGGTGACTAGAAAGGTTATTTCAGTGGCTGAATCTGCGCTGGGAATGTGTTTGAGCCTCGAGGATGCCTGTTGTAGCATTAGCACCGGAGAAAGCTAATGCTAAGCTAAACCTCCGGTCCTCACGTGAAAACAAGAAATATGCACAAATAAAGTCAATAAAGAACAATGATCACACACTGAGCTGGGCTGGCTGATGTTGTAGTTTGTTACTCACATCATCTACAATGAGCTCCGGGAGAAAACCATAGCTTGTTAGCTCGCATTGAGCTCCGGTTTTCTCCCATGACAACAAGCATTAATAACGTCAATGAATCCGTAACGACATAGAGAAGGCTTTATGACGATCATACACTGAGCCGGCCTTCACGCATTTGTGGTTTATTGCAGACTTTTAATCAACAATGAGATGTAGCAGGTGTATTTTTCAGGCAACAGCTGCTTCCAAGATGCTACGAACGCACTCTGAGCTGACGCGCGGCCAGAGCGTCGGTGACATTTGTGATGAGCGTCTGACTTCAATAAGCACAGGCGTCCAACAATGGGCGTGACGCGCGTTTTTGACGCCCAAATCGAGTTTGGTGTGGACGGAGCATTATATTGTGTTTTTATCATGGTTAAATCCATACACACATTAGTTTAAGTTATAAAAGACAAAATGGCAATTCCCAAAAGCAGGTTTAAAAGCTCCAGTGAGTGTGCACTCGAGTTTCCCGGTTATTATCGGGAGTTTTTAATATTCCAGTTTTGTCTATGGTATAAATGCAGTTTCCTGATTATAGAAAACCCCAAAAGAGCAGTTTCCTGGTAATGACAAAAAGCAGACGCTATTTCACAGTTCTACGCAACTTCTGATTTCTTGCGCGGTTAATCGTAAAACACGGAAACTCGGAACAGGTCCTGTTTTTGGCATCAAAATTATTTTTTGATTTTATTTTAACCATGAAAGAAGTGAAAGTAGTGAATTTCTCCAATTCACTCACTATCGGTGAACTCCATCTGCACCACTCTCTCGATAATGACATGAAGAGAGGGCAAACAAGTTGAAATGGAAAGTATAGGAGCCAACCACCATTTCCTTATGGTTACATAAAGAAGTTCGCCACAATGAGTCCATTCTTAATTTTACAGTCTATGAGAATTACCCACAGTCTGCTGCCGCTGTCTTCTGCCATAGCTCAGGATGTAGTGGATGCCGAACTTTTAGCCCAAAGAGGGCAATGAAAAGAGCTAGCTCCACAATAAGCCACCGTGGTCGCATATTTATGCTTTTAATATTTCTGTGGTATTCTACTCACAAATATCTTATATGGAGCCTCAATACGAGAAGCCGAGATCCTATATTTGATCCTGTAAAGAGGGGACTTGAGTTTCCTTATTTCTCAGTGTACATAACCTCAAAACTTACTGGAACATGGTTGATAACCGGGATACTCGATGGCATGTAAACACACTCTCTCATGCATTATGTCCATTAATAGATAATATTTCAGTCCTCTTACTGTGTACCTTTACAGTTGAATCCAACGCAAAAAATATTTAATATGCATTGGCAGCACTGTTTTGCTGGAAGTACATTGTCTTGCTTGATTGGATGGAGAAAATTACAGTGGGCAATCACGGGTCTATTATTTTGAATTAGTAAATATTTTAAATTGCCGCTAGTGTGCACGGGGAACCATAATAATTTGTACTTTGCCGATTAGCAGCATACTGTTTTGGCTCTACCCTAAACATCCGCGGGCTGTCTCCGCTTCATTCATATGTATGACGCTATACACTACACATACTATAATTGAGCAGCACTTAACATTAGCATAGCAGCGCGTTAGAAAATCCAGGTCATTCTCCATGGCGACCGTAAAGCTTTAGGCGCGCCGTTACTACATGAAGCGATAGGTGCGCCGCTTTAACACCGTTTAGTCCTAAGTGTCTACGCGACCTCATCCCGACCTCAGCGCTAACAACCTCCTGACAGCGCTTTCCTCCACACCCGTCTCCGTAACCGTAAGTTTTATTACAGATAATGATTTGGAAAACCTTGAGAGAGGAGCCGCTCGCGATATGAGGTTTTTCCCAAAGTGTGGCGTCGGACCATCCACAACTGCTGAATAAGATCTTCCACGACTTGCCCAGAAAGGCGGCAGCGTCATTGATACTAAAAACGAACATAATGAGGCTGCTATTAAAGAGTGAATGGTTCAAACTGCGAAGAAGTGAGCTGACGTGTAAGCCCCACAGACTGCCCCAGCCTTCAGAGCTATCTGCTGACGTTAGTGCGACGTTAATCCTTTTGACTTTTCGCCGGTGAATAGAGTTCCACTTGCTCACCTTGGAACCTGCTGAAGTAAGTTTTTCATCATCATCATCAAGACCTGTAGCTTGGTTAGCGGTGTTTGAGTGATTGTTGATGGTGCTTCCATCATCCATCAGTCTACTCCATATATAATGTATATGTAGCAGAGCTTGCCATAGCTGTCGATTATGAACTATGAGGAGATGAATGAACAGCACTGCGAAAAATGATCAAAAAAGTATATAAACAATTTCGTCATCATAGGCCTTACCTGACCGCTAATCCTTCAGATCTGGTCCCCCATGACCTGAGATCATCTTAAAGCTGCCTTAAAGGAATAGGCCACCGTTTTTACATACTAAGATATGTTCTTAGCTCACTTTAGTCGAGTTAATATATCCCCGTCTGGTCTTTGTCCGTGCGCACTGTCACGCAAACGGAGCACATACGCAGCCTCTCCCACATGTCACATAGCTCCGAAAAAGCTCACGATAGAAGCTACCAAGCTCTTCCACGTGTTCCCTATTTAAATAAAGTTACGTGAAGTGTTTTCATGCGAAGTATATTTACCCAGAAATGTAGCATGTCGATTTTATAAGCAAATAAAAAGGGGGACTATATTGTGAGGCGTAATGATACGAGGAGCACAGCGTCCGCGTAGTAACTCCTAAAGACTTCCCCCGCTCACTTCCGTCAATAACCTTTAGGAGTTACTGCGCGGACGTTTTGCTCCTCGTATCATTACGCCTCACAATATAGTCCCCCTTTTTATTTGCTTATAAAATCGACATGCTACATTTCTGTGTAAATATACTTCGCATGAAAACACTTCACGTAACTTTATTTAAATAGGGAACACGTGGAAGAGCTTGATAGCTTCTATCGTGAGCTTTTTTGGAGCTATGTGATATGTGGGAGAGGCTGCGTATGTGCTCCGTTTGCGTGACAGAGCGCGCGGACAAAGACCAGACGGGGATATATTAACACGGCTAAAGTGAGGTAAGAACATATCTTAGTATGTAAAAACGGTGGCCTATTCCTTTAAGCGATGTCTTTTTGAATTTTTGATGGAGTAGTGTGGGGGTGAGGGGTGTGTTAGGGGGTTGTGCTGTGAGGTGAGGGCATGGATCTATTTTAATAAACGGGTGAGGGAGGTGCGAGGTGCAGCACCAGTCTCCTGCTGTTTGTGATTGTGGCGAACCTGGTGGCACATCTAGAGGCTCTTATTGGTTATGCATCGGTGCCGGGCCGGCAAAACGGGATCGCTTAGAGTAGCCTTAAAGGAATAGGCCACCGTTTTTACATACTGAGATATGCTCTTACCTCACTTTAGCCGAGTTAATATATCCCCGTCTGTAACTCCTAAAGGTTATTGACGGAAGTGAGCGGGGAAGTCTTTAGGAGTTACTGCGCGGACGTTTTGCTCCTCGTATCATTACGCCTCACAATATAGTCCCCCTTTTTATTTGCTTATAAAATCGACATGCTACATTTCTGTGTAAATATACTTCGCATGAAAACACTTCACGTAACTTTATTTAAATAGGGAACACGTGGAAGAGCTTGGTAGCTTCTATCGTGAGCTTTTTTGGAGCTATGTGACATGTGGGAGAGGCTGCGTATGTGCTCCGTTTGTCTGGCAGAGCGCACGGACAAAGACCAGACGGGGATATATTAACTCGGCTAAAGTGAGGTAAGAGCATATCTCAGTATGTAAAAACGGTGGCCTATTCCTTTAAAGCCTCTCTTTATACAACTTGAGACCTTGGTTAGACTACTTCCCGCAGTGTCATGCTACTCGGTTTAATCTGAACATAGTTTTAGTGCGTTAAGAAGACTCAAGACTTGGCTTTGGTGGACCATGAATCAATAATCCTGGAATAACAAGATATATCTGCCAGGTGAGATTTGATCAGCTTGACATAAGGTAGATATTCCTGTCCTTTAGCTCTCCAAATGATATTACAAAGAATATTTGTGGGTCTTGTAAAACCGATGTAAATAGTATGGAGATTTTTATACTAGCCCCTATAAATCTGTGAAAGTGGATCAAGCTAATAAGAGCATTCAACAGTATATTCCAAGGTTAGGGATGCCGCTATAGGCTTGAGGCGGAGTACACTCTGAACAACAGCCAATTAATCCCAGAGCGCCAACACACAATTATTCTCTGTCACTTTCAGCCAAAAAGAGGGAAATTTACTTTAGGCCAACTCCCCTGTTCCTTTGCACATGGCTGGTATTGTAAATTACAATGGACCTAAATTGGATCCCTGGGGGACTCCAGAGGTTTCATGTTTAATGGAATTTCTGTAAGAAATGCTCAAGCCTACGACATTTTGTCAACAAAAGAAAAGAAAAAAAGGAATGTCAAAAACATAACATGACATTAAATATAGCAAAACTGTCCCAAATGTAAACAAACTATGCAATATCAAAGGTTATTCTGCATCATTTACATAGCATTTGTTGTTGATATCTCCGAGTTGCCACCGAACAGCTGTTGGATAATTGCAGTGGTACGGAAATGCTAAGTGAGCTCATAACACCGCGTCCCGATGTGCGTCTGTGTCATGAATATGGAAATACTGTTTGTGTGTGAGCATAAAAGTGTAAAACATGATCTACTATGACAAAAGACATGTTGGGTGTAGTAGTTAGAGAACAAACTGTTTTGTTCAAAATGTCACGCTACCTTGGACAAAGGATGGTCAATTTGCATAATGTGACCTTGTGATAAACTTTACTGGAGATTTAAAAAGGCCCCTTAAATGAATTCAGTTCTGCACAATGATAAGCGATGGGTTATAGCTTTGCATGTTTTTTTTAAATAAAGTGGGAGGGAAAAGTATGTGAACGCTTTGGAATTTCTCACATTTTGATCACCAAATGTGGTCGGATTTTCATAAAAATCATAAGAATGATTAAACAGTGTCTGCTTAAACTAATACCACCTAAACAGTTACATTTTATCATATTTTTATTGGCCATATCATGTAAACATTCACAGCGTGGAAAAAGTGAGTGAACACCCAGAAATCTTGCTGAACTGCTGCAGTTTTGTCAAGAGGAATGTTCCAAGATTCATCCTGATCATTGTGAGCGTCTGATCTGCAACTCCAGAAAAGCAGTTATTGCTGCAAAAGAAGGACCAGCCAGCTGTTTAATACAGGGGATTTCATGCTGTTGTGGATGTCTCAGGTTTTTCTGCAAAATATCTTCATAAACTTACTTCATACTTCACAGTGAGCATAGTGTAAAGATGTTGATGTGCTTTTGCGTTTTTTTCTCCTCACATTACGTTGTGTGTTCGTCAACTTTGGTTTGTGAAAGAGCACTTGGATGCTCCACAGCACTACTGGACAAAATTTCAGTGGACTTTCAGTTGAATAGTTTAGGAGGTCACATGGCGTCTTTCTTTGCCTTGTGCTACACCACAGAAGTGTGTTCATGAAAGGCTTTCTGTTCTACATTAACTCACACGCATAAACAGAAATGTGCCTGTCACACAAGTTTGCTGATTTTAATATTAATGAGTTCTTGTTTGAGGTAGAAGATTAAATGATTGATCCATCGAGTTATGATGCGTTCATTACCACAGGCACATGCACTGATGAAGAAGATACAGTATTGAGAAAACGAGTTTATGAATTAGGTGGCTGAGGACATCGGGGCGGGGGCCTACAATTCTGTTTAAGCCCCGGGGCCTATGGGTACATTAAGGTGGGCCTGGTCATGTCTTTCCTGTTTCTCTGCCTCATGTCAGTCAATCCAATTCTTATTACCAACAAAATGCAAGTAGCATACAGTTTAAAAATCTGAAAACGTGATTTCCTGTCGTCTGGAGTATTTTTAAAGCATGATTGATGAACAAACTTTGAGTATGATTATTCAATTTAATAGCTATCAGAGTCACATAAAGAAATATATATAAACTAAACCGGCAACAAAACTCTATGCTAAATTGTATATGCATAAAGAGCATACACAAGACTCAACAGAACACAACAAAAATATATATAAATCATTGTGGCCAATATCAAATCATCAGATTTGTATGGTGTTTTATGTCTGCTTTGTAAAAGAAACATTGGTTATAAATATAAAATGTATTGTAGCAGGCTCCCCTGAAAAATAGATGGTTCATCTCTGTTACGGCCCCAGGCCTCCAGGTTCCCTCCTTGTTGCATATTTTTGTTGGTGTGGCCAAAACCTGCTTTTCCTCCATGGAAATTTGCTGCTGTGGTCCTGGGCTGCGATTGGTGGAGCGCATTGGGATCCTGGCCGCCTGATTGGGGGAGAAGCTCAACACCTGGAGAGCTCGTTGAAGCCACCTGTGCCAGCCACTCCTATAAAAGGACTCCACCGTGGCTTATTTGGGGCTGCTGGTCCTTGTGACCAGTACGCCATTTGCATTTGCTTTTGTGTCTGTGTTCCTTTGTGTCTGTCATGACTTTGTTTTCCAGGAACACTCGTTTTAGTTTGTGTCTCATTTTGTTTGTCACTCGTTTTGTTTTTTAGGCCTTTTGTGACAAGTTGTGGGAGACACTTGTAAGTTTTGTCTAGCTGGTTTTGTACACTTGTTTTAGTAACTTTGTTTTGGTTAACCTTTTGTAAATAGCCTTTGTTTGCTATTTATGTCACTCCGTTGTTAATTTTACCTTTTACACTCCTTTTATTAAAATACAACTTTATTTTACCATTTTACATCTTGGTTTTTGTTACGTCCTTAACTAGCAGAGCCGGGTCGTAACAATCTCAATGAGGCTTTCCTTGAGATAAATGAAGTTAAACATACTTTTAAGATTCTTATTGAGTAAAATGATTATGATAAATTACTTGCTGTGGACTATATGAAAATAACAGTCTTACCTTTAGAAGAGCCACTTACTAAGACTAAGGCTAGTGCAACTTGTTTCTCATCAGCAAAGCTCAGCTTTGCTTTTTTGTTGCTTCAACAGTGTTTGCAGTTTGCAGTCGCTTTATATTTTTTGGTTGAGCGTGAGATATAAAGAGTGTGGCGTGAGAGCGTGTGAAGCCACTCAAATGCGTGTGTTGCACGGCGAAAGCATGAGAGTTGACAGCCCTGAAATATGAAAGCTTTCTGCACTAAATTATCTTTTACTGAGCAGCTGCCCCCTGCTGCTCACAGACGGTAATGGTGAGTTTTAAAACTAGCTTGTCATTTTATGGTGCAGGTGGTGGGTCCCGACACTGATTGAGAACCAGAGTGCTCCTTGCTTCCTTTTTATATTTGATTTATTTCCTCGAGTACTCATTTGGATTTTCATTTTTTTGTGAAGCGCCGACCTCACGGTAACAGGCCGACAGCTCCACATATATCTGTTAGAGCCTCAAACACACAAGTCATGATAAAGACGTGTTTTATTTTCAACAGTGAATCAGTGATTGGTCCGTACAGCTGTCAATCAAATATGTGTGTCATAAAACAGTTCAGTTACAGAGGTCCACCAGGGGGCGCTCCCTTCAGATCCACCACAGACACAGAGGAACCTACAGCCCTCAGCCCAAACCAAGGAAACACAGGCTCAGTGAAGGAGGAGAAGAAGGTGTAAATATGGGATAGTTCTCCACCAGAGAGGACCTCATAGAAGGACAGAGCTTCAGCCTCAGAGTCCAGGAACACGGCCACTACATCTGAGAAAGAGGAGGAGGTGGTGAAGAGGGGTGTTACTTTCTTGTTGCGACAGACAGAGTAATATCCATCTCTGATCCTCAGCCCCCAGGACTGATTATTGTCTCCCAGCTTACTCTCCTCGCTGTGTCTTCTGATTCCTCTGTAACTCACTCCTATATCAACACACTTCCCGCTCCTCTGCACCTCCCAGTAACAGCGCCCCTTCAGGCCAGTGGAGCTCAGGACCTGAGGCTGGTCCATGAACCTGTCCTCATGATCTGTATACTGCTGCTCCCCTCTTACTCTGGTCACTGTCCGTTTGTCCTCAGACAGAAGGAGCTTCCTCTGAGCTGTGTTTGAATCCAAAGAGAACTGACAGGAATCTGAGGAAACAAACACAACTAATGACATCACTTCCTGTTCCTGTGAGTCTGAAGAGTTTTGCTGTTATTTTCTGTTGGAGCCATTTCAGCGTGGCGCTGTGTGCACTTATGTAATTACTTATGCCCTATATAAGGGGGGAGGAAGGGACACTCAGGTGTTGCAGTATAGAGGCATACATCTTTTGACCGTGTCTACTGGAACCTGTGCATTGTGGATGGCAATGATGTACGCCAATAAAAACCCTTTGGAACACAGTAACTATATTTCCTGTTAGTTGTGGAGGAAGACACGCGTCCAAGACGCCCTGAACACTGCAATCAGAGCGGACCTTTGCATAGGGCAATTCCTGGCTGCGACATTTTCTTTTAATGAGGTGTACTAAGTACAGGCATGTACAAGCTATGAAGATCCAACAATAAAAAGTTGACGTTGTTTCCATGAAACACCGACTCACATTTCCTCAGACCTGGGACCATCCACTGTTCTCCAGCAGGATCCAACCTGAAACACACAAGTTCAGTTTACTGTACATCAGATCTTGGATCAGAGATGTCCAGGGGGGATTCACTTGAGAGAGTCCAGGGGCCCTTGAGGGGCCCGTAGAGCGGTCAGGAGCTCGGCGGAGGGTCCTGGATGGTTGTAGCTCAGGTCTAACTCTCTCAGCTGGTAGGGGGCAGAGCTCAGAGCTGAGGCCAGAGAAGCCCCGCCCCTCTCTGAGACCAGACATCCAGACAAACTAAAGAGACACAGCATTAGCCTCTAATGTGGACACAGAGACAGAGGGGGGAGCGTCTCACCTGAGGGTGTGCAGTCTGCAGGCGGCGCTCTTCAGTCCAGAACACAGCTGCTCCACTCCTGAATCCTGGAGGTCATTGTTACTGAGATCCAGATGAGTCATACTGGAGGAGCTGAGGACTGAGGCCAGAGGAGCACAGCTGAGAGGAGACAGGACACAGTCCCTCAGACTGAGGACAGAGAGGTCGATTAGAGACTAAAGCCATGACACAAGTGTTCAAATACAGTCTGGACTCACATGGCTTTGATGACGGCTTTGAAGAGCGGCAGCATCTTCAGGAGAACTGTCTCTGAGGCACGGCATTCCCTGAAGTCAAACTCCTCCAGGGGTGAGTCTGTGGACAGTAAGAAGGAGGCCGCGGCAGACCACTCAGCAGTAGAACCTGAGGATAAACGTCCTTGTCTCATTTCTCTCAGTGCCTTCTCCAACCAACTGCGGTCATTCAGTTCACACAGACAGTGGACCAGGTTCAGGGCACCCTCAAAAGACCGACCCTCTTCATACAGCTTATCTTTGATGTACTCAACTGTCTTCTGATGTGAGTCACTTTCTGTGTGAGTCAGCTGACCTGGCAGAAGGCTCTGATTGGTCGGCAGAGACAACCCCAGGAGGAAGCGCAGGAACAGGTCCAGGTGTCCATTTGGACTCTGTAAGGCCCGGTCCACAGCAGAGCGGTAGAAGGCCTCAGGGCTCTCAGAGGAGTGAGGTGTGGACAGCAGGTTCTCCCCAGAACTGAAGAAGGTCTCATGGACGTGACGAGCAGCCAGAAACTCCTGCATAGTCAGATGGATGAAGCAGTAGACCTTGTCCTGGTACAGGCCTGGCTCCTCTCTAAAGACCTTTGTGAAGACTCCGGAGTACACTGAGGCAGCTGTAGGGTCCAGCCCACACTCGGTCAGGTCACTCTTGTAGAAGATTAGGTTTCCTTTCTGCAGCTGCTCAAAGGCCAGTTTTCCCAGAGACCGCACCATCTCCCAGGTCTCTGGAGTCCAGTGAAGGTCTGTCCCAGATCCCTCATGATACTTGATGTTCTTGACTTTGGCCTGGACCACCAGGAGGTGGATGTACATCTGGGTGAGGGTGCAGGGCAGCTCTCCTCTCTCTTTGGTCTCCATCAGATGGTGCAGGACTGTGGAGAGGATCCAGCAGAAGACTGGGATGTGGCACATGATGTACAAGCTGTGGAGGCTCTTGATGTGGGAGATGACAGCTGTGGCCCGCTGCTCGTCTTTGAACCTCTTCCTGAAGTACTGCTCCTTCTGTGGGTCAGTGAACCCTCGCACCTCTGTCACCATGGAGATGCACTTAGCTGGGATCTGATTGGCCGCCGCGGGGCGTGTGGTTATCCAGAGGTGAGCAGAGGGAAGCAGGCTCCCCCTGATGAGGTTCACCAGCAGCTCCTCCACTGAGGCGCTCTCTGTGGGCTCAGTCAGGACCCGGGTCTGGCTGAAGTCCAGGGGAAGTCTGCACTCGTCCAGACCATCAAAGATGAAGAGCACCTGGAGCTGCTGAAAACTGCAGAGACCTTTGGTTTGACTGAATAAGTGGTGCAGCAGCTCCACCAGGCTACTCTCTGTGTATCTGAGCATATTGAGCTCTCTGAAAGTGAAGGGGAACAGCAGCTTGACGTCTTGGCGGACTCTGCCTTCAGCCCAGTCCAGACTCAACTTCTGAGTTAGGACTGTTTTCCCCACGCCGGCCACGCCAGTCGTCAGCACCGTCCTGTGGGCGGGGTCTTTAAACAGATCTTCACATGTGATGCTGGTCTCTGTAGCGGCCGGCTTTCTGGATGCTGTCTTGATGTGTCTGACCTCATGTTGCTGGTTGACCTCTGAGGCCCCTCCCTCTATGATGTAGAGCTCTGTGTAGATCTTGTGCAGGGGGGCGTAGTTTTCTGCTTCAACCACACCCTCAAATACATGACTGAATTTCTGCTGCAGATGACTCTTCAGTTTATCTCTGCAAACTCCAACAAGACTCCCTGAATAAAAACAGAATCAACAGATATAAGTCATTCATCTCTATGTTAAAGAACATATTTTCACTACTAAATTTTAAGGCATTCCCAGAACACCAGAGGGCAGTACAGTGTTTCCCATAGGAGTTGACAATCAGTAATCAGTATTAAACTGTATTTTTTTTCTTTGTGCCATGATCTGTGGGTCATAATCCTCTGTGCATAAAACACAATGTGGAGAGTGACCAAAGACTGAGCTGAAATGATTGATCATTATATAGTGATATACAGTGCCTCTCGTAAGTATTCATACACCTGGAACTTTTGCACATTTTGTCATGTTTACAACCCTAAACATAAAGATTTTATTTTGATTTTTTTACTGAACGTTCACACACAAGCAACAGACAGCTGTGAAGTGAAAGCAAAATGATACATGATTCCGTTATTTTTCCAAAAATAGAAAAGTGAAAAGTGGGGTGTGCATAAGTATTCATACAGCAACATCTGAGTGCATTAAATTGCCTTTATAACATTCCTCATGACTCCAGAATGTTCACACCTTGGCCTAACCATTAAATAGAGGCCACCTGTGTGTAATCTACTCTCAGTTTAATTTCAGCTGTTCTTTTAGGCCCTCAGAGCTGTGGTCGGAGTGTATTGGTCACTAAACAACATCATGCCAACTTACCAAGACACGGTCGCCCATCTAAAATATTAGATCAAACAAGGAGGACACTGGTAAGATATACAACCAAGTGCCCCAAGATAACTCTGGAAGTCCTGCCGCTGAGCTGGGGGAATCTGTACATGGGACAACTATAAGTCGTATCTACACAAATCTGGCCTTCATGGACGAGTGGAAGAAGAAAGCCATTATTGAAAGGAGGCCATAAGAAATTCCGTTTGAAGTTTGCTAGAAGTCATATGGAGGACACAGCTCCATGTGGAAGAAGGAGCTTTGGTCAGATGAGACAAAAATTGAACTTTTTGGCCCAAATGCAAAACGTTATGTATGGAGCAAACCTGACACTGCTCATCGTCCTGAGTGCACCATCCCCAGTGTCAAATATGGGGGGGGGGGAGCATCATGCTGTGGGGCTGCTTTTCCTCAGTGGGGACTGAGAGATTGTAAGAATAGTTTTGAAGATGGATGGAGCCAAATACAAGGACATTTTGGAGGAAAACCTTGGTGTCAGCAAGAGAACTGAGGCTGGGGTGGAGATTCACCTTCCAGCAGGACAATGACCCGAAGAACAAAGCTAAATCTACAATGGAATGGTTCAATAAAAACCTATTAATGTGTTAGAATGGCCCAGTCAAAGTCCTGACCTAAATCCTATTGAAAATCTGTGGAATAATCTGAAAACTGCTGTTCACAAACGCTCTCCTTCTAATGTGACAGAGCTTGAGTTGTTTTGTAAAGATGAATGGGCTAAAATGTCAGTCTCTACATGTGCAAATCTTGTAGAGTCAAACCCCAAGACTTGTGCTGTTATTACAGCAAAAGGGGGTTCCACAAAGTATTCATTCATGCTGTATGAATACTTATGCAAGCCCCACTTTTCACTTTTCTATTTTTTGAAAAATAACAGAATCATGTATCATTTAGCTTTCACTTCACAGTTGTCGGTTACTTGTGTGTGAAGGTTCAGTAAACAAATCAAAATAAAATCTTTATGTTTAGGGTTGTAAACATGACAAAATGTGCAAAAGTTCAAGGTGTATGAATACTTTTGAGAGGCACTGTAGGTGTGTGCTGCTCCTCTGATGGACTGTAGACAGAGTTCTTACTGGAGGTCAGACGCTCAGCCAGCTCTTCCTTCTTCATCCTCCTCAGGAAGTCCAGGGTGATGTCCAGCACTGCCTCTCTGCTTCTCTGCTCCTCCTCACTCTCAGAGCTACTCTCTGGGTACTCTGAGACCAGAAGCTGGCGGAGCCTCTGCAGCTGCTCTTTGACAAATGTCAGGATGTCCTCCTCCAGACGCTGGAATAGAATATAATAATATAAAGTGTTTCCGTCAAAGAGAGGACTTGGAGAGCCGCACAGAAAACCCCACACATGCTGCAGGCGTGGCTTCTCACCGTGAATATGGCGTCCAGCTGCTCCTTTGGGTCTGGCTCCCTGTGAATCAATAAACAGAAACATTAGAGACTTCCACAGCTCTGAGCAGAGACCACTGGAGCCACCTTTGGACTCAGTTAGCTCCTCCACAGACCTCCTGAAGACTCACCATCTACATTACACTATACCAGGTCTGACTCTGTACCAGGACTATACCAGGTCTGACCTTGAGAACATGTCCCAGGGCTCTGGTTTAAGCAGGTCTTACCTCTGGTCTTCAAGAGGAGGTTCTCTAAAGTCAGGAGGGGTGCCTTTCGAGTGGTCACTTTTCAGAGACACAGAGCTGGGAGCAGGTTTAGGTCTGGGATTAGGCCTGGGGCCAGGTCCAGTTGAGTCCATGTTGGTGCTGGAAATCAGAGAAAAGTCTATTTCCAACATACAATGATTGACTGTTGACATTTCCGTTTTCACTCAATTTTACTGAACTGACCACGTCTTTCTGAAAGCTCTGACTCTGGTGCTGTCAGCTTGTCCTGATCTGCCTCTTGCACATACTCTGGTTCAACTTTTACTTCTAATCTGCGTTTTACGTTAAATTCTGTTGTTCCAGTCCATCACAAATACTGTCTTGCTTTCCAGTCAACAACAGCCCGAAACAACATGCCTTTGCTCCCCCCATTTGTTGTTGTTGGAATGTGCGTCACAATGAAAGAAGCAACTTTGAGGCTTCATATTCACATAGAAAAGGGCATTTGAACATAGAAGTCATAATCAAGGTAAGTGTGACATCATCAACTATTTTTTAATTTTGTTTTTTTAATGGAATAACGTCATATTGAAAAGTGTAGTACTTGGTGAAGGCCTCGAGGGGCGCTGTGTCAGCTGATTGATTAGTGGTTTTGTAATGAATGCAATAGAAATTGAAGTATTTGGGGGGGCGGGAGAATTAGGTTTTGTAGGTGATTTTTTACATATGTTCTTATTTTTTTTATTGTTAACGTTTTTAATAGCATACAATTGTAAGTGCCCGTCATATATAGGAGGCTGTGAGCTCTTTTAAAAGTTTAGTATTAGTTTTAGTCGCCTATAATAAACACATTGTCCAATGACAGGAACAGCCCTGCACATTTTGGTCAATACCTCACCAATGAGACTTACCTCTGGTCTTCAGGATTAGGCTCTTTAAAGAGAGGAGGCGTGCCTTTAGAGTTGTGACTTTCCAGAGACACAGAGCTGGGAGCAGGTTTAGGTCCAGGTTTGGTCCCGGGGCCAGGTCCATGTGGGTCCATGCTGTAGGTGCTGAGAATAGGAAGAAAAGTTCATTTGAACAGAATATACAGTTTATGTCAACAGTTGATGATCTCTGTTCTCCAGGTGTGACTTCACTGATGAAATGAATCAATGAATGTCCTGATAGTGGGGGTCACAAAACGATTTTGAGCCAACATGTTTTACATTTCTTTCACTGAATTTGATGTATTTTTGATTTTTAAGTAACGTTATTCTTTGGGTACAGTGGTTAGCACTCTTACATCACAGCAAGGAGGTTCTGGGTTTGATTCCCACCAGGACGGGGCCTTTTTGTGGAGTTTGCATGTTCACCCCGTATCTGTGTAGGTTTCCTCCGGGTACTCCTGTTTCCCCTACCACTAAAAACATGTACAATAGGTTCTCATCTGGGGCCAGGACTCCCCTGAAAAAGAGATTCTTCATTTCACTGGGACTATCCTGGTTAAATAAAGGTCAAGTACATTAAAAAATAAAAAACTTTTCTTTATTCTAATGGTCAGGTGGTCTTGCACTTGAGTAAATGTAACTGAGTACTGCCCCCCTCTTTAAAAGGAACAGGCCACCGTTTTTACATGCTGAGAAATGTTCTCACCTTAGCTTAGCAACTGTCTGGCCTTTGTGCGCCCAGTCACGCACATGTTGTTAGCAGGAAGTATAACGCTTCCTGTTTTGTACTTGAGCTTATTCATAGCTCCAAACTGGGGTAAAGTTAGAAGGTACCATGCTCTTCCACGTTTCCTCCATTTAAATACAGTCACGTGAAAAGTTACACAATCCAAGTCTAGTTACACAAATTTAGACATGTAGTTTTTCTAAGCGGATAAAAAAAAGGGTACTATATTGTAAAGCGTAATAATACAGGAGCACTTTGACACTTAGACAATTATGCTATGAGACTAACCACCACGTGCTCCGCTTTCCCCATCAACCCAAAAGCATGCATTATAGATGAATTCTCCCTCCAGGGGAGGGTCCCAGTACCTTCAAGTGGGGAAACAATGGGGCATGTTGTGGGCTCTACTGAAGGAGACCAGTCCATCTGTGTTCCATCTGTAGAGCCCGCAACATGGACCAGACTTTCTTTAAACCAGTGCTTCCCAACACTGTGTTCAGCAGCGTCAACACTCATTTTCCAATTTTATACTTCCTGTATAGTTAAAACCTGATGAAAGAGCCCTCAGGTCAAAACCAGGAAACTACTACACTTGGTCTGAGCGTGCACAAGTACACCGATAATAAACCAGGTCTAAATCCTGTACTAATGTCTAAACCAGGGTTTACCCAGGTATAAAATGACCCCAAAACTAAAATCTCAGTAAAAACTACACTAGGTCTAATCAAGGCCTAAACCCAAACTACTCCAGTCCTGAATGTCAAGCACATCCAGCCTGTGAGATTATTCAATCCACCATTTGTAGGGCATAAATCCATGAGTATGTGAAAAAACAAAGTACGTTTCTGGCCCCTTCCTGTGTCGAGAATTTTATTGGGGAGGTTGTAACAATAGCAGCTTACCAACACCGAGTGTGGAGTAGCACTTTGAGAAACTAGTAATGCGCAGTTCAAGTGTAAACCATGTTCTCTACAGATGCTGTCGGGCTTTTTCCCAACTCAACACTATTTTGGAATCACAGCTCAGTCATTACTCATTTACTGAAAAATGTTTCTCAATAGTATTTTCCTGTTTTCATTATACGTGGCCCGTGGTCCGCCGTGGGAGTAAAATACAGGCCCACGACCTAAAATGAGTGTGACACCCCTGGTTCTAAACCATGATTCATTTTGACACAATTATATGAAATAAATACATTGTAGGAAACAGAGGAATTATCAGAAAAACTTACTGCGTGTGCGTTGTCTCTTAATCCTTTCTCTTTCTTTTTCACTTCTTGTCAGTGATGCACAGGAAGTGGGTTGGTGAAGTGTGTTTCGGAGCGCGGGTTGTTTTCTGAGAGAAAGGTCATCAAAAGTTCATGAAGCAGGGAGGGCGAGACACTAGTTCACAAAACTTTGTTGAAGCCAGAACCCTTTTACAAACAGTCCAGTTTATCTGTGTCTCCGGTAAATGGCAATTCTCCTGTTGTAGTACATGTCTTGAAAGCCCGTGGCACTTCTTGTGTCTTGCATCTGCTGCAAAGGGAACTGGGAGGTCGGGGGTGGGGTTGAGACATGCGGTGGATGACGCTCTCTAAAAGCACCGCTGCTACAACTTAAGGGAAACATAAGATATTTGAGCAACAATGAGAATTAAAGCCGCAAGCGGCATCGAACGGCCCTCGCGGGCCGTGCCTCCTTTAGCGCCTCTATTGCCGCGTCTATGTAACCGTACCAAGGGCGCCACACTGCATTTTATTGCCCTGATGTGCCATTAATCTTTGTCAGTAAACATCAGAGCTACATTTTTAGCCTCTCCATGTAAGCAATGGCTCAAGCCTGCAGAGGGCGCTAGCGCGCCCGTAATCTTTTTAATTTCACAACTGGCATCAGATGACCCTAACGGGCCGTATTTCCATGACCACTGTCCACAAGCTCCTGACAGGGGGCGCTAACGCGCTGTAATGTTGTATAATGTGAGATGTATGTGTCAGCCCCATTGGATAACATGGGGGGCCCCGGGGGTCACCATGGCAACACCGTACAAAATACGATATGGGTGTCATTGGCTTTTTGGATCGGGACGCCATCAACTATTTTTGTACCGAATTTCATCCATTTCCGACAAACTAATTTTTTTCCCATAATGCATTTTTTCTTCTGCACCTGGAGGGGGCGCTATCGCGCCCAATGGCACTTTTTCCACATTTGTTGCGTCCAGGGGTGAAAGGTCAACAAAATGTATATTTCCGATTTTTAATCGGAGTTTGTTTGTGCGAATGGGAGCGATTTGTAGTTTTTGATGAATCGCAAAATACTTCGGAAAGATTGCGGCTTCGCCGCAAACGAACCATAAAACTTAGCCAAAAAATTTGGATAACTTTTGATGCCCCACATCTGGAGATGAGCTGGAGCGATTTTGAGCTCATTTGGTGAAACGCCCTAGGAGGAGTTCGTTAAAATGCGACGTCAGCGAAAACGCTGACTCAGCATTCTCAGGACTTCCTGTCAAAATGGCGGACTTCCGGTTTGTCAGGGGGCGTGGCCACAATAATATTTTTTTTTTGTCGTCACATGACGAATGTCTGGACCGAATCTCGTCGCTCTACGACAAAGTTTACTTCGGCCCCTCCCCCATTGGCGCAATGTATTTTGATTTTTGTAGGTGGCGCTGTCGCGCCATTTTTTTTCCCCCCAATATGAAACACACATTTAAATTAATTTTTCACCGGACCTGAATTTTGGGCAAAGTTTGGTGAGTTTTCGACAATGTTCAGGGGGTCAAATTCCTGCTCAAAGAGCAGAAGAAGAAGAAAGAAAGAATAATTAAAGCCGCAAGCGGCATCGAACGGCCCTCGCGGGCCGTGCCTCCTTTAGCGCCTCTATTGCCGTGCCATAACCATACCAAGGGTGCCACACTGCATTTTATTGCCCTGATGTGCCATTAATCGTTGTCAGTAAACATCAAAACAACATTTTTAGCCTCTCAATGTGAATAATGGCTCCAGCCTGCAGAGGGCGCTAGCGCGCCCATAAACTTTTTAATTTCACAATTAGCATCAGACGGCCCTGACGGGCCGTATTTCAATGACCACTGTCCACACGCTCCTGACAGGGGGCGCTAACGCGCTGTAATGTTGCATAATGTGAGATTCATGTGTCAGCCCCATTACAATAACATGGGGAGCCCCGGGCGTCACCATGGCAACACCGTACAAAATACGATATGGGTCTCATTGGCTTTTTGGATCGGGACGCCATCAACTATTTTTGTGCCAAATTTCATCCATTTCCGAGAAACTAATTTTTTTCCCATAATGCATTTTTTCTTCTGCACCTGGAGGGGGCGCTATCGCGCCCAATGTCACTTTGTTGCATTTGTTTTGTCCAGGGGTGAAAGGTCAATAAAATGTATATTTCCGATTTTTAATCAGAGTTTGTTTGTGCGAATGGGAGCGATTTTTAGTTTTTGATGAATCGCAAAATACTTCGGAAAGATTGCGGCTTCGCCGCAAACAAACCGTAAAACTTAGCCAAAAAATTTGGATAACTTTTGATGCCCCACATCTCGAGATGAGCTGGAGCGATTTTGAGCTCATTTGGTGAAACGCCCTAGGAGGAGTTCGTTAAAATGCGAAGTAAGCAAAAACGCTGACTCAGCATTCCCCGGACTTCCTGTCAAAATGGCGGACTTCCGGTTTGTCAGGGGGCGTGGCCACAATAATGTTTTTTTTTTGTCGTCACATGACGAATATCTGTACCGAATCTCGTCGCTCTACGACAAAGTTTACGTCGGCCCCTCCCCCATTGGCGTAATGTATTTCGATTTTTGTAGGTGGCGCTGTCGCGCCATTTTTTTTTTCCCCAATATTAAACACACATTTTAATTAATTTTTCGCCGGACCTGAATTTTGGGCAAAGTTTGGTGAGTTTTCGACTATGTTCAGGGGGTCAAATTCCTGCTCAAAGAGCAGAAGAAAGAAAGAAAGAAGAAAGAAAGAAAGAATAATAATATTTCCGAGAAAAACAATATCGTCGCTTTCGCGACGATATCATATTATACATTTTTGGAAAGCTCTAAGCGATCCGCACGCACCCGTGTGGTTCCTGGGTGGATGACGAGCGCTTCGCGCTCGTCATCCACTATATACCCCCATTCACACTATATACCCCCATTCATTTTAATGCAATAATAAGTATAAAGGGCCCACACCTCCGGTGTGGGCTTTACTGTTTTACATGGTGAGTTTACGGTTGACATGGGGACAGCGCTTCGCGCTGTTTTTGTGCGCTCCGCGCACTTAGGTTCAGTGCGCTGCGCGCACTGCGCTGTGATTGCGATTACAATAGGCCCTTGCGACGGCAGGCCGCTCGGGCCTAATAATTAAAGCCGCAAGCGGCATCGAACGGCCCTCGCGGGCCGTGCCTCCTTTAGCGCCTCTATTGCCGTGCCATAACCATACCAAGGGTGCCACACTGCATTTTATTGCCCTGATGTGCCATTAATCGTTGTCAGTAAACATCAAAACAACATTTTTAGCCTCTCAATGTGAATAATGGCTCCAGCCTGCAGAGGGCGCTAGCGCGCCCATAAACTTTTTAATTTCACAATTAGCATCAGACGGCCCTGACGGGCCGTATTTCAATGACCACTGTCCACACGCTCCTGACAGGGGGCGCTAACGCGCTGTAATGTTGCATAATGTGAGATTCATGTGTCAGCCCCATTACAATAACATGGGGAGCCCCGGGCGTCACCATGGCAACACCGTACAAAATACGATATGGGTCTCATTGGCTTTTTGGATCGGGACGCCATCAACTATTTTTGTGCCAAATTTCATCCATTTCCGAGAAACTAATTTTTTTCCCATAATGCATTTTTTCTTCTGCACCTGGAGGGGGCGCTATCGCGCCCAATGTCACTTTGTTGCATTTGTTTTGTCCAGGGGTGAAAGGTCAATAAAATGTATATTTCCGATTTTTAATCAGAGTTTGTTTGTGCGAATGGGAGCGATTTTTAGTTTTTGATGAATCGCAAAATACTTCGGAAAGATTGCGGCTTCGCCGCAAACAAACCGTAAAACTTAGCCAAAAAATTTGGATAACTTTTGATGCCCCACATCTCGAGATGAGCTGGAGCGATTTTGAGCTCATTTGGTGAAACGCCCTAGGAGGAGTTCGTTAAAATGCGAAGTAAGCAAAAACGCTGACTCAGCATTCCCCGGACTTCCTGTCAAAATGGCGGACTTCCGGTTTGTCAGGGGGCGTGGCCACAATAATGTTTTTTTTTTGTCGTCACATGACGAATATCTGTACCGAATCTCGTCGCTCTACGACAAAGTTTACGTCGGCCCCTCCCCCATTGGCGTAATGTATTTCGATTTTTGTAGGTGGCGCTGTCGCGCCATTTTTTTTTTCCCCAATATTAAACACACATTTTAATTAATTTTTCGCCGGACCTGAATTTTGGGCAAAGTTTGGTGAGTTTTCGACTATGTTCAGGGGGTCAAATTCCTGCTCAAAGAGCAGAAGAAAGAAAGAAAGAAGAAAGAAAGAAAGAATTAAAGCCGCAAGCGGCATCGAACGGCCCTCGCGGGCCGTGCCTCCTTTAGCGCCTCTGTTGCCACAACCGTACCAAGGGCGCCAGCGTTGCCACACTGCATTTTATTGCCCTGATGTGCCATTAATTGTTGTCAGTAAACATCAAAACAACATTTTTAGCCTCTCCATGTGAATAATGGCTCCAGCCTGCAGAGGGCGCTAGCGCGCCCGTAATCTTTTTAATTTCACAATTAGAATCAGACGGCCCTAACGGGCCGTATTTCCATGACCACTGTCCACAAGCTCCTGACAGGGGGCGCTAACGCGCTGTAATGTTGCATAATGTGAGATTCATGTGTCAGCCCCATTATGATAACATGGGGCCCCCCGGGCATTACCATGGCAACACCGTACAAAATACGGTATGGGTCCCATTGGCTTTTTGGATCGGGATGCCATCATCTATTTTTGTACCGAATTTAATCCATTTCCGACAAACTAATTTTTTTCCCATAATGCATTTTTTCTTCTGCACCTGGAGGGGGCGCTATCGCGCCCAATGTCACTTTTTCACATTTGTTGTGTCCAGGGGTGAAAGGTCAATAAAATGTATATTTCCGATTTTTAATCAGAGTTTGTTTGTGCGAATGGGAGCGATTTTTAGTTTTTGATGAATCGCAAAATACTTCGTAAAGATTGCGGCTTCGCCGCAAACAAACCGTAAGACTTATCCAAAAAATGTGGATAACTTTTGATGCCCCACATCTCGAGATGAGCTGGAGCGATTTTGAGCTCATTTGGTGAAACGCTCTAGGAGGAGTTCGTTAAAATGCGACGTCAGCGAAAACCATGACTCAGCATTCTCCAGGTTTCCAGTCAAAATGGCGGACTTCCAGTTTGTCAGGTGGCGTGGCCACAATAATATTTTTTGTTTGTCGTCACATGACGAATATCTGTACCGAATCTCGTCGCTCTACGACAAAGTTGACGTTGGCCCCGGTTGGTCCCGCCTCCATCGACGCAATGTATTTAGATTCACCATGGCAACACCGTACAAAAAACGATATGGGTCTCATTGGCTTTTTGGATCGGGATGCCATCAACTATTTTTGTACCGAATTTCATCCATTTCCGACAAACTAATTTTTTTCCCATAATGCATTTTTTCTTCTGCACCTGGAGGGGGCGCTATCGCGCCCAATGTCACTTTTTCACATTTGCTGTGTCCAAGGGTGAAAGGTCAATAAAATGTATATTTCCGATTTTTAATCGGAGTTTGTTTGTGCGAATGGGAGCGATTTTCAGTTTTTGATGAATCGCAAAATACTTCGTAAAGATTGCGGCTTCGCCGCACACAAACCGTAAAACTTAGCCAAAAAATTTGGATAACTTTTGATGCCCCACATCTCGAGATGAGCTGGAGCGATTTTGAGCTCATTTGGTCAAACGCCCTTGGAGGAGTTCGTTAAAATGCGAAGTCAGCGAAAACGCTGACTCAGCATTCTCCGGTCTTCCTTTCAAAATGGCGGACTTCCGGTTTGTCAGGGGGCGTGGCCACAATTTTTTTTTTTTTTTGGCGTCACATGACGAATGTCTGTACCGAATCTCGTCGCTCTACGACAAAGTTCACTTCGGCCCCTCCCCCATTGGCGTAATGTATTTTCACTTTTGTAGGTGGCGCTGTCGCGCCATTTTTTTTTTCCCCAACATGAAACACACATTTTAATTAATTTTTCACCGGACCTGAATTTTGGGCAAAGTTTGGTGAGTTTTCGACTATGTTCAGGGGGTCAAATTCCTGCTCAAAGAGCAGAAGAAGAAAGAAGAAGAAGAAGTAGAAGAAAGAATAATAATATTTTTTACAAAAACAATATCGTCGCTTTCGCGACGATATCATATTATACATTTTTGGAAAGCTTTCAACGATCCGCACGCACCCGTGGGGTTCCTGGGTGGATGACGAGCGCTTCGCGCTCGTCATCCACTATATACCCCCATTCACACTATATACCCCCATTCATTTTAATACAATAATAAGTATAAAGGCCCCACACCTCCGGTGTGGGCTTCACTGTTTTACATGGTGAGTTTACGGTTGACATGGGGACAGCGCTTCGCGCTGTTTTTGTGCGCTCCGCGCACTTAGGTTCAGTGCGCTGCGCGCACTGCGCTGTGATTGCGATTACAATAGGCCCTTGCGACGGCAGGCCGCTCGGGCCTAATTAAAGCCGCAAGCGGCATCGAACGGCCCTCGCGGGCCGTGCCTCCTTTAGCGCCTCTATTGCCGCGTCTATGTAACCGTACCAAGGGTGGCAGCGTGGCCACACTGCATTTTATTGCCCTGATGTGCCATTAATCGTCGTCAGTAAACATCAAAACTACATTTTTAGCCTCTCCATGTGAATAATGGCTCCACCCTGCAGAGGGCGCTAGCACGCCCATAATGTTTTAAATTTCACAATTAGCATCAGGCGGCCCTAACGGGCCGTACTTCCATGACCACTGTCCAAAAGCTCCTGACAGAGGGCGCTAACGCGCTGTAATGTTGCTTTATGTGAGATTCATGTGTCAGCCCCATTAGAATTACATGGGGGGCCCCGGGCGTCACCATGGCAACACCGTACAAAATACGGTATGGGTCTCATTGGCTTTTTGGATCGGGACGCCATCAACTATTTTTGTACCGAATTTCATCCATTTCCGAGAAACTAATTTTTTTCCCATAATGCATTTTTTCTTCTGCACCTGGAGGGGGCGCTATCGCACCCAATGTTACTTTTACACATTTGTTGTGTCCAGGGGTGAAAGGTCAATAAAATGTATATTTCCGATTTTTAATCAGAGTTTGTTTGTGCGAATGGGAGCGATTTTTAGTTTTTGATGAATTGCAAAATACTTCGGAAAGATTGCGGCTTCGCCGCAAACAAACCGTAAAACATAGACAAAAAATTTGGATAACTTTTGATGCCCCACATCTCGAGATGAGCTGGAGCGATTTTGAGCTCATTTGGTGAAACGCCCTAGGAGGAGTTTGTTAAAATGCGACGTCAGCGAAAACGCTGACTCAGCATTCTCCGGACTTCATGTCAAAATGGCGGACTTCCGGTTTGTCAGGGGGCGTGGCCAAAATAATATTTTTTTTTTGTCGTCACATGACGAATATCTGTACCGAATCTCGTCGCTCTACGACAAAGTTTACTTCGGCCCCTCCCCCATTGGCGTAATGTATTTTGACTTTTGTAGGTGGCGCTGTCGCGCCATTTTTTTTTTCCCCAAAATGAAACACACATTTTAATTAATTTTTCGCCGGATCTGAATTTTGGGCAAAGTTTGGTGAGTTTTCGACAATGTTCAGGGGGTCAAATTCCTGCTCAAAGAGCAGAAGAAGAAAGAAGAAAGAAAGAAAGAAAGAATAATAATATTTCCGAGAAAAACAATATCGTCGCTTTCGCGACGATATCATATTATACATTTTTGGAAAGCTCTAAGCGATCCGCACGCACCCGTGTGGTTCCTGGGTGGATGACGAGCGCTTCGCGCTCGTCATCCACTATATACCCCCATTCACACTATATACCCCCATTCATTTTAATGCAATAATAAGTATAAAGGGCCCACACCTCCGGTGTGGGCTTCACTGTTTTACACAGTGAGTTTACGGTTGACATGGGGACAGCGCTTCGCGCTGTTTTTGTGCGCTCCGCGCACTTAGGTTCAGTGCGCTGCGCGCACTGCGCTGTGATTGCGATTACAATAGGCCCTTGCGACGGCAGGCCGCTCGGGCCTAATAATAATATTTCCGAGAAAAACAATATCGTCGCTTTCGCGACGATATCATATTATACATTTTTGGAAAGCTCTAAGCGATCCGCACGCACCCGTGTGGTTCCTGGGTGGATGACGAGCGCTTCGCGCTCGTCATCCACTATATACCCCCATTCACACTATATACCCCCATTCATTTTAATGCAATAATAAGTATAAAGGGCCCACACCTCCGGTGTGGGCTTTACTGTTTTACATGGTGAGTTTACGGTTGACATGGGGACAGCGCTTCGCGCTGTTTTTGTGCGCTCCGCGCACTTAGGTTCAGTGCGCTGCGCGCACTGCGCTGTGATTGCGATTACAATAGGCCCTTGCGACGGCAGGCCGCTCGGGCCTAATTAAAGCCGCAAGCGGCATCGAACGGCCCTCGCGGGCCGTGCCTCCTTTAGCGCCTCTGTAACACCACTACATTTTATTGCCCTGATGTACCATTAATCCGTCAGTAAACACAGACGAAAAGTTGCATTTTAGCCTGTCCTTGTGAATAATGGCACCCACCTGAAGAGGGCGCTGGCGCGCCCACTATATTTTATTGCCCTTGAGTGCCATTAATCTTTGTCAGTAAACATGAAAACGGCATTTTTTGCCTCCATGTGAATAATGTCTCCAACATGCAGAGGGCGCTAGCGCGCCCATAATCTATTTAATTTCACAAGCAGCATCGGGTTCTATTTCACTGACCACCGTCTGTGCCTCGATTGTTGCATCTCCATTGCCGCGCCTCTGTAACCCTACCGAGGGCGCTAACGCGCCAACTACATTTTATTTCCCTGATGTGCCATTAATCTTTGTCAAAACTAAATATTTAGCCTGTCCATGCGAATAATGGCTCCAACCTGTAGTGGGCGCTAGCGCGCCCCAAATCTTTTTTGTTTCACAAGCAGCGTTGTACGGCCGTACTTCAATGACCACTGGCCACAAGCTCCTGACAGGGGGCGCTAACGCGCTGTAATGTTGTATAATGTGAGATCTATGTGTCTGTCCCGTCAGAAAAACATGGTGGGCCTCAGTCGTCTCCATGGCAACACCGTACAAAACACCGTGTGGTTCCTGTTAGCTTATTTTATCAGGATGCCATCAACTATTATTCTGCCAAATTACATACATTTCCTACAAACTAATTGTTTGACTACCAATGCATTTTTTCTTCTCAAACTAGAGGGGGCGCTATCGCGCCCACTGTCATTGGTTTACATTTGTTGTGTCCAGGGGTGAAGGGTCAACATACTGTTTATCTTTTTTTCATGGGAGTATTTTCACTTTTGTAGGTGGCGCTGTCGCGCCTTTTTTATTTCCCACAAATGGAACACATGTTTAAAAAAAATAAAAATCATTTTAACATTGAGTAAAACTTTGTGACTACACATACAGAAGGCGCCAACGTGCCTGGCATTTCTGACTTTACTTACATTAAGTGTGATTAAATCATGTGAGCGATCAGGCAAACACATGTAGGATCTCATTATGCATCTCCACCAGTCATCAATGAACCACTATTCCACAGATTTAGCTTCTGTGTTGATTTATTTGAGTAAACCCAATAAAAACGACTTACATGTTCAATAAATGTCATGCTATTGTTGCAAATGCAAATATGCAATTCTCTGGCCACTTTCTGTCCTTTCTTTAAGAGCAAATATTTTCCATCAGTATAATACATGTCTTATTTAATTATTGGAAATCACGTCATCACAGGAGTAAAAGTATATCTGTATAATATCTGTATATAAAGTACAAAGAACTCCCAGTTTAGAAACTACATCTCTCAAACTCCAGTCTGAGTGATTAACCATTGAGCCAAAGAGAAACAGAAATCTACTAAGAATTGTGATAAAATAACTCTCCCCTGATCACACAGCTCTTGTGCAGATATAAGTATCTCAGAAACAAATAATCTCTCCTGTCCTGGTTTATATTTGTAGTCCTGAAACTCACTAAACTAATCATGTCCAAACGGAGGCTGTTTCTGTGTCTGTTTCTGCTCAGAGCACGTCTCCTCAGCCCCTCCCATCCCTGTGTATTTTCTGCCCAGTAACAGCGCCCCTCCCCTCCCCCACGAGCCCCACCCTCCGCTCCCTCCGCTCTGATTGGTGGAGAGACTGCGCTATCTGTGACTCACTGGAGTCTATAAATAGAAGGGGGAGAGGACAGAACGTGCCAGACTTCGGGTGAAGTCACTTGTGAGTGAACCAGCTTTGTCTTCTCAAACCTTGGCTTGCCTTTGCGATCATCGGATCATTGGATTACTGTTTTTTGGTTGTTAGTCTTTTGTAGTCTTTTGTGAGTTTTATCGTCTTTTGTGTGGACTTTTTTTTTGATTGAGGACATCTTCTTCGGCTGGAGAAAGGACCGTCTGATCGTCTTTGACTTTCAGCAAAGAGCCACTTTCCCAGGAGAAGGTAAGAAAAAACAATGTTTTACTCTCTTAATTGCTGTTTATTTCAAATGTGGGGTAAAGTGCTAGCTTTTTTGTGATTAAGTTTAGTTTAGTTTGTTAGCCTATTGTTCTCAGATGCTAATGTTGCTAGCAGGTGGTGTTTGAAGACCTTGTGCATTAAGGCTGGCTTTTGTGTGATTTAATTTACTTCTGCTGGATGCTTATTGTTGGCTAAATGTCTATCACGCTGTTGTAGGTTGACGGAGTTCATTAATGTTGGCTTTAGTTTGATTTTCGTTTAGTTGTGGATGGAGGCCTCGTGTTTTCTTCATATGCTAATGCAGCTAGCAGGCTTTTTTTCTGTCCCTGTGCCCTGTGCCACATGTTCAGTGATCACATAATAGAGCTAAAATAATGGCATAAAGATGCTAAATGTGCTATCACGCTGTTGTAGGTTTAGTTGTGGATGGAGGCCTCTGTTTTCTTCATATGCTAATACGGCTAGTAGGCTTTTTTTCTATGTCACTGTGCCTTTGAAGTTGCGTCTCATGCTCCGGCGGCCATTACGTCTCTTCCATGTGCTATTATCTGCATAATAGGACACGGGCGGCCATTTTGTGTCTCATATGTGTAACAGGGCTCTGTTTTATTGATCCATGTTAACTTTACTGTCGTGTTCTGACCTGGCTCATGGTCCAGTCTCAGTGTGGTACTGGTTCAGACCTAATGTTCCTCCTCGTGAGAGGTGTCTGTGTGATGGAGAGCCGCCATTTTGATTCTGGGACTGTGTTTGCATTAGACCTGCTGGTTCATCTTTTTTCATTCGTCATGTTGTAAATATGTTTTGGAACAGTTTTATAGTGTCACTTAACACCTAATGTTTCTTAAACAAAATAGCATGTTTTTTTAAAAACTGATTTTATGGAGATTAAGTTGGCTTTTCTATCCTTTTCAAATCACTATCTTATTGAAGTTGAATTGTTTTGTTAGTGAGGAACACTCTTATTTCTTGTTTGCATTAGGTGAAATGGTCCAGTTATTAACAGTTAGATCCTCTGTGGTGATGTGTTTTTTTGTGTTTCTCTGCTGTGAGAGCGTGTGTGATGAGGCTGTTTTATTGTGTGATGTGAAGGTAATGTAATGTAATTGTGTAATGTTCTGACTAAGGTTATGGTTCAGACCTGCTGTGAGGGGGAGGATGCTGCTCCTCTGTTTGTTATTGCAGCCAATGCTGTCGACCTGTTGGTTCATGACTTGTCGTCTTTCATGATGTGGAACATTCAGATTTATTGCACATGTTCTCTATGAAGATTTCTGCTTTAGTTCTGATGTTCTAGGTTAAGATTGAGTTGGTGTTTTGTGTTTTAAGTTGCATCGTGTATTTCTGATTAGTCCACTTTTTGCAATTGCTTATCTGATCTGTTTGTGAATGTTTGAAATTAACAATAGTTTTCAGTTGCTCATATAATCTGGAATGTTCCCACTGTGTGGCTTTAAAGTGATGGTCTGTACATTTCAGGCTAGTTTCTCGTTCTGTTAATGTCCTTGTGTTTTACTTAAAGCTTCATTGTGTAACTTTTAGGAGTGTTTTAAAGACCACTGTGATGGAAAGTAAAGGTGCCATGTTGACCACTCATATACAGCCGCTGGGTCACTACAAGGTCAAATACACACATTTGATCTGTTTTTACTCTGACACCTCACAAGTAAATTATCATTTAAAACTGTTGTGAAGAAGTCTTTGTTCTTGGTTTTGCCTGTTTGCATTGGGTGAAATTTGGAGCACAGTTAGCCTCTGTGTGGTGGTGTTTTTTGCTGACTCTCTGCTGTGGTAGCGTGTGTGATGTACAGGTGTTTATATTATAATATCTGAAGTGCAGTGCTGTGGGCAGCCATTTCGTCTTTGTAAAAGGTTCATACTGTCTTGTTAGGTTAAGTCTATTACAGTTTTGTTATTTTAGTAATACAGAAGGTTTAGTTTACCTGCTTCACTAGTTTCAATCACTTCCTGTGATCTTCCTCTGGAAGGAGGGAGATGAAGAAGATCACAGGAAGCGATCGAAACTAGTGAAGGAGGTAAACTAAACCTTCTGTGTTACTAAAGGAACAAAACTGTAATAGGCAGCCATTTTGTGTCTTGTAGGACAGTTGCTCAGGCGGTTTTATTGTATGTGAATATACATGGGTAACACTTTATTTTACATTACCCTTGATTACTTTCTACCTGCCACATTTAGTACAATGTAATGTTCTATGTAACCATAACACATGGTTACAGAGCAGATTACACTGTACTAAATGTGGCAGGTACAATGTATCAGTGGTAGTGTGAAATAAAGTGTTACCTATAAATGTAATGTATTGATTCATGTCAACATTACTGTAGTGTTCTGGTACTGGTTCAGACCTGATGTAGGGTTTGTACTTGTGAGAGGAGGGACGATGTTCTGTGTGTTTAAGGACAGCCGCCATTTTGTGTCAGATATGATACTGCTAATGTGTTTGCATTAGACTTGTTGGCTCGACTGTGACACTTCACAAATAAATCATCATTTAAAACTATTTTGTTCTAGTAGCTTAACTGTTTGTGGGGAACAAGTCTTTGTTGGTGTAGCCTGTAGTGTGAAAATGTCCAGTTTTGACACAGTTGGCACCTATTTGTTTGCTTTTTTCTGGTTCTCTGTTGTGAGATTGCATGTGATGAACTCTCTGAAGTGCAGTGCTTTGGTAAAGCAGCGTAAGGCTTGTTTCTCGTTCTGTTTGTTAATGTCCTTGTGTCTTAGTTAAAGCTGCATTATGTAACTCTCATGTGGAAAAAAAAGTTTATTTTTGTGGGTATTTGACTTGGTAGTAACCTGGTTCTCTCTTGTGAGATTGCATGTGATGAACAGGAGTACATATTCTCTGAAGCGCAGTGCTCTGGGTGTTCATTGTGTGCATTGCAGGTCATTTGTCCTTGTTTGAACACGTCTGTGCTGAGCTGTGTTTGCATTAGATGTTTTAGTTCATGATTTAAACATCTTAAATGTTGTGCAGCTGCTGTTTTACCAAGTCATGTGAATGTTCATGCAGTGATGATGAGGCTTGTTGAAGACTTGGTTTAGTTCTGTGTTTTGTGGATCATTTTAATATGGCAGGTCTTCTATTCACAATGAAGTCTGACCCTGGTGGGTCTTATTGTTTGTGTAGGCCTTGCAGAGTTCTGGTTCTTGTTTAGTCCTGTAGTGTCACGTTTTTACTGTACAGTTTTGTGCAACAGTTAAGTTGATCTGTTTGTGTATGTTTTACAGTGACAATAGTTTTTAGTTGCTCATATAATCTGAAATGTTCCCACTGTGTGGCTTTAAAGTGATGGTCTGTCCATCTTTGCCTGTTTACCTTATCTGCATTTAATTAAAATCTGTCTATGACCACTTTTAGACAGTTAGCCTCAGTATAGTTCTGGTCCATGCTTAGTGCGGATGTTGTTTCAGTGTAAGGTTTGTTAATGTCCTTGTGTCTTAAAGCTGCATTATGTAACTTTCATGTGGAAAAATAGTTTATATTTGTGGGTATTTGACCTTGTAACCCAGTGGGTGTATGAGTGGTCAGCATGGTGCCTTTACTTTCCATCACAGTGGTCTCTAGGACGCTCCAGGATCAATTGTTTGGAAGGTTTTCACTGCTGACTGAGCCTCTCACCAGAAAACCTCCAAAACAATTGTGTATATATTATAATATCTGAAGTGCAGTGCTGTGGGCAGCCATTTCGTCTTTGTAAAAGGTTCGTACTGTCTTGTTAGGTTAAGTCTATTACAGTTTTGTTCCTTTAGTAATACAGAAGGTTTAGTTTACCTGCTTCACTAGTTTCAATCACTTCCTGTGATCTTCCTCTGGAAGGAGGAAGATGAGGAAGATCACAGGAAGCGATCGAAACTAGTGAAGGAGGTAAACTAAACCTTCTGTGTTACTAAAGGAACAAAACTGTAATAGGCAGCCATTTTGTGTCTTGTAGGACAGTTGCTCAGGCGGTTTTATTGCGATGTGAATATACATGGGTAACACTTTATTTTACATTACCCTTGATTACTTTTTACCTGCCACATTTAGTACAATGTAATGTTCTATGTAACCATAACACATGGTTACAGAGCAGATTACACTGTACTAAATGTGGCAGGTACAATGTATCAGTGGTAGTGTAAAATAAAGTGTTACCTATAAATGTACTGTTATAGTGATTCATGTCAACATTACTGTAGTGTTCTGGTACTGGTTCAGACCTGATGTAGGGTTTGTACTTGTGAGAGGAGGGACGATGTTCTGTGTGTTTAAGGACAGCCGCCATTTTGTGTCAGATATGATACTGCTAATGTGTTTGCATTAGACTTGTTGGCTCGACTGTGACACTTCACAAATAAAGCATCATTTAAAACTATTTTGTTCTAGTAGCTTAACTGTTTGTGGGGAACAAGTCTTTGTTGGTGTAGCCTGTAGTGTTGTGTGAAAATGTCCAGTTTTGACACAGTTGGCATCTATTTGTTTGCATTTTTCTGGTTCTCTGTTGTGAGATTGCATGTGATGAACAGGAGTACATATTCTCTGAAGTGCCGTGCTCTGGGTGGTCATTGTGTGTATTGCAGGTCATTCTGTTTTATTGTGTGAAGTGAGGATAAATGCTATGAGAGCGTGTGTGATGATATAAATGTAATGTTCTGACTAAGGTTATGTTTCACACGTGTTTGTCCTTGTTTGAAGAACACGTCTGTGCTGAGCTGTGTTTGCATTAGACGTTTCAGTTCATGATTTAAACATCTTTAATGTTGTGGACAGTTTTATCAAGTCATGTGAATGTTCATGCAGTGATGATGACAGTCTTGTTGAAGACTTGGTTTAGTTCTGTGTTTTGGGGATCATTTTAATATGGCAGGTCTTCTATTCACAATAAAGTCTGACCCTGGCTCATGGTCCAGTCTCAGTGTGGTACTGGTTCAGACCTAATGTTCCTCCTCGTGAGAGGTGTCTGTGTGATGGAGAGCCGCCATTTTGATTCTGGGACTGTGTTTGCATTAGACCTGCTGGTTCATCTTTTTTTATTCGTCATGTTGTAAATATGTTTTGGAACAGTTTTATAGTGTCACTTAACACCTAATGTTTCTTAAACAAAATAGCATGTTTTTTTTAAAACTGATTTTATGGAGATTAAGTTGGCTTTTCTATCCTTTTCAAATCACTATCTTATTGAAGTTGTTTTGTTAGTGAGGAACACTCTTATTTCTTGTTTGCATTAGGTGAAATGGTCCAGTTATTAACAGTTAGATCCTCTGTGGTGATGAGTTTTTTTTGTGTTTCTCTGCTGTGAGAGCGTGTGTGATGAGGCTGTTTTATTGTGTGATGTGAAGGTAATGTAATGTAATTGTGTAATGTTCTGACTAAGGTTATGGTTCAGACCTGCTGTGAGGGGGAGGATGCTGCTCCTCTGTTTGTTATTGCAGCCAATGCTGTCGACCTGTTGGTTCATGACTTGTCGTCTTTCATGATGTGGAACATTCAGATTTATTGCACATGTTCTCTATGAAGATTTCTGCTTTAGTTCTGATGTTCTAGGTTAAGATTGAGTTGGTGTTTTGTGTTTTAAGTTGCATCGTGTATTTCTGATTAGTCCGCTTTTTGCAATTGCTTATCTGATCTGTTTGTGAATGTTTGAAATTGGCAATAGTTTTCAGTTGCTCATATAATCTGGAATGTTCCCACTGTGTGGCTTTAAAGTGATGGTCTGTACATTTCAGGCTAGTTTCTCGTTCTGTTAATGTCCTTGTGTCTTACTTAAAGCTTCATTGTGTAACTTTTAGGAGTGTTTTAAAGACCACTGTGATGGAAAGTAAAGGTGCCATGTTGACCACTCATATACAACCGCTGGGTCACTACAAGGTCAAATACACACATTTGATCTGTTTTTACTGTGACACCTCACAAGTAAATCATCATTTAAAACTGTTGTGAAGAAGTCTTTGTTCTTGGTTTTGCCTGTTTGCATTGGGTGAAATTTGGAGCACAGTTAGCCTCTGTGTGGTGGTGTTTTTTGCTGACTCTCTGCTGTGGTAGCGTGTGTGATGTACAGGTGTTTATATTATAATATCTGAAGTGCAGTGCTGTGGGCAGCCATTTCGTCTTTGTAAAAGGTTCATACTGTCTTGTTAGGTTAAGTCTATTCCAGTTTTGTTCTTTTAGTAATACAGAAGGTTTAGTTTACCTGCTTCACTAGTTTCAATCACTTCCTGTGATCTTCCTCTGGAAGGAGGAAGATGAGGAAGATCACAGGAAGCGATCGAAACTAGTGAAGGAGGTAAACTAAACCTTCTGTGTTACTAAAGGAACAAAACTGTAATAGGCAGCCATTTTGTGTCTGCAGGACAGTTGCTCAGGCGGTTTTATTGCAATGTGAATATACATGGGTAACACTTTATTTTACATTACCCTTGATTACTTTGTACCTGCCACATTTAGTACAATGTAATGTTCTATGTAACCATAACACATGGTTACAGAGCAGATTACACTGTACTAAATGTGGCAGGTACAATGTATCAGTGGTAGTGTAAAATAAAGTGTTACCTATAAATGTACTGTTATAGTGATTCATGTCAACATTACTGTAGTGTTCTGGTACTGGTTCAGACCTGATGTAGGGTTTGTACTTGTGAGAGGAGGGAAGATGTTCTGTGTGTTTAAGGACAGCCGCCATTTTCTGTCAGATATGATACTGCTAATGTGTTTGCATTAGACTTGTTGGCTCGACTGTGACACTTCACAAATAAAGCATCATTTAAAACTATTTTGTTCTAGTAGCTTAACTGTTTGTGGGGAACAAGTCTTTGTTGGTGTAGCCTGTAGTGTTGTGTGAAAATGTCCAGTTTTGACACAGTTGGCATCTATTTGTTTGCTTTTTTCTGGTTCTCTGTTGTGAGATTGCATGTGATGAACAGGAGTACATATTCTCTGAAGCGCAGTGCTCTGGGTGGTCATTGTGTGTATTGCAGGTCATTCTGTTTTATTGTGTGAAGTGAGGATAAATGCTGTGACAGCGTGTGTGATGATATAAATGTAATGTTCTGACTAAGGTTAGGTTTCACACGTGTTCATGTTTGAACACGTCTGTGCTGAGCTGTGTTTGCATTAGATGTTTTAGTTCATGATTTAAACATCTTAAATGTTGTGCAGCTGCTGTTTTACCAAGTCATGTGACTATTCATGCAGTGATGATGACAGTCTTGTTGAAGACTTGGTTTAGTTCTGTGTTTTGGGGATCATTTTAATATGGCAGGTCTTCTATTCACAATAAAGTCTGACCCTGGCTCATGGTCCAGTCTCAGTGTGTGTTTTAAGTTGCGTCGTGTATTTCTGATTAGTCCGCTTTTTGCAATTGCTTATCTGATCTGTTTGTGAATGTTTGAAATTGGCAATAGTTTTCAGTTGCTCATATAATCTGGAATGTTCCCACTGTGTGGCTTTAAAGTGATGGTCTGTACATTTCAGGCTAGTTTCTCGTTCTGTTAATGTCCTTGTGTCTTACTTAAAGCTTCATTGTGTAACTTTTAGGAGTGTTTTAAAGACCACTGTGACGGAAAGTAAAGGTGCCATGTTGACCACTCATATACAACCGCTGGGTCACTACAAGGTCAAATACACACATTTGATCTGTTTTTACTCTGACACCTCACAAGTAAATCATCATTTAAAACTGTTGTGAAGAAGTCTTTGTGCTTGGTTTTGCCTCTTCGCATTGGATGAAATGTCCAGTTTTGAACAGTTAGCACCTATTTGTTTGCTTTTTCTGGTTCTCTGTTGTGAGATTGCTTGTGATGAACAGGAGTACATATTCTCTGAAGTGCAGTGCTCTGGGTGGCCATTTTGTGTATTGCAGGTCATTCTGTTTTATTGTGTGATGTTTGGATAGATGCTGTGAGAGCGTGTGTTAAGAACAGGAGTGTTGGCATGGCTGAAGGTTCAGCCTCAGTATGGTGCTCGTGCAGACCTGATGTAGTGTTTATCGTTGTGACAGCACATCTGTGTGATAGAGAGCGGCCATTTTGTCTCAGATGTTTTGGTTCATGATTTCTCATCTTTCATGTTGTGGAACAGTTTCATTGTGTCGTGTATTCATGTTTGTTTTTGGTGCAGACTTGGTTTTGTTCTGTGTCTTGTTGATTTGATTTATTTGTTTTCATTTTAAGCTAATTTTAACTTGATAGATTCCTCTAAGATTTAATCTTAATGATTTCTGTTCCTGGTGGGACTGTTTACATTTTTTGTATAGTTTGCATTCTGGTCCAAGCTTGGTGCGGATGTTTCAGTTTAAGGTTTGTTTCTCGTTCTGTTTGTTAATGTCCTTGTGTCTCACTTAAAGCTGCATTATGCAACTTTTATGTGGAGAAAATAGTTGATATTTGTGGGTATTTGACCTTGACCCTGAAGTGCAGTGCTGTGGGTGGCCATTTTGTCTTTGTAAAAGGTTCATACTGTCTTGTTAGGTTAAGTCTATTACAGTTTTGTTATTTTAGTAAGACAGAAGGTTTAGATTACCTGCTTCACTAGTTTTGATCACTTCCTGTGATCTTCCTCTGGAAGGAGGAAGATGAGGAAGATCACAGGAAGCGATCAAAACTAGTGAAGCAGATCAGCTAAACCGTCTGTCTTGCTAAAAGAACAAAACTGTAATAGGCAGCCATTTTGTGTCTTGCAGTACAGTTGCTCAGGCGGTTTTATTGTATGATGTGAATATAAATGGGTGTGTAATAACACATGGTTACATAGAACACATGGTTACAGAGCAGATTACACTGTACTAAATGTGGCAGGTACAATGTATCAGTGGTAGTGTAAAATAAAGTGTTACCTATAAATGTAATGTTATATTGATTCATGTCAACATTACTGTAGTGTTCTGGTACTGGTTCAGACCTGATGTAGGGTTTGTACTTGTGAGAGGAGGGACGATGTTCTGTGTGTTTAAGGACAGCCGCCATTTTGTGTCAGATATGATACTGCTAATGTGTTTGCATTAGACTTGTTGGCTCGACTGTGACACTTCACAAATAAATCATCATTTAAAACTATTTTGTTCTAGTAGCTTAACTGTTTGTGGGGAACAAGTCTTGTTGGTGTAGCCTGTAGTGTTGTGTGAAAATGTCCAGTTTTGATACAGTTGGCATCTATTTGTTTGCTTTTTTCTGGTTCTCTGTTGTGAGATTGCTTGTGATGAACAGGAGTACATATTCTCTGAAGTGCCGTGCTCTGGGTGGTCATTGTGTGTATTGCAGGTCATTCTGTTTTATTGTGTGATGTTTGGATAGATGCTGTGAGAGCGTGTGTTAAGAACAAGAGTGTTGGCATGGCTGAAGGTTCAGCCTCAGTATGGTGCTCATTCAGACCTGATGTAGTGTTTATTGTTGTGACAGCACATCTGTGTGATAGAGAGCGGCCATTTTGTCTCAGATGTTTTGGTTCATCATTTCTCATCTTTCATGTTGTGGAACAGTTTCATTGTGTCGCGTATTCATGTTTGTTTTGGTGCAGACTTGGTTTGGTTCTGTGTCTTGTTGATTTGATTTATTTGTTTTCATTTTAAGCTAATTTTAACTTGATAGATTCCTCTAAGATTTAATCTAAATGAGTTCTGTTCCTGGTGGAACTGTCTACATGTTTTGTATAGAGTTTGCATTCTGGTCCAAGCTTGGTGCGGATGTTTCAGTTTAAGGTTTGTTTCTCGTTCTGTTTGTTAATGTCCTTGTGTCTCACTTAAAGCTGCATTATGCAACTTTTATGTGGAGAAAATAGTTGATATTTGTGGGTATTTGACCTTGTGTTTGACAGCGGCTGTTTTCTTGATTCATGTGAACTTTACTGTAGTGTTCTGGTCTGGCTTAGGGTTCAGCCTCAGAGTGGTACTGTTTCAGATCTGATGCAGGGTTTGTATTTGTGACATGTCTGTGGTAGGAGGAGGAGCTGCCCTGTGTTTAAAGGCCCTATGTGACTTTGAAAAGGAAATCACTAAATTAAAATGTTGTTTGTGGGCCAAACTCATTCCTAACTTTCGGAACATATTTGTAGCATCCAAAATTGTCAGTTTAAAGGCAATATATTAGACCTGTTGGTTCTTTCTTGTTGTGGAGCAGCGTCATGTTTTAATGTAGTGATGATAACACTGTTGGTGCAGACTTGGTGTGGCTCTGTGTCTTGTGTACGTCTTTTTTGTTTATTGCCTTATACCTGATGGGTCCCACTAATGATGAATTCTACAGTTCAGATGAATTCTACAGTTTAGATCATTTGACTGTTTTGAGTTAATAGTTTTTAGTTGCTTATGTTATGTGGAATGTTTTGATGAAACGGGCCGTAAATGACTGTCTTCTTGGTACAACCGAGATAGTGGCTTAGTACTGCTTGGGATAAGGTCTTTCTTTTGTTACTCTTTGGTGAAAATTTGGGAAGTGGAGCGTTTTCTGTTGTCAGATTTGGAAATGTATTGTCTGTGTCTGGCAGGTTGACTAAATCTCACTTTAGGCTATATTTGGTGTTAAACTAGATACATCTAGGATCATGTGGTTTTGGTTTTGCTGGTTCTGGCTTGGTCCATGTCTGGTCCTGTCTGTGAGGACACTGAGGACAGAAGTTGTTTCACATTAAACCTGAATTAAATCTTTAGCTGTTGACAGTGTGGACTGAGTCATACCAGTCCATGCTGTGGTCGTCTCTGCCTCAGTCCATTGATGCCAGAATGAGGTCAGTACCTTCTACAGCACCATCACAAGACTGAGGCTAGGATGATATGAAGTGTTGTTTCTCTATGCGTCTGACTTTAGTTTAAGACATGGCTACTTCGGTTTGATTGTTTGACCATTGTGTTGTTTACTCATTCCACTTTTGTATTTCAGATGCCGCGCGGCAAGGGGTCCAGGCGATCCCTTGCGGCCAAGAGGAGGAGGGAGAAGCAGCTCGCGGGGCAGTGCGTTGTTCCTGAGGAGGAGCTCGCGGGGCAGTCTTCTGTTCCCGTCGAGCTGCTCCCGGGGCAGTGCGCTGTACCTGACGAGCTGCTTGCGGGGCAGTCCGCTCTTCCCGAGGAGGAGCTCGCGGGGCAGTCCCCTGTTCCCGTCGAGCTGCTCCTGGGGGAGTCGTCTGGTCCCGTCGAGCTGCTCCCGGGGCAGTCGGCTGTTCACGAGGAGGAGCTCGCGGGGCAGTCCGCTGTTCCCGTCGAGCTGCTCCCGGGGCAGTCGGCTGTTCCTGAGGAGGAGCTCGATCCCTCTCCTCTTTGGCCCCCCGTCGAGGAACGTAAGTGGATTTCAGAATACTTCCACCTCCTTTTTAATTCTGTTTGATATTACAATGATTTCTCTTGTCTTTGAAGCCCGTGGACCCGGCTACCGACACCGTCCCCAGGTTTGGCCCACTGGAGTGTCCGGGAAGCAGCACCGGCTGGTGCTCCCGCAGGAGTCTCCCGACAAGAAGGCAAGTTCACGTGTTTGAGAAGGAAATAAATGTGTGACTTTTGATGTGCTGACAATCACTAAATACAGATTGTTTCTTTTTTGGTCTTAGTTCATTCTGCTTGTCGGGAACTCCCATCTGCGAGCCATCGTGGACCAGCACGTGCCGATGCAGGAGGGGCACTATTCCTTCGGCTTCAGCGCGACGCCTGGTGGTGGACCCTCGCACATCCACAGGGAGCTGGCTGGGACCACCCTGCCCCGAGGTGGGTACAGTTGTACTAGCAACATTTTAGCCTTTTAAAAAAAAAAAAAAAAAAAAAAAATTTTTTTTTTTTTTTTTTTACATTTTTGAAATGTCTCATATAGTTCAGCACGTTTGACCTCTGACCCTTCTCTTGTTGTCAGAGCCAGCGCTTGTCGTTCTGATGGCACCCTGCAACGGACTGACGACGTGCCGGACGTTGGACCAGGCTGCGAGGGAGTTCGGCCAGCTCCTGGCCTACGTCTGTGGACGCTGGCCCAAGGTGTGTACTTCACTTCTATGAGGTCTGAAAGTACTTCATTATTGTATTTAATATGTCTAAATTGTAATTTTGTGTTCGTAGGTGTGTGTCGTGGATTTTCCACCTCGGCTTAGCGCTGGGGTGGAGATTCAGACCCTCCTTCGGCAGGCGTACCACCGCATCGCTGTTGGCATGGGTATGTATAAAAAATGCAACTGTCATCACTATTTTCCTTAGAGTGGCGCATACTTTAACATGTTCTTTTTGTTGCTAACATCTGTTTTAGGGATCCGCTACTTCCGTGTAGCACACAAGTTTCCCCGGAGCAAAGGGCATCTGTGGGCCAGGGATGGTGTAAGTACAGTCTCTCTCTTTAAAGTTGACCATTTTAATGTTTTATTTAACGTGGGTGAATGATGTGTTTCAGACTCACCTGAGCGACGACTTTGGCATGCCCATCCTCGTCCAGCTGCTGTGGCAGGCGTGCTACATGCAGCTGGAGCTGGATGACGCTGCCGCTGTTGCGCCGGTGTCTCCTCCCCCGCCCCGCCCGGTCACCAGGAGGGTTTCCCCAAGAGTGGAGGTGCCCGAGCCGCTGCCCGTGCCACCTCCACCCCCTCCTGAGTGGACAGAGGTTCGACGGGGCAGCAAGGTGAGAAACTGTTCCTGTTTTGTTAAAGCATTGTTAACTGAAGTTGCATTTTACTGACTGCTTTGTGTTTATCTCTGTCACTCAGTCTGGGGTCTCCCCCGTGAGCCCCAAGGGACTGCTGCAGGCGCAGGAGGTTAGTGTTCTACTCTATAAAGCTATGGTTAGATTGTGAGTGCTGTAACTAAACTGTCTGTTTCCTTTGTTTTGAGGTGGAGACCGTGTTCTCCTTTCCCTTGTCGCCTTGCCTCTTCAGCCCTGCCATGCTGGTGGAGATGGAGCGGTTCTCTCCATCTCACGGCGGCTGTGGCCAGGGCATCGGCTCCTTTCCTTCGGGAAAGAAGGTAAGTATCAGATCTTGTGTGAAATGTTGTTGTTTAATCATGATTTCTGAGCTGGTGAAATAACACGTCTTTTTTTTTTTGCAGACGTCTCGGACGAGGCGTCGCAAGCGTGCCGCCCCAAAGAGACGCCGGCCCACGCGGCAGGTAGGTGTTTTTAAGGCTGTGCTCTTTATACATTCTAAAGAAATTAATGCATATTTGTTATTTTGTTTATTGTAGGCGCGGGCAGCACAAGAGGTTGTGGCGGTGAGACCCGGCTCATCTGCCAGCTCTGTGTCTACTATGGAGGAGGACCAGGTCAGTGTCGTTTAAAGTGGCTGAATAAGTTTATACATTGTAACTTCTTTGATTATTAACAAATGTTGTCCTCTAGGTGGCGGCAGCTGTCGTGGAGGTGACACCAGGAACGTCACCTACCAGCGTGGTCATCCTGGACGGCTTCCTGGAGGAGGAGGTGTGTGTACTTTTTATTAATTGACATTCTATGATCTGTCATGAAGTAGTATCTAACACGTTATTCTTTTTGCAGCTGCAGTTCGTGGATGTGGGGGTGATTCCAGGAGCATCACTCACCAGTTCCCCCGACGCCCCAGTGGTCTTCGTGGACCAGGTGAGATGATGATTTTTATGCATCATTTTCAAAAGCAGCTACACTGAACAGAGTGAGATCCGCTTTACTTTGAGAGATGTCTAATGGTTATGTGTTTTCTTTGTGACTTGTAGATGAAGAGGACCAGCCCCCTTTCAGCCAGTCAGCCGTCTCCACGCCGCAGCATTCCACCAGCTGTCCACGGGGAGAGCGCTTCTGACGCCAGGGACCCAGATAAGTCTTGCATTTGTTGTGCACAGTCTGACATAGATGTTAGTGATAGTGAAAGCCTTATTACGTTTGGTAGTAGCGATGTAGAGATGGAGGTTGATAGTCCTGTAGCTTGTGCTGATATAGTTATGGAGGATAGCGTTCCTGTTGGTATTCCGAGTTGCGTTAGGGGTAGTTTTCATCAGGCTGATGACAGGTTCCCGTATGGAGGGGCTCAGTGTGCAGCCATAGCTCTGGTGGCATTAGCTAGGCACACTGTGTCCAGTGTGTTTACATGGCAGCAAAAGGATTTAGACAGGACTTTAGTGATTGGTGATGCTGTTTACACAGAGCTTAGGGATAACGACCTGACTCATGGGCACGAGCTCTTACTAGCTTCTGACTTGCCCAAAGAGTCAGTTATTGATGGTCAACCGTTTGAGTTTGAGTTCAGTCAGCCGGTCGCTGGGGCTGCAAATGTACTAGAGAGTGAGCTTATTGTGTCCGGTACCTGTGTGACCTTAGATGGTGGTTTAGGGGAGATGTTGGCACACTATGATGCATGTCTACTGACGATGTGTGGCAACACTTGTGCAGTCATTAAAGACAGTGGTAGGTACGCGGTGGTGGACTCACACAGTCGTAGTGCGACTGGGATGGTTGACCCTGATGGTAAAAGCGTTGTACTTTACTTTAGCAGCCTGGATGATTTATATGCTCATTTTTGCGCGTTAGCTGACTGTTATGAAGTTGAATATAAGTTGTTTGAGATTACAGGCGTTGTTGTTGTGGTTGTTGGTTTGAAGTGTGAAGCGTCAGAGGTCATTTTGCCTCAGACGCCTGACACTTCTGACCAAAGGCCAAAGCGTAAAAGGTCAGTTAAAGCTAAGTCGTCTGTTCCCAAACGCACACTCACAAGTAAGAGGGTGAAACGTGAACGTGAATGTGACGATTTGGATGTTGTGTGTGCTGATATAGTTATGGAGGATAGTGTTCCAGTTGATAGTCCTGTTGTAGCGTGTGCTGATATAGTTATGGAGGATAGTGTTCCCGTTGATATTCCGAGTTGTGTTAGGGGCAGTTTTCATCAGGCTGATAGCAGGTTCCCGTATGGAGGGGTGCAGTGTGCAGCCATAGCTCTGGTGGCATTAGCTAGGCACACTGTGTCCAGTGTGTTTACATGGGAGCAAAAGGATTTAGACAGGACTTTAGAGATTGGTGATGCTATTTACACAGAGCTTAGGGGTAACGACCTGACTAATGGGAATGATAACTTAGTAGCGTCTGACTTGCCCAAAGAGTCAGTTGTTGATGGTCAACCGTTTGAGTTTGAGTTCAGTCGGCCGGTCGCTGGGGCTGCAAATGTAGTGGAGCATGAGTTTATTGTTTCTGGTTCTTGGGTCACCTTAGATGGTGGTTTAGAAGAGATGTTGGCACACTATGATGCATGTCTACTGACGATGTGTGGCAACACTTGTGCAGTCATTAAAGACAGCGGTAGATACGCGGTGGTGGACTCACACAGTCGTAGTGCGACTGGGATGGTTGACCCTGATGGTAAAAGTGTTGTTGTTTACTTTAGCAGCCTGGATGAAGTGTATGCTCATTTTTGCGCGTTAGCTGAGTGTTATGGACTTGAGTATAAGTTGTTTGAGATCACGGGTGTTGTTGTCGTGGTGGTTGGTTTGAAGTGTGAAGCGTCTGAGGTCATTTCCCCTCCGAAGCTTGACACTTCTGACCAAAAACCAAAGCATAAACGGTCAGTTAAAGCAAAGTCGTCTGTTCCCAAACACACACACACACCTAAAAAGACAAAGCTTGATCGTGAATGTGATGTTGATTGGGATGTTGTTTGTACCGGTGCCACAGATGATGCTCTTGATTTTATTCCTCTTCAGGAGAATGTTTGTAGGGCACTGTGTCAGAACCTTAACATTGACTATGAGAGACTCGCTGTAGCAGAACCAGAAACAACAGATCCTTTGAGATCGTTAAAGTTAGATGTGCCTTGTACAAATGATAAAATCGTTGCCGACGGTAACTGTTTCTTTCGCTCGATCTCGCAGGCTGTTAGTGGCACGCAGAAACATCATAGGAAACTTAGACTTGCGGTCGTTAAACATCTTAAAAGTAATGCATCAAAATACAATAGTATTTTGCGCGATGGCTGCTCTTCTGTGGCCCAGTATATTAACGATAGTAATATGCATAGAGTTAACACGTGGGCCACTGAGATAGAGATCCAAGCAACAGCAGATCTTTTATGTGTAGATATATATACGTTTTTGAGTGGACGTTGGCTTAAATATGGTTGTACTACCAGGCCTTTGTCAACCAGCGGCATCTACCTCGAAAATATTAACAATATTCATTATGAAAATGTAACTTGCGTTAAAAACCCTGTGACCCATAGTTGTTACGGAAGCTGCCAAATTACTAGTTCTATTCTTATGGGTTACAACACTAGGTCTAGACAGGTAGATGCCCAATCAGTGGTTAGTCCAAACACTGAAACGAATGTACAACACAGTAAATTATCCAAGTACATTCAAAACAAAAAGCATAGACATTTAAAAAGCAAATATGCCACAATTAAAGATAGACTGCGTGAAACATTGAGAAGTAGATATAGGGAAAATGTAGATTATAGAGAGGGAAAGAAGACTGCAAATAGAGCTGCAGTCAACCTTAAATATAGAGATGATGTAGATTACAGACAGGGAAAGAAGGCTGCAGACAAAGTTAAATATAGAGAAGATGTAGATTATAGACAGGGAAAGAAGGCTGCAAATAGAGCTGCAGTCAACCTTAAATATAGAGATGATGTAGATTACAGACAGGGAAAGAAGGCTGCAGACAAAGTTAAATATAGAGAAGATGTAGATTATAGACAGGGAAAGAAGGCTGCAGACAAAGTTAAATATAGAGAAGATGTAGATTTTAGAGAGGGAAAGAAGGCTGCAGACCAACTTAAATATAGAGAAAATTTAGATTATAGACAGGCAAAGAAGGCTGCAGTCAATCTTAAATATAGAAACAATGTAGATTATAGAGAACAAAAAAAGTCTGAAAGTAGTGCTGCAGTCAATCTTAAATATAGAGAGAATGTATTTTATAAAGAGGAAAAGAAGGCTGCAGTCAATCTTAAATATAGCGACAATGTAGATTATAGAGAGAAAAAGAAAGTGGCAATCAAGGCAGCAAATAAACATAAATATTGTGCCAATACAGAGTATAGACAAAAGAAAAAGGCAGCTAGCATTAAAAAGTATGAAGATAACTTAAAGCACAAACACGATGTCAGGGCCGCCAGTAAACAGAAGTACAAAGATAGTCCCAAACATAGGCAGAAAGTAAAAACCTATAGTAAAGTGAAATACCACAAAGATGAGCAATACAAAGCTCAAACTCGTGTTGCTTACAGAAATCGTAAAAGGCAAATTAAGCAACAATTGGCCGATAATTTTGATTTGGTTAAGGAACGCTTTTGGCGGGAAGTTGAACACGGTCCTGAACACATTTGTTGCGTGTGCTTTAAATTATTATTTATCAACCAGGTCTTACCTTGTAGAAAGGATGATTTTATGGCTGATCCTAAATGTGCTGCTGTTGCTGAGGCCTGTATCTCAGATGCCTATTTACATACGTGCAGTAAGAGTTGTCCGTCACCGTGTCCGCTGTCTGATTGTAGAGGGAGTTTGTGGATCTGCTACACTTGTAACTCCAAACTTAAAAAGGGTCAAATGCCGGCTGAATGCTCAATAAACAATTTACAATTAGATGATATTCCTCCTGAACTCGCGTGTTTGAACACAGTCGAACAGCATTTAGTGGCGCTCAATATAGTGTTTATGCAGATGTACGCTCTGCCAAAGGGGGGTCAAGGGGGGACTCATGGTCCGGCCACATGTGTGCCGTCCAATATTATTGACACCACTAAGCTGTTACCGCGTCGTAGCATGGACGGATGGTTATTACCTGTGAAGTTAAAGCGGAAACTTACTTACAAAGGCCATTATGAATATCAATACGTCGACACGGGTCGGATAAAGAGCGCGATAGCATTTCTCAAAGCAAACAACCAGCATTATTTAGACATAGAGTTTGATGAAGAGTGGGTTAATGAGTTTGTGAGGCAGGAAGAGGAAGCTACGGATACGGGAGCGACACCAATGGAACAGGGTCAGGCGGCGCAGGGACAGGCGTGGCAGGCGGCGCAGGGACAGGCGGCGCAGGGACAGATGGGGGCTGCACAGGGACAGGAGGCGCAGGGACAGGAGGCGCGGGGACAGGAGGCGCGGGGACAGGAGGCGCGGGGACAGGAGGCGCGGGGACAGGAGGCGCAGGGACAGGAGGCGCAGGGACAGGCGGCGCAGGGGCAGATGGGGGCTGCACAGGGACAGGAAGCACAGGTCCAGGGGGCGAAGGGGCGCGCGGCGAAGGGGTGCGCAGCGAAGGGGCGTGCAGCGAAGGGGCGGCCGGCAAAGGTGCGCGCAGCGAAGGGACAGAAGGGGCAGGGACAGAAGGGGCAGGGAAAGGGGGGAGAGGGACAGGGGGGAGAGGGGCAGGCAGCACAGGGGCAGGCAGCACAGGGGCAGGCAGCACAGGGGCAGGCAGCACAGGGGCAGGCAGCACAGGGGCAGGCAGCACAGGGGCAGGCAGCACAGGGGCAGGCAGCACAGGGGCAGGCAGCACAGGGACAGGCAGCACAGGGACAGGCAGCACAGGGAGAGGATGAAGATTTAGATGATGAGCATCTCCATGACCGTCAGCGTCATTGTATGTTCCAGGACACCTTCTTTATGCCTGCAGATATGGCTCAGGAGGCTCTTGACCACTACTTCCAGGGTGTACTGAATTTGGCTCCGGCAGAGGGGAACAGTCCAGTGAGTTTGCTCACCGATAAGGAAAATGAGGCAAAATGCTTCCCAAAAGAGTTCCCCTTTGGGCGTAATACGTTTCACACCCGTAGGCCTGTTCGTATTACTTTGTGCCGGTATTTCATTAACAGGCTATTGCACGCGGACGGTCGTTTCGCGCGTAATCTTAAATTTCTATTCATGGCTCTGTACATGTTGGAAGTAGAGCAGGTTGTATCGAAGGTCTCCATAGCTTTACGAAAGGGACATGCGTGTCAGGGTTCGGGTAATGCTGCTGCAGATGAAGAATCTTTGGAAAATTTATTACAGTTTGATAGCGGTTATCGTTTTTTAAAGCCTATTAGAGGCACGCCCCCATACTGGCAAGCCACACTCAAAGACTTAATCGCGATGGTGCGCCAGCTCGGTATTCCAACATGGTTTTGTTCATTTAGTTCGGCAGATATGCGTTGGCCAGAAGTCCTCGAGGCCCTGTTAAAAATAGAAGGTAGTACCAGGAGCGTAGAGGACTTAAATTGGGCAGACAGATGTGATCTTTTGCGTCGCCACCCCACAACTGTCGCCCGTATGTTTGATCAGCGGTGGCATAGATTTCAAAATACCGTCCTGAAGTCCCCGGCTCACCCGATAGGCGAAATTATAGATTCCTTTTATCGTGTAGAGTTTCAGCAGCGCGGAAGCCCTCACGTCCATTGTTTATATTGGGTTAGAGATGCTCCCAAGCTCGGAGTTAATACAGACGAGGAGGTAATTGACTTTATTGATAAGTACATTAGTTGTGAATTACCCTCGGATCCAAAATTATTGGAAAAAGTTACTTCAGTGCAGCAGCATTCAAAGCGTCACTCAAAAACCTGTAAAAAGGGAAAAAAGAAGTGTCGCTTTAATTTCCCACGTCCTCCGTCCATGCGTACATTTATTAAAAAAGTAGACCCGGAGAGCGAACCGATTATGCCTAAAGAGGAAGCTGTGGCGTTTATGACTGCACTTAAAGATGCTATTGTAGATGAGAATGTTCCCATTGATAGTGTGCAGTCATTGTTTGCAGCTGCCGGTTTAACACAGGACTCGTTTGAAATGGTGTACCAGGCTTTAGGCGGTCACACTCATGTAGTTTTAAAGCGGGGGATTAAGGAAGTCTGGATTAATAATTATAATGCGAAATTGTTGGATGCTTGGGATGCGAATATGGATATTCAGTTTGTTGTAGATGCGTGGGCGTGCATAGTTTATATAATTTCATATATTTCTAAGGCAGAGAGGGAGATGGGTTTGCTCTTGAGCGCTGCCCAAAAAGAAGCTTCCAAAGATAATGTTAGTGCAAAAGAGGCATTGAAAAAGTTAGGACGCGTTTATTTGCATAATCGTGATGTCTCTGCGCAGGAAGCTGTTTATCGCGTTACAAACATGCACCTTAAGGAATTCTCACGTAAAGTAGAATTCATTCCGACGGGAAACAACATTGTTAGATTGAGCAAACCTATCAGTCAGTTAGATGGTGATTCGGCTGCGGACGATATTTGGATGACCAACATTATAGATCGCTTTAAGAGTAGGCCAAACGATAGTACTTTTAATGATATGTGTATTGCTTCTTTTGTATCTGAATACCGTGTACTTAGTCAAACAGACACATGTCAAAAGGCTATTCCTTTACAAAATTCTTTAGGTGCTGTCGCTAAACGGCAGAACACCAAGCCTGCAATTGTTAGGTATGCACGGTTTTCAGAGACAAAAGATTCAGAGTTATTCCATCTAAGCATCCTTCAATTGTTTTTACCGTATCGCGATGAAGCCGACCTTAAGCCGGCTCCATACGAAACATATAAGGACTTCTATGAAAATGGGGAAGTGCGCTATAGTGACGGGTCGGTGCATTCGGTGAAGGCGATCGTTGATGCGAATAGGTGTCGTTTTGAAGTGGAGGCTGAGGATCTGGATGAGATCCAAGAGGCAATGAACTCTGAAGAGCTTTTGGAAGAGGCATGGGCCGATCTCTGCCCAGAGCTGGAAGTTGAAAGGTTGGAGTCGAAGGAGGAGTTTAGGGAGATGTTGCAGGAGGTCCTCTCTGAGCATGAGCAAGAGCCCATCCCTGACTTAGCTGTAAGGAACGAGGACATTTGTCATTTGGAGAGGACAAATGTTATGAGTCGTCAAGAGGGTCTTGCACTTGTGCGAAGCCTGAATGAGCAACAGCTGTCCATTTTTTACAAAATACGGCAATGGTGCTTAGACAAGGTTGCCGGTAACAACCCTGAGCCATTGCACGTATTCATATCAGGTGGAGCTGGCACCGGGAAGAGTCACCTGATTAGGGCTATTCAGTACGAAGCGTCGCGGTTATTGGCTCCTATTTGTCATAGTCCCGATAACATTAGCGTTTTATTAACGGCTCCGACCGGGATAGCAGCGTATAACTTGGAGGCGGCGACAATCCATACGACGTTTTCTATCCCTGCCAATCCTCCAGCAAAGTATGGTAAGCTTGGAGAGGAAAAGCTAAGTACACTGCGCGCTAGATACATCGATGTTGAAATTGTTGTAATCGACGAAATATCGATGGTTGACAAAAGGGTGTTTGAGTGGATTGACGGTCGTTTGGGTCAAATTAAACAGACGGATGAGGAGATTAAATTTGGAAACGTTTGCGTTATTGCAGTTGGGGATTTTTATCAGTTAGCTCCTGTTGGGGGGGAGGTTCTGTATAAAGAAAATGTAGGCGTCGATTTTTTCAACGATTTGTTTAAAGTAGCGGAATTAAAAACTGTTGTTAGACAACAAGATAGTACATTCGCGGACCTCTTAAACCGGCTAAGAGTGCGCACGAGAGGGACACCCATGCTCCAAAGCGACATAGATATATTAAAGCGTCGTGAAACAGGCGAAGAGCCCGACGTATTGCATATTTTTGCGAGGAGGGTTCATGTTGGGGAATATAACTTAAGAAAGCTTAGTAGCGTTTGTTCAGAGGTGATGACCATAGAGGCGCGTGATTTTGGGATTGATAAGGGCTCCGGTAAAATTAAGGAACTCCATGGTCATCTGTGTTTCCATAAGTCCAAAAAAATGAAACCTAGTTTGGCGGAGGCACTGCATATCGGCGTCAATGCACGCGTTATGCTTTGTAAAAACATAGATCTTTCTGACGGTCTAGTAAATGGGGTATGTGGCATTGTAACTTATATAGTCGAAGATCCCCAGAACAAGAGGTTTCCTTTAGCTATTTACGTGAAATTCGATGACGATAGAGTAGGTGCGAAGACAAGGAAACAGACCCGTACCCCTGCAGACCTGACTGGTTCTACCCGCATAGGACCAGCTGAAGAACAGGTGAATAAACGCACCGAGAGGCGTAGACAGTTTCCGCTTAAACTCGCGTGGGCCTGTACAGTACACAAAGTACAAGGGGTAACTGTAGATGAAGCTGTGGTGTCCCTGAAGAAAATATTTACCGCGGGTCAGGCGTATGTGGCCTTAAGTCGCGTCCGGAGTTTAGAGGGTCTTGTAATTCAAGACTTTTCGGAAAAGGCCATTTACTGCAAGGACAACATTAGAGCCGCGTTAGAGAACCTGCCTCCCTTCGTGGCCGACAGTTTGCCCTGGCACAGACAAGAGGCACATGTTTTGACAGTGTTTTTTATGAATGTACAGGGATTAGCCCGGCATGTGTCTGACTTAGCTTCACGCACACAGCTTTTGCAGCCTAACTGTATCGCTGTGGTAGAGACATGGTTATCTGTAGACTCATCTTTTGATGGTTGTCAAATTGAAGGTTATACCTTCCATAGTCGTCCCCGTAGTATCTCCTACCAGCGCAGTAACCACACAGCGTTGGTTAGTTTACGTGGCCAACATTACGGTGGAGTTGGCATGTACTGTGAGGAAAACCGTAACTATGAAATCACAGTACGAGATTTCGATTTGGAGTGTTTAGTTAATTATTTTGCAGAGCATCAAATCATCATAGCAGTAATTTACCGGCCACCGTCTTATCCCATGTCTCTATTCAAATATAACTTTGACAGGTTATTGAATTGGCTGAGCTCACATTGTGCCACTGTGGCTGTGATGGGAGATTTTAATGACGACGTATTGAAATCTACAAGTCTCTGCAATTTTATGGTAGAAAGAGGTTATGTTCAATACGTCACATCTCCCACAACTGAGAGAGGGACATTAATTGATCATTTTTATCTAAAGTCAAGTGATTACGACATTGACTGTTCAGTCGTGCCAACATACTTTAGCGACCATGAAGGGATCGTCTGTTCTTTTAGGGGGAAGTGCGTTGAGACGCCGCGTTTGGATTAGATTTACTTAAAATGGACAGCTGCTGTTTATTGTGTCGGCTCATCACATTGCTCCTTACATGTGACTTGTCTTGTGTCTCTTACAACTTTGTCTTCCCATGCCTTTTCATCATGCTCTAAGCAGTCCATTCCTCTCTCTTGATTATTGAGCATTCAGGATTGACTCTTTGTCAAAATTGTACATAACATTTTTATAGTTGGCAGCAATCATGTATTTTGACTTTTGTGTGTGTTTGTCTTTGGAAACATTTTGAGTGTTGTATATATTTATGTGTTGGTTCGTTTTGATGATAGCTTGAGATGTTGGATCATGGAAATTCAGTGATGGATTATTTTGAGATATTTATTTGCAGAGGTTTTCTCTTTCCTGACAGGTTTTTTGTGAATCATGCATTACAATATTGGTCTTCCTCCTCTCGACCTCTTTATTAGGTGAAGCTGTGCTCAGTCTTGTAGTTTTCTAATGTCATTTTGTCAGACTGGGGAAACTTATCTGTGACCATGCAGTTAAAGTTTTCCCATTTTGTCTGACAAAAGTACATTTGAAGACTACAAGCCTTTACACAGTGACATCATGTGAAGAGGGAGGTTTCTGAGGAAAACCAAACTTGTAAAGCAGGTGAACAAACAACCTGTCTGTGAAGAGACTGCTTAGCTTTGGATCATGTGTTTGCTGATTTAGGCGTTGTAGTTTTAGGGCTTTCAGTTGTAATAGTTGCTACTGTTGATTTAATTTTGGCTTTATTGTTTGTTGTACCTTACAGTGATGCGTGCACACATACTGTAAGGTTTGTTGTCTCTGGTCTTGAACCATTCTGACTGGTTCAAAGGGTCCCTCGAATGATAAATTAATTATGTAATGTATATATGCCAATTAATAATGTATGTATTGTATTTATATTGTGTATTTTTATGTAATTTATGTAATGTTATGTATTTTATAATGTATTATTGATAACATAATGTAAATCATGTATTCGATTGTAATGACACTAATAATGTTAATAAATTTTCCTCTCCTTGAATCACCACCTTATCGTGGTGGAGAGGTTTGAGCGCCTGAAGGATCCTAGGAGCTATGTTGTGAGGGGCTTTATGCCTCTGTAGGGACTCCCAGGGCAAACAGGTTCTAGGTGACAGGCCAGACCAAGAGTGGTTCAGATCATATTAAATTAAACTATAATGAGGTTTTCACTGATTGATCCTCATTTTTTGTTGTTGTGTATGATGTAAATAGGTTTGAATATATTCACAAGCTTTTTTAAAAGTATTCATGTTTTAATAATGTGACAGAAATTGAAAATGTTTTGTGTTTGTATTTTAAGCGAGAGTTGCTATTGTTTGAAACATGTGTATAAATGATTTGTCAATGTCAATTTAAAGAAGTATTCAACTCAATAAATGTTTTGTTACACTTGTCATTGATTTTGCTTACATTCAAGGCTTGGTCATTTTTCTGGTGTAGAAATTTTATTATGACAAACTACAAAGGCAGCATTAAAATAGTGCACCAATTGTCCATTTAGCAATTCAGATGAAAGAATTCACAGACATGAAGAGCAGGTTTAGTGTTTCAGATACATGCCACATGTTTTTATTAAATGGTCAAACACTGTCAGGTCTTTATTGTGTTTCCTGCCATTTTAGCTGCAACTTCTGAACACAAAGAAAACAAGAGGTCATAATTGATTTTCGGACAAACAGGAAAACACCTCACAGTGGTCTGTGGACTGATGGGGTGGAGGTAGAGAGGGTCTCAAACTTCAGGTTTTTGGGTGTGCAGATCAGTGAGGACCTGACATGGAGCGTAAACACCTGCATTATTAAAGTCCCTATACCTGATATTTTTATTTCAAATAATCAAAGAGGAAATCGGCACTTTTCACAACTTGCAGGGGCACTTTTCAGGATCACTTTCACTAAAATGCAGGAAAACCTGCCTGCAGGTTCATGAAATTGTTGCAATTGCTTTAATTAGATGGAAAGTGTCTTTTTCCCCCCACCAACAACTGAGTTTAAACAACTTTCATCCAATAACTAGAAAAAAATCAGGTACAGCTCCTTTAAGCTAGCTCAGCAGAGGTTATTCTTCCTTTAGACCCTGCTGAGGAACGGGCTCCCTCAGAAGTAGCTCGTCACCTTCTATCACTACCATAGAAAGCATACCAACATACCATACAACTGCATATTATGGTATGTGAGCTGCGCTGCTGCTGAGAAGGACCTGCAGTGTGTGATAAGAACAGCAGACAGGATCTTGGGCTCCTCTCTGCCAAACCTGGATGACATCTACGCCACTTGACTGCTCACACGTGCAGCCAACATAGTGCAGGATCCCACACACCCAGGAAACTGCCTCTTCACCACTCTCTCCTCAGGCAGACTCCAAACTCCCAGGGCGCACACAAACAGGCTGCAGAACAGGTTTACCCACGATCAGTGGAAACATGGCGCAAAGTGCAATAACAGTTGTGCTTTTAATCCTTTTTCAACTGAAGGTTTACTTTGAAAATTAACTTCTGTTTATGATTATTTCTTATGGTATTGGGATGAACGGGGTAGAGACTGAGTGCACTTTAGTGAGCTCCATCAGTGTTCTGGTCTATGGTTCCTTTGTATAAAGATCAGTCTTCTTTTCTACTTATAAAAAAAAATGCATCATTAGGTTGTGTTCTCATGATGTCACAAAAAACGGCCTACAATTTAAAATCAAGGTGGCACAGTTACGAATTTTATTGTGGTAACCATGATTACTATGGTTTATGGCTGGACCTATCCATATGAAACAAAACTTGTCCCAAGGTCCAGCGTCTTCTCTCTCAGCACATGAACTAGCGTCACATGACTTTCTCATTTTGGCTAAAATCTGTCACAATGTTCAGGATTTTCTGTCAACATGTATGAAATTAGGTCAATGTATTTTCCCTTAAATGTTCAAAGAAGTTGTTTTTTATTGTAAAAAATAAATAATAAGCTCAATGTGATGTGTGGCACTTTCCAGCAATAACAATAACCAAACATATTATGTTTGGTTACTGTTTGAGACGATGAGATTACGTATGAATGGGGGACAGTGCATTCTACCTTTCTCAGGTAACATTTTAGCCTCTCCAGCTCCAACCCACAGAGGGCGCTAGCATGCCCAAAATCTTTTTAATTTCACAATGGAATTTGTACTTCCATGTCCGCTGTCCAAATGCACCTAACAGAGGGCGCCAATGCACTGTAATTTTGTACAATGGGACATTTATGACCAGCAGAGGGCGCAAGCAAGCCCCAAATCTTTCATAATTCACAAGCAGCATCGGACGGCCCCAACGGGCCGTACTTCCATTCCACACGCTGCTGACAGAGGGCGCTAACACGCTGTGATTGTGTATAATGTGACATTTACCCCGTGAACTGCGACCTTAACGTGGTGGGGTTGTTTGAGTGCCCGAATGATCCGAGGAGCTATGTTGTCTAGGGCTTTATGCCCCTGGTAGGGTCTCCCATGGCAAACAGGTCCGAGGTGACGGGCACAGCCCGAAAGGGACGACCCACCACCCACAGAGGGATCCGTAGGGGTCGGGTGCGGAGAGGACTGGGTGGCAGTCAGAGGCAGGTACCTCGACGACCTGGTCCACATGCGCAGCTTCTGGCGTTCGAGACATGGAACGTCACTTCGCTGGAGCCTGAGCTTGTGCGGAAGGTTGAGAGATACCGGCTAGATATAGTCGGGCTCACCTCCACGCACAGCTTGGGTTCCGGATCCCAACTCCTGGAGAGAGGCTGGACTCTCCTTTTTTCTGGCGTTGCCCGCGGGCAGTGGCGGCGGGCTGGGGTGGGTTTGCTCATATCCCCCCAGCCGCACTTCCATGACCACTGTCCACAAGCTCTTGACAGAGGGCGCTAATGCGCTGTAATGTTGTATAATGTGAGATTTATGTGTCAGCCCCATTGGAGTAACATGGGGGTTCCCGGTCGTTCCCATGGCAAAACCCTACAAATTACGGTACCATCAACTATTTTTGTACCGAATTTCATCCATTTCGGAGAAACTAATTTTTTTCCCATAATGCAATTTTTCTTCCGCACCTATAGGGGGCGCTATCGCGCCCAATGGCACTTTTTCACATTTGCTGTGTCCAGGGGTGAAAGGTCAATAAAATGTATATTTCCGATTTATAATCGGATTTTGTTTGTGCGAATGGGTCTTTGATGAATCGCAAAATTCTTCGTAAAGATTGCGGCTTCGCCGCAAACAAACCGTAAAACTTAGCCAAAAAATGTGGATAACTTTTGATGCCCCACATCTCGAGATGAGCTGGAGCGATTTTGAGCTAATTTGGTGAAACGCCCTCGAAGGAGTTCGTTAAAATGCGAAGTCAGCGAAAACGCTGACTCAGCATTCTCCGGTCTTCCTTTCAAAATGGCGGACTTCCGGTTTGTCAAGGGGCGTGGCCACAATAATATTTTTTGTTTGTCGTCACATGACGAATATCTGTACCGAATCTCGTCGCTCTACGACAAAGTTGACGTTGGCCCCGGTTGGTCCCGCCTCCATAGACGCAATGTATTTTGATTCACCATGGCAACACCGTACAAAATACGATATGGGTCTCATTGGCTTTTTGGATCGGGATGCCATCAACTATTTTTGTACCGAATTTCATCCATTTCCGACAAACTAATTTTTTTCCCATAATGCATTTTTTCTTCTGCACCTGGAGGGGGCGCTATCGCGCCCAATGTTACTAATTCGCATTTGCTGCGTCCAAGGGGGAAAGGTCAATAAAATGTATATTTCCGATTTTTAATCAGAGTTTGTTTGTGCGAATGGGAGCGATTTTTAGTTTTTGATGAATCGCAAAATACTTCGGAAAGGTTGCGGCTTCGCCGCAAACAAACCGTAAAACTTAGCCGAAAAATTTGGATAACTTTTGATGCCCCACATCTCGAGATGAGCTGGAGCGATTTTGAGCTCATTTGGTGAAACGCCCTAGGAGGAGTTCGTTAAAATGCGAAGTCAGCGAAAACGCTGACTCAGCATTCTCCGGTCTTCCTTTCAAAATGGCGGACTTCCGGTTTGTCAGGGGGCGTGGCCACAATAATATTTTTTTTTTGTCGTCACATGACGAATATCTGTACCGAATCTCGTCGCTCTACGACAAAGTTTACTTCGGCCCCTCCCCCATTGGCGTAATGTATTTTGACTTTTGTAGGTGGCGCTGTCGCGCCATTTTTTTTTTCCCCAATATGAAACACACATTTTAATTAATTTTTCACCGGACCTGAATTTTGGGCAAAGTTTGGTGAGTTTTCGACTATGTTCAGGGGGTCAAATTCCTGCTCAAAGAGCAGAAGAAAGAAGAAAGAAGACGGAAGAAGAAAGAAGAAAGAATTAAAGCCGCAAGCGGCATCGAACGGCCCTCGCGGGCCGTGCCTCCTTTAGCGCCTCTATCTATCCGTGCCACAACCCTACCAAGGGCGCCAGCTTTGCCACACTGCATTTTAATGTCCTGATGTGCCATTAATCTTGGTCAGTAAACATCAAAAATACATTTTTAGCCTCTCCATGTGAATAATGGCTCCAGCCTGCAGAGGGCGCTAGCGCGCCTGTAATCTTTTTAATTTCACAATTAGCATCAGACGGCCCTAACGGGCAGTACTTCCATGACCACTGTCCACAAGCTCCTGACAGGGGGGCGCTAACGCGCTGTAATGTTGCATAAGGTGACATTTATGTGTCAGCCCCATTACAATAACATGGGGGGCCCCGGACGTCACCATGGCAACACCGTACGAAGTACGATATGCGTCTCATTAGCTTTTTGGATCGGAACGCCATCAACTATTTGTGTGCCGAATTTCATCCATTTCCGACAAACAAATTTTTTTCCCATAATGCAATTTTTCTTCTGCACCTGGAGGGGGCGCTACCGCGCCCAGTGTCACTTTTTCACATTTGTTGTGTCCAGGGGTGAAAGGTCAAAAAAATGTATATTTCCGATTTTTAATCGGAGTTTGTTTGCGCAAATGGGAGCAATTTTTAGTTTCTGATGAATCGCAAAATACTTCGTAAAGATTGCGGCTTCGCCGCAAACAAACCATAAAAGTTAGCCAAAAAATTTGGATAAGTTTTGATGCCCCACATCTCGAGATGAGCTGGAGCGATTTAGAGCTTATTTGGTCAAACGCCCTAGGAGGAGTTCGTTAAAATGCGACGTCAGCGAAAACGCTGACTCAGCATTCTCCAGACTTCCTGTCAAAATGGCGGACTTCCGGTTTGTCAGGGGGCGTGGCCACAATAATATGTTTTGTTTGTCGTCACATGACGAATGTCTGTACCGAATTTCGTTGCTCTACGACAAAGTTGGCGTTGGCCCCGCCTCCATCGACGCAATGTATTTTGAATCACCATGGCAACACCGTACAAAATACGATATGGGTCTCATTGGCTTTTTGGATCGGGATGCCGTCAACTATTTTTGTACCGAATTTCATCCATTTCCGACAAACTAATTTTTTTCCCATAATGCATTTTTTCTTCTGCACCTGGAGGGGGCGCTATCGCGCCCAATGTTACTAATTCGCATTTGCTGCGTCCAGGGGTGAAAGGTCAATAAAATGTATATTTACGATTTTTAATCGGAGTTTGTTTGTGCGAATGGGAGCGATTTTTAGTTTTTGATGAATCGCAAAATACTTCGGAAAGATTGCGGCTTCGCCGCAAACAAACCGTAAAACTTAGCCAAAAAATTTGGATAACTTTTGATGCCCCACATCTCGAGATGAGCTGGAGCGATTTTGAGCTCATTTTGTCAAACGCCCTAGGAGGAGTTCGTTAAAATACGACATCAGCGAAAACGCTGACTCAGCATTCTCCGGGCTTCCTGTCAAAATGGCGGACTTCCGGTTTGTGAGGGGGCGTGGCCACTATAATATTTTTTTTTTGTCGTCACATGACGAATATCTGTACCGAATCTCGTCGCTCTACGACAAAGTTTACGTCGGCCCCTCCCCCATTGGCGTAATGTATTTTCACTTTTGTAGGTGGCGCTGTCGCGCCATTTTTTTTTCCCCCAACATGAAACACACATTTTAATTAATTTTTCGCCGGACCTGAATTTTGGGCAAAGTTTGGTGAGTTTTCGACTATGTTCAGGGGGTCAAATTCCTGCTCAAAGAGCAGAAGAAGAAGAAGAAAGAAGAAAGTGTAATTAAAGCCGCAAGCGGCATCGAACGGCCCTCGCGGGCCGTGCCTCCTTTAGCGCCTCTATCTATCCGTGCCACAACCATACCAAGGGCGCCAGCGTTGCCACACTGCATTTTATTGCCCCGATGTGCCATTAATCTTTGTCAGTAAACATCAAAACAACATTTTTAGCCTCTCATGTGAATAATGACTCCAGCCTGCAGAGGGCGCTAGCGTGCCCGTAATCTTTTTAATTTCACAATTAGCATCAGACGGCCCTAACGGGCCATACTTCCATGACCACTGTCCACAAGCTCCTGACAGAGGGCGCTAACGCGCTGTAATGTTGTATAATGTGAAATTTATGTGTCAGCCCATCTGGAATTACATGGGGGCCCCCGGGCGTCACCATGGCAACACTATAAAAAATACGGTATGGGTCCCATTGGCTTTTTGGATCGGGATGCCATCATCTATTTTTGTACCGAATTTCATCCATTTCCGACAAACTAATTTTTTTCCCATAATGCATTTTTTCTTCTGGACCTGGAGGGGGCGCTATTGCACCCAATGTCACTTTTTCACATTTGTTGCGTCCAGGGGTGACAGGTCAACAAAATGTATATTTCCGATTTTAAATCGGAGTTTGTTTGTGCGAATGGGAGCGATTTTTAATTTACGATGAATCGCAAAATTCTTCGTAAAGATTGCGGCTTCGCCGCAAACAAACCGTAAAAGTTAGCAAAAAAATTTTGATAACTTTTGATGCCCCACATCTGGAGATGAGCTGGAGTGAATCTGAGCTCATTTGGTGAAACGCCCTAGGAGGAGTTCGTTAAAATGCGACGTCAGCGAAAACCATGACTCAGCATTCTCCAGGCTTCCAGTCAAAATGGCGGACTTCCGGTTTGTCAGGGGGCGTGGCCACAATAATATTTTTTGTTTGTCGTCACAAGACGAATATCTGTACCGAATCTCGTCACTCTGCGACAAAGTTGACGTTGGCCCCGCCTCCAGAGACGCAATGTATTTTGATTCACCATGGCAACACCGTACAAAATACGATATGGGTCTCATTGGCTTTTTGGATCGGGATGCCATCAACTATTTTTGTGCCGAATTTCATCCATTTCCGACAAACTAATTTTTTTCCCACAATGCATTTTTTCTTCTGTACCTGGAGGGGGCGCTATCGCGCCCAGTGTAAATTTTTCACATTTGTTGTGTCCAGGGGTGAAAGGTCAAAAAAATGTATATTTCCGTTTTTTAATCGGAGTTTGTTTGTGCGAATGGGAGCGATTTTTAGTTTTTGATGAATCGCAAAATACTTCGGAAAGATTGCGGCTTCGCCGCAAACAAACCGTAAAACTTAGCCAAAAAATTTGGATAACTTTTGATGCCCCACATCTCGAGATGAGCTGGAGCGATTTTGAGCTCATTTGGTCAAACGCCCTAGGAGGAGTTCGTTAAAATGCGACGTCAGCGAAAACGCTGACTCAGCATTCTCCGGGCTTCCTGTCAAAATGGCGGACTTCCGGTTTGTCAGGGGGCGTGGCCACAATAATATTTTTTTTTTGTCGTCACATGACGAATATCTGTACCGAATCTCGTCGCTCTACGACAAAGTTTACTTCGGCCCCTCCCCCATTGGCGCAATGTATTTTGATTTTTGTAGGTGGCGCTGTTGCGCCATTTTTTTTTCCCCCAATATGAAACACACATTTTAATTAATTTTTCGCCGGACCTGAATTTTGGGCAAAGTTTGGTGAGTTTTCGACTATGTTCAGGGGGTCAAATTCCTGCTCAAAGAGCAGAAGAAGAAGAAGAAGAAGAAGAAAGAATAATAATATTTCCGAGAAAAACAATATCGTCGCTTTCGCGACGATATCATATTATACATTTTTGGAAGGCTTTCAACGATCCGCACGCACCCGTGGGGTTCCTGGGTGGATGACGAGCGCTTCGCGCTCGTCATCCACTATATACCCCCATTCACACTATATACCCCCATTCATTTTAAAGCAATAATAAGTATAAAGGGCCCACACCTCCGGTGTGGGCTTCACTGTTTTACATGGTGAGTTTACGGTTGACATGGGGACAGCGCTTCGCGCTGTTTTTGTGCGCTCCGCGCACTTAGGTTCAGTGCGCTGCGCGCACTGCGCTGTGATTACGATTACAATAGGCCCTTGCGACGGCAGGCCGCTCGGGCCTAATTAAAGCCGCAAGCGGCATCGAACGGCCCTCGCGGGCCGTGCCTCCTTTAGCGCCTCTATTGCCGTGCCATAACCATACCAAGGGTGCCACACTGCATTTTATTGCCCTGATGTGCCATTAATCGTTGTCAGTAAACATCAAAACAACATTTTTAGCCTCTCAATGTGAATAATGGCTCCAGCCTGCAGAGGGCGCTAGCGCGCCCATAAACTTTTTAATTTCACAATTAGCATCAGACGGCCCTGACGGGCCGTATTTCAATGACCACTGTCCACACGCTCCTGACAGGGGGCGCTAACGCGCTGTAATGTTGCATAATGTGAGATTCATGTGTCAGCCCCATTACAATAACATGGGGAGCCCCGGGCGTCACCATGGCAACACCGTACAAAATACGATATGGGTCTCATTGGCTTTTTGGATCGGGACGCCATCAACTATTTTTGTGCCAAATTTCATCCATTTCCGAGAAACTAATTTTTTTCCCATAATGCATTTTTTCTTCTGCACCTGGAGGGGGCGCTATCGCGCCCAATGTCACTTTGTTGCATTTGTTTTGTCCAGGGGTGAAAGGTCAATAAAATGTATATTTCCGATTTTTAATCAGAGTTTGTTTGTGCGAATGGGAGCGATTTTTAGTTTTTGATGAATCGCAAAATACTTCGGAAAGATTGCGGCTTCGCCGCAAACAAACCGTAAAACTTAGCCAAAAAATTTGGATAACTTTTGATGCCCCACATCTCGAGATGAGCTGGAGCGATTTTGAGCTCATTTGGTGAAACGCCCTAGGAGGAGTTCGTTAAAATGCGAAGTAAGCAAAAACGCTGACTCAGCATTCCCCGGACTTCCTGTCAAAATGGCGGACTTCCGGTTTGTCAGGGGGCGTGGCCACAATAATGTTTTTTTTTTGTCGTCACATGACGAATATCTGTACCGAATCTCGTCGCTCTACGACAAAGTTTACGTCGGCCCCTCCCCCATTGGCGTAATGTATTTCGATTTTTGTAGGTGGCGCTGTCGCGCCATTTTTTTTTTCCCCAATATTAAACACACATTTTAATTAATTTTTCGCCGGACCTGAATTTTGGGCAAAGTTTGGTGAGTTTTCGACTATGTTCAGGGGGTCAAATTCCTGCTCAAAGAGCAGAAGAAAGAAAGAAAGAAGAAAGAAAGAAAGAATAATAATATTTCCGAGAAAAACAATATCGTCGCTTTCGCGACGATATCATATTATACATTTTTGGAAAGCTCTAAGCGATCCGCACGCACCCGTGTGGTTCCTGGGTGGATGACGAGCGCTTCGCGCTCGTCATCCACTATATACCCCCATTCACACTATATACCCCCATTCATTTTAATGCAATAATAAGTATAAAGGGCCCACACCTCCGGTGTGGGCTTTACTGTTTTACATGGTGAGTTTACGGTTGACATGGGGACAGCGCTTCGCGCTGTTTTTGTGCGCTCCGCGCACTTAGGTTCAGTGCGCTGCGCGCACTGCGCTGTGATTGCGATTACAATAGGCCCTTGCGACGGCAGGCCGCTCGGGCCTAATAATAATATTTTCGAGAAAAACAATATCGTCGCTTTCGCGACGATATCATATTATACATTTTTGGAAAGCTTTCAACGATCCGCACGCACCCGTGGGGTTCCTGGGTGGATGACGAGCGCTTCGCGCTCGTCATCCACTATATACCCCCATTCACACTATATACCCCCATTCATTTTAATGCAATAATAAGTATAAAGGGCCCACACCTCCGGTGTGGGCTGTCACTGTTTTACATGGTGAGTTTACGGTTGACATGGGGACAGCGCTTCGCGCTGTTTTTGTGCGCTCCGCGCACTTAGGTTCAGTGCGCTGCGCGCACTGCGCTGTGATTGCGATTACAATAGGCCCTTGCGACGGCAGGCCGCTCGGGCCTAATAATATTTTTTACAAAAACAATATCGTCGCTTTCGCGACGATATCATAATATACATTTTTGGAAAGCTTTCAACGAACCGCACGCACCCGTGGGGGTCCTGGGTGGATGACGAGCGCTTCGCGCTCGTCATCCACTATATACCCCCATTCACACTATATACCCCCATTCATTTTAATGCAATAATAAGTATAAAGGGCCCACACCTCCGGTGTGGGCTGTCACTGTTTTACACGGTGAGTTTACGGTTGACATGGGGACAGCGCTTCGCGCTGTTTTTGTGCGCTCCGCGCACTTAGGTTCAGTGCGCTGCGCGCACTGCGCTGTGATTACGATTACAATAGGCCCTTGCGACGGCAGGCCGCTCGGGCCTAAAGATACACCTAAAACTAAGTTAGCATTTATTTGGTCATACTGTGATGATGATGCTGTACCTTCCATGTTGAGATGAGATAAGTACTGCTGTTGTATAGTTATGCTGAATGCTATATGTAAAGCAAAGTCTAGACCAGTGTTAATTACATATTTTTGTTTAGTTTTAGTTTTAGTCTCTTGACGAAAACGTAATTCGATTTTAGTCTAGTTTTAGTCAAAAAAATATCTTCAATTTTAGTCTAGTTTTAGTCGACTAAAATTGCAAGTAATTTTAGTCGACTAAATTTAAGACGAATTTAGTCGACTTTGCATTGATAATATTCATTATAATCATATTTAATCTTGTTCCTCGGCTTCATGGATCTTCTCCCACATGAACAAAGCTCAGAGCTGATCCTTTGGCAGTGAATTTACATGATCTGAGGCTTTTTCAGACGGTCAATAGAAGTTTGGATGATTTTAGTCTCTCCTCTTCATTTTCATTTGTCTTATTTTAGTCGACTAAAATATCTGGACATTTTAGTCATAGTTTTAGTCTCATGAAAAACTTTAAATTTAGTTTTAGTCCAATTTTAGTCGTCAAAAATATCACTTTGACTAAAATTAAGACAAAATATTTTAGTCGACGAAATTAACACTGGTCTAGACACAGTCAGTAGTCGGTATTGGTCAAGACATTTTTAATATTTTGCTGATTTTACTGATTTGCAACTTGATTTGGGATATTATGAGGAGGCGTAGAAAAAAAATCTCCTCTATTGATGAAATAATGGGAGATAGATTAGAAAGGGTTCCAAATATTTTTTCTAAAAGGATTTGGATATGAGCCAGCGGTTTTCAAACTAAATGAATGATGCTGTTAATTCTTGCAATACGGATATTGCATCACCTAATAATGCAATTATTTAGTTTGATATATTGTGCAGCCCTACCAGGGATGGCCTGGCCAAGAGCTCAGCAGCAGAGGTCAAAGAAAAAAAACACAGTTAGTCTGAAAAGGTCCCATTGAGTAGGGGTTGGAAAATAAAATAAGGTTTAGGCAAGAGTCCACTGACCTAAAAGGTTAGGGCCAGTGGTTGTATATGGTTCTCTTATCCACAACACAACTGGGTTAGAGATGTCGGACTAACGGCACCTCTGCTCAATGGTAAACTTTCGGAATAATGAGACGTCGGACTAAAGGGGTGTCGGATTGATGGCATGGCACCCCACACCTGACTGGATATGTGTTGTCATGTACTGTACATTTATTCCTTAAATCTCTCCACAAGTTTCTGCAGCACATTCATATTTTTTTTATACTGTTATAGTTACAGACCTGCTTGACAATTGTGAGACAACATAATGTATACTTTGACAAACAAAACTGCCATATTTCGTAATCTTCCGTCAGATAAATAGTACAGTGTGCAAGCAACTTTCTTGACCAGACTGACCAGTGATCGCTGACTGTAGTCTGTCCTTGCACATAACAATTTGTCTCAGCGTTCCCTCCGGGAGGACGACTTCATCTCAAAGTTCTCCCAGCAGAAGTGCGTCCCGGTCTGACCCAAGTCCGTTGTTCTTCGTTGGTCTTCGGCGAACCTGTCGGATGTGGGACGGTTATTTGCCGTAAAATAGCTGACTGTTAAGTGCTCCTTCACCTGCGCGCTTCGACGTAAATCAGTGCTTGAGCAGAAAGCGCCCGAGCAATCGTTACAACAAACGCCGTTCTGAGTCCTCCATGCTGTTTCTGATGAACACTATACTGTAGGTGTAAACACAGGTTCCGGGTGTGACATCAGAGCATATATATAGCTAGTCGGCGGCAGTGACGCACGCCCATACACTTCTGTTATTCATGTCCACACTCAAACGCATAACCAGAGCATTCCCAAATCTTGACTTTGGCCGGAGGTTTTAGAGACCTTCGTTTTAATCAACAAAAAACTCTGGTTTTGTGTGGATGATGGGAAAATATCTTTGTTTTGTCAGATACCTTGCTATGTGTGGACAGGACACACTTTGTACAAACACACCCGTCGCTATGGGCGAGCCATTGGGGGCCGTGCCCGTCCCCCAAGATGATTGTGCCCCCCCAGACACAGATGTGGTGTCGTCTACGTGATACGCAGGTATACGCCGTATAACCACGAGAAGGCCTTCATCCCACTCTCTCTCTCTCTCTCTCTCTAAAATATAGCTGATATGATAGAGGCGTATCAACAATCATCCTCCGCTCTGAGAGTCCACGATGTCGGCCTCTTAATGCTCATTTCCCCGTCCCGGCTCGTGAGAGGCAAAGGCAGTGACAGGTGCTCGTGTGCATTTTACTACAAAGAGCTGAGGTCCACCGAAAAGTCCCCATGTTTGAAGTGTGCGTTTCACACTCAGACACTGGAGATTTCAGTGAAGGCTTGAGAGAGACTGAAAAGTGGACGCGGCCACAGCACTGACCGAGCCATATTCATGGTACAAACGGTGGAGCAAGTGTGGGGGTGTCCAGGCGCTCGTTCTACAGCCCCAGAGTCCGGTCGTTTTCCACACTCAGAAACGTGTTTTCGTTGCATCGGCGCAGTATTCTGCACAGACACAAGGCCCAGCTCATTCATCTGCTTTTGAAAAGGACCTTACTCCTAAGTTGAAGTCTGAGTGGAAGGATGTGTTGATGAGGACGTTCAGCTCGAAGAAACGCCACCTGCAACTGTACTGACGTTTCCTCCACGAGGACTCATGTTACAGCTGTTGTTGGTCTGGTCGCATTTGCTGTTGATTATGTTTAATGTAATGATCAGTGTGCGCCAGGGCTACGCGAATACCATATGAAAAATGTGTACTTTATAGTAATACTAAATGTGCCCCCCCATGGATTTCATATGCCCCCCTTAAGACTGATGTCTGGCGACGGGACTGTGTACAAAACTGGTGTAGCTTCGGGACTCGCCTTTCAGCGTATCACAACAAGACACAAATGCAGATCTACATTTCAGCTTATAAACTAACAACACACTGGCCCTTTTTACATTCAGCTTGTAGTTTGGCTGGAAGTTTTCTGCCAACGATCAGATTTATCCTTCAATCCTCACAACACTAAAACACATAATTTCCTGCTGCATGTACTTTGTCTCCAAACGACAAAAATAAGCAACAGAAAAAGGTCTACGTCTTTTGAAATGAACAAGGTCAGTGCAGCTGTTGATACAATGATGCGTTTACAGTAAACTTCTTTGGTACGGCATTTCCAAGAGCACGCCGTGAGTTTGCGGTAAACAGCAATTTACTGCCGTAGATATTCATGGCCCGGGTTCTCTGAATTAAGAACTGTCTCTGAATTTTAATGAAACAACACTGTGCTGTGACAGAGAGATCGGCACACGACATCTTCAATCGGGGCAAATAAACCCGTCAGAGGCTTTTAAATCATAACTAAGGTTTTCATTAACGGTGTGAGAAATTCATTCAACAACACAAGGTAATAGAGATATAAATGGAGTTAAATAATGTGTTTGTTTGAATCATTTTTATATACAAGATGTACAGACCAATGCTTTATAGATCTAAAGGTAGAATCCATCCAACAAAGTAAAACCACCCCCACCTCCTAATCGGGACGAGCATTCTGAACAGAGATGCCCAGGCTTCCCTCCCTCTCCACACATTCTTACTCATTAAGTGATGTGAAAGTCGTAACCGATCATGCAAATTCAGCACAGGGAGCACTGGATCCTCCTACCATTTAATTGATTTGTTGCCACGTGAAAGAAAACAGAAGGGAAATTCACTTGGTTGGAAAAGGCATACTTCAGGCATTGCACCTCTAATTGGTTGGGACAGAAATAAGAAATAAATCACACTTTCATGACCAAACTTGATACATGGTGGTACTGACTGAATGTAGTGACCTGTCACTTATTGAAGAGAGGTTTGTGCTTTACTGGCCCGGTTTGCTCTGGTGCAGCACTGTTGCATTGTGGGTCTGCTACATCTGGGATTGGCTGGGTTCATTGTGCTGTTTGTTGCAGTCATGTATATAAGTCACACTTCCTCCCATTTCTTTTTGAGCTCAGTTGTGTACAGTATTATTAGAAGTAAATGCATATATTAAAACATGTCAAAACATTGTAAAAGCTGCACATAATAATCGGGGTGAAAACATGTTATATATGTACACACTGAACGCGGAATAAACAACCAATCGAAATTGTGAATTAGTGCAGAGTCCAATTATTATTATTAATTATTATTAACACACTGAATGCCGCGCTGTTTTGGGGATTTAGCTGTTGAGTGCCAACAATCCAGACCATTTTACATGACATTTGTAGCACCACAGCATATTCTATGTTATGGACACATGCTATGGCTCGTTTGAAACGCGAGACTTTAAGCTCTCTGAAAACAGTCACATTCTCCGTGCCTCAGTTCCTGACAAATCTAAGCAAAACTGAGGCTGGTTTTTGATCAAAATCACAGATTTTTTCCTAAAAACGGAGATAACAGCGTTTTATGTAACACTCTGCTTTCTGATTAACTCCTCTCTCCTCTCTGGAGAAACACTAACGTTATGGGAAGAGGCAAATACCTAAATATTTCCGTTTCAAGTCAATTTTTCAACATTGTTGACACGTTTTGAAACACCACGTGTTGTTGATCGCTTTTTATCATGTGTGCATTTAAACAGTCTGGTGCTCAGATTGAAGACTTAACAGGATGTGTCTCAGTCATCCTTGGATCAATTTTGAGCTGTCTTTACAGCTGTATATATATATAAAATGTCCTGATCGTCAGTTTATCGCCAGTTTTATATAGCGCTTTTCTGGACACTCAAAGACGCTTTACATTGCATTATTCATACTCATACTACTATCCATACTCGGTGGTGGTAAGCTACTATTGTGGCCACAGCTGCTCTGGGGTGGACTGACGGAAGCGGGGCTACCAGTCTGAGCCATCGGCCCCTCCGACCACCACCCACCACTCACTGCATTCGATAGGCTTCCTGGTGTTACCAAACGGTCTCCCATCCAAGTACCGACCAGGCCCTTCCCTGCTTTGCTGTGCCGATCCCGTCAGACCCTGGAAGCTAAGGCGGAATGGCCACGCCTTTGCTTTTGCCTTCTTGCATCTTGATCTTGGCCTTTTGGTCATGACTTAACCCTTAAGGCCAGATTTTGTGTAGGTAGAGCTCTTGATGAACCCCTGATGGTGTTCTGGAGGTAACTTATTTTTATGAGAACCTTTTGTTTTTAGTCAAATCACAGGTGACATTTTTTGCAACTTTGGTGCCTAAAGGATAAAAGTTGGTGACTATGCACATAGACTAATATTTTTCTTCACATTTCTTTCACATTAAGACAATTTCCAAGAAGACATTTGCGCCAATTCGTCAATGTCAAGCTCCATCCCTCCATGCTTGAGAAGAAGATTCCCCTGCAGCATTGGTTCAAGAATGGTTAAACAAATACAAACACAACCTGTCATTGGGGTAACACATTCAGGATTTGATGACATGCTAATGGCATTTCCACTATAATTACCGGCCCAAGTATCAATTTTGTATATGTGCTTCTCAACAACGCAAAAATAATGTCAATGGCTCTGACACGCTGAACAGAAACCCTTGTAAATACTGAAATTATTAACATGTCCAGTTCCACTGTGGCATTTTGATGGCTGACAACCGGTTGACATTATAACAAACTGAATTTCTAAAAATCTCTAACGTCCATTGTATTCACACTGTCAGACATTGCCACCATTTTTCAACCCCACTTCATCAAAGGCCTATCGGGTCTGAAGAGCCCTTTTCACCCAGAGATTCATCACTGTGGCGATGGTGACATGGAAACAACAAGCGATAGCAGCCTGACGTGAAATATTACGGTTCAACACGATAACCCAGAATGAATGTTCACCCAAACACGTCAGATAAGAGCCCTTTGATATGATTTCCACTGCACCCAAGCACTGACTGATTAAGAACAGCCCACTGCTCCCAGTTCTCCAAACTGCAAACGGAATTTCGACCACCCAACAAAAGAATGTCTACTTTTCAGCTATTTTAACTGTGTTTTGATAAGGCGTTTGAATAAGAACCTGAATGAATTGGAAAAGAAAACATAAGATTCCAGGAGCAGTTAACTGATTTAGGGATATGTTTTCCGAAAAGTGCAAAAGCAGTAAATAGTAAATGGTCTCAACTTATACAGGCGCTCGTCATATAAGTAGAATATCATGAAAAAGTCCATTTACTTAAACTGTGGAACTAATATATGATAGACTCACTACATGTAAAGAGAGAGATGTAGAGCCTTTATTTGTTATAATTCTGATTATTATGGCTTAGCTTGTAAAAAATAAAATAAGCATATTTTGACTGTATCATCAATCAATCATCAAAATCATAACAAATAAAGGCTTGATATGTCACATAACATGTCATTTTAAGTTGAATTACAGATATAAATGAACTTTTTCATGATATCCTAATTATATGACAAGCACCTGTATAGGGATTTTCTACCTACATTAGGCACTCAAAGCGCTTTACAGCAAGAATCCACTCTCCCATTCACACTTTAATTCATACACTAATGTGCACAGACACTGGAGGCAAGGTGGGTGAAGTGTCTTGTCCAAGGATGCAATACCAGCGTACACCTTCAGGAGGCGGGACAATCAAGTTCCTACTTCCAGTTTAGCGGAGATAAATGCTAACGGCGGAAAAGTTACGCTAACCCCGGAAGCACCGACTTTGGTAAATAATACTTTTTTAGCTTTTTGGCTAATGAGTCTGAGAAATAAGTAGGTTCAGGCACTCCCCAGAGAGTTTCAGAAAAATTGATTGTTGCATTAAAGAGTTTTTAATGGTTTCTTTCGCGCATATTAGCCGGCATGCTAGGACCCGGAAGCGGAAGTCGTGACGTCACACTTAGCAAACGTATGTAAGGAGAGCGAGAACAAACTTTCAAAAGTAAACAATCAAGCTCCCTCCCACTCGCCTCCTGATTGGAACCTGACAGGTCGGTTCACAGGAAAGCTCGTCTGATTGGTCAAAGTGACAGCCCGGGGATTGTGATTGGTGTCTGAAATCGGCAAAGGGAGGGACTTTAGGCACACTCTTACATTACATCAAATGTCAGACCCAGGCGGTCAATTATATGCAATCTTGTAAATTTGATAACACATTTAACACCACAGAGTATGGAAAGAATAAAAAATGACCAGGGTCAACTGTTTACTGGTGAGAGGGTCCATCGGCTGTGAAAACCTTCCGGACAATTGATCCTGGAGCGTCCCAGCGACCACTGTTAGGCGCCATGCTGACCACTCATAAAGCGGCTGGGTCACTACAAGGTCAAATACATTCAAACATCCTCATAAAATGTTGCATAATGCTACTCGAAGCTCTCGAAAGCATTGCTCAACATGATCTCACGAGCCCTGCTGTGTTTGCGTTGGCTTGGGGGAACATTTGTCGTCGGAAATGGGTTGTTTGATGTATGGAGCCCGCACCGGCAGGTACATATGCGTGATATATTCGAGCGCGAAACGGAACACTGACATGAAGGCCACACATAGTTTTGAGCTAAAGGTGCGCGGGCGCGTTGTGCTGCCGTGTGGCGTTTGCATTTCAATGAGGCACATACATTAACACTTGGCCGGGATATTATATGCAAAGCCAAGACTATGCGCAGACAGAGCGGGGAATATTAATGGCCAGTCGGTGATTAATGCAGCCAAAATGTACATATAGGGTAGAAGTAATAAGCCTCTGGAGAGCAATGACTTTTGGTTCCACGTCCATGCAGTTATTATGTGGAAATGTCGAGGCTTCAATACATGTAACGGGAGCGCCATTGATAACACATGGATTGTCACAGCGTAAAATGTTAAAGTTACTGTAATTGTGAAAAGAAATATTGCCATTTGAGCAAAAGTGCCTGGCGGTAGCTTAGTGTTTGAGCTTCTCTCATTCAAAGCACTCTGTTGGGACAGGAAAAAATACATCCTTTATATACTATTGTACTTAGCAAAAAGGGATGTATATTTTCCCAGACTTGTTTGGTTCCTTTCAGACATTTTGATTGCAGTGAATTTGCTATTAGTTGAGCCTTCTCCATTGATGCAAACAGAGAGAGAAAGAAACCTAATCTGAGTGGTCTATCAAAAATGAGGATCGAGCTAACCAAAAGAAAACATCATGTGTCTTTTATTTAAAATACATATATAAAAATAAGCCCAATAATAAGCCCAATAATGGACCTTACAATCTTTTGGGTACCCCAGCATTGGCCAACCCTTTAAGGAGCGCCTCACTGCTGGTCTTTAGAGGTGGGGAGCTGCTGACCTTGATGTGGAAAGCATGGGTAGTAGCAGGATTTCCTTAATCCCCACATATACAGTAATTTATAGTGGACTGGTTTCCATTATACGCATGATATACTCAAGTGAGGCTGTCCTCTTTCTTCACGCTACACTGTAGATGTCTCCAGGGACATTTTCCAGGCAGGATCATATGGATCTCTACAATACTGATGCCAATGTCGGAGGTACTCCAGCTTAGATTCCTGGTATGTGTCCCATATTCTCAGTAAAACAGTTAATATACCAATATGCAGGTCTAGTAGTAGGTTTTTCAAAGAAAAGTGGATGTATCTGGAAAAAGAAAAAGAAACATGGCTGTTGAAAATGCTGAAGTCAACAGGCTAGAACTTATCAATGGTTGCTCAAAATGTCCAAATGTTTTTTTGTTGTTGTTACGACAACAACCAAAATGCCATTATTAATCGTAACACCCCATACACCTCTGTAGCAACAACAAGCAAATGCCTGAATTAGGGGGATCGCCGTGTCGTCACGTCCGAGGCACTGGTGGGCAACGCAGATGTATTAACTAGATAATAATAGTTCTATGGTGGGTCAAAACATCATTCACAAACAGAGCATTGCATCTGTGAAAAGATAGGCGCTGTAGAAGATCTGTGATTTCAATAAACAGCTCTTTAAACTTGGAAAAATCCGCTGCCCACCGGTCACCAAAACATACGGCGAAAATTGAGGAAATAAACAACAACAGCGATCCTCCCTCTTGGCCCAAATGTCAAAACACAATCACGATGCTTTGCAAATGCTGCTGAAGCTACTAAAGTGATACAGGTGACTCCAACATATCCCATCTCTGACTCCAAAAGTCACCAGGTCACATGCTGAGGAGTGCAGTGAACAACATCAGCAAAACCATGAGTCATGAGGACAAAAAAGGGTCTTACCTTTGCTGTTTTCTAATCTGAAAGTGCTTCTCCAGGCATAAACTAAATGTTTATATGATCTGGTAATCATATAAGTATGAATCAATTATTAAGATGCTTTTGACGACCCCACCCCTTCCCCTTATGCATGTGACCGGCACACGTCAGGCACAGAGTTATGTTTTAAGTGTGTTTTGTTTTTTATACGTGTGTTTTAAGATGTTTTTTTTTGCTTGCATTTTAACTCCTTCCCTAACTTGTTGCCACGACAGCCAGTCACCATACCTCCATGTATCTAAACCAATCATAAAGTCCCTTTGTAGGTATGTACTGATAATAGTGTGCCCACTCACTTACAAATGTTCAATCAGAAAGTCAAGACAACTTCAGGTTTTGGGTTGTCAGATCCTGTGGACAATAAGGCCCCGTGAGGTACATTGTTGGAACATGTACAAACATTTCCAAGATGATTCATTTGTTCTACTGCCCCGTTGCCATCCTGTTAAAACCATTTATTGGAGGATCACTGCCACCTTCTGTCTCGGAGGATGTGTCAGACAGTGAGCTCACATTCTATTGTCCCAACCACAGATAAACTGTCTATGGTCCCAAAATCATATAGGAAAAGAAAAACAGAAAAAAAAAAAACTTAGACTAAACTAATCCGTAAATCCCTCCATATCTGCCCCCCCATGTAGACAAAACAATCTAATACATGCAATGTGTTTTCGTGAACCAAATATAGAACAGTTTGCTCAAATGTTTTTCAAACATGAAGAAAATGTTAGATTACTGTAGTTCCATAGAGCAAGGAAGCAGGAAGTGAAACTGCTGCTGATTACTTGTGGTAATGTCGACATAGACATACATCAGTATAGTAAATAAGCTATAGGAAATCTTTGTTTTCCAGTCGCATGTACAGTATGTGCAATTTCCTGAGCCAGCCACATGCTACAGTGTTTCAGGAAAGGTTCGAACGTCACTGCCTACGTCACCAACCCCACTTCGCCTGATCAGGATTACTCGGCTCCGAATCATTACTCCAAATTATTTTTCTTTTCATGGCTTACCTCACCGTCTGCCCTCTTTGACTTATGGCCACAATAACGGCAGCTCTTGCACTGCAGAGCCCGAGCAACTTCAGTACTGCAATACCTGTAGGCTATTATTACTGTCTCTGCCTTTGATTGCCCAAACAGAACCCAGCCGTCATAAAGCCTCGTCTGCTAAACAGGGCCATAATGAAGATTTAGACACGCAATTAGATTCTGGAACATAAGCGGTCCTCCTTGTAGCGCTTGAGTTGTGTTGTCGGGGCGTTCACGGCGGCGTCACCACGTATGATCAATGGCGCGAGCTGGAATGCAAGCTACCAACGAGGGCCATTTGTCAAAGATAATACACCGACATGCAACGGCGTGTCTAAGAATAGAGTCATTATCTTGATTCTTTACGGTATTAAATGGCTTTCACTTACATGGAATTAGGTTGTTATTGATTGCCAGTAGGATTGTTCACATGGTGGGACTGGACCTAATAGCAGTAATTGAAATGGTAAATAGCCACAGTGTCATTGCCAGAAAAGGTCACACGCATACATTTCTTTGTGCCACCTGTAGCTCGGATTATGGCACACATTAACCGTTGCGATAAGGTTCTGCAATGCCACAAGATTTGTTTCCATCCACTGTTGCATAATTTATGGGTTGTACTGACATGATTTAACTTGTATTGTACCTTCAAATGTGTAAAAATAACAGCCGTGTGTCCAAAGTGTTGAGATTCAAAAGTGCATTCACACAAAATGTAAGTGGAGGATCAGGAACCAAGGCATCAAAATTCTCAAACACCAAAGAGCACCTTCACCGAAAACAACTTTTGTAAAACCCCGCCCAAACATGGTCATCGTCCAGTTATGCCTCATAGTAACCCTCACTGTCCGTCATTCTCTGGATCTCCTAATATGTGGGAAGAGTGCAGAATGCTTTTACTCCATCAAAACCATGCTAACTTGCTAGACATTGTGACAAAAAAGCCGTTTCAACAGCTGGAATATCTGGCACGTTAACTTCTTTGTTTACTTCTGTGAGCCGCTTGCCTCACATGACAACGCTAAACCTGGGACTTATGCTTACGAAGGACTGGCCTTAACTGTTACACTTGGGTGTAGAGCACAGACGAGTTTGAGAGATCACAGGTTGTAAGAACGTGCAAGTCTTAAAGGAACAGGCCACCGTTTTTCCATACTGAGATATGTTCTTGCCTGAGCTTAGACAAGTTGATGCGTTCCTGTCTGGCCTTTGTGCGTGCACTCAGTCACGCAAAACAAACAAAGATGTTGTTAGCATTTGGCCTCTCAGTATATTCCTATAGCTCCAAACAGGTTGACGTTAGAAGTAACCAAGATCTTCCACTGGCACACACAAAGACTAGAAAGGTACGCATCAACTCGTCTAAGCTTAGGTAAGAACATATGTCAGAATGGAAAAACGGTGGCCTAATTTTCGTTACTTTTTGCCTCCAAACGGCAATAAATGATCTGCAGAGTCTAAAAAAGCAACCTGAACTCATGAGCAGCTTCAGCACAAATGCAGATGTTTTCTTAAAGCGAAGCAAAGTTATAACTTACTAACGCTTTAGTCATTATTAGAAATGGTAGAGGACTAACCCAGGACTTACAGAAAACTGGTTAAAAACCAGGACTAAACCTGGACTGAATAAGAAACTAGAGCTCTTAGAAAAGCAGTGACAACAAGAAACACAGCGTCTTTACCTTTAGCCCAGCAGAGTATTTATCCGCAGGATAAAGTGAGCGCTCACTCTGCAGTAGCCATTTTTTTAACAGTTTAACAGTACATTTTTGGTGTCAGAGTGAGCGCTCTCACTACGTAATAGATCTTTGACGTGTGGAGCGCTTCCACTTTTGGCATCCGCACAGTAAAGTGAAGATATTACTGCGTGGATTCCGTACTACTCCTGGTATTATTACGCCTTACAATATAGTCCCCCCTTTTATCCGCTTAGAAAATCCACATTGTTTAATTTTGTGTAATTATACTTTGTAGTGTAACACTTCACATGACCATATTTAAATAGGGAAAACGTGGAAGAGCTTGGTAGCTTCTATCTTGACCTGTTTTGGAGCTATAGAGGAGAGGAGGAGAGGCTAAATGCTAACGCCGTCTGCGCTGTGTTTACGTGATTGAAGGCACGGGACCAGACAGGTCCTAAAGAACTCGTCAAGGCTAAGGTAAGAACATATCTCTACATAAAAACGGTGGCCTATTCCTTTAACATCACTGTAAATGTGGCAGATTTAGAAAAGAAGGTATCGTTAAAGTAGTGGTATTGAAAAAAAAAAAAATGTACGCAGCCCTAGTTACGACATGTGTTCAACTCTTCGTCTTGATGGAGCGACTAACAGTAACCAAAAGGTCAATTATTTTACAAAACCTTTCCAAGCACTTTGATCTTTGATTTTTAGGATTGTTCAAAAAATATTACTGAAGTAGAAATAATGTTCAAAGAAGTACAGTGACTTCAAATTGTTATGCAGACAAATAAGTGCTGCCTCTGAAACAAGTTACTAAAGGGTTGATGTGCAATGTTTGGAAAATGTTGGCCAGCTGGTAATGTTTTAACTGCATGAAATATAGTCACACAATAAAGAAATTGATGCATTTCTCAAGCTGGAGAAGCAAAACATGGGATTTCCAGGAAAGTCGCTTGACACAGGCTCTCCATAATGTACTCTTACATTGCTTTTACATTACCTTAACGTAACCATCAGTCTGGTACAAAAATCAATAACGGTTATATTTATTTCTGGCGTGGGAATGGGCTGCAGGAAGAACATATCTGGCAGTTTATCCCCATGTGGCGAGTTCATTTGTGCCGCGCCCATGTGCAGGGACAAACAGCAATATGGTGGCTTACAGTAACATTACCTTTATTTCCCAGAGGCGCTCCGATGTGTGTGCCTCTCTTAGCACCAGCGAGGCCACCGCTATTTTTTTGCAACTTGATAACTGCACGCCTGACAGGTTAGGAAGTGCCGTCAGTTCATAGGAAAATAGAAAGAATGAATCAGTGAGCAGTGAATGTGTTGTGTTCATGAGGTTTTGTAACATTCTTAAGAGCATTTAAAATGGTTAAAAATGCCATGGACAGCAGATATAAATCCAATTGTATGAGTTGTTTGTGGTCCATGAAAAAAAAAAAAATACTAGATGGTGAATTGAGCGCCCTCTGTAGACAGCAGTGGGAATTTCGCAAATAAAACAGTACACAAGCTTTCATTACACAACGGCATGCTAGCAAATCAATGACGCCATGATGAACACACAGCACAGAATGAGTTCAGTGAACGATTTTGTCCTATAGAAGACAGTTTTATGTTCCATCGAATAGACAACAAAATCCAGAAAATGGTGATGGGTGCTTGTGAGGCTGTAGAAGAAACGGCCAGATTATAGTCTATAGACGTCATTGGCAGTCAATGGGTTAAAGGGAAAGGGACACATAACAAACACAGTTACTGTGTGTGCAGATCAATAACATGTTCAAAAAGCTGAGAAAAAGTCAAATTTCCTTTCGATCCCCGTTTAGAATTCAGATTCAGTGATCACAGTCATTATTAAACACCCCTTTTAAATTCATTATCTGGTTAAATGGTAAAATGGTCTCAACTTATATAGCACTTTTCCACCTACATTAGGCACTCAAAGCGCTTTACAGCAAGGATCCACTCACCCATTCATACTCTCATTCATACACCAATGTACGCAGACACTGGGGGCAATGTGGGTGAAGTGTCTTGCCCAAAGACACAACGACAATGTGCACTTTCAGGAGGTGGGATTCGAACCCCCGACCTTCCGATCATGAGACGACCCGCTCTACCATCTGTGCCACTGTAAAATGTACTTTATTGTCCTTGTAGAAGAATTTCGTCATCTGCATTTGACATTTATTTTGAAGTGTCAAGCCAAAAACTCGAGGAAAGAAGCAGCTAAAAGATGAACTGTAAAGGTAAGCTAATTTTATGCTAACAGCAGTTTAAGTTTTGCTGACGGCTGCTAGTGCTATCGTTTAGCAAAATCACTTCTTACAATCATGTTATGGTAATAGTGGTACTAATGTACTAAAAACATGTACAATAGGTGAATCCTCCAGTCCGGTGTTTCTGACCATTAGTCTGGCTCCACATCTGGAGATGGGTCCCCGGGAGCCTGCCTACTGCGGTTGCCCCCTCCTACACTTCATCACCAGTAGTGATGAAGCATGGGTCAAATGCAGAGAATGGATTTCCTTTGAGGATCAATAAAGTACACTTAACCTTAACCTTACGATGATGTGAAATATAATATAATGGAAGACGTGCCTGTTTAGTCAGGGCTGCCCTCACTCTGGCAAATCAGAAACCTCAGTCTGTTCACGTCATGTTCAAATCAGTTCAACCATTACAGATCTGTTGCACTCACACCATGGATCTAAATAATAGAGAGCCCCATTCATAGTAATGATCCTGTCTGACCTGTGAAATTAACATGGCTGCTCAATCTCCTCCTACAAAGCCAGTTCCTTATAAAGCAGAAAGTAAAAATAAATAAATCGGAATTGGGTCACTTCAGCCTGCAATCCGAGCGTTGCCTGTTTATGTAAATAGTTTTTTGGGTTTGTGTATACTATAATGTAACGATCTACTCTATCTACCTAAACAAGAGTAGATGGCTTTTGACGGTGGAAAAGAGCTGAAAGCAGCCACTTCTCACAATGATGTATCAACATAGGGAGAGCAGCAGTTTCCCGCATCTGTACATCTCCGTCTTAAAGACACTAACCACACCTTTGATGACAGTGAGGTTATAATTTTAGTCAAGAAAAAGAGAAGTTTGAGAGAGGAGTAAAGAGATCGCCTGAGCAGCAGGGCTTTTAATGATGCAAACGAGACCTAACAGCCCAGAATAATGACTTTTTTAATCAGTTCATTTAGTGTAAACAAGAAATTAGGCTTAATAGTTTCCAGCTTGTGTGTTTATACAGTCTGTAAAATGTACTTTTATGATGATGTTTATTGTCTCTTTAATTGTTGGGTGTAAAAGTGGGTATTTGAGTTGTGTGAAGCGCCTCATGAGCTAATAACAAGGAGCTCTACAAATGCTTGCTCAATTATTTACTCAACATTTAAGGGCAGACGAAACCTCTGCAGAAAGACGGGAAACATCCAAAATGCAATCAACCCAGTTCAATCCACAATATTCAAACACTGCAACAACAACTACATTAAAATTACTCAAAGGAGATTTGTCCTTAATTTGAGTATTTTTTTTGACTTGCTAATTTAAAAAAAAATGCCATATTTTTGCACTTGGAATATAGTGTTATAGTTCTTAAGGGGCTTGATCAGGGGTGTCAAACACATTTTGGGTCGCGGGCCGAATTTCAGCTCCCACGGCGGGTTGCGTATAATCGAAAAAATGTTTTCAATAAATGACTAATAATGAGCTGTGATTTGGTCAAAGCCCCAACTTGACTGCAGCTTCATCAATAACAACGGCGTACACTTGTATTGCACTTTACAAGCCTGTGTCACAAGTTCCTCAAAGTGCAACATAGTAGTCACTATTCATTCACTCCACACTCGGTGGTGGTATTGAAGCCACAGCCGCCCAGGTGGAAGACTGTCCATTTACCACGTGGCTGTGATGTGTTGTTCATATCCTGAGCTCTTATTACTGTATGTCAGTGCCCTGTGCTGGACACGTGTGGAACTGTTTCCTTTTATTTCATTTAAGCTGCCCCCTAGTGGCTAGAATGAGCATTCTGGTTATTCTTTAAAAAATCATAACTCCGCACAGGAATGGGCTAGAGACGTACTTCTTATTTTACATACTCTGGAATTTAGGGGGCAGGGGCCGGATTAAATCATCTCGGGCCGAATGGTTGACACCCCTGGGCTAGATGCAAGTTGGTAATTTTTATACTCACTACTTCCACCTCTGGTCATGTGCGTAACTGCAGCTGCTATATTAAGCTCATGCATGACGGCTCTTCGGACCCGTAATAACACCTTTTTGAGTGACAGTGCAGGGTTTTAGAGGCAGTTGTGGTGAGCAGGTCTGAGTTCATTCTACACATTAGGACATTCATTGCTGGAACATGTAGGGGGAGAAAAATACTTTGTATAGTCCCGTAGACAAGGCAAGGCAAGGCAAGTTTATTTATACCGCGCATTTCGTACACAAGTCAACTCAATGCACCTAACAGAGAGATTAAACATAAACAGGTATTTAACATTTTTCTAAGTGCAATGAGATGATTTTTATTTAACGGAGTGCAGAAAATCTTTTTCTTTGCTACAATGTAAAGTTGTAGCAAAGACTAAATGTACTGATCCAAGAGATTCCAGTCTTATGTGGTGTCTGCACAGAGAAGACAGACACTGCCCTGTTTTGCAAATGCGTCGAGTCAAGTGCCTATTTTTTTGCATAAGTGGAGGTGAATGTTTAACGTCTGCCACATAAACCATCCAAATTCATTTAATATAAGCCTCCACAATCCGTGTTTGACAGGACACGGGTCGGCACGGCTCTATCTATAAATACCTTGTTATCCTTGAATGACTGATGAATTTAGCCCGAATGCGATGAGCAAGCCTTTTCATGGCGTGTTGAGGCATCAGTATGATGCCTTCAGAAAATGCAAAAAAAAAAAAAAAAAATCGAAAACACTTATTTGCATTCCCGCGGACACACGCCGCTGCTAGTAGACGCACTACGGGAAACCCGCCCAGAATTCCAAGTCGCAGCAGGGGTCCCCAACATAAGCGCAGTGAATAGATAATGGGATGCTATGAATATTAAAGCGTGTGGTTTACTCAAATGAGGCTGCACAGGCATGTTCTGCGAGGAAATAGGCTGTAGTAGTTATTTTCATCGCTCAAAATCAATTGTGGCAGTTGTGTACGTTCTGCATAGTTATTCATATCTGTTGGGAAAGTTGTTCTCTGCATTTGACCCATCGTCAATGCTGCTGGGGCGGCCTGTAAGAGCAGTCAGCAGCCAGCATGGACCGACACCCGGGGACACATCTTGGGGATGTGAAGCCAGGCTAATTTACAAAATCATTGGTTTAAAGGCAGGATCATCCTCTCGGCCCCTTCAACTTGGGCCCCCTGTATAATTTTACCTGGTTTGCCCTTAGTATATTAATCACTTAGTATATTAATAATATTATTAATAATTAGGCTTTCCTCTCCACAAGATCTCTTGCTACACTTAATCCTTTCATAAACTATTGGATATTTTGTTTCAGCTGTTTTAGATCATTATTGGATTTTCAAAATCGACTTTTTAGAGCTTTTAGCCATGTTCTTATGCTATTTCCTTATCAAAAACACCCCCAGAGTGGTTTGTGGCTTCATTCACGCATCTCTCCGCAATCCTCCTGAATCCTGCTCTCTGAGCAGCTGCTCCTCCCTCTCCTGGTGAACGACTGAGTGTTCAGTTGTGTCGTAACAGCGGAACGGAAGTGCTCGGCGTCTGTAATGTAATGTCTTAATTCTATGCTTACGGCCTGATTTTAATTTGTAAAACAGCTTTTTCCTTATTTCTGTCGTAAGAGAGAAACAAAGAGTAAAAAATGAATTTAAAAAAAAAAAAAAAAAAAAAAAAAAGGATGTGTCCAAGGTGTTTCCAGGTCAGCTGAGGCCAAAACAAACACATCGCGTCTGAACAGATCAGTCATGTTTGCGCTGCAGCTGTGAAGATGGAGCTCGTTACCTACTCTGGACACCTGTTTTTTATTCTTAACTAACGATAATGTCACGGACGGAGAAAAAGAAGCGCGTTTGGCTACGAGGACGAGGAGTTTATATTCAACCCTTTTCAGGAAGAGGCCACTCAGCTGTTTTTTTCTCCGGGATTCGGCGACTATCACCAAAATATTGTTTTTCTGTGACTGTCTCTGATGGATGTTTGGGGAACCTTCGCCAGAATCAAAGTGGATTAACTTTTATAACCTACGCGAGTCCCATAATGTAAACAGCGATGGACCAGAGCGGTGAGTCAATCCAGATGCGGGTTAGCATGTGTGTTAGCATATTAGCTTGTGTGTTAGCATATTAGCATGTGTGTTAGCCATTTATGAAGCTGTGTTGCAGATGTCAACTCCGTATAACTGCATCGTGAAGTGACTTCACTTATTGCTGTTTATTTATATTACGGTAAAGTTGTATGCGCGGAGAGAGGGGGCGGAGTTAACTGAATCGAAGCGTTGTGTCTTCCGGGTTTGAAAAATACCTCCAGAAAACACTTATGAGTGGTCCATAATGGTAGAGGTATAATATATCATATAAATGCCTATACTTAACTTTGGAATGGCTAAAATAGCATGATATAGCCCCTTTAAAGGAACAGGCCACCGTTTTCCATTCTGATATGTTCTAACCTGAGCTTAGATGAGTTGTTACGTACCTGTCTGGTCTTTGTGCGTGCCCTCAGTCACGCAAAGCAACCAAACATGTTGTTAGCATTTGGCCTCTCCCAATGTATTCCTATAGCTCCAAACGGGGGTGAAGTTGGAAGCTACCACGCTCTTCCAGGGGCACGGACAAAGACCAGACAGGTACGCATCAACTCGTCTAAGCTCAGGAAAGAACCAATCTCAGTATGGAAAAACGGCGGCCTGTTCCTTTAAAGGCTCTGTTTTATAACCCTTATGCTTTATTTATGTTTTACTTTTATATAAATGTGGCATTATTATCACTGTTTAACGTGCTCTTTACAAGTTACACGAGTGATCAGAGTTCCTACAACACTTGAAAGCTAAATACTGTAGCTACAAATGCACTTTGCGTCTATTAGTTGAATAACTATACAGCTCCTCCAGCACGTCTATCATTACCAGCTATTCTCCGCATTGATTTTCTGTGCGCAGACCACATGTCTGAGGAAACATCGGCGCAGACCCTTCTCAATTAAAAAAAAAAAGTAATTTTTAATTAAACAAGAATTTGTAGCGGTTTCCGATCAATTGGTACTGAATCGAAACTTAAGTCTATTACTACGCACCTCGTGGTCTGTTTGATGTTATGCACGAGCGTCGTCCGGGAGTGATACAACGGGATGGGGCCAGACCGTGGTGTGGAATACAAAGTGCACTGTATACATATCTGTGTTTAATAATGGAGTGAAATTAAACAGTGTCCATGGGGCGTGTCCGTGCAGCGCTGTTTGTCTGGCGCAGAGTGGAGCGGCGAGAAAGGGGAGGCGGGCCGTCTCCATTATCAGCCCGCAATGTTATTAAAGTTTGTTTTAAATTATGTATTTGCAAAAAGCTCTTATTATTATGTAAAGCACACCATGCAAAGTGCCCCGTCTGTTTGTCAAGTGAAAGCAGGCGGCGGCACGATTGGCCTCGGCAGGAAAAATAAATAAATTGTATAGTCTTTTATGAATAATTACACGGACTCTGCAACCCAGTCTCCCGATTCAGTGCTTCTTATTTCAATAGGGATTTTTCCATCATTTGTATGTTATAAAAGGTCCGTCATACCCTGCCTGACCACAAAGAAGTGTTCAACTGTTCTGATCTGGGGTTGCTGCAGTTGGTCAGGTCTGGGTTAAGCAACGTTATGTGCCCAATAGGGGTGTCATGATTAAAATTTTGTGATCCACGATTATTGTGAGAGAAATAATTGTGATTTCATCCTCATCCTCGACCACCACCAGTGTCCGGGCTCTGGGGAAAGATTCTGTCAAACATTCATGGCCATGAATTTCATATCATTAATTAGTGTCTCAGGCGATACGATACGTATCCCAATACACAGGTCGCGATGCGATACGATATATCCCGATATTGAAGTATTAGACGATTATTGCAATTATATTTTACTACTTCGGAAACAACTTTTCAGTAAACTAGTCCACCTTCACTAGATTTGTATCAAATACATTCTATCTATCTATCTATCTATCTATCTATCTATCTATCTATCTATCTATTGATATAAATGCTTTTCATTAATGTGCTTGTGACTGTGGTGTTTTATGGTGATTATGTAACTTTGAACGGAAAACAGACTCTTGGAAACCTAGTAATGAAACCAACTTAACTGGGGATGCAGGTTTTCTAGTATTTCTATAGTTGGGAGTCCTTAGTGATCAGAAATAACAGTTATGGATGAAACCATACACGGTATTTAAAACCTCATCTACTCCATGACGGGAGTCACTCGTAGATCAGGGACATAATGACAACATGAGCATCACCGTGACTAAAGCCTCATCTCTTCGAAATCTTTTAGTGTTAGCAGTGCTACACAAACGAAGCCGAGGGAAAACTAAATACACAAGCTCATAAGCTTGTGTCGTAGTAGTGCAGTGGTGAGACACAAGTTTAACATGAGCTGCTGTATTTAGTTTTCCCTCAGCTTCGTTAAATTCCATAATAAAATGCTACGAAGCTAAATACTCTCCGAACGCCACGGGGAAACACTCCGCAACATCTCCACAAAGCTGGAGGCTCTCGTAATAATCCAGGTCTCTGTCTCTGCTAGAAAAGCCCAAGTGGGGCCAAATGTAAAGTTTTAAAAGAGCCCCGGAGCGTCTCATAGCTTTTTCTTTTCCCTGGTAGAACTCTTCCTGTGTTTCTCTAACTCTCACTAGATTCTAGTGTTACTCAAGTGGGACGCGCAGTGCGCTGCCATCTAGCGGGCGGGAGCAAAAGTGCAGGACCAAAGCGAGACGCTGCAATTAATATTTCCCAAAAAATAGATGTTTAAATATCGATACGGGCGCCTTTTGGATCGATACAAGAATCGTGCGACGTAATATTGTGATATATTGGCTTATCGATATTTTTCAACACCCCTATCGTTAATGCTTCCACCGGGGCCCAATTACGATTCATGTCCAATAAAACTTGACCATTCTGTTTCTATGAGTCTTTTCAGGTTGAATTATTTCCAAAGTGCAGTGACGGAACAGCTGATTTCCTTGGCTTGAGTTTTCGTTTCGCTTTCCTTTCAGCTACAATGAAATAGAGGAGCTTTTGTTTGCATCCTGGGCCAGCTGTGGAGGCTTTTTTCTGAACATTTTGACAAACTTCATTGAGAATTATACAGTTCATTACTTTGACTTGGACATTTACAGCAAAGGATTTTCTTAAAGATCTTGTTTATATGTGACGGCTCTGCGCCTTTTGCTGCAACTTTCTGACGAGAGGCTTTGCATGTTGGATGTCTGTCAGTGAAAACAACACCTTAGTTACACCCACACTGCTGACTGAAATTATTCTTTGGGTGGATAAACTCTGGAGGAGAGCGTCCTTCTGCCTCACTCACCTACCAGTGAGTTTACACGCTTTTTAAGCCGTACAGCAGTCCGCACCTCGCACAAGAGATTTCAGCGGCAACTGTGGCTTCTAAAATTCTTACAGTTGACCTACCGTGCCCTTTTTTGATAAACCGGTTAATCTTGATTTCCCTAGTGCCCAAAGAATGAGATCAGCTGACGACCTGGATATCTTGAATGACCAGGTTATTCCATCAATGGATTTCTTCTTCTTCCCTGATGGCACAAGATGACAATGCCAGGATTCATAGGGCTCACATTGTGAAAGAGTGGAGTGTGAGACTTCATTGTCACACATGGATTGGCCGCTGCAGAGCCCAGATATTAGACCCACTGAGAGAAGGCTGTGTCCATCATCATCATCTGCGCTGGCATCAAAGCTGGTTTTATTTTTATCTGACCTTTATTTAACCAGGAAAGTCCCACTAAGATTAAACATCTCTTTGTCAGGAGACAAAGAGATAACTTTTAGGTCAACTTTTAGGTCAGGCAGTCCATTTTAGTTTTTTGAAATGTTGCCGAGGTGAAAGAAGGAAGCTTTGCTGATGGAAGTGCCATGATAGTAAAAAGAACAGTAGATCAAAGCATATCTGCTGCAACCTAGTCCATCTATCTGATTGAGTTAGTGTACTGTACTCACCAGTTGTTGTTTTTTTTGTCTGCTCATGCAATCCCTCACTTGTTCAATGTGGAGTGGCTTTATGCCCCTGGTAGGGTCTCCCGCCCAGTTCAATTGTATTCATTTGAAAGGCTGAGTTGCGCCCGAACCGTACATCAGCGTTTCCGATACAGCTGGGCTCTATTCAACGAGAGTTCTGACTCTACTTTAAATGTGATGTAGAAGCACAGCAAAAATAATTATATCTTACAATAATTGTGTTTTTAGCGGGAGCCGAGCCTCCTAAGTGAGTGTATTTATATACTGCTGTGGATGTTAGCTGCATCAGCACTTGCGACTGTTGCGATTAGTCCATTTATTTATTATGGAACCAAGGTTATGGTTGTACTACAGAGATGGTATTGTAGCGTGTGAAGGTTCGCCTATTGCCTTTCGCCATTGTTAACGCATTCCAGAGAGCAGCTCAACCCCCACTCCAAAACTCCTAGGCCATTTTATGACTTTTGGGATGTCGTCACTTCCTGTCTTGTGAATGGCTGATAAGATCGAATACAGTTCAGGAGAAAAAGACTGTGACGATCTATCCTAACCCTCACAACCAGAGATGAGAACTCGAATTGGACTAAAGACTGAATCTCAAACATCCGATTTGAGTAATAAGCCAATTCTTCAATTCATGGACAGTGAGAATGAACTCAACCAATCTGTTCTAATGATGAATTCTTCCCCAGGTCAACAAAGACGCAATGTACAAACATACTGTCGAAATGTTGTTTGGAAAGTTGTGAAGTTGTTAATGTGTTTATCGCAATAGAAATGTATTTCTTGAATTCTCTCCCAAAGACATTCCCACTTGGGATCGTCATATCGAGTTACGGACTGAATCGATTGGTCGAATCCACGGAGAAAAAGGGGCCGCCCCCTTGGTATAAAGGAAGGAGAAATAGCCAGAAACTTCCCTTACCCTTGCTCTTCTTTAAAAACGCGCTTCTGAGAGGGTTGGAGAAGGAGAGACGGCAGGATGACATCCCCCGCTGAACTCTGACCTCTCCTTTGTCTCAGATGGACCACAAGAACTTTAAGTTTGAGCCCGTCATTTTGACGTGATTTGTAACTACCAGTTACTTCTTTTAAGAACATTTGCATTTTTCCTACAAGACAACAACATTTTTGATCGCTGAGCTTTCAGCGAAACCAATTTGAGTCTAGCTGGTCAATCCAAACCCCAAGGCCCCGAGGAGCTGGAGAGAGAGACCCCAGCCTCGCCTGCATCAGCTTGAGAATCGCCACGCGAGAGACCATACCACGACCACAGGCCGTCGGACACCAGGACGTTGGAACGCCGGACCACAGTTGGAGTGGAAAGCCTTTCTCTCACGGTCGTAAGCTCATAGACCTAGCTCAATAAGACTCACATAACCTCTAACCACCTTACTGACTTTCAGATACAATTTTAGAACATTTTATCTGATTATTCATCCTGTTAGGGTTCCAAGTTATTCTGTTTGCACTTTAATATTTAATGCCGTCTGTTAATTGATTTTGATCATTAAACCTCCATAAACCACAGTTTGCTTTGGTAATGTCTGTGTTTATTATTCCAGAATAAGGGTCCATGTGTACGTCCAAGACCTCAGTTCCTTCAGATAAATCTGTAGTTTAGCCTCCTATTCTTACTTTTATTTTGTTCGCCTTTCGAACTGGTGCCCCGTTAAATTTTAAGGCTAATCTACAACCTATTAATTAATTAATAAACAAATTAATTGATTAATAAACCCTCATACCCTACAGTATGGTGGTACAGTTTTTTGTAAAATTCGACTTTAGAAAGCTTTTAGACTGTGATTCCCGTGTCCTGCAAATATTTCTACAAATCTGTCTCATTTACACTGATGTTGGACTGATGCTGTGGATGAATTAATCTTGTATCTTGTTATAAAACCTTCAAGAGGTCAATAATACTTGTACTGTGACAACGTGTCTTCTGTCTTGTCATGGTTAGGTAAGCTGTTTGTATATGTTCTTGTACATTGGTCAAACTGCTGATTGTCCAATCTATAAGGCAGGGGTGTCCAATGTGCGGCCCGGGGGCCAAATGCGGCCCTCAGACCAATTTTTGTTGGCCTTTGGCCTTTTTTCTGAATCCGTAAACATCAGAGATGATCTTTTTATTTGAAATGTAATAATTCCACACAATTCTAACCTAACAACTAACATTTTATTGTGAGACAGAGCTGGCATGGAGGAAGATCACAGGAAGTGATCAAAACTAGGTAAACAGCAGGTAAACTAAACCTTCTGTCTTACTAAAAGAACTATAATAGGCTAAGAAGACAGTATGAACCTTTTACAAAGAGCTGGCACGAAGGTTTTAAGCATAAATTACGGCGTGGGGCACATTTTAAACCTCTGCTTGTCAAAGGTTTCATGGCACTAACCACCGATCTATGGCCCTTCACCCCGTGTACGCTTCAATATGTGGCCCCCCATGAAAAAGGTTTGGACACCCCTGCTATAAGGTTAACGGTTAATGGCTAAGAAAACATGTTTTGCCCAAAGCTCCACGTATTATCGGTGTTCAAAGTCTAGATGTACGTCTGCTTAGGGGCGGAACATCCAAAGTATATAAATGACAAGAGAGGCTGTTATAGTCAGACTTCCGTTTGAATGCATGTTGAGCTATAACGTGTATTCTGTGCTATTGACTGAATAAAGACCTCTTCGAAAGAACTTCTTCTCCTGAGAGTCATTTTGAAGTCTCGGACCGGAGAAAGATTTGAACTTCACAATGCTTATCCCAACCTTGGACTCTATCTCATGGTTGCGCATGTGCAGCTCACCTCAACAGTGACCTAGCATGTAAATCAGAAGCTAGGAATTGTAAAAAAAACAACTCAAACGAACTTGCCGAACCTTCATTAAGCTCAAGTTGAAGCGGGGATTGGAACTGCTGATCTTGGGATCCAAAGGCAAAGGGAAGAATATTACTACTCAAACATGCATGAAGTCGGTTGTTTTCCACAAGTAGGTTCTTCAGAATAATATGTTTAAAAGTCAATTTAGCAAACTGTGCCCCTTTCAAGAAAAGTTAAACTCCTTGTCGTCTAATACACATTCATGGCCGCTCGCTCTGTGGGTGGAATAGATTAAGCGCCGCCGCTGCTGCACGAGACCGCTCCGTCATGTTCCTTAAAAGCCGCCGTAGGTGTCTGACTCATTAGCATTGTTCCCAAAACAATGGGTGATCCCCGCGGGCGCTCCTGTGGCTCCGCAGACAAGGGTGCAAACTGCATTACGTGTAAAGTGACAGAGAGGATAAGCATCAAGCCACCGTGCTTTGTTTCCGTTGTGTTGTGCCATCACCTGCAGCTACAGTATCGGAAGAGAATGCAGCGTGGATTCAAAATGTGTTGTATGTTTTGGTGCGGCTTGGAACGTTGGATTTCAAGGATCTTTGTTCCTTTTTAATCTTTCATTGCTGGTCCAAAGCCCACGGAATTGATTCAGACCTTCCCTGAAGCCACATGTGTCAAACATAAGATCTGCGAAATAACTTGAATGTTCATTCCAGCCACTAAGGGGCAGATAAAATGTGAAAAAAAAAAAAAGGGAAAAAGGTGTCTCTCTTCACCTGGGCTGAGGAACAGCAGCCCGAATCCACCGGCTGTAGGCTCTGCTATTCGGGGGCGGGCCCATTAGTCCGACGTCTCATCATTCCAAAAATGTCAAATTAAGTAGTAGTTTCAGCTGAGCATGTTAACGTTGGCGAGTTTACTAAAACTGAACCAAAGTTTACACCTATATAGAGCTATTAAAATCTGCCAAACCAAGCTTTTAGTCACCCGAATAAACCTGATACAAATCTTTGGTTTACATGGGTGGTTGGCATGTTCTAAAGTATATACAGTACTAGGCTATATTCCTATAAATCAGGGGTGGCCAACACGCGGCTCTCGAGCCGCATGCGGCTCTTGGCCAATCAGAGTGCGGCTCTTTGCATGATTGGATATGTTTAATACAATGTGTCTCTTTGCAAAATAATTGGTAAACATTTCCCATAAACTGTAACAGTCTTTGACTAAAAATCCAACCATCGTCCTACAGACCCTGTTTCCATCTCTACACATGAATGAGAGTCTGTATCTCCCTCCTTTTCGAGGCGGCGTGTAAAAGGTGCCCGTGCAGCCTCACTCAAAGCGGGATGTAGGTTGAACAACAGGCAGGCAAATCGTGGCTCTGGGATCAGCGTCTGTGCTTCTCATCAGCCTACTCTTTATTTGATGAAATTTGGCTTCATATTCACAGAAAAAGATCAAAATTAGGAAATGGAAAAAAGCGGAGCTTTTGAAGCATATGATGCGAAGTGCGACTTCGTAACGCGGAAATACGCAAAGTCATGACTTTTCTTTCACATGTGACAGTAGCTGTAACAAATGCAACTTAAAACAGACTCTCAGATCCTCCAGAGGCTCCTGGTTAAAGTTCATGAACTTTGTGCAGCCTAGAGTGCGTTCTCTGCACAGTCCAGTCAGGACGAAGCTGCAGGCACTGAGCGCACAGGCCAGGGGCGAATCAGAGAAGGGGGCTCAGTGGGCAGGGCCCCCCACATACAAACACACCCCAGCATTAAAAAAAAACAAAATTTAATTCTGTCTCAGTCAGAGCAGAACAGCACAAAATTTCTGTTAATATACATTTATTTCAATCTTGGTGAGGAGTAAAACCATTAAATCTAACACAATTATAGAACAAAAAAGCAAAAGGTGAGGCATAAAGTTATAGTTTACTGTGATTAAATAAAACGGTCACATTCTATTTAATCACAATAAACTACCGCCCCGGGATCTCGCTAATGGTCGGTGCCTTTGTGGCTCTTCACAGGATCAAGGTTGAAAATTTCGGCTCTTGGTCTCTGACTAGTTGGCCACTCCTGCTGTAAATCATCAATACAAGTTGTACAGAACCTGATTTTGATTATGTAGGAACCCTGTCTCTGTCCACACTCCACTGTGATGATACTGAAGCTGATTGTAACCCCCCAAATCAATCAATCAATCAATCAATCAATCAATCATATTTGCAGTGCAAAAAAGTGTCACCTTTTTTGCCATATGTATTTGCATGTCTGTAAATTAGCTTCGAACTTCTACATGTGATATTGATAGAACTTTTTTTTTTCAGCAACACCACTTCCTGTTGAAATGGAGATGCCAAAAGGCACATTAGGACATTGCTGGAACATATAGGGGGAGGAAAATACATTTTTTTTTTACATTTTTAAACTCTGTATAGTCCCTTTAACTAAAGCCATGGTTTTAATTAAATGCCAGTTTTTGCTTTGCATCCAAGAAAAATGGATTAAGATGCATGTTGCTTTTCTCAGTGGTGCGTAGATGCAGCCACTTGGATTGTGATTTGTCAATGAATGGGATGAGCAAGAGGGCAGAGTGGCCACAAAAAGGATCCGAAGGAGCGAGTGGGCAAAGGCCAGTATACGAGATATGGAGAAGCAGCCAAGACCGTGCCCAACCCAGACCTCCAAAAGCCTGTCATGCCACAATTATGTCAAAATTTCACCTCTACGATTGAGAAAAGAAAAAAAAAAGTTTTTGAAACTACAGTACATTAAGATTTGATTGGCATGATATTAAAAAAGCAAGGATGTTGAATACTTCACACAATGTGCATCATCATCAAGGTTCTGCTGCTGCTGTGGTAAGGAAAGGTTTTAAGATCTCCAAGTAATCATATTAATGTGCTCTTCCTGTTTATATAAAACACTTAACCCACAGCACAATGGGCTAATCCTACAGCTAAGCACTCTCCTCTGCTATTGATACTTGAGCAGATCCTGCTCAAGTATCAATAGCACTGTGCTCAGCCAGAAGGCTCATTACATATGTCCAAGTCATCATCTTGGCTTAAGTGGACACATATCACGCATATGAGGTTTAAAACAGACTTTAAAGCCTTAGTTTTGTACCTCTGCATTTTACTTTTTATAATTTGAAATGATGTCATTGTAAGGCCCAGGGCACGCTGGTGGGACTATGTCTCCGAGCTGGCCTGGTGTCGCCTCGGGGTCCCCCAAGAACAGCTGGAGGAGGTGTGTGTGGATCGGGAAGTCTGGGCATCTCTGCTGAGACTGCTGCCCCCGCGACCCGGCCCCGGATAAAGCCGGAAGAAAATGGATGGATGGTCATTGTAAGAATTAAATGGTAAAAATAAATGTCCAGGAAGTACAGAACAAAGTTCTGACACTGTAGAAGAAGAAACCACTTAATTATGAATGTAGTGAACCCTACTTCAGGTATGTCTTTGATGAGTATTAAAACGCTCAAAAAAGTCAATTTTGCATATATATGTCCACTTAAAGCATTGACTTAAAAAAAGAGTCTGAAAGGCAGATCAAAGTGCTGTGGGCCCATCATCACATATGTGTGTTCTCTTTAAAAGAAAATCCAATAAGGAACAGTTCCTGGACCTCCAGGGACTGATACAAATGTAATAAAACAGAGGTGCTCTTCAGGAAATTTGGACAGCCAATTTGCAAAATTACAACAACAAAATCAAAGCATTACCAAAGCTTTTATTGTAGCTTGTTATCTAACATCACAGAGCCTCAGTACATTCTCTTCAGAATCACAAGTGCTTGTTTCATTTGGGTTTCAAAGTGAACCATGCACAGCTTCCCACTGAGAGGACTTCACTTGTCAGACAGGAAGTATTTTTGGGAGCCAATTTCAGATTTTTAATCCGTAAAATAATGTTTTTGATTTTTACTATGATACATTTCTACAGTTACAAAATCGAGTATGCCGATTATAGAAACATTTTTAGAATGTAAAATATTACTTAATGTTTATGACCTTTGTTCTTTGTTTTGTGGTAAAATGAATGGATTTAGTTAATAAATTAATAAGAAGACTATGATGACTAAATCCACACGAAGATAAAACACTTCTGATTTCAGAGACTTTCTCTGTAGTCACAGAGCTAGCTCAGTAAATGTGTGCGTCCACATGTACCCAGTCATGTAAAACCACTGCGATTCATCTGCCAGGCCTGTGTGAGGCGCTGTGATGCTTCCACAGATAATAGAACAAGATGTAAATAGCGCCTGCGCAGGTTTTTTTTGAGGAATGTAAACAGCGAAAGTGAAAGAGATTCATGGATTTACGATCTACAAAAGAGATGAGGAGGTGAGTTTATTCTTCAGACGTAACAGGACTTAAGTAGAAAAACCTGTCAGTGACCGGACTTTTACTGAATGGAGACTAACTCTGAGTAAAACTTATAATTAGGTCAGTGGATTATGGATAACGGACACGATGCTGGCGCTGTGACGTCATCGTTTTAGTAAAAGTTGCGGAGATGCCGTAACAACGGAGCCACGTAAACGCCATTATGAGATCTTTCCACTCTGGGACCTATTTTGAAAAATGTTTGCATCCGGCCCCCCCTAACGGGTCTGGATGATACGCTGGATTAATAAAATATCAGCGTTTAGTCCTGAGCCTGACTTCCTGTGGACAGGGCTTAAAAGAGCAGCTGAAATCAATGCGACAGCCGCACAGTGTAGTCAGAACTTTGTTTGTGTCTGTGTGGTGATCCTCTGAGTGTTCCTCAGAGTATATGTAATATTAAACAACCCACATGGAGGAGGTCACACCCATCATTCCGACAACCCTCCATTGCGACATCCCGCCAATCTGACACTTTTGATTCCTCCATTCCGACAATAGCTTGAGCGGAGCCGGTTCAATTTGTAAACTCCACTATCCTTAAAGGGACTATACGGAGTTTAAAATGTTAAAATGATGTATTTTCCTCCCCCTATATGCTCCAGCCATGTCCTAATGTGTAGAATGAGGCCAAAACTGTTCACCACAACAGCCTCTAAAATCCTGCACTGTCACTCAAAAAGTGGTTTCTTTGGGTCCGAAGTGCCGTCATACACGAGCTTATTATAGAAGGTGCAGCTACACGTATGACCTGAGGTGGCAGTAGTGAGTATAAAATGGCAAACTTGCATTTAGCCCCTTTAAGGTTAGGGCTAAAGTAAGGTTAGGGTTAGTTCTAGTAGACCTACATATTTTTAATAATCATCCTATGTGGCGGAATGGCAGGACGTTGCACAAAAGATTAAAGTGTCACCACTCAGACAAAGGCGGAAAAAAATGTTGGAGTGCCGGGACGTTTGATAAAAAATGGAAATGCCCCCACTCCGACAATTAGACCTCAATGTCGGAGTGGCGGGGTGTAAACCAAAGGGAGATCTGTTTGTTGTCAAGTTCTTACCTGCGCACGATTAGTTTCTTTATGCCTGTTGTTGACGTCTTGTATATAATGTAATATCTAAAATCTCATACAATTCTGTTGCTTCCTGGACATGTACTTTATTGTATATGTGATTTAATGAGTCCAAACGAAGCCTGGTATAGGGCCGTTTAAGACCACAGTGTAGCCAGTGTCCAGGCGGCTCACCTTGGCCTAGTTGTGCTGTAATCTGTGAAGCTTCCTCTTCTGATGCACGACCTCTCACTCAGTCAGTCCGCGGAGGCCTCATTAAAGAAGGAACATGCAAAGCCTGAGCAAGCAACCTCTGCATTGTCTGCTTCAAAACAACACTGTTAAGTATACAGTGCAGGCAACGCACTGCAGAGCGCCAATCTATAATAACACTATGGAACAAATGTGTTGCGCCAATGGGATTGGGTTGGTATTGCATTTTAATCACTCCCTTTTTTAATAATACTCACATTCTAAGCACAGGATAAAAGAGGTGGGAAAGATTTAACAAGAAAGGCTGCACATGACAGGTCTGTCTTCTGTTCCATCATTTGTCCAGCGTTTTAGTTTTAATTCATCAGATCCAATGACCCTGCCCCACTTCCAAAAATGATGAAGTAAAAACAAAATAAATACAATTAGCACGAGTATAATTAGTTTGGTGAAACCACAGACATACAGCAGCTATTCCCTTTGAAGTGACAGGGCCCGATCTTCTGCCTGGCACAAGGACAGCAAGATGGTCATCTTTGCATGTGCACAGCTGTGTGACCGCGGCACTAACAAGAGGGATATGCTTATAAAAAAGAGTCTACACTGTAGTCTGCATTTAGAAAACTCAAGATGGGGCCCATAGTCGTAAGTTTAAGGGCCTGATCTTCTGTGGTTTATTACTCCCTTTGCATCCCCACATTCTTTTCCTCATCTACCTCCTTTAGCATTATAGGGTTTAATAAGCTCTATCAGGTCAAACTAAAAACGTGATTTATCCCACTGTGAGTTAAAGGGGGGTATTATGCAAAATCGACTTCAAGCTTTACAACATGTTATTATGTCATTCCCTCATTAAAAACATGCCTGAAGTGTTGCCTTGGCACATTCACGTATTTTTGAGTAATCTGTAAAAACTCTGATGGCAGCCATTTTAGGGATAGGTTTGCCTGAGTCCTCCTAGGAACGCCCCCACCTCCTGGAGACGCCTCCGAGCTTTCGTCACCAGCCGAGTAACCAACCACTGCTCCTCAGCAGAACCTCCTCCCCACTGATGCCACAGACAGCGTGTGGAGGGGGCGTGTCGGAAAGGCTCAGAGGTTCTTAAAGAGACAGAGGCCTATTTCAAGACATTCACTACAGCCATTTTGAGAGAGCAATTTTATACAAGGCAGTTATTCTAATTTACTGCATTTACAGACCAACAGAAGGTTTGGTCATCATTGTAGTGATATAGACTGGTGCTATGTGATTGAAAAAAGCATAATACCGCCTCTTTAAACACGGTCCATGTCCAGTGTCCCAAGAGAAAGAGATGTACAGCTGGCCCTGCTGTGGCGTGGGACAATGTCTACGGTCTTCACTGGCCGAAACGCAAAAACAAACAGAAGCACATGTTCACCCCCACTCCCCCACCACCCCTCTCCCTTCCTGGCCGTGTAAACACTCTGAGTGGAGGAAAAAGGTTGTGCTACATCACCATTGTCCATGGGTGTTTGACTAGCACCCCTACAGACCACAGTGCACTATAGTCTGCGTTTCGAAACACAAGATCGGGCCCTATATCTTCTACAAATGTAATGTAGTCCACGGCAGGTTCAGTAGTCCAATGTGCAGAGAGCAAATCGTATCCATTTTTGCATGATAATTGCGTAACATTGCCAAAGGAAGGGTCGCAAAAGAACGATGTGCAGCGTTTGTCATGGTATAAAGTGAAACTGTAAAGGATTTGAAAAATTCTCAGTGTTTTCTTCCTTCATTTCGATCATCCGGAATCATCGTAAAATCACTTTTCCTCACAATTATGTGACTCCACTAGTTATCATAACATTTTGTACTGGCACATGCATAAAAACAAAAACTCTAGGTGACTCAAAGGGAGTAGGTGGAAGAAGAACTTATGTAACTCTTTCCCCCCATATGCATTTATTTTATTACTATAAACAAAAGAAGTACACAACGATTTGATTTCAGTGAATGAGTTGCATCTATCTGATATCACTGCCGGCCCAGAGCAATTACATAATAGACAGTCTTGTGCCAAAACTTAGTGCCTGATCTAAACACAAGCAGCCTGCAGAGAGTTGGAATATCAGTGCTTTCTGCGCTGAGATTTGAGGCTCTCAGACAGCTCTTTTTCAAAGTGCACGAAATGGCTCTGAATGATATAGGAGAAAGTGTCTGTACTGACTGTGGGGATGGATCACTCAGCACGCTGCCTTCTAACATCACGGTCCACAAGGTATTTTATGGGAACAGAGCGTCCGTGTTTAAAATTCACTTCCAAGTCTAAAGTTTCTGTGCGTGAGTTTTTCTTCATCAAAGGTGTGTGTGTACCATTCACCCCTGGCTCATGAAGTTTAATATTGGGGGGCACAGAACTGAAATTATTTAAACACCTGGGGAGGAAACACTTATGGCCGGTGTATGCTGTACAATTTTTTTTTTTGTCTTTAAAGATTTTTAGATGTCACACTGCATGACGTGGGGATGGTAAAATCGTAAGCTGCACTCATCCGCGCTATGCGACTGTTCAAAGTTTTGTCGTAGCAGAGAGCCCAAAGAAAGTCCTGTAAACTGCGGAGTCAGACCCGTTCATGCCTGGCCTCTTTTGCCTGTGACTCTGGCGGCGGTGCAGTGTGAGCTGATGTGTTGTCGAGACGCTTCACGGAGATCCTCTCTGCAGCGAGAGGATGGCTCACTTTACAACTAGTGTTCTCTTTACGTCTAAGGCTCATTTGTGCTCTCATTTTGTACGTAAATAGATCAAGGAGTTCCAAACGTAGTTAATGTTGCATTTATGCTTCCACACGTTTGTACTGTCCAGCATGCAATATCGAAAGTTACAACCAGAGGGCACTGGGAAATTTACCCAAAAGGGAGATGAAGAGCTGGGACCAAAACAAAATTGAAGTATAGTCAAGAAAATGAGGTAGCCAAAGCATTTGACAGTGTGCACGGACTGACTCATGCAGGAGACGGACAGAAAGATACCTGCATATCTGTATGCATTTCGAACGGAGAGCATAAATGAGCCTTTAGTTTTAATGTCTGAGTAAAAAGAGAGGTAGCTTGCTCGAACATCGCCTCGCCGACACATTTTCTATCCACGTGTAGCACGAACGGCGACAGAGATGATGCTGTAATCCAAATATGGTCATTTCCTTTCTGGGAGACAGCCATGGCTAAAGATGGGAGACGTAAATTAGGGACCGATATTTGAGTATTTTATATATCGGCTATCGGCTGATAAAAAGGCAAATCCGAAATCCGCCAGTGATAGAGACTTCCCGTTTGTCAGAGCTTTAAAACGGGCATTTCCACAACTCCCTCGGCCTCAGGGGAGAAACTTCGTGGTGAAAATCGGTCACAAGTTTGTACACATATGTTAGAGACTTATGCATATTATTTTGGAACCATAAGAGACTTGCCCTTTATTGTTTTTGTCTTTCAAACAAGCTCCCTCTGAAGTATGAATTTACAGCGCCCCCTGCTGTCAGAGTTCAACACTGATACGTTGAGAAGCACCATGCACAGGTTTATAGATTTTTTTTTTTTATGAGGCAAAAAATATCAGAGGTGCATTTCGGCATTGGCCAATCAAAATCCCTAATAATCGGCAGCAGCCTTAGAAAAACCCACATTGGTCGACCTCTATTAGATATATTTCGATACATTTCTATGATTAAAACCTTTACTGTAATAATTCATGTTTAACTATAGGCTTTTTGAGAGATTTAATAAAAGATTACATCAGATTAAAGCACTTAAAAATGTCGGCCTATATACTGTAAGTGCCCCGTCAGGGGAACCAGGGACACCAGTTTCAAGAGAAACGTAAAATAACCTTTTTTATTTTTTTATCCATCCATCCATCCATTTTCTTCCGCTTTATCCGGGGCCGGGTCGCGGGGGCAGCAGTCTCAGCAGAGATGCCCAAACTTCCCGGTCCACACACACCTCCTCCAGCTGTTCTGGGGGGACCCCAAGGCGACACCAGGCCAGCTCGGAGACATAGTCCCACCACCGTGTCCTGGGTCTTCCACAAAGCCTTGTCCACTAGGACATGCCTCGAACACCTCCCGCGGGAGGCGACCAGGAGGCATCCGAAATAGATGCCCGAGCCACCTCAGCTGGCTCCTTTCGACGTGAAGGAGCAGCAACTCTACTCCGAGCTCCTCCCGGGTAACTGAGCTCCTCACCCGATCTCGGAGGGTGCGCCCAGCCACCCTGCGAAGGAAACTCATTTCGGCCGCTTGTATTCGCGATCTCGTCCTTTCGGTCATTACCCAAATCTCATGACCATAGGTGAGAGTGGGAACGTAGATCGATCGGTAAATCGAGAGCTTTTTATTTTAAATTGGTGATTTTTTGCAGAATCGTTCAGTTGAAGTCATGAAGAAGCCTCTTCATGTTAAAGCGAGCAGTAATGGTATATTTAAAAGTGTAAACTTTTAGGTTAAAACTGGCTTGTTTAGGGAGATTTGGGAGCGTGCAGTAGGGGCGTGACTTTGTCTGTGTGTATTTACATACTGGGTGAACACCACTTGGAGCTTAAAGCTTGGAGACCACACTTCAGCAATCTGTGAAAAGCTCAAAATGCCCCAGAACCAACATGTGATTCCTGTGAATGGGCATATGTACTCCAAACTTTTTAATATCAAATTCCTGCCTGACTTATTGAGCCATTACCTGCAAAATAAAATAAAACAATTCGATGGTAATGGTATATGGTAATGGTCTCAACTTATATAGCGCTTTTCCACCTACATTAGGCACTCAAAGCGCTTTACAGCAAGGATCCACTCACCCATTCATATCTTCATGTCTTGCCCAAGGACACAACGACAGTGTGCTCTACCATCTGCGCCACCGTCGCCCATGACAGAGAAATTACAATATAGTTTTTTCTAAATATTTTTTATCAGTAATGTATGAACATATTTCAGTGCCTTAACATGGATTTTTCACTTGTAAAATAATAATAATAATAAAATAAGGTAATGGTATATGCTTTCATTTTATTCTAACTTCATGGTATATTCTACTTCAGACAACTTTTATTATGACCCACCCTGCTCACTATAAATGGCTAACTTGTTTTGTTTGTTGTCGCCTCCAATGACGGAGGTTCTCTTTGATGCAAGCAATTCTCTATGATTCGAAATGGGAGCGTATATGCACGGGCGGAGCGTCCCGGCTGAGTTCCCCCCTCGCCGCCGCGTTATTGGATCCTCGCGCCATCAAACAGTGCGGAAACAAAATCACAATTAAGGACATTAGTAGTGGGGATTGGACTTTCATTATGGTGCGAGCCGGCGTAAAGCCCCCCAAGCATGGCACGGGCTCAGTCAACAATGTCATAAAGGACAATATGGAGGCTGCGAGGTCCGCCGCGGCGCGAGCAAATGACTCTCCAGCCCGAGATAATCAGCTTTGTACGTCGTGTTGACATGGACAGAGCGTTAAGGCATATTGCACTTTGATGCTGGCAGCCGCGGCACAAAGCTGATTTGAGGGAAGGCAATAGGAGAGAACACAAAAGCAGACATCCCCACTGTGGCCAACTGGCAGCGGCACGGAACAACAACAAGGACAGGACGAGAGGAAACTGGCTCCGAGGGGTATTAGAGGGGAGGGCGAGTTGTTCTCAAACTTAAAGTGGGCAGATTATACACAACAGTGGCTTTATAAACCTACTTTTGTGAACCGCAGCATTGATATTTGGCTCTTATAACTCGGAAAGGACACGTGATAATGACTGTTCTCTTAGCATCTTGTTTCTTGTGTGGAAGCAGAGGGCAATGAACCATGGTAAAAGCTGCCATATTTAGTTAAAGTCATGCGAACAAAACCAATGGAGCCGTGCTAAGAGATATTCGAGTGCAAAACGCCTCGGAATATGCCAAGTTTAGGGGCTTTAGGTTTATGGGCTCGAAAAGTGCAGAGGCGAACATCCGGGTTCTACCGAATACGCGATCAAATCTAGGAAACGGAAAATGGAAAAAGGTCGTCAGCAATAGAAGAAGCGACCGAGCCGAAAAGGATTATTCAAATCTGGTTGAAGCAAAGCACTCAAGGCAAGTTTATGATGAGCGAACAACAGGAGACATGCTGAGAAAACAAATCTGGAGTAAGCCTGGCTGAACATGTGGCTTTCCCTTTGTACATTCTACAAAGAAAGAGTCTGGTACTGTTCCAATTTAAAGTCTAAGGCAGGATTGACAGTCTGTAAGAAAAAAAAAATGAAAAAAATGTGTAAATAAACAATCAAGCTCTTTTCCCGTCCCTTCATGATTGAACCTGAAAGCCCCTTCTCGTTTCCTCGGCATGTGATTACGAGGCCAGTTCGCAGAAAAGCTCGTCTCATTGGTCAAAGTGATGGCACCAGGGATTTTGATTATTTTTATGAATTATACTAGATTGGGAAAACATTTAAATTTACAAACTCTCAATTAAAATCACCTGTGGTGTGCCCCAGGGTTCGATTTTAGGCCCAGTACTTTTTAACCTGTATATGCTCCTTCTTGGCAGTGTCATCAGGATAATGATTGGTTCCATAATATGCAGAAAGAAATCCTATTATGATGAGATTTTCTGTACCACATTGGCCTTTTCTGCTTGGAATACGGAATATAGTTGCGGCGAACCTGCCCTTCAGGTGCATTTTGTAGCAGTGCAATACTTGGGTCATTCATTGTGGGGCAATAGAGGCCTGGACGGTAGAGGGGGAGAATGGTGGTTGGAAGGGTTCCTGTTAGGGTTGAAACAACTAATCGACTGAAATAGTTGACAAGAATTACAGTAGTCGGTTAATCATTTTCTGGTTTACACAGACTCAAAAAGAGCAAAAACTACATTGTTCTCCCTGTGTCTGGGCGCTGCACTGCAGTCGTCCACTGCTCCTTACGGGTCACACCAGCAGCATTGAAGGATGGGACAAACGCAGAGGACAAATTACCCCACGGAAACAAAAAAATATTACCCTGGGATGGAAATTATTTTTGATGAAAACCTACCTTTGTTTTTAAACAATGTAAATGTCATACAAATGATCTGTCTGTTTCTCAGGACAATCAGAAAGCAGAACGAGCTCCACTCTCATTGTTGCCAGATCAAACCAGTTTGGAAATGAACTTTCTCAATAGCAGTTCTTGTCCCCGATATCTTCCCAGTCGTTGCAGCGCAGCGGCTGAACTCTAGAGGTTCTTAGCCTTCAAATGACTTAGGCTGGAGTGATCTTTTTAAAGTGCCTTCAACAAATATTCACTTTAAGTTCACTCCATCAGGACGTCCTCAACCGGCGCTACTTTAGCTTTATATATGAAAAAGTGAAATAATACAATTTCCATGCACCTTTGACAGCCAAGTGATTCATTGATGAATCGTAAAAAAAATATCAGTAGATCAGTAACCAAAATAATGGTCAGTTTCAGCCCTTGTTCCAGGTTGCACCAGGGATGTTGTGGCTACAAAAGCAGCTAACAATATGGAGTGAATACATTACTATAGTGTTGCGATTTGAGAAACTCTAGTCAACTCTAGCTTGTAAAACCATTTTCATGATATGGTTCTGGTAATCCACTTCTCATGCTGATATGATAGGCTATTAATAACCGGCTACTTGTTGAGCGTGCAGCTGTCCCAGTTGGTATCGGCCCCTTTTCTTCCCTCCCTTCCTCAGTGAAAGGAAGAGAAAGCCACACCTGGGAGGATGCAGTCCAAATAAAACATGACAGTCCGTGCTCTCAGTGGCCCAGCTGGTCAGGAGCTAAGCTGGGTGTACGGACCTCCTCTGTCTGAGTGCCAACACAATGCACCCCTGTCACTCAGCCTCTGCACACTCTGTTCACATCCACATGACAGCGCCCCCCGGCAACCGCCCACCCTCCAAGCAACCGCCACCATGAGCTTCAAGACGCCAACCAGCATTTACAAAGGCAGATGGCTCCTCCAGTGAAGCATTTATATCCTGCATCAAGCAATCGGGTGGCCAACTGAGTCTCAGAGCTAACCCTTGTACGCACGTTAACCAGCAGAGAGCACTATTTTCAGTCTAAAAAAATAAATCAATCTGTAAAGGCTGGAGATGATACGCTTCGACAACAACAGGGTGACAGCAGAAAACGATGAGGTGCTGTGCGAAACCCAACCCCAAAACAGTCATTGTCCAATCATACCTCATTTCCTCCCACACAAACTCCTGGAGTGGGACCTGTTACTCCCCTTTCGAAACCCGATTGACAAGCTGAAAAACACTGCTACACGTCATCACAATAAAGTTGTTTTTGAAGCTGGAGTATCTGGCACGTTTACTTTTTAAATGCTACCCCGTCGGCAAGAGGCTGCCGTCTCCAGTGACTGTCAGCCTCTGCATCTCATGTTAAATCTACAACTTACCCCAGACTGGCAGTAAAACTTGCACTTGGGTGTAGGGCACAGACGGCTTAAGCATGCGTGGTCGAAGGTTGTGGGAATGACAAAGTGGTAACTTTTGAGATTTAAGTCATACTCTGCTCCTGTAGGTTTTGCAAGCTGACCAATTTAGCAATAACGCTCATATTTTAACAATACTAGATTAGCAAAAGAAGATGAAGCAAAAGTTTCCGGTAGTGCAAGAGCATGACTAGTCCACGTAACAGTGCTGTTTGCATTTTAGGTAGTGATCATCATTGAAGGTCTCCAAAGGCTTGTGCATAAACCATATCTGGCCTCCCCTAAACTGTTAATTGAAGCTCATGAACAGAAACTGCTGGAATGGGCTCAGAAATACATGAAGACTCATTTTCAAACAGTCTTGTTCACTGATGAGCGCCGTGTAACCCTTGGATGGTCAGATGGATGGAGTAGTGGATGGTTGGTGAATGGCCACTATGTCCCAATAAGCCTGTGACGTCAGCAAGGAGGGGGCAGAGTCATGTTTTGGTCCAGAATCATGGGGAGAAAGGTGCTCAGCCCCTTTAGGATCCCTGAAAGTGTGAAATGACCTCTGAAAAATATATGGAGTTTCTGTCTGACCACTTTCTTTGATGGTACAAAAAGAACCGTGCTTTCCCGAACAAGATCATCTTCATGCATGACAACGCACCATGTCATACTGTAAAGAATACCTCTGCATCATTGGGGATAAAAGGAGAGAAACTCATGATGTGGACCCCCTCCTCCCCTGACCTCAAACCTACTGAGAACCTTTGGAGCATCAGCAAACAAAACATCTATGGGGGTGGGAGGCAGTTTTCATCCAAACAGCAGCTCTGGGGGGCTATTCTGACATCCTGCGAAGAAATCCAAGCAGAAACTCTCCAAAAACTCCAAAAAGATTGAAGAATTTTGAAGGTGCTATCAAAGAAGGGCTCCTATGTTAAAATATAACTTGACCTGTAAAGATGTTTTTCATTTGAGCGATCGCTGTTATTGTTTACTTCTGCAATTTTCGCCGGATGTTTTGGTGACTGGTAGGCAACAGCTGATGCATACAGGCCTCTAGCTTGGTTTTATAAATGATAGATCTGTTACAGCGCAAGAGAAGCAATGCCCTGTTTATGGACACTGTTTTTGCTTATTATAGGATTTTAATAAAATGTTTGAAAATGTAAAATGCCTACCACGGCACACGGATGTGACAACATTGCGATCGCTCATATAGAAATAGCTTTTGATTTCAGTAAATATGCTCTCTTAATGCTACAAATTCAACAAATTACCATTTTTAGTTAATTACAAGCTTTAACATTTATTGAAACTATGAGTTGCATAATATTTTGGAACATCACTGGGAGATGTTTTCAGTCACATTTAAATGATCCTCTACCAGTTAAAGAAAATTATGCTGACTTTCATTTGAGTTGACAGTTTCGAAGATCAGGGAAAATTTGCATAACAATTTGGAACGCGATTTAGTGCATTTAGCTTTGACTTCAGTAAATGTGCTTTGGGGTGCATAATGTAGGTGGAAAAGCTTTGTATAAGTTGAGACCATTTACCATGTACCAAGGGGGCAGGACTGTTGCGAAAGGTCATTTCTGTAGTGATATTTGCAGTGTAATTAAAGGGAAGCAGTTCAAAATAAAACTTAGAATAATGATGGCATGTTCATCTGTGAAGGGAAGATGGTTTTGTGGGCTAAGCATTATAGAGTGCAATGTAAACTCTTCACAAAATGAAAAAAAAACAATGTATCATTCTGAATTCTAGCCATTTTAACAGCAGACTTTTTCTCAGTGTTGGGAAGCTCATTAGCTATGAGGACGGCTAAACCACACAACATCAGCAATGCAGGCTCTGGGAAAGTGCTACTAAAGACTCCACCACAAAATCACTCATCACAAAGCAGTCCAGATTTATTATTCAAACTGTGAGGGGCTTTGGAAGAGCCGGCCGCGGCACATACTTGTCAGCTGAAATAACATCAAGCTTATCCATCCACACAGACCAGTCATGATGCAACCATGGGAAGAGTTGTCTTTTCTTTCAACGTGAAGACAATTTTGGGTGGGGGGAAATCTCAGATAGATTTTTTTTCTTTTTAAAACCAGAGCCACAGTGAGCTGAACGTGCCCTAAAAGAGAAAGAAAATGTGTGAAACCAGAGCCACTGTTTACTATGTGGTCAATTTCAGCACATGTCCATAGGAGGATTTAAGGACTTACACCATTGGAAAACAAGTTCCTTATACCCCAGGCACATTTGGAGTCACACGATGAGGGGGCTAAGCTTCCTCATGTTGACCAGTTTTGGTTGACACAAACAGGGGGTCTGGGAGTCCTTCCCTAGGAACATTTGAATGGAATTGATCATTTTGTTTTGTATTTTTCTTTCAGTATTTCCACATGGTCCTATTTCTCCAAACTATATGAGGGACCAGAGGACATGCTGACCAGGCCTTTGGCCGGACCATAAGAGACAACCAGTGTTCCATTGAGCCCCCTCATTATAATGGTATCCGAGTGGTCTTACGAGCCTCTTCCTTCGAAGGGCAAAAAGGTGTGCGCGGCTACGAGCCTCCACAGAGCTTCAGAGCCTGTCAATCAAAGACATAGGCGTCCACTTTTAGTGCTGAGGTACAAAAATCAGCATGTCACATGGGTCATAGCATTTTTTAGAAAAAGAAAAAAATGTTTAGAGCCAGGCCTTTAAGCAGTGCTAGGGAGGTGTAAAGAGTCTTTGGAGAGTCTTTTGGAGTCGCCCATGGCCACCAGGGGTGGTATTACAGCAATGTAAGCTCCCCACCATGAGGACCAAAGAGAAGGTTTCCTCACCCATTGGGCCTGACGTTGCCTATACCGTGGTTTTGGTTTTGCAGAAAGATAGTATAGATTGGAAATAAGAATTGTAGGTTGCGTCAGAATACCTGACACTTCCACACAAAGACATTCAAATGAGTGAGGTGTAATGCAAATTTAAATAAACTAATGTGTAGACCCGTTGTCCCTGTATGACCCAGCACATAGCCTCAAGTCCTCGGGCTGTGCCCCCTGACAGCTCCCTGCTCCAGACCACAGAACAAGAACTCTCTATTACATTGCTTTTATTAAATCTCTTTTTTTACTTTAAGAGATCTGAGCAACTTCAACGATGGGATTTCACATTATATAAACCGATTGCTGTTTCCAGCTGTCAAGCAAAGAGTTTGAATGAGCTTGTAAAAAGAATTTCATGGAGTAAAAAGTGACGTGGTGATGCTAAACTGCTAACAGTGTTAGCTGCTCTGTAAACAGCAGTTTCCAAGCGCTGCACCAGGCTCTGACAATCACCTCATTATAAAACAAACAGAAAACTTCTGCGTTGTTTAATAAATAACTCGTAGGAGGAGGTCCTAAAAACACACACTTAATTTAAGACCTAAGCCCACATTGCACTGTGTCGTCCCATTGGGCCTCCTCCCAATTGGAGCCAACGGCACCCGGCTGGGCTCAGCCCAAACGGACAACGTGGGCTCGCCCTCCTGTGGACTCACCTCCCGTAGAGCGTGCAGCAGGGGTTGGATGCAGAGAGGACTGGGCAACAGTCAAAGGCCTCGATGGCCCAATCCACAGACACAGCATTGGCTGTCGGGACTACATCCACTTATTAACTGCTTTATTGACCTCCAAAGTTATTGTTTGCAAAAAATAAAATAAAATTACCATCAACAAAAACATTGGCAAGAAGCTCACAAAACATATTCCGAGACTCATCTGGCCTCTGTCCGCAGTGCAACGCTCTCCTGTGATGTCCTTTTTAAAGAAGCCCCTGACCTTTGCGCGGGGAGTCGTCATTTGTTGGCTGTCTTTCAGAATTGGCCGCTGAAAGGGCACCGACCCTCCGACAGGATGGAAGGAAGCATCAGCCGTGCTTGACTAATGGCCAACTAACTTTAAATGCAGAGTTCTCCCCAGAGCACTTCCTCGCCCCACGCTGTTCTGTCTATATGGAGCCTCTTAACTGTGCATTATTTCACTGTGAAGCAGCGGTTATTTCAGGCAGCACGGCAGAGGTGGTTCGAGTGGGTAAACATGTACACAGGTGGGAGTAGTGTTTTGTAGGTATGAATAACCAAGTGATGTGTGAAGATACTGGGTTAGATGCTATTTGGAATGCGTAGTGAGGGCAACTCAGGACTGGAAAGTTCAAAGTTGAAAAATCAATTGGTTCATCCAGAAAATCAGGCTTTCCCCCGTCTACATCCAAGAGGATGTTCCTGCAGCGGGTACAGATACCATTTGGCAACTTTCGATCACTTCGATCAAAATCTTCAATGAAACACTTCTGTACTCTCCATAACAATGCCAATGATAGCAGTCATGGATGAGGCTTTCTTAAAGCAGACAAGGCAAACAAAAGATTGATTGACTTCATGAGTTTTTGCTGGAGGCATCTTGAGGTCAGCTGAAGTGGTAATCAGTCAATATTCATCTCAACTTAACAAAATTATTTATTAATGGATGAAACAAATGTTAAATGTTTAAATGTTCATAATGACCGAAGAAAATAAATTAACTAACTAACAAATGCTTTTGAAACAGTTTTGAAGTAACAAAATTACTTCAAAACTATTTTAACAAATGCTGAATTATAAATATAGTTGACAACATGAAAGTACGGAGAGGAGCAAAGTGGTTTAACAGCTCATTGATACTTAAAAAATGGAGAATGCTAACATAATGCTCCATGTTAGCATCATGCTACATGCTAATGCTAGCGACAATTACCCGTATTTCACTTCTACTGAACAATTAGCTGTGAAAAAAACATCCATATGGACCCGATTTTGCCCGGACTTTATTTCAATATGATAATTAAGTTTATAGTCAGAAAACAGCTAAAAAAAGTGAAAAATTGTGTTTACGAACACATACTTCCTTCCCCTTCAGCGAGGCCACGCCCCCTTGTATGATGCGATTCTGCCTGTAAACTGTATCTTTACCCAGTTTGGCTGTATTTTTATCGACATGACCAGACCAAGAAAGGTGAGAATCCAAGGTGACACCCAATAACTTTGTAAACCAATATAACAGAGCTCCAGACGGTCCTACTTTTGAACAGAAACCAAAAGCTAGCTCAAAGGAATTCCAAGTAGTCGTGATGTTTTGCCTCTCCATCCGCTGGCGAGGGGTGACCTGTTCTCAAAGTATAAGCGTATGGTCGAGCCGCTCCCGGATGCAGGACAGCTGGCAGCGCAACTTCCCCTCATTAATCCAACTCTGATCCACGGTCATCCCACTACAACCCGCGATCCCCTGCAGCGTCTTCTGACAGACGCCTCCTCGTTAAAAAATGATGAGTCTTTTAATAACGCTTATACAGTTAAAGATTCTTTAGATCATGGGGGTAGTTCAAATCACCTTCAGTGGCTTTGTTCCAAGTTGGGCGAACAGATAGAGGCCGCAGACAAAAGCTCAGGTTCAGAAAAGACATCAGAATGGCTGGTATTTTTCCCCTGACAGTTGTATAATAACCTATCCCAGTGTTATTTTGCCGTCTTTGAACCAAGGCTGAGACCTCGCCAACTCTTGAACAATGGATTTCTTTTCAGTCTGAACAATAGTGTGATGGTAATGCTCCAAAGAGTTGGCGGATGGCTGATTCTGTCGCCTGTCACGGCTACATGCGCAGACATTAGGCCCCTCAAGGTTTGGAGTGCGGCGGTGTGGCCTTGGACGCTGGTTGGTCTGTGTCAGTGATGGGTAGACGGAAAATGCTCTATTTTAGACTAAATTCTACTGGAAAGGAAGAGATTAATTTTTGAAGAACTTATAGTTATCTTAAAATGGATGTAATATTTGGCAACTCATGAATAATAAAACAATTCATGTCTAACATGGTTAGACAGCAGTGACTTAGTGAGGCTGTTGTAGAAACTCCCAAATAAAGTCAACAAGGCTGCAGTTCTGCAATTTGCCATCTCTGGTAGCTGTGTAAACGGTCCTTATATGAAGTAACAACATTCATTTTGTAATAAAAAGCAACATTTCGACCATGCATATCATAATGCATGTTATCCTCAAGAGGCCAGTTTGGTCATTAAAGTTTTCACTTTCAATCATTCCTTTACGTTTAAGACGCCTTTCCTAAACCGCGCAGAGAAACATAACAGACCGGTTTTAAGCTATAGCCCATATTATTTTATAGTTGTAGTATTCGACATACGGAAGCTTGTAATTAAGCTTGTAATTGTAACCGTGCTCTAAATAGTTTAGCTCGAAAGGGATACAATTGATACGATTGGCTATGACTATGTGCAGACGGATATGAGAGACATTTGTTGCGTCAAAAAAACAGCTATGGACGATCGTAAACCACACCTCTCTGACGAGAAAATAAATTAGTGGTCCCCAGACTAAATATAACTTGTGATATTTTGTCTGGCGATACGTGAATAGGGGAAAAAATACATTTAGAGATATCAATTTGAAACCTTTGCTAAACATTACTGATATAAATAGGAGAAAAATGTACTGGAAGTTTTCTGTCATTTTATGTTTTCATATAAAATAAGGCATTTTGAGCACAAAACTGGCCAAAATTGCCTCTATTTTCAGTGACGGAATCCCAAAAAAATGGATAGAGACAGATTTTAATGAATGGTTTTAAAGCGAAAACCAGCCCTAAAGTTCTGGAACGAGTGCACATGCGCTTCCGTACCGGGCGTCTCGCAGAAAGAAAAATACCATATTTGGATTACAGCGTCATCACGGGGACCCTTGGATGTAAAATCTGTCAATATTTGAGAATGAATACCCGCGGGAAAGCCTCACTCGTGTTTCCACCCCCATGCTTCACTGTGGGGGGAGTGTTCCTGGGATGATGCTCGTCACCCTTCTTCCTCCGAACACGGTGAGTGGAGTTTACGCCAAAAGTTTGAATTTGAATGGGGCCAAGTGTGCTGAGATTTTGGGGAAAAAGTTCCTTATGCATACCAAATATTCAGTTCTATTTTCCCATTGTATCAAATACTTATCTTTTCGGTAACACTTTATAATAATGGTACATGAGTTTACGACGCATGATTTTATGACACATTCATGCATTACTAAATCATGGCTTCTCAGGAAAAACATGATTACATGTTGGTTCATGGATGACTTCAACCCTGAATTAAACATGGCTCATCATGACTCATATGGTAGAAATGAATGAATAATATATTTATTCGGACCATAAACAAAACATAAAAACACAAACTCACATGAACTCAAAATACAACCTGCCATGATTGAGGCAGTTGTGAGCTCAATATCAAATGTGCAAAACAATTTTGTTTTACTTTTAGCACATTTTAAATAAGGCCTTTTAAGTACTGTCTGTATCTTGTTCTATTTACTTTTTAGGCTTCCTTAAAACAATCATTTGAGCACTGTGATCTAAATCCAAGTTGTTGGATATAGTGTGAATACTACCTACCAATCAACATCTGGTTTACAACACAACAGCTGAACATGAAAATTCCTATATTTTCTTCAGACACAAACCTAGAGAATATCCATTCTTTGTATTGATACTTAAATTGTCTGATATTTGGTATGGTCTCGGTCACCAGCGTTGTAAATTGTTCTTATTGCTCTTTTTTGAAGGATGAATAATGGTTGTAAAGTAGTTTTATAATTATAACCCCAAATTTCAGCACAATATGTCAAGTAAGGTGAGTGCAGAGAAAAGTAAAGAGTTTGTAAAGCCATGCTTTGCCTTGCTTAATACAGCTATGCCTTTTGTTACTTTTTTATGTATATATTGAATATGCGCTTTCCAGTTTATGTTTTCATCTGTGATGACGCCAAAATGTTTTATCTCTTTAACACATTCTATATTTATTCCCTGTATATTTAACTGTACCTGTACATAGGATAAAATTTACGGCAATCATGAACTTCACCCGTGCCTTCAATCGCGTAAACACAGCACAGACGGCGTTAGCATTTAGCCTCTCCCCCTCTCCACTATATCTCCAAACGAGGTCAAGATAGAAGCTACCAAGCTCTTCCACGTTTTCCCTATTTAAATATGGTTACATGAAGTGTTACACTACAAAGTATAATTGCACAAAACTAAACAATGTGGATTTTCTAAGCGGATAAAAGGGGGAACTATATTTTAAAGCGTAATAATACCAGGAGTAGTTTGAAATCTGCGCAGTAATATCTTCACTACTGTGCGGACGCCTTTGTAACAGGTTAAAGAGTTTACGGTAATGCACCTCTTTAGTTGAGGGGACATAATCTGCAAGTAGATTTCCTCCATATGAGTCATGATGTTCATGCATGATCCTCATGATTATGATTGGTTGATTATTTCATTGCCGTTTTAGTGAATTCATGGTATTCTTATGTGATCCTCATGATTATGATGAATGTTTAAGATGTTCATGTACATTCATTACAGTACTTTGATGTTTAGTTCAGGGATGAATTCATCCGTGAACCAACATGTGATCATGTTTTTTCCTGAGAAGTCAGGATTTAGTAATGCATGAATGGATCATGAAATCATGCATTGATTCATGCACCATTATTATAAAGCGTTACTATTTTTTCTTTCAGATTCTGTCTCTCACAGTTGAAGAGCACTTATGATGAAAATTCCAGACCTTCCATTCTTTCTACGTGGGAGAACTAGTGGTGGATCAAATACCACTGAAGTACTTTGCCCAACACTGCTCTCTCATGCCTGCCGAGGTTATTGCTTTGGAATGGTTAAGCAGCAAAACATTTGAAATATGGCACATTCATTTGATAGTTTACTTAGTTAGTAGAGCCAAATTTGCAATCATATAGAATATTGCACAAAGAAATGTAAATTCCTTTTTCATTGCACGCATTTCGACCACTTTGGGAACTCCTGCTTCTTCCTCCACTCGACACAGGATAAGCAGTATAGAGGTTCAATTTAAATGCAACCGAACATGTTGTATACGCTTTCGCTTGGGGCTGTTGCATCAAATCCCTCCAAATCCAAACACACACACAAAAAAATCTCCGGCTACTACGTCACGAGTTCCGACTTGTAATGCGGTGTTTGCACTCGAAGGTTTCCCGCTCGGACCGCCGCACGGCAAGCGCTGAAATCTCTCCATGAAAAACATTTGAAAAGAGATTCATTGGCTATGCTACAGAGTCTCCTTTTTCAGTGCTCCACACGCTGGAAAAAAAAAAAACCCCGCCGCTTTTGCGAAGACTTTGTAAGCTGAATCGCTTCCAGACTGCTGTGCACAATGGATGAACTCCGCAGTGGGGGAGGCGAATTGGATGTTCTGACAGCACCAGAAATCATGAATTATAACAAGTACACAGGATGCTTTCTCGTTCCCGTCTCTGCCTCTTGCTTCCAAAAAGCAAAAAAAAAAAAACGGTAATACGATTTTGGTCTAACATGGGATGACGTGCTTTTTTCCCCCTGAATGAATGGTGCCGGCACGAAACGAAATCGGCAGCTATAAAAATATGAAGAAAAGGGCTGTGATTGGAAGTTCTTTTTTTTCCTCTTTTGGCCCATTGCTACCACACGCTTTTCAAAATGGACCGTTTAAGTGTGTCACGAGTTGTACGCTCACCACATTAGCCTTGATCTGCTCTTTCATATTGGACGCAAATCAGTCGCTTTTAGAGAAAACGGAGGTGGAGCAATCTTACAAATCATGGTAGGGGGAAAAAAAGCAACCCACAGGTATGGTTACAACGTCGAAAGTCACTGCTTTAGATGGATAGTTATGTGAGGACAGGTCAGAGTTTTATGATATATTTTATGTTTTGGGATTGTCATTAACCACCTTAACCGAATGCATTTTCTCCACATCTAAAAGGTTACAGCCTTTCATTTGAAAGCTAAGACCTACACAAAACTCAACTAAACTGATCTTTTTCCTTTCCTGTTGTTTCTTTTGATTTCTTTTTTGTTGCGTTTTTGTCACATTTTTGCCACAATTTCATCATCATTTTTTGTGGCTTTTCTGTTGCATTTTCATCCTCGTTTTCGTTGCTATTTTGACACTTTTTTCAAGAAGTGTTTAGATTTAGGTAAAGCCATACTGGAAAAGATGTGCTCATTCAGGTTAACACATTGAGTGCTGCGCTGTTTTGGTGATTTAGCTGTTGAGTGCCAACAATCCAAACCATTTTCATGATATTTGTAGCACCACTGTGTATTCTGTGTTATAGCTGTGGACACATGCTATGGTATCGTTTAAAAGATGAGACTCTAAGCTCTCCGTAGGTGAAAACTGTTTAATTCTACGTGCCTCGGTTCCTGAGAAATCCTAAGGTAAACAGAGGCTAGTTTTGATCAAAATCACAGATTTTTTTCTAGAAATGGAGATAATGCTTGTTTTATGAAACACTCTCCTTTCTGATTAACTCCTCTCCCCTCCTCTCTCCTCTCTGGGCAGACACTAACATTATGGGAAGAGGCAAATGCCTAAATATTTCCGTTTCAAGTCAATTTTCAACAACATTGTTGACACGTTTTGAAACACCGCATGTTGCCGCAGATTGATCTTTATATCGTGTGCATTTAAACAGCCTGGTTCTCGGATTGAAGACTTTAACAGGATGTTTCTCAGTCGTCCTTGGACCAATTTTAACCATTTAAAAACTCAGAGAAATGTTAAAATCTCAACTGCTTCGATCTTTCCATGGGAAGCCACTCTGCTTTGTCAAACGCATCCAGAGAGTGAAAGAGAAGTGTCGGGTTTACAGCTGTTCGCTACTCAACACCACGCCACCTCGGACAATAAAAAAAGAAAAGAAACACAAAAATACCCACAGAAGGTGTATTAGAGTGTTTAGTTTCGTAATTAAAAAAAGCAAAAATGTGTTTTTACGCTTTTGGCACTCAACGTGTGAAGATGTTAATATCTCTGTAAGGACAAGGCCTATCCATGTGTCTTTTTCACTGTACAGTTTAAAGGTGCACTATGCAACTTTTTCTGTAAAAAAAAAGAAAAAGGTGATATTAGTGCATATTTGACCTTTCAGTGACTGAGTGGGTGTTTAGCTTGGCGCCTTTGCTTTCCATCCCGGTGGCTCCTATGATGCTTCAGGATCAATTTTATTTCAGGTTTTTGTATGATTTCTGAAATAGAATGCATACATAACCTTGGATACAGTTCAATCTATGCTATGCTAACCATAGCTGGGTCACTGAAAGGTCAAAGACGTGTTAATATCAACTTTCTTGTTAGATAAAAAGTTGCACTGTGCACCTTTAAAAGTCTTGTTATACTTTACATAAATAATATTTTTGTATCTTTTGCTCAATTGCAAACATGGTTCAATCTCCCTATTGAGGTCATCAGCACAGGGCAAGGGTTGGCAGAGCTAAGACAGCCCAAAATCAGCAAACCAGCAAACACATTGTCTGTAACGACGATATAGTATGAATTGTCGTGTCAAGCTAAATTTGAGGGAATTTTAAGCAGAGTACAAAGTATTTCAACATTTGGGAAAGCGGCCGTTGCGGTTTGATGTGGGTTTTTTTCTACTCGAGAACAGAAATAATCTCTCGCACACAGTATACTAGCAACACCAGTGTTCCTTGATATCCTTCATTAACACTGGTGTTGCAAGTATACAGTGTGCAAGAGATTTTTTTTTTTCCTGTTTGGCCTTCATGCTCCTGTTCCAAACAAGAGATGTGTGAAGTAAACCGTCTTTTCTTTTTTATACTGACATTAAAACGAACTAAACTGTTAGAGGTAAAAACAGGCTAAAAATCTCAACATTTCACAAATTTAACTATTTATGAGAAATGTTCTTTGATTGTAAATATAATATATTGGTATAATATACATATGTATTGGCACCTAGAACACTGTGCCTCACCTGCTGTGGACCCCGCATTACGTCACTGGTGTTTTCCTGGTATTATTAAAGGTGCATTATGCAACTTTTTATTTTGGGAAAAAAAGCCTTGTAGTGACCCAGCGGCTGTATGACTGGTCAGCATGGTGCCTTAAGTTTCCATCACAGTGATCTATAGGATGCTCCAGGAATGGCTGTGGGTAGAACCATTTCGTGACCACCATGCAGGAGGCTGCCATTGCTGCAGTACCTCCATCTAGTGGCGGCGGAAAAAGCTAGTTTTTCACTGGAAAGCATTGCTCTATACACACATTTAAACAACTATTTTGCCTGGTTTCCAATAATGTTGAACTATCTACAGCTACAGTAGATATTGCTCCTGTGATAACGCTGGGTTAGGTACAATTAAAGAAACCAGGAAGGTTTCCATCAGGTACATTGTAGAATTGTTTTATATTAATGAGGGCCTGACTTTGATTGACAGGTTGGCATCAGAGCTAAAGGCGCAGGTTACAACCAAACTACACGTCCCGCGGGCCGAGTACAGACAAGATCCTCCCTTTTTTAGGAACTTGCTCGATAGGTGCAAGGAGTCTGTAAATCCGTCATAAGTTAGATAGTTTGCTATAACATACCTTAAAATAGACTATCTGCAAATTGTTAGGTTTCCAATCGGCCAAATATTTGCTTCTTCCCATACACAAAAGAAATATATTAAAATATATTTCTGAGTATCCAAAATATATGCCAAATATGTGGCAATATATTAGCATTTCAGACAGTGTCTAAGGAATATATTCTGAAATATATTGAAATATATTGAAATGTATTGTGATATTCATCCACTTATATTTTACATATATGGGGCAATTTCTAACAGATGAAATATATGTTTGATTGCACATCAATGCACTTCCCATAGTCTAGTAAGCTATACCACAATCATGTTTCTGTGGAAACTGCCAGTTTTCTCAAACCTTTTCTCTCATCCCCACTATACAGTAGATATCATTGTGTTACCGTCCAACCTCTGGATATATTGAGAATTGGGTCAAGCAACATGTGCAATAACCCCTTTGCAAAACACAAAAAAAATACACGCAATAATCTGTGTTTACATCACTTTATCTGTGTCACTTTATCTGTCACTTATCAGCCACGTGCACTAAACTATGACTGTAAACCTGCACTGCTAATACTGACATTTTTTTGTTATAGCCTGTTTATTTTATTTTTTACTGTCTATACTTTTTGTCTTGGTAGGCATTGTATATAAGATAACACTTTTTACAATTTAATTGATATTCATTAATTTAATATTTGGATTTAAAGTCTAATTAATATTTAATTGCCACAAATTTTTTTTCGCACTGCAGTGATTTGACGCGCTCCGTCAGGAAGCCTAAAAAGCATGTGGCTAATTACCATATGTAAACATAGATGCGCGGCTTTTACACAATGATTTTTTTTTTTACCCCGGCCCTTTCTTATTGCTTAATACACAAGATGTCAAAAAAACAAAAACAAATTAAAAATAACACAGATACATTCAATGCTCGGTATAAGAACGCGCGTGTGTGTGTGAGTGTGTGTTATTTCCTAAAGTAAACCAATCTTAGAGCTAGTTTGTTTGAAATATTTGTGGCGCGAAAGCCAATTGGCTCGTACACCTGTTGTGGGCGGAAGGAACGGAGATGGGCGCTCGTGCGGTGCAGTTGTGTGGCAGTTGCGGCCAGTGCGGAGAGCGGCGCTCGCTCCGGAGACACGGAGAGAGAAAAAGTTCTTCCTAATGTGCATTCTTTTCGGACCTGGACCTAGCGAAGTGGAAAGGACACAACATCGACTAAGCCTTGGGTGGGAGTAGTCGAACCAAACCAAAAAACAAAACTGAATCCTTGGACGAGAGTGAAATCCGGGCAGAGAACCGTTAGCTGGCAAGCTAAGTTAGCATACTTGTGCTAACGGCTAGTTTCATCTAACGACCTATGGCTGGCTGGCATTTACGTAAGTATTTTACTTTACTGAATATATTGGCACCGTGTCGCTCGCTTGCAATCAGTCACTCGCATTTTTTTCTACTGTCTCCAGGTTGCTATATGCAAGTCTAATAAATGAGCTAAAGATATTTTTTTTTTTGTGATAGTTAGAATTACAAATTCAATTAGTTTGCCACTAAATTGTGCCGAATAGCCATATTTTTTTAATAATTTGGACTGAGACATGTAATGTACAGAACAACTATACATTGGTGCTAGACATTATTAAAGGGGGGGTATTATGCAAAATCGACTTTTTCAAGCTTTACATCATGTTATTATGTCATTCACTCATTAAAAACATGCCTGAAGTGTTGCCTTGGCACATTCATGTATTTTTGAGTAATCTGTAAAAACTCTGATGGCGGCCATTTTAGTGATAGGTTTGCTTGAGTCCTCCTAGGAACGCCCCCACCTCCTGGAGACGCCTCCGAGCTTTTGTCACCAGCCGAGTAACCAACCACTGCTCCTCAGCAGAACCCCCTCCCCACTGATGCCACAGACAGCGTGTGGAGGGGGCGTAAAGAGACAGAGGCCTATTTCAAGACATTCGCTACAGCCATTTTTAGAGAGCAATTTTATACAAGGCAGATATTCTAATTTACTGCATTGACAGACCAACAGAAGGTTTCGTCATCATTGTAGTGTGATATAGACTGGTGCTATGTGATTGAAAAAAGCATAATACCCCCTCTTTAATGCCTTGCACTAAATGCATTATTGTGTTATTTTACCTGTATTATAGTGTCTTAAAATCAAAATTTGAATATTAGAATGCTTTGCGCTGTTGTTAAATTTGGTTATGCATTAGTGAAATGGTCATGTTATTTTATTTAATTTATTTAAGCCAAAAATAGTTTTAAGTGTGTGTCTCTGAGACAGACTGTGTGTCAAGCCAGCACAAACCTGGTAAATATAAGTATTACTATTTTCTTACCTAATTTGCTAAGAGTATTGCACTTTCATGCTGCATTCAATCTCGATGCATCTTGCAATCATTTACTGTTTATGCTTTTACTATAAATAATGTCCTATTTTGATTTGTCACAAAACTAGTTTTGGAAGGATCTGAATGCTGTCCACAAATGGATGAGGACCAGGGTGGATGTCAATTTGAGGTAAGTTAAAAAAAATGACAAAGAAAACTAATGGACTGTTATATACTGTATCAATCTATGTTTTGGTTTATGTGCTTAAATCGACCTTGCCTCCAGTGTCTCCGTACACTGGTGTATGAATGAGAATGTGAATGGGTGAGTTGATGTAAAGTTTTAGTGCCGAAAAAGCAGGTAGAAAGGCGCTATATAAATGTGCCCATTTAGAAGGACAGTAACTTCAATCATATCTGTGTCATATTGTTTTAAATCAGCCTTTTCTGTCTGTTTGTAAGGCCAACTTTTTTTTCTTTAACAAGGTACTGGCAGACAGGAAACTGCGTGCCCGGCAAGGTGTGCAGGGAAGAAGAGATGGCACCAATGCAGTCGAGGTAGAAGAGCCAGGCAGAGGTGATTTTCAACACACAAAGTAGTGTAATAATAATAATAATAATAATAATAATAATAATAATGCATCGGTTTTATAGAGTGCTTTTCTGGACACTCAAAGACACTTTTCATTGCATTATTCATTCACTCCATGCTTGTAAGGTTTACCATATACAAATGTCGCTGACTGCAGGCACTGGAAATGTGTTGGATCAAAATACTTCTCTGAATTCATTTAACATGAACACACATTATCCTCCAGTGATGTTGTGCTCAATCCATACATTTTGAGATGTTTGTTGTACTAATCTTCGATAGGAAAGTAACCACAGTGGAAAACCAACGGCCGACAAAAAGTCCAATCACATGTGATATGTCGCTTCTGTGCACAGAGCCTCTTGGATGCCCAATGATTGGCATTCTTCTCAGCAGCGACTCACGCAGCCAGTGACCCCACATTGAGGACCCTGGAGAGGAGGAAGACCACAATCTGAGGCACACAAGACTCTGCTCAAGGCAGCAATCAAAGCTCACAAATAAGGTAAGTACAGGAAAGCCAGTCCTGTACACTGCGGTTTTACATAGTAGGTTGGCCAACTGAAACTCAATTTTGTCAATGCAGTGCTGCACATGAACAGTGAGGAGGCTGCAGATGAGAACACTGGAGACACAGAGGGAGGACTGAGCTGGAGAAACGGACAATGCAGAGCCAAAGTGACTTTCTGTGTGAACCATAGCCAGGTGAAGGAACATTTGTGTGTTTTCTTAAAGCCTTTTTTTAAATGGTAAATGGACTCCACTTATATAGCACTTTTCTACCTTTATCAGGCCCAAAGCGGATACACCTCCCTCTCGCTCTCTCTCCTCCTCCTTCTCTCACCTCATCAAAACAGTTGATCAAATCTGCACATGTTCAATCCACATCCCTGTGCTCTATTGTCAATGTCTTTGAGCAGTGACGTCATATTGACAGTTTGCAGACTGCTGAAATTCATATTCTCAAAGAAGAAAGTGCAAGCACAAAACATATTTGTATTCGCAAGTGAGAAATCAAACACACGCTTCCAGAGCCTATATTTGTAATTACAAAATGCCATGTCTTTTGGGTTTTTTTCTACATGCACGTCATAATTGACAGTAACCTACCCCATACAGCTTGCTTAAACTGTCCATAGAATTCCAGGATTTCCAAATCGTTATTAGCTGTTTTTTGCTGAATTTCCTGGGGTACGATATTACTGCGCGGATGTCTAAGTACTTCAGGTGTTATTACGCTTCACAATATACTGCCCCTTTTTATCCTCTTAGAAAATCAACATGTTTAATTTCGTGTAACTAGAGTTGGATCATGTAAAGCCTCACAAAGCACAAAGACCACACAGGTACACATCAACATGTTTTAGCTAAGGTAAGAAAATATCTCGGTATGTAAAAACTGTGGCCTATTCCTTTAACTTTCATTAAAAGTGACTCTTCTTCATATCCAGAGCGTTTCTAACCATTAACCATTGCTTAAATGCTCCAATATTTATCTAGTTTTAGACCTGCGCCACTCAGACTCCAGTTTAGATCTTTTTCCAGTGCTCCAAATGACTTTCTTTTTTCTTGGGATCTGTGATGGAGTTTCAGCTGTGCTCAAGGCTGGTCTCTTTATATTTTGTGCAGAATCTATTCTCAATGTTCAAAAGTTGCCTGTTTACAGCAAGAAACCAAAATCGAAGTCTGCTGCTTGTGCACACACATTAGTGTCACACGCTAGTACCTCACTCCGAGGCACTGACTTTTGCAATGACAGTACAGGCATAATATTGCTGGAGCATGTTGGGGGGGTTAAAATTTATAAATTTAACATCCGTAGTGCCCCTTTGATCATACTAACTCTGAGCTCACACTATACTGACTAACACACACTCCTCAGCACTAACAAACACATCCCAACACACTACACTACATACCTGCTCGTGGAATTTCAGCACTTTTTACATGTCCCTCTATGTTGTTATGGACCTTTTTTTTTTTATTCTCTCCACCACTGGTAGACGATAAGACTTTGATTGCCCTGATTATTTTGTGTTCTTAGTCGGGAAATCAAAAAGGGACACTTACGCAGACCAAAAAGATCCTCTGGACCCAGAGGCCCTCAATGCAATAATTGGTAAGTTGATGATTGAACATTTTCTCAATCAGATCACTTGTCAAATGCATAATCATTTAAACACAATGTCATGTCTATAATCGCACACACAGAGAAAATAATTGTGTGCATGTTCTTGACTTAGACCGCTAACACCTGGAAACACTGCAAATGACTTTATTAGTCCTTACACTTAAACAAGGTCTCTCATCTTCTTCATTCTCAGAGGCAACAATGAGAAGATTCCCACAGGCTTCCCGGGAGCAGCAGGGCTCAGCTTTTAGCAGAAAAGTTGCAGAACTCCAGTTCAAATTTTTTTTTTTTTTATCTGTTTGAACATCAAACATTGACTGTAATGTACAGTACATTGATTAATACATTTATTTGAGTAAATATCCAATGTCTTGAAGTGCTTTAATTATATTGATGCCTTTTATGTTTAACAGATATATTGTATATTTTAATGTCTAAATATATTTCCCTATACATTCCCATACAAGTCAAAATTAATTTGTACATGCGTTGCCATATATGGCGATATGTTTCTTAATGAATTTACATATTATGTCAAAAACATTTCTCCCTATATTTACATATATGTTGGAAATATATTCCCATATATGTCAAAATACATTTCTCCTTATATTTACATATATGTCGGAAATGTATTCCCATATAAGGCAAAATACATTTCTCCTTATATTTACATATATGTTAGAAATGTATTCCCATATAAGGCAAAATACATTTCTCCTTATATTTACATATATGTTAGAAATGTATTCCCATATAAGGCAAAATACATTTCTCCTTATATTTACATATATGTCGGAAATGTATTCCCATATAAGGCAAAATACATTTCTCCTTATATTTACATATATGTTAGAAATGTATTCCCATATAAGGCAAAATACATTTCTCCTTATATTTACATATATGTCGGAAATGTATTCCCATATAAGGCAAAATACATTTCTCCTTATATTTACATATATGTCGGAAATGTATTCCCATATAAGGCAAAATACATTTCTCCTTATATTTACATATATGTCGGAAATGTATTCCCATATAAGGCAAAATACATTTCTCCTTATATTTACATATATGTCGGAAATGTATTCCCATATATGTCAAAATACATATATCCTTATATGTCAAAATATATTTTGAAATATATTTTGACATATAATGCCATATACTTTTTAAAATATATGTTTAATATATTTTTTTGGTGTATGGGTTAATTTGAAATGACAGACTTAGACAATTAGTGTTTTTGTAATTAATCTCATTTTGGTTCAGGGCATCAGTGAATGACCTTTCAGGAGTCGGGTCCAGTTTCTGTATGTTAGCCTATTTAGAAAGAAATGCAAAATGTACAACAAATGTCATTTTAATTTAGTGTAGAAAAGCCCAACCAGGGACTGGAGCTGATCATGAGCACTAGCAATAAGCTTCAGCTACAAACTTGTTTTATACTGTGTTCATTTTCAGTTACCCTGTCATATAAATAAACACATCAATGAATGAGTTAGCAACTCTCCAAATGCCAGCACATGTTTAGCTGAACAACTTAAGTTTCTCCTCACGTTCTGACAGTCTCCCACCTGTTTCAGAAGCTCCTCTCGATAAGTCGTCTGCAGAAGTGCCAAATCTCTCTTCCTCGTCTGATGTTGTCATTCTCGCGTCCACAGCCACATTGGCGCTACCGTGCAATGCCTCATGGGAAATGTAGTTCTAATGTGTTTAATGCGATTTACCGGCAGTCCAAATATAATATAAATAAGAAATCATCTCGTGGGCTGCAAAAAATCATCTCTTGGGCCGCATTTGGCCCCCGGGCTGTATGTCTGAGATGCCTGATCTAAACCCATTATTGGCCCAGATTTAATCATATATTTTAATTAAAACATTTTTTTATCTTTATTTTTAAGTCTATGAGCATTTTGAGCTGGAAATTTGCCTGTTCGTGAAGCATGTTAAGATTATCTGCCACGTAGTGTTTGAATATCTTTGTGAACATGGCTGTTGGGAGATGGATTTTCATCCTGCTCCTCCGTGTGTCTGACAGATACTCCTCTCTTGGTCGACTCAAGCTACAAAGCATCATAACTCTTTTTTCAGCTGTCCATAGACGATAGTGTTTTGTCCGGGCGAGCCTGCTCTCGTCTGTCTCCTGTCCTCAGTGTGGGAGCGCCTGATCAAGCTGGTGGATGATCGCGTGTTACAGGCGGACACTCTGATGCTGCTGAAATGCCCCCTGGCAGTGAGTGGAACCTCTCACACTGATAAAAGCGCTCCGACCCCGCTGATGCGAGGCTGATGGTGCTCCACGCTGACACTTTCCCCCGGATAATTCTCAGTTTATTTTCCTACAAGAGCCGCGACTGGAATACAGGAGATGGCCCCTGGAGGCTGGCCGTTTCAGCCGTGGACACCCTCCCCCCCTGGGCACGACATAAAGAATGGGTTAAATGGTCTGAGGAAATCTCCCCGCGGTACTGGATATCACATGCTAAGAGATTAATCACAATGTAGCCAAAATCACACTTTGAACGGTCACACCTAGTGATTTGTAATAGTCTTACTTTGATTTGTTTGCAGTGTTAATTTTGACAACATATTTTATTTTTAGTCTTAGTCTTTTGACTAAAATGTAGTTAAATTTAGTTTAAAAAAAACGTATCAATTTTAGTCTAGTTTTAGTCGACTAAATTTAAGACTAATTTAGTCGACTTTGCATTTATAATATTCATTATAATCATATTTAATCGTGGTCCTCGACTTCATGGAGCTGCTCCACATGAACAAATCTCAGAGCTGATCCTTTGGCAGAGAATTTACATGATATGAGCCTCTTTCAGACGGTCAATAGATGTTTGGATGATTTTAGTCTCTCCTTTTCATTTTTCTTATTTTAGTCGACTAAAATATCTGGACATTTTAGTCATAGTTTTAGTCTCATGAGAAACTTTTAATTTAGTTTTAGTCCAATTTTAGTCGTCAAAAATATCACTTTGACTAAAATTAACACTAAATATTTTAGTCGACGAAATTAACACTGTTTGTTTGATGTATATATATATTTTGTGGCCAGTGTACAATTACATTAAACTATGCAACTTTTCATGCGGAAATAAAGTTGATATTTGTGCGTACTTGACCAGCGGCTGCATGAATGGTCAGAATGGCGCCTTTACTTTCCATCACAGTGGTCATAGGACACTCCAGGTCAGGATCAATTGCTGGGAAGGTTTTGACTAACAGAGCCTCTCAACAGAAAACCTACAAAACAATCGATCCTGGTGACGAGGTCCCGAGTTTGATTCCCACCTGGACGGGGCCTTTCTGTGTGGAGCTTGCGTGTTCTCCACGTGGCTGCGTAGGTTTCCTCCGGGTATTTCGGTTTCCCCACCACTAAAAAACATGTACAACAGGTGATTCTGACCATAAGTCTGTCTCCATATCTGGAGATGGGTCCCCGGGCGCTGCACTGTGGTCGCCCACTGCTCCTTGCGGGTCGCTCCAGCGGCATCAAAGGATGGGTCAAATGCAGAGGACAAATTTCGCTTCGCAGTTGTCTTATAATGACAAATAACTGAGCTTAGATGAGTTGATGTGTACCTGTCTAGTCTTTGTGCATGCCCATGGAAGACCTTGGTTGCTTCTAACTTCATCCTGTTTTGTATCACGCAAGAACAGATATTTGTAAATAGCCGAAACATACACTGGAGATAGAAGTTGTCTCAAAGAAAAGGCTTTTATTGCCATTGTTCGTAGTTACAAAGCAGTATAACCAGCTGGTGACTTCAGAGAAACAGAAGAAGTGAAGTCCAGACCTCCGTTGACAGTCTCCTTTTATCCTAGTCTTGCACACCTCTGCACAGAGAGGGTGACTGCCCATCAGTGAGTCAGTTGTTTGTGGCTATGAGTTTCCATATTATCTGTACTTTACGTGATGTGCAGAATGATTATGGTGTGGACCGTTGTTTATCAGCTAAATCACTGACATGGGGCCAGATCTTGTGGCGGCGCACGGCGCAGGCTCTTGGCGAATTATTTTCCGAGTGGCGGCGCTCTATGTACCATTCGCCTCCGCCACCTGTGAGGGGGCGTCACAAGAGGAGGTGACTGCACTGATGGAAACACGGCTGACATTCACTTCCTGGTTTACATTGCGCTGTCTTGCGTTCTTTCTTAAGCCTCAGGCTCTCACAAACGAAAAACTTTATTTACCCCATCGTGAGCTAAACGATGTTCACGTCTCGAGAGAAAAAGAGCTACAGCGTCCGCTGTGGCGCGGATCGGCCCGCGCTTGGCGTGAACATGAAGCAAAACAAAAGCACATGTTCACCCCACACAACCACTCTCCTGGACGCGGAGTCGATCTGGTTGGAGGAATATGTGTGCGTCTCCACCCACTTAAATGCGTTAAGTCTGGAGTGGCAAGATCACAAAGTGGGCTCCGACTGAGCGCAAAATGTCACGCTATCGTCTCCGTTTTGATGCACAAGATCTGGCCCATGGTCTTGTTCTGTAGCGTGTAAGCAAAGCATGAGTCAGAAGCTTGTTCAGATTTAGTTGTAATCCTTACAACCCACCTGATACTCACTACGAGAAAGTATAATAATAAGTTCTAAAACTAAGCGGTCTAAATTAGCCTTTAATTCTAAACTAACTACATTTCAGCTTGTGTGGGGTGTGATCGTATGTGTAGTGACATTCCACCTTCACCTCCATAGCTAGGCGTGGCTTTAACGTGATGCTGACCACCTCCAAATCAGCTCTGCCACCCTTTCAGTTCCAGCCAATGCCAGCATGCAGCATGTTTTTTTTGTTGTTGCAAAGTCCATAGTGTTTTATTTTTATTACTAAACCAAGGAGAAAGTTTGGGTCGCCTTGATGTAAGCCCAATAGAAAAGTGTCATCATGGATTTATCTACATGGGGAAAAAAAGGACTTTCCTTTGACAGTACAGTCATTTTTTACACACAACAAAATCTATGCTTTCACCTGCAGTGTCTCGCTTTAAAGGAACAGGCCACCGTTTTTGCATACTGAGATATGTTCTTACCTGAGCTTAGACGAGTTGATGTGTACCTGTCTGGTCTTTGTGCGTGCCCTCAGTCAAAACGACTAAAGATGGTGTTAGCATTTGGCCTCTCCCAGTGTATTCCTATAGCTCCAAACGGGATGAAGTTAGAAGCGACCATGCTCTTCCACGGGCACGCACAAAGACCAGACAGGTACGCATCAACTCATCTAAGCTCAGGTAAGAACATATCTCAGTGTGGGAAAACCTGTTCCTTTAAGTCTGTTTTACATGAATATCGTGTTTATGCTGTCGACGCACCTCACCTTTACACTCCATCTTCTAAAGTCTATTTCACAAAACCCCACTTGGACCCTGAACTGCATGCAGGTTTAATCAGCAGGTTTAATTAAGTGGCTTTGAACGAGATATTCATCCGTCTGGCTTTGTCTTTAAAATAAAAAAAAGATGCAAATCCACTGACAATCCATGCCATAAATAATCACAATTAACACTGTCAGCTTTGCCGTGAAATGCTCGCAATTCCGTTTATTTACAGTAACATAACAGCGTGCGGCGTGCCTCCAACCAGTCAATTCCCCGGCTCATTATCGCGAGCCACATCAAGCCTCTGACAGCTGACCCAGGTGGCTTCCGGAACGCATGCTCAGCACATGTGAGCGCACTGCCACCGCCAACGCCAACGCAACATTCCTTCAGGGAAATAAACAGTAAATATTTAACTGCAAAGAATAAAAAAAGATCCTGTTATTGGGTGCGTGAGACTCCCTAATCTCATTTGCGTCGTCCCTTGGGAGCGTTCTTACAATATGTGTTTTTTTTGAAAAAGTGGGAAATGGACGGTATTCATGAAAACCCACCGCCAAACAGGCCCCGCAGCGGAGGACGGCTGCCAACGGAGATTTTCGTAATGACACATTCGGCATCGAGTCGCATCAATCTCGCTGGCCATCCAAAAACACAGGGGCCGGAAGCAGGGGAAGGCTGAGGGCTCAGTGCTGGGAATGAGGAGCGGCACAACAACCTGCGGGGTGAATACTTTGCAGATGGCTCCAATTGCAGAAATGTAAAAAGAAAAGAAACTGTGGTGAGGGGGACTTAGAGTAATGATGGTTTTGGGAATCATTTTGTAGACAATGGAAGGACAAGAGTGCATGGTTTTCACTACATCTGAGTAAACAGACCTAATAGGTTTCACACTGCCGGAACCCAAAAAAACATTGCTCCTAAAGACTTCCCCCGCTCACTTCCGTCAATAACCTTTAGGAGTTACTGCGCGGACGCTGTGCTCCTCGTATCATTACGTCTCACAATATAGTCCCCCTTTTTATTTGCTTATAAAATCGACATGTTACATTTCTGTGTAAATATACTTCGCATGAAAACACTTCACGTAACTTTATTTAAATAGGGAACACGTGGAAGAGCTTGGTAGCTTCTATCGTGAGCTTTTTCGGAGCTATGTGACATGTGGGAGAGGCTGCGTATGTGCTCCGTTTGCCTGGCAGAGCGCACGGACAAAGACCAGACGAGGATATATTAACACGTCTAAAGTGAGGTAAGAACATATTTTAGTATGTAAAAACGGTGGCCTATTTTTATTATACGGCTCTTCACAACGTAAGTAGAACGCTCCGTTGATTTGAATGGTGTAGCGTGTGAAGGTTCGCCTATTGCCTTTCGCCATTGTTAACGCATTCCAGAGAGCAGCTCAACCCCCACTCCAAAACTCCTAGGCCATTTTATGACTTTTGGGATGTCGTCACTTCCTGTCTTGTGAATGGCTGATAAGATCGAATACAGTTCAGGAGAAAAAGACTGTGACGATCTATCCTAACCCTCACAACCAGAAATGAGAACTCTGTATTGACCTTCGAATTGGACTAAAGACTGAATCTCAAACATCCGATTTGAGTAATAAGCCAATTCTTCAATTCATGGACAGTGAGAATGAACTCAACCAATCTGTTCTAATGATGAATTCTTCCCCAGGTCAACAAAGACGCAATGTACAAACATACTGTCGAAATGTTGTTTGGAAAGTTGTGAAGTTGTTAATGTGTTTATCGCAATAGAAATGTATTTCTTGAATTCTCTCCCAAAGACATTCCCACTTGGGATCGTCATATCGAGTTACGGACTGAAACGATTGGTCGAATCCACGGAGAAAAAGGGGCCGCCCCCTTGGTATAAAGGAAGGAGAAATAGCCAGAAACTTCCCTTACCCTTTTGCTCTTCTTTAAAAAAACGCGCTTCTGAGAGGGTTGGAGAAGGAGAGACGGCAGGATGACATCCCCCGCTGAACTCTGACCTCTCCTTTGTCTCAGATGGACCACAAGAACTTTAAGTTTGAGCCCGTCATTTTGACGTGATTTGTAACTACCAGTTACTTCTTTTAAGAACATTTGCATTTTTCCTATAAGACAACAACATTTTTGATCGCTGAGCTTTCAGCGAAACCAATTTGAGTCTAGCTGGTCAATCCAAACCCCAAGGCCCCGAGGAGCTGGAGAGAGAGAAACCCCAGCCTCGCCTGCATCAGCTTGAGAATCGCCACGCGAGAGACCACAGGCCGTCGGACACCAGGATTTGGAACACCGGACCATGTTGGCGTGGAAACCATTCTCACGGTCGTAAGCGTATCTCACCGACCTGGCTTAATAAGACTCACATAACTTCTCAGAAAACCTTATTGACTTTCAGATACAATTTTAGAACATTTTATCTGATTATTCATCCTGTTAGCCTTCTAGGTTATTCTGTTTGCACTTTAATATTTAATGCCGTCTGTTAATTGATTTTGATCATTAAACCTCCATAAACCACAGTTTGCTTTGGTAATGTCTGTGTTTATTATTCCAGAATAAAGGGGCCGCCCCCTTGGTATAAAGGAAGGAGAAATAGCCAGAAACTTCCCTTACCCTTTTGCTCTTCTTTAAAAAAACGCGCTTCTGAGAGGGTTGGAGAAGGAGAGACGGCAGGATGACATCCCCCGCTGAACTCTGACCTCTCCTTTGTCTCAGATGGACCACAAGAACTTTAAGTTTGAGCCCGTCATTTTGACGTGATTTGTAACTACCAGTTACTTCTTTTAAGAACATTTGCATTTTTCCTATAAGACAACAACATTTTTGATCGCTGAGCTTTCAGCGAAACCAATTTGAGTCTAGCTGGTCAATCCAAACCCCAAGGCCCCGAGGAGCTGGAGAGAGAGAAACCCCAGCCTCGCCTGCATCAGCTTGAGAATCGCCACGCGAGAGACCACAGGCCGTCGGACACCAGGATTTGGAACACCGGACCATGTTGGCGTGGAAACCATTCTCACGGTCGTAAGCGTATCTCACCGACCTGGCTTAATAAGACTCACATAACTTCTCAGAAAACCTTATTGACTTTCAGATACAATTTTAGAACATTTTATCTGATTATTCATCCTGTTAGCCTTCTAGGTTATTCTGTTTGCACTTTAATATTTAATGCCGTCTGTTAATTGATTTTGATCATTAAACCTCCATAAACCACAGTTTGCTTTGGTAATGTCTGTGTTTATTATTCCAGAATAAGGGTCCATGTGTACGTCCAAGACCTCATTTCCTTCAGATAAATCTGTAGTTTAGCCTCCTATTCTTACTTTTATTTTGTTCGCTTTCCGAACTGGTGCCCCGTTAAATTTTAAGGCTAATCTACAACCTATTAATTAATTAATAAATAAATTAATTGATTAATAAACCCTCATACCCACATCTATTTGGCGCCCCCGTGTGAGCCGTCATAAACTCTATCTGTTATTAATGATCACTGATCATTCCAAAGCAAACTTTGAGGTTCAATCTTATAAAAAAGTTGTTGAAAAAGAAAGAAAAATGCATTTTTAAAAGTGTCCATTGGAAACAAAACTCTCTGCGCAACTCTCTCTCAATGCTACCGTTTACAGGTCGCAGCACATTATTTTAAATGTGACTTTCAAACATGCATGTTCTCTTTGTGCTATCAAAAGCACAAGTCTCAAAGGCCTTAAGGTAACCAAATTTTAATAGCTGCGAATTTTCCAGTATTAAAAATTACCTGTATGTTGCAGCAAGTAATATAATTTGTCTGCGAGTTTTCCAGAAATTGTAACTTTACACTGCATTGGTGTTAAAACTGTTCTCCCCTCCTGCAGGAGCTCAGATAACACCCCTAAGACCCCCCTCCTTACAGCTCTGGTCAAGGAGATGATTCACCCCTGGCCCTTGGCGCCAGAATGAGTCAATCATCCCCCCAGAGTGGGCCGGTCTTAATGACATCACTTCCTTAGAGCCCGCCTACCGAAGGCTGTGCCACTATCTCTGCCCCCTACCGTGAAGGAGGAGACAGAGGCAGAAGTGATTTTTAAGTGAGCTTTGATCACAACGCTCTCTTCCAAGTAAGTAAGCTTTACTTGAGTAACTTAGACAAGAAAACTTAAACTATAAACACATTCAGTTGTACCTTAGTTTACTGTTGTTTTATTGAAAATAAAGCCAAAACATTGTCCTTTTCCATCTTTAACAGTTACTGTACTGTTCTTCCTTCTCAAGACTAACACTTGTCTTCGGCTTTAACTGGTCTTTTCTGATTGGGTCTAACTTAATGACTTGTTTTGTGGCCACACTACAAGCTCTTATTAGCCTTTATCTAGACCAATGCTCAGCCTTGCAATTTAAATTGCAATCTCAAATTGTAACGCATACAATTTTTACAATTTTGAAGCTATAGGGCTCAATTCAAATTTACCCTCTCTAAGTAAAACTTAGTGAATTTTCATCCACCTCTTGAAATCAATTTTAACTGACTGACTGCTGGACAGTCACCTATCAGTTAAGCCAAATTTTGATATTGAATTTAATTAATTAATTTGATTTTAATTCAATAATCACTCCATGTTCAATGTCCATGTTCTTTCTTCTCATTCATTTTGTCCCATTCCCCTTTCATGTCTTGCTTCATTCCATCTATCAACCCTGGTTCTAGTTAAGCACAATTAAAACTGGTTTGTTTCATTGTGACCCACAGAAGGTCAAGTCAGACTTTAAAGTTGTCTGAGTTTTGATAAAGCAACATGCCTCCGAGAGAACTAAAGAACCTCGCTGTCTACAGACCAGGCCAGGGAGACGTCCTTGACTGTGTAGACAAAATGCAGGGAACAGATCCCTCCGAACTTGAATCCATAATTACATCTTTAGTAAGTATAACATCACTTACAAGAAAACAAGAGGAGAATCTGACATTGTTAGCTAAAATGGCAATTGCAATGCATTTACAACTTAAACAAACACAAGAAGCATTGACTGACACAAGGAGACAAAATGATGAACTTGCATCACAAAATGCCTCTCTCCAAGAAGAGAATGCAAAGCTTATGAATGACAAAGAAACTAAACATCTAGAAAACCAACAGCAAGAGGTAGGACAAAAACTCTTCGAGCAAGAGCAAGAACTGAAATTTGCAGATTCAGAACTTGACAAAACTAGCAGAAACCTCTCGGAACGAGAGGAGGAGCTAGTGACAGCCCATGCTGAGCTAGACAGGACGACTCAAAACCTTAACAGGTCTGAGTGCCTGCTCAATAAAGCCACCCTAGAGGTAAGAGATTTAAAATCGGAAATTTTGATTCTCCAAGAAAACCAAGAAAAGGACAAAACAAAACAAACTCACATTCAGAGCCAGCTTACAGCAGCTCAGATTAAAATAGATCACACGACGCTACAGCGCACGATCAGTGAGGAAGAAAAGAGCTTTAAAAGAGAGCAAGAAGATCCTCCTGAAAAAGGAGTAAGATCTCAAGTGTATCCCCCGGGAACACTTCAGGAGAAAACAAATAAGTTCTTCAGGGACTTTTCTCCTCCACCTGCTTTAACATTGAACCCCAAGCCACCGCACCTGCAGCGGTTGGACAGGCTCATCCCTGAGCCACCTGATCAATGTTATGCTTCACAGGAAACAAACGATCCCGTCAAGATCTCCACTGGTGAGTTTGAGCGTGGATATCGTGTTCCAATCAAAGATCTTGACAGAATTGCACAACATGTCATTCGCTTTGATCCCAAGTCTGATGGTGCTAACGACACAAGCACCTACTTAAATGACATTGACTTTTACCTGCGTAGATTTCCAGACTCTACGACAGAAGATAGAATTTACCTAATCAGGTTTACTTCAAGTAGAAATGTGGGAAGTTTCATTGATAGACAGGCGCGTCACACAAAGGCAGACTATGGTCGCCTTTGCCAAGCTCTCACAAAAGAGTTCTCAAACTGCCTGACTACTGGCCTAACTGCAGCCTTAAATGTGAAGCAGACTCGACAAGAGTCTCCACAGGCTTATTACTGCAGACTGCGCGATGCCTACTTTAGTTCAAATGAACTTGAGATGGAGGAAGATCTCCACTTTAAAACACTTTTTGTTCTAAATCTTCATCCCACAACAAAGTACCACCTTGGCATCACCGCAGATCCCGCTACTCAAACGAGCTACCAGCTTCGTGAACTAGCGATGCGTGCTTTCATGAAACACAAACAATCGATGATAAAACATCCAGAACTTTCCCTAGTTCTTAATCTCGAGTTAAAGAACTCACAACAGATAAGAACACAAAACTGCAAGTCAAGCAGTTCAAACATGCGTTCTTCTCCAGAAAAGAAACGCAGAAATGAAGTAAAACCGGCTCAATGTCAACAGACAAATGAGAAGCATAAGCAAACGCTGCTCTCCAGCCCTGAACTTGAGTGTAGGCAAAACCCCACCTATGGCAAACAGTGCCAAACAAAGCAGCATCTCCAAAAGGGGGGTCACTACACTCATCACAGTAAGAACAGAGAAAATCGGGATAGCACAAAGCATCTCCGAATACACAAAAATTCTCAATTCTTCTCGTCAGGAGAACCTGAAAGAAATCAGAATCATGGCTTTCAAAACCAAGTCAGTGAACTTGACAGCTCAACTGATCTGACTCACTTCAGTGATGAAAATGACACTTTTATTGAACAAACTCCAGACAATGATGGTAAAGCTGAGCTATCGTCATTAGCCCCTTTAATCCATCAGAGCTGTGATAAAATGTCAATTAAACAACCTCTCAAACGTTTTCTGTGCAATCTCACTGAAAAAGGTCCGGCTGGAAAATTTTACATGCCAACTACTATTGAGAATGCTCTCCAAGAGGAAGCAATGCTTGACACAGGTGCTGACGTCAGCATAATGTCAACCTCTCTTTTTAGTGAAATTCAGGAAGCACTACAACATAAAAAAAGAAAAATAAATCTTCACTCTTGCTTCCTTGAAATCCAGCCATATGCAGACATTCAAACTGCATTCACAGAAATGGCGTACATTCGCTTGACAATTGGACCGATGACAGTGGTCCATCCATTCTTTGTGTCTCCACTTGATATGATGCCTCTCCTTATCGGAAAGGATCTCCTCAATCGATTTGAGCCTCTTATTGATTTCAAAGAATCAATACTCTATGCACAGGTGCTGAAACCTTGGCCTTTCTCACATCCAGGAAACTATGGTGAGATCTTTCAGTGTGCCACTCTAACACATACACCTGTCCCAAAACATAAGGACTACAAACACAAGAAGTCAGGTTCTGACCCAACTCAGTCTCAGAATAACGTCTGGAGACCCCAAACCAACTTCTTGTACAAGGACACAGTTCTACCTGAGCTGAACTGTCCACAAATGCACCCAGAGAAGACTCAAGGTCACCCTTGTGACCCCAGACAAAACAATGAACTTCAAAGTTCATTGAAGATCTTATCCAAGCAGGCAGTCGTTGATGACAACGCTTTAAAGGCTAGCCTAGAACCCCAGCTTACCCAGCCAGGTTCTGTTCAGCCTTTTCCCACCCTTCCCACCCTATCTTCTATTGTGGCCCCTCACGCTGCCTCATTGGCCACCTCAACCCCCTCCTCCACCCTTTCTGAGCTTCCCTGCTCACACTTATCAGACCTTGCCTCACCTCGGTCTGATGCCTTCTCCAATGTCGTCCCTAACACAGACACTGCCTGTGAACGATCCTTACCTCATGTTTTCGGCCTTTGGTCCCGCCAACGGATCCAGCCTGGCCCGGACACACTCACTTCTCTTATGCTCATGGTGCACCCGAACCACAGGGGGGTAGCGCTGGCTCAAGCACATAAATCCTCTCTGTCGGCCCACAAAGGCACTCAGACAATGCAAGAAATAAGGCAAAAGGAATCCTGCTGCCCACATGCATGTACAAATGCAAATGATAAAGGCACGATTAACAGGTCAACCTGCAGCCAATGTCAGACATCAGGTCTGAAGAAATGGGTAAAGCCCACAAACCAAAGGTTTGGAGATAAACAGAACGATCTCCAAAAGCAGAGACACTTAACACCTGCCATTACCAAACCAGTATGGCATGGTAAGTTATCAGGGAACAAGGTAAGTTATCGCAACTGCCTCCAAGCTCTGAAACAAAACATCTAGTCCACTGGACAGATGAACTTGGTGCTCCAGATGCACACTTGTAAATAAACGGGAAACACAGCTCCTGTTTGTAAATAGACACTAGCCAGTCTATTCAGTGTCAATAGCAATCACTAAAGTTTTTCAATAGCAATTCCTTCTCTAACCAAAGGGGGGAGCTACTTTAAACTTTTTACTAACCTCTGCTATCCTCTATGCATGCTGTCATAACCATTGAGGCTTTGTTTTCAGTTTGACTGCAGTTAAACTCTGGACAACAGAATACCATTCAATCAGCAGTCAGTTGTCAATGCTCAAGTATTGCTTAAGACTCTTCAATCCATTGTGCAAAATCTTTTGTTGTAAAGGAAATCTTGGTGAACTCGCAGCCTTAGATATCAGCAACTCTAGAGACTTTGTTTTCCAATGGACCGCCTCAGTAAATTTAGCGCTTCTACCGCTTTTCCAAATTTAGGTGTCAAACCTGAACCCTTAGGACTTAAGTCGTGCATAGTTGCACACAATGCAACACATGTAGCTTCTAGCTAAGATTGTAGCCACAGCAACAAACACGTAAGACTAAACCTAGTCTGTAAACACACTTGCCTATTGCTACACACATTTAGCCTAATATTGCCACAGTTAGCAAACACCTGAGCCGACTCTGTGTCAATGAACATCGGGCATCGTCTTCAGTCAACGGCCATCCCATCACATCACGGAAATGGCGTGCCAACCTCCGCCGTAGGGTGGAGCCTGCCACGAAGAGGGGACTGTAGCGTGTGAAGGTTCGCCTATTGCCTTTCGCCATTGTTAACGCATTCCAGAGAGCAGCTCAACCCCCACTCCAAAACTCCTAGGCCATTTTATGACTTTTGGGATGTCGTCACTTCCTGTCTTGTGAATGGCTGATAAGATCGAATACAGTTCAGGAGAAAAAGACTGTGACGATCTATCCTAACCCTCACAACCAGAAATGAGAACTCTGTATTGACCTTCGAATTGGACTAAAGACTGAATCTCAAACATCCGATTTGAGTAATAAGCCAATTCTTCAATTCATGGACAGTGAGAATGAACTCAACCAATCTGTTCTAATGATGAATTCTTCCCCAGGTCAACAAAGACGCAATGTACAAACATACTGTCGAAATGTTGTTTGGAAAGTTGTGAAGTTGTTAATGTGTTTATCGCAATAGAAATGTATTTCTTGAATTCTCTCCCAAAGACATTCCCACTTGGGATCGTCATATCGAGTTACGGACTGAAACGATTGGTCGAATCCACGGAGAAAAAGGGGCCGCCCCCTTGGTATAAAGGAAGGAGAAATAGCCAGAAACTTCCCTTACCCTTTTGCTCTTCTTTAAAAAAACGCGCTTCTGAGAGGGTTGGAGAAGGAGAGACGGCAGGATGACATCCCCCGCTGAACTCTGACCTCTCCTTTGTCTCAGATGGACCACAAGAACTTTAAGTTTGAGCCCGTCATTTTGACGTGATTTGTAACTACCAGTTACTTCTTTTAAGAACATTTGCATTTTTCCTATAAGACAACAACATTTTTGATCGCTGAGCTTTCAGCGAAACCAATTTGAGTCTAGCTGGTCAATCCAAACCCCAAGGCCCCGAGGAGCTGGAGAGAGAGAAACCCCAGCCTCGCCTGCATCAGCTTGAGAATCGCCACGCGAGAGACCACAGGCCGTCGGACACCAGGATTTGGAACACCGGACCATGTTGGCGTGGAAACCATTCTCACGGTCGTAAGCGTATCTCACCGACCTGGCTTAATAAGACTCACATAACTTCTCAGAAAACCTTATTGACTTTCAGATACAATTTTAGAACATTTTATCTGATTATTCATCCTGTTAGCCTTCTAGGTTATTCTGTTTGCACTTTAATATTTAATGCCGTCTGTTAATTGATTTTGATCATTAAACCTCCATAAACCACAGTTTGCTTTGGTAATGTCTGTGTTTATTATTCCAGAATAAGGGTCCATGTGTACGTCCAAGACCTCATTTCCTTCAGATAAATCTGTAGTTTAGCCTCCTATTCTTACTTTTATTTTGTTCGCTTTCCGAACTGGTGCCCCGTTAAATTTTAAGGCTAATCTACAACCTATTAATTAATTAATAAATAAATTAATTGATTAATAAACCCTCATACCCTACAATGGGATTTCCCAACGTTTTACCGGTCATTATTTTCTGATAAAGGACCTCTGAAAAAAATAATGACCGCTGCCAATGGCAACGGAGTTCGTGCTTTCATATCACTCCGCGCGTACGTAGTAGCGGACACTATCTCTGTCCCCGTCACTGCGAGAGAAGTTGGGGGAATTGCTCGTGAAGTTAGCGTGAGTCTGACTTTCAACTTACCAAGAGATTCACCACTATTCCTCCTCTCCAACTGCACCTTCAACTAAGTAGCTAGGCTAGCTACTAGCCTTGCTGCTTCTAGCCTAGCCAAACGTTGCTGAGCAACGCGCAAACTTTTGGGAACTATTTGTCGCGGAAGTCATTAAATAAACCTTTCGACCTTCATAAAAGTGTACGACGTTTATGTTGTGTGTGTTCAGTTGGCAAATGGCCGTATAATAAGCGGGATAATGTATAGAACGCTGGTCATTATCGGGAAAATAAGCACCTTCAGGGCGAAACAAGACCCCTCCGCTTCGCGTCGGGGTCCGGTTCGCCCTGTCGGTGCTTATTTTCCCGATAATGACCAGCGTTCTATACATTATCCCTTACATACAGATCGAAATGATTATTTAACTTGTTATTTTAATACTATTTTAAACTAGATGAAATTACTTATGAAATATTTACTAAAGAAAAAAACTGCCTTAAAGGCAACACCCTTAATATTGAGGAGCAGATGATGCTCTTAATAAGTCGTCCTCCTTTGAGACTTTTATGCACAACTTTTAACACATTTCTGTTGCAAAATTCATGTTCCATGGTTCAGATCATGTTTAGTTTAGATCCATTGATCCTGCCAGCCTGTATCAATTTCTTTAAAAAATGCTTATAATTATAATTAATTCAAGACTGATACAAACAGCTCATGACATATTTTTGACAATCCTGTCTATCAAAATGAAGGAGAGGAATATTTATATTGGCCCTTTCCACTGGCAATTCTGTCTCCCCTGGGTCAGCCAGGTACATGTTTTGGGACCAAAAGCACACTGAACTGATACTAACATGACATTAGATAGACTGCTCTTTCAGAAGGGAGAGGACAGCCCTCACTAAAAACAGGTCGGTCATACAAGATTTAATATATTATCATACCGCTGTTGAAAAGGTGATTTTGCCGATGACAGCATTAGCTCAACTTTCGCTTTAGCATATTTATTTGTTTCTTTAGCTGCTCCTTTCTTCTAGTATTTGCCTTGGCACCTCTGAATAATTCCATAAGCTCTTCAGTTGTTCTTTCTTAACCACAGATCACAACAAATACAGCAATCCAGAGGGCCACTCTTTTGGTCTCATCACCGTGTTTGAGATCCTATGACTTGATTATGTACTTTGTCATCCATCTTTGTCCATTTTACCGAGGTCCGGGTTGGGATGGCAGTTGTCTCGAGCAGGGATGTCAAGACTTCCCTTACCCAAGGCATTCCTAGGTCAACCAGTCCCTCCCGTGCATAGACCTCCATCCCTCTCGAGGGATCTGGAACAGCACCTGAGCCACCTCAACTGAATCCTCTCTAAATCTTTTAGCTCCATTTGTGCTCGACTCTTGTTTCAGATGATGTCAAGAAGCCACGAGGGGGAACTGTCCCCTGTCAATCAAAGGAATCAGTAATGCTTCACTGATGGAGCAAGTTTCTTCAGCAGCAACGGCAAACCGGTTTTTAGTGAAGTGCGGCAAGAATGACTGCCGAAATGGTCTTTCAGGTTTGTGGAATGGATTCACGGTGCGTTGGGAAATTAAGCATTCTATCTTCAAGTTCACCCGCAAAAGGTTTGATTTGATTTGAAATATGCTTGTCTGTTCCTCAAGATCAATGACAGCTCGTTTTTGTCTTGTACTCCCAGAGCTCAGCGATACATACGATTTAATAGATCAGCCAGAAAACATGCTATAAATGCCTTGTCCATCATGCGGTTATGACGTCCGTCCGCTTTCTTTTCCTTGCTCTCACTAAGGAAGACTGACAGCTCCACTACAGGTTCTTATATCATACATTCAAAGGTTAATCGGAGACATTACAAAGCTTTGGGACAGGGCCAGTAAACTGATGAATTGCAGTAGTAAGGGCATCTGGAGTTCAATCCTGACAAATCACCATACGACAAAAAGGGCAGCTATGGGAAAATAAAATGTTTCTAAATGGTGCTAAACGTCCCGTAGAGCAATTGACAAGGTTATTGTGACACGGGTCATTGTGAGATGACGTTTTCAAAACAGTGAGCTGTCATCAGGCACGTGATGATTAAATTGATAGCTGTCACTCGGTGAGATGGGATTTTCTTCCCTCTTTGCGGGGGACTGTAATACTGATCTCCAGGCTTCATTTCCTACAGCAGTAACCCCAAGTTGCAATGTTATGAATGATCTATGGTTCTACATAAATGTGTTTCAAAGTCCAGACACATTCACGAATATATTCGTAGTGAAATCAATTCTATGGCCCTCAGGGTGGTGTTGACGTATGGCCCTACCATGGTCCCCCTAAGATTAAGGGCCAGATCTTTCGCCTGGCACTAGGACTGCGTAGCTCCAAACGCGACGGTCATCTTGCCTGTAAACAGCTGTGTGCCAGTGCCAAAAGCAAGAGGGCATCGCTTATATAAAACGAGACGTCGACTAAGGTGTGGTTTATTACAAACGGCACTGACCACTGTTCTCCTATTGCAGCCTCACATTAGTTTAGTTTAGTCTTTATTGAAGTGTCAGTGCACAGAGACATTAAGCTCAAAGACAAATATGTTCTGCTCCAGACTATAGCTAAATAGCTAGTTTCCATCTGCAGTCGCATTTACATTGTGCTGCTTCATGTTCTTCCTTTAGCATTATATGTTTTAATAGGCTCTATCAGGTCAAACTAAAAACTTTATTAATCTCACAGTGAGTTAAACACTGTCCGTGTCCCGAGAGAAAGAGATGTGCAGCCGGTCCTGCTGTGTTCACCCCCACTCCCCACCACCGCAGAAACAATCTGGTTGGAGGAAAAAGATTATTCTACGTAAAGTGGCCATTGGCCACAGGTGTTTGTCCAGCCCACTCAATGCAAGTATATGCAGAAAAAGAAAATAAAGTAACTATTATAATTTGCAGTGATATGTGTTTCACATGACATCACCGTGTTTGGCCTGCAACCCACAGGCACTTTTTCAACTTTAAAAGTTTGGGCACTCCTGCCTTAAAGGCTATCTTATCTTCTGGTGGGGTGACCTATTGTGCATGTTTTTAGTGGTGGTGGAACCCGGAGTAACTGGAGGAAACCTCCACAGACTCTACATACAGTAGAAAAGCACCATGTGGTCCAGGATCAAACCTTAGACCTTCTGACTGGAAATAGCACTAACCACTACGCTACCGTGCACAAAAGCAGCATTACCTAGTATTATAAAACGGTTTATTTGAAGTGGTAGGAATTTGTTCAGGTTGCTGTAATAGTAACTCAACTTGGCAACATGAAAGGTCTTTAAAAGTGCGCATACTGTAAATGAATGGGGCTGGTGCAAAAAAAAAAAATCAGTCAAGTCATTTTTGCTCTTGGCAATCAGGAGTGTTTTTCTTATTTCAGTCTTGCACACATATACTCTACAAGAAGGAAATGTCTTAAGGTGTTCAAAACTGCTGAAACTACTGGATAACACCTAATATAGGACCTTTTCATGCAGTGCGTGAACTGTAACTTTCTATATGACCGAGGTAGCACTCTACTCTCACCCTCATCTAGGTTTTTGCGGTGGAATGATTATCCCGTCTAGACAGAAGATAAAGTGATCATTACCCATTCATCTCACATTCATTACATTTATTAGAGCCATGCATCATTAATCACTCGCCATGAAATGTGACATTTTGGCAGATGTAATAAGCCGGGTGTATCATAACAAGCCACAACAACAACACAGGGAAACGAAGCGCTCAAGTGTAAGGCTCCGCGCAAAACCAAATTCTTTAAGCGCCTGCTATATTGCCGCAAGTCGCTGTTTTGCATTAATAAAGAATGTCGTAATAATGTTTTAAAAGTAGTTGCCTGGACTAAGTTAAGATAGGTTTAGACGGCAATTCTTGGCCCTTTTCATCACAATTTCCCGTATAAATCTCTGGAGAAACATTGAATCAGTGCAATAATTAAACTCCTTAAACTCCTATATCTTTTATTATTATTATTATTTTATCAATTAGCTTATGATACTACTACTACATACTTTAGTTTAATTGCCTGTGTGCTAAATCCATAAGCTTACAGCATGCATGAGAAGTTCTGTTGTATGAAAAAGGCGCGGTGCTCCCGGCGACCAGCGAGACACTGCAGGGAATTTTTGTTTAAATAGCAAGATCGATTTGAAACTTTTGCTGAACATGACTGAACATTCATTTTTCTGTTTTCATATAAAAACAAGGCCTTTTGTGCATGAAAATGGCCAAAATTGCCTGTATTTTCACCAACAAAATCTTAATAGTGGATAGACCCAGATTAAAATGTATGGTTTTATTTCAATGACATATTTGCAACTAAGATGTTTTTAGAGTTGATTTTGGATATCTTGTTTCTTAATAAAATCTGTAAAAACTCAAATTCCGCCTTGTTTTTTGAGTTAAAAGCTGACTAAATCAGGCTTGGAAGTAGTAAAGTACTAGTATAATTAAAAAATCCCTCTGAAAAACTCCAACAAATCTGGATACGCCCAAGACTGAAAGGTTTGGAGTTCGTAGGAGCTTCTATAAAGGCCCACAAGTTGCATGAGTGGAGAAAAAACCTCATTCAGCCAGCCCTGAAGGTTTGTACCGAGTGCGCATGCGTGGCACCTTCTTTGCTCTTCTGTATCTGTTGGATCCCAGATGGAAAAATACCATATTTGGGTGATGGCGTCATCGCGGACAACCTTTGTAGGATACGTGGATATAAAATTTGTGTGAAAGGCGGCTTTTCGAAGCAGTGGAGCTGCTACTTCCGGGTTACCTCAGCCTCGCAGGCAGAAAAACATAAGCATCATGCAGGGTAAGTTTTGTCATTTTTATACTCTGACATGAAAACTAAGTTGTAAAGGGAGGGAAACTAGATAAAAAATCTCCACTTCAACCACTGTGTGAAAAATCAATACTTTCACCTCTCGCCTTAAATAGGTCTTTGAAAATGTCAGTCAACTTGAGCAAGCAGCGGCCAAGGCAGCTACTACTGACTGCTCTCACTCCCTGTGACAGGAGTAGACCAGCAGGTCCACCACAGGAACCAGATGGACCCCACCACATGGAAATGAAAAACCATGTGCGGCCGCTGGAGTTGAAGCAAGCATAGAGCACAATTGTGATGTGCGATTCGTGATCGAATTGTTGAAAACTCGAGGGTCACTTAACTGAATCAAGAGTCATGATTCACCTCCTCCAATAACCCATTCACTCATTTGGTCCTGTTTTAATACATTTAACAGCGATTGAGCCAGTATTTAATTCCTCCTTTGTTACATTAGTTACTCCTCACCAAACTTTACGGCAAAAGAAGTTGAATATCTCTGTACAAAACGAGAGTAAGAGCACTCCAAAGTTGTGTGAGTGAGTGACCTACTACTAGTATGAAGAGGGCAATACAATCACTCTGTGGTTCATGTCAATCAAAGGCACTGATACATATAAATTAAGTACACAAATTGCTAACTTCCGGTTAAGCTAGCCAGTAGCATGCTGGGCCACCCCACTCAGGGGGGCTGAGGAGGCATGAGGAAGAATATTTGTGGCAGTGTTTCCTCATGATCACACCCTTCCCCCAGCTGCAAAATCATCAGAAGAAGACTTTTGTTGTGCAGCACAAATGTGAATGTGACATGGTGCCTGGTGTATTTCGTCCTGTCGGCTGGCGGCGCTCTGGGTGTATAAACTCCTTCGTCCTCTGACGTCACTCACTTCCTGATCCAGCCGGTGTGTCAGTGCGTTCCTCGATGTCATATCGACTTCTGCCAGTCTGTGGTATGAAATGTTTGTGAAACTGTGAACAAATGTGCCCCGTCACTAGAACCAGGGAAAACAAGTCGGCAGCCCAAGTTTAGAGAAAAATGCGAAAGCTTTTTTTTTTTAATTGGTGATTTTCGCTTTTTTTGTAGAATCATTCAGTTGAAGTCAGAACGTAGCCTCTCCATGTTTAAGCTAGCATTAACGGTGTATTTAAAAGTGTAAACTGGAAGATTTCGGAGCGTGCAGTAGGGGCACATACTGGGTAAACACCAGGTTGTGTTGAATGGACGCTGCGAAGAGTGTAGCAGACGAGAACTGAACCATGGACGTTACAACGAACATGTTTGGAAGTACTTCTGCAAAGTGGATTTATTAATCATGGATTATGTGAGTTGATTGGATTTGTTTGTGTTTTGTTTTTGGTTGTAAGCTGTGTGTGCAGGTTCCGGATATCAAAACGTAGTCATTGTCCATGGCACTAATGACCGTGTGTGCGTTCTTTCCCTCTGGTCAAACTGTATTGAAATAGGGAAAACGCGGAAGAGCTTGGTAGCTTCTAACTTCACCCCAGATTGGAGCTAAAGGAATATGCGGGGAGAGGCTAAATGCTAACAACGTCTTTGGCCTATTTGTTCAGTTCAGTTTATTCGGTCAAAATTAAGATTTACATTCAGTTAAGTATACTTCTTCATAACATAACATACAAAATGACCGAAAAGGTATAGGCTGAAGCTAATGCTTATTTTGCCTACCCTTGTTGTTTTTTTCCCGTGACTGAGCGCTACTTACTTATTATTACGAAAAAATAAATATATATATATACATACCTCGTTGTGTTGTGGACTAGAGAACCATATACAACCATTGGCCCTAACCTTAAAGGAATAGGCCACCGTTTTTACATACTAAGATATGTTCTTAGCTCACTTTAGTCGAGTTAATATATCCCCGTCTGGTCTTTGTCCGTGCGCTCTGCCAGGCAAACGGAGCACATACGCAGCCTCTCCCACATGTCACATAGCTCCGAAAAAGCTCACGATAGAAGCTACCAAGCTCTTCCACGTGTTCCCTATTTAAATAAAGTTACGTGAAGTGTTTTCATGCGAAGTATATTTACCCAGAAATGTAGCATGTCGATTTTATAAGCAAATAAAAAGGGGGACTATATTGTGAGGCGTAATGATACGAGGAGCACAGCGTCCGCGTAGTAACTCCTAAAGACTTCCCCCGCTCACTTCCGTCAATAACCTTTAGGAGTTACTGCGCGGACGTTTTACTCCTCGTATCATTACGCCTCACAATATAGTCCCCCTTTTTATCTGCTTATAAAATCGACATTTTACATTTCTGGGTAAATATACTTTGCATGAAAACACTTCACGTAACATTATTTAAATAGGGAACACGTGGAAGAGCTTGGTAGCTTCTATCGTGAGCTTTTTCGGAGCTATGTGACATGTGGGAGAGGCTGCGTATGTGCTCCGTTTGCCTGGCAGAGCGCACGGACAAAGACCAGACGGGGATATATTAACACGTCTAAAGTGAGGTAAGAACATATCTTAGTATGTAAAAACGGTGGCCTATTCCTTTAAGGTCAGTGGACTCTTGCCTGAACCTAATTTTATTTTTCAACCCTTCCTCAATGGGGCATTTCGGAATAATGAGATATCGGACTAATGGGTTGTTGGACTAATGGGCCAACCCCCCCCACTCAAACCCACTCCTAGCTAATCTCACTACAAGCTACTCCCAGCACAAGCTAAACTCACTTCTTACTACTCCAGCTACTAGGTAATCTCACTCAAGCTAATCACATTACAAGCTAACTGTTGCTACCACTGCTAGCTACTCTCACTACTTCTCACTACTTGCACTACTAGCTACACCCAAAACTACTGTAGTTACTTCAACTTCTAGCGGTGCAGTAAACACAAATAGCTACTGTTTAACCGTATCATCATTGTGCCATTCAAAGTGAATAGTTACGGCAACTGCACATCTGTACTCTTAAATAATTACACTACGGAATGCAATGAATTCTGTTAATCTGCTCATTCCGAACAAGTGCCATCCTCACAGCCAAACACGGAGCTGGGAGTGCCTGTTAGTTACGAAGCCCTCCTTTGTTATTGTGCTGTTGCGACGCAGCTGGAGCTATCGATTTGCATGGGGACAGACAAAGAACGCGGCCGCGCAATTCTCCCACTGTCAGCGCTTCCCAGTCCCTCCATCAAAAGCTTATCGGAGCGCGCTGCTGCTAGCGTAATGGCAGTCATACATTTCAGACACAAACTCCCCCCGCTAACTTCGGGGAGTGTCGAAAGAGCGTTCAGTCTCTGTAAGTAATTTGCAATTACATCAACTTTTTAAAGGTGCTACAGTGTGCTTCATTCTGGCTTATCGGAATACTCTTAACGCCAGCCTCGCTTTTCCAAGTAAGCAGAAGTAAGTAAAAGAGTAAGTTTTGGCAACTTGGTGGTTACTGTTTGGTGTCTGTCACGATGATGCCCCTGTCATGATGCCGGGCTGCTGTAATGTGATGTTCTGTCTCACTAAGGCGGTGGCACGCAGGGCTCTTATTGTGTAAAAGGTAAACTGGGTGCATTTGGTTATTGTTAGGATAGACAGAGCATAGACATAAAAAAGAGTGGCAGTAGTTTGGGTGATGTCAAAGCCTAGTTAAAGCAGTGTTAAAGCAGTACTAAGTAACTCTTCCCCCTAGAGGCCATAAGCGCAACTGCAGGTGTCGTAGCAAGTTACGATTTTTTTACTTATTAATTGTCTTGGAGAGTAAATACTACGCTGACAGGAAAGGCGAAGGGAGAGAGGGTTACTGTGCATCCAATTATACAACGGAAATATTTTTTTTCACTCAAACTTTGTAAATACTGTTTAAAGTGATGTTAGCCCGCAGTCAACTTTGCCCGTTAGCATGTTAGCTTCTTCTTCGTGATTCCATTAGTGTGTATTGCTTTCTTGACTGCCACCGGTCCCTTTAAATAAATAAATACTGTACTACAACAAAGTGCCCATTTTTACATTTGAATACATATTCCTTTGGTTTTGTTCACATTAGCGTCTTGTAAGTCTGTAATGCAGGCGTTATCCTCCCTCACTCCCCCGGCCTCCTGTCAGTGAGCGGCTCTTCCCTTTTTGTCACAGCACTCCCTTTCAGCCGTGTGCATGCCAAATATCGAACAGGCTGTAATGAAGCCCTGTCAGGGCTTCAAGTGCTCCACCTGCATGTAACACAAAGAGACACGCAGATACTCCAAGGCCAGCGGAGAGGTGCAATCTGAGCATCACATCACCTGCAAAAAAAGTACAGAAATACAGCTGGATCCTTTTAGTGCAGTGCCTCAAAGTGCTTAGTTGTAATTTTATCCATAATACTTTATTCCAAAGATGTACTGCAGATTATTTAGTGGTCGGGAAAAGCACCTTGCTTATTTGTGAAAAGATACTTTAGCTGCAGTAGAATTCATTTAATAACACAACAAACACTGATGCTGACTGGAGTCAGGACTGAGAGCGCAGCAAACCCCCAGATTCCACATTCTCTGTGCTCGCCCCGCTCCGCTCCACTCCGCCCCGACCTCCGCAGCAAATGCGTTGCTATTTTGAACGTTCAGAAACATTACACATCGTCCACTCCGCTCCGAGGGGCCTACGTCGCCTCTCCGCCTCGCCACGATAAAAACACGGATCAACTCTATTTTTTCGGATCCGTCTGCGCTCCGTCGGCTCCGGCCGGATCAAGCTCCACAGTTTAGACGCACCAAACGGGAAAGAGAACGACAACAATATCCGTATTTTCAAAGTAAATACCCTCCGAGCTGACTTTATTTTAACAAAAATGTCACTATTTCACACAATGTGACCTCGATAATTCCCTCTGGGGAGTTTGTTATCACAAAAACAATCACACCCGATTAAGCTTCTGTTGCTTTTGTTCACATAACTTTTTTTTCTGCCTCTCTCTCCCTCGCGCATGAGGGGGGCACAGGCTTCATGCTTCAACGCGTGCCGCGAGCAATAATAAATAGTTGTTTATTATTTCATTGAGAAATAAAACTCCCAATGAAATAATAAACAACTATTTATGAGCATGCGAGCTATACCGCGTTGAAGCATGAGGGGGGCACAGGCTTCACGCTTCAATGCGGTATAGCTTGTTTATTATTTCATTGGGAGTTTTATTTCTCAAAGTCGTTGCTTTGTGCGCGTGCTCTGGCTGGAGCCCTGGCGGAGAGGACGGGGCGGACTGAAGTGGAGACAGTGGGCGTTGATGTTGTAGCCGTTAGGAGTCGGGGGGAGTGGAGCTGAGCGAACAGGTGGAAGATGTGGAATCCCGGGGTAATGCTACGCTAATCTAAACAGCAGCCTAAACATGACCCTGAAGACTTTTGGTTCAGGCACTTGTGAAACTAAATAGAAGCTTCTCTATCGCTTGAGTAGCTCATCTTTGCTAAGAAAGACTAGGGCTTTGCGTCTTGGATGAACTCCGACAAATTGTATAGCTTACTAGCGTTCCTTAGCATGGTGCTAACAACAATAATGCAAATACAATCCCATTCATCAGTGGCATCTTCATCCCAATCTCACGCAGGTTTCAAGGCTAGCTCCTCTACCTCTCTGGCTGTGTCCGACTGTCCACCCTAGTCCCTAAACCCTCATTCACTATGTAGGCCTGCGTTGTATAGTAGACTACATAATGCACTGATCCTGTTGGTGTTTTGGACAAGTTGCCCACTATTTTCTCCTTGACATATGTCGTCACGTGTGCTGAAAGGAGTGAGCCCGGTGTCCGGATCGCCAGCAGAATGAGTGACTACATCAACTATAAGTCATTGAACTCTGGCAATAATGTATTTCTGCGATAAAGGCTGTCCAAACTCAAGAGACAGTGGAATATTTATGGATAAACATCAGTCAGAAACGTTTGAATTCACATAAACATTAAAGTGAATTAAAAAAAAAAAACGCTTGAATTATTAAGAGAGGAAGCTATCGATCACTGAACAGCTCGAGCTAACATTTGATACCAACAAATGTCTTCTTCTGAAACCCTGAAGAGGCACCAAGAGGCGCAACAGGAAACAAGACAGGGACAAACAAGGAGGTATACGGGCGAAGCCACACATGCCTTCTGTCCCTACAATTGTTCTGGCTAATGGACGTACACTGGACAATAAAACTAAGATTAACTGCTAAGCTCTTCCCAGAACATGGTGAAAGACTGTTTTGGAGCGGAGGGAGCTGTGCAGGAGGAATAGGAAGGAGGAGGTGGAGAAGCTGACCAGTGCAGGACACCACGCTCTGAAACAAGCTCAAAATCAGAGGATCAGTCAGGAGGCGTTGGAGGAGAAACAGGAGTATACTCTGAAAGGTGAATAAGATTTCTCTTTTATATCACGTTATACCTTTTAGGCCAAGTCGCCCCACCCTAATGACACCCTGGACTCCTCTAGCAAGGTTAAATCATGCAGCTTCATCACATCAATAAAGGAAGAAATATGTTTTCCAGGCACAAATACCTGGTTTTCTGGTTGACTCAAATATCAGCTCTCAGCTAGAGAACTCTTACGATAAACTCCGATAGCCATTTTAAAGTACCTGCTTCTGCCCGCATATCCAAACGCTGTATTTTATCATCTCCATCCCCGAGTACCTCCCAGAGCTTTGCCACAACACCGACATCTTTGTTTGTACAGGCTTGAAAAGTGCATGAAAATTGACCTCAGAAAACAACGTCCAAAGTTTGCCTCCAGACTGACACGGTTCACACAGTTTGCTCTTCTCAAGGGCACCCAGGGATCCGAACATGAGTCACCAGCAACGGAGAAAATAAAAAGAGAAAGAACACCACCCCCGCCCCCCCACCACCCCTTTCCAGATTGTTATAAGGCCGCAGAGTGAAAGACTGCAGCGAGCAGAGGGGTAGTCGCCTTAAATATTTACTCAATGTGAATAATAGAGCCTTGTACACAGCGTGGCTCAACTGCATGAACTGGTGGGTGAGATAGAAAGAGAAAACAAGCCACCGACGAGCTGCTAACAACAGTCAAAACAACACAGGCATTTGCTGGAGAAACCCCCCCGTCTGCAGCTTGTGATCTTTGTTCTACATTTCTTCGACTCGCTGAATGCATTTGGAACGGTAAAGCCAAGAGATTGTGTTTGGTGGCAGGAACGGGGCACAAACTAAATAAATGTCTTTCCTGTTTCTCTCTGTGTCTGCTCCATTCGAATTCTAACCAACAAAAAGCAAGTAGCCTCAATATACGCTGTGTTCCAAATTGTCATGCAAATGACATTATTCTCTGATTTTCAAAATTATCAACTCAAATGACAGTCAGCATAATTTTCAAGCCTTTAACTGTTAGAGGATTTGAATATGATTTCAATCAAAAACATCTTTACAGGTCAAGTTATATTTTTTTAACATAGGACCTCTTAGTCGATAGCAGCTTCAAAATTCTTAAATCCATTAAACTGGAGCGTTTTTTGGGGAGTTTCTGCTTGGATTTCTTTGCAGGATGTTAGAATAGCCTCCCAGCGCTGCTGTTTGGAAGTGAACTGCCTCCCACCCTCATAGATGTTTTGCTTGTTGATGCTCCAAAGGTTCTCAATAGGGTTGAGGTCAGGGGAGGATGGGGTCCACATCATGAGTTTCTCTCCTTTTATGCCCATAGCAGCCAATGATGCAGAGGTATTATTTACAGCAATACATGGTGCGTTGTCCATCTGACAATCCAGGGTTTACAGTTAAACCATACCCCACCTCGAGCCTTAACGTAGTGCAGGCGCCTGAATGTCCATGGTTCCATGACAAACAGGTCCCATATGGGTCAAACGAAGAGTGGTTCAAAAGTCCCTTACGATGAGAAACCAACAAGGCCGATCACATGACCCAGAGGCTGCGCCTGGTGCTGAGCCTAAAGGAGCGTCTTGGGGCTTCCATCTTGCGGACCCACCACCGGTAGGAGGAGCCGTCTCACTGGCCTGGAGACTAGTTGAAGACGAGAGTCGCTGCTAGTCACTGAGAGATAATCCGATTCTCCAGGTAGTCTTGGTGAAAACTAGGTCTACGTGGTCTCAAGCAGCTGTGCCAATGTTGCGAAGACTATTTGTTGTCCTCGACCTGTGAGACATTTCTGTGACCTCCCTGCAATGTCTCCGAGATCTGTCGGATACCAAGGACCTCACAAGGAGTCGCATGGAGTCTCTTTTAGATCTCTTTGGTATCCGACAGATCTCCGTGACCAGCAGCAACTCGAGTCTCCAACTAGTCTCCAGGCCAGTGAGATGGGCCTCTGTGTAACAACTAACAAGTGCGTAAGAACTTGTCAAGAATGAGGTCCTTGAGTGATGCTTTCACTGCTGGGACCATATATATTGTCCTTCTCCGTGTGGTTCTAATTTGCTTGTCTGGATATCCAACTGGCGTAACACTCCTGACTCATCAACACGGGAATGATGTGAGCAAAAGAGTAATGCGAAACTGTCAATTAAGAACCCCACAGCTGCTCAAAAGCCATTTTTAATTTTAATTAGAGAGGATTCTTCTCAGCTAATTCATTTATAATACAGTTCAAATTATTCAGTCGTAAATCATACGGACGTTTACTCGCCCCCTCCTCCATAGACACGCATTCATCCTTCCTGTGATTAGTGGCAGGCGCGGCGTTTCATTTCATAGTATTTCATCAGAGAGTGCGTGGCCTTAGATGGAACAGCTGCTGACTCAAGATGCTGCGCACACAGTTTGGTTACACATCAGCATTTATCTCTCAACAGAATTGGCAGATTCACAATGAGTTGTAGAGAACATGATCAGATTAGAAAAAGGGTACGAGATCAGTCTATAGAGAACAGGTGCGTCGATTGTTCAGATTTACAACAAGGGGCCGCTCACTTTGTGGCATCGGCCGCTGTCATAAGTACCTACTCTGGCGCAACGTTCGTCCAACATAGCGGCAATAGAAATTACACAGAAGATTATGAAATGGCGCCATCTTTTGCCAAAACATCAGGCGAAGCACTAAACTCTTAATTACAGTTAAGCAAAGTTCTAAAGTATGTTCTGAATAACACAGGATTGGAGAGAGTATTCCACATTTGAGTGACAAGAAACAAATTTACTATACATTTACATTACATTTTCACTAGCAAGGACCACGCCACAACAAATTGCAGTTGAAGAATTTATTGATGTTTTAAATGTGCAGAGTGAAGCTGGGTGAGACTGTGGGTGGGGGCTCCGTCTTGATTGAACCCAGCTCTTCAGGACCCCCCTCCAAGCAGAAGAATCAGGGCTGAAAGATAAAACAGACGTAGAGGGAGGGAGGGTGGGGTCGACAGTTTCGAGCAAACATGAATGAAGAGGCTTGGCCTGGTGTATATACAGTGCCACTCGAAAGTATTCATACACCTTGAACTTTTGCACATTTTGTCATGTTTACAACCCTAAACATCTGTGGAATAATGTGAAAACTGCTGATCACAAACACTCTCCTTCTAATGTGACAGAGCTTGAGTTGTTTTGTAAAGAGGAATGGGCTAAAATGTCAGTCAAATCTTGTAGAGTCATACCCCAAAAGACTTGTGCTGTTATTGCAGTAAAAGGGGGTTCCACAAAGTATTCATGCATGCTGTATGAATACTTATGCACGCCCCACTTTTCACTTTTATATTTTTTGAAAAATAACAGAATCATGTATCATTTTGCTTTCACTTCACAGTTGTCTGTTACTTGTGTGTGAACGTTCAGTAAAAAAATCAAAATAAAATCTTTATGTTTAGGGTTGTAAACATGACAAAATGTGCAAAAGTTCAAGGTGTATGAATACTAACGAGAGGCACTGTATAAGGCCTGTGGGTAATTAGAGGCGTGGCAAGGTAAAAGCAGGAGTGGTTGGTATGCAGAAGGTGATTGGCTGAGGCGAGGTCCTGCTCCCGAACCTAGTCAATAAATATTGACTTCATATGTTAAAATGTAGGATTGACAGTAAGGCAGGTCAAAGATGTTCCTGCTTTTGAACAGAAACTGTCAGTGGGTGGCTAGCCAAGCCAAGGAGAGCTAAGAGAGTTGCCATTCTAAGATACACTTGCTGTAGAAGCAGAAGCTTGTGAGACAGCTATAACTCCCACATCCCACACCTTTCGCCTGTTCGCTCAGCTCCACTCCAGACCACCTCCGAAAGACAGCAACATCAAAGCCCACTGCCTCCCCTTCAGACCACCTCGGTCCTGTCCAATGGGCTGCAGGTCAAGGAGGAGCTCAAAGTGAGCATGTGCAAAGCAACAAGTCTAAACAAAACTATTAATAAAAAAATAAAAAAGAATGAAGGCAAGATTTTTTTGTTCTCGTACTGGGACACATTTTGTTTTGTCCACCTGCATCTGCACTAAATGCCCAGAACCAATTTCCCCATGAGGGAAAGTTTAATTCATGAGCATATTGCCAACACTGACATTTGTGGGAAAAACTCTGTCCATCCAATTACAAAGCATTTGCATCAATTTCATGAACTCTCAGGGTTGCTGTCAAGCATTTATGTAACAATAACACAGAAAAGTGACCCTGCAAGTTGGGAAATGTGTCTATAAATTAGTCCCTTTGAAGAATTGGGATATTACAAATATGTTAGAAAAATTAGGAATGTCTTTGGACCACAACTAATATTTTTATTTAATGCCTTCCTGTTTCATTGTTTGTAATTTAAAAAAAAAAATTGGCATAGGGACTTTATTTGAGGTTATATTGTGTAAAATAATAACATGATGCCCGAGCAGAAGGCATTTCCGTTGAACATCCGGATGTTGTTGCCGTTCACTTTCCGGTTCGGTGCAAACTGAACTGTGGAGCTTGATCCGGCCGGACTCAGACAGAGCAGAAAATAGTGTTGATCCTTATTTTCGCTGGGGCTGGTGGATCAGGTGACGGGCCCACAGAGCGGAGAGAGTATATGTGGAACCTTTCTCAATAATTACAACAGTAATATACGTTGTTGAGAAGTGCAGAGCGGACACGGAGACAGTGGAATTTTTATATCAGCAGCATCTGTTTAGCAGGAAGGTGAGCTCGTTATATCAAGATATCTTCTTATATTTACTGATTTGAGGGTTTTACACCAAATCATCACACCCCAGCTTCTCTTCAGTCACGAGAAGATCCCGTTCCCCTTTGCCCTTGTTTTCACAGACAATTGCGCCCGGACTGGACGCACACCGGCATGGCGTTGTACATGCCCGGCATAAGACGTCAGGACACCACTTAGCAAGACAAACTTTTGCACGCTGCTCTAAAGGCTGTCTGATCAAGCTTTTCATCTTGAAAGATTCATAATGGAGCGAGAAATACGAGTTTCCAGAGAGAGAAAGATTCAGCAAGTTTCATTGTTTTTGTTTTGACTGCACAAAGATGAAAGAGGCTAACTGGCATTGAAATTAGTGAGTGGATTGTGCATAACAAACACTTTTTTAAAGGCGATTGCCGAATACAGTGTTACTTGTGTTTCTCAGGCGTACGGCCCAAGTGGAAAGAACTTACACCAGAACAAGTGCTGAAACTGGGCCTTCCAACAACGCCCCAGTCCCCGACAGTTCAAAAGCGCATAAAAAGGTAAAGCATCATCGGTCCTGAGATCCAGAGAGAGAAACTTTTACCCAAACTACAGTCACTGTCTATTAATCCTTCCTCACAGGTGAAGAACCTGGGTGTGATTTTTGACTCTGAGCTGACTTTTATTCCACACATTAAGAATATCACAAAGATAGGTTTTTACCATCTAAAGAACATAGCCAGAGTCCGCCCCATTCTCTCTCGGGCCAACACGGAGACGCTCATGCATGCTTTTATCACCAGTCGTATCGACTATGCCCTGCTTTCTGGTCTTCCCAAAAAGAGTATCTTAGGTCTACAACTCTTACAAAACTCAGCAGCTCGTGTCCTGACGAAGTCCAGGAGATGGGACCACATTACACCGGTTTTAGAATCGCTGCATTGGCTCCCCGTGTGTTTCAGGATCGATTTTAAAGTTCTTTTAATGGCTTTTAAATGTGTTAATGGTCTTGGTCCTTCTTATCTTTCAGAACTGCTTTTACCTTACGAACCTTTACCTTACAACCCTTCGCTCCTCCGGCAGGGGTCTCGTAGTTATTCCTAAAGTCAACAAAAAGACTCATGGTGAGGCGTCTTTCCAGTATTACGGCCCTCGCCTCTGGAACGACCTGAGGAGGAGCTCAGGGCTGCAGAGAATGTTCTTGTCTTTAAGAGCAGGCTCAAGACCCACCTTTTTAGTTTAGCTTTTAACTGAAATGTATTTTTGCTAGGCCTATTTATTTATCTATCTCAGCACCTTATAATTAATTTAATTGATATTTAATTGTCATTCATATATATTTTGTATTAATGTATTTTACCTCTCTGTCTTATTTTAGTTATCCTATTATTCGATTCCCCGCCTGGAACCGCCACCTTAACGTGGTGGAGGGGTTTGAGCACCCGCATGATCCTGGGGGCTCTGTTGTCAGGGGCTTCGTGCCCCTGGTAGGGTCTCCCATGGCAAACAGGTCCTAGGTGACGGGTCAGACAGAGAGCGGTTCAAAAGCCCCTTATGAGAGATCAACAGGCCCGGTTAATCATGAGGCCGTCCTCCTGTGGACCCACTACCTGCAGGAGGAGCCATAAGGGGCTGGTGCAATGTGATTTGGGCAACTCCAACAGCTGCCCCCACGACCCGGCAACGGACAAGTGGAAGAAAATGGATGAATGGATGGATATTATTCGATTTTACTTTTTATTTATTTTAACAATTTTTATGCTCTCCCAGTTTCCTCTGGAGGAGGCCTCTGCCTCGGGAGTGGTGATTGGCTGTGGCTGCTGGGGTGTTGTCCTGTGGGTGTCTGGATGGAGGTGTGGTGTTTCTACCGCGGCTTCTCCGGGCACCCTGTGTTGGTGCCCTGTGGCTGCAGCCGAGGTGCCGCTCCCGATGCAGTCGGCTCCTTGAATGGTGTTTCCTTACCTGGTTTATCTGTACGCAGCCTTATGTCCACTGTTTTACCTTGAGTGTGTGTGATGTGCTTGTGTGGTGTGTCTCTGGGGAGGTGGGTGGAGAGAGTGTGAATGCGACTATGTGTTTGTGGGAGGACGTGGCTGTGAGATAATGTTTTCAAATCTGTAAAGCACTTTGTGTTACATGAAATGTATGAAAAGCGCTATATAAATAAAGATTGATTGATTGAAAAGGTACTGAAGCAGGTATAGGAACTTCTAAAGGTCACTGCAATGCAAAAATGCCTGTTGTTAACAATTGAGGCATGAGATTAGGGATTTCGTACCAAAGCCTACTGTATGTGAACATTTTGTACCACATTACGATTAACGACAGTCGGAAACCAAAATAATTGAAGAATCAGAAGTCAATGGAGTATAGTCCTCCAGTTTTGTCCGTCCACGGAACGAGTACTGGCTCGAACAGGATTTCTGCCCCTCATTAACCTCTGACTGAAAGAGCCCAACTGAAGAAGTTCTAGAGCTGCTATTTTAAACCGGCTCCAGTGGCAGGGGAGCGCCATCTGCAAACGCTCCACTCTGCGCCAAAGACATAATTAATGACGCCCAACTAATGACTGTTAGCTAAGTATGGCCGTGGGCACAAGCCAAATTATGATTTTAATGGAAACCACCAAATTGAACTTCCTTCATTGGGCTATTGTCACTAATTTTGTTTGAAATATTAGAACACGCGCTGATGGAGATTGGTATGGGTTAACTATTTAGATTAAAGGAACAAACTTTAAAGAACATACAATTTGTCAATGTGTAACGACACTGCGGAAGTACTGGTTCTGAATGGAAGACGCCCACATTATCAACTGCAGCGACAGTATATGGAAGTATATGACAGGAATGGTCTCTGGCTTAAAAGAAGGCCAACCCCAGAAAAAAAAAGAGTCACCAACAAAACTAAACTGGAGATAAATGGAAAATGGAAATTTAGAACATTAGACCAATAAAGGGGCCACCATTCTTCGAACTTTGGGAATTTTATGTAATAGTAAGATTAGCAAGTTACCAACTTCCATGTCACATAGGGCTACAAAGCTATAAATCTTTGGCGACTCCCCAGGTATCAGCCAATCCCAATACTTAGAAACTTGCATAATTGTTTTACGTCAATTTATTGTGTTCAGAAAAGACCCATCAGAACAAATCCAGATGAACGGCTGTTTTTTGCTTTGTTTTTGTTGTTTTACAGTCGACACCTTTCCAGTTTTTCCAAGTCTTGCTTTTTCCTTCCAACTACTTTTTCTTACATGAGAGATACAGTAACACCCAAATTCCAAAGCCTTTAATCTCAAACACACTGATATTGGTATGAGATCAATACCTCAATAGCAGTGGTTCCTAATCGCGACCCACACTGGTGACTAGGGCTGGATATTGTTTTTTTTTTTTTTTTTTCGATTTCACTACTTTAACGATACTTTGTTTACGATACCGATACCTGAACAATACTTTTCCGATACCGAAAGTATTTGTCATCTCGAGCGACGATGGCACAGGTGGTACAGCAGGTCATCGCATGATCGGAAGGTCGTGGGTTCGAATCCAAACTCCTGAATGTGCCCACTGTCGTTGTATTCTTGGGCATTCTCCCTTCTAATGGGTGAGTGGTTCCTTGCTTTAAGGGCCTAGTTAAGGTAGAAAAGTGCTATATAAGTTGAGACCAATAATGTTCTGAAAATGTACAATATCGGGTTCATCTCCAATGTCAAGAAATGTGTTAAAAATGGGGGTAAATAGGGAGGAATTGTGGCAAAAATAAAGGCAAATTGTGTAGAGGAATTGGGCAAAAATAGGGAATAAATTGGGTAATATGAAATTGAAACAAATTGAACAGAAAGAAGAGAAATAGGAAAAAATAAGGAAAAACCAAGACACTTCTTTCCACTTCTGTCCCTGGACCAACAGTATCAAAACTTGGATCAGAAGATAAGATTTTATTTCGGTACGTGCTTTCAATACTTACATTTGTCCGATACCAGTAGTCACGTTACAATTTCGTGCATTTTTCATTCACTCCATAGTCTGCGCCACCAGTGACCACCACCAACCACTCACTCACTGCATTCGCCAGGCTTCCTAGTGTTCCAAAACAGTCTCCCATCCAAGTACCAGCCAGGCCCTTCCCTGCTTAGCTTCCGCGGTGTGACGGGATCGGGCAGAGCGAAGGCGGTGTGGTATCAACGACTCCCGGGAGAACATCTCATGACTCACCTCACTGCGTCGAGGAGTCGGTGACAATGGCCACCTTTCTGCCGTCGACTTTTCGAAAGCACTGCTGTGCGCCGAGCGGACAGCCTGAACCTCTCCTGTCTGCTTGCACTGTGGGTATTTTACCAACGCTGCCACATCACTCTCCAGCTCAAGTCAGGAACAACAGAGGACGCGAGCGAGCGGCAAGTTTGGAGAGCCTCCTCGTGATGCGTTGGCCGATCGACAAGCGCTTTGAGAGTGCTCGACGTAGTGGAGTAGGTTTCCACAAAAGTACCACCTGCGGGAAAGGGCAAACATTCTACAAGATCACATCCGTTCAGCTGCCAGTCATGCTGCGCATTTGTGGCTCGACTTACTCCGTACTCCATAGAGGGGTTTATTTCAGCCGACACATTGCATTCTGTCCGGATCAGTCAAAGCGCTTAAGGCGAGACACGGCAGGTGAAGACATCAACTTTTCACGCAATGGTCACTGTTGAGATTTTCAGCTAGTTTTCTCCCTTAACATCGCTTTAATGTCAAAGTAATAAAGAGACAAAACTCACCCCTTTGCTTATTTGGTGACGTTTGTCTGCTAGTGAGCCGGAGATATCCAGGAAATAACAGGAAGTAGAGGAAACCAACCAGCGAAGGGCGGGCGTCTGCCGTGAACCGCGAAAGGCGACCTAGATGATGATGTGGTATGAGATGATAATTTCCTTTCTAAGAGTCTGAGAGGCGGAAGAAATATTCAGGCGGATGGGTAGATGCTCCAGAACAAAAGGAGGTTTTCTTTACATTTTTGCAAAAGCATCACCACTTTAGTAGCTCCTACAAACCGTCCAGGCCTGTACTTTGCAATAATTAGAATTTCTTTTCAGACAGATTTTTTTTAAAGGTGCCTCATGGGACTTTTTAAGCTTTTAAAAAACTTGATATTTGTGCCTTTCTGTAAATTAATGGCTGTATGAGTGGTCAGCATCTGTTCAGACGCTCAGGGGGTGCGTTCGTTTTGGCAGCAGGGGCAGCGCTGACATGTCAGGCACTTTTTTTTTTCCTTTGTTTCTTTCTTATGACAGAAATAATGAAAAAGCTGTTTTACAAATTTAAATCAGGCCGTAAGGCATTACATTACAGACGTCGGGCTCTTCCTGTTTGACACTATGATGTAAAAACAAGTGTCACAACTCAATTGTTCACCAGGAGTGGTCAAAGCAGCTGCTCAGAGAGAAGGATTCAGGAGGGTTGCTGAGAACTGCGTGAATGAAGCCAAAAAACACTCTGGGGGTGTTTTTGATAAGGAAATAGCATAACAACATGGCTGAAAGCTTCAAAAAGTCAATTTTGCATGATATAGGACCTTTCAAGGAACAGGCCACCATTTTTCCATACATGATATGTTATTGCCTGAGCTTAGATGAGTTGATTCGTACCTGTCTGGTCTTTGTGCGTGCGCTCAGTCACGCAAAACAACCAAAAATGTTGTTAGCATTTGACGTCTCCCAGCATATTCCTATAGCTCCAAACGGGGGTGAAGTTGGAAGCTACCACGCTCTTCCACGGGCAGTCGGGCACACACAAAGACCAGACAGGTACGTATCAACTCGTCTAAGCTCAGGCAGGAACATATCTCAGTATGGAAGAATGGTGGCCTGTTCCTTTAATATCTAGTTCCCAGCCTGACCCTAACCCTATTGAGCTTTTAATTTAAAAAAACAAAAAAAAAACAAGACGGAATCTGGTTGTTCACAGATTTACTTATTCAAAAATTAAACAGTCTGGCCCTAACCATTACTTTGATTTTGTTGCTGAAAACATAGGCATAAATACCGAGTGTTCTTCCTAAGCATTATAGACTCTCACAAGTCAAACTAAAAACTTGATTAACCCCGTCGTGAGCTAAACAATGTTCGTGTCCCGAGAGATGGCGCGGGTTCGACACTCACTCGGCCGTAATTGTGTTAACGCGACCAAAACAAAAGCACATGTCCACCCCAACTCCCCTACAACCCCTCACCCCTTCCCAGCCGTAGAGTCTGGTTAGAGGAAAAAGGCTCTTTTACATCATCGCCATTGGCCATGAGTGTTTCTCCACCCCACTCCCACTGCGTCTGGAATGGCAAGATCTGAAAATGTGCCCCTACGAAGCTCAAAATGTTCCGCTATAAATCTATGTTTAGAAACACAAGATCGGGGCGTGCAATGTTCTAATTAACTGCAACCTCCAGTGCCAGGTTAAAAATGACCCACAACAACAGAGCAATGTACAGCGTGCCTCTTCATCTGCTGACCATGTTGACGAAATAAGACATGCTTGAGTGAAACACCATAAATCAACCTTTCCAGCACTTTGAAGACATGATTACCGCCGAAATGAGCTTAACAGAACGCCTTTAATAACACATTTTCCTGTGGTCCCTGGGCGTCTGCTCCTGAGTACAGAGGAAATTGTATGTTAGCCTTTGAGTGGCCTCTAGATTAAGATAATAGAATAAGAGAGACATTGATTAACCTTGGGATCGTATCATCATCGGCATTCCTCACACCGCCTGACTCCAAAACTGGCAGTCAATGTGTAGAGACAAAGTACAATATATGTATGTGAACAATTTACCACGTGAATCAAATCAAGGCTTATATTTGCCGGCCCTACATTCTACTGGAAACATATGAAAGGGCATTTGTTCTGCCTGTACAAGATTAGTTGAAGCGTTGGAAGGTCCAGCATCATTCTTGCTTGAAGGTGAAAGACATCCTTTTCAAATTTTACTGACAAAAATGTGGAAAAGATAATGTGTAAAAAATTGTATGATTTCATAAAAAAAAAAACACTTTGGACCCGGAAGTAGCTTGTTTATTGTGTGTGATGTCACACTTGACCCAATATCATGTTCTAGAATTCTATTTCAGTTGGAGGGCAGGAGCAAATACAACTCTATGGGAGAGAAACAGATTTTGAAAGAAATTTTCAAAAATAAAATATTTTCCCTGATCATTATTTTTTACTGGCCAACATCACACACATGTTTTTGAATATTGTCACCACTTTTAGACGCCATCTGTGCTGGAAGAGATTACTTTGAACTTTGTGACAGTTTTTTTTTTCATTGTGGATTGCACCAGGAATTACAGAGAAATTAGCAACAAACAAAGACTAGAAATATGCATTTTGACAGTTACTATAGTTACCAGCATGGAATTTTCAGTTGCCCTCCACCTCAATTTTACACTACAGGGTCTTTAGAATGTTGTGATGTCACGTGAACACAACCTTGTGTTGCCGTTGGTGTCAAAGTAACAGTTAACTGTTTTTTTTTCAGCCTGTGGGGCCGCATTTGGAGCAGGTTCTGCCCGCCCCGCACGTTGTTTCTATTTTACCATTAAAAATTATGCGATACAAATATGATCTGTATGATTTCACCACGGCTTTCATTCCGTCCAAAAATGTGGTTTGAAATTATGTTTCTCTCATCCCTGATTGTGGAGGGGAGGGCGAAGAGGGGAGGGGGAAGAGGGGAGGGGGAAGAGGGGTGGGAGGGAGGGCAGGGAGTTCAGCTTCCTGATGGCCCTGTGGACGAAGCTGTTCCTCATTCGACTGGAACTGACCCATAGATTCTGCAGTCTCCTCCCTCTAGGCATTACCTTGAAGAGACTGTGTGATGGTGCGAAGGGTCCCTGGTGATTCTGACAGCTTTGGTACATCTCCTTAATAGAGGGGAGAGGGGCTCCGCAGATCTTCTCTGCTGCTCTCACGATTTGCTGGAGGCTCCTTCGGCAGGAGGCAGTGCTGGTGCCGTGCCACACAGTGATGGAGCTGGTCAGGGTGCTCTTTATCTTCGAAAATCCACAACAATCTCTTTTGTCTTCTCCACATTTAGAGAGAGATTGTTCTGTGTGCCCCACATGACCAGACTACTCACCTCACAACAGTGGTTTTCACCGACCACTGTTGTGTCGTCTGCAAACTTTCGTCTCAAACTGCAAGGTTTGAGTCGTACTTTGGAGTGCAGTCATGGGTCAGCAGAGTGAACAGGAGGGGGCTCAGCACACAGCCTTGGGGAGCCCCCATGTTCAGTGTGATGGTTCTGGAGGTCAGCAGTCCAGCAGCCAGTTGCACAGTGATGTGTTAATCCCCAGGTGGAGCAGTTTGTGTATTAGCTGCGGGATTATAGTGTTGAATGCTGAGCTAAAGTCTAAAAACAGCATTCTAACACAGAATGCTGTTTGAACAGTACTGGCGTGTCATCGCTCTCTTTCTCCCTCCTGCGCCCTGGGATCAGGAGAGGGCAGACAGCGGAGGTAACGCGAACACACTCACAGACACACAGAGGGTGAAAATGGGAGACATCAAGTTCCATAAACGCATTCTCTGGATCACAAGCTGCAAAACACTGCTTGTTTAATGAAAATCCGCCGCATATTTACGTCAAAAACCTGTTCTAAAGATGCCGGAATATATGACACGCCCCAGTATATATGACACGCTCCACGATCAAAGGAGAATTTCATGACCCGACCAGCAGGCAGCCCGCAGGGACCGCGGTGGAACCTGCAACCCGCGCATCCAGTCTACCTTCCCCATGGCTCAGGACACGGGCTTGTCGCATTACGCTGCTGTGCATTATGCATAAGTTAGGCTGACGTTAGGCATAAGTTGTGGACTCGTTATGAATACTCCATGTATACGCCCAAAACTGAAAAAATACATCGAAAATTCAGCGTATGCGAGTGCTTGGCACACTCTGTATAGATCGTCAAGGTATGCCCCATGACAGAGGAGCAATTACAATAGGCCCTTATGACGGGAGGCGTCTCGGGCCTAATTATAGTCTCCATGTAAATAATAGCTCCTACTTGCAGAGGGCACTAACGCACCTTAAATCTTTTTATTTCACAAGCAACATTGGATGGTCCATGACCACTGTCCACACGCTCCTGATGGCGCTATCTAATTGTGTATAATGTTAGATTTATGTGTCCGTCCCATCAGAATAACATGGGGGATCTCAGTCGTCCTCATGGCAACACGGTACAAAATACGGTATAGGTCCCACTGGCTTTTTCCATCGGGATGTCATCAACATACTTTTGTGAATTTTTGTGGGACATATTGTTGGCAACAAAATCTAGTGCACTCTCAACATGTGTGAAAACGACATGAGCAGCCTCTTGAATAAGAAAATTGGAAATGATAATAAAGCACAAAGACAAAGTTGGGGACAAGTGTCTTGCCAAAGGACACAACCACAGGGGGAAAACCAGCTGTCGGGTTTGGGGCTCTGCCATGACATGTAGCTACCGCCGCCCAAATGTCCTCCAAAATGTAAGTCCTAAAAATGTGCTCTCACACCAACAGAAAACAAGGTGAGTGTGCAGTGTGTAAACAGAGATGCAATCGCATTTATCTGTGACAAATGGGAGCGTGCGCTGTGAGCTCTACTCCCACAGCAGACACAGCAGCTTCTGCTGTGTCATCCACCCAGATACAGCCGCTTCAAAAATAAAACCACTTCAATGGAGCAGAAGAGGAGGAGGTAGAAATGCTGGGAACTAACACGTACAGTAGTGTAACATCCACACTGAACATTGTTTTTAGTCTGCACTCTTCAGGCATAGGACACAGCAGCTTTCATATTTCTTGCAGTATACATGAGTAGTAATGGGTGCAGAAAATACATCTTGAAGTAGGTTGTAACAAAAAGTTGTTTCACATTTTGATGTGAATTTTGGGCCTAACAGATTTTAATGCTTTATAAAATATTACTTAATTAGATGTATGACATCTGCTGTAAATAATAACTATCGTTGTGTTTTCAGTTGTATTTCAGCACAATTAATGAATTAAAGTTGATAAGAAAAGTTATTTCTTATTGGATTTTTAAGCTACTGACAGGAAGTGTCGAAGATAGAGGTAAAGCTCCTGCAGTTTGACTCATTGACATAACATGGCAACAGTTTAAAATTGTTTGCCTCATCTATCACTTTTTGTCAGTGTCCACTATGGAAGTGAAACTGCAAACATTACATGGGTATAATGCAGGGGCAGTTGGCTTTAGCGTAAACCATAGATACGAGAGGGGGCGGAGTTAACTGAATCAAAGCGTCTTGTCTTCCAGGTTTGAAAAATACCCCCAAAAAATGCTTATATTTCTCACAAAAATTAGTGCCCCATAGTGGTAATGGTACAAAATATCATATAAATGCCTTTACTTTACTTTGGAATGGCTAAAATAGCATGATACAGATCCTTTAATCTTTGGACATAGGGACAGGAGAGCTCTTTTTTACATTACTGTAAAAGTTTCTCTGTGTTTTTGTGGAGCCAGTTTTAGTTCTTGGTTGTCCCCCTCACTAAGTGGTTGCATATACAGTAAGACTAGTGTAGAATGGTCCAAATGGCTCTATATATGAGTTTTCCAAGTGATTAGTTTGTGTGATGTTTAGAGCAGCCCGAACAGATGACGCACGCTCAAAGTGAAGCAGAATATGGAATTTGTACAGTCTTGTTAACAGAGAGAGCGAGTCTACGAAGAAGGAAGATTTGAGATGCCACCCAATATTAGTGTTAGTATTAGAAAATGATTTATTGATCAACAACGGCTCCTTCAGAGTTTTTCTTGGCTCAGCTTACATCTTAAATTCGCCTCTGTCCCTTTAAGATGTTTTCTTGGCTATGGGCTGGAGGTGATCCCGGAGCTTCCTGGTCATGTCGGGCAGCAGGTGGAGCTTCGGGGAAACGTCAGTACCTCAAGATTCTACAATGACTCAAACATGCGTGAATGACCTACATTATTTGAAGAAGGAACAACAAACTGTAAGATTGTGTGTTGTTCAAGTTGATTTGGCACAACATCCCCCTTTAAAGTGTAGAAGCTTTGAAACATCTTCACATGTTCCAGAAAATCTGTACAGTCTGCCGTGAGGGGAACCAGATCCACAAACGCTGACTTCTTTGTTTTGGTGGCTCATCCAGGTCATGTATAATAAAAAAAACAAAACGGGGGTGACTCGCCGGAATGAGCTGCTCTGTCCTACTTGTTTGTCCCAGATCTGCTGATGCATGCTTCCTTCTCCCCATTCGCTTTCCCTCTCTCCAGCTGTGGGCATTTATTATTCAAGCCGTGCCTCGGAGTTCTCCCTCGCCCGTGTTTTGCATAAGGATTAGTGACGGAGCACTTTCTTTTTATTGCAACCCACTCAAACAAATCCACATATTAAGGCCGTAATTAGAGCGGATTGTGGATGTTTGGTTTTTTTTCCCAGCCCTTTTTGTCTGAAAGAGTCCAGTGGCTGCCTTTGATTCTCTCTCAGCCCTCAGATAAGATCGCTCGATGCGAGTCGGTGCCGCTCCGGGCTGTCTGCGCACATGCGGTCCCACGGGGAGCCGCCGAGCAAATACAGACAAGCCACAAAGGGACGATTACCGTTCGAAACCAATGCAGTTAATCCACTTGACAGACTATTGACGAGCCATTAGCAATCGATGGGTTTTTGATGTCTCCCGATGCGCTAAAGCGTTCACCGGGGGCAGTGGGAGTGGTGGTGTTGCTGAAGCTGTGCGGTGTAGGGGCTGAAGCAACAGTTATCGGTTTAGTTTCCGATGGAGCAAAGTGGAGCATAGGCGACCCAGGCGATTCAAAGTGGACAAGGCACTTGGAAGTCGATATTTTAAGACCACAACCGGTGTAGTCTATGTCCTGGCTCAGTCCTGACGCTGACCGCGGATAGCTTTTCTTCGCTCCATTTGCGGTGAAGCGGCATATGCGCACACGTTCATTACGCTTTTTTTTAAACTTGCTGCGGGTCATATATTGACGTCTGGAGAGAAAAAGAACCAAAAGTTGGCACCGAAAGAATAAAAAAAATTCGATGCCACCCCTGACCGGAGCTTTTCGGTCGGTTCCAAGTAGGTACCGTTTAACGTTGCACATCCCCAGTTATAAGTGATTTGCCTCAGGTGCACTGTGCTTGGATCAGGCTGTTTTTAATCCAGGCTACTAGTTACCATAGACATGCACTAGCCTAGCACCACTAAATTGTTGACTGCATGAATAAACAAAAATGTATATATCCAGAAATCAACAACACTCTGGATAACTAGGAAATGAGGCCCTATGTCAAAAATCCTGAAATACCCCTTTAAACTTGCTAAAAGAGACTTTCTCATTTAATACTATGGGCCAGGATTCTGTGTCCTTCATAAAGCTTGAATGAATAACACACCAGTGGTGCCGTGATGAAAACAGTGCAGAACTGCTTAGCGATAGTGTATAAAGTAAAGACGGCAACACGTCATAGACGTGCTCTGCTCCATGTCTCTGTTTTTTATTTTGTAGAAAAATATATTCATAATTCAGCATTGTGTTAAAGTCATCACTGCTTCGAACATTACCATATATGGGAATTTGCAAAGATCCCGTCTGTATCTATAGACTATAAAGAGATGTTTTGTAGTATTTCTCAGGACATGTATGAATCCCCACACCCACATTTCAAAAGCGTCTATGCTCTTTCTGTCTGCCTTTCTTACAGTCTAGCTCTCACGTCCATAGGTCACCACTGGAAAGACCATTGAGTGAACTAGCCCTGATCTTATCTGATTTCGATGCATTTCATCTTTAGGTGCAGTATTCATCTTTTTATGTGAAAAGATGATGTTGATATTTGTGCATATTTGACCTTGTAGCGACCCAGTGGCTGCATGAGTGGTCAGCAGCATGGCGCCTTTACCAGGATCAGTTGTTTGGAAGGTTATCACCGCTGACGGACCCTCTCATCAGAAAACCTTCAAAACAATTGATCCTGGAGCGCTGTAGCAACTAACGTGATGGAAAGTAAAGGTGCCATGTCAACTTTTTTGTTTTACATAAAAAGTTTCATAATTCACCCATTTATTTCAATAGTACTTATCACAATCCAATAAGTAAGTAAGCAATGTAATAAAACCACAATGTGCGTAAAACAACTGCAAGACATAACAGCACAATAAAAGGAAACCAAATTTGGTCATAAAAGTAACTCAGTAAAGTTGGGGACTTCAAAGCAGACCTCAGGAAGTCCACAATTTGGGGACCCCAATGCCCTGGTCTCCTCTGGAGATGGGGCGAGCTTGCGGGACAGTGAGTATAAAATGAGGAGGTAAGCACCGTAAATTCTGGACTGTTCAGCACACCTGAATATAAGATGCACTCTTTCTAAAGATTTTTTTTACATATAGCCTGCACTGGTCTATGAGTCACAGCTGTTCCAAGCGCATTTGATGCGCCATCAACGCTGGAAATACTGGACATTTCTCGGTCAAATGTGCACGGTCAAATTTACAAAGAGAACGGTGGCCTACAGGTACATTTGATTTTATTAAAGTGTGTTAAGAACTTCGATTACATTATTCTTTATTTGTGCGTGTGTTCAGAGAAGCCGCTGCCCACACATCGACTCCTAGTCAGGAGTGTGGCCATGTTTAGAGCCACACTCCTCGGGATGTTAGTGCACACAGCCTCGGGAGCTTAGGAGTTTCCTGGCTGCTGAATTTTGAGGCAATGTACAGTAAAGGGTCTAAACAGAGTCCTAATGTGTAGATTGAGCCCAGACCTTTTCACCACAACTGCCTCTACATCCTGCACTGTCACTCAAAAAGTTGTTACTTCGGGTCTGAAGTGGTGTCATGCCTGAGCTTAATATAGAGACTGTAGTTACACGTAAGACCTGAGGTGGCAGTAGTGAACATAAAATAACCAACTTGCATCTAGTCTCTTTAAAGTGGCTGGATGCAAGTTCGCCATTTTATACTCACTACTGCCACCTTAGGCCATACACTGCATTCCAAATTATTATGCAAATTACATTTTTCTAAGATTTTCTAAATTGTCAACTCAAATGAGAGTCAGCATAATTTTCAAGTCTTTAACTGGTAGAGGATCATTTAAATGTGGTAGAAAAAATCTCACAGTGATAACAGTATCTTTTTCAAAAATAAATGTAGTAAAAACCTCAAAATCCACTGTTCCAAATTATTATGCAACTCATTGTTTCAATACATTTTAAAGCTTGTAATTAACATAAAATGGGCATTTGTTAAATTTGGAGCAGTTGGAGCTCATATTTACTGAAATCAAAAGCTATTTCAATCAAAAAAGCATTTACAGGTCAAGTTATATTTTACCAAAGGAGCCCTTGAGTGATAGCAGCTTAAAAATTCTTAAATCCATTAAACTTGTGAGGTTTTGGACAGTTTCTGCTTGGATTTCTTGAGGCTTCAAAGGTTCTCAACAGGGTTGAGGTCAGGAAAGGATGGGGTCCACATCATGAGTTTCTCTCCTTTTATGCCCATAGCAGCCAGTGATGCAGAGGTGTTCTTTACAGTATGACATGGTTCGTTGTCATGCATGAAGAGGATTTTGTTAGGGAAAGCACGGCTCTTCATTTTGTAGCATAGAAGACAGGTGTCAGTCAGAAACTCCACATATTTTTCAAAGGTCATTTTCACACCTTCAGGGATCCTAAAAGGGCCTAATGGGGCCGACCAGCTCTCTCACCATGATTCTGGCCCAAAACATGACTCCGCCACCTCTTTACTGACGTCGCAGCCTTGTTGGGACATTGTGGCCATTCACCAACTATCCACTACCCCATTGATCTGACCATCCAGGGCTACACGGCACTCATCAGTGAACAAGACTGTTTGAAAATGAGTCCTCATGTATTTCTGAGCCCGTTGCAGCCGTTTCTGTTCATCAGCTTCAGTGAACAGTTTAGAGGAGGCCCGGATAGATGGTTTATGCACAACGGCAGCCTCTGGAGGGTCCTACACCTTGATGTTCGGGAGACTCCAGAGGCACCAGCAGCTTCAAATACCTGTATGCTGCTTTGTGGCATCTGTTCCCTTAATCTGATGTGTTTGTCTGGCAGAAAACGTCCTCATTGTGCCTTTATCTGCACAAACACGAGTGTGTTCTGAATCCTCCACAAATCTCTGATCAGTTCGATGATTACACTTAATCTTTCATGAAATATCAAAGGTTTTCATACCTAGACCAAGGCATTCAACTATTTCACGCTTTTCATCAGCAGAGAGATCCTTTTTCTTTCCCATATTGCTTGAAAATGATGATCTGCATAATAAAGTGGAACACCCTTTTTCAGTAGTTTTTCCCTTAACTGGGCTTAACCTGAAAACTAATCATCCCAAGTCTCTGAGATTAATGTCAGTGATTCATAGAGCCCCAAGACATGATACCATCCATGAGTTTCAGATTTTTTTTTTTTTTTTTTTTACCTTTTTGACACAAAAATAGACAGTGACAGTGCATGATTTTAGAGGCAGTTGTGGTGAAAAGGTCTGAGCTCATTCTACACATTAGGGCATGGCTGGACCATGTAGGTGGAGGAAAATACATAATTTTAACATGTTTAAACTCACTATAATCCCTTTAAGGGTAACTTATTGAGGCCACAATGAAGGACACTGCAGTTATCTAATCTAGTGAAAATCAAGGTGTGAAAAACGTTCATATTTGTTTTGGATGAAGCGAGAACGGCTTGATTTGGAAGGACTTTTGTGAGTGTGTAGAGTGGGGGTGAGATGTGGCTATATTCCTGTTTCGTTGTAAACTACAATATCATAATATAATTGATTTCTCATGCGCACTACAAAACCCACCGCTGCCATCGATCCTTCACCAGCCCCTGTTCGCCGGTCGACTGAAGCAGCTCGGATCATGCGCTTCACCAATTGCCCTCATCACGACACCCCCTTTGGTGACCCTGAATCGTCAATGGCACTAGAAACTCGAGAAGATCACCCCCCGACGCGCTGGAGCATTCCGCCCAAGTTCATTAAAGACCTTATCTGGAGATGTGGAAGTGATGTGATTAGGTCGGTCGAGGGCCCCAGAGTTGGCGCGTGGCGTCCCACTGGTTGCTATCGCATCCTCTTTATAATTAATTTTCGCTCCCTCTATCAGATACCGCGTGCGTGTTCCGAGAGGTATTATGCAACGATCGCGCCGGGGATTGCACTAAAGGCGCATGAATTATTAACATGATCGTCAATAGTTCTGGAGCTCCTCTGCAAACAAGGCCCCCTGCTTGTATTTGTATTGTGCTTAAGCATATGGTTAGTGGAGGGTTTCAGTTCTGTAAAGTGAGCTTAATTACCATCTGTATTTATGTCGAGCTTTAGACAATGGTGCTTTACATTGCAGCGGTTAGCTTTGTTGTCCAAGGGATCTAGCAATGGTTACTTTCTCAAGACAGTAGCATCTCACCACTATCTCCCCACTGAATCAGAAAATCAGCAAACCTTTACCTGTGAGCTACAAAAAAACAGGTCGGAAGTTTTCTAATGCTGGGTTTACACAAAACGACACCTCATGAGGATCACGAATGATCACGAATGTCGGAGTGCCATGCTGGCTTGGTGTGGCTGAACGGTGCCTCCTCTGACTCATCTCGGCATTTTGTCTCCGACTCCTTCTCCCAAACGTCAGGAGGAACAACTGCAGAAGGAACAACTTTAGCGCATTAAAGGGATATTTCAGGATTTTTGACACAGGGCCTGATTTCCTAGTTATCCAGAGTGTTGCTGATTTCTGGAGATATTGTTTTTGCAATTCATGCAGTTCTTCTGTTTGGAGGGTTACGTGGCGCTAGGCTAATGCAAGGCTAGCACATTTCTACGATATCAGCTAGCCTGCATTAAAAACAGTCTGACCCGCTCCACAGTGCACCTGAGGCAAATGACTTATAACACCAGACTAACTATATAAATGTTTGTGTCGATAGAATAATTTTGACCATTTTGCATTTAAAATAACTTATATTTGAGCAGCATCAGTTTCGTGGTTTTATAAGCTACACAGCGGCGGAGTGATCTGCTAGAAAATAGTCCCTCAAAATGCGATCATTCATGTGATGCAAGGTCAGTTATATTCCAAAAATTATTCTATCGACACAGACATTTATATGGTTAGTCTGGCGTTATAAGTGATTTGCCTCAGGTGCACTGTAGAGCGGGTCAGACTGTTTTTAATGCGGGCTAACTGATACCATAGAAATGCGCTAGCCTAGCATAAGCCTAGCGCCACATCTCCAGAAATCAGCAACACTCTGGATAACTAGGAAATGAGGCCCTATGTCAAAAATCCTGAAATATCCCTTTAAGGGGCAGGAGCAGCAGGTGCAGTCCCTGGCCTGGAGCAACTTTGCGTGTACGACACGGCACAGTGGGTTTCTATCAATTTTGAGCGCAGAAAGCAAGAAAACATTGATTTCTATACTACAAATGCTATCTCGCTGAATTATGAATCACCACTGATCATCACGAAAGACCACGCTCTGTTCTAAATTCCACAAATGGAAAGTGAATCGAGATATTTGTGTTTTTTTTTTTGGTAGCCAAAAACTTGCTCCACAAATGCCACAAGCCAATGTGTGCTGTTTAGAACCCTATTAAGACACATTAATTAATATAACGGATGTCACGAATGATGGAAAAAGGGCATTCATAACATAACACATTGTGCATGTGTGTAAACCCAGCATTAAGTTGTGAGATATCGCAAGGCAAGGCATTTAGACCGTGCATTTCATACACAAGGCAACTCAATGTGCCTGGACTGGTGCAAAGTGAAATGCGGTGAATGGAAAGTTGGTAAAGTTCTCCAAGGTTGATGGACATGTAATGAAAAATATTATCAGTGAATATTATCATTTGATAGCAAATGGGGTTGAATCAGTGTGTGAGGACAGCACTTCTCATTGGTGAAGCACTATCCTGATATTGCCGCGATACCACCCCCTAGTGGCAAGTGGCGACTCCATAAAGCCTGCTATAATATGGAATCCTATGACTTTATATCTCCCAGAAACAGCTGAAGAAGCCTGGTTCCAAACAACATAATTTCAGTTAAAGATAGAGTTTCCTCTTGTGACAACACTGAGGGGAGTATAATATTTGTAACCAGGCTGGTTTTTGTTCATTTTTAAAGTTTGGGCTTTTTCCTTTCGAGTGACAGGCAGTTAATCGGAAGAAGTGAGGAATGGATGGATGAATGGTTGTCATTTTCTGTAACCACGGAGTACGGATTGAAACTACCAAGGAAACTAGCAATTTAGCCTCTTTGTCTCTATAAACGTATGTCTCTGTACATTGTTCCTTAAATATAAATGAAAGGAATGTATTTCCTTGCTCCCAGCACAGCCATGGTGTCCCCAGAACAAACACAATTGTAAGACTTAGTAACCTGGGGATCCATGGAGCACTCTTCATCCTTATTTTATAAAAGCAGGACTAGTTTTGTCTTATTTTTTGGTGCATATTTGACCTTTCAGTGACCCAGCAGCTGTATGAGTGGTTTTGGCACATTTATTTTACATCCCAGTGGCCTCTATGATGCTCCAGGATCAATTGTTTTTAGAGTTCACCCACTGTGATTGAAAGTAATGACAGTTTTGTGTGGCAGCCACCGATCAAGTACCCTCGCATAAAATGTTGCAAAACCAAAGTTTGTAGTCAGTAGGAGCTATTTTGAGAAAACGCTCCTACAGTTTTTTAACATGTGCAAATGTGCCAGTATCTTTCTCCCGGCTTTAGCCGTGGCTCCCAGAAAGGAAATGACTATAATTGAATTTCGCAGTATCCGTGGATAGAAAATATGTCAACGCTGTATGTGAATGAATAAGCGTGGGAAATCGTAGCAATCTTGGAGTTACTTCTTCGATATCTCTGACTTTTTTAAACCCCTGACATTAAAGCAGTACTAAGTAACTCTTGCCCCTAGAGGCCATAAGCGCAACTGCAGGTGTCGTAGCAAGTTACGATTTTTTTAATTATTGTCTTGGAGAGTAAATACAACGCCTACAGGAAAGGCGAAGGGAGAGAGGGATATTGTACATCCAATGATACAATGTAAATATTTTTTTCCACTCAAACTGGCTTGGCTGTAAATACTGTTTACTGCCAGAGACACCAGGTGGAGATGAAAGACCCTCCAATGGACCCATAAACACTTGCATTACCCCCACAGGGACTACGAAAAGGATTTATTAAGGTAAACACGTTACTTAATACTGCTTTAAAACATTGACCACTACTTTAAAAAATAATGTATGTACCTAACAAGTTCTGACTTACATATACAGTATGTAGCCATAATGAAGGTAAAACACTGATACATTTTGTTGATTTGAGTGTCAAACAATTGAGTCAGTTGTGTCAGGCTTCGACAGGAACAGTTTATTCATCTGTTGCTAAACAAACAGTGCCGAAATCTGTAGCTAACCTCAATGCGGAGACTCCTTCAGAGCTACTTTTTCCTGAGCGGGGGAGACTTTCCCCCTCTGCTTCTCATTTAAACTAAGCCCTCAGCATTCTGGAAGGTAACAGTCAATTACTCTACATTGACTGCTTCTTGCACTCCAGCTGCCTCTCTCTCTACCCACTGCTCCTCGGGGCGATCCGTGTCACCTGACTACTCCACCTGCCGCTCCCGTCATCGCCGCCGGTGCCACGGGGGGAATGTAAACAATCCGGAAATGCTTTGGGCTGTGTGCTTTCCCTCCATCTCTGGCGAGTCAATTAGGCAGCAAATGACCCCTGGTATCCAGCGTTAGAAGCTCCGCGTTGTAAATTGCCTTTAATCTATCATAATGATGACAGTAATTGGAAGTGACGCTTGACTGCGTCACTTTTTTTTATTCTTCCAGTAACAAAAGGAAAAAGAGATGTGATGTGTGTATTCGTTGGGGTAAAAATAACTATGGTTACATTTAGAGTCAGTTTTAATGGTCACTTAATTGTGGTTGAAATGAGTGGCTCTGACTTAAAGCTTTGACTCTGCGGAACACTCCGGGCCATGCGCTGCTACGTCACAAGAGCCACTGAACTGTTTTAACAAGTTGGTAAGTAAATCAACATGCCAGCATTTGTAAAGATGCTCCTAACAATCCCAGACATCTAGGGTGACGATCGTCCAACTGGCATAACAACAGCGTTAGCACAGAAGAGAGAGACATATTGTGTGCAAACAAACAGTGTGCCATCAACATTCACTCACTACATTCATGCTGGCCTATTATACATGTTTTTAGTGGTAGGGGAAACGGGAGGTATTCTACGCAGACACAGGGGTAGCGTTCAAACTCCACACAGAAAGGCCCCCTCCGGCTGGGGATCGATCCTGGGACTTTCTACCTATGAAGCATGAGCGCAAACCTATGCCTCCTCATCTTTGCATTAACATCACACACGGCCTCATGTACTTTTTTCAGCATTCAGGCTGCATCACCCCCAAGCCTCCACTTCACCTCACTGTGAGTTAAACATTGCCCAAAAGAGAACACACCGCCGCAGAAACCCGACCAAAACCCCAGCACACGCCCCCCATAACCCCCATATCCACCGCCACTCCTGCTCTGTGGAAAACATTGGTATGACCACTGTTGTATGTAACATTGCCATCAACCATGGATGTCTGTCCAGGTCAGTCTGGAGCTGAAGACTCCTCGCACTCCTCATCAATGCAAAAGTCTTATCAAAAGCCTTCATTTAGAAATACAAGATCGGGCTCTCAAAGTGCTATGTGTTTTTCTTTCTTCAAATTACAGCATCTAGAAGTAAAGGACTTTACGTTTTGTTTTTTGTACCAGTGATGCACGGAATTATAAGTTTTTCTTCAGCCTGCATAGAAGCGTCGAACTCGCATCGCCCGCCCCACAACACTGCTTTTGTGTTACAACCTGCCACACAACCATTAAAAATGACATGGCATTATAAATACGATAGGTCGATAGGTCTCGGTAAAAGTGCTTGAAAGTTGCCTAAAATTCCCAAATGAACAGGACTTGCAAGTGACCGTCCCCTCGCGTTCTCTCCCCGTCCTGAGCAGACCACCAGGACAGAGAGCAAAGGTAATGCGAACTCAGGCCCAGAGGGATAGATCATGGACATGTGACATTGGGCTCCATAAGAGAGCTTGTTTTATGAAAATCCGCCTCATGTTTACGTCCAAAACCTTCAGTAAAGGTGTTGCAATTCCACGCAGTGCCCCCGCTCCATGATCACATGATTATTTTGTGACCTGACCCAATACGCTGTAACCACCAATCGACTTTGATACTGATCTGACCTGTTTTCTATGCTCTGCTCTGTTTGCTCTGGGTTTTTTTTTACGGTTTAAAAGGTGTTTTCACGAACATCATGCAGATATTTCACTGTTAACTGCTCTTAAAATGTGCAAACAATCATCAACATCATTATTTAAAGACCTAATACTTAATATTCTCAACCGTGAACGTTATAAAGAACTCCAATCACAGCTGTCTGAGTAATCTTCAATGAAGGTTCTTCACTCATCTTCTGTACTCTGTAGTTGAAGTGTAGAACATTTCGCCTCTCACCCGAAAGGCTTCGTCAGCGACACAAAAGTTTAAACTCTATCTGAGTAATGTACATTTAGATCAACCCCTTCGTCTGGCAACATCCTTTGCACCACGTTTTAGAAGCTTACAGACAACAGACAGAGCCTTGTCTCACTAGAACTCTTGAGTGTCCGATAATGGGGCTACTCTAACCTTTTTAGGCCCGAGCCGGACGCAGTCCTGGCAAGGGACTATTGTTTTTGGGTGGTTTCTTATTATTATTATTATTATTAGGCCCGAGCCGGACGCAGTCCTGGCAAGGGACTATTGTTTTTGGGTGGTTTCTTATTATTATTATTAGGCCCGAGCCGGACGCAGTCCTGGCAAGGGACTATTGTTTTTGGGTGGTTTCTTATTATTATTATTATTATTATTATTATTATTTTTTTTCTCCGGAAAGGATCGCGTTTTTGACCCGCTAGACGTGGGTGAAAGCTCACCAAAATTGGCGGAGGCAATGAGGCGGCGAAAAAATTTATGATATTGGACGAATGGGACACGCCCACAACAAAATGGCTCCACAGCGCCCTCTGGAAGCGGACCCCAATTCAAAAAAATAGGGGCGTTTTTGGGCGTACACCCGAATCCTTGGCCACAGTGAGAGGGGACATCAGGACAAGCCCAAAACTCACTTGGAGCGCCACGCCCACTCGCACAGGGAGGCGGCCATCTTGGCTTCAAACCCGGACCTCGTCTAAACTCATTTTACGTTTTAACGAACTAGTCCCTGGTTTTTCATCGGATTTAGCTCACATTTGGCACAGCGCGTCTAGACATGTTGAAATTCAATATTTGCCCAGCGTTTCTCAAAAAAGTTTCACCGTCTCCTCGTAACGACGCGGCAAAAAACGCGTAGATTTCGCGTTGTTTCCAAGAAAGCTCACGCTCACAGGCATAAGCCCACAGAGCCCATATTCATATCACTAATGCGCCACCTGAAACCGAACAGAATGAAGCCATTAATGTGTAGCCTGCTCCCAGTATAGCGCCCCCTAGCCATACCTTGAAAACTGCACTTTTGAATCTTTTTAATACAATGATGCCAGTATGTTCTAGACACTTTTGGAAACCAAAAAATACATTATAGTCATGTCATATTTTCTAAGATGTGGGCGTGACTTTGACTTTTATGTGGGAGTCTATCTGGACCTGCCTTGTGTGTCAACAAACTAGTCCCTGGTTTTTCAGCAGAATAAGCCCATACCTGTTTAAACAGACTCTCCTGACACGGGGCTACAAAAAATACCTGACTTTTTTTTCACTCAGACCCCCCCGTTTCGAATGGCGCCCCCCCAAAAACACGTTTTGTCATGTAAATTTGACACCACCTCGCAGGCACGCGCTCTATCCAGTCTGGATCCTACTTGGCTGACAGAAGGCCACTTACGGTCTTATTCCATAGAGATCAATTACTTCACGGTGCACATCACTATAGCGCCCCCTGCCTATACCTTGAAAAAAATATTTTGTCCGATTTCCACCAAACTTTCCAGATGTCTTCTACTCATCATAACAAACAAAAAAATATATTACACCATGCCTCTATCTTGCTCCGTTCCCCTAATATTTAGGCCCGAGCCGGACGCAGTCCTGGCAAGGGACTATTGTTTTTGGGTGGTTTCTTATTATTATTATTATTATTATTATTATTATTTTTTTTCTCCGGAAAGGATCGCGTTTTTGACCCGCTAGACGTGGGTGAAAGCTCACCAAAATTGGCGGAGGCAATGAGGCGGCGAAAAAATTTATGATATTGGACGAATGGGACACGCCCACAACAAAATGGCTCCACAGCGCCCTCTGGAAGCGGACCCCAATTCAAAAAAATAGGGGCGTTTTTGGGCGTACACCCGAATCCTTGGCCACAGTGAGAGGGGACATCAGGACAAGCCCAAAACTCACTTGGAGCGCCACGCCCACTCGCACAGGGAGGCGGCCATCTTGGCTTGTAAGTGGCCCGCCCATCCTCCGTGAAAATCCCCAGAGGTCTTAGCCTGGCTGCATACTGGCCTCTGTCAGAGGCCTCTGTCTCCTGAAATTCGCCAAATTTTCAAATTTCTCCCTTTCTTCACAAAAGCTACACTCTTGGTCTCGTATATACTTATACTACCCCTCTGTCAAAGACAGCAGCTTTAACATGGACGTTTTTGCCTCCAAATTCACGTTTTTCTCAACTGTACAATCACAGGAAGTTAAATTTGACTGTTTCCTGTCCGTCTGTGTGCGTGTTCCTCGTACTAAATGGGTCTTACCAATATATTTCTTCAATATCGAGGGTGCTGCAGGGCTGAAACCCCCTCTCAACGATTCTTTGGGCAGCCAGGAATTTACCCCAATTACAAAATGATACAATATATTACTTTCTAAACTGTTAATCCGTTTACTGCAAATGCACAAGTGCGGAGTCTCTCATGACATTTATTTCACATCCGCTGTTATTTTCTCAGCTGAAGTAGCTCCATTGGTAGAGAGCTGGGTTAGTGTACAGGAGGTTGCTGGATCAAACCTAACTGTCTCTTTTCAACTTTTTTTATTTTAAACCCAGAATATTCTGGGAAGAATATGAATCGTCGCCGACGGTTCCACACTCATTAAAAACAGGGAAATGACCCCTCCAGTGTGTTGCGAGTGCCATGAGTTCAGGACGTTTCCTAGAAGTTCCTGTGCCTGTGTGGCATCACAGCTTGAGCGTTAGATTCCCAACCATTAGGTTGCTGGATCAATATTGACTCTTTCTGACTTCAACTTTTTTTTCTTTTTATTAACCGCGCTTATGGTCCCACCCTCATGAAAAACGCTTTCAAAATATGCGTCACTAAAGAGAAAGAAATGGGGGGATAGTGGGGAGACAGTTGAGGAATCACTGGGGGAAAACGTCGAAAACTATCGGGGAAATGTTCCGGGGGGGGGACATGACCTGAAGAATTCTAAACTGTAAATCTGTTTCCTGCAAACACACAAGTGCGGGGTCCTGTCATGAAATTAATTTCACATCTGCTGTTTAATTCACTCAGTTGAAGTAGCTCCATTGGTAGAGAGCTGAACTAGTGTATCGGAGGTTGCTGGATCAAATCCCAACATTGACTTTTATTTCCTTTTTCTTTTGAACTCAACACCTTCCAGGAAGAACTAACTAAAAACAGGGAAATAACCTCTCCTCCAATGTGTTGCTGCGACCAAATTTCAGCCTGGGAATTTAGAGAAACCAAGCCATCATCAGGCCCATGTTTCAAGTGAAGGAGGTTGCGAGTCCAAACACAGCCTTGACACTTTTCTATTGCTTTCAACTTTTACATGGGCTGCTGCACACATTGTCACAGCCTAAAACACATGAGTCCGAGGCATTTCACCAGATTTGTTGTGCCTGCGTAGTGTCATAGCTTGAGTGTTGGGATTTTAACCATAAGAGTGCTGGTTCAATTCTGACCTTATTTCTTTTTCTTTCTTTGTTCTTTTTCTTCACTGCGCCTTTAATCCCACCCTCATGAAAAACGCTTTGTAAATATAAGCCACGAAAGAGACAGAAATGGGGGGATAGGGAAACAATTGAGGCAACACTGCCCGATAATTTACAGCAAAGTAGCCCAAATCAGGCCTTAGTAAGCAAGGAACTATAGCTCAGGGATAGTGTAATTGTCTTTGGTGTAGGAGGTTGCCAGTTCAAATATGGCTGTGACACGTGTCTTATGCTTTCTCTTTTCTTGCCGGCATTTTAATAGGATTTCTGATACAGTGAAGTCTGTCAGTGATTTCAACAGTTTTTACAGTTTCTGCAACAAAATAGGGATTTTTGCAACTACAACACAATTATGCAACTACATAGAGATTTTCACAATAGCACTGTAATGCAACTTAATAGGGACTTTCGCATAACATGTAACTTAATTCACCTTATTCCGCACGTTCGCGTGGGCGCCACCATAAATTGTGCCCGCCCCTTTTCTCCTATGTGTTAACATGGGGCTGGAGAAGTCCACATAAAATCAGTCTCTACACAAAAACAAAGCCGTTTTCAGGCCGCGCAGAGAAACGCTGCAGTGTTTATTTGTCGGTGCAAATGAACATCGGACATTTTACACAAATCAATCGACTAAACATCAGATTTGAGCGGAGAATATTTTCCCTCGTTCTCCGTTAAAATGAATGGGCAACAGTGGGTGGGGCAGAATAAGGTGAATAGGGACTTTCGCATAAAATGCACTGTAATGCGACTTAAAGGGACTTTCGCATAAAATGCACTGTAATGCGACTTAAAGGGACTTTCGCATAAAATGCACTGTAATGCAACTTCAAGGCACTTTCGCATATAATAAACTGTAATGCAACTTAAAGGGACTTTCGCATGAAATGCACTGTAATGCAACTTAAAGGGACTTTCGCATGAAATGCACTGTAATGCAACTTCAAGGCACTTTCGCATATAATAAACTGTAATGCGACTTAAAGGGACTTTCGCATATAATGCACTGTAATGCAACTTAAAGGGACTTTCGCATATAATGCACTGTAATGCAACTTAAAGGGACTTTCGCATATAATGCACTGTAATGCAACTTAAAGGGACTTTCGCATATAATGCACTGTAATGCAACTTAAAGGTACTTTCGCATATAATGCACTGTAATGCAACTTAAAGGGACTTTCGCATATAATGCACTGTAATGCAACTTCAAGGCACTTTTGCATATAATAAACTGTAATGCAACTTAAAGGGACTTTCGCATAAAATGCACTGTAATGCAACTAAAATGACTTTCGCATATAATGTACTGTAACAAAACTTAAAGGGACTTTCGCATAAAATGCACTGTAATGCAACTTAAAGGGACTTTCGCATCAAGATGAGCGAGTTCAATTGTGGGGCTCGCAAGGACCTAGTGTGATGAAGAGTGGTTGCAAGGCATGAGAGTGACCGGAGGTGGCCGCAAAGGACGAGAGCGAGCGGGGGCGGTTGCAAGGGACGAGTCCCCAAGGGCGAGGGCCTTCATCGCCGCTTGCGGCTTTAATTAAATATATATTTTCTTAAACAAATTCCAATATTAGGAGGTCGAAGTGCTCCTAACCTTACAAAATAGTACCCCTTTTTATCCGCTTAAAAAATCAACATGATATAACGTTTGAGAACCACTACTGTACATGATGCCATCGTGAGAGCATGAGGACATCTGAGTATGCGCACATCAAATTTTCCAACGGATCAGGTCAAGGGGCAAGATTGGGAATGTCACATAATTCTACTGTGTGTAGATGAGACTACACTGATCGTCCAAACTTCCTCTCCAGAATCTGAGAAAGCCTAATCCCAACAACTACTTGGTCGTTTTGAATTTTGCGAGCCCTGAACAGCAAATAAAGTCCACATTTTGTGAACGTATATTACTTACTCGCTACGACGCCATTAACACTGCGCAGAAAAGAGGCCAACCTACATTAAAAAAAAAAAAAAACATAGCGAGGAGGCTTTGCCCGGTGTGCTCGGAGAGAGAACTGCAAACGCTATTGCCGTCAGGGCACAGTGACTTTGATAAAAGGGCTATAAATGTCAAGTCAGTCTGGAACAAGGAGCCCGTTTGAAACTCAATCTGCGCAAACACGCAGCCCTCCAAAAAAACAGGCCGAGGGTAAATTTCACTCCAAGGACTGTTTTTAAAAATGCGTAGAAGCACTTTGAATGTTAATCAAAGTGGTGCTGATGCTTCAGTTTTACAATCTCAAAGTGGGATTATCGTGGCATTATATGAGGCTTAAAAACAATATTGTTGGGTGCCCAGGCTTTCATAAATTTAGACCGCACTTCGCTCACATGCCGTCTTTTTTTCCCGTGCCTCATCAGATCCTTGTTTGGAGCCCTCTCCTCTGCGGGCTGCTCTGATTGGAAGAGGAAGGGGGTGCTCTGTCTGTTGTCTCGATGATCGCATTTGTCAAAGCCCTGGCATTGATTTTGGAGATAATTATCTGGAGAGCGTGACCAAGGTCATTGTGTGGGTTTATCGGGAGTGAGAAAACGTGGCCCCGCGGCACTACCAATGCATGAACTCCTAATGGCCGTGTGATATTGTCTGCCACGCCCAAGCATCTGCCTCTCTGTCAAAATTATTAATCGCAATGTGCCGCTTAATCATATTAACCATGTGAACTGACTTTGACTTGTATTGTGTATGTTTATAAATGAGAAGCGGCTCCGACAGAGGTCACCATTGCAAGCGACGTTTTTTAGAAGATGATGATTTGATTTTCTGCAGCCGCAATTAAGTTATGCACACTGTGTGATGCATATGCCGCTGTTTTAAACTGTCCTAAGTGACACAGTTGTTCAATTGTATGAGCTGAATTGGGATTATTGAGAGTTACTAAGAAAACAGGAAACAGTTTGTTAAACTAGGAGAACATTGCTCTATGTATTTTGGACATTGCCTGTGGGCTGCCCCAGGGTTCAGTGCTAGGCCCAAAATTATTCATTATGTATATTAATAAATTGTGCAAAGTCCCTCATTTGTTTAACGCTGCTTCATTTTCAGATGATACACATTTATTTTGTTCGGGAGTCGATTAACAATTATCTGATATAAAATGTGAAAATATTAAGCTGAAAACATGGTTCAGTTACTAGATTATCGCTACATTTTTCATAAATCAAAATGTACAAAATGATTTGTTTTTTTCCTCTGTAAATGAATTCAGCTACAGATTTTGTATTGAGCTCACAACTGCGTCTGTCTGGGCAGATTGGATTATAAATGTACATAAATTATCTTTTCTTTATATGGTTCGAATACAATACTCATTCATTCATTCAATCATTCATTCAATGAGACCATAGACTGTAAAAATAATGGACGTCTTTTGCTCATTCGTCCCCTTTTACCATAATGACCCATTTCATGGCGGATTTACAGACTCAACCTCCCCAGCTCTGACGAAGCATGTTCCTAAAAAGGACATACGGGCGGGATCTTCACCGTAGACTCGGCCCTTGTGCTCCAGTGCTAACAGTCCGAGCCTCATTAAGTACGAGATTTCAAAAATTCATATTACGAAAACCAGCCTGGTTTCATATATTGTGATTAACCCAGCGTTATCTCAGGAGGAATATCTAGCCTAGTCTAGTGTTGAAAACATTGAAACCAGGCGTTAAAGTTGTTTTTAAGGTGTCTAAACTCCAATGCTTTTCAATGGGGGCCTAGTGGCGATATGGAGGTACTACAGCAATGGCGGCCCCCAAGGTCGTGATCATAAAGCAGAGCAGCCAGCGCCCATTGGATGAGACTTTGAGAGAGAGTGGAAGGAGCACAGGCCCCTTGCTGTAAAATCAGACCCACAGAGGCAGCAGCCGTTGTCGAGACCTTGCTTCAGATAGACACCAGTCATATGCGCATTTTTAACAAATGAGCAAGATTTAACTGATCCGAAACTGACAATTTGGTTCCAGGGAAGTTGCAGAGTTAAGGAATACATTCTTGGAGGGTCTGAATGCAAGTTTGAGCCTTGTTCATGAGATGTGCTCCTTGCTTGGGTTTTAGACTGAGTGCTGCTGATACCTATACGCTCATAACATGTCGGGCATTGAATGCTCTGAAGGGCACCCGACTCAGGCCAATGTAATCGAATGGCATTGTGGAGTATTTGCGGCGCTGCTATATTAACGCAGCTGACAAAAGAACGACCTGTATTCAAGGAGAACGATGAGAAAGAAGAGCTGTAGAAATGTGGCCAATGCGACTGATGATACAATGCAGGAATCCCTGTGCCGCTCGAACGTCGTGTTCGTACAAACTTAAGTTCAGATGTCCTTACAAAACCTGTGCTCATGTTATGTTCTTTGGTGCCTGGGCTTGCAGCGGCAAATGAAAAAAAGGAAAGAAGGGAAGGTGCAGTAAGCAGAGAATCTCAGGTTCTGGGGGGCACCAACTAATAAACTGTTACATCTGAACTCAATTCATTTCATTCTACAATATTTTTGGTGTAGTTTCCAGAGTGTGTTTAATGTTCGTGAGCTATGCCTCCTCCTTGCACTGCTTTTTCCTTTCATGGGCACAATCAAACATTACTTCTTAGGGCACCAAAATGGCTTGGCCCTGTTTGGACTCAGCTGTGGCGATAATTCTTTCGGCCACATCTGCTGTTCTCTTCGTTCATCAAGAGGTAAACGCACCATTGATACGAGTTGTAAATACATCTTTTTGTCAGTCACGTAAAAAAGATAATTGTTAAATAATTGAAAGATTTAATCACCATCTCTCAGAAAACATTGATTCGTAAGAAAGAACCCTTGTAATTCCCGATCGTTTCCAGCTGAGCACAACAGACAGGCAGTTTGTATTACAAGATGGAAATGAAAAATGTGAAGGAACACCGAGAAATCTCACATCAAAGCCCGCTCCAAACCATCGGGCTCATTGTGCTGTCAGAGGAATTTGGCTGCACTCTTTTGATGTGGCGTTCAAAGCCACTCGGAGCGTGATGGGTGCTGTTTTTTTTTTACGTGTACTCGAAGGCAGCAAATAAAAGGATCTGAGACAGAGCAAACAGCCTGTCCCTTACAATGACTGCGGACACACAGATCGGGCTGGTTTGGTGTCACAGATAAAAGCGGGTTTTTTTTTTTGTCTTCGCCGATGAGCACGGCTTCAGATGGCAGACAAAAAAACAGAAACCCCAGGCATTCTGATGCATCTCACCGATACACTCATTTGCGAAACCCCATCATTCCCAGATAAATTGTGTATCCTTTTAAGATAAACAAAATTAATTACATAATTTCCAAACATACGACATTCTGTGTGAGTTCCAAATGGCACTTATTCCATTTCCCACCACCACCACCCACCTCTACATCCAACAGGCGTTTTGGTCATCATATTAAGCCTTGAGGAAGCTACTTGGATGAGCAAAACATTGGCTTAGTTTTAGTGATAAGTCATTGACTAATAGATTGACATTTATAATTTATTTTACAGATACTGTGCATTGTATTATTATTATTGCCTCTTATGGTTGTTTTATTACCTTTTTTTGCTTCCTTTTTTTTCAAATTTTTGTTGAAAATTGAATAATTGTTGCCGGCAGAGTGGATTATTGAATTGGATTAGGCTAAAGACGTTGCTGCTATCTGTTTCTTTATAGTGAAGATAATTTCAGCCCTTCTTTCATGCAATCTTTGTCAACATACAGTAGGAGGAAAAGTATGTGAACGCTTTGATTTCTCACATTTCTGCCCAAATTGGTCAATAAATGTGGTCTGATTTCCATCAAAATCATAAGAATGAATAAACAGTGTCTGCTTCAACTAATACCACCCAAACAGTAACATTTTATCATATTTTTATTGGCTATAACATGTAAACACTCACAGGACAGGGAGGAAAAAGTAAGTGAACCCAGGAATCTTGCTGAACTGCAAGTTTTGTGAAGAGGAATGGTCCTGATCGTCGTGAGCATCTGATCTGCAACTACAGAAAGGCAGTTATTGCTACGAAAGAAGGGTCAGTCAGATATTTAATACAAGGGATTCCATGCTGTTGTGAATATCTCAGGTTTTTTCTGCAAAATATCTTCATAAACTTGTGAATAAATTCTTCAATCGATGATATCTTGTTGTCCAGGCCCTGAGTCAACAAAACAGCCCCAAACCGTAATTTTCCCTGCACCACACTTCAAAGTGCTGTTCCATTTTTCCTTCTCACTTGCGTGTTCCTCCCAAACTATTCAACTTTGGGTCCAACAGTCCACAGTATACTTTTCCAGTACTGCTGTGGAGCATCCAAGGGCTCTTTCGCAAACCAAAGTTGAATAGTTTGGGAGGAACACACAACGTCATGTGAGGATGAAATGATGAAATGTAAATGTTTGGGTGGTATTAGTATAAGCAGACACTGTTTATTCATTCTTGTGATTTTGATGAGGACCAGACCACATTGTATGACCAATCGAGGCAGAAATGTGAGAAATTTCAGAGCGTTCGCATCCTTTTTCCTCCCACTGTAGCTATTCCATGTCTTTGTGATTAGATTTTCTTGTGATGCCATATCGCTGAATCAAAGCACAGCTAAAACGGAGGGGCCAAATGCAGTGAGACAATCCTATAATTACACTGACTGATATGAACATGTGTCTCGTATATACAGTCTCAGGCTCTAATCTTGCAGAGGAGCATTTAAGGTGAGCGCATAATTACCGCTCAGATCCACGCCAGCTTTTCATGTACCTTCATTACGTGCCGATAGCAAAAAAAAGCCCACACCATTCGCTCCACTCATCCACTTGCAGTTTGAGTCCATATACTTCTCTCTTTCTTTTACATCAACAAAGGGCGGAGTGAAGCAGAAATTATTGCAAGAAGGAGATAGGAGACATGCATATTAAGAAAAGCCGGAGCTGCTACTTTAGAGACAAGGGGCTAAAAGCTTGTTTGAAGATAATACGTGTCATTTAGCGCTGTCGGGTCCTCGGCAAACACTTTTCCCTCACTGCGGTTGCTTGGGGAACATTTGAACAACTCACTTTTTGGCTACTTTGTAGTTGTAACACGTGCTGGGCATTTCACCGACATTAGACAGGAAGAAAGGGATCAGTTTACATTATAAGTACACATTTAAAATCTACCAATAAACCTTTTGTGCACACTCTGTAAGTTTCAAGTTTCAAGGCAATAAAACAGAGCAATAAATATGACAATTAAAGGTTCAGGTGAATCCAGGCAAATATAATGTCCAATAGGATACCGATGAGCGGCGTGGGCGTCCCCTGTCCTTAGACTCTCCAGCACGGCAAGGAAAAACTCAAAAACCCGGCAGGAGAAAAGAGAAACCTTGGGGAGAACCACAGAAGGAGAGATCCACTCTCATGGACGGACAGGCTATAGAGACCCAGGGCCGAAGGATCCCTCAGCAGACCGGCCAAGATGACAGACCGTCCAGTCCTCAGATTCCAGAATGCAGGGTTCCTCCATTCACCCAGGTTCCTCCGTTCGATTTAGACAGGCACTCCCGAGGGGGAGTGGGACAGGAGACACTATGTGAATAGTGATGAACAGACTACAGATAAATTAAGTATTGCATCATGATAAGACAAAGTCTGCTGTAGTCTGTGCCTCCTATGTGCTGTTCTTCAATACATGTTCAAGGACATGCCACTATGACCACCTGTGATCACGCATATCACATTCTTACTGACAAGATGGATTATGCCAGGGAATGCGTAGTAGCGGTAGTCTGGGTTAAACTGTAGACTTGACGTCACCACCAAAAGGAGTCACTGATGCTGCGCCATTCTAAAAAAAAAAAAATACTTGCCGCCTATTATGTATGTGTGGTCTAGATTCTAGAGTGTGCAGTACCTGTCTGTCCAGCCTCATGTCATAATAAAATCCCGTTCAAAACATGTTTGTAATCCTGTGCGTTCTTTATTTTTACAAGTTTATTGAAGCATATAATTCAGGGGGGTGGAGCAATATTTGGTGGCCCTCAGAGTTCTTGTTAACATTGTCAGATAGTTTAATAAGTTTAAGTTCCAAGTTTAATCATTTGACGCAATTAAAACCGTGAAAACTCAACATTTTATGGTGAGACAGAGCAGGCATGTTAGTTCCAAGCTTTATTAAAGGTGTGGGGAATGGTTTACACCACTCTTAAATCAGTACTAAGAAACTCATGCCCCTAGAGGCCATAAGCGCCACTGCAGCTGTCGTAGCAGGTTGCGTTTTTTTACTCGTTAATAATCCGTGAGAGTAAATACTACGCTGACAGAAAAGACAAAGGGAGAGAGGGATATTGTACATACAATTACACAATGGAGATTTTTTTTCATTTAAACTTGGCTGTAAATACTGTCGTTAGCCGTTAGCTTCTTCTTGTGATTCTATTAGAGTGTATTGGGGCCTCCGACCCGTAGGCAGTGGAGTTAAAATTGTGATTTTCTGGCCAGAGACACCAGGGGGAGAAGAAAGACCCCCCAGTCATCCCAGAGGGACTACGGAAAGGATTTATTAAGGTAAACAAGTTACTTAATACTGCTTTAAATGCACCCAGTTGAATGTTTGAAGCATTGAAAAAAGATCTGTGGCCTACCATGCTAGGCCCTCGATGAAAGGGCTCAGGAAAGGCTTTTCAAACCACAGCTGCAGTGTTGTCATAAAGCTTTTCCTCCTGTTTTTGGACTGTGTTTCCATTTCACTTGTGTCTTTATGATGTAGTAGAGGTGGTTATATTGATCCAAATTTGGACAGATAATCGGTGTCCTTTTTTTCTGAATGTATGACTCATGGACTCCACTTTAAGTCCGAAAGCCGCATTCACCTGCCCTGCCACCTGCACTCGTGTACACATTTCATGTTGACAATACACAGTAACCTGCCACGGGATCCACGTTTGGCCTTTACGCTTAACATATATGAAAGTTGATGCTCCTCTCCTTCCTTCATTGTTTGCGTAGCCTACAGCGGCGTGTATGTTGACCACATCGATATTATTATATTCAGCATGACCTTCAGCTAATTTACCATGGAGTACGAAGGGCTATGCTTTCCTTCTGCTCTAACAAATAGAAATAAAAGCGAAATGGATTGCCTTGACGTATGTTTAGGTTTAACGCCTACTGTTTTTGCTAATGGTTTAGTCAAGCTCTGTGGGCTTTCTCCAAATCCCCTACACTGTGTGAAGCGCCGTGGGTGACTTGTGTCCTTTGAAAAGCGCTATACAAATATGCTTCCATTCTTCCATTCTTGTCGGACAATCGGAAGTGGGTGGACATGAGAACCAAAACAAATCAGTTCCACTACTTGATAATTCCATGTAATCTTCCCATAAGCCCCTCCTCTTGCTCCCCTCTGCTGCATGTATCCAAGAAAGAAGGAGCGTATAGGGAGCTGCTCCTAGATAAGATCCAAAAACTATTAAAAGCAGGTAGGAGTTTTTTTTGATCAGAGAACCACTTGGTGACGTGGCAAAAAGCTCTTGCGGGTCAATTTTGCATAATGGCTCCTCATTTAAATAGAGGATCAATCAATATAATTGTCAAAACAATCAATTTATCCTAATTTTGTCCCGGTAGGAATTTGTCCCCAGCATTTGACCCAATCTGCAAACTCGCAAAATGACCAACCTCCATCTCTAATACTAAATAATAATAATAATACTAAAGCGTCTAATCTATTATAGAAAACGCAATCTCAATGGCCGCCGCCATGGGCGCCGCCATGTTTATTTCCCATACCGACTTTGAAGCTAAGCAGGGAAGTGCCTGGTTAGAACTGGGATGGGAGACCGTTTGGGAACACCAGGAAGCCTGGCGACAGTAGTGAGTGTGTGCGTGGTTGGTGTTGGGGGCTGATGTGCGCAGACTGGTTGCCTGTCCATGAAAAATGCACCAAATTGTTAGGCGACTTTGAGCGTCTGGAAAAGCGCTATAATGCATTATTACTCTTATTATTATTATTACATCCGCGGCCGGCCCCCACGTGACGGTCCCACCGGCCGCGGGCATTGGCCACGGGTCCATATGGACCGCGGTGCTGCTGTCCGAGGACAACCCGCCGTCACAAAAACGCGAGTGCACGAGATCTGACTGCCGTGCGTGTGCGCGCATCCAAACAGGGCAATGTGTGTGTGCGCGCGTGTGTGTCTGTTCGTGCGTGTGTGTATGTATGTGCGCGCGCGCATCCAAACAGGGCGGTGTGTGCGTGTGTGTGCGTACGTGTGTATGTATGTGCGCGCGCGCATCCAAACAGGGCGGTGTGTGCGTGTGTGTGTGTGCGTGTGCGTGCGTGCCCAAAACCTGCTCAATCACGAGCCTCTAATCAAACGCGCTGCTCCGACTGATTTATCCTCCGTGTGAGTAAAAGCGAAAATGAAACTACCACTTAACGAGCGCATGGCCTGCACTGCGTAGTTTTTTTTCTTTTTTTTTTACTTTGCTGCTGTACCATTTGTTTTCTATTTTGCTTTCACGTATTGTGAGCCTAGAGGTACATTTTATTCTGAAGCAGCTTTGAAAGCATTGCCAATTTTATTGTAAGGTTATAAATACTGTCTAACAACGATCATTAGGCTATTTCAGTTCAAAACCTACTTATTCTTTTTTTTATTGTACACTACCGTGATGCACCAAACCACGGGTCCTGCACCGTGAACCAAACCGTTAGAGCTGAACCCCTAATATTTATCAATAATTGTTCCACTGTCTCTTGAATTCTGTTCCCCGAGCTTAGCGAAAATATTGTTGTTGTAGTTTATAAGAAAGGAGTACGGGTGCATCAAACACTCCAATTGCAGTTTGTTTGACAATTTTTTTAGCATTCATTATTTTACACATTTGGAGTGTCTATAGTTTTTGGACTTGGTTGGGAACCACTGTTCTACAGCTGAACTGTGTGACGGGTTGGACATTTCTTTGTAATCACTTATAATCTCAGAATATCAAATGTGGAGACTAGCGAGGCCGGGTCTCAGCTAGTATTTGGTAGAAAATAATAAAGGGCACGTGATGTCATGGCATACTGCAGTGAGTGGTAAAATTATTCTGGAACGATGAAACCTATTCCAAAAAAAGGACAATGTTTTTATTCTTTCCGCTGGGCACTCAGTGAAAGAGTATTTCAAAGAGAAAGTATGAGCATGTTATATTGAGTTTTTCAAACACCGTATTGTGGCACAAATTAAAGGTGAGCTCATTTGCAGTTTGAACACATTTGTACACCTCCTAAAATAGTCCGGTTGCTAAGCACAAAGCTGTTCTGATCTGAACACTTGTGTGAGTTTATATATATACTACATAATGCAAGAATGAAACGTTTAAGTAGAGTTCAGGGTTTACTTTAAGACTGAACCATATTTATAGCTTCTTTTTACCTTTAATTCAGGGCTTTACTTTTTATTTTTAAATTTGGTGCTGTTTCTCCATCATCTTTATGAATTCTTCAATTAACCTACGCTGAGAAAACCACCATGTTTGTTTTGGTGAGGACAAACTGCGTGTTTCACCCCAGGCCTCAGACTGTATGGCACTGGTCGGCAACATCGGGCTTAGGGGCCAACACGGCTAACCTGGCAAGACCAGAATGAGACCCCTCTGTAATTTATTTCTAAATTTAGATCAGTCAGGGACCCACGCCCTCGTTGGCGGCTGTCGAAAACTCAAACAAGCCAGCAATCAGATTTGTTTATTTGCGGCCACGTGAGCAGCGTCACTCACGGAACGAGGAGATCCCTTCAATAACAGTCTGCGGACGCTGAGAGAGAGAGAGAGAGAGAGAGAGGAAGAAAGAGAGGGAGAGAGAGAGGGAGAGAGAGAGAGAGAGAGAGAGAGCTTCTTTTTCCAAACTGCGGTAAATTACAAAAAACACATGGAGGTGAGTTTCATGATTCATAATCATAGACTGTAAAAAAAAAAATGGACGTCTTATGCTCACTCGTCCCCGTTTACCAGAATGACCACGGCCGTGGGGCAATTCATGGCGGATTTACAGGCTCCCCCTCCCCAGCTCTGACGAAGCATGTTCCTAAAAAGGACATACGGGCGGGATTTTCACCGTAGACTCGGCCCTTGTGTGACGTGTAGCTCGCGCTGCTCCAATGCTAACAGTCCGAGCCTCATTAAGTACGAGATTTCAAAAAATTCATATTACGAAAACCAGCCTGGTTTCATATATTGTTATTAACCCAGCGTTATCTCAGGAGGAATATCTAGCCTAGTCTAGGTTTGAAAACATTGAAAGCAGGCTTTAAAGTAGTTTTTAACGTGTCTAAAGTCCAATGCTTTTCAATGGGGGCCTAGCGGCGATATGGAGGTACTGCAGCAACGGCGGAGCAATGGCGGCCCCCACGTTTGTGGTCAAAAAGCAGGGCAGCCAGCGGCCATTGTTCATAATCCTGTGTGAATATTAACACAGAGCCGCTAATGACGCAGCATCACCAGCAGACGTTGACGTCATTCACTGAATGGTTTACTCTGCTTCCTGTTTGCTTGCGTATGCACCACTGTAGGAATGTAGTAGGATATATGATGTACGGCACTGGTGTTTGTAGAAAGTGATGCTTTGCTAGAGCCTACAATTGGAGGGTACAGCCGTTGTTGTTGTTGTTTTTTATGATGAAGAAAATCCTCCCTCCACCAAGCAAACTTGCCTACCCCTGCTGTATGGCTTGGTATAGAAGAAGCTGCCGACACAGGACTTGCCTCGGCCCAATTGTTGAGGTCCCAGGACAGGCCATACCATCGCACTAGCTTTGCCGCACTGAGAGCCACACTAAAATCAGCCCAGAGAATCTAATGCACAAGAACTGACCGTGTGGGGTCAAGGCTTACTTGGGGAAGCTGGGTTTGGATCAAAATGTGAACATCTCCAAAATGTTAGCTTGCATTGGAATGTCAACATGTCAAGCGGACGTCCCAGTGTCTCCCAGAGAGTTCAGAGGAAACGCTAAAAGTTTACAATAAACATCACAAATAGAATGGCAGAAACACTCACCGAATGAAGACAGAGACGTGTCGAAGTGGAATCGTGGCTTTACTGCCCCTGGTATGAAGCTGATGATCGCACAGAGTACCACCCGTTAGTGTAAATTGATCATCATTTGAAAACGGAAGATCGGATCTATGTCTACTGACAAAAATCCCATTCATACCTCATTACACTATTAATGATTACAATTTCTTTACTCATTGGTCCAAGTTGGCCGCAGTTGTACTTCGTGTAAATAGTGATGACCTTCAACACACATTCCTCCCTTGTCAGTCTCTTGGGGCAGGTCAACACCCATGATTAACTGTAATGACCACAATACACCAGCATCTCAAAATGCTCTCATCACATGTAATTGCGATTAGAGCATTTTCCTTTCCCAGCTCTGTGTTATTGCATTGCAGAGCTCACCCCCATCCTCAAAGACAAGCAGTTGCATCATAATTCTTCCTCTCCTTTATTTGTTGACAAGGGTTGTTGTTTTGCCTCTTGATAAAAGGCCTGGCTTTTCTTTGTCTGTCTTGGCACGCAGCTGCTGGAGCAGTCAGATCTCCAAGTTTTCTGTAATTGAGTTGAACTGCCGGGTCTTAATGCTGTGTCCCATTTGTCATCGGAGGTCTGAACTGTGAGCTGGGAAAGAGTTTCAGTGTTCCTATTATCAAGTTGGAAAGTTTAAAATACAAATAATTCAGGCCCTAATTAACTTAGTTTATGAACGTTCTCATAAATAATCATTCTAATCATTTAGAGAGTGGTTAGCTCTTCTTGTTTATAGGCCCCGGTGGACGTTAACAATATCACCTACATCTACAACAAAGCAAACAGTCCATTTTATAGAGTAAAACTAAAGGGTTAAGAACACAAGAAATGTAAAAACGTGGGGCTTGTGAGGGGTGCCATGTCATCAGTCCGACAGCCCATTAGTCCGACGCCTTATTATTCAGAAAATTACCATTGAGCAGAGGTGCCATTAGTCCAAAATGTTTATCCCAGTTGAGTTATGGACAAGAGAGCCATATAAGCTTAAAGGAATAGGCCACCGTTTTTACATACTGAGATATGTTCTTACCTAACCTTAGTCGAGTTAATATATACCCGTCTGGTCTTTGTCCGTGCGCTCTGTCACGCACACGGAGCACATACGCAGCCTCTCCCACATGTGACATAGCTTCAAAAAAGCTCACGATAGAAGCTACCAAGCTCTTCCACGTGTTCCCTATTTAAATAAAGTTACATGAAGTGTTTTCATGCGAAGTATATTTACACAGAAATGTAACATGTCCTTTTTATAAGCAGATAAAAAGGGGGACTATATTGTGAGGCGTAATGATACGAGGAGCACAACGTCCGCGCAGTAACTCCTAAAGGTTATTGACGGAAGTGAGCGGGAGGAAGTCTTTAGGAGCACAATTTCAGTTTTACATATACATTTTCGGAATAATGAAACTTCGGACTAATGGGTTGTTGGACTAATGCGTGGACCCCCTTGCGAGGATCGTCCGACTTTCCCTGCAGGAAATCCGACAGTTCCAGTTGAAACTTCCCACTCGGAAGTTGGAAAAGTACAAATGGAACAACGAGCTTCTGGGCTGAATCATTTGATACATTTTTTAAAGTGTGTCTGGGCCCTGAGATATCAATCCATTATTACAGTTTACCCCAAACTATGTCTTGCAACCATTGTACTTCCACCTGGATGTGTTTGATTACAAAAATCATAAGAAATAGTTGTGGTCCCAGGCACTTAACCCCTTGTCCGACGCCCCTGACTCCAGCTATGTTATTTGAAGTTCTTTATGGTTAAAAGTTCAGTAGTTTGTAGCAAAATACTTGCCATCTAAGTTATTCAAAACAAAATCCAGGCCAAGTGTTGTTTAAAAGACCTCATTAATGCATTATGTAGGATCCTTAACAATTAGCAGAGATTTGATATCATGCCCGGTCTGGCACCTATTCTAATTAGCACCAAGAAAAAAAAGAAAAAGCAAGCAGTTTTGTTTCTTTGCTAATGTCAACTCTTAAGCTAAGGTGCACACATGATAATAGCTTGTTTTGTTGTGTAAGCCCACTGCGGAAATGTCACGCTCCTTGAATAATGATGTGGGAAAAGGTGCGAGTTTGAGTGTGGAAATTAACAGGCAAATCATGCGTGTCCTGCTAATGCATTCTGGGTTTGCTACGGCGGTGGCACATCATTAGTTTGACAAAGGTTCAGACTGCAAACAAGCGAAAGCGGCACAAACGCGACTAAACTATTGAGACGCTCTGAAAATACAGGGTTTCACTTGCGTTTCGTGGTAAACCTTAATCAAAGAGTGAGTGAGATTCTTGCGTGAAAATATACAACACGTGACTAATTTGACCAGGCGATATTCCCACATAATAGGGATCAGTTATCTTGGTATTTATCATCCTGGGTCAGGCTTTACAGTCGTACTATCTCTGTCATAGCCTTGACTGTGGTGCTCAGGCGCCCACGCTCAGCCGCTGAATGTTTGCTTGCGTATCAGTATGACGCTCTGAGAGGGTATTTATCCCTTTTCTGTGGAAGCATGGACAGATTTGAATGGTAGGACTAGCACAATGTCTCGAGTTCATGTCTCCAGGTCCCGCACCGATGGTAAATAAAGATCTCCTGTATAAGACATCCCGACTGCTGCCTGTTTTTCATCTATCCACTCGGACACCATTCTTAATTCTCTAACAGTGAGTAATATAGTGCTTTTATAACTCCACTGGGCACTACATCCACTACAGCGGGTGTTCGCCGTTGGTTACCCTTGCCATTGTTACCATTAAACATTGGAGAAAACTATTTTATTTTCTTGTAGTGAAGTACATTAGCGATGGGATTTACGGCTCTTTACCTGGAGCCAAGTCTTTGGGATCTGTTCATTTCAAAGAGCTGTTCAAAAACTTGGCTCTTCTTAAATATAAAATTTGAATAACGCCAGCCAGATTACACCCTACCTCACAGACAGGACATTCATGGTAAGTGTGGATACCTGCTCCTATAACGTCCATAAATTACCTGTGGTGTGCCCCAGGGTTCAATTAAAAGGCCCAGTGCTTTTCAACCTGTATATGCTCCCTCTTGGTGATGTCATCAGGAGGTATGAAAAGCGCTTTATAAATAAACTTTGGTAACTCACAATATCAAAGACATGATCTATAAAAGGCACTTTTTTTTACAATAGGACTGATATTTACACAAATTTATATAAATACAATGTGCTTGTGAATCAAATCTTGTGCCACCAAATAAAAAGAGTCTGTAACTGTAACTGTTTTTGCCAGCTTATTAATCGATAATGTGGAAGTTAGGGATGCACAATAATATCGGATGTCGATTAGCTTTGGTAATCAAATCATTTTCTCGTTATCGATCAAACTTATTTTTGGCGCCACAGATCTACTTCGTAAACGCAAAGATTTATGATCGAAAAACGGATCCTGTGCACTGTTGTGTGTCAAAATAAAGAACATTTTCCCCCAGCACGAACCTGGAAGTCAGAGGCTAAATTAGCACGGAGGCTAAATTAGCTTGGCGGTCCACCTTGTTCATGTCTCAACTCCGGGTGAGATGTGCTCCTAATAGAGTCAAGTGAACAATCAGGATGTGAGGAAAGGTCTGTGAGAACTGGAAACACACTTAGCTGAGAGACTTTACTCAACTGCCAATGACCGTCATGGTTTGATTCAGGCAGAGCAGCTTTAGGGCTTTTAGACGTCACAACCTACTACCCAGTAATATCTATTTTTTGGCCAATCCAACAAAGTCTGATAATAATAAGCCCAAAATGCATTGATTCTGCTGCTCCACCCGCTGCCTTTCTCTTGGAGGCTGCTGCAGATTCACAGCAGCAGATTTACGCACTCGCCAAGCGGACGTCTACACTGTTTTGGCTGAAGACAAACAGTGTCCCAGCGAAACAAAGCTGTTAAGACACTCACCGTGAAGGGAGAGTAACTCCCTCATCTCTGTACATCAAAGTCACCTCAACAAAAAACGAGGATGTCCATACAGAATGCATCCACACTCAAGTAGGTTTAACGCTCGCATCTATTGTCCGCACATCTCTGAAAATGAAGACGGATATGTATAGCTATTGTATGTGCAATGCATACTTGAATCTGTCTACAGCCGTGGATTTGACAACGCTTTGCTATCACTCACGTCAGCAGTACGGGTTTTTTACGGTCAACTCAAGGACAAGTCGGTTTGATTGAATGTTGTTCACCCGCAAGACACGCCTCTAAGTCTCTACGAAATATTCTCTCTCTTCCAACAGTGCTACATCTCTTAAGTAATAAGGACAATATCAACAAAAGGAAAACTGAGCAGAAATGATTCATTGAAAAAACAACAACATCCAAGGTTTGAAAAGATAGTGGAGTTTATATATTTTGGTCAGAACTGTTAATATACATAAATGCTGGTTTTCGAAATCTACAGTAAAGGCCCGGAAAGTATCAGCAATCAGCTCTAATTTTCATTGTTGTGAATCTGTAATGTAAGTACTGGCCTCAGTCAGTGCAATGTATTTCATGTGACCAAAACGTACGTAGCTTATAAATGCACTCACTGAAAAGGCTCTGGGCCTGCTAAATACATTATTATAGCAAGAAAAGGCTTCCAGAACTGGTAGAATCGAGCCAAAAAGAGCATATTAACCAATCAGAGAAAGGTCAGATATGAAGCAAGCGGCAGGCAGTGGCTTCTGCAAACAAGGAATTTAGTGTTTTTTACGACGTATCGGCCAATAGAGTCATTCATTTCATTTTCCATTTATTAATTTTGTTTCAGGCAATGAGTCATATGTGCAAAAAAGAGGAATATAAAGTATGTAAACCTGACGATCTAATTCTACCTGAAAGGGAGTGGGAAGAAGATAAATTATTTAATCCCACCCCCAGTTTCCCATTCAGAGATGAATACATTCAGCTTCACTGTGGCGTTTCCACAGGTAACAATAATCATTACATTGCAACAAAAATTTATACCAATAATGTAAGGAGAATGAACAATACCAACAATGGTAATGGACAATATATGGTAAGGAAACATTGAGCACTTGTTAACACTATGAGACAGAGGACAACAGCAATTTGAATTAAAGACCCTCATCGCTATATTTTGACCAGACCTGATGTTTCTAACAGTTTACATCGATGAACAGTTTGGCATTGCTTGTGTTGTAAGTCCAGTTTGTTCCAGAGTCATCAGCAACTCAGGTCAGGTTTTTCATCAACTAGAAATGAAGCTCCAACTAGAACTCGACCTTCGATGTCTATTTGGACTTAGATTATGTTTGCCTGGACACTACATTTGCCTGAACACTACATTGTCCTTTTTATTGTTTTAATGTTTGTGCAGCCCTTTGAGGCAACTCCTGTTGTGATATTGGGCTACACAAAACAACTGATTGATTGATCGTAGGAGAATTCCAACGGAGCAACACGAATGTGCAACGGCTGCTTCAGTGTACATTTGTAATGGAAGAAAAATACTTTTGGTAGATGGTGACAACAAGAAAAATCGTCTTAAGGTCCGCACACACTACACAACTTTTATGCCCGATTTTGCTCTAATTCTCAGTCGTGCCGAGTCTTCTCGAGTCGCGTCTAGTCGAAGGCGGTCACACAGAGTCGGGTCGTGTAGTGTGGGGGGGGTCACGACTGGACTGACGTTCGAATTGTGTAGTGTGGGCGGCAGAAAGACGTGACTAGACTCCAGTCGTAGGAAATCAAACATGTTTGATTTTTAAGCCCGATTTTGGACGCTCGGGAGAAACGTGGGTGATTTTACTGTCACAAATGTGAATGACAGAGTGATATAAAGACAGAAAAACACCGCCGCGCCTCCTTTTTTCACTTCCTTTTTTCACTTCTCTGTTAAACCAGCGGCACAAACAACTCATTTCATGGCCACAGCCCCACACACGAAACAGCACAACTTTATATCACCAAAAGTTCACGACAACCACCTTTTCCAGCTACATTTCAACCACGAACAGAGTTTAGCTGCACTTGCTGTGTTTGGAGACGAACTGTTTAGCTTCACCTCGCTGCTAACGGGGGCTAGCCTCCCCGTTTTCTCCTCCGTCTCCTCCTCCATCCTGAGGTTGACGCCCGTCTCCTTTTCCTATTAAATCCACTGAAATACGTCCCGCTTCTTCGTGTCGCCGACTTTTATCTCCATTTGACAGAACTATAGCCAAGTTGAAGGCTTCGTAGTAGCAGTAAGCTAGCGCTGTGGTGTTGTGACATTGTTGACACCGTTGACCAATCGGGACCCGCACACGTTATCCCACACTCACAAACACAGGACTATCTTTGCGGATTTGGGGTCAGTTTTCAAAGCCGTAGAGAGGACAGACGCGCTGTGTTATAAAACATCAGCTGTTTGTCAGAATCGTGTAGTGTGTTCGCTCTTACGATTCTCAGCCGTTAAGTGTGAACCCCAGACGTTCGAAAATCGCACTGAATCCAGTCGTGTAGTGTGGACCCCCCATTCTGTATAAAATCGTTTACGACTAGAAAAGTCGTGTAGTGTGTGCTGACCTTCAGAGAAGTTTATGCATCAACACCTATAAGTAATAAGAGAGAGCGTTCAACATCGTCACTAACACTGAGGACGGTGAAGGTTTGTTGTCACCGCTCACCCTCTAAGACGATCATACGGAAAAGCCTTTCACGGATACAGAGAACGGAAACAAACAGCAGGAGAGGCTGTCCGGCCAGGCTAACTAGTAGCACCAATCTCTCCCTTTGAGATCCACCGAGCTGTGCAGTAAGTTTCCATTCTCCTTCAGCCTCTGCACTGATGGAAGCGGGCGGACAGACAGATAGACAGTCAGAAGCGCAGACATAGATAATTCATGACACGCTCTCTGACAGACCTGCTATTAAAGCCATTGTGCCTTTGCCTCGCTAATCACGGCTTCCCGACAATGGCCTGTTAAATAATACGGAAGCAAAAAGTTTATCAAAAGGCTCTCTGTCAAGCCTGACGACATCAACCGCACTCGCCTTTTAATTATTCAGCCAAAGAGATCTTTTGTTCGAGAGGGATTTATTGAGTCAGATTAACTCGTGTTGATTTGATGTCTTCTGTGGCTCGAGCAGCATATAGTCTCCACCCCGTGTGTGTTTTTCTCTCTCTCTCTCTGTCTTTTCTTTTTCTGTTGAAGAGATGGGTGTTTGTGACCAAATCAAACCTATTGGGTAACGTCTTAAAGCTGTACTGTGTAACAGTTCAATAAGGGGGACGTCATAGAAATCATTGAAATACCTTCAGTTATCTGAGCATGTTCGCACACCCCACAGAAAGCAGAAACCTGACAGAACATGATTTAGCATTTAGCACAGAAGCCACTTTTAAACTGCAATTTATTTTCTACGGTAAAATCTGAAAAGGTCCGTATATTAATTAATGATTTCTAAAAAGGCTTTGACGTCACTTATTGTGATCGATGTGTTGGACGACGAGCTGGCTTGCTATCAGCATTCATTAGGATCGAATGCCGCTTTTCCTCTTTATTTCTATGGGGGGGGGACATCACCAGCTCGTCCCCATGGAGATGATGCCGCTTTGCTCTGACAACAAGTGGCCCACGATGAGGATTTTGATGACTCACTGCACGGTTCTAACCACACAGTTCAATAGGGCGCATTTCTTTGTTGACTTGGCCCGAAGAAACAACATTTATAGAATGAAATGTGCGATATTTGTATGGAACAGTGCCCTATCAATCAAGAAAAGCTCTATGCATTTTTATGAAAAAAAAAAGTTGTCTTTAAATGGACCGATTGTAAAATGAAAGAGAAAAAAAATGAAATAAATAAAAAATAGCCAGCATTTGAGTGGCTTTTTCAAAAGAACAGAGGTATGAGTTAAACATAGTCAAATATTGGCTTTACCGACAACAATTATAATATTTGAAAATCTTTGAAAAACATCCGGTAACACTTAATAATAACTAAACGTAGGTACAGTTTTTAATATAATTGAAACTGAGGTTAATTGGCTGTGGTTTGAGCTCAGGCCTGTTCTTTACATATTGTCAATGTTTGGACCTGTTTGTTGTGGTCATTGTTGTCCTTGTGTATTTTTACTCACTGCAGTTTGGGAGTAAGGGGTGGAAGCACAGGCAAGGCAGGAAAGGGAGGGAGTTCAGCTTCCTGATAGCCAGGTGTATGAAACTCTTCTTCAGTCGAAGACTGGAGGCTCTTTCAGCAGGAGGCAGCACCGTTGATTGTTGAGCATGCTGGACCTGCACTCTTCGAAAATCCACAACAATCTATTTTGTCTTCTCCACATTTAGAGAGAGATTGTTCTGTGTGCACCACATCTCCTGTAATTTGACTCGTCTCTGTTGCTAATGAGACCCACCACTGTTGTGTTGTCTGCAAACTTGATGAAGAGGTTTGAGTCGTACTTTGGAGTGCAGTCATGGGTCAGCAGAGAGAACAGGAGGGGGCTCAGCTAAGTAGTTATCCAATTATGGCAAGTGTTAGTCACACTTAACTTATGAATTGTTCATGATGAATTAAGGTGAGACACTGCAGGTGAATGGGGAAACAAAAAATACATAGACATAATGTGACCCATCACGAGAAAGGGGGACACAACTGGGTTTTGGGGCATTTTGAGCAGGACATAGCTTGTGAAAGTTTAGTCTCCAAAGTTTCCAACAATGTGTAACACATGGAAATCTGATCATATTTGGAGAAGATGTGACAAGTTGAATCAAGGAACTGGAAATATGTGAAAGAGAGGAATCGGCCTCTAAACTTTTGGGCTGTTCTCACCTCTCTCGGAGTGACAATAGGGCTCATTTACATCTCATTTAGAAAAAACATACCGCTGTACAGCTCTCCCTGTCGTGTCATGTGTGGGGTTTCAGTCCTCAGGCCTTGAGTTCACTCACTCAAACACATAAACTGATCCACAATAGGCGTATGTATAAAACTGCCTTTTTTGCGTGGCATTTGTTTACTAAAGGATGTGTCAACAACGCAAACCAAAGCAGCGGTGCCTCCTCCCCAAACAACAAGAAGAAACAGGAGACAAGCGTATTCTAACATGAATAAAATCGTGAATGCAAAATCCACTGTAACAAAAAGATACAATACTTACTGTTTGGTGCTTTTGCGGGAAGCTTTTTTTTTTTACACTGAAGCTGCCGTGGCTTAAGTGTTGTGTTGTCCTGTCTGGGGAGCGTCTCTGTCCCACTGTCGCTGCTTTGCTATCAAGGCTCTTCGTGAGGAAGCGGCGCCACATAATCCGTGATTAATAAATCCACTTTGCTGAAGTACTTCCAAACATGTTTGTTGTAACGTCCACGGTTCAGTTCGTCTGCTACAATCTTTGCGCCGTCCATCCAACATAACCCGGTGTTTACCCAGTATGTAATTACACACAGACAAAGTCACGCTCCGATATCTCCCAAATCAAGCCGGTTTGAACCTAAAAGTTTACACTTTTAAATATACCAATCCTGCGAGTTTAAACACGTAGAGGCTTCTTTGTGACATCAACTGAACAATTCTGCAAAAATTCTCTAAACCTGGTCTAGACCTGGTTCTAATGACTGGGCACATCAATTTGAAAGTTTTGCTGAACATTACTGACATCAATATGAACTTCCTTCGCAGGGTGGCTGGGCGCACCCTTAGAGATAGGGTGAGGAGCTCGGAGTCGAGTCGCTGTAGTTGCAGATCAGTAGCTCACAACGATCTGGATGAATCTTGGACCATTCCTCTTGCTGCAGTTCACCAAGATTTCTAGACATTCACTTACTTTTTCCACGCTGTATTGTGAAAATGAACATGTTATGGCCAATAAAAATATGATTAAATGTAGCTATTTGGGTAGTATTAGTTTAAGCAGACACTGTTTAATCATTCTTATGATCTTGATGAAAATCAGACCACATCTAGGGACCAATTTAAACACAAATGTGAGAAATTCCATGGCATTCACATACATTTTCCTCCCGCTGTGTTAGTAGCAAAGATATTCCCAAATTTACTCTGCCCAACGCCCATAAATTGGATGTGTTTTCTCGCGGTCCGTGTTCCGTGTCCTCGACAGAGACGCAGACACCCGGCCTGTGTAGAACAAGACAGCAGGACGGCGTGCGAGCGGGAGCTGTGCAATGGGCTGGTAGCTAGGCAACCCCGGAGAGCTGATCGGGAAGACCTTGAGGTGTCTGCCATAATATCACAAGCAAGTATTACTGTTGCGGGGCGCACTGGGACCGGGATTTTGTGTTACCTCGGCGAGACATTGAAGTGTCACACGGAGTTGATAGGGCAGTAGGAATTGGTGGAATTGGATGAACTCGGTAGATAGAGATTTGGCAGAATGGATGGGTAGAAAAGTGAAAATGTGATTTAGCAGGCAGCATGTGTAGCGTCCTTAATTGCACGGGCCTAAAGGCTAATTTGCTTAACTGCTCAACAAACTTTTCAGAGTGGTGTATCCCCTTTGAGGCATTGGATGACCCCTCGTGTACCCCAGACTCCAACGCAGTTCACGAACTGTCTGTGAATGCAGTACATTGTATTATTTCAAATGACCTCAAGCGCTTTACAATAAAACATTGAGGCTCATCTGGGAGAAAACAACAAATGAAATACCTTACCCAACACAGAAAAACACTTCATTAGTATTTTAATCATTCTGTTTTTTAAAGCAGTACTAAGTAACGTGTTTACCTTAATAAATCCTTTTTCGTAGTCCCTGTGGGGGTGATACAAGTGTTTATGGGATGATTGGAGGGTCTTTCATCTCCCCCTGGTGTCTCTGGCCAGAAAACCATGTTTGCAACTTGACTGCCACCGGGCCGGCGGCGCAATACACACTAATGGAAACCACGAAGAAGAAGCGAACATGCTAACGGGCAAAGCTAACTGCGGGCTAACGTCACTTTAAACAGTATTTACAGCCAAGTTTGAGTGAAAAAAAATATTTCCATTGTGTAATTGGATGCACAGTAACCCTCTCTCCCTTCGCCTTTCCTGTCAGCGTAGTATTTACTCTCCAAGACAATTAATAAGTTAAAAAATCGTAACATGCTACTACACCTGCAGTTGTGCTTATGGCCTCTAGGGGGAAGAGTTACTTAGTATTTCTTTAAGTGCCCAAATTTTATCAGACTTGTATTTTTTCTTGAACTTTCTTTGAATCATTCTGCCTGAGAGCACCCTTACCACAGTTTGACAACCACTGCTCTACAGCAAATTACAACAATGCTGCACACTGACAGTGTGTATTTTGGCACGTATAGGCTCCATTTGCTTTGACTTCTGTTCTTATTGTCATCCCTACTTATGAACTACAATGTATCTTCTGAAAATAATCCAGAATCTGATTGATCAACTCTTTTGAAATGTCTCCAGTTCTGTATTGTTGGCAATAAACTGCTTCTACACAAGACATTCATAATGTCTCTAACTGTTGCGTCCACAATTCCGCACCTTGTAATGGAAGAGTCAGTGACACAACCCTACACTGTTGAAGGCACATGTAATCCCAAATGTATACTGTTAAACACATTACAATGGTAAACTGCCCCGTTGCTGTCTCACCAACTCACTCACAGACATTGTCAGGCAGATATTTTGATCGTTTTCAAGGTGGCTACAAACGGTTCCTATTTCTCAACATCATCAAAATCACCATCAATCATCCCGGGCCACCTCTCCAGTTGAATTTGCGAGAATGATTCTTTGTCACTATACAAAGGTCGCTGTCCACCTTTAGTGTCAGTAGGACGTCTCATTCATTCCACTGGTTTAGTCCCCTGTCTCTCCTCTGCTTCATTATTCATAGCAGTTTGGCCTGACATCACGGTCATATGAAACTCTCTCTCTCACACACACGCGCACACACACACACACACACACACACACACACACACACACACACACACGCCTGTACAGTTCTGTGCAGTGTTTCAGAAAGTGGCAGGTGAAAAAAAGAAGGGCAAAGTGATTCACTGGTGGCGACAGAAGCCCTCTGCTTTAGGGGTCAGACGCCCACACAAGCACACTCAAACTCAAGCACACAAACACACGCCACATGTACACAGGACTATGGTCTGGAGCAGTTGATACAGAAAATCTACAAAGCAGCGTTAAAAGAAGAATACTGTTTGTCTCAACATGTGTGAACATATTTGTTTTATCTGTAGTCTGTTGATCATTGTTCACATGGTGTCCCCCCTGTCCCACTCCCCTCTTGGGAGTGGCTTTGGTTTCAGATGGTTGGTCGTAAGTATTGTCTTCTGCCCTGTTCATGGATGAACCCCTGCCTGCTGGGACTGGAGAACTATAACTGAAGGTCCAACAGGGACTGGCCTATCTTTCACGGTCTTGGTCCGCCTGCTAGGGAGTCCCATCGGCCCTGTGTCTCCATCAGCCCTGTGTCTATTTATAGCCTGTCCGTCCATGGGAGTGGATCTCTCCTTCTGTGGTTCTCCCTGAGGTTTCTCTTTGGAGTTTTTCCCTGCCGTCTAGGAAATTCTTAGGATGGGAGATGCCCATGAGGCTCGTCACCACCTGCTGCTGCTGACACTTATTTGGACATAATTACCATAATTTACCTGGAAGCTACATTTGCCTGTACTTTACATTGTTTATTGTTTTGTTTTCATTGCCTTTATGTTTGTGCAGTGCTGTGAGGTAACTCCTGTTGTGATATTGGGCTATACAAAACATTTGATTGATGGATTGAACATCACAAGTCCCAGAGGGCACTTATTACCAATGGCTTTGCAAATGATGTGGACAAATAGAGATGTTGCCAATTTGTTAGCACCAAATTCTACATTATATAAATGATATAGGTACCATGTGACTTGTGACTTGACTTACTTGCCCTCAAAGACTTAGAACTTGACGTGGGCATGAGACTAAAATACTTGAACTTGCTACAACACCGTGACCTGACACACACAGATGTTTACGGACAATACAGACAGTGTGGCCAGCATCAAAAGGGAGAAGAGAGAGAGTGTAGACAGTCTGAAGGAAGCCTCTAATGCCTTGCATTAAAAATAACTTATATTTGAGCAGCATCAACTTCCTGGTTGTAAGCTATGCAGTGGTGGAGGGATCTGCTTGGTTGCCGGATCTACAATAGTTTGTTTACATGTGGCTGGCATTACTACACATGTAATTCACAAAGAAGCTTTTTAAATCAGATATGGCAACGTTTGGAGGACGACACAATGATTTTGAAGAGGTTTTTAATGCACCATCCGTGAGTCTGATGGTGCACATTGTCACTATACTCTCTATTTAGAAGCTTATACATGCTATCAATGGTTAGTAAACTGTGTAAATGTCTTAAAATGATGAAGTTGATAGAAAGTGTGCAGTGATCATTTTTAGTTGAGAGTTTATTACAAAATGCGTAACATTACTACAGACTAGTTGTATTAAACAATAAATTAAACATTTTATCACATTTCCAACATTTATGCGGTGTTATTACAAAATGTGGCTTAACAAGCTGTGCAGGGGGAAAAGGGAGGAGAAGGTGGAGGAGCTGACCAGTGCAGGACACCACGCTCAGGAACTTGGACAAACCCAGCAGGCGGGGCATTGTTTCAGAGGATCACTTAAGGCAGCACTCCAGTTTCCCCGACCTCCAAAAACATGCTGGTCAGGTCAGAGTCACAGCGACTCAGGAATAACTCAACACCATTTCATTGAACAAACGGTTTTGTAACTTCAATCTGAGCATCATGGCAACACTCATAAGCATTTATAAGCATCAGTAAACATACTTTTCGCCATTGACAGCACTAGTTCTTGACCAATCAATCCTACACTACCAAACGCTCAGGTTGGGTGTGTAGTCGTTAACTGGCAACTGTGATGGCTGTGGAGATGTGAGAAAGAGCAAATGAAGACAGTGTCAGCCGCGAAGGAGAAAATGGAGAGGCAGTGACACAGGAAATAAGGAGGGAATGGGCCAGCGAGAGTGCACGGGATGGAGACAGCCCAGAGAGGAGGAGGAGGGGGCGCCCAAGTTACAGCGGCGTTGGCACTCAAGTGGAATCCTCTCCCCCACACGATGGTACTCTGAGTGCCCTGTTCAGAGGCGTGTGTTTACACCACCGAGCCCTCCCACCCACAGCCACCGTGCACGATGTCAACAACGGAGAATGTCAATCTGCACATGCTAATAGCGCGGTTATTTTTATCTGCTGGCAAGCGTGCCTCAAATTCTATACAAAAAACGCAGGGGGAAAGTCAATAGCGCTGGTGGCAGCAGTTCTTTTATTCATGGTCCTCCAGGCTAAAAAGGCTCAGTTGGAAGCTTTTCGATCCACGCTGTCAAAGTTGAATGGAAGACGCAGTGCCCAGATAGCAAAATGGGGTGTGGTGGGCAAAAAGATTTCCAAATTTGACATTGGAGAAAGCTGAATGAAAATGTTTGAATTGGAACGTCTTGAAAAAATTGTGGTTTACTGTAGATTTAGATCGTTGTTGAAGGTATTAACCTCTAGTCAATATCATCTGGATTTCTGGATTTCCAATATCACAACTAGTCTGCGAGCATAACTGTTCATAGTATTCAGGTCCAGGCCCCCAAAAGAGATGCAGCTGTCCCTATTGGGTTGTTCAGTATTTGTAGTAGTATCAAGATAATTGTCACACAGACACAAAGACAAAGTGTTATCAGTCACCTCAAAAGGACAATTTTAGGGTTCCAACTTTAGGGATGCTTAGCACCTGGCCGGGTTCTCCTTCAGAAAATTTTGAACCGAACATATGTGATATCTTGTACTTTGATGCATTTTAGATGAACTAATTACACTGCAACATATTTATTGTACCTCTTACAGGTAAGTACCATTAGCTTGATGGGCAAGTTCAAACAATAAGTTAAGCTGGCAAGTTTTAACATCCATCCATCCACCCATTCATCCATCCATCCATCCATCCATCCATCCATCCATCCATCCATCCATCCATCCATCCATCCATCCATCCATCCATCCATCTTGCCGGGTTGTGGGGACAGTTGTTGGAGCTGCCCAAATCACATTGCACCAGCCCCAAATGGCTCCTTCTGCAGGTGGTGGGTCCATAGAAGGACACGATTCTAACCGGGCCTGTTGGTCTCTCATAAGGGGCTTCTGAACCGCTCTTTGCCATGGGAGACCCTACCAGGGGCACGAAGCCCTGGACAACATAGCCCCAGGTTCATTTGGGTGCATTCAAATTAATTAACTAAAATTCGGAGCTCAGATACAGAAAGCAAAACATGACTAAATCATTTAGTGAAGCGGGTGGTTTATGTTTTATTTCTGTAAATAAGCGTATTATGTTAAATCAACCAAGAAAAATAAATTGTAGAAGTACATAATACGGCATAGTGTGGATTTCATTTTTCAGATTTTTTTTTTTTTAACCCACCGCCTTCTGCGGAAGTGGTCTCGGGAAAGCATGGGGAAGGGGGTGGCACCAAAACATTTCCATGCAAGTCTGTCCATCCCCATCCTCTGTCCATCCTCTGCTCTACAGCCTGCGCTATGAACCGTAAGAGCCGGCCCATAGTGTCAAAGACCAGACTGAGAAATACTTACCCATGCATTTGTCTCCACTAGGTTTGACTACTGTTACGGCTGCTCATTGTTTGACAGCTGCAGTACATCCAGAACCAGGAAATACGACCATATTAGTCCAGTGCTCCCGTCTCTGCATTGGCTTCCTGTCACTCAGAGAATAGAATTTAAAACAGCTCTGCTTGTTACAAGTCTTTTCATGGTTTAGCACCAAAGTACATCTCATCTGACATGTTACAGCCGTAAGAACCATCTCGGGCCCTGAGAACTTCAGGGAGGGGCCTCCTGGTGGTTCCCAGAGTCAATAATAAACACGGTGTGGCTGCGTTTCAGCTTCATGCAGCTAAAATCTTCACCAGGATGTGAGACAGGCCTAAACTCTAACAATGTTCAAATCAAGGCTGAAAACAGTTCTTTTTACCCACGCATATGACAACTGAAAGTATTTTATCTATTTTCTTGTAGTTTTCTGCAACTGTGAAGCACTTTGAATTGCCTTGTGTATGAATTGTTCTCGACAAATAAACTTGCCTTGCCTTGCTTTGACACACGATAACCAAACAGCTTCCGGGTCTAAACTTTACAACATTGCATGGAGAAATAAATAAATGTAACTATGTAACTAGTTCAGCTTTACCCAAACCTAAAAGCTTCTCAACTGGACACTGGTCTACATTTGAAAGACCGACAAAACTGATACAAGACTTTTCGCGTTGTTGTCACTTTTTGTCGCATTTTTGTTGTGTTTTTGTTGCTTTATTGAACCCATTTTGTTTCTTTTTCATCACTTTATTGCCCCCACTTTTATTGTGTTTTGTCACCCTTTTGCAGCAGTTTTGTTGCGTTTTCATCATATTTTTGTTCCCTGCTTCGTAGCGTTAAAGAGACTGAATGCAAGTTGGTCATTTTTATGCTCACTACTGCCACCTCAGGTCTTACACGTAACTGCAGTCTCTATAATAAGCTCGTGTATGACAAATGAACAACTTTTTGAGTGACAGTGCAGGATTTTAGAGGCAGTTGTGAATAGGTCTGGGCTCATTCTACACATTAGGACATGGCTGGAACATGTAGGGGGAGGAAAATACTTAGTCTTTAAACTCTGTATAGTCTCTTTAAGGCAGGGGTTAAGAGGTTCAACTTCTTTTTCCCCCCCTCGGTCGCCGTTGTTACTGCACCGGAGGAGAAAGAAACAAGTCCCCAAAGCCACGGCACGTTTTGTTCTGGTGTGTTTTTTTTTTTTTACTAAATCATGATCGTGCAGTCAATACCGACATGGTAAATAATTCAGCGCGCGGGTGAGACTTGCCGAGGCAGTGCTTGTTTTCATAACGGCCTACCGCCTCGTTACACGCCGCATACTGATTCAGATCAAAGTAGCGTGCCCCTTCCCATGCAGCTCGGATCGCTGTGCGAAACAAATACTGTGGAATATAACAAGCAATTCAGAATACAACAAAAATACTACTTGAAATGTCAGAGCCGTCATATCGCATGGCGCCAAGGCTAGTATTAAGTCACTCTGTCTTAATATTGTTATTACTGCATGAAAAGCGGTGTGTAAATGTCACAAAATTGATACAAGCTGTTGCTGTGGTGATGTAAGGCAGTAAGAAAGGAAAAAAAACAAAAAGGTTTATATCTGGCAACACAAATGAAGCACCAATTTTCTTTGACCTTTTAATTCCGGTAATATTACAAGTGAGAGAGAAGTGCGCGAGGCAAGAATGAAGGGTGTTTTTCTCTTTTGCAGCTCGACAAAAGGACGAAAAAGAAAATCTGCAATGTACTTTTGCAACTAAGTAGAGCACTTCAATCAAGGCGCTTTTTGACGTACTTGGCAGGTTGAACAACTGAGGTCCCTGCGAACTGAAATAAACCAAAAGAACTCTGCAAGCCGTTGCCATGGCATTCCACTGTTTACGTGCAGTACTGATCAGTCACATTTTTGCTTTTTTTCTGGGTTCCCATGGGGCATTAAAAGTTATTAAGGGGAGACACTGCAGGTGAATAGGGAAAAAATGTATAATATTCGAGACATCAATTTTAAACTTTGGCTGAACATCGCTGATAGAAAACTTCCAAAACATTTTGGTCTCATATTTATGTTATTTTATATTTTCATATAAAACTAAGGCATTTTGTGCTGTGAAATTGACAAAATTGCCTATATTTTCAGCGCCAAAATACATTTTCAACAGCTTGGCCATTTTGAGAGAGCAATTTTATACAAGGCAGTTATTCTAATTTACTGCATTTACAGACCAACAGAAGGTTTGGTCATCATTGTAGTGTGATATAGACTGGTACCCCCTCTTTAATGTGTCCTTGTTTAGCTTGGCCAGCACAAGGAACATGCATTTCTAGCTTAGAAAAAGCTATTAGACAATTATTAGTATTGATTCTATGACTGTGATAATGGCTGCAGCCTGTTCTGTACTAATATATCAGAATGATCACCGAGCACTTGAATACTGGTCAAAGGTTTATGTAACTAGCACAGATTAAAAATGATTTTGTGAAGTTCAGGCAAAGTGCAAGAAGATAATGAAGGGATTACGAATGACGACTATTCCAGTTTGTGCATAAAAATCAACAACCTGTCTTTCTTTCTTCTGTATCAAAGCAGAGCTGAAACTTCAGGGGACACTCAGATAGACGCTGCAAATGAAAAACATTTCCACTAATTAAAGTTTTTTTTTTTCCTGAACAATCCACAATGATGCAAGCAACTTGCAAGAGCGTCTAATTAAAAGGAGGCCCACGGCAATCAGCTCCTTTAGTCGTCCTCCGACTGATTTCATATCTTGAAATACATCAGTAATGTCCATAAAGACCACAGAGCCAGAAAGGTGCCGCACCACCAAAAACACACTCATCTTAGCAAACGCTATCACCCAGCAGGCACAGACAGAAAAGAACCCATTTTGACTACTTAAAAATGCAAACATGTTATCAACATATCAGGGACAAACAGACGGACATGGATACTGTGAGAATACATGACAGGGCTCTCAAGTGTAACGCATCGGCTTTGAGATTCCCAGTTTATCACAGGCTCACCTCACAAAACCTGCCATGAAATTAAAACTTTGAAACTTCATCATTGCGGCAAATGCATAGACCGTGAAAACATAGATGTAGCATCGCCATTAGCTGCGTTAAGCCCGATAGGAAATAGATACAGACGGCAACGTGTCATACAAGGGGGCATGGCCTGGTCGACAAACAAAATCGGGTCCATGTGGAGAAAATTGATCAGTCGAAGCGGAAAACCGCACTCGCTAGCAGTTTCTTTGTTACCCACATACATTTTTTTTTGCCTTACTTAAAGCAGTACTAAGTAACTCTTCCCCCTAGAGGCCATAAGCGCAATTGCAGGTGTAGTAGCAAGTTACGATTTTTTAACGTATTAATTGTCTTGGAGAGTAAATACGACGCTGACAGGAAAGGCGAAGGGAGAGAGGGTTACTGTGCATCCAATTATACAATGGAAATATTTTTTTTCACTCAAACTTGGCTGTAAATACTGTTTAAAGTGACGTTAGCCCGCAGTTAGCTTTGCCCGTTAGCATATTAGCTTCTTCTTCGTGATTACATTAGTGTGTATTGCTTTCTCCGCACCGGTGGCAGTCAAGTTGCAAACATGGTTTTCTGGCCAGAGACACCAGGGGGAGATGAAAGACCCTCCAATCATCCCATAAACACTTGCATTACCCCCACAGGGACTACGGAAACGTATTTATTAAGGTAAACACGTTACTTAGTACTGCTTTAATTACTTAATTTTGGAGCTGGCTGCTAAAAAAAAAAACTGCCAAATTGTTAACATGAACTAGCTTCAGTTAGTTTCTGTCATTAAAAGCAATGTTCTCGAAAACCTCCGACCAAAGTAAAGATTTTGAAAACTACTCCCACGCGAAACAGCATGAAGGCTTACTTGCCAACTCCCGATTTTTAAACTTCCGATTTTACAGTGAAGGAAACAAGTATGATGGTGGGATATTTTTTTCATGAACTGGCAACCCTGACCTGGAGACCTCAGCGCTGTTTGCCTAACTATTCACTTAGCCATACAGCGCACACACAGCCCTACAGCGCACACACAGCCCTACAGCGCACACACAGCCCTACAGCGCACACACAGCCCTACAGCGCACACACAGCCCTACAGCGCGCCGCACACACAGCCCTACAGTGCAAGCACAGCCCTACAGTGCACACACAGCCCTACAGCGCACACACAGCCCTACAGCGCACACTCACAGCCCTGCAGCGCACACACAGCCCTACAGTGCACTCACAGCCCTACAGCGTACACACAGCCCTACAGTGCAAGCACAGCCCTACAGTGCACACACAGCCGTGCCACTGTGTACACGCTCAGACTCACACTCACACTCGGGGGAAGAGACAGGTATCACACATTCATCACACTTCATCACTCTTTTTGTACTTCATTAGCACTTCAAACTGTGAAGTGAGACTCTGCTCCCCTCAGCCCCTCCCCTCAGCGTTACCATGGAGACATGTTAGTCACACCAAGCTTTTTAAATAATGTTAAAAAGCTTTTTAATTTAACCTAAGATTGCCTTTGTTCTAAAGTGTTTCAACAATTTGTCCTCAATGGAAAACAGAATCATGTATGGAATATCAAATAAACAATATTTTAAGAACAAGTTTCCTTCATCGGATAAGGGAAGAAACATTATTACACGCACACCAGGCAAAGGAACATTGTTCCTTGGGCCGATAGGCCGATAAAAAAAAAAAAAATCTCCCTATTTTTCAAAACCCAATGTTGGCAAGTGTTTGAATGCCACAAAACGATTGGTTTCAACGATTGTTCAGGTGCTTTTTGCTCGCTTGTTTTTTCAAGCTAAAATTGCATTATGCAACTTTTATGTGGAAAAAAAGTTGATATTTGTGTGTGACCTTGTAGTGACCCAGCGGCTGTATGAGTGGTCAGCATGGCGCCTTAACTTTCCATCACAGTGATCTCTAGGACGCTCCAGGATCAATTATTTAGAATATTTTGTTTTACTGCTGACAGAGCCTCTCACCGGAAAACCTACACCATTAATTCTGGACCGTAGTAAAGACCATTGTGAATGAAAAACTGAAAGCAAAGGCACCATGCTGACCACTAATACAGCTACTGGGTCACTACTGTCAAATACGCATAAATATAAACTTTTTTTTCCTCACACAAAAGTTGCATCATGTACCTTTAAATATTGCTTCACGTCGAAGAGCGCGGGTGACGGAGCAAATAACCATCCATTCATAACAATTCCTCAAACGCGCCAAAGGCTGTTTTAGGTCAGACCGAACCGAGCTTTGAGATGGAAGTCATTCTCCCGGAGGAATGGCGAGACAATTTTCTAATGTCATGGTCCTCGCCCCTGTCGTTGTCGGAGTTATTACTTCCTCGAATAGAAGGACATTCTACTGTCATGCGATCACTGGCCAGTCTGCTCAAGAAAGTTTCTCGCACGCTGTACTTTCTATCTGACGAGGGAAGATTACAAAAAATGGATGAGGTATTTGGTTTGTCAAGGCAGGTTGTCTCAAAAATGATTAGGCCATTATGTAAAGCGATAGCTATATCTTTGAACAATGAATGCACTTGACAACACATACCGTTAGGTGTGGATGGCGTAAAAGAAGACTTGTTTGAAGATGTCTGTGTAGGCTCTCAGTTGTTCAAGAGTTCTTTTATTACATTCATTATGTCTTCTTGAGTAATAAACTTTAGTTTTTCTTTTTGAAAGACACTAGGTAAAAACAAACAAAGCTGTTCAAATACCTTCCGCGTTTCGGCGGACAATGAACTACTTCCGTCTTCGTCAGAGGCGTCTCCCGACGTGCATGATGCGTCTCTTATTGGGATGTTGTTCTTCCCAGGCGTGAGCCACACAAGAAAACCTCAAATCCGCAATATTAGACCACTGCAAAAGGGGAAATCATTTTATGGACTGGGAGGGGGCGAGGATCGTGGGCACGGAAGAGCACAAGAGTACAAGCGCTGGATCCAGGAGGCCATAGAGATCAGAAAGCGAGGAATAAGATCCATCAATAGAGATGAGGGCGCCTTTACCCTGGCGCACACATGGGACGCACTTCTCCACTAACCAGCACTCGGCGGAAGGCGTGGCCACACTGACAGGTTTATTGCTTATGTCAGTGTGGCCACGCCTGGGAAGAACAACATCCCAATAAGAGACGCATCATGCACGTCGGGAGATGCCTCTGACGAAGACGGAAGTAGTTCCTTGTCCGTCGAAACGCGGAAGGTATTTGAACAGCTTTGTTTGTTTTTACCTAGTGTCTTTCAAAAAGAAACCAAAAAACTAAAATGTTGTCCATCTTCAATGCAGGCTCTTGAGTCATCTTCTGTACTCTGTAGTTGAAGTGTTGAAAGTTTCGCCTCTCATGAGCTGGAACCTTAGTGCGCTGACGAAGCCTTTTGGATGAGAGGCGAAACGTCCGACACTTCAACTCCAGAGCACAGAAGACGACACAAGAACCTTCATTGAACTTGTTAGAAGATATTCCTAACTCAAATTAATAACAACGAGGCAAGATATATGGATCGAGCGACAAGAGAATCAAATATTCCTTGGGCATAATTCCTCTTTGAAAAGGGACTTATCTTTCTTGCTCCATATGTCTTTGATATTCTGCACACAGACAGTAGTTCTGGCAATGCTCCAGACTCCTTTTTCCCCCCTTCGCCACTCGGTTACGACGTCGTCTGACACAAAAGTGCCTCAGGTCCGAGAGATTTATTAATGGTACAAATATGTAATACGTCTTGGAAATTACCTCTCAGCATAGGTTTATGACAAATCACATTCTTGGATGGAACGAGCGGACTGGACTCAATCATTCCAGTCCAGTCGTCGATATTTGAAAAACTCTGCTATGACGAGTATAAACAGATAGTGAGAGCTGTTACCAGGTAAAACGATAGATACAACAGCACCCTGGAAATAAAGGCGCTACGAGAATCTTCAACGCATCACAAAGTGTTATTCGAAGTGGTTTTGCAATCAAAGCAGTCAATAACGTAATCCAGGTGAGAGATTTTAGTCTAAAATAGATTATGGATATTTGAAAGTTTGCGATGCGACGTAGTAGCTACTTCCGGGATATCTCCGCCTCTTTTGCAAACAAAGCCGTCTTTCCCTCGGGTACTCATTCACAAATATTGACATATTTTTCATGCACGTATCCTGAAGGGTGTCCTCGATGACGCTATAATCCAAATATGGTATTTTTCTTTCTGCGAGACGTCCGGCACGGAAGAGCGGAGAAATATGTCACGCATGCACTTGTTACAAAACTTTAGGGCTCGTTTTCTCAAAGTTTGATTTTTGCTTCACTCATGCACTGACATTGCCATGGACTCCAAACTTTCCAAGATTGTTTTAATATTTAATTCACAGCCTGATTTATTAAGCTTTTATCCTTATCTTTTCACTTATGACTAGCCTAATAAAAATAATTAAAAAATGCACGAAATGACATCAATTTGAAATATTTGCTGAACATTACTTATACAATTGTGAGACAAAAATGTGTTGCAAGTTTTCTATCTATAAAAAATAATTAAAATCCCTATTCATCTGCAGCGTCTTGCCTTAAAGGAACAGGCAACCATTTTTCCATGCAGAGATATGTGCTTGCTTGACCTTAGACAAGTTGATGCGTACCTGTCTGGTCTTTGTGCGTGCCCTCAGTCACGCAAAACGACCAAAGATGTTGCTAGCCTTTGGCGTCTCCCAATGTATTCCTATCGCTCCAAACGGGCTGAATTTGGAAGCTACCACGCTCTTTCACGATGATGCACTTAAACCAGACAGGTACATATCAGCTCGTCTAAGCTCAGGTAAGATTATATCACAGTTTGAAAGAACTGTGTGCCCTCAGTCATGGAAAAAGACCAAAGATGTTGTTAGCATTTGGCCTCTCTCAGAATGTTCCTATAGCTCCAAACGGGGTGAAGTTAGAAGTGACCAAGCTCTTCCACGGGCACACACAAACCCAAGACAGGTACGTATTAACTCGTCCTAGCTCAGGTAAGAACATATCACAGAATGGAAATGGGTAATGTTCTGCAAGTTTTCTATCCTTTGATATAATATAGTCATGTGGAAAAATGGGCCAAACTGCAAATATTTTGAGGTACACGACTGACATGAAAGGATACAGCCAGAAATGCATTCATGAGTTCAATTTGTTTACATTTTACAGATCAAAACTTGGTCAGGAGGAGATTCTGGATGAACGGGTAAAAATTCTAATTCGGTCTTGTTCTTTGGAGAGTTAAAGGCATTGGATATCAACAGATCTCTCTCTTTAAATAATCTATAAAATGTGAGAGAACAAAGTTTGGCATCTGTTGGCACTGCATTAAAAGTGCATTTTTGATAAAGCAGCCTTTGAAGTTCAAAGTTCCCATCGAAGTCTGAGGAGAAATGTTGACTGAGTGAAATAAAACAAAGCAACTTTTCTGTGCTTCGTCTTGTCCTCAAAGGCTTCACAGTTAGCCCGCGATATCGCCGGCACGCTTGACATTCATCAATAATGCATGTGGCCGCCTTTCCGCTGGACTTGTCATTCGCTAATAAACACCTTTCAGAGGCGCCAGGTCATGCTGTCAACACGGCTCAGTGGCAAAAAATGTATACATTGTGGAAAAAAAGGTGGAAAAAAAAGTCAGTGGGACGAATAATAAATAAACTTCAGTTTTAACTGTGTTTATTATCAATATTTTGGGTTCAGGGGTATTTACAGGGGCTAGATGCAAGTTAGCCATTTTATACTCACTACTGCCACCTCAGGTCATACGTGTAACTGCAGCTTCTATATTAAGCTCGTGCATTACGGCAATTCGGACCCGAATTAACACCTTTTTGAGTGACAGTGCAGGATTTTAAAGGCATTTGTGGTGAATATGTCTGGGCTCATTCTACACCTTAGGACAGGGGTGCCCCAACTTTTCATCTCCGAGGGCCAAAATGAAAAAGTGCCTGTGAGTTACTTTATTTTATTTACTTTTTATTTTTTCAATAGCCCACATTTGCATTTGATTCTATCTATGCAAATAACATGCTTTTGTCAATTTTTTATCACATTTTTGTCATTTTTTTGGGTCATTTTTTATTACATTGTTGTAATTTTCTGTCACAATTTTTTGTGATTTTTTCATCAATTTTTTTGTCACATTTTTGTCATTTTTTGTCAATTTTTTGTCAATTTCTTGTGACATTTTTGTGACATTTTTGCTACTTTTTCATCAATTTTTCGTCACTTTTTTGTCAATGTTTTCTCACTTTTTTGTCACATTTCCATTATTGTTTTCTTCTCAGTTTTGTTGCTCTTTTCACAGCTTTTTTCCAGAAGCTTTTGGACTGGGGTAAAGCCAAACTGGAGAAAATGTGCTCGGTTCAGGTGGGAGTTAAGGGGTTAAAACAAACTGTAGCAATTTAGTGCAAAAATAAAAACACCTGTATCTACAGCACCTACAGTAACTTTACCTCATTCGTTCACTCAAAGAAATTGCCACATTAGATTATTTTGAAAGTGTCAGTTCAGCATCAATTCTTTTATAAGTCAATTTTTAACATATACTGTTGTTGATGTAACAACCTTTGCAAAAAAGTTGGAAAACTGTGAAAGTTGATGCTACAAAGCTCTGTGATTGATAAACACCAAGACACCACAACAGTGTTTCCTTAACTTTGTGAAAGGAGTGAAACAGCGCCCCCAATTTGAAGCTGGTGGTCAAAAAGTGTACTGCATCCATATTTACCATTGAGAATGAATGGAAGAGAGTTGGTATTAACCACACGCAGTGCATAAGTAGGTCACTCTCTGGCCAAATTTGGCCCGCGGGCCCCACTTTGGGCACCCCTGCCTTAGGACATTGTTGGAATATGTAGGGGGAGGAAAATACATAATAGTGACACTTTTAAACTCTGTATGGTCCCTTTAACAGTCTAGGACCAACAAAGAGAGAGCTGCCAAACCCCAGAGGGAGCGTGAATTGAATGGAACTGTACTGAGGAGCACAACCATGAAGACATTTCAAAACAAATGGATGAGTTTCTAAATCAATAAATGCGGAGCCAGGGCAACGACCTCAGTATTGGAGTGATGTGCCCTTGCTTTTTGGTGCCAGTCAAAAGCAGATCAGAGGCATTTTGTACAAGTCGCAGTCGGGCGAGGAACGGCATTGCAGTAATCTAAACAATTTGTGATGAAAAAAAAAATTCCCTGACAACGCATCGTATTGTATTGCGAGGCACTTGTGAAAATGGAGACCGCAGCACAATGTTTAAACCATGAGGTCAGTGTGTGGGAGGCAAGTGTTTTGAGTTCTTGAGACAGAATATATGGGTTAAAATTAAATGTGCGAGCCGACAAGATGGGCAAAAGCTACACCAAAAGAAACACTTCAAAATACACCACCTGGCCAAATAAAAGATAACAAATTGGTAAAGGCCTCCACTGGATAGTTAGTTTGAATATATTTCCAGAGGCAACAAATAATTTCGCCCGAGCTGATGGATGAATAGCTTCTAATTCGATGAATAACCATGTGGAAAAACACATCCCATGTTAGTAGAAAAGATGTTTGAGAAGGGTCAAATCATTGGCATGGGGTACTTTTTGAGGGTACTGGGTAATAATCTCAAACACGTCTTGATCACTGTCTTACACTTTGTTGATTAGAAAATGCGGATATAAAACGGCTTACACAAAATTTCCCTGAGCCATTCTTTCTGGTTCAACTTCTGCTTGCTCCCTAAAAATATATATTGACTTACATTAAAGCTATTCCTCGGTGTGCTATTTTTGGATGGCAATGACATCCATCTTCATTGCAGACAGAGTGGAGGAGGTAAAGACTGCACTCACCAGAGAGCCATCCAGATGAGGACATGGCATTTTACACAGGAAACAATCACATATTTCAGTTCGCAGAGGACATCGGTCCTATGTATATGCGCCGACCTTGACGCGGTGCACCATCCAAACTTCTCCTGCTGCTTTGGAAGGCTCTGCTTTTCGTGGAGAGTCGGCCATCTGGGACAGAGATATTCATCACAGGATAGAGCTGTACCGCTTTCAAGCGCGTGTGAAACAATTTGTTGGCAAGTGCTTCACGTAACTACCCAACTATGTTAGGCAATGACAAAGTAATTGCTATGGATCAATTCAGAGCAGTTCTGCACTCAAACTGCCACTGATTAGTTAGTAGTTAGTACAACATGAGCACAAAATGACTGTGTAATCTTTTGCCATAAACAAAACCTGTTAATAGCTTGCGTTCCTGGAAAACATGTATCCACATAAATAACACAAAAAAACAAAACAGAAGTTAATATTTAAGGCAAGACACTGCAGGTGAATAGGGAAAAAAAATAAATGTCAATCAATTTGAAACTTTTACTGAACATTACAGATATAAGTTTCTTCAACTACATTGAAACCCTTATGGTCTCTATACAAAACAACTCTTAAGGTCTTTGACAAGAAACCCCGACACTGGCATCATTGTGAAATTATACAGAAGTATAAATTCTTAAATTTTGAGAATTTTATTAATTTTAACACTCTTAAACTATTTTTTAAGTGTCTGAATTCTGACTCACTCCCACATTCAGAATTAGCCGTGCATATAAACTGTACTAACAGAGCTACAACAAGAGGTGTAACCAATGGTAATTGTATTGTTCCAATGTTCAGATCGAGCTTTGGTCTGTCTGCCTTCTCAGCTGTCGGAGCCAGGCTCTGGAATAATTTACCAACAGACTTAAAACTAAAAACAAACGATACCACATTTAAGATGAAATTAAAAAAATACTTAAAATCCACTCAACATTATTCTCATAAATAACAAAATGATTAACATGTATGATTTCTTCTGTTATCATGACTTGTGTGTCATGCATGTCATGTTTTAATATGTACTGTTGTTGCTTTAATGGACAGGTGCTGTAAATTAGCACTTTGCTAACGCACTAAAATCATTGCATCTGGTTTGCCCAATGTACATGTGATGTCCGAAATAAACAAATAAAAAAATATATATATATGAGAAAAAAATGTATTGCATTTTATATTTTCACATAAAAATAAGGCATTTTGAGCATTAAAATGGCCAAAATTGCCTATATTTTGGGCAACGTAATCAAAATAATGAATTGAGCTAGATTAAAATGTATGGTTTTATTTTATTGACATATTAGTAACTAAGGTTTTTTCAGAGGGGATTTTGGATATTTTGTTTAGTTTTTCAATAAACTAATCAGTGAAAAAATCTGTAAAAACTCAAATTCCGCCTGTTTTTTTGGTTTCGAAGTTGAATAAATCAGGCTAGAATTAGATATTAAAAAATCTCTCTAAAAAACCTTCAAAATATTGTTAGGTCTCAGATTGTAAAGTTTGGAGTCTGTGGGAGCGACTATAAGGGCTCAGGCGCTGCCCGAGTGCGGCTTCTCTCATTCAGAGAAAACCAGCCCTGAAGTTTTGTAGCGACTGCGAGTGCGCATGTGCGGCCTGTTCTTCAACTCTTCCGCAGCAGCGTCTCGTAGTAGGAAAAATACCATATTTGGGTGAAAGCGTCATCACGGGGGCCCTTAGCAGCCCACGTGGATGTAAAATCTGTCAATATTTATGAATGAATACCCGCTTGAAAGACGGCGTTTCTACGCGGCGCAGCAGCTACTTCCGGGTTGCCCCCGCCTCCCAGACGGACAAAACATCATAAAATAAACATCATGCGGGGTGAGTTTTGTCATTTTTATACTCTGACATGAAAACTAAGATGTAAAGGGAGGAAAATAAATAAAAATCTCCACTTCGACCACTGCGTGAAAAATCAATACTTTCACCTGCCGTGTCTCGCCTTAAAAATGCAGATGTGATTGTTCTCGGAAAGATGTTCCTGCTCTAATTAGTAAGTAAGTAAGTGCTTTATTGTGACTGTACAAGCGTACAACGAAATAGTGTTCAAGTATCAGTCCTGAGCCACGCTCCCACTGTGTGTCAACCTGACCCGCATGACCTTGGAAACCTCAGCTCCACCTCCTCCTTCCTCCTGCGCAGCTCCCTCCGCGCCACAACAGCCTTTCACCATCTCCTTGTTCGTCCTCTTTTTGTTTCCTGTTGCTCCTCTTGTGACGCCTCCACTGTGCTGCAGTTGTGGGGCCTCTTCAGTGTCTCAGAAGAAGAAATGTGTAGCTCTCAAATGGGTTTAGCTGATGAGCTAGCATTTTGTTTACCTTTAAAAAGCTGCTTTCGTCAGGACCATTTTGGACTCTCAAAGTAAACAAATCCACCAAAAAGACATACAAAACTATCCAGGAAAAAAAGAAACCACAAATGCAGTTTGCAGAAAAAGGCAGGAGAGAGGGAGGTCGCTTCCTGTTTTCACGTCACCATGACTTTAGCTTTAATGAATTTTCTTTTAATTAAAGGCACACATTGTAAAATTGGATTATACTGTTGCATATTTGGCTGCCTTTTACTCAACATCTCCATGGAAACGAGCCAGAGACGTCCCGCTCCCAGTCAAGACACAGTCAGGTCTGAGGAGAACTGAGCACAGCATGCACACGTTTTAGGTATTTTTCAATGATAAAACATATCTGTTATAAATTAATTACTTGTATTTTATTCTACTTATTGGCTGAAATGTTGCACAGTGTTGCTTTAAAGAAATCCAGGCACGGGCAGGACATGCATACTCCTCACTGCAAAGCTCCAACGGATCCAACCACTGAATCTGGGATCTTGTAACTTTGAGGCCAAAAACAGAGACACAACAGGTTTTTTAATGAATGGCAAGTCACATCTTTACTTTATTTTCCCATTCTGAACGCCAGGGACCTATCAGCAAACACAGGGACTACAGCTTTTTAACTGCTCTGTACTTTGTGATTTAGACAGGACTACAATAATCCACAAGGACATGGGACCCAGGGCTCAAAACCGCAACTGCACCGAGAAAATTAGGAAGTCTGGTCACCATATACCGTGTTTCCCTGTAGCATGCTTCAACCCAGCACTGTTTGGACGCAGTACATAGCTTCGCCGCAGTAGCTGTGGCCGGTGCTCCCACATACATGTGCTGGAATCCACATTACATAAGGAACAACAGAAAAGCGATGTTCGAAGTTTTTTGAGCCGCGATGAGAATAATGTGGACAAATATATGCCTTTTTCATTGTGTTCATGGAATTGTTTAGAGGTGCCAAGGCAAAAACTAGAGGAAAGAAGTAGCTAAAAGACGAACTACGAAGGTAAGCTATGTGCAGATGTTATGCTAACCCCAGCCTATGTTGTGCTTACAGCGGCTAAATGCTAACATCAGCAAAATCACCCTTTTAATATCACAGTATGATGTCGAAATATTAAGTCCCGTATGGACTACCTTTTTTAGTGAGGGCTTTCCTCCAAGTCAAGTCAATGTGCTTTGGTCCTGGGTTGAACATGGTCCTAAAACTTGTACCTGGTTGACACTCAACCACATAGGTAGACCTGGCACTGAGGTGGGAAAAGGGTTATTAGGTAGGAGTGTGAACCACTCAGCCACTATGTCATCAATACAGTGAGCTTGTGCATGCACACAATTGCGAAAAACCTATTCTGAGATCCTGAACGTGAACACAGTCCATTAGAGCTGAAACTACAGTATGGTAGAACAGCCACACTGTAAATATAGCCTTAACCTTGAGCACTGATCTGTCTTGAAAGTTTAACGAAGAAGTGATGGCAACACCTGGCAGCACCAACTGGCACACGTTCACACGCTAGTATTAATTTGTTTCAATATTTTGACAGGTGAGCGGCTGGCGGGGGCAAATTGGAATGAATTATTACGTAACACAGCAGTCCGATAATATGTCCAAAATATGAATGACCTGCAAATGGTTACATTTAATGACAATTTTGCTCCATCTTCATTTATTATAGTTTTAACTTATAAATAGAGTTTAAAAAAACGACAAAGCGCGTCTGTCCTCTCTACGGCTTCGAAAACTGACCCCAAATCCGCAAAGACAGACCTGTGTTTGTGATCGTGGGATAACGTGTGCGGGTCCCGATTGGTCAACGGTGTCAACAATGTCACAACACCGCAGCGCTAGGCTACTGCTACTACGAAGCCTTCAACTTGGCTATAGTTCTGTCAAATGGAGATAAAAGTTGGCGACAGGAACAAGCGGGACGTATTTCAGTGGATTTAATAAGAAAAGGAGACGGGCGTCAACCTCAGGATGGAGGAGATAGCGGAGGAGACGGAGGAGAAAGCGGAGAGGCTAGCCGCCGTTAGTGGCGAGGTGAAGCTAAACAGTTTGTCTTACAAACTCAGTAAGTGCCGCTAAACTCTGTTCGTGGTTGAAATGTAGCTGGAAAAGGTGGTTGTCGTGAACTTTTGGTAATATAAAGTTGTGTTGGCGCTGGTTTAACAGAGAAGTGAAAAAAGGAGGCGCGGCGGTGTTTTTCTGTCTTTATATCTCTCTGTCATTCACATTTGGGACGGGAAACTCACCCACGTTTCTCCTGTGCGTCCAAAATCGGGCTTAAAAATCAAACATATTTGATTTCCTACGACTGAGGTCTAGTCGCGTCTTTCTACCGCCCACACTACACGATTCGAACGTCAGTCCAGTCGTGACCCCCCCCACACTACACGGCCTGACTCTGTGTGACTGCCTTCGACTAGACACAACGCGATTAGAGTCGGCACGACTGAGAATTAGAGCGAAATCGGGCATAAAAGTCGTGTAGTGTGTGTTGACCTTAAGTGAGTGATCCAACTATGCCTGGAGACTTGCATGTTCTACCCGAACCTTAACCTTAATGTGACGTGCACGCCAAACGCGTCTTGTTGGTCACTTGAGTCAATCAATCAGCTGCCCGAGTCGCTTCAGTCACATGTTTGTTTCAGGAGGAGCTACTGCTGCGGCGAAACCTCTGGGGTTTGCCCCTCACGCTGCAACTGAGCACAAGTTTGTGAATGAAAAATTGCTTCCAGATTCTTTGATTCTACTTTGGTGACAGTGGAATAGTTCACAATCAGAAAAATAAAACTGTTCAAGTGGCGGGATTTATGGGTCTAGATAGACTGTAGCCTCCTGCCGGATGGGAGAGGGGTGAATGGTCCGTGTCTACTGTGTTACTACCTTAATCTGTCACTTTATGCAAGCCTCTCCCAGCTTTCAAATCTTCTGCCTATAAAGCTTCTAAACTGCTAAAAATGGTGTCATAGTTTGTGCCAGTGCTGTGTTCAGCTTTAAAATATTACAGACTGGCGCACGCCAAGATACATAGAATGCAAAAAAAGAATTATCAGTATCTCGAAAACCACAACAGCAAAAATAGAAATATGGCATAAAACTGCACAAACAATGACATACTTTTTTATCTAGATCTGAGTTGAAAAGGGCCAGCTCCACTCAGCAATCACTCCGTGTCGTTCAGGAAATTATTTGCAAGTGTACACGCATTCACTTAGACTTAAATTTGACCTTGACCTTAGACAATACACAGAAATCACCTGCACCTGACACTTTGGATGCGTTTGGTGTGAACATAGCTTTAGGCTGCTTCAGAATTCCTCAAATAATAGCACCTGTGTCCTGATCCTTGCTCCTAACCTTGTCACGTGATAAGCTCAACTGTTAGATCCGTGTTAGATTAAGTTAGGAACTAACTGCGTTTGGGCTAATTTCCATCCGTCGTTCCCCATGCGCACTCTCAAACACATTCTCATTCATCCTGGCCTATTGTACATGTTTTTAGTGGTAGGGGAAACCGGAGTACCCGGAGGAAACCTACACAGACACGGGGAGAACATGCAAACTCCACACAGAAAGGCCCCATCCTTGGTGGGAATCGAACCCGGACCTTCTAGCTGTGAAGCACAAGCACTAACCGCTGTGCTGCCATGTCGCCCAACCCGACCGTCCTCACCCAGCAGCGGAAACAACAGGGCAGGTGACATCACCAACAGCTGTTTCATAAAAAACTATATCACCCATATACTGTACAGTTGTATTGGACAACAAAAAACACTTCTACTGCAGCCAATGACTTAAATGACTCAAACATGAAACACAATAATGATATGAAGCCACACAGAGAACCGACGATGATAAAAAGCTGTTTCAGATTGCCCCTGCAGGGAAAACAAACACACCCCCTGAGCGTCGGAACAGATGTCATGTTTGCACCAAAGTTGTGAAGAAGGAGCTCTTTCTAACCTACTCTGGACACTTGACCTTTTTTCTGACCTAACGATAATGTCACGGAGAAAAGCGTGTTTGGCTGCGAGAGGTACAGGACTTTATTCAACCTTCCTATAGAAGAGGCCACTGGCCAGAAGGTGAAATTTCTCTCCAGGATTCAAAGACTATCAGCCAAAATAGTGTTCGTCTGTGACCGTCACTTCACTGATGGATGCTTGGTGAACCTTCGCCAGAATCAAAGTAAATCAACTTTTATAACCAACGCGGTCCCACAATAAAAACACTCTATGGAGCGGCCAGGACAGAGTGGTAAACGCGTGTTAGCTTGTGTGTTAGACCTTTATGACGCTGTGTTGCAGATGTCAACTCCATATAACTGCATCATGAAGTAACTTCACTTTTTGCTGTGGTATTTATATTTCTACTACTGCTGAAGTTGTATGAGTGGAGAGAGGGGGTGGAGTTGGACTGGAATCCAAGTGCTTTGTCTTCCGGGTTATAAAAATACCTCCAGAAAATACTTATATTTATCGCAATTGTTCCATTGTACTAGAGGTATAATATATCATATAAATACCTATTGTTTACTTTGGAATGGCTAAAATAGTATGATACATATCCTTTAAGTTTCCTCTAAATGAAAGCAAAAGCATTAACCATTAACTGAAGCGTCTCTTTAAAACTCCAACATGTGACTGAGCTGTGGTGACTCTAACATATATTTTGTCACTTTTATAAAGTTTGGCTTGTGCAGAATCTTGTTTTTATAACTAAATGTGTGCCTGTCAATCAACAGAGGTTGATGAATCACTCGAGCGTGGGGTCGAGGGATATGTGGTGCAGTGGCTTATGGGATGGCACATAACTCCTAATTGCTGTTGAAGAACCACCAGAGGTCCCTATGCTAAAGGAGGTATGACAGGAAGCATTGAGGCTCCTTTCCTGACCTCCTTCCTAACTTACAGCACTATTCGGACACGTCTTATCATGGTGGACGCTGATGCACATCCGATTTGGTTTGGCTTAGCCCTCTTGACAATTTGCTTGATTTGGATGTACCCACAGTCTTAATATGCAGCTGCAGACTGTGCCACCGTCTCTATACACTCAGAATACACTGTGCATAGGGCGTCAAGTGCTCTGAAGGACACCACATCGAGGCCATTGTGACTCAATGGTACTGCAGTATTTGCTTTGTATTTTTAAGGTGTACTTTGTTGTCCCTGTAGGGAAATTCTCTGGGAAATTTGATCCATCCTTCAATGCCGTTGGGCCGACCCGTAAGGAGCAGTGACCGCAGCACTGCCAGGGACCCGTCTCCAGATGTTAAGCCAGGCTGATGGTCAGAATCAGGCTGGAAGAACATGCAAACTCCACACAGGAAGACTGTCCAGGTGGGAATCGAACTTGGGACCTTCTTGCTGTGAGATTTCTAAGCTCTGACCATCGGCTCTGGTGTTTGGAGGTGCCGCTGTTTCCATAATCCTCCCGCAGGACAGCAGTACCAGGAACAGATCAGGAGCATTTACCTGAATCGTTAACAGAGTCTGGCAAGTATTTGAATGATTTTTTTTAAAGCACACCCAAATGCTTTCTGTCACTCTCGGATCAAGCAGTGAGAGGCATATGACTAATGTGGACATACTTAAGCTTATGCTCTCATTATGTGGGAGGCTGTCAAGTAAGTCTCACCAAACCACAATGTGAAGAGGGAGCTTGATTAGTCGAAAACCTTGAAAACAAACCACTAGACCGGAGCCGGAAAAAAAAAAAGGAGACCAGATGCTACATTGAAATGAGGTTACGAGCGTCAATACTGTAGCTTATACACAAGGTTTCTCTGCAAACACCGCACAATAAGTGATTTTTTTTTTTCTCCTGCAAATTTACCAGAAAACTCTTGGAGCTAATGCCAGTAAGCAGAGAAAAGAAGAGAGCTTTACCTTGAGCGGAGCAGACGGCTCATAAAACACACTGACACTGTGCACATCAGTGTTCCTAACCCTGACAAGTCTCTCTGCCCTCACGGAAGAAAACGGGATAAAGAGGAAATATTTTGCGAGCAAGGTCTGCTCCGCTGAAGGCTGCAGACGTGACAAGAGCGGCGCGCAGAATCAAACTTGCAGTATTTATGCCAAAAGTCAAGCGAATTTATCTAATCGAGACGGCGTGAGTTGTTTGTTTAGCAGGGCTTAGGGGGGCTCCCTGTCAATAAGGGAGCCACGGCAAAGGGGAATCTTTAAAAGGGTCTGTTCTGGATCAATGTGTTTCATAACCAAGAAAATGTAAGATGTAATAAGTGATCTGGATGTGAGAATAAAAGGAAAATCAAACCAGTGACAATTTGGATCATTTGGTCAATAGGTCAACACCCATCTGAAGGCTGGTGGTTCAGTCCCAGCTACAGGCAGACATAATGCGGCGCGTCTTTAGATTTTATTTTCTGAGGACGCTATTTTGTTCTTCAAGCCAGACCTTTGTGTTGATTTCGTACCTCACGGTTTCGGCTACAGCTGTGGTACGCCCCCTTGTCCCGGTTCACAGTCTGGGTACCAACTTTCCAACACCTGGGACACAGTTCTGAAGAAGTCAAACTGCAGATGGTGCTGTCAGCCTGCTACTATAAGCAGGAAGACACAGCCAAAAACTCTTTAAATCAAATGATTAGACCCGTCACGGTAACGTCACGTGACAACCTCTGAGGAAGGCCACAGCTGTAGCCGAAACTGTCAGGTAAGAACAAAACAGCATCAAAACTGAATTTACCCTGTAGGTCATATTTATGGGCATTCACACATTGGTGAAATGAAACCTTTTGATAACTTTAAGCTACCATTGCGGATGCTCGTCAGGTGGAGCCGATCTTGGCCTATCAATACCCACGATTGACCAAACTGTGGCGTGGTTGTGTCCTATATGTTCCATTGCGAGCATTCTAAATGGCAGCTCCCACGTTAAAATCAGCACAATCCCATTATAGTGGGCTAAAGTTCCTTGTTGATGTGATGATGGCATCGCTCTACTTCCATACACAATGAATGAATATAAAAATGGCTTCATTTTGCCTGGAGAAAAGGTGAGATACATCATTCTAATAAGGCCGATGTCACAGCCGAGGCGGTGCTTAAATCAAAATTTAGGGACTTTAATAATTAATTACAACGCCACCTTGGATTCTGGGCCTAAGGAAGCACAAATATGTGTTTCTCCCACGCTTCAAAAGGACGCAGGTTCGAAAGGACGCCAACATGCTACAAACAACACGGTTTTAGGACAGATCGGACTAGATTTATAATAATAATGCATTGGCTTTTTATAGCGCTTTTCTGGACACTCAAAGATGCTTTACATTGCATTATTCATTCACTCCATACTAGTGATGGGACTTATGGCTCTTTGAAGGGAGCCGTTCATTCGGGAGTCGTTCACTTTAAAAAGCCGTTCAAAAGACTGTCTCTTTTGAACGATTGTGTGTTTTTTTTAAAGAAAGTAAATACCTTCCGCATGGACGTTATTTTAACGAAAATGTCACTATTTCAAACAATATAACATTGATATTTCACTATATGGAGTTTGTTGCCTGGAGCTGCCCTGGGGTAGACTGACGGAAGCGAGGCAACCAGTCTGCGCCATCGGCCCCTCCGACCACCACCGACCACTCACTACATTCGCCCAGGCTTCCTGGTGTTCCCAAACGGTCTGCCATCCAAGCACCGACCAGGCCCTTCCCGGCTTTGTTTCTAAGGTCTGACGGGATCGGGCATAGCAAAGGCGGTATAACCACATACAGATTTAATGAATGAAAACCACACGGAAACTCACCAAGGACGCATACGGCGAGAGCGTGGTTCAGTTGCACGGCTTTACGCCCTGTGCAGCTGAACAGCGTGTTTGGCACGAAACGCTGGCCAAACGCAGCAGCTTCGTCCCCAAGGCAGAGGTGAACAAGGTGGGTCAAAGGTAAGATGCGCCCCTAATATAGAGTCGGATTATTTACATACCTATTCCTGGAATATCTATACATTATATCATTGCCTCTTCTTCTCAAAAGCTACACTATGTTCCGCCTGCAGTACAGTGCATGTCTCGCTAATAGATCGCAGTAATTCATTTAGGTTAAACAGCTCTACCTTTGTGCTAACTCCACTTATTCCATGTGCTCCCTATGGTGTTTTGAATGTGCTTTGACTCTGGCCCTTTATTTATTGAAAGTCAAGACATAGTGCAGTTTGAATTAAAATGGACCGAAATGGACAGGAATCTCATTTTGCTTGATGAAATAGACAGAGGCAACATGTCATTTTTCTGCAACAACTTTGTCCCCTTTATTTACTGAGGCGCTGCGGCCGACTTCTGTAACGTGGCTTTTTTTAATCAGCTCAAAGAATGGCTCGACTATTACTCTTCCGCTGGCATCCTTACATTGGTTGGCTGTCAGTTTCCCGTGATTGATTTTCAAATTTGATTGATCACTCGCAGTGTTTGTCAAGGCCTCGCTCCTGGACATATTTGGGCCCTCTGTCTCAGAGCCATTGTGCGGTTTGACAGCCCGCGGAACCGACTGCGGTACAATACAGGCATTGTTACAGCCCCGCGATCAATGTTCCAATCACCTGTGCCTTCACTGCGCTTGTTCCTTTCCCACCCTCTCCCCCCGTCTCTCCCTCTCTAAATGCCCTTATATGACTGAAGAACTATGGTGTCTGTCTTTTGAGCTTTATATATATTTGTTGTATGTTGAGATATAGCAGTCTTGGATGTGGATGTCATAAGGACAAGAAGTTTATTACAAGTCAAAGACAGTGGAACAGTCAATCACAGCAAGACTGTCTGGAATTGGCCATACATGGTCATGTTTCACACAGCTAGAGGGGAAAAAAAGCAAAAACTTTCTCCCATTTCTCCACCATTGCTTATATAACTATATTTTTTCTACTAATTAAAGATACTGAGTCACGGAGAGGAGCAAAGTGGTTCAACAGCCCATAAATACTTAAAAAAACAAACAATGCTAATCAGGAAGCTATGTTAGCTTCATGCTAAAGCGGGCCTGTTTTTCGCTTCTACTGTTTGCTATGAAAAAACATCCATATGGAGCTGATTTGGACTTGACTTGACTTGAGTGTGATAAATATGTTTATAGTCCGCCAGAAAGCGGCGAAAAACATACAAAATTGTGATTCCCGTCAGTTTTTCTTCCTCCTCGGCAAGGCCACGCCATACAAGGGGCTGTGCAAAGATCTTTAATAAAACTCTAGCGGCCATCTTGTGACTGGCCCTTCTAACCCAGTGCAATCTAGGAAACACCGCTGATTTCCTTTTATTCATTTATGTATTTATTTATTTATTTGAGCATACATTTTGCTCAAAAATGTCCATGATACAGTTGTTTTTTTTTGGTCATATCTGGCAAGAAAATATTGTTTTTGCAGTCTTTCAAATGTTATTTCAGTTGCACAGGGGGCATAGACTTTAGCTCCATTTGTTCATGGATTTTATTCTGTCAAACACTTCAAATCACTCAGTTTTTTTAATCAAAAATAGCATTTGTTTCCTACTTTTAAATAGATTTTCTGTATTTGTTAACACGACATGACCAACATTTATTGAACATGTGACAGTGATACAATGAATGCTGACCACTGAAACACGACATGAAATGACCTGATTCTGTCTGAGACACCTCGACTTAGAAGTAAGTAACCATCCATCCATCCATCCATCCATCCATCCATCCATTTTCTTCCGCTTTATCCGGGGCCGGGTCGCGGGGGCAGCAGTCTCAGCAGAGATGCCCAGACTTCCCGATCCACACACACCTCCTCCAGCTGTTCTGGGGGGACCCCGAGGCGACACCAGGCCAGCTCGGAGACATAGTCCCACCAGAGTGCCCTGGGCCTTCCACGAGGCCTTGTCCCAGTTAGTAACCAATCACAAACAATAAGCCTTTCTCCCAGTCTGCCGTTGGATCAATGACAACTTTGCTCCTGGTTTTGCACTGGTGGTATAGGGGTTATCCTTGTGGGTCAGTCACAAGATGGCCGCCATGTTTGCCACATCAACTAGCGTCATGTCCGATCTATTTCGTCACGTTTTCTGACTATGAACATGTTTATCACACGCAAATAAAAGCATGTCCAAATCAGGTCCATGTGGATGTTTCGAGACAACAAATTGTCCAGTAGAAAAGAAAGAAACGGCCGTTGTAGCTAGCTGTATCATGTTAGCATTCTCTATTATTTGATGTTCTGAGCTTGTGAGTTATCACAAAAAAACAAAAAAAACAATAACTGTCAGAATGTCCAGACTAGACCTTAACCTCGCATTCACTCTATAGACTCGCACTATATAGTAGACCAGTGGTTCCCAACCTTTTTCCTTGAAGCCCCCCCTGCACGTGCTGTAGGTTAGTTCACATGTCAATCACGCTCATGTGAAGTCCAGTAGATCAAACATTATCCCAGACGTTGAGCAAAAAAAGTCTGACAAGAGTTCAATACCTTTCAGTCGTCCATTTGAAATTTTGACATCAAAAACACTGTGAATGCAACCCATTATCCTGCCATGGTTAGAGATGGTTGAAGACATTTGAGCTCCTCCAAATGTTTTTTTCCCTCTCCCTGACAGCTATCCATCTGTCCATTTTCTGCTGCTAATCCGGGGCTGGGTCCCGGAGGCAGCTGTCTAAGCAGAAATGCCAAGACTTCTTTTCAAGGCACACTTACCCAGTTTTATCCATGGGGATTCCGAGGTACACCCAGGCCAGGCGGGAGGCTTAACCCAGAACATACTGCAGGGCTTTGTTTGCTCCATTTTAGAGCCCGAGTTCAGGGTGGCCCGACCCAAGAATCGCCTCTTCTTGCAATTGATTATTTGCCAGGACATTCCTTACAGCTACACTATTTCTACAAACGCCTCAGATTCTGTCGTGTCAGACAGGATTTGCCCACAAATTTAGTTTTTTAGGTTCTCTTAGAAAGACACTAGGTAAAACAAAACAAATCTTGTTCAAATACCTTACGCGCTTCGACGGACAAGTAACTAGTTCCGTCTTCATCAGAGGCGTCTCCCGACATGCATCTGATGAAAACATAATGAATGGCACAATAGGCCAGGATGAATGAGGTGTGTGAGTGAATGTATGGTGGTGGTCAGAGGGTCCGTTGGCGCAGACGTGTGCAGTCGCGAAAGCGCTTCTGACAGTCTCCCCCAGGGGAAACTGAAGCTACAAACGTAGTTTACACCACCGAGTATGGAGTGAATGAACAATTGTCTCATGTAAAGCGCTTTGTGACTATGTCTGTGAAAGGCGCTATGTAAATAACCATCTTCTTCTTCTTCTAAAAGGATTTGCCCACTCTTGCAAATTGTACTGATTAATGGTATTTATAGAATAAAAATGACAGAGCTACGCGCGTTTCGTATGATGTTACACAATAGAGAAAAGGGAACATATCTGTTCAATTGGAGGTTACGATGGGGTCTTAGGTCTTTCTATTGGCACAACTAGGGATGCACCAATCCGATGCTGGTATCTGATATCGGAGCCAATCCTGGAAAATAATTGGCATCGGACAGGGCTGTGCAAGTAATCAAACTTCAATTACGATTTTGATGATCACACTAGACGAACACAAAAATAGGGAAAATGAAAATTATAGAGAAAATGTGATCATGAACCGAAGCACGGAAAGACCCCACCAGCACTGCCCCATGGAACTGTTGCATTTGCCGTGGTAACAATTTGAATGATTTTTATAAGTATAACGGGTGCTCACCTTGTACTGAAAGGAGAACAGAAGTTTAGAAGCCGCTCATATCCTTTGCCCAGGTGCCAGTTGTGTGCACCAGATCTCACAAACGCAGCTCAAAGCAAACTCGCCTCATCTCATGCCACTGTTTCCTTCGCATCTCACGAGTTACTGAGAAATGCTTTGGTCCGACATAAAGGGGCGGCACGGTAGCGCAGCGGTTAGCGCCTCCGCTTCACAGCTAGAAGGTCCCGGGTTCGATTCCCACCAGGACGGGGCCTTTCTGTGTGGAGTTTGCATGTTCTCCCCGTGTCTGCGTAGGTTTCCTCCGGGTACTCCGGTTTCCCCTACCACTAAAAACATGTGCAATAGGTGAATCCTCCAGCCAGGTGATTCTGACCATCAGCCTGGCTCTACATCATGGAGATGGGTCCCCGGGCGCGGCACTGCGGTCGACCACTGCTCCTTACGGGTTGCCCCAGCAGTACGAAGGATGGGTTAAATGGAGAGGACGAATTTCCCTACGGAGACAATAAAGTAAACAAACAAACAAACATAAACAAACAGCGCTGTGTGATGACGTCATCAGGCCGCGCAGCTCGGTTCGCTTGGGCAGGTGTGAGAATATTTCATACGACTTGGACAGGTTCTGGACTGAAATCTTAAATGCTTTTTCTTATATGTGTAACAAGACAATCGATCCTAATCCAGTAACAGCAGTGTTTGGCGTTCTTCCAAAATCACCATGGTCTAACTTCAGTTCAAACCAGTGCAGTTGCTTTTTGCCACTGGCTTGCATAATATGTACAGTATGTGCATGAAGCTGAGCATTTTTAACCTCTTAACTCCTGCCTCAACCAAGAGCATTTTTCTCCAGTTCCGCTTTACCCAACTCCATAAGGTCCATAGGTCTACAGGCCAGTGTAACGCCTCATTTGAAAGCTAAGACCTACAAAACTCATCAAAATGGACCTTTTTCCTAGCATTGTCATCACTTTTTCGACACTTTTTCATCACAAATCTGTTTTTGTCTCTCTTTTGTTGCTCTTTTGACACTTTTTTTTATTATTTTTTTTACTTTATTTATACATTTTGCATTTTACAATTATGCAAAACCATAAACAGACAAAGTAAAACACACTCTACCCCTTACCTAAACCCACTGTACATGCCCAATTAGTCAAAAAGGAAAATTAAAAAGATAAATCAATCAATAAAGGGAGGGAGAACATTGAATAAGAGTGGTAGTTGCAAAGAGACAAGTAACCCAGTAAGAAAAAAGAAAAAACTTAGCCCGAAACATTCTGAACAGGAATATTTTCAACACAAAGTAGAAAGGGGTTCCAAATTCTTGAAAATTTGTCCTGAGAACCACCTGCACTGAGTCTGATTTTTTCACATGACACTTTTTTTTAATTTTAAACAAGCTTTTAGATTTGAGTAAAACTGGAGAAAATGGGCGCAGTTCAGGTGGGGGTTAAGAGGTTAAATAACGTTGTCAACAAATTGGGGGCTCAGCATCAACACGTGGGGAGCATATACTGTACACGCTACATTAGTTGCCACTATGCTCCCCAATCCACATAAAGCGAGCAGAAACCTCGTCTGCTTTACCTTGGCGTCCTCTGCACCTGTAAGCGTCACCATCAAAACAATAGGCATGAAGGCGAGACACTGCAGGTGAATAGGGAAAAAATGTATATTTACAGATATCAATTTGACACTTTTGCTGTAGATCACTGGCATAAATGTGAGAAAAAAAATACATTGCAAGTTTTCTGTCATTTTATCTTTTCATATAAGAACAAGGTGTTTTATGCCTAAAAATGCCCCAAATTTCCCATCTATTCGGTGACGAAATCTGAATAATGGATGGAGCTACATTCAAATTTATGGCTTCATTTTATTGATGAATGAGTTACTTTTTCACAGGGGATTTTGGATTTCTTGTTTAGTTTTAAAATAAGCTGTTTTTTAGTGGAAAAAATTGTAAAAATGTAATTTTCGCCTTTTTTTTCTCCATCATTTTTTGACATTCAAAACTCAATAAATGGGGCTAGGGATTAAATAATAAAAATCCCTCTGAAAAAATCTTCCAAATATTGTTCAGTCCAAGGCTGGAAAATGTGAAGTCTTTAGGTCCGACTGACAGGGACATAGTGTCGCCACAATGACGTGTTTTGAGAAAAAGGCCCTTGAAATTGCATTCTCCCATATAAGTCTATGGGGGAACATTGAATCAGCGCAATATTTAAACATGTTATTGTGAAGATTACGTATATTTTCTGTTTCCAGATGAAAGCTTATATGTTCAGAGACCGATTTGGCCCAAAACCTGAAAACTGAAAAAAATGAGTTTTGCCTGTAGTGTCTCCCCTTAAAAGACAAATAAATCAAAAATCAAAAAATATGGCATGAACAAACACACTATCAACAGTGTCATAAAGCAGTTCCAATGTTCCAGTATAATCAACAGATATCCTGGTCTCCTACAGAGATAATATCCTCTGCTAGTGCGAGTCGAGCCCTCGGAAGCCACTTCTGCCAAACATTTACACAGTTCAAATCTCCCCAACATTCAGACCAGATGTTCTACGTTCTGGGGGCGCATTGCTTTGCCCCAGCCGGCGCTCCCATCAACGCGACCGCCGCGGGGCTGCACGCCGCTCGGAACGGCCTCTTTCTGAATCCGACGTGATGAGAACGGCCATTTGAAGCCAGTTGCTGGGCCGTTCATCGCCGGAAATGCTACACTAATGTTTAATATAAAGCGCAAACAGGAGCTGAGATAAAAGCAATAAAAAGAAAATACAAAACGGATTAAGGGGAAATTGCAGGGTGTGGGGGATACGCTCAGGGGAGATAAGACGGAAAGAGAGGGAAATAAATTACACTGCTAACATCTGCTAATTTACTTACTCCTGTTGAAAGCTTTGCCACTTTAATAACGGGGCTATTTGACAGACGGCGAGTTTAAGTAGATGCTCGTCTCCTCTGGTGAATGCGCTGCAGTATCAGGCACAGTTGGTGGTGTAGAATTCCATAGAGGGACGGCGTAAAGGAGTGAATCATAGTTGTTAAGAATAATAGGAGTCTGGTTTTGAGAGAAAATTGGCCTTTTGCCTGGAAGTAAAGGGGTGTTATTTGTTGCCGCAGCTACAGTACATTTCACAATATATCGTGATCAGGGCTTGACATTTGCACCCGCGAACCCGCCAAACGCAGGTGTATTTGGGCTGTGGCGCGGCACTGCCGGCGGGTTAGACTGGTCCAATGTGTCCTCTCCAAGACGCTGTTACCTACATCACTTCATTCTTCTGCACTTTACCTCCCGTGTTGTTCACTGCTTGAACTTAGACTTTACGGTCTGTCACGTACAACTCCATGCCGCTTTCGCTCTCTCCTTCCAGTGTTGTGTTTTTAAGGACGTTAAAGAGGCACTATGTAACTTTTTATGTGAAAAAATTTGATCTTTTAGTGACTACGTGGCATTATTGATGCACATGGCACCTTTGCTTTCCCTCACAGTGTCCTTTATGACGCTGTTTTGGGGTTTCTGTACAGTTTCTGGTACAAACCTCTAAAAAAAACTGATCCTGGAGCGCCATAGAGGAAAACCAAAGGTGCCGTGCTGCATCAATAACGCCGCTGAGTCACTAAAAGGTCAAATACACCCAATATATAGGTTTTTTTTTTTCACATAAAATTGCATAGTGCACCTTTAATAAGACGAGGTTAGAATGGGAGAAAAAGTAATTTCATTTAATGTCAAGAAATGTGTGGGAAAATGGGGAATAATTTGTGGAAAATTGGGGGGTCTCTCCAAGATCTGTTCAACTCCGGGACCCGGTGACGTGTGGGTCAGATCACTGCCGACCTTTCTCACCCTGGACATGGACTATTCACCCCTTTCGCCTCAGGTAGGAGGTTACGGTCCATACAGATCCATCCCGCCACATGAACAGTTTGTCCCCACCGCCATCGGACTCATGAACAAAATCAAGACCCAATAGTTTAGGCACAGTCTCATGGACCCAATAGTTTAGACCAGGGGTCGGCAACCCGCGGCTCCGGAGCCGCATGCGGCTCTTTCATCCTTATACTGCGGCTCTGAGTGGCTTGGGAAAATAAATTACAAAAAAAAAAAAAACTAAGTATTTAATTGAAGTGTGTTTTATTTGTGTTAGTTCTTTAATATTTTAGTTCTAAATTGGAAGATTTTTGTGATCTTGACATGTTAGAATAAATATATTTTATTGTTTTTCATCGCTCAAAATAAACGTCACACTCGGGAAAGCCAGTACACCCGCCAAAACGACGGCTTTTCCTCCTCCTGCGGTCGTTCCTCCTGATGTTTGGGAGCCAGTCCCTGCCACCCCTATTGCCCCCCCGCTGGAGAACCCCACTGTTATATATTTGTCCCGATTTTCCCCGCATTTGTGGGGAAAAAAAGGGACAGTAAGAAGTGCGCCTTTCCCGCTGTCCCTGAATGCATCTCCCACGCTGCCTCGCACCAAAACAACAGCGCGTGGTTCCAGCAGCTACACCACAAATAAGTTAAGGGTTATTTACAACCTTAAACATGCGGGGCAGGTGGAGACAGGCCTGTTTTTGTGGATTATAAAGTGTTTCCACGTGGAGCTGATGACTGACCAGACGAGTGAGAATCATGGATAAAGAGGTTTAAGAGCAGCAAGTTCTATGACGGATCCCCAGGAGATCGAGTGCACAGTGAGTGTAGTGTTTTTATGCTTCTTCTGTGGAGTAAAGTCAGCCCTTAATGTGCGGCTAATGCACTGACTTATCTGACATGAAGCGCGTGCGTTTGTTGATGCGTTTGCCCGTGTTACACATTGACAGGAGCGGGGTTGAACTGGTGTGACTGTCCCATAGACTGAAAAACTATTGCTATTCTTTAGTATATGGACAGGCCCAATGCTGATGGTCTATTTGCTTTTTGTTTAACCCGATTTGGCAAGAGCCCAACGGGTCAGGGAAGAGCTCGGCGGAGCGAGACGTCCCTGCTCCGCCTCCAACCCGGTGTGCGCGGCAGCGATCTTGTCCACATTCGCCCAATTCTTGACAGATTTTTGACAGAACGCGACAATTCCCAATAACTCGCAACAGCTCACAACAGCACACAACAGCGCGCAACAGCACGCAGCAGCTCGCAGCAGTGCGAGACGCATATTCGTGACCGTGCGTAATAATTCGTGCCATTAATCGTAACACGCAGTAACAGGTCGCAACAGTTCGTGGCGGCGCGTGAAACCTCTACCCCGAATCACCCACATTCGTGATCCTCGGCCACGAATGTGGATTTGTGGCATTCGTGACTTGTCGTCGTTATGTGTAAACCCAACATTAGATGTCAAAAAGTATTTGCGGCTCCCAGTGTTTTCTTTTCCGTGGAAACCGGATCAAATGGCTCTTTCGGTGTTAAAGGTTGCCGACCCCTGGTTTAGACCCAACAGCTTAGGCACAGACTCATGAATGTTGCATTATGTGGTGTGTCCACACTTAGATGTACTGCTATCACTTTATATCAGTTTATACACCTACATATCTGTAAATATAATCCCGCTGTTGTTCCATGTAATTGTTGTCGTCTTAACATATCTTACTTTTTTATCTTTTAGTTATGTTAATATCCTTTATGCATGCCCCTATAGCCTTGCAGTTTAAAGATTTATAGTTATAGTTATATATTTCTAAAATCTAAATTCTTTGTTTTATGTTGCACGTCAGCACCTCGAAAATCCTAGTTTGTGAACCTCTTCTCAAACAATGGCAATAAAACCAATTCTGATTCTGATTAGTAATAAAACATGAGCAAAAATGTTGTGGGGGGGGGGGGGGGGGTGAAATGGCCAAAATAAGAAAATATGTTGTAAACAATTGGGGAAAATGGGCATCTTTTTTGGGAAAAAAGGGAGATAGGGAAAATAAAATAAAATAAAAGTCACTTAATTTAGTGTCAAGAAATGTGTGAAAAAAGGGAATAAATTGGAGGGAAAAAATTGAACATATTAGTAATAAAACATGAGCAAAATTGGGATGAACAACACGGGGGAAAAAAACCTGTGTTGGACCAACAGCATAAAAATGTGGATCTAAAGATACACATTTTTTTTATACCTGCTTTCGATACTTTTCTATTTTTGATAGCGGTAGCACCTTCACTTTTTTTCCGATACCAGATATCTCTTAACAGCCCTAGTAATGACGTAGCTCCACTGATTGGGAAGCACATTGGTCTATCCATAGCACTCACACTTCTACACAGTCCTCGTACTTTGGCTTAAACACCTCAGGGACTCTTAAATGAACTTGTTTGCATGGCGGCGTTTTCTCTCCCGGGACGACTTCATCTTTTCCGGGAGGCTGTGTCTTTTGACGAATCGATGCGTTCGCGCTCCGTCGAACATGGGAGCGCGACGACGAGCGGTGGACTGACATCGACATACTGTACGTCCACGTTCGCTCGTATAGAAGCTGCTCACAATTCACTGAGCCGTGCCGTCAGTGGGCGTTTTGTATTGACTCACCCAGTTGCTTTTGTGCATAAACCATTTGCTCTTACGGTAAAAAAAAAAAAAGGGAGTGAGTAATGCTTGGAACCATCCCGACGCGGATGATGAATAAAGCGACACATGCAAATTCAGCGAGCGTTAACCGTAACTTGGAACAACGTTAACTAAGCCCATATTGAGCGATGAACGATGATGTGCGGGGTTTGCAAAGGGGCGGAAAATTCCTGTTAAATGGGAATTTTAGCTTGAAAGTTTTGGACATTTTCCAAAATGTTTAAACTGTCAAAATGCTTAAATAAACTAGCTACACATTCATTAAGTTTTTGTACAATAAAACATGCATTTGAGTGACAACACACCCCAGACCGAGTAGGGTGATAGTTATTTATTTTCCGTTGTTCAAAATATATGAGCAATTTTGTATTTGTACGCATAAAAGGTCCAATACACATTTTTTTACTACTACTTAAATCAGTAATATTCAGCAAAAGTTTCACATTGATATCACTCACTTTGTTTCCTCTATTCCCCTGCAGAGTCTCGCCTTAACCTCTTAACCCCCGGCATAACCAAGCACATTTAATAAACGCAGCTAAAAAATACATTCAAAAGAGCAACTAAAACGCAGCAAAATCTGGCGATGAAAAAGCGTCAAAAAAGTGACAAAAATGAGACGAATAAGTGGCGACAACGTGAAAATGTGCTCGGTTAAGGCGTGGTTCGGAGGTTAATAGCCAAATCTATACATGCGCCCCCTGCTGGACATTCCCCTGGAATTTATAAGGAAAATGTCCAGCAGGGGGCGCATGTGTGAATTTGGCTAATGAGGTACATGTTCCCGATGGCGCAAAAGCGTTCCTGTCACTGGAGCTGTCCATGGTGCTGAAACATCTCTTTCCCTCTTTTTGTTTGGTAATGCTTGGGTATCAGTGTCATTAAAGACACACTGCGTAACATTTTGGACTATACTACACAAAATATGCTCATAGTGACCAGATCAACACAGAAAATGCCATTACTGCAGTGGGTAATCAAAGAATGGATTTGGATGAGAACTAAACCTGTTGAAATCTCAAATTCTGCTGCCTTTAGTCACATCTCCATGGAGACGAGCTGGAAACATACCCACTCCTGGTATAGTTATAGTCATGTTTTAGGAGAGGTGACCCTCTCAACGCAAAAGCTCATGTTTGCTTGTGCATTTATGAGGATTTTTTTAATTAGGACAATATCTGGCATAAAATATTTCTAGTTTTTTTTTTTTTTCAATGTTTTTTTTATTTATTTTGTTTTACCTATTAGGTAAAATTCTATGCGGTGTGGCTTTAAATATAGTATGTGCATTTTTTTCTATGTTAATGTCTTTTTCCAGTTAATGTCAATAAGGAAGTTACTGTGTCCAAAGGCAAGTGTATAAGTCTGGAGCTGTCCTTGGTGCTGAACACTGCAAGAACAGACTTGTGGAGCTGCGCTTCAACAACAGGCCGTAAAAGTCCAACGTGATGTGCGATGAATAAACTGAACAGAGGGAAATGTGGCTGGAAAACCAAGTCCATCTTACACAACGGAACACAAATGCGCTTTTTTCTTGGTAATGCCTATTCTAGTGTTTTATTTTCTTTTATACATGGATACATCAGGCCCCAACAACGGTATTATTTTGAGTCATTTAAATTATTTTCAAATATTGACAAAGATAATCCATCACAAGGATCAACATAAAATGCAGTTAAAACGGTCAGTCAGTTGGGGGCGCAAGCTCTCCCTACTGATGGTAAATCCATGTAAGCTGCCTATGACACGTCACTTCTGAGGAAGATCACGGGAAGTGATCGAAACTAGTACAGCAGGTAAACAAACTTTCTGTCCCAAACAGCCACTCGGTCACTAAAGGTCAAGTATGAACCAATGTGAACCTTATTTTTTGTTCTCATAAACGTTGCATAATGCATCTTTAAGTAGCCATGTGCTACAGGTATGACTGAGGCGTTCAAAGTAACACAATAGAACTGGGAAGGCCATTTTGGTAATTTTACTCAGCTTTACATCAGTTTAAGTTGTTTTATCTGTAACATAACACTGTTAAACATATGTTTTAAGTGATTATTTGAAATTTTGGGGATCTATATTGACATTTGGTCAAGTTTAGATGTAACCCCTTGAAGTTTGACCCAGGCTGCAATGATGAGACCACTCAAGAAGGTTTTGTGGCTTTTATATCAAGCTCTGGAATCACACATAGACAGGACAGGCGATTACAGGTGGTCTGACAGTGTCTTCTGCCCCGAAACGCACCACGCCAGATACAAGAGTATTATTATAAAGTATGAACTGTACATCGTATCTATGCAGCTATGGCAGTTACTCCTCTGACAAACTAACTGACAAAGATTGACAACATCTAAACTTGACCATTCACATGGTTAAAAATCTTGAATCTTTAGACGCAGTATGGACTTCAATAATATGTGTCTGTCACTGTCTTGCTGTGGTCTTTAAAGGGCCTAACAATGCTGGGAAATACTTCATGTTTATCTGTCCCTGTTGCTGTCCTTGACACATATTTCGGAAGTGAGGAAATAGATCAGACGTTTTACACATAAATGCTCAGAAAAGGCAAATAGCCATTGTTTTGGTTCAATTCACCCAAATCATCCTTCCCTAATGTATTTCGATTTCTTCTCATGACCCGTTCGGGACAAAGTGCGAAGCGTTAAAATCCTCACTGAAATTCAACAAATTGGGTGCTTCAATGTGCACTTTCACGACACTTAAGCACCAACTTTTCTGTGATTGCTGCTACGAATTAAATATTGCTTCTCAAATGAGCCCTTGTCGTCGACTCGAGTGTGGTCTCACGTAACGGTTACGGCCTTAACCTCATCCAGGGTCTTATCTAAAAATCTACAGTTTCGAACAGCAGTCATTAGATCTCCGCAGGTCTCCCAAGGCTGGCCACATGAAATCGAGCGGAAGGGTCAACGAAGATGTCAGGAATAGTTTGGCGGGACAATTAGCATTCAACCTTTGCACATCTGGTCCCAAACGATCGGAGAAAAAGACGTCAACTCTCTCAAATGGAGCTGACATTTTTGGGTAGTGGAGACCTTTGATTTGTAATTGTGATACCGATCAGAGCTGCAGTTGTGGCGGGTAAAGTGTGGGTTCAGGACCGCGGGCTGAGTGAATTCACTGACATTTGGAGTCCCTGCAAAAGCACAGGTGAGTGAGAGGAGACAGTTGGGATGAGGTTTATCACACTGGGAATGCTGGCTGCCGTATTTGTGCCGCGTAAATATCAAATGGAAAACTTTATCATGCCAAATCGGATTCATAGAGCTGTCTACCATGCTCCAATCCACTTTGTCCACGGATCATTTCAAAGTGATAGTCTGTAAGTTTGCAAAGTGAGGCGAGCGGGCACAGAATTATCAAAAGTAAACGATCCTCCCCCTCCCTCCTGATTGGACCTGACAGGCCAGTTCACAGGAAAAGCTCGTCTCATTGGTCAATGCAGGAGGATATTAGACTTGCCTTCATTGTTTTGCCATTTGTTTGACACTGGATCCAATTAAGAAACATTCCGAGCTAGAGGAACAAGTTTGCAAATGAGAGCTTGCAAAACGTGCTTTTTGGAAGAGGTTTGTCAATGGTGCAGTTACGCCTCCGCGCCTCGTTCACTGTTTAGCTTCATGTCGCTAACCATCAGTGTGTTACGTTAGCAAGCCGTACCATATTCAGCCTGTTTTTGTTTTTTTTCATTGCGCATATTTTGGCTGGTGCGTCTTATGCTCCGGAGCAACTTATAGTCCGGATAATACGGTAGTCAGTTGGAGTCCCTTACAAACGAGAAAATAATAAATTGAATTGAATTGAGTAATGTAGTTCCCACTATTGGTCAGATACCCAAATTACTGTAGGTTAATCTCAATATAAATAATAGAATATAAACACTCGCTATAATAAAGTAACGGGTAAACTAACTTAGTTACTTTCAAAACCAACTAATCGGAAAACAGTTCTTTTTGCCCGTGCGTATGACTGAAAGTATTTTATCTGCACTCTTGCCTTCTACTGTAATTGATTGATTTTATGTTGATGTCCAGAGGAGAAGGAGCGACAAAACAGAGGTTAGGTAACTTTGTGTGAACGAGCAAGAAAAATAGTGCTCAAGACAGAAATAGTGCTCAAGACAGAGCGAGTCCATACAAGACTTAAAAATAGTGCTCAAGACAGAGCGAATCCAAACAAGACTTAAAAATAGTGCTCAAGACAGAGCGAATCTAAACAAGACTTAAAAATGCATATAACTGAAAGTATTTTATCTGCACTCTTGCCTCTTACTGTAATTGATTAGTTTTATGTTGATGTTTTTATTGATTCTATTTGCTTTCTTGTATTTATGCAACTGTGAAGCACTTTGAATTGCCTTGTGTATGAATTGTGCTCTACAAATAAACTTGCCTTGCCTAATCAGTAAAGTAACTAAATTACTTTTTAAAGGAGTAATCTGTGGCTGCACTGGTTATAGCTCCCATACTGATAAAACTACTGTTAAAGGAACAGGCCACCGTTTCTCCATACTGAGATATGTTCTTACCTGAGCTTAGACGAGTTGAACCGTCTGCCCGTGGAAGAGCTTGGTCGCTTCTAACTTCACCCCCGTTTGAAGCTATTGGAATATGCTGGGAGTGGCCAAATGCTAACAACATCTTTGGTCGCTTTGCATGACTGAGGGCGCACAGTTCTTCCATACTGCGATATGTTCTTACCTGAGTTTTACCTGAGTTGATACGTACCTGTCTGGTCTTTGTGCCCGTGGAAAAGCGTGGTCGCTTCTAACTTCACCCCCGTTTGGAGCTATAGGAATACACTGGGAGAGGCCAAATGCTAACAACATCTTTGGTCGTTTTGCATGACTGAGGGCACACACAAAGACCAGACAGATACGTATGAACTCGTCTAAGCTCAGGTAAGAAACTATCTCCGCGTGGAAAAACGGTGGCCTGTTCCTTTGATATATTATATATCAATGATACCGCACAATTTTTAGCAGTCACTATTGCTGAGGACTAAATCCGTATCTCTGCTGCGATTCAAATCTATTTTTGGCCCAACACAGACATTATGCAGATGAGCCATGCGCTCTGGTGTTGGTAGCTTCTTTTAACCGACCTCTGTGTTGCTTCACACGCAGTGGTATCAGACTTGTATGCTCTGTGGTATTGGATGCTAGTCTGTCAGACATCCATGCTTCGAGCCCACAAAAGTGTAGCTAAATAATCAAGAAAGGTGCTATAGCAAAATACTAGCAAAGGCCTGTTCCCTATTTAACGATGCAGCAGATTGCCATTTACCAGAAAGTGCTCCGTCATACCGTACGCCCCACTGCGGCACTGGGTACGTGACAGTGGTGCGCCGGGGCTGAGCGAATGTTTAATATCTGGGCTCTGGAGTAGTTAACAAGAGACTTTGTGTGCATTCCTACAGTGCAGATAAGAGTCATCTCCACGGCGACGGGACCGTGGGTGTATGTCATTATCATCCATCATCCCGGATCTCATTTCTGCGTTACGCCGTACCAATCCATTATGCGCCGCTATTGCCCTTAACTGGCTTTCCGTGCAAGATATTTCTAATTAGTCGAGGGAATATTGGTAAAATAGTGCTTGTCTCTCCACTTTGCTTTTTGTCACGGAGACATTTTTGCCGACTGCACAGAGAGAGGCTCGCGATTGGTGATTGGTGGTTTAATTATTCCCGGATTTTTGTTCAATAAAAGAGCGAGTGACTAATGTGGAAAATGTAGATATGCGAGGAAAGTAATCAAGTTCAAAAGTAATCATAATGGATTAATTGGATTTTCAGGATATTTAAAGAAAGCAATTGACAAAGGAGATGTGTTTGTATTTATTGTAACAAAGCTTTGAATTATGCTGAGTTGAGGACGTTTTGCTTATCACAGAACTATTATTATTTAATACACTACAGCCGCGGTTCCACATAAAATGCCGCGGTCTAAGACGAGTACTCGCCTTGTAGCGGATCGACTCTACTCAGGACACGCGAGGGTTTCCACTGCACAAGATGCCCGCAGTTGTTGTGGTCGGCGCTACCACGGATGCCCACGCTGGAATACACATTACTGAAGCAACAACAGAACGGCCTGAAAGGTTTTGTGAGCCGCGATGAAAACAATGTGGACATATGCGGCCTTTTGGTGGGGTTTATGGAATCATGCATTATGAAACACACTCCAGAACAGCAGGTGGCAGTGTGAAGATTACTGTCAAAGGCCCTGGATCACAACAAGGATGGTCTGTCCCCGTCGTGTCCTCGCATAGGTGTGAATTCTAGCACATTCTTCCTGTTATGTAAGGTGCAAATGTTCCTTTTCTCATTCATTTTCCGTGTCAATCTAGTTGTTAGTCATTGTCACGTGTACAAGATGGAGAAAATCTAGAGCAGGCCCATGCACCATTTGAACTTTTGTGCTTCCTTTAGATGGCCTTTTGCACTGTCAGCCTGGGAGAAGTGCTGACATCCACTTCGGGGACGGACCACAGCACGCCCTGGGGGGTTTCTGTGAGGCCACGAATCGAATTCCGTCACCCAACGGACACCACCGTCCTCCGGCGGTGCCCCGAGGCCAACACGAGCTGCATCATTTTGAGGCTACTGAATGAAACTATGGAGAGCTCATGGCGTATATAGAGTGGGAATAAAAGATCATCAATAAAACAACATTAGGCGGCTAAAGTGATCCTGCCCCACAATAAAGTTACAATACAGGGGGAAAAAAAACATATGCATCATGTTGACAAAGAGACCAACATCTGTGGCAATGATCATGATAAAAATGTCCTAACTGCATTGCATAAAGAAACCAGCAGTGGCACAACACAGTAAGTAGGACCATCATCATCAGAGGAACCAATAACTAAGAGACCTACATATGACAGGAGAACGTAGTAGATTCAAAGGTATGAATCCAAAAGATTTCCCTTTGTAGTCCGTCATCACCACAAAGCCTTTTGTCTATGACTACGATCACCATTACTTTGAGTTCATTTATATTCGTATGGTCCATGGTTTTGAAATGTTTGACGACAGGTTAATCCATGTTTTGAGTTCACATAGCATATTTGAACTTAACAGCTCGAATAGCTCAGCAAATCTTTGAGTGAGTTGACTGGGTGTGACTGGCACACAACGGAACTATTACATTTACAAAACTTAAAGGAATAGGCCACCGTTTTTACATACTGAGATATGTTCTTACCTTAGCTTTGACGAGTTCTTTAGGACCTGTCTGATCTTCACCCGTGCCTTCAATCACGTAAACACAGCGTAGACGGCGTTAGCATTTAGCCTCTCCCCCTCTCCACTATAGCTCCAAAACTGGTCAAGATAGAAGCTACCAAGCTCTTCCACGTTTTCCCAATTTAAATATGGTTACGTGTTACACTACAAAGTATAATTACACAAGATTAAACAATGTGGATTTTCTAAGCGGATAAAAGGGGGAAATATATTGTAAGGCGTAATAATACCAGGAGTAATTTGGCATCCGCACAGTAAAGTGAAGATTACTGCGTGGATTTCGAACTACTCCTGGTATTATTGTAAAAATGGTGGCCTATTCCTTTAAACTTCAGCAATTGACTCTTAAAAGATGTTATGCCTTGGCCTTAAAGAACTGTCTCAGGGTAATCCCGGTCATTGTTCACTAATCCTTTATGTTTTTCGTATATAAAATAAAAAATGGCCAAAATTGCCTATATATTCAGCGACGGAATCTAAATAATGGACAGACCCAGATTTAAATGCATGGTTTTATTTATTGGTAAATAGGTGACAACGAATTATTCAGAGGGATTATGGATCTGAAATTTTGCCTTGTTTTTTGGGGGTTCAAAGCTAAAGAAATCAGGCCTGGAATTAGATATTAAAAAACCCCTCTGAAAAAATCCCCAAAAATCTTGTTATGTCCAAGACGGGAAAGTTTGCATTGCATGAGTGGAACAAAAGCCTAATTTAGAGAAACCCGGTCTGCATCTACACCAGTTACAGATTTGACTCACCTTCCGTATCAACTCTGTCAAGTCTGGAAATGTAATTAAATGAAAATTAAAATCAAGCCGAATAGTTTCCCTGCGATGTGTGAATGACCTCACGGATGACGAGCGCCGAAGAATGAGCTGGTGTTTTTCTCGCCAAGAGAGTTGTGGAGAGAGTTCTCTGCTGACGTGGGTTCCCGGTGGAGCTGTCAGGACACATTATCCTGCTCGCCCCTTCCGTGATCGTGACGCCCATCTCCGTGCCTCAGTCTGACTCCCGCTCAAATAGAGGTGAGGAGTTTGGCACGCTGCCCTGAGCTCTGCACAGACACGCTGCCGTCCAGGCTCATCTTCACACACACCTGTTCACCCTGCTTATGTCTGAGGACCTGTCACCAACCCTTCACTCTATACATATCGGGTCGAAGATGTCAGTACAGAATAGCACAGTATTGGGCTGCTCCATTTTAGGAAAAATAACTATCACAATGATTCCCGTCATGATTGAAGTGACGATTATTTAAAGGGGGGGTGTTATGCAAAATCGACTTTTTCAAGCTTAACATCATGTTATTATGTCATTCCCTCAGTAAAAACATGCCTGAAGTGTTGCCTTGGCACATTCACGTATTTTTGAGTAATCTGTAAAAACTCTGATGGCGGCCATTTTAGGGATAGGTTTGCCTGAGTCCTCCTAGAAACGCCCCCACCTCCTGGAGACGCCTCCGAGCTTTCGTCACCAGCCGAGTAACCAACCACTGCTCCTCAGCAGAACCCCCTCCCCACTGATGCCACAGACAGCGTGTGGAGGGGGGCGTGTCGGAAAGGGTAAGAGGTTCTTAAAGAGACAGAGGCCTATTTCAAGACATTCACTACAGCCATTTTGAGAGAGCAATTTTATACAAGGCAGTTATTCTAATTTACTGCATTTACAGACCAACAGAAGGTTTCGTCAGCATTGTAGTGTGATATAGATAGATATAGACTGGTGCTATGTGATTGAAAAAAGCATAATACCCCCTCTTTAAACAAATATTTGTCAACTTGGAAGATTTTTTTTTTTTAATTGTGCTCTTTTGTAATTGAAATTGTTATTTTATTTTAATTCATTGCACAGCTCTAGTACTGTATAATCCCAAAAAAGAGCTTGGACTTGGATAGAGATCAAAGTAAAATATTGGCATTAATAAGCTACATAGCGTTCATTGTGTTTACTTGTGTTGCTAGAATACCTTTCAGAGTTCATCTGCTCAGACACTGGGTGTAGAGATGAAATCTTTACCTTTATCTTGGCCATGCCTCGAAAGGAAGAATGCAGCAAATTCTTCAGTAGAAGTGAAAAAAAAAAAAAAAAAGGCAAATTGTAGCTTGCGCTAGCATATGTAGCATGAAGCTAATGTTAGCTTCCTAGTTAGTATTGTTAGTTTTTTGGGCTATTGTACCACTTTGCACCTCTCCATGTCTCTGTATCTTGCTTTAGTAGAAACATATATTCATTATTCAGCATGTGTAATGCTGGAGCAATGGGAGAAAATTCAGTTTGATACTGAAAGCCCACACTGTCTGTTCCTAATCATAGAAATAAAAAGGAGAAGCAGCATTTGACCCTAACACATAACACAACGACAGTTAGCAAGAAGGGCAATGTGTTCATTAGCCTGTTATGAAACATCCAGATTTTCCTAAGCTGTTGACATGCCATCGACAACATTTAGGTGAGGTCAATGCCTCGTTAGAAAAAGAGTGCACAGACCTTTTTTGATTTTACTTTAGGTAAAAGTTAGCATATAAAAGTGGTCCCTGAGCTAAATAACTCATTTTCATTTCACATCCAATGGCTGCTAAACACATGTTAATAATGGTGAGACCACAGAAATGATACTGGTCTTGGATAGCTAATGGCATGTCTATGATTTTTATGCCCCCCTATCGCATAATTGCGCTTAGTCACGCAAAACAACCACAGATGTTGTTAGCATTTGGCCTCTCCCAATGTATTCCTATAGCTCCAAACGGGGTGAAGTTAGAAGCGACCAAGCTCTTCCACGGGCACGCACAAAGACCAGGCAGGTACGCATCAACTCGTCTAAGCTCAGGAAAGAACATATCTCAGTATGGAAAAACGGCGGCCTGTTCCTTTTAAGGAAGAGAACTAGCTAAAAATCTCCACATTGACAACTGCGTGAAACAATCAATATTTTCACCTGCTGTGTCTCGCCTTCACTGTCCTGTTGGCTCACTTTGGCTGTGTGAACATTGCTGCATGCTAATCACTAACACCGGGGATTTTACCGTTTTTTTTTTCCTTCTCCGATAGAGGCTGAGGACAATAGGATGGAACACATGGGCGTAGAATGTCAAACTGATTATTGATCGACCTTTCCCTTTCCCTCAAGTCCAAAGGCAACATGTTAACATTCAAAGCAACTGTGCAAAACGCCACATAAAGAATTCAAATGCAGCCGTTTCCGCTCCATTTCCCCTCTCTCTTCCCCGTTCAGTGATACTTGTCACGTCAGAGTTTGGGACAGCCCGGATAGAAACCTGTGGCGGACCCTGTGCTGCCAAAACTGTCTATCCGCAGGTATTTAGCCCACCGAGGTGCGCTAATCCCAACAGGCAGCATGCTCCCGTCACTTTCAATCTCTCCCCACCTCGCTCAATGCAAGCGAAACAGGTGTTCCGACTGACCCGGACGCCTCATCTCATAATTACCCTATTATTAGCTCATTTTAGGAAAAGATCAGGCAAAGTAAGTTAACCTCCCGCGCTGTTCCTTTGGGCAAACTCCTCGCTAAACTTGTCCGGTGTTAAGAGCTGAGCCGGCAGAGCAAACAGAGCCCACGGGAGCTCAGGAGTGATTTGGAAAAGGTGAGCAGAGAGGCAGACTGTGTGTGACTAATACTGCCCACACGAAGAATCAAATAAAGTATGGGCTCCCTTTCACTCGATTTAACGTAGGCAGATTTCCAATAGGTGATGCCAGGCTAGTCCATTAGACGAGTGTTTTTTATGTTGTTGTATAAAGAGAAGTGGGATATTACAAACGTAAAAAATAGGTTTATGCGCGAGTGGTTCCGCCGAGAGATGGGACAACAGTGACTAGTCCGGCGACCGAAATACTAGTGTTTTTGACCCCAGCTTCTTTGGTCCAGCCTGTGTTATTACACTTGTCGGTGTAGAAGAGTGCACATGTACAGGGATAATTCAGTAATGCAATAAAACATTCAGATTATCCATACAAAACCTGCTCAAAAGAAATTAACAATTCATTCAAAGCCTTCATCCGTAGCCTGCCGTGTCCATTTACTCAGAGTTTCCGCAGCAGACGACTGGAAGTGTATGACGGTGGGCTCCAAACAAACTGAGAGAGGCCCCAAAGTTAAACTTCTCTCTGCACAAAGCACAACATGAGAAAAAGAGATCAACCTGTTGTGGTCCAGAGACGGTCCAGTCTGTGATCTTTGATCTTGGCCCGTCTGCTGAGGGATCCTTCGGCCTGGGTCTCTATAGCTTTTCTGTCCATGGGAATGGATCTCTCCTTCTGTGGTTCTCCCCAAGGTTTCTCTTTTCTCCCGCCGGGTTTTTGAGTTTTTCCTTGCCGTGCTTGAGAGTCTAAGGACGGGGGACACCCACGCCGCTCGTCGCTACCTCCTATTGGACATTATATTTGCCATTATATTTACCTGAACTTTTAATTGTCATATTTATTGCTCAGTTTTATTGCCTTGATGTTTGGTACAGCCCTGTGAGGCGACTTCTGTTGTGATATTGGGCTATACAAAACCATTAAACTTGAAACTTGAACTTGTTGTGTCGCATTAGATCTGACCGCGTCATAACGACGACTGACTATGTGCGGTAATTTCCGAATTATAAGCTTTTTTCACATGCTCTGAACCATGCAGCCTATGAAACGATCTGGCTAATTTACATTTTTACGCATTAACGCCGTAGTGTTTAGATCTTATGCCCGAGCCAGAGATTCGGGCCGAGATATTATATGGAGTTATCTCGTAGTTCAACCGCTACCAGGGAGTTCAGCTTCCCGATGGCCTTGTGTATGAAACTGTTCCTCAGTCGACTGGAACTGGCCCGTAGATTGCGCAGTCTCCTCCCTGAAGGCATTACCTTGAAGAGACTGTGTGATAGGTGCGAAGGGTCCCTGGCGATTTTGACGGCTTTGTGGGTGAGAGGGGTGGAGTACATGTCCTTAATAGAGGGGAGAGGGGCTCTGCAGATCTTCTCCGCTGCTCTCACGATTTGCTGGAGGCTCCTTCAGCAGGAGGCAGTGCTGGTGCCGTGCCACACAGTGATGGAGCTGGTCAGGATGTTCTCTATAGTGCCTCTGTAGAAGTTGCACATAACGGAGGCTGGGACTCTGGCTCTTCTCTACTTGTGGTGCAAGCAGAGACGCTGATTACTTTTCTTGACCAGTGATGTCGTGTGCGTGGTCCAGGAGAGCTTCTCTGTGATGTGCACACCCAGGAACTTAGTGCTGGTCACCCTCTCCACAGCAGCACCGTTGATTGTGATAGGAGCATGCTGGACCCGCGCTCTTCGAAAGTCCACAACAATCTCTTTTGTCTTCTCCACATTTAGAGAGAGATTGTTCTGTGAGCACCACATGGCCAGACTGCTCACCTCACTCCTGCAGTTTGACTCGTCTCTGTTGCTGATTGCAAGAAAAATGAACCCCTCATGGTGACTACCCACCCGCACTCAAAAAAAATTATCCACATATGGCCATACATGGGATTTACTCATGTGACATTCTTAACATCATTGGATTAGGTGTCAATCAAAGCTATTTGAAAAGTTTCAGTCTGTTTATTCATTTATTTGTATATTTACAGTAGTACGTATGTAGATCTTTTCTACTTTAATGAAAAATATCCATAAATAGACTTCTACATGCATAGATATATAGATACACACACACACACACACACACACACATTGATTTTGATTGTACAAATGACAGAGATAGTACTATTTTTACTTTGTGCCGCCAAGAACTATTGCAGTTAAAACTCATTTAATATATACAACCTGTCACACACAAGAACATGCTGCCTCCAGACATACACTGCGTTCCAAATGATTATGCAAATGACATTTTTCTAAGATTTTCTAAATTGTCAACTCAAATGAGAGTCAGCATAATTTTTAAGTCTTTACCTGGTAGAGGATCATTTAAATGTGGTGGAAAAAATTTCCTAGTGATAACAGTATTTTTTTCAAAAATAAATATAGTAAAAACCTCAAAATCCACTGTTCCAAATTATTATGCAACTCATCGTTTTAATACATTTTAAAGCTTGTAATTAACTGAAAATGGTCATTGTTTGTATTTGTAGCATTAGGAGGTCATATTTACTGAAATCAAAAGCTATTTCAATCAAAAAAATATTAACAGGTCAAGTTATATTTGACCATAGGAGCCCTTGTGTGATAGCAGCTTCAAAATTCTTAAATCCCTTAAAGGGGGGGTATTATGCAAAATCGACTTTTTCAAGCTTTACATCATGTTATTAAGTCATTCCCTCATTAAAAACATGCCTGAAGTGTTGCCTTAGCACATTCACGTATTTTCGAGTAATCTGTAAAAACTCCGATGGCAGCCATTTTAGGGATAAAACGCCTGATTCCTTCAGGAAACGCCTCCGACCTCCAGGATACGCCTCCGACCTTTCGTCACCAGCCGAGTAACCAACCACTGCTCCTCAGCAGAACCCCCTCCCCGCAGTGTCTTGCCCTAAGATGTAAACAGAGTCATCATGGAGGATTAGCTTCATGTGTTGTGAACCGGAGCCACAGCAGACTTTTACAAAGACACACATCAGTGTTTCTGTAACCGAAACACCCAGGATTAAAACCGGTGACAAGAACGCTTATTTCAGTGTCTGGTTCTGCGCTGGGCCTTGATGATGCACAGAGCCTCCGGAGAAAGCTAATGCTAAGCTAAACCTCGAGTCATCACGTGAAAACGAGAAATATGCACACATAAAGTCAATAAAACCACCACACACATAAAGAACCGTTTAACAATGATCACACACGGAGCCTGCCTTGTTGATTTGGAAGTTTATTGCTCACATTTCATCTACAATGGGTCATAGCCGAGTGGCTTTCTCCCGGAGCTAACAAGCTAGCCGCGACAAGCTAACGGGAAAATTCACTGAATACAAGCAGCATATTATGCATTGAAAACGTCACTAAAACAGGCAACTGCTTGAAGCAGCCTTTATGACGATCACACACGGAGCCTGGCTTGTTGATTGTGTAGTTTACTGCTCACATTTCATCTACAGTGAGTCGTAGCCGAGTGGTTTGTCCCGGAGCTAAGGCACTATTAGCCGCGACAAGCTAACAACCTTCACCTTCACAACATTCATTGAAAACAGGCAGCATATTATGCACAAATAACATCAATAAAGCAGGCAACTACTTGAAGCAGCCTTTACGATGATCACACAATGAGCCTGGCTTTACACATTTGTGGTTTATTGCAGACTTTTCATCAACAATGAGCTGTAGTCGATTATAACAAGCTAACGGGTAACCTCGAAAAACCACTGTCCACCTGCACAGATAATGTCCGTCTTTTGAATGGTATGGGCTCCTGCAGATCCTGGTGTCGTCCATGGGGGTATAGTTAGAGATCCATAGGGCATGGCAGATGCAAAGAGATAGCCTCCAAACAGCAGTTATTTTTCAGGCAAGAGCCCCTTCCAAGCGTCCGGTGTGGAAGGTTTGTCTCCAAATAATATCCTGTGTGGCCATTGTTCACAAAGTGATAAACAGTAGATCCTTTCCAACAATAAAAATTAAAATGCACCGATCGTAGTTTCAATACAGTTGAGACAACGAGCGCAGTGTTGTTGTCATGCCACAGACAGCGTGTGGAGGGGGCGTGTCGGAAAGGGTCAGAGGTTCTTAAAGAGACAGGGGCCTATTTCAAGTCATTTGCTAACGCCATTTTGAAAGAGCAATTTTATACAAGGCAGTTATTCTAATTTACTGCATTTACAGACCAACAGAAGGTTTCGTCATCATTGTAGTGTGCTATAGACTGGTGCTATGTGGCTGAAAAAAGCATAATACCCCCTCTTTAAAATTGTAAGTTTTTGGACAGTTTCTGCTTGGATTTCTTTGCAGGATGTTAGATTAACCTCCCAGAGCTGCCGTTTGGATGAAAACTGCCTCCCACCCTCATAGAAGTTTTTTTTGTTGAGGCTCCAAAGGTTCTCAACAGGGTTGAGGTCAGGGGAGGAGGGGGTCCACATCATGAGTTTCTCTCCTTTTTTGCCCATAGCAGCCAGTGATGCAGAGGTATTCTTTGCGGCATGACATGATGCGTTGTCATACATGAAGAGGATTTTGTTCAGGAAAGCACGGCTCTTCTTTTTGTAACATAGAAGACAGTGGTCAGTCAGAAACTCCACATATTTTTCATAGGTCATTTTCACACCTTCAGGGAGCCTAAAAGGGCCTAAAGGGGCCGACCAGCTCTCTCACCATGACTCTGGCCCAAAACATGACTCCGCCACCTCCTTACTGACGTCACAGCCTTGTTGGGACATTGTGGCCATTCACCAACCATTCACTACTCCATTGATTTGACCATCCAGGGCTACACGGCCTCATCAGTGAACAAGACTGTTTGAAAATGAGTCCTCATGTATTTCTGAGCCACTGCAGCCGTTTCTGTTCATCAGCATTCAATTAACCGTGTAGGGGAGGCCCGGATAGAAGGTTTATGCACAACTGCAGCCTCTGGAGGGTCCTACACCTTGATGTTTGGGGGATTCCAGAGGCACCAGCAGCTTCAAATACCTGTATGCTGCTTTGTAGCATCTGTTCTCCTAATCTGATGTGTTTGTCTCGCAGAAACCGTCCATATTGTGCCTTTATCGGCACAAAACGGAGTGTGCTCTGAATCATCCACAAATCTCTTATCAGTACGATGATTACACTTAATCTTTCATGAAATATCGAAGGATTTCATAACTTGACCAAGGCATTCAACTATTTTATGCTTTTCATCAGCAGAGAGACCCTTTTTCTTCCCCATATTGCTTGAAAATGATGATCTGCATAATAAAGTGGAACACCCTTTTTCAGTAGTTTTTCCCTTAACTGGGCTTAACCCGACAGCTAATCATCCCAGGTGTCTGAGATTAATGTCAGTGATTCACAGAGCCCCAAGACACGATACCATCCATGAGTTTCATTATTATTGTTTTTTTTTTAACCTTTTTGACACAAAAATCCAATTTGCATAATAATTTGGAACGCAGTGTACGTAATTCTATCATGCTGCAGTAACCTTAAGAGCTTCTGTAATCAGCCATTAAATGATGGTAACTTCATGTAATCATGTAATTGTAAAGCACGTGTTGTGCCTGACCACTTGCTTAATCTTACAGAAGTGGAATCTACTATTTGCTATGAACTATGCCTCATAATAAATTGTAATATTTTTACACTGAAATCAGACCCCAGGAGGAATCTGTAAATGTAGCTAATTAAAGAAGAAACTTGCTCAGTGATTTTTTCAGGTTCAGGGGTCAGATATCCATCTATAGACATAGCGAGTCACTGACCATATCTGGCTCAGGTTTAAAATGGCTACATTGTCCTACGTGTCTCAGGCTGCATCTAAAAAGTGGCAAGAGAGATCCTTTCTCCATTTCCTTAACCTCTGAGGCGGACGCCATGAAGTCGGCCTTGAGGAATCTATTGCAGTGAGGAACAGGAGCTTCAGCTGCTCCTTCTGCGTCAGGACGATCTGAACCTTCTTAACCCAGGAAGTTACGTCGTTCAATAAATCCATCCATATCCTCCTGCAACGAATTTAATGTTTTGACCAACCAGACAAATATAATCCGAGCAACTGCGCAAATGTCAAAACAATTTGCAAAATAATCAGCGGATCTGCAAATTAGCCATGTTCTTCCTTGTAAAATGTAAACAAAAGTGCGTAATATTGCTATAAGTTCATAGATTTTCCGTAGTAAAACTTTCAGCATGACCTGCTTTATACTTTCATATCAGGACAAAGCTTATTATTGAATGAAATGTCACGCAGTGCGGAGATCGGTCGGCAGCACAGTGGCTCGTGGGATTCTTCTCAGCTCCTTACGCGCTGATGAGGAACACCCCGAGGTTCCTACTTTGCCACATATAAAATCAAATCTGAACAGTCTGCTGAAGTGAACTACGCCTTCTCCGTCACTTCCAAGGTACAAGTGTTTCCCCGCTTGGCTGTCTGTCTCCCGGTGCTCACTTTCGCCTCATGCGCAGCTGCATGTCACCCGTGTCCGGGCGCTGCTCTCATGTTTTCTCTGCGCGGACTCTGGGCTGCATCGCTACACTCTCATTTAAACTCTCTTCTTATTGTCTCTAGGGGAGAATCAGGACAGTAGTTTGGTGAATAGACAAGAGTAAAAAGCCGTTCTCCGTGGCCTTTTTTGTCTCAAAGAGGAGTTGAATCCACACGGTTCTCATGAGCACAGTAACTTACAGTAACTCTGGTTCTCTGAATGTGCAGTCTTAAACGAATTGGGCAACTCACAGGCAGAAATAACCGTCAGGTGCAGGTTTCAGTTAGTTTTAAATCAGTGGTTCCCAAACTGTGGGTCAAGGACCAGAACTGAGAGAATGGGCCCATTTGCCATTTACCATTTTAAAAAGTGGGGGAAATAGACTATATTAGTCCTAAATCCCACTCTCACAGTGGTTTGGTGGTTAGTGGTTCTCACAGAGAGGGGCAGGGCCTGAATTGAGGTCTTAAGGTGCGTTCACACCAAACGCGGCAAAGCGTCAGGTTTACATTGAAAATACATGGAGGACGCGCCTCAGGTAGCGTCAAAATATCCCGCAGCGAGTCACGCGCCTCCTGTGCGGCGCGTTTTGAAGCTTTCCGTGCGTGGTTAGCTTTTGACGCGCCTCCAGGGCGTCCAGCGCAGCCCACACTAGAGTTGGGAAATGTTTAACTTTTTGGAGAAATTTGCGAGCGTCGACCAATCAGGAGCTTTCTCCAACACTGACATACGTTGTAGCCGAGCCACCGGGGCAGATTCAATACCGGCCAAGAAAAAAAAAAAAAAGAAAACAAGGCACGAAGCTTCTTTGTGAACCGGAGCTACTGCAGCTCTGGGACTTTTGCAACGACATTCTTCAGTGTTTCTTTACCTAAACACCCAGGATTAAAAGCCGCGACAAGAAAACTTATTTCAGTGGCTGAATCTCGCTGGGAATGTGTTTGGGCCTCGAGGCTAACGATGACTGTTATAGCTACGAACACACGCTGACGTGCGGCCAGACAAGCGTCTGACTTCAGGTAAGCACAAGCGTCTAACTACGGGCTTTAGCCGCGTTTTTCACGCCCGAAAAGCGTTTGGTGTGTATGCACCTTGACATTCTATTTCTGCCCTGCAATACTGCACAGTGGAACTGTTTTTGACCGTAAATGGATTCACTCTTTGTCCAATAGCCATGGGATACATGCTGTGCGGGCCCCCGTCTGGATGTTTGCTTAGGGCCCCAGAAGGGTCAGCACCGGCTCTGCATACAGTTCCTTTCTTCACAACCTCCTCACTGACACATTGGGATGCTCCTTGTCATGGCTGACGATGACGCCCGTCCGGGTCAACGAAGGTTCCTCAGCTTATTTACACTTTTTTAAGATGCAGCCCAAGTCTGAGACACACTGCGTTAGGGGTTTTAGAAAAAAGCGACAAAAACTCTTGGAGATGCTGGCTCTTAGCATGAGACCCCATGCACGGGCGCTGTTTGAAAACGCCACGGAAAGCACAAACAGCCCGTTCAGCAGATTTGACACTAAGGATAAGCAGCGTGATAGATCACCTTGAGAATGCATCCGTTTCTTGCCAACAACCTCTGAATTTAACATGGGGATGTAAATATCTCGAGCGCGCAGAGAGCGGAAGATCGCACAAACAAACGCGCGTGTCCACATGTATGCCGTCGACATGATTAATTGATGCGAGGAGTCCGCCGGCAACACGCGGACACTTTGTTTGGCCTCCTGATGAATTTCAATGACGCTAGACAACACTGGGAAGCCTCTGGAGCACATGCCTCTTCAATGGCCCCTGCAATGGGAGGAGAGTTTGGAGCTTTCAGTCGTGCCATAATGTTCTTCCCTCATTAAAAACATTCCTGGAGTCGAGTTTTGTTTCATCCAAGCTGTAAAGCTGAGCCTGAAAACCCACCGAATCAGCGCAGCTCTTAGCAAGTGCTGGCAAGTTCTCTGTCATCTTAAGTTTTCATGTAAAAAATAAAAAAGGCATTTTATGTATAAAATACAAAACAAAAGGCCAAAAGTTGCCTATAATTTCATGGCAATTTAAGTGTATGGTTTTCCTATGTTGATATACATGTTGATTTTGGATCTTGTTTAGTTTTTGAATACACTATTTATACGTGAAATGTCTGTAATAAAGGAAATAAAACATGGAAAAATAAAATCCAACAGGCCCTAAAATGTTGTAATGTGTGGACATGCGCCTGTACATTGCCCCCCAGAAAGGAAATATCAATTATGGCGTCATCATGGTTGCCTTTCTTACTACACGTGGATACCAAACTGTCATTATTTGTGAATGAATATGCATGTGAAAGACAAGGGACTGCCGCACTGTTTTCACCTGCCATGTCTCGCCTTAACCAAAAAAAAGTACTGTACTGTATTTTAGAACCTCTAGAATAGCAAAATAATTGTAAATGCATTCCCAGGCCACAGAGAGACAGTCCCTCAGTCCCCCATCGAGGTGGAGGAGCTGCAGCTCTACTCTGAGCTCCTCATGGGTGACTGTCTCTCCTACAGGTTTTCAGCGGTCCAACCTTGTTTCCAATGCCGGAAGATACAGTACATGCCTTTCGGTTACATGACTTTTGCTATGGCTACAAATTTGGATACCTCTGGATACATTGTGTATCACAGGGGTGCCCATTACGTCGATCGCACAAATTGGGTCGATCACTGGGTCCTGTCGCCCCAAAACTATCATGGCATTTGGTCCTGGATTGACACGCAGAACAACCGTCTGATATATTCGGTTTACACGTGGGAATGCACAAGTACAAGGGACCTGCAAGCTACAAACAGAATAATGACCGGCAAAACTCCGGCGGCATTTCGGACGCATTCTTTTAATTTGGCTGCCTGTATACTAGCTGAGCCGTTTGCGTGAGAGCGTGCGTATCTCGACAAGGGTGCACATTTCGACGGCACACCGGCACTGAGAGAGCAGCACTTACCCACATGCACTCAAGGGAGGAAGAGAGAGTGGAGATGAAGAGGTGGAGACAGGTAGACCTACATAATACTTCCCTCCTCCCTGTCCCTGTCCACTCGATTTCTGTCCTCCCAGTAGCTTATTGATGTTAGATGTGAGCCAAAACAGCTGAGTTTGTTCAAGTCTGAAGCTCCGCCCCTGAGCGTTACCATGGAGCCCCTGTTGCTCACCAAAAGCACTGAAATCATATTTGAAGACAACTATATGAAGATAATAAGCCTCCATTTACATTTATTTTGGGGATAATTTTGGGCAACATCATCGAACCACCTTTGACATTTAGTCCAGCTGCATTAATGATAAGTGATGACAGATTATAACACACTCCCCGTGACCTTCTGAGAAATATATAGGTAGATCTCTGGGCCTTGCTGACTTTGAATGTCATATCATATCAAACTATGCATCTACACTGACTGCGTCTTTGACCTTTTAGTGACTCGGCGGCTGTATGGGTGGTTAGCTTAGCGCGGTTGCTTTCCATCCCGGTGGACTCTATGACGCTCCAGGACCAATTTTATTTCAGGTTTTTAGGATTTCTGGATTTCTTTTTTGGATGGAACGTAAACGTAACCATGGACGCAGATCCATCAGCAGCGAAAACTGCTCCTAAAGGCCACCATTATGGAAATTAAAGGCACTGTGGTCAAATACGCACTAATATTAACTTTCTTCCCCCATATAAAGTTGCATAATGCACCTTTAAAGAAAACTGGAGGATTTGTCTAACTGCCTGGAGAGTAAACATTAGCAACAGCTCCTGAGCTACAAGGTCGTACAAACCTTTGGAAGAGAAAGCTCTGAACCACTGTGAATGCCTACAGTGAAATTCTTTTAGCATTTTTCTGTTAACAAAACTTTGAATAGAATTGTGTGTTTATTATGTTCCTGACCACATGTTGATTAGCTGCCGGTTAAGTTTCTAAAAGAACAGGCCACCGTTTTTCCATCTATTTTATTTTTCATTTTATGGTTTATTTGGTAGGGACAGTGCCAGTTAATGAACAAGCCACACCAGATTGTATCCTTAAGCTAATTTTCATCCGTCGTCCCCCATGCGCACTCTCAAACACACTCTCATACATCCTGGCCTATTGTACATGTTTTTAGTGGTAGGGGAAACCGGAGTACCCGGAAGAAACCTACGCAGACACGGGGAGAACATGCAAACTCCACACAGAAAGGCCCCGTCCTTGGTGGGAATCGAACCCGGACCTTTAAGCACAAGCACTAACCACTGCGCTACCGTGCCGCCCCTCTGAGATATGTTCTTACCTGAGCTTAGACACGTTGATACACACCTGTCTGGTTTTTGTGCGTGCCCGTGGAAGAGCGTGGTAGCTTCCAACTTCACCCCCGTTTGGAGCCATAGGAATATGCTGGGAGAGGCCAAATGCTAACAACAGCTTTGGATATTTTGCGTGACTGAGGGCACGCACAAAGACCCGACAGGTACACATCAACACGTCTAAGCTCAGGTAAGAACATATCTCAGTATGAAAAAAACGGTGGCCTGTTCCTTTAAGCATGTTTTCATTACATTATAAGGTAAGTTCAGTTTGACTTCTAGCCATTGAAGAGCAGCCACCCAATTTAGGCATGTTTTAAGTCACTCATCTACCGAATTGTGAAACCAAAGAAACTGTCGCTATTCTGTAGCCCGTCGCCAGTAATATTTTTCAGCGACCCTTGATGACTTTTATATTCAATTTCAGCCTTCGCATCACACTTGACGAATTAACCGATAGATGCGGAGACTCCCACTTATCTCCCATTAGTCTGATGCAAATGCACTTGTTTTAATCATCACTGTGAGGCATGTAATTCTTTAACAGACTAACACGAACTCACCCCCCCCCCCTCCTTTTCCTCTTTTCAACAAATTCATCCACAATGGGAGGTTTAGTGTGATCACCGCAAAGCGCCGTTCGTGAGAAATCTGAGCGTGGCTCCGAGCTACAAAAGTGTTGACTCAAAAGCATCACAAAGTTGCCCGCGGACGACGACTCTCTCCGCAATAAGATCAGCGGGTTGTCTCGCGCTTCCTTTAATAAATCACAGAGATATGATTGTTTTTTTTCTTTTTCTGCCTTTGAAGCAAGTCTGCATCTCCGCGAGTTAGCACAAACAGCAGCTTCCATTTTTCAACGACAAACGGGTCCCGCCGTTTCCCTTGTGTCGGGCGAGTCGTTTTCACGGACAGGCTATTTTAAAAGCAATTACGCGACGTTCCTTCTTTTACATTTCATCTTAGGGAAATGTTCATTTGAGAGGAAAGGATAAATGATTTTACGGCATCCCCATCAGCGGGTCTACGCAAAAGTTTTTCATTATCCCAGTGGTGCGTTTGGGACACCGCTGAGCTCTGAAACCCCCCCCCTGAAAATAGAACGAGGCCAGTAACAGAAAGTCTTTCTAAGTCTATGTTTGCCCGCTGGTCTTTTCTTCCTCCTCCTTCTCGATCTTATGAGTCGCGCTCTCAGTGGGCCAACCTCCGGGCCGCTCCACTCGATGAATATTCAAAGCGTTGATGTGATGTGAAAGGCCACGATTGTCTTTCCTTTTTGAGAAATCCACCTTTTCGTCAGTCCATCCGAGCGCCACAGCAGATAACGCTCTAATCATTGTGCGTCCTGAGGGGCCCCGAGGTGCAAGGTTAGGCCACAGAATAAACAGGGCTAGCTCTAACAGCCCATTATGTGAGCAGCCACCCGCCAGATACGTCCCGCCGGAGGTGTCCCAGCGCCAGCCCTCTGACCTACATCTGAGGGAAAAGCTGACCTTTATTTTATCCTATATTTTCACCCATCACGACACAGTACGTACCAAACCCACAAATTATGAACAGCTACGTTTTGAGTCATCTGGCATTGAAAGCTGGCTTTTAAAGATGGCTATTTTTCAATCCATCCATTTTCTTCAGCTTTATCCATGGCCGGGTCGCGGAGGCAGCATGTCTGAGCAGAGATGTCCAGACTTCCCTCTCCGAGCACCAGTGTTGTTTTCATCAACGAAGACGATAACGACATCATTTCGTTGACGCACTTTTTTTCTAATGACGATAACCTAACGATGATGAGCTAAAAACATGACGAGATGTTTGTGAGTTTATGTTAATGAGATGAAAATGGGATAAAGTAATTTGTCGAAAACAGAGCTTGTGCGCAGATCGGTAGAACACACTCAGCACTCATGTCACATGCTGCAGGCCGTGCCCCTCTCTCCCTGATCAGTGTACGTCCTCCATGGAGCGAGTCTGACAGCGATGTCACAGGGACATTGGGCCAGATCTTGTGGCGGCGCGCGGGGCGGTGCAGGCCATTCGCCTCCGCCACCTGTGAGGGGGCGTCACAAGAGGAGGTGACTGCACTGATGGAAACACGGCTGACGTTCACTTGCTCGTTTACATTGCGCTGTCTTGCGTTCTCTCTTAAGCCTTAGGCTCTCACAGGTCAAACTCGAGAGAAAAAGAGCTACAGCGTCCGCTGTGGCGCGGATCGGCCCGCGCTTGGCGTGAACGCGAAGCAAAACAAAAGCACATGTTCACCCCTCACTCCCACACAACCACTCTCCTGGACGATCTGGTTGGAGGAAAATGTGTGTGTCTCCACCCACTTAAATGCGCTAAGTCTGGAGTGGCAAGATCACAAAGTGCCTCCTACTGAGCACAAAATGTCACGCTATCGTCTGCGTTTTGATGCACAATATCTTTATCTTTATCTTTTAGTAGTGGAGTGTCCTTGTCCTTTCAGTCATTACCCAGATCTCATGACCATAGGTGACGGTGGGAACGCAGACTGATCGGTAAATCGAGAGCTTTGCCCCCCGACTCAGCTCCATCCGTCCCTCACTTGTGAACACAACCCCGAGATATTGGAACCCCTCCACTTGAGGCACCGAAAAGTCAATGTAAAAAATGAAGTACAAGAGAATTCATAATCAATAAGAGCGTCTACTTAAATACATTTATTGCTGCTTGTCATTTTATTGCTTGTTGCATTTTATAGCTGCATTTAACCATCTATAAGCTAATACCCCAAACATGCTCAGAGAATCAGACATGTACTATCACTATGTGATAAGACAAAAGTTTTCACTTTAAACTGTAGTAAAACAGTGGCACGACCCTTAAACAACTGACTGTTGCATACTGACAATGCATTGATATCAAAGCATAAAGTGTTTTTTGTCCTGTTAATAGTTACCAGCGCTGAATCCAGCACAGATGTGACAACAAACCAATGGATTCACCGCAAGCCTGCAGTAAGTATAAAGTTACTATTAGTATCATTACTAGAAATAATGACAAATACAATTTCTTCTTATCCTACGTCGCCCGTAGATACTAGCCATACTTGGTAAATACAAACAGTATTTATGAAGCTTATGTAAAAGTAAATCTACCTCTCGTGAAAGGGAAAAGCTAAAGAGAATGACTATAGAAACTTAAAGGTTACTATGAAAGTTGCTAAGTAACAACACATTTGGATATGATCAATGTCTTCCCTTTTCTAACCACTGCATTTTCTCTTTCTACTCTCTTTGCCCTTTATCATCCTGGAGCATATGTCAGCTATAATTTCCAGGAGAAGTGGCCTCTGGCTAAATACTTGCTGTCAAAGAAGTGCATTATGTGGAGCATGCAAAGAGCAGGCCACCCACATTAATTAACACGCTTACACAATCATCGCCTTTCACAAATACATAGGCTTGATATATGCTTTTCTGTTTTATTCTAGATGCCTTTAATAGAATTGAAGATTCTGGTGTGGGCGTTCAGGTGGGATGCATAAGTTCACAGGAGAAGAGCAATCGAACAGGTTAGAAAAGAATTACGTAACCGTATCTTACTGCTCTTTGGTCGGCTAATGCTGTATGTCAACAAGACTGCTATCGTGGCTACATTACATTTTCTTCTGAGCTCAAACAATACTGTTGTGGCCTAGAACGCCTCCCTTTAAACAGTACACAACTTTCGTTATCTGAACCAAATTCACAAACCACTACACTCATGGATCAAAAGCTTTATAGTAAAAAACAACAACAACAACAACCTGCACACATGGAGCAAATATAACATTCTGCGGCAAAACGTTAACACTGTTCAATGTCTTCAAATGAAACTGCACACGTCATTCACCACGTGTGCTGTGAACGGCCAGAAAGAGTGAGAATGTGAAAGCATATGCAGCCCTGGCAGTCTCCTATTCAGGCACTATAGGCATTGCACAACAGGGATGAGGCCACTTTTAACCTCTATTTTCTGAATTCCTTACACATAGTACGTGAATGTGCGCCGCAACAGAGCTCAGAGTGAACCGTCTCACAGCTGAAGGTTGCAGACGGCTCGAGAAATCTTCACGGCCACAGTGAGTAACTCAGTCTCTGCCTACAACTAACCAAATGTAGCCTATTAATCAGAGCAAACATGAGTCTGAAGAAGAATAGCATAATGCATGATTGTATATAGGTTAGGTAAACAGTGTTTTAATCAGTTACATATTGACACCCTCTTAAAATAATGGCCTGTCACTTTTTGACAAAATCATTTTCTCATGATGACTCGCCACCTCTGGTAAAACGGCCTTAAGCCTCAGTAGAGGAGATCATGCAATTCCAGTCTGGTTGTATCACGGCCTAAGTCACACTATGACAGGAGTGGCTGTATTATTTTGCCTACGTCAAAAGGCAATGTGACTTTACAAGCTTTTCAAGTGTTTTAGTCAGTATTTTTGTCAGCAAAGCAGCTACAAGCTGTCAAACAAATCCATTTGGCATGTCGTAGACTGTACTCGCTTCTCTGATTAATATCTACTGTTTGTGCCTGCTTGTAGCTTGTCTGTTGCACTCCTGGTCCTTCTGGTCTAATTGAAGTAAATGAAGACATTATTTCATCTACAGTTTTTGTTTCATTTTTTCCACAGAACCACAAGAGAATGAAAGTTTTTCAAAATGATCACACATTTGTGGCTGTACATCTCAAATGACTGAAAAGTTTTTTTACTTTTTGGAAGGAGATGCACTTGACAATGCACAATCAGGCCTCATTTACTGAAACTGATGAGGCTGTTGTTGAAGTGATGGAGCAACATATTACAGACGAAGACTCTGTCTCTGACGACACAGACAACACCATAAACAACCCCGTTAATGCTGTTGAAGATTTCGGGCAGACACATCCACGCCATGAAGAGGACATAAAGGATGATGACAATTATGATGATAGTGGTGATGATGTCATCATCGATCCAGACTGCAGCCCATCTTGCGCCGAGTCCTCTGCAACTGAACATGAAGATAGCCTAACCATGGTTTCAACAACTTTGACCTATGCCCCATTGCCATGGTTACCGTATACCAAGAGATGAGCAAAACCCCCACTCCATGTCAAGAATATCTCAGGAAACAATGAATTACTGTTAAATTAAAGTTAGAGTTAACAAACACAGTTTAGGACAATGAAACTGATGAACACAATCTTCAAATGACCATTTGACCATTTAGATGGACTTACCACCGCTCGCTAAGACTGATTGATTTCAGAGTGCTTAAGCCAATTCATTCATTCACAGACAGAGAGAATGAACTCAATCAATGTGATCTGTTCTAATGGTTAAGTCTTTCCCAAGGTCAACAAATATACAATGTACATGATGTTGAAATGTCGATTATGCATTTGTAAAGTTTGTTAATGTGTTTATTTCAATAGAAATGTATTCCTTAAATCACGTTAGCGTAAGACTTCCAGCCACCCCCACTGTGACTTGTGTCCCGGCTATATCGAGTTACAACATAAATCGATTGGCTTTGACTCCCACGAAAACTGAGTGTCCGCCCCAGGTTCACCCAAAAATACACAACTCACAGGAAATTACCTTCAGTCGAGTCATGGAGTGAGATGGAGTGAGAGATTGAGTTTTGAACAAAGAAAGATTTGGGGAGGAATCATGGCTTGTACCACCAGCAGCACATCCCCTATTGACTTCTGATCTCTGGACCAGGAGATTCTGCACCTGTCAAATTTGTAACTGTTAAGTTAGTACTTTGAAAGACATTTGCATTTTTCCAACAAGACAATATTTTTTACCATTTTGAGTAAAAACGTGTCGAGCTAGCTCGACTATCCTCCTGTGTGGGCTGCTGAGGGCCCTGCTCTGATCTGCAACAGCGAGAGATCTTCAGGACAAAGGAGACAGAAACCACGACCACACGGCCTCGTCAATACCGACCATCAGCTTACTTACTTTCAGAAAACTTCAACATATTACCTGATTACCCATCCTTTAAACCTAGGACTTCCAGGCTTAGCCTGTTCAGATTAGAACCCCATCTGTAATCTAATATTGGGTTTTGCATTTCAATATTCAATGCCATCTCTGAATTGATTTTGATCATTAAACCTCCATAAACCACAGTTTGCAGTGTTCAGTGATTATAATTTCAGATTAAGGGTCAATGTGTATCGGTTCAAGAATTCACATCCCTCAGATAAATCTGTAGTTTAGCTTCTTATTCGTACTTTTATTTTGTGAAAGAACCATTACACACTGGCTGAACAAAGACACGACTGACCATGTTGAGGAAGTGTGGACCTAAGGGTGGCAAACATGCAAAACTTGAAACTGAAGTCAAGGATTTCCTTAGAAAGTGGTTGAGGGACCTGCCCACTGTTGATTCACACTACTGCAGAAGCACAAACGCCTACAAAGATAAGAAGTTCCGTCACCAAGGGAAAACCAACTCCCAACTACATCGGGAATATCAGCAAACAGCTGCAACTGCTGGAGTGAGGGGCGTTGGGATACGGTGTTTTAGTGATGTGTTCCACTAAGAGAACTACCGTATTCTGTATTCATTGCACGGAAAGATCAGTGTGATGTTTGTGTTTCATTCCAGCATAATAACATAATTCAGGCTCAATATGATGCACATATCATTAAGAAAGATGAAGCGAGGCAAGAGAAGTCCCGTGACAAGCAGTCGGCAAATAATGAGAAGTTAGTTTGGTCAATGGATGTGCAAGCTGTGCTGCTGTGTCCAAGAACCCAAGCCAGCAGCCTGTACTACAAAACGAAACTGCAGGTCCATAACTTTACCCTCTTCAACTTGAGATCAAAGGAAGGATACTGCTACCTTTGGGATGAAACCGAGGGCGACCTAAGTAGTGAGGTATTTGCCTACATTCAATATTGACATTTTGAAGGTGTGATCCAAAACCATCCAGAAGTCAAGGAGATCTTAGTATGGAACGATGGTTGTGGTTACAGAACCGCAATGCATGTGTGTCAAATGCAATAGTACCATTGAACGCAAAATCTTACCCATATCTTCACCCTGAGAGACTACGTCATCACCTTACCCTGTCAAGGTGCTCACTCCTCATGCGTTCCGGAAAATGAATGGATCTTATTTCAATAGCGTCAGGATGAATAAGAATGTTTCCACGTGCTCTGCCAATTAAGGAGAGAAAGTTCAAGGACCTACTGGCATGAAACACGTGATGCCGGTGGAGTGTCATCACTTCTTTGACAATTTGCCACATTAATAGGCTTCAGTCAAGAAACCAGCAAGTGGGACCAGAGAGAAGAGTGATATGTGCATGCCTCCTCAGCATAATGCTTAGTTACTTTGTTACTTTAGCTTTATTGTTTACAGAGCTAAAGGTTCATATTGCTTAAGTCATTTATTTCTACTGTGTTACATAATTGGTAGACATTGTTATTAGTATGTCAAAAGTCATCTGTTGTAATGACCTTTTTGATTGCAACTGTTAATAAAGGTTATATTTGTCATATTATTGGTGTTTTCTTTAAGGAATAGTTCACCGTTTTTCCATACTGAGATCTGTTCTTACCTGAGCTTAGACGAGTTGATACACACCTGTCTGGTCTGAGTTTGATCGATTCTAACTTCACCCCGTTTGGAGCTATAGGAGTATACTGGGAGAGGCCAAATGCTAAAAAACATCTTTGGCCTATTAGAGTGAATGAGGGCACACAGTTCTTCCATACTGTAATATGTTCTTACCTGAGCTTAGATGAGTTGATATGTACCGGTCTGCTCGGGATGTCTTGGAGGAGCGTGGTAGCTTCCAAGTTCACCCCCGTTTGGAGCTATAGGAATACATTGGGAGAGGCCAAATGCTGACAACATCCTTGGTCGTTTTGCGTGACCGAGGGCACGCAAAACGACCAGACAGGTACATATCAACTCATCTAAGCTCAGGCAAGAACATATCTCAGTATGGAAAAAAACGGTGAACTATTCCTTTAAAGACTTGAAAAAAAAATCACTTAATGCCACTAGTTTTAAAATAAACCGCTTATGATGCATTTCTCAGACTCCATGTGTATTTGGGAGGTAAACTGTTTTGATGCTGGCCACACCCCACACTGTCACAGGGGAAAACTTTATTTATCCCTGTAATAGACCCCCATAGCAAGAATTCAAGGCTGACTTGCACTTGCACTTTATAAAACAGAAGTAATAGGCCAGTTGCTAAGTTAAATAGGCCGACATTGTGACTGATTTGTGTTGAAAAAGGCTTTCTATCAGTTGGCTCGGCGACGCGAATGGTGATTAGTGTCTTATCGAAGTGGAACAACTGTAAACAGAGACATAAAACATCAAATGTCCTCTCTTAGCAGGCGGCCCGAGTGTAGCATGTGAACTCATCATCGGGCCCACGCGTCAAGGCTAATGTGACGGACAGCCCCTGTTACTCAAGAGCGTCAACATCGCAGAGAGCGTAGCGCTGCTGTTAGGAGAATAAATATACACCACGGGGGATTTATCATTAAGATGTTAAATCAGGAAAATTAGCTGTCCATCTCTGAAAGGCGGATCGCTTTGCCCATCAGGCCCACAGATGAGACGCTGGCTGTCTGGCGTCTCAAATGTGGAAATATTAAGACGCGGGTCCTCCGAATGAATGGGGACGGGTCATGTTTCAAGACTGCCTCCGCAAAACAGCCGGCCCCATCTCATCAAGAAGCGTCATTTTAAAAAAAGCAAACTTACAATTACGCTGTCGGAGAGACGGACGGCTGATGGGCTTATGTCGAGCGGCGCACAAATAAAAACAAACACATTAGGTATGATGCTCGGTGGCTTATTTAACTTGGTTTGCTGCCAAAGATGAGGCTGTATGCCGATGAAACGTGCCATTGTAAAAGCAACAGCTGGGTGAAATCCAAATGTTTTACAGTATAGCTTTCCTGTGAATAAAATGTATTCCACAGTAATTTATTGATTCATGTGAGGAATAATAAAATGGTTTTATCAAAATAGATTATGGACTTCTGTGATTCAGCGCAGCGTTTGACATCAGGAGACTTATCTAGTGGCAAAAAGTAAAAATGGACAACTTTGTGATTCCGTCTGTAAGTAGTTGCTCAGTGTCTGTGACCATCCAGTGACTGATGGCGTTTTGGAAAGTGGGATGATTAGTAGCTTTTGGCAGCAGCCTCTCCAACCTTGTCGCCGCACGTGTCAGCGGTGGCTGGCAGAACCAATTCCTCTGCGATGGTGAAAGCTTTTTATGGTCTGACCAAGTCGTTTGGCTCCAAGGTAGCTGGCTTTGAGAGCACTTTTAGATATAGCAGTGACAGACGCGACATATCTTCTCTGCAACTGCAGTCCAATTTCTGTTTGTCTAAAAAAGATTTCTCACAAGTCGCAAATATCAGAAGAACTAGGAAGGCAGGGCAGTAAATAAAGACAATGGAGCATACATTTAAGTGTAGTTGAAGGTATATTAAATGAAGATAGTGATCAACAAATAAATTCAAATATTAACAAAATGCAGTAATAAGTACCGGTATTGATCATTGATTCAAAGTCAACAAACGTTCAGCTCAAACATCAAAACCAAAACAAACACCAACAGTCCGTTCACCAAATAGACGGTTCATGGAAAAACCAAATTAGAGCACAAATGTTTGTATGGTTTATGAGTTCAGGTTAAAATGTTCAAAGAGCGCAAATTGTCCAGAAGTGGATGACCCTACAATGCCATGGGCACTGTCCCGTTTCAGTCAACAGTTGGAACCCGAGGCAGGGCACCTGGCCCACATGGACCAAAAATGACTACGCTAAAATCACAGAGGATCGATTATTACAATCTATTTCCAGTTGTTTGAGACCATGTTAGCATCATCATTAGCATATTAACATAGTTTTTATTTGATCCATTTATATTATTTCTTTATTTGATAGGAACAAGTATGAACAATCGACATGAAACATTTATAGCCAATTAGGCTCATTTTCAACGTCCACATAATAATAATGCATATGAATAATAATAGAATTAATAAGTAAGGGATTATGTACACTGCAAAAAGTACCCGACTAAAAACAAGGAAAAAAATCTTAAAATAAGACATTTTGTCTTGTTTTAAGGAAAAAATTCTGCCAATGGGGTCAGCGTTTTTTTCTTGCTAAGAATTCTTATGTCTAGAATATATTGCTTATCATAAAACAAGAAAGAAACACTAAATTTAGGGCAAATAAATAGCTCGAATTAAGCAAAATGTCCTCAGAAAATGGAATAATTTAAGGAAAACATTCTTATTTAGTGAAAAAATGTGGATATTTTACTTTAATATTGCTTGATTTAAAGGGACTATAAAGAGTTTTAAAATGTTAAAATTAAGTATTTTCCTCCCCCTACATGTTCCAGCCATGTCCTAATGTGTAGAATGAGCTCAGACCTGTTCACCACAACTGCCTCTAAAATCCTGTACGGTCACTCAAAAATGTGTCACTTCGGCCCGAATTGCCGTCATGCACGAGCTTAATATAGAAGGTGCAGTTACACATATGGCCTGAGGTGGCAGTAGTGAGCATAAAATGGCGAACTTGCTTCCAGCCCCTTTAAGTAAAATGTTCTAAATTACACACATTTTTGAGCAAAATGTTCTTAATAAATACTAATATTTAAGGAAAGTATTGCCCGCGCCAGGCTGATGGTCAGAATCACCTGCTGGAGGATTCACCTGTTGTACATGTTTTTAGTGGTAGGGCAAACGTACGCAGACACGGGGAGAACATGCTCCACACAGAAAGGCCCCGTCCTGGTGGGAATCAAACCCAGGACCTTCGAGCTGTGAAGCTGAGGCTCTAACCGCTGTGCCACCGTGCCATATCCACCTGAGAATCAGTTCTTACATTAAGAGTTGTTGTGATCTTAGTTTTTCTTAAAATAAGAAAAATATTCTTTGTCTAAAGCTGAAGAAGATTCAAAAAGTTTTTCTTTCTTGTTACAAGAAAAAATACCATTTTTTTTAGCAAATATATCTGAACAAGAAATGGCTAGATTTTATTTTCTAAAATGAGAATTTTTTTCTCAAGAAAACTTTGCTCGGCAACACATTATTACTTTTTATGGAAAAAATAAGAACTTATTTCTTAAAGTCAGACATTTTTTACTTGCTTAGAATCCACTTTTTGCAGTGTATAGAACCATTATCGGGAAAATAAGTACCGTCAGGGCGAACCGGACCCCGACGCGAAGCAGAGGGGTCGTTGAGATCATACTTACTCCCAGACTATATGTCTTTGAAATATCTATGGAAAGGCATGTAGTTTGGCAGGCCAGGCAAGGGGTGGTGTGTATTCCATTGTAATGAAGTCGGTTAGTAGATTTTTCCAATGATTAATATGAATGATATTTCGTTTTTTCCAGTTCATGAAGATAGTTGTTTTGGTGATGGGAGGGTTTATCCTGTAACTTTTCATTTACTCATTATAAAAACTTCTCACACACTTTTTCTATTGGATGGCCATGTCATTGTCTTGTTTTTTCACGTGTTAATTACATAATGACTAGTGCAGTACTGCCTCTGAGTGTATAGAGAGTATATTGTAATTTAAAATCTCCCCTCTATTTTGCCGTACATTTCTTTTGTCACTCCAACATTATGAACAGCTTGTCGGCTTACAGCAGGAGTTTTGCCAGAGCGTTCCTTTTTTTGAACTTTTACCCATGATATTGTTTCCCCATCAAAAACTTCACACTACGTCATTCTGCAGTTTTGAGTAATTCTCTTCACTTCAGTTGTTCATCTTCTATTGCAGAGGTTCTCCGCTTTGTATTTCCTGGATTTTATTGCTTGCAAAGGGCGCTACAGGCCATTTCAAAACCCTGTACCAACCCAGCCTCTCACTTTTTAACTGTCTTTCCTTCACACAGACTCAAGTTTTAAAATGTAAAATACTAACGTTGCGTTCCTCTAAAAGGATGTTTTAAATTACATGTGACACATCCACCTTTAAATCATGACGCAGACTCCTGGTCTTGAAAACAGCCAGTGTTTGCTCGTGGGCAGACATAGGACAGTTATGCTAATGGTCTTTCCGCTTGTAGTCAGTCGGCTCAGCTCAGAGAACAGGACCCGGTGGATCCTCACTTAGCAAATGTCTGTGGGAGTTACAGCTGTTCAAATCATGCAAATGACTCAGCGGAGAGCTTTATATCAGCGCGTTTAAAGATACACCTTCATCACCTCCCACTCCTCCTCCTCCTCAGCGGGAAACTATTATAGAGGCCTATTGAGAGACCAAACCAACTGCAGGCCAAAAGAAGAATGAATTTGGCCACATGATGCCTACTTAACTTTTGCATAGTTTCTGAAGTTACCCAGCGTGGATAGTAATTGAATGCTTTTGAAAGGCAAATGGAACACTACTATTAACCTCTTCACCTGGAGCTTACAGACTATAGGCCAGTGTAATGCCTCATTTGTGAGCCAAAACCTAAAACCTAATTTAAAGATTTTTTTCTCGCATTCTCACTGCATTGTCGTCCCCGAGCGCTGGCCCACGGTGGCAGCTCACTGCTCGCTACAGGTCGGCCCAGCAACATTGAGGTTGGGTCAAATGCACAGCATTAATTTCCCTACGGGGATTAATAAAGTATAACTTAACCTTTACATGAGCTTTTTTGGTCTGTTTTGCTGTGTTTTTGTCGTCCGCTTTACTACTTTTTTGTTGCATTTTTGCTGCTTTTTTCTTTTTTTTTTCGCCTGGTTTCCTGCGTTTTTGTCGCCTGTTTTGTTGTGTTTTTTGTCGCCTGATTTACTGCATTTTTGTTGCTTTTTGCTGCTTTTTTATCACTTCTTGGGTTGCCTGTTTTGCTGTTTTTGTCGCTTGTTTTGCTATGTTTTTGTTGCCTGTTGTTTTGTTGTGTTTTTTCTCGCCCGTCTTCCTGCATTTTTGTTGCTTTTCATCTTTTTTTTCTCGCCTTTGTTCCTGCGTTTTGCTCAACTGTTTTGCTGTGTTTTTGTTGCCGGTTTTACTGCATTTTTGTTGCTTTTTGCTGCTTTTTCATCTTTTTTTCCGCCTGTTTTCCCGCGTTTTTCTCAACTGTTTTGTTGTGTTTTTGTTGCCTGTTGTTTTGTTGTGTTTTTTGTTGCCCGTTGTACTGCATTTTTGTAGCTTTTTGCTGCTTTTTCATCTTTTTATCGACTGTTTTCTCGCGTTTTTCTCAACTGTTTTGTTGTATTTTTTGTCGCCTGTTTTACTGCATTTTTGTTGCTTTTTTGCAACAGTTTTGTTGCTTGTTCATCACTTTTTTTTGTCGCCTGTTTTGTTGAGTTATTGTCGCTCTTTTGATGCTCTTTTTCATCCTCATTTACGTCTTCTTCAAGACGCTTTTAGATTTGAAGAAAATGTGCTCAGTTCATCAAAGACGTTTAAGTGGCGTCTGATTGACACAGTTTTATTCGATAAAAAAGGTGTTGCTGAGACCAAAACTTTCCTGAGAAATGATTTACCATTAGGAAGGTACTGTATCTCACACCAAACTGTGTCTGAAAAAAATGGAGTTCAGCTGAAACCACTTTTGTTCGGACTGAAGAAAAGTTGAAGAAAAAGTTTTGAGTTTGTGTAGACTCACACCAAGTTGATGCAAATGTTCAGTTCATGTGGCGGGGGTTACGTTCTAAAAATAACCCGCAATAAACGAAATCTGCGAAGTAGACCGCTTTATTTTTTACAGCTCTTATATATGTTTTAAGGCTGTAAAACCTCTCACCACAAACCTTATAACCTTTTCTCACATGGGTTCTCCCTTATGCCTGGTGTTCGCTGTGTCACTTTTTTGTCTTATAAGATTTTTTAATGTCATCGTGAGTTGCTCTCGTCTCCACTGTGCAGTTGTTCAAACTAAGAGACAATCATCGCTACGACCAAAGTTTTATGGCAGCATTTTCAGGCGTCAGAAGACGAGTGTTTAGCCCAGGCGAGCGCCGCCTGCTTGCAGAGAAAGTAAACGCGGAGTCGGACCCGCTCATGCCCAGCCTGTGTGGCTGTGACTCTACGACGTGTGGTGTGCGCTGACACTGACTCAGAGATCCTCTCTGCAGCGAGAGGAGGGCTCACTCTGTGACTAGCCAATCTGGACGCAGAACACAATGCTCGTATGGCGTTCATAGGCTGTAAAAAAAATGCTGCAAAAGTGTACTAGAAATAAATTTGCGAAAGCGAGCGGGGGACCACTGATTTCATATTTTCTGGTTACAACTGAGCTGCTGTCTGTTCATAGAGCTTATTTACATGCGTGCTTTTACGCAGAAACACACAATGTCTGTAGTTTACTTTGATCAAAAGGTTTCACTTAAAAACAACCAGAAAAGCTGTTGTTATGCTTTTTCCATCGCTTCGTTTTATTGAGAAGTCAAGTGAGAGGAGAGCGGCGTGTTCCTTCGTCCCTGAGGTGAGGCACTGCACAGGCCATACCGCCTTTGCTCTGCCCAATCCCGTCAGACCTTGGAAGCTAAGCAGGGAAGGGCCTGGTCGGTACTTGGAAGGGAGCCCGTTTGGCAACCGCTAGGTAACACCACTAGGTAACAGCCTAGCAAATGTCGTGCATGAGTGAGTGGTTGGTGGTGGTCGGAGGGGCCGATGATGCAGACTGGTTGCCTCACTTCCATCAATCTACCCCAGGGCAGCTGTGGCTACAATAGTAGCTTACCACCATTGAGTATGGAGTGAACGAATAATGCAATGTAAAGGGGAATTAGCCCTTGGCCCTTATATAGGCTAGTTCCTATATAATTAGCCTAATATATAGTAAATGTCTTTACTATATATATATTGTAAAACCATTTGTCATATTTACGTTTTATTTAAACAAAAAGCTGTTTCTCTCCTTTTTTTATTTTAATTTATTTTTATGGACCTGGTAGGGTCTCCCTCCTATATGCTCTCATTTTGAACAAAAATAGATCCGTGCGTTCCAGGCATAGTTACTGTCACTGCATGTATGCTTCCACACGTTCCAAATGGCCTGCATGTGTTATCCAAAGTTTCCACCAGAGGGCGCTGGAAAATGTACCCAAACAGGAGATGAAGAGCTGGGACCAAAACAAAATGGCGCCACCCGGGATGTTTTTTTACACCACACTTACTGAAGTATAGTCAAGAAAATAAGGTAAATAATGGTATTGTTTGCGAATGGTTCAAATCATTTTTTGAAGTTTAACCGTTTGTTCTGCTTCGCCTGCGCCTCATGTACTGCCCCGCTGCTATGGCTCTGGGGTAAACAAAGCGACTGACGGATCGCACGGACAGAATCTGGTCTTACAGTATCTTTCTAGAACTTTTCCAAATCCAAATTGATTCAAATTAAACTCTTTGGATTGAAATATCTGCTGTGTATATATGAAAAGTCACGTCTCAATCAGCACTCAAGAAACACTCCAATCGTTCTGAAAGTGTTGCGACTGTTGAAAGGATATAAGTTTTGACGCTGATTTCTTTAACAGTTTGTGCTAAGCAAACTGTTGAGACTAATTAAAACGTAGCTTGAATTAGCACACTGCACACCGGCATGGCGCGGGGATGCTAATTGGAGAAATACATTGTACATACTGTGTGGCAGGAGCAACTGACATCATAGTGTAAACTCGGCTCAGTCTCCACTGCCTTGTTACAATAGTTCAGAGCCAAAAAAATGTGCATAAGGATCAGTTTCCCCTATACTTTTTGATATGTTAAAACTTTTAATCGTGTGAAGACAAGATTTTCAAATAAACAAAGACACAATGAACGTTCCTACACTTTTCACCTGTTTGATGGGAGTGTTTTTCTGTGAATTTGTCATTTTTGTCTTGTGTTTTTGAGAGTCTAACTACAGTACCGGTCAAGAGCTTTTATCTACTATTTCAAGACTATTTACATTATAGATTCTCACTGACGGCGTTTATTTATGAATGAACACATGCAAGGATTAAACAACTCGTAGCCGTGCATTAGGTAAGTACCTTCAGGGCGAAACAAGATCGGTTCGCCCTGTCGGTGCTTATTTTCCCGATAATGACCAGCGTTCTATACATTATCCCGCTTATTATACGGCCATTTGCCAACTGAACACACACAACATAAACTTTGTACACTTTTATGAAGGTCGAAAGGTTTATTTAATGACTTCCGCGACAAATAGTTCCCAAAAGTTTGCGCGTTGCTAGGCAACGTTTTGCTAGGCTAGAAGCAGCAAGGCTAGTAGCTAGCCTAGCTACTTAGTTGAAGGCGCAGTTGGAGAGGATGAATGGTGGTGAATCTCTGGGTAAGTTGAAAGTCAGACTCACGCTAACTTCACGAGCAATTTCCCCAACTTCTCTCGCAGTGACGGGGACAGAGATAGTGTCGCTACTACATACGTGCGGAGTGATATGAAAGCACGAACTCCGTTGCCATTGGCAGCGGTCATTATTTTTCTCAGAGGTCCTTTATCAGAAAATAATGACCGGTAGAACGTTGGGAAATCCCATTCAAATCAACGGAGCTTCTACTTACGTTGTGAAGAGCCGTATAATAAATGCACGACGCGGAGTCAAGAACACCACAACGTGCAGTGAAGTGCATTATACCCGTCTAATGCACGGCTACGAGTTGTTTAATCCGCTTATACCATGGTCACACAAACTTAACATTTAAAGAAATGTTGTTTTGATTTACTAAACTGGCTAGATATCCCAAACTATTTCATGTGGGTTTTTAGCCGGTCTTACACTGTCTGAAGGCTCGTCTCAGAGTGATTCTCGGGCTGCAGTGAGGATCTCCGTCAGGCTCAACGAAACAACATCAGCACAGAATCACAACACAACAGGACAAACCCGGCACTTTTCCGTGGAAGTAAACACTGTTAGTATGTGGAAGTTATTTCACTTTCTCGGGGTTTAACCTGAAGCTAGCTAGCTACCTGAAGCTAGACAGCTGCTGTGGAGTCGCTTATACCTGGGTCCCACGAACTGAAACTTTTATGTTTGACTTTACTAATCCAGCCAAATATCCTTAAGTGCAGGGATCATTTTATGTAGGTCTGAAAAGAATGAATAATGCCTTAACCGTTGTTAATAGAAATGGAAAGCTCATATTTTATTAACAGTAGGCTAACCTGGCTGCTTGCTCTCCTCTACTTCCCATTCATCAAAAGTTTTCTTTTGGCCAAAAATGTTGAAATTAAACAAAAAAATCCACCGTATTTGTTCCTGTCAGTCACTCGTCGAGTCAGCTGACTTGTCACCAAACATTAGCTAATTAACCATTTATCTGATTCAGCTGTTATGCATTGCTATGGTGACGGAGTGGCAGACAATGTGTGCGGTTGTATGAAAATAATGCACTGTGAATTCTCACTGACCGTGGTATAAGTAAGGGATAATGTATAGAACGCTGGTCATTATCGGGAAAATAAGTACCGACAGGGCGAACCGGACCCCGACGCGAAGCGGAGGGGTCTTGTTTCGCCCTGAAGGTACTTATTTTACCGATAATGACCAGCGTTCTATACATTATCCCGCTTATTATACGGCCATTTGCCAACTGAACACACACAACATAAACTTCGTACGCTTTTATGAAGGTCCAAAGGTTTATTTAATGACATCCGCGACAAATAGTTCCCAAAAGTTTGCGCGTTGCGCTGCAGCGTTTGGCTAGGCTAGAAGCAGCAAGGCTAGCAGCTAGCCTAGCTACTTAGTTGAAGGCGCAGTTGGAGGAATGGTGGTGAATCTTTGGGTAAATTGAAAGTCAGACTCACGCTAACTTCACGAGCAATTCCCCCAACTTCTCTCTCAGTGACGGGGACAGAGAGAGTGTCCGCTACTACGTACGCGCGGAGTGATATGAAAGCACGAACTCCGTTGCCATGGGCAGCGGTCATTATTTTTTTCAGAGGTCCTTTATCAGAAAATAATGACCGGTAGAACGTTGGGAAATCCCATTCAAATCAACGGAGCGTTCTACTTACGTTGTGAAGAGCCGTATAATAAGTAAAGGATAATGTATAGAACGCTGGTCATTATCGGGAAAATAAGTGCCAGTCTCGTTTTGAAGGTACTTATTTTCTCGATAATGACCAGAAGAAAAGCCTCTCAGTTTGCCGACCCGACCCGACCCGCGCACATTAAAAAACTGCTGCATGAGTCCCGCTGCAGCTGGATAGCACTCAAACGCGAGCGTGCCACGTGACCGCGAGTTTACAGGAGAATTAGCACTTGATGCTTTGTTTTGCTACTTACTGCACCACTGATGAACCTTTGAAATCACTAATGGACTTATCAGGAAACAAGAAGCAGAAACTATCATGAGGCTTTACTTCCACCACGTCATGGACAAGTCTTTCTGTCAAGTAAACGGAGTTTGAAACTAAATATTCGACTAAACACAGTTGACTTTTGTGGCATTTATGGATAAGAATGCACTGTATGTAGCAAGCCAACAATATAAGGACAAAACCAAAAAAGTGCGCTTTGTAACCCGACCCACCTGCACCCGAAGTTTGCTGTAATTTTGAGGTACCCGACCGAATCCACGGGCACCGCGGATTGACCACGGGTTTCGGGTCGACCCGCGCATCTCTACCGGCCATTTACCAACTGAACACACACAACATAAACTTCATACGCTTTTATGAAGGCCGAAAGATTTATTTAATGACTTCCGTGGCAAATAGTTCCCAACGTTTGCCAACGTGGCAACGTTTGGCTAGGCTAGAAGCAGCAAGGCTACTAGCCTAGCTACTTAGTTGAAGGTGCAGAGGAGGAATGGTGGTGAATCTCTGGGTAAGTTGAAAGTCGGACTCCCGTTAACTTCACGAGCAATTCCCCCAACTTTTCTCGCAATGACGGGGACAGAGATAGTGTCCACTACAAGGTCCGCTGGCTGCCCTGCTTTTTGACCATGAACGTGGGGGACGCCATTGCTCCGCCATTGCTGTAGTACCTCCATATCGCCACTAGGCCCCCATTGAAAAGCATTGGAGTTTAGACACCTTAAAAACAGTTTTTTCAACACTAGACTAGGCTAGATATTCCTCCTGAGATAAAGCTGGGTTAATCACAATATATGAAACCAGGCTGGTTTTCATAATATGAATTTTTGAAATCTTGACTTAATGAGGCTCGGACTGTCAGAGAATTCAAAGACTACTCAAACATGCATAAGTGCCTCAAAACACAACCCTTAGTCAGCGTTTCGACGAGTGAACAACATTGTAATATGGGAAAAATCTGTAAGTTGTCTCCTTTGCATAATGTCCTCCCTTTGATTGTTCCGTCTGACTGACTTTTTCCACTCCATCCTTATCTCTCATTGACAAGTGCCAGTAATTTTTTGAGGCGCATCTCCAGGCTCCGCTGTACAAAATAGCGTTTCCATAGACATGCCGTATTTGCCATCAGGGATTCGGAGAAACATTGTTTGAGTTACAGAAAGCGTAAACCGTAACGTTTAGCCATCTGAAACCGTGTCCGACATCCCCTTGGTGTGACAGTGAGCTCGCAGCCCTCGCACAAACACTGTCTGCTGCTGGGAGCCAGAACAACTTCTCGCTCGTTAGTCCCGTCTAACTTTCACCACGCCCCGGTGTCAGCTACATTCCCCCATTGAAAGAAATAAAGTTATGTTACACGCAGTTTTTTTTCTCTCCCCCTGACAAGTCATCGATTCTTCCCGGCCTTCTTATCTAAGCTTCAAAAACATCATCTTTGGAAAAACATTTGGAGTTGCAGCATGGCAAGCCTTAAAGGCTTTTCCACGACATATAATTGTGGACCATCACTTCAAATTGCCATTGATAGACAGTTTCCCCCCAAATTAAATGTATTAAATGTAATGTTTCCTTCGGAGTCAAGGGTCAGTTTTGATTGCTGCCACCAATAGTTTAACTGCCTAAAAGCGGCTTTGTGTTCCTGTAGTAACTGACTTTATCTTGTCCCGTTCTGTTAACTAATGGGAGTGAAGGGGCGAGCGCAATTCATGGCGGCACCCATGCAAATGTGACCATACGGGGGCGCAGGGGTGCATTATCTTACCAAGATGTTACCATTTAAAACCAACAACGCCACCCCAGCGTTAGACTGGGCAAATGAAAGTATCCCCACGCTTAAGGCACCACAGGTTCGTATTAACTATGGACAGAGACAGTAATACAGTTGGTTAATTTATTAACACGTTTTCGTTGCTTTGACTTTCAAATAGTTTGTTTGGTTCAGACACATGTTTACGTTGCTTCTCACGGTCCATAGACAGGCTCACAGTTCGTTGATTTACAGACAGGTATCATTTCGTGTAGTTGTCAGTCAGTCCAATGCACAATGTCCATGCTACCAATCCGACACGAGTCTCGACCACCACGAGACGCCGTGTGGTGGAGGAAGGACCAGGTGACAGACACGAGACAAAGAAAGGGCGGCTCTCCCGCCGACCAGCAGCCTAGGAGGTTACAGTATAATTAGTCTAACACTATAAATCTACGTATATAACATCTACGTATATAACAGGGACACTAAACATGCACATACCGGGTTACACATCCAGACACACACGCGAGGGCTACAGCCGCGACGCCGACCTCGCACAGCCGAGAAGCTACAAACAATACTAGCGTTAGCTCAGCGCACAACTGATAGTTACGAACAATAATGATCTCACTGCCACTCACCGAGAGCACATGCTACACCGCATGCTCCGAACACTGGGCTTGACGCCTTGAGACAGTGACATTTCCTCTTTCTTAGTGACAATCTTCATACATGTTACACTACGAAGCTCTCACAGCCATGCTAGCTCCTAGTCGGCGGGTGACATAGGGGAGAGGTCAGGTGGGACGAACAAAGGGGAATGCTGCCCTATTTATAGCCCGCAGGCAACCACGCATCACTCATACTGCCACACAAACTTTTGGAATAAGGTGAATAGACATTAAAGAGGGGGTCAAGACACTGCTCAATGTTATCCTATAGGACATTGCACTAAATGATGTAATGTTGAATAGCTGGTACTGGCACTCGGTATGACTATAATAATCTGAAAATATTTAGCCATATCTGGTCTAAACCAGGCCTAGACCACATGTGAACCAGACCAAAAAACAGGTCTACTGCAGAGCTAAACAAGACAAAGGATGCAGGAGGAGTAAGGTTTTATGTTGCTCCTATAGCTGTGCGGAGGATATAGCCGACACCTGTGTGTGACGCCGCTGGGCACCAAGTCCAGGCTTTATGTAAAAACTCAGTGAATGACAATCCGCGGGGAGGCGCGCTCATGTGTGTATAGTGATTTATTTAGCCGCTCTTCGATCAGATCTATTGCTCCTCGGACACATTTCCCACAAATGCGATGGAGTCAATGGGGAAAGGAAGCGATCAATGCATGTCAAATCATTTAGTAAGACATTTTTTCATCCACTTTGCAAAAACATCAACCGCCGAGTTCTGCCTCAGTGAGAGAGAATCCTTCGAGCAGATTTTGAGAACACTATGCACATGGTCCTTATGCTTCTGTTGTGTGACATCCATCATATTGTCCAATGATACTTAAATCGCTATTTATCATACTGCGTCAAGCCGTACCGTCGTACTATCTCTGTCGTAGCCTTGACTGTGGTGCTCAGGTGCCACTCTCAGCCACTGAATGTTTGCTTGCATATCAGTATGACGCTCTGAGAGGGTATTTATCCCTTTTCTGTGGAAGCATGGACAGACTTAAATGGTAGGACTAGCGCAATGTCTCGAGTTCATGTCTCCGGGTCCCGCACCGATGGTAAATAAACTTCTCCTGTACAAGACATCCACACTGCTGCCTATTTTTCATCTATCCTTTCGAACACCATTGTTAAGTCTCTGACAGTACACAGAGATGGAAATAAGATGGCAGTTTCCTGCAGATAATCACCTATTACACAGGAACATGAGCATGTCACTGCGAATTCAACTGCAACTGAACTGTCGTCAGATGTTTTTCCTGCTCACAATCATTTACAAACTTCTTTCATCATTCCTAACTGTGCTAGCTTGTTAATAACTGTTGCGATTTCTGTGTTTTGCCTCAAACCTTTGTGACCGCTGCACATGTTGGTGTTCAGATGGTGCTGGGGCAGGTGAGGTGGGATAAACTGCGAGGCAGGAGAAGTGTCAAACTCGGGACGAAGTCAGCACGTCGTTTCCAAGGCAGCACTTCAGGTGATGTGGAACTGCAACAGGGACAGGACAGGAGATCTATTTGCCTACTGGGGCTTTTAATAACAATAAATAACAACATGGATATATCCCGCTCTGTCGCCTGCCCACCTGGTTATGAACGAAAACAGTATCCACACGCTCAGCGGCCAAGCAGCGATTGTTCCTGAGCACAATGCACACAGTGAGTGGGAGTGTGGACAGCAGCTGGCCTGAGCACTCCATCAGCGGCCAACTCTGCACCGCAACAACTCATGCACACACAACTAAACCTGCCTGCAAACCACTGCCAGCAGTTATCAGGCTTTATCCAAACCTTAAACACAGACCCACCCAGCTAAACAAAAAAAATCAATTGTTTGAAAATTGATGTGATGCAGTTTTGACCTGCTTTATTATTAGGATTTTTACTTGGTTTTCAATTACGGTTTGTTGCATCTTAAAGGAATAGTTCACTGTTTTTCCATACTGAGATATGTTCTTACCTGAGCTTAGACGAGTTGATACATACCTGTCTGTTCTGTGTGCGTGCCCGTGGAAGAGCGTGGTCGCTTCTAACTTCACCCCGTTTGGAGCTATAGGAATATACTGGGAGAGGCCAAATGCTAACAACATCTTTGTTCTTTTGGCATGACTGAGGGCCCACAGTTCTTCCATCCTGTGATATGTTCTTACCTGAGCTTAGACGAGTTGATACATACCTGTAGGGTCTGTGTGTGTGCCCGTGGAAGACCGTGGTACCTTCCAACTTCACCCCCGTTTGGAGCTATGGGAATACATTGGGAGAGGCCAAATGCTAATAACATCTTTGGTCTTTGTGCGTGCGCTCAGTCACGCAAAAATACCAGACAGGTACGCACTACGCACCAACTCGTCTAAGCTCAGGTAAGAACATATCTCAGAATGGAAAAACTGTGAACTATTCCTTTAACATTTACTCTCTGGCGTTTACTTGAGTACCTTTTTGAAGAAATTGCACGACTAAGAGTACTTTCGGACCAAGATCATTTACCTTTCATTGAGGAGTATATTCCTGGGCTCAAGACTGGCATTTTGGGTAAGTTGCACCCAATGGGCACTGGCTGCTCTGCTTTGTGACCACGACACTGGGGGCCGCCATTACTCCGCCTTTGCTGTAGTACCTCCATATCGACACTAGGCCCCCATTGAAAAGCATTGGAGTTTAGACACCTTAAAAGCAACTTTAACGCCTGGTTTCAATTTTTTCAACACTAGACTAGGCTAGATATTCCTCCTGAGATAACGCTGGGTTAGTCACAATTTATGAAACCAGGCTGGTTTTCGTAAGAAGAATTTTAGAAATCTCGTACTTAATGTGGGTCTGACTGTTAGCATTGGAGCAGCGCGAGCTACACGTCACGCAAGGGCCGAGTCTACGGTGAAGATCCCGCCCGTATGTCCTTTTTAGGAACATGCTTCGTCAGAGCTGGGGAGGAGGAGTCTGTAAATCCTCCATGAATTCCCCCTCGACCGTGGTCATTATGGTAAACGGGGAAGAGTGAGCAGAAGACGTCCATTATTTTTTACAGTCTATGGTTGCACCAGGTTTTTAGTCTAAAGCACGCCGATATTTAAACAATATTGTTTATCTCACTTGATTTTTAGCATTCAATTCATCTTCTCTGACCATACATTTTACAAAATAATATGTGGCAGTGATAGTGTGCAGAATGTGATGTATGTGTATGTAGCATAGAGGAAAAACGTTAGAGTTGAGAAGGTGAAATAAATACTTTACTAAAAAGGTATTAAAGGGGAGCATTATGCAAAACTGACTTTTATAAGCTTTGAATCTGGTTATGGTGGTTTTCCTGTGTAGTTCGGGTACTGCTTCCCCCAGAGCCTGCGACAGTGAGTATAACTATGGCGAAATGGTTCCATTTGGGTAATCTAATGTGGATTAAGAGGTTAGAAGCTCCAGTAACTACTTCTCATAATATAAATCCACTAAACCTGACTGTGCCCAACGTTGCATGTCTCATATCTCAACATCGCTACAAAAATCAAAATGGTGACTGGTTGTGTGACAGTTTTTTCATGGTTTGGTTTGTGAGACATTTTCACCTGGACACTGCGTTTTGGGATGACGACTAGAATCATATTTGCTTAGGGTTTTTAAGAATGCTTTAGAGTGGAAGAAGAAGTATTTACAGCAGATCTGGCAGCACACCATGGCAACAACCCCACAGTTCCACAGCAGCAACAACACTCCTCTTTAAAACACCCTTAGCCCCTCCCCCTGGACAGACCAGTAATAATTGGCGGGGCTTTGAAACATTTTAGCGAAAATAAATACAACAGGGAGAACCCAAGTCTGGACAGAGAGACAGTTTGTTTAAGCAGAACAGCGGTACATGAGGGAAACGGATTCTCAGAGCTCGGCTGAAGTGTTCTTGGAAAGAAATATTTGATGCTAATGTGCCTCAGACGACTGTCTCTTCCTCACTCCGGCACTGGGAAAGAGACCCCTTCCTCTTAACTAATAGCAATTATGTCAAGCACACTTGTAGTCGTCTAGGCGTGTTCCATAATAGAAAAGATCATGTGTGGTCATCTGGACTAGTTGGTAAATTTCTCTTGCTCGAGTGACACTTCAGAGTGAGTATTTCCAAAATGACCAAGTCTGTGACAACTCCAAAGCTTAAAGGTGCACTATGCAATTTTTTATGTATAAAAAAGAGTTTATATTAGTGCGTATTTGACCTTTCAGTGACCCAGTTACTGTATGGGCTTGGCACCATTGCTTTCCACCACGGTGGCTCCTATGATGCTTCATAGGGCTGCAACTAACAATTATTTTATAATCGATTAATCTATCCATTATTTTTACGATTAATCGATTAATCGCTTGGCTGTGAATGGTGTAGGAAAATTATATTAAAAAAATAATAAATGTTATCACATTATAGCTTAAGTCACGCTGTTTAAGGAAGTGTTCATGGAGTAAACTAAAGGGAAATGTTTTTTGAAGGCTCTATTCATGAAATTTACATTGTACAAACCACTACAGACCCTAAATATAAAATCAAAGTAGGTTTTCATCAAAAATACTTTTTTTGGGTCATTTTTGCTCCATTTTAGTCTATGTGAACCAGAAAACGATTAATTGATTACTAAAATAGTTGTTGACAATTTGAATAATCAATTAGTCGTCGATTAATCGATTAGTCGTTTCAGCCCTAATGCTTCAGGATACATTTTTTTTATTTATTTTTTAGGATTTTTGGTAGGTTTTTGGAATGGAATTTATATGTAACCATGGATACAGTTCCATCGGCAGTGAAAACCCCCAAAAAATAAAAATGTATCCTGGGGTAGCACAGGAGACCTATTTGCCTACTGGGGCTATAACAATAAATAAAAACATGGATATATCCCGCTCTGTCGCCTGCCCACCTGGTTTTGAACAAGAACAGTATCCACACGGTCAGCGGCCAAGCAGCAGTCAGGCCATCAGGACGCTAGGTAAAGGTGCTCTGCAAACCACCAGCACATCTGCTGAGTCACTGAAAGGTCAAATATTATCATCAACTTTTCTCTTTTTTTTTTTTTTTTTTTACATAAAAAGTTGCACAGTGCATCTTTAACCCCTTATAGGGCACTCATTGAAATACTTTGAAATAAATCATTTCAACTTAAGATCGTTATTGGGGGACATAACACATTGTTCGTTATCATGTAGAAAATCAATGTGAGCGTAGCAAATATGTTACTATATTTGGTTCCTTGCCCTAACCTGGTAAAAAAAAAAAAATTACTGTGTGTGAGTCGATGACGCAGATTGGCAGCCTCGCTTCCGTCAGTCTACCCCAGGGGCAGCTGTGGCTACAATTGCTGGGTTGCAGGTGACATCACAGCATTCTAAAGGCCAATGCTATTGTATGGAGGAAAAATTATTTTATTTTTGAGGAAATTTTTGGTCTTGTACAGAGAGATCATGGACCCAGTGAATGATATTAATGATCATTTTTCTAATTCATAAATTTTCTTTTGAGCTACGACTTGTGAAAGTGTAATGCTGTTAATAGGAAAAACTGGCTCCTGCCCCCCGCTGGGCCCGATGACATCATCACATTCTAGAACCTGCAACCCAGCAATAGAAGCTTACCACCACCGAGTATGGAGTGAAAAAATAGCGCAATGTAAAGCGTCTTTGAGTGTCCACAAAAGCGCTGTTTAAAACGAATGCATTATTATTATTATTATAGCGCGGCCGGTCTCTGCTGATTGTGACGTAGGGTGATCTCTTCTGATTGGCTGAGTGAGGACTGCATGCTTCTTTATCTTACTGATGTGCAGCAGGGAGGCCATATGTTAAAGGAATAGGCCACCGTTTTTACATACTAAGATATGTTCTTAGCTCACTTTAGTCGAGTTAATATATCCCCGTCTGGTCTTTGTCCGCGCGCTCTGTCACGCAAACGGAGCACATACGCAGCCTCTCCCACATGTCACATAGCTCCGAAAAAGCTCACGATAGAAGCTACCAAGCTCTTCCACGTGTTCCCTATTTAAATAAAGTTACGTGAAGTGTTTTCATGCGAAGTATATTTACCCAGAAATGTAGCATGTCGATTTTATAAGCAAATAAAAAGGGGGACTATATTGTGAGGCGTAATGACTTCCCCCGCTCACTTCCGTCAATAACCTTTAGAAGTTACTGCGCGGACGTTTTACTCCTCGTATCATTACGCCTCACAATATAGTCCCCCTTTTTATTTGCTTATAAAATCGACATGCTACATTTCTGGGTAAATATACTTCGCATGAAAACACTTCACGTAACTTTATTTAAATAGGGAACACGTGGAAGAGCTTGGTAGCTTCTATCGTGAGCTTTTTCGGAGCTATGTGACATGTGGGAGAGGCTGCGTATGTGCTCCGTTTGCGTGACAGAGCGCGCGGACAAAGACCAGACGGGGATATATTAACACGTCTAAAGTGAGCTAAGAACATATCTTGGTATGTAAAAACGGTGGCCTATTCCTTTAAGTGTGCGCAAATTACCAAAAATATTCGCTTGCCCTATAAAGGGTTAATGTCAGTGGTTTTATAGCACTTTTCATATTCATATTTGTATTTTGTTTGTACTTATTTATTTAAAAGGGACAATGCATTTACACAAAGTACAGTATACTTAAAATGCAGGATTATAGCTCAAGCTAATTTCCATCCTCTGTCCCCAACCGGACCAGGCCCGGCTACACCACACACCACTCACTCTGCAGAGCATCAATCAGTCCTTAACATTTGTTCTGCACATTCACCCCTGCACTCACTCACACAGTCCTATACCTTCTAAAACCCACACACTTTACACCTACACACACCCGCATTCCCATAACCACACACTTTACACCCACACCCCCATACCCACACACTTTCCACCCGCCTTCCATACCCACTCACTTTCCACCCGCCCCCCATGCCCGCACACCTTTCACCCACCCGCCCTCCCATACCCACACACTTTCCACCCGCATCCACCCTCATTCCCATACCCACACCCACCCTCACCCTGCAACCAGCCCAGTCTCCTAAAATTGTAATGCTTCTGATAATAAAAGGTTACTTCTACCTAACATACACTCTCATACTACATATCCAATACTGTACATTGTCCAATGTTAAAACATATAAACAAAACATTTCTTTGCCAGAGTTCAGGTTATGCCAGGTTGTGTGGGCAGTTTTGATTGTCCAATAGCAATGACTTGAGATGTTTGGTGAACAAGCTAATTGTAGGCATCTCTTTTATGCTCGGTGGTATAGTGTTCCAAGTTTGAGAGGCTCGGAAGGAGAATACTGCTTGTCCAAAGGCACAAGTCACACCCAAAGCGCTTCACACATGAAAGGGAGAGGGTTCATTCACTCCATGCTGATAAGTTACATTTGTAGCCACAGTTTCCCCTGGGGTAGACTGACAGAAGTGCGGCTGCTCACATCTGCGCCGACGGTCCCTCTGACCACCACCAACCTCACACATAGGCATTGGGTGAAGTGGGGGAAAACAGATGTCTCGCCCAAGGACACAACGACAGTCTGCACCTGCAGGGGCCGGGATTCGAACCCCCGACCTTCCCACTCTACCATTTGCACCACTGTCACCCAGTCATTCTAAAGGGTGATTACATACACCCAAAGAAAAGAGGAAAATGAGCCAAAAAGCTTGTTATCAGTGACATGCATTGTCTCCAGTAAAGTTGTATAATGGTTTTCAAGAATCATGTCTTCTGCTGGAGTAAAATTGTTAGCTAACCACCCTTTTAATCCATTGTAGACTTGACAGCTGGACAGAGGCAGTGACGGGCAAAAGATTTGTTGTTAAAATTGCAAAGGAAAAACAACAGCTACTATAATCATCCAGCCCTCCTGGAGCCACTCCGCTGCTGTGAGTGAATAGACACATAACCACAGGCAATCGCGTGTGCTCTTAAACCCATTTCAGATTATTTTGTATTGGAATCCGCAAGGACATTATCCGGTGCTAGAAAAACAGTGTGAATAGATTTGTGGCAAGCTGCGTTCTGCCTTCCACTCTTTAATGCCGTGCAAATAGGAAGCATACTGTTAAGACAGATAGGAATTGATTTGCTAAATCGCGGCGTGAATCATTAGCTTTGACAAAACACAACAACAAAACTTCATTTGTTCCCTCAGCGACGCAGCACTTAAAAGAACTCTTTTAATGTTATTGCGTATGGATCCACACTGGCCTTGCACTAATACTATACATCAATAGAGCCATTACCGCAATGTGCCGCAGAGGTAATGCTTTTATGAATAGTATATTTCGCAAAAGGGGAACCATTTCTGATAACTATGACTTAAAAGTTTTACAAAAGAAAGTATGTACTCTCACCTGGCCAAAAACAGTAAACTCTCCAAATAAAAATGTCTATTAAAACTAGATGCATGTCCAAAATGCTTATGCATCACTGGAAACAGAACAAAAGATGGCTTTTCTAGGTGGACATTGTGTCAGTTACAATGTCAAAGGTTCTCTAGTTCTAAAAAATCCAAATTACATGTAAATTCAAATTGCTCTCCTGAAGATATACTTCATTGGAGTCCAAATTCACTTTACTAGAACCCACCATGTGTGCGGAATTGCAGACGCCTAGGTCTAAATAGTATGCTGAATAGTATAATGACAATATTAATGCAAAATGCAGTGAGTCATTTTCTCTTCATCTATGTTTAGCAAAATGGCCGCCTTTGTTAGTCATAAAAGAGCCCTTCATCAGCTCTTCATTCACGGTCGATATGGACCATGGCATATTGTTGGACGGAGACAATCGCTACTCTGATTTAGAGATGTCGACTATAAAATCAATGGCCCTTTGGATATTTTCGACAAGTTTGACTTTGTGTGGACAGGGCCTATGTCGGGGAAAGGTGGACGCTGAACTCCTCCAGAAGCTACAGTGGGGGTTAAGAGGTTAAATTAAATTGTTTTTTTGGGTGGGTGGGGGAGATGTTTTCCTGTGAAAAGGCGGCAGCAAATGACGATTTTCTTTCAACTCTTGGAAGAAACAAAGCACCTGAAAGCTTGCATTTGCCTGTTACAAAAGACGGCCTTGGTTTTGCATTGGAACACATAAATGAGTGAAACGCTTTTGTTCCATCTTCTTTTTTCTTCCTGCTGCAACAGCTTTCTATTGCTTACCTTGAATTATTGATTAGTGACAGCGAATAAAGGTCAAAGGCTCAGAGATTTACGTCTTGTGTCTTGGGTAGGCTCACAACAAAAACGTTTCTTTAGAGAAAAGGCATTTTTAACATCGATCGAATAATCACCCATCTGTAATGATATGGACGGTTCTCACAGATGGCGCGACAACCAAAGACAGTGCTCAGAGACAGGTTTTGCTGATTCCATGTCATCTACGTCTCTCATCGCCACAGAAGGATCGCTCTGACTGGCTGCATGTTACATCCACTAATCATCACGCTTGTCTCGTTTGATAAACTGATTAAAGCAACAAAAAAAAGCAAAAAGAAATCAAGATGAAAGCCACGAAAGAGCAACACAATTGTGACAAAAATGTGATGAAAGAGTGACTAAAACACAACAAAAAAACTACAAAAACGCGACAAAAACGCTAAAAAAATGCGTCCAAAAAGCGGCGGCAATAAAGCTACAATCAGTTTTGTAGGGGGGGTAAAGGTGAAACTGCAGAGTTAAAAAACAAGGTAACCTAACAATGGCTGCAATATCAAGTGATCAAAATCTGACAGAATACTCGCACGGGACACCTCAGGCAAAATCGATTTATTCGAAGACAGTCCAGTCAAAAACACACCTATAGCACTCACAGCTTTCATGCCGCTTTGAGTCATCCTGTTAAACCGTGAGTTTGCCTTCACTGGATTTTGTTGCTTCTGACCAGTTCTGTACTCTATCACAAGTGATTTTTAGTCTGGGGACCACCAATTCATTTTCTCGTTGAAGAGGTGTGGTTTACGATCGTCCAAAGCCGTTTGTTGGGCGCCACGAATGTCTATCATGCGTCTGCACGTAGCCACAGCCAATCGTATCATCGTATCCGATGACGTCTAACGTACCCGCTGCAAATTTTAGAGCTGAACTATTTAGAACACAGTCTACAGTTTGATCGAAAAATGGCATTGTGTCTGCTACCGTCATGTTGGATTTTTTTAAATCCGTAAACAAACGAGACGCTTCCGTTTGTCGAATAGTGCGTCTTCGTCTCAAGGTCAAGGTCAAAGTTTATTTATAAAGCACATTTAAAATACAGTTGACACTGCCCAAAGTGCTGTACATGTTTCAGTGAGAGACAAATATATATATATATACATACACACGCTACAAAATAACAACATGGAATGCTCAACTCAGCTCGTGTTAAAAGCCAATGCATAAAGCCTCAATGGATGAGGCTGATCGAATGCTCAAAGGGAGCTCGTTCCAAAGTTTGGGTCCAGCGACTGCAAACGCTCTGTCACCTCGGGTTTTTTTCTTAGAGCGGGGACAGGTTAAAAGCTGTTGGTCACATGACCGCAGGGCTCTCACAGGAGAATGCAAAGTCAACATTTTAGACAGATACTCTGGAGCCAGGCCATTCAGTGATTTAAAAAACAACAATAGGATTTTAAATTGTATCCTGAAGGGCACCGGGAGCCAATGAAGAGACTGTTGCACAGGAGTGATGTGTGTCTTGCTGTCCCTCCTCGTTCTGTGATTGTTTGAAATTATTCGAGCACACACAGCAGTCTGGCATTAGCCAGGCTAACGCTAAGGTAGGGCTGGGCACCATTAAACGATACCAGTCCCGAATCGAAAAAATAAAAGCATGATGATGCTGTTGGTCATCAAAATTTAAGAAAAAATAAAGTTCAACAAAATAAAGAAAAAAATGGGAAAAAGTAGTGGAAAAATTGGGGAAATTTAGAGAAAAAATTGGGGAAGTATTTTCTCTGCCCTTTTGTAGTTAAAGGAATTGTTTTGGTGGTTTCATCTCAAACAAATACTACAAATGCAAAAGACAGAATGAAAGGAATACATTAACATTATTCATCTGTTTCATGGTTCTATATGACAAATACTTTTGTATAGGTATCAAAAAAGTATTGTTGAGATATCGGTATCAAAAACCAAGTATCGTTTAAGTACCGGTAACACATTTTTCTTTACGGTACTACGCCTCATTTACACCGAGTACGATTTGCCCGTTTTACACATGTCAAATCACTCATTCTAGTTTACACAGTGTCCATACGCTTTTAATCCGTCATGTAATAATGCAGCCTTTTAATCACATTTAAATCAGTGATAACAGCTTTCTTTCTGACTTTAAAGGGACTATACAAGTTTTTCTGTAGAATTAATTTCTGTAATTAATTCTATGTTGATGTTTTTATTGATTGTATTTGTTTTCTTATATTTATGCAACTGTGAAGCACTTTGAATTGCCTTGTGTATGAATTGTGCTCTACAAATAAACTTGCCTTGCCTATACGATTTTAAAAATGTTAAAATTATATATTTTACTCCTCCTACATGTTCCAGCTATGTCCTAATGTGTAGAATGGGCCTAGACCTACTAAGTTGTGCGGATCTTTTATTCTCTAACTATTTCTCAGTCCTTGATCCTGCACACTTACTTAGGCCTGTGGATGTGCGTGTCTTTACCCACAACCTAGACCTATTCCCCACAGCTGCCTCTAAAATCCTGCACTGTCACTCAAAAAGGTGTTAAAGTGCCATCATGCACGAGCTTAATACAGAAGCTGCAGTTACATGTATGACCTGAGGTGGCAGCAGTGAGTAAAAAATGGCTAACTTGCATCTAGCCCCTTCAAAACGCAATATAAGAGCTTCTGTTTACCTCCTCAAGAAACATCACATGGAGCTGCCGTTGGTCTGTGTCCTCTCCTCCAGCTCCTCTCAAGATCTGCCTGTTTGTTCTCATCTTTCCCCCTCGGTCTTCTGCTTGTCTGTTGTCCTCTGTCCTCCTCTCCTTGTCTCTGAACTTCTCTGATCATCCCCATCCTGCAATCCTACGTCTGAAGCAAACGTGCACCCGGCCCCCGGAGTTTTCCCGGAGTTTCACATCATAGCGAGTTTGTGTGAGAGAAAAAGAAAGGCGTGTGAGCAATGGGCCTCAGCGCAGTCCCGGTGGACAGACCCGGCTTTAGCTCGCTCATTTTCGGCCGAAGAGAAGAGAAGAGATGCGTAGGTAACTTCCAGGAAAGTTTGGAGATTTGGAGTTGTGTTACGCTGTTTATTGTCCCACCAAAAAGCGGAAAAGCAGTTCCGTCTTGACGTTATTGTTAAAACTAGGTAATTATCCGGTGTTTTGCCCTTTTGTGGAGCACATGGCTCATTAAGAAGCATGAACAACTTCTGTGCTGTAGAAAAAAGCCTTTGATGACACTCAAAAATAGATGCATATTCCTATCGTTATGAAGCCTAGGCGTTAATTCAACATGGTAGACTAATTTCAGCATCACCTACGTCCAGCCAATGATCGCTTCCGAGAGGGCCACACCTCCACCTCAGCCCATCAGCGTAAGAGCCGCACCTCCGTCTCAGCCAATCATCGCCCTCGGTCCCGCTTTTGAGCCCCAGCCATCATGGTTCGTTCGCTTCCCAGCGGCGCTGTGACCCGCCTCCACCCCATCTCCGCCTCTTCTGACCATGGCTTCTACCTGCTGCAGCTTCCAAACCACCACCAGTGTCCAGGCTCCGGGGAAAGACATCCCTAACTCCAAGCTGTTCATCCATTCTGACTTTCATACGCTGTCGATTCGATGTCAACCGCCGGGGTCTGATCGCCAAAACTAATATACATGTCAATAAATCTTCCTAGTCGCTGCTTTTGTCTGTTTGAGTCAATCGAGGTTGAAATGGCAGACGTACAAAAATGGGCCGTGGACATAACGTACTCGGTGTAAAAGGGTGCACTTTATGTTCCGTGGGTCCACACTGTAAATTCCAACTCATTGCGCTTACTTGGGATAAGTTGTAAACCCGATGCATAACTATTACTCCCAATGTTAAGCCATGATTACTAGTAACGCTAGTATGATTAAGACGGCTTTCACAGTATTCATTGCTTATGATACAAGTTCTGATTACTAGACATGTTAGTACTGACAACTGGTAATTCAGAGTACTGGTTACTTTTGTTACTTAAATATGGCCTTAACCTGTACTATTATGCTTAGTACTGGTTAATGGAATATTCCTGTTCCCTTTATGGTTTATTGGTTATTCCCATTATTGAAGTTTTACAAATTTAGTACAAGATATAAATGTTGTAATAAAGCAAAACAAAGTGTAGTTATAAAGTCAATTTATTTAACATTAACACAGTGTAAAACACTTACATTTTTAGGTGCAGTTAATGATAGAACATCTCTATTTCTGCAGTTATAGTTCACATCAGTCCAAACAGGTGGATGAGTCTGTACTGAGCCGATGAAGACGAGGAGCTGAAGTGTCTCAGAAGGTTCCACAGACTCTGTACATGCAGCAGGTTCTGCAGACTCACAGCAGGAGGAAGGGCATCTTTGTAAATCACCGTCAAGTCTTCATCAGTGTGGTCAGATTTCTGTAAGACATAAAAACAACAAAAATACTTTAGATACAAGTCCCTATGGCAAGACCAAAACCTACAGGTAAAATGTTGCTTTGTCTCATCCAAACATCTCAGCTCTGACTCTGTCTCACCTCTGTGTGTTCAGCTCCAGCCTCAGCAGATCCTTCAACAGCTGCTCTTCAGTCTGACACACACAAAAGCATTCATAAGTGTTATTTCACATCCAACTTCAGGCCAATTTGTCCAAATACAGTGGGGGAAAAAAAGTATTTGGTCAGTTTCACATAGACATTCTATTCGATTTTGGCCAAATACTTTTTTTCCCCACTGTATAATGATTAGTGCTGTCTTACCAACTGCCTAGATGCTGAGATCGTCTCAAAGTTTTTACAGCAGTTCAGATTTCTGTAAAACAAAGAATTACAGTAAGTAATCACAGTAAAAAGACTATGAACGTCCTCAGAGTTTTATCACAATGAGGATAAACTATATCATAAAAAATCAGGACTGATAAAAGTCCAAACCACAGGTAAATGTTTTTGACACAAACTTTTGAGTCCGTCTCACCTCAGCGTGTTCAGCTCCGTCTCATCAGGTCTTTCCACAGCTGGACTCCTCAGTCTGACACTGGACACACAAACCATTTAAAAGATTATTTTATTAAATTATATGCTGTTTAAAACACTGATCAGTGCAGTCTTACCTTCGGCCTTGATGCAGAGTCAGTCTCTAAATCTTTACATTTGTCATTGTCTGGGGAAAAAATAAAAACTTTAATTAACCAGTGGTCTTAGATGTACATTAATTTAATGCAGTGAGTTGTTAAATGGTGAGTGCAAACTGAAAAATATAATATGCCATTTTGTGGACAGGCTGCACTTGATTTAACATTTGAAGTAATGAGTATTACAGTAATATGGCCAAAGCTAATATGTGCTGTAAATGCAGCATGAGTTTAAAATACAAACATGACTGTACTGCTGCTGCACTTTTGCACGAGAACACTCTATTTTCTGTCTTTAAATGACACGTCTGGAGCTTAACTACTTAAATTTGTATCACTAGTATTAGACAGGCCACTGTGCGGTCACCAAATTAAATAACAAATGTGTTTTAAGGTAAAGCAAGAGCGTTATTGCATTTTTCAAATATAGAAAATATTGAAAATAGTAACAATGCATCAAACTCTCAGAGCAAACACAAATATATCCAAAGACACACTCACCTTATGTGGATTAATGAGAAATAAAACAGGAAAGGTCCTGTTTTCTGCTGTTTCTGCTGATGATGCACTGAGGGCTGTCGAACACTTCTCTTTTGAATTCAAAACAGTTCAGAGCAACCTGATTGGCTCATTCTGTACATGTGACATATGACCTGAACCAATCACGGGCAGCACAGGTTACAGCTTAGTTTTGCCCATTGCGATTACTAGACAGTCAAGTTCCCATTACAGGGGGGCAGTAGAGGACACTGGGGGGGTTAGTGAGAGTTACTAAAACCATGTACTGGATAAAGAGAAAAGCAAGTCAAGCCAATGTTCAGCCTATATTATTCAAAACGGGCAAATCCTAGTAAGTGGGACAGAATCTGATAATGGATAGTTTGGATTGTGCATGAGCACAACAGGACGACAACTAATCATTACTGGCATCATGTAAAGTTAGTCAGTACTTGTAAAACCCTGTTTTTGGAGCAGAAACATGTTGCTGTAAAACGGAAAAGCAATTAATCATAATTTTCTCTTGAAAATGTACTTCTTACATGGAATAGAGGGTAAATGCTGAAAATTTCAGGTCTCCTAGTAATTATAACACTTTATTTCATGTTACCACCTCAATCGGAATTTACAGTGCAGGTAGATATCTCCTCATTATTAGGTTTTGCTGTAGGTTGAGCGCCTCAACACGCACAACTCCATGGCGTCCATTGCTTTTGTGGAAATATGTGTCTTCTTGTTTTCTAAATAATATAATATGTTCTTAGCTTAAAGTGAGATAACAGTTGTTTCTCTGCTATCTCCTGTGACCTCCTGTTGACCTAAGCTGGCCTTCCTGCTGACCATGCAATAAAGTTAGATTGCAGTTGTTCAATTGTTGTTACAGTTGTATTTACGACATCTGTTGAAAGACATCTGTTTTAGTGTCCTGTTAAAGAATGCTTTGATGCTTTGACCTTATAGATCAGCCCCTTTGGTATAAAAGCTTGGTGTTTTGTTAAACCGTCAGACTCTCCTGCGACTGTCTTCACTCTGTCATCTTGTGCTAATAAAGGCTCTAAGAACTACTTTTCTTTTAGCATTTTTGTTGGCCACAACATCCACACTTTGCTCTCGGTGGGTTGTGTTCCGGGTTAGCTGGGTCCCCACATGTGAAGTGCAGTAGCCCTTGCAGTATTGCCTTGGCTCGTGGTCTACCTCTTTTTATAGGAAATGCACTTCAAATGCACTATCATTTTAGTGACTTCTAGGTGGACCTGGACACCAACGCTGCGGTCTTGTTTTGCTTCTGCCTATTGCTTTTGTGACTTGCTTCTTTATGATTTCTCTTCATGGGTTTTCTATAGTTTAACGATAGCAACGGAAACGAGGATGAAAACGCAACAAAATGTGACAAAAAAGCCACAAAAGAACGACGAAGCACAACAAAAAAAGCTAGGGTGATGGCAACGTGACTAAAGAGCAACAAAAAATGTTATAGAAAAGCAACAATAGCACAACAAAGAAGTGACGAAAGAGCGACAATAAGACAAAAGAGGGGGGAAAAAAACTGGCGAAATCACGATTAAAAAGGAAAAAAGATCTATAAAATAGCAACAGAAACATGACAAAAAGAAAACACAAAAACTTGACAGAAACATGAAAAAAAAATAAAAACGACAAAAACACAGTGACAACGCATCAAAACAGTTAAGGTCAGTTTTGTAGGCCTTAGCTTTCAAATTAAGCATTACACTGTTGCCCTCTGGTCGAGAAGCTTTTAGATTTGGGTAATGCCGAACTGGAGAAAATGCACTTAGTAAAGGTTAACTTAAAAACCGATAAGGGCTTACCTCATAGCAGCTGCTATGAACCAAATGGGATTCAGCCGAAAGCTTATAGATACAGACGGCATCTCGTCATAGGAGGGGGCGTGGTTTCGCCGAGGGGGAAAATAGAATCTTTAGAGAAACACAATTTTCCCTCTTTTTAGACATTTTTTGGTGGAATATGAACTTATTTATCACACATAAATAAAGTCCAGTGTAAATCGGGCCCAAATGGATATTTTCTCACAGCAGATTGTGCAGTAGAAGTGAAAAAACGGCAGTTGTAGCAAGCGCTAGCTAACCGTTAGCATTAGCCCGATGCTAACATGTAGCATTCTGTTAGCATTCTCCGTCATTCATGTATTTATGGGCTGTTGAACCACTTTGCTCCTCTCCATGTCTTTGTATCATTATTTAGTAGAAACTATGTTCAAATTTCAGCATTTGCTAAAGTAGTTTTTGAATAATTAGAGAACATTTTCATTTTTTCAAAATTGTTTTCCCCCTTAACTGTTTTCAAAAATGACCATATATGGGCGATTCCAGAGATGCCGTCTGTATCTATGCAAACTAACTGAAACTAACTGAAATGCGAACTAACTTTACAACTTTACTTCTGTGGACCAAACTGTCTAAAGTCAACTAAAGGGTGAAATGAGAGCAGAAAGATAAAAATACAAGACAGAAATGAATGAAACCATGTAAAAGGGAACATGCAGTCCTTTTGGTAGAACCTGTAGAAAATGTACTCGGTTCAGGTGAGAGTGAAGAGGTTACGCTACAATCAAGCATCGTATATCCACAATTGTCCCTGAAAATGTCTTAAAGCATGGGAAAAAGAGGCATATATCAAAAGTCGGAGAACCAAACAGGAGTAGGGGTTAGATGTGAACTTGCAAGCAGCGCCTTCCTCATTATCCCCAACGCACAAACACCGACGCACTGAGAGACTGAACTCTGAGACGAGTACATGCTGTACTAACAAACAGCAAGAAACATACTGTTACTGGGTCTTAAGTTCTTCGGGAAACCTTTGCATGTGTGTGTGTCATATTTTACAACTTAAAATCATGTACGCACTTTTTAGAGCAGGTGTTCTCGCTGTGTTTGGAGAAGCCTTATAAAAAAAAAGTAAAGACTGAATTACAGTAGTCGATACGAGATGAGGTGAAAGCGTGGATGATCGTCTCAAGGTCCAATTTAATCATGAACACTTCACCTCTAAAGGGAGTCCACTTATATCGCTTGTATCAGATTTTAATAGGATCAACCCTGTACAACACTGGGTCGGTTTGCAAGGTCAGGAAAATCAAATAGCTGAAGTAATCCAATGGTGCTTTATAGTCACGTCAGAAATCATGATGCGAAACTTCGGTGTGCATATCAAGTCAGTTGTTGATTTTTAGGCCCTGTCCACTCGAAGTCAAGCTCAGGACTAAATGCAAAAGAGTCGGCATGAACTACATTTCCCGTGCGGAACATACGCAAGCAAACAGGAAGTGGAGTAAACCAATCAGCGAAGGGCAATCGGTGCCGTTTTTAGCGGTTCTTTGTTAATGTTCAGGATTGTGAATCACAAAACCTACTGTCGATGTGAGAGAGAAACACTGCTCAACGCGTGACCGCAAATAAACGGTGCTGATAGCACGGATCTGTTATATCCATCTTTTATATCCATCCCCATGTATGAAATATATACTGGGTTGCATAACTTTTCAACATTTTGCAACATTATTTTTTTATAAATAAAAACCTGAAAAGTGTGATGTGCATAAGTACCTGTTACCTGTTTTGTGCAACCCATTGCCTTCAGAAGTTGAATGAAGATTTCTGAATGATCACATGTTGATCCAATGACTTAATAGAGTCTACCTCTGTGTAATCTAATGTATAAAAATATTTTCAAAGCTTTGAGCATCTCTCAAAGTACAGTTAAATACACAATCCAGCAATGGAAAGAGTCTGGCATCACTGCAAACCTACCAAGATCCAACTGTCCTCCTAAACTTACTGACCGAACAAGAACAGCACTGACCAGAGCTGTTACGGAGAAGCCTATGATGACCCCGAATGAACTGCAGAGAGCTACAGCTCAGGTGGGGGAAACTGTCCACAGAACAACTACTAGTCGTACACTGCACAAATCTGGCCTTTATGGCAGAGAGGCATTTAAAAAAAAAAAAAAACATTAGAAGTCCTGTTTGCTGGTTGCCAGAAGCCACATGGAGGCCACATGTCAAACAGAAAACAGAACTTCTAATCCCGCTTCCTGAAGGTGCACTGTCGTTGTGTCCTTGGGCAAGACTCTTCACCCACCTTGCCTCCAGTGTCTGCGTACATTCAGTATGAATAAGAGTGTGAATGGGTGAGTGGTTCCTTGCTGTAAAGCATTTCAAGTGCCTAATGTAGGTGGAGCAGCGCTATATAATTTGAGACCATTTATCACTAACCAAATATTTGGTAACCCGGGGGCTTATTCGGGTTTTTAGTAGTGTTTACATGGCTGTGCACAATGAAAGGGTTTTTGACTGCCCGTACATGTAATCATTGACCGGTTAATGGTGCTGCACTTTTGCAAAAAAAACTCAACAGCACTTTATTGTCTTCAATGTTCTTCTTTATAACCACATTTTGTATTTACTTCATGGATAACTTATTTTATTTTGTATTAAAAAACTCTTGTAAATTATATCTTTTGTTACATTATTTTGACTTCCTTACTGGTTACCATATGCTCAAGTGTGCAAGATTATAAAGGAATCAGATCACATCTACAGTATATCAGAATCTAAGTTTTTACTGTTTACATTCCACTTCAGTAATGTGAGAACTCCAGAAATCAGACCATGATCAGATTTTCGGTCTGCATGTCAACGTAGCTCGTGACATTTAGCGATGTCCCGCCTGGAGGGGCCACATGAGAAACGAGTGTCTCTGGTGAACAGAGGATGTCTGTTGCTAGGGAACAACACAAAGCCATCTGAAGCCTGGGACTTCCTGCAGTGCGACTCGGAAACATGAGGCTGGGTGCTGGAAGAAAAGAGAAGTCTTCAGAGGAACAGGAGTGTGTTAGTGGAGCCAGAGCAATTTGGAGAGGGGGAAAAAAACATACCTGTTTGTTTTCTCTTTTGGGAGAAAAACATGTCTTCTTCAGCTTTTGGATAATGCTGTAAGACAAGTCACACTGGATTTGAAATTCTAGTAAAAGAAGCAAACAGAGACATCACTGCAATACCAGATAGCTTTCTGGATAAAGGTGGAAAAAATAGTCTGACTAGAAGTTTGTCTCTTCAGCTTTTGAAATACTTGGGTAATCTTGGGTATGGCAGGATGTATATATGACTTTTATAAGAAATGGAAGTAAAAAGACTCAAGGAAAATAAAGTAGTTTAAAACGAGTGAATGGGGGAAAAAAACGTATTTTTAGAGATATTTAGATTTAATTATTTTTTTTATTCAAAGCTCAATAAATCAGGCCTGAAATTAGATATAGCTGTAGGAGATGCTAAAGTGAAGATATGGAATGAAAACGTCGTTTGGAGAAAACGTCTGCGGCGGTCTACCAGAAAGGAAGTTACAATATGTTGATTATAGCATCAGGACGCCTTTTGCAGAACCCGAGGATACAAAATATGTTGATGTTCCAGTTACTTATTGGATATCTCCAGCTCACTAGCAACAAAGAGTCATAAAATAAGCATTGTAAAGGGTAAGTTTGGACTTTTTTATACTGTGACATAAACAAGATGTTAAGGGAGAAATAATACTCCTGAAAGTTATTTAGCTGCTAGCATAATGTTGACCCTTGAAGTTATATCATATTTGGTTGATTAATTGGTTCGCAGACTGACTCTAACTTCTCTACACAAGGGAGAATCTGCCTGCCAAGCTCGGGAAGACAGGCTGTTTCTACAACCTGTAGAAAACCACAAAAGTTCAACAAGTTCAGCGAGTTAGCAGCACCGAAAAAAAGCCTGTGGGGTGGTTTGATTTGAAATAGCTCTATGAGGCTCACTGCTAATGCCAAACAGTTAAAGTGTACTCGACAGCTAAAATAATGGTTTTGGTCTCCCTGGTTTACATGTTTGTGTTTGTTTTCTTTGTGTGCGATGGGCACAGAATGTGACATACAAGAAGGAAAATTCCCATAACTTGCAGTGCAATCATACTGTACCAATGGGTCGTGAGCGAGTCCCAGTCCAAGGAATATAAGACTCTCCCTCTCACTTATGTAGAACTGATTTTCAACTTTAAAATTGTGACTTCACTTTGAAAACACATCAAAACTATGATTCATTCTTAATCCAAGATGTCATTGCAAAAACATGCTCACTGGCTATAAGGGAGGCCGAACTGCTCTCAGAGTCAGTTGTTAATCAGGTGTGTCAGTGTGGTCTTCCCTGTAGTCTAACGGTTTCTCCAAGCTGTCTGAAGCTCTATGGAAAATCCCATTGAAGCTCTGCTTTTATAAAACAACATTTGATTGGCTAACGGTGAAGCTCAGCTTCAAAGCAGGGGGCCATGTGGAACACACTCGCCAGTTGAAAGGCTGTCTCCACTAAAAGGGGAAAAAAAGCTCCTGTTCGGTGTTTGAGAGCAGCATTAGCATTAGCATTAGTATTTGCTGCGGTCCCTGTGAAGCTACAAGAGGAAAACTAAAGCTGTTGAGTCCAAACATGAAAGGGATGGACTTTATTTCAGTCATGGTCGACATGTTTTATGGAAGTTTTCAAAACAATTTGTCCATGGAGTGTAAAAAAATGTTTCCTGGCGTCATCTCCTCCTGCTTTGTGCTGCTATTAGCCACATGCTCAACATCATGATTCAAACACAACAGTTCAGAGTTAGCCCAAATGTGGACCTGGTTTCTTACTTTTATATTGTTCCAGACACAGGCCCGATTTATGTTTTTCCCAGTGGGTGCGTTGTTGCTACGGTTCGTACGTGGCTTAGAATAGTATATTTTCCTCTAAATATTAGGCCCAATTTAAATGTTGAATTTTAACATTTTGTTCAAACTGAAACTAACTAACTAAAAGTCCATGATAATTACTTTAATATATTATGAGCTTCCCCTGCTTTAAAGACCACCAGCCACCACTGCTCTTGCGGTTTCAAGTTTTCATTGCTATTTACTTGTTAATCGTTCAAATTTGACCCAGCCGTGATTACCGCTGGGAGAGATTGTCCCAGTGCAATGTCACGCTATAGATAACAATAGACCTATAGAAATCCATAAACCAACCATTAATTAAGTGTAAGTCGTTAAATTTTGTTATATAGATGTTTATAATGTTCTTCCAGTCTAGTATAAAGCCAACAGAAAGATATTGCCAATAACTATCCAAGCAAGGTTTGAACAAAGCGAAAGTCATTACAATCTGAAAAGAACAGACATCTTAGAAAAAGAACCAAAGAAATGGAACAGACTGTCACAGGAAAAGGAATTAATTTAAGGAAAGAACTTCACAAAGAAATCAAAGAGTCAGGAACTATCCTTGCATTCAAGAAGCATAAGCTACAATATTAAGGCGAGACACGGCAGATTAAAATGAAATGACTTTTCACGCAGTGGTCAATGTAGAGAATCTGAAACTAGTTTTCTTCTTTAACATCTTAGTTTCTTAAATTCACCCTTTGCTTATTTTATGACGTTCTGTCCACGAACAAGCTGGACACCCCTCACCTGCCCCCGCACCATATCAACACAAACAGGGGCGGGGATTGCAAATGTTTAGTGCAGTTGTGGGGGTCGGAACACCCTGGGCTTCGCGGGACACTGAAGTGAGGATTGCAAGATGACTGAGACAATATTCTTTACATTTCTGACATTGAATATTATGTATTTTTGATTGAAAACTGCATATTTTAGTGAAATTAAACCAAATATCAAAATACAGCATCCAAACTAACTAAGTAAGTGCTTTATTTGTCATCGTACAAGCCGAAACACGAACGATTGTGTTCAGGTGTTAGTCCTGAGCTGCTGCCACTAAGCCGCGCTGCCACTGTGGGTCAACCTGGCCGGCATGTTTTTGGAGGTCGGGGAAACTGGAGCCTTCAGTGCTCCTCCATTCCTCTGAAACCGTGCACCGCCTCCTGGGTTTGTCCCTGTTTCAGAGCATGGCATCCTGCACTGGTCAGCTCCTCCCTCCTCTTCCTCCTGTGCAGCTCTCTCCGCTCCACAACAGTCTTTTGCCATCTTCTGGGAAGAGCTTAGCAGTTCATCTGTTTTATTCTACAGTGAACGTCCATTAGGCAGAAGGAATACAAGGCTTGTGTGGCTTAGCTGTGAGTCTTGCCCGGATACCTCCTCTTGTGACAGCTCCACTGTGCTGCAGCTGTGGGGGCTCTTGGTGCCTATTCAGTGTTTCAGAAGAAGAATATGTAACTTTAGACCAGATTTAAAATGTTTGCACCACAAATCATTATCAATGCTAATTACATTTTACAGAGGGGGGTTGTTGGTTGAGTGGTTTGGGGGGCTGTCAAATCATTTTCCTACGTATAGCTACAGAGCAACGGGAAGTGCTGCTGCATATCATATTTACTCTGCTGATAAACATGTGTTGCACACAAGATTATCGACACTTCCTTTCTGTCTTTGAACGCGTCATACGGGCAGCGTGTGGAGGAGGAGTGAGGGCCGTGGATCAGTGCCCCAGGTGGGGGGAGGCAGAGCAGGGTTCATTACTGATACCTACTGACAGAATAAAAAATCCAGGAGTATTTCTGAGGGCTGAGTTTTCTCCAAATTAGGTCTTTATCCCACTCAAGCAACAACATCTCCACTTCAGTAGCTCCTACAGACTCCACACTAACTTGGTTCTATCCATTGTTTAGAGTTTTTTGTTGCTGAAAATAAAGACAATTTTAGCCATTTTTATGTATTATTTTTTTTTTTAAATATATAAGCAAAACACAAAATTATATAAGCAAACACAAAACGACAGAAAACTTGCAATACACTTTTTCCCCCTTATATTTATATCAATAATCCGTAGCAAAAATGTCATATTGATATCTCTAAATGTATTTTTTCCTCATAAACGTGTGATGCCTATTATATAATCTCATCTAATACATTCTTGCACAGCACACTTTCTTTCTTTTTAATGATTGTTTAACACATCAGAGTACAGGAGGCGCCTTGTTTACATCTGAAAAAAAAAACTTGAAGCAGTACAACTAAAAAAAAAAGAAAAAAAAGTCTAGCTCTGCAGTAAGAAGAACAAAGGACTTTTGCAAAGGCGCTAATTATTAGGCTGATAATGACAGGAAAAAGTTTGTCCCCGAAAAAACAAACAAAAAAAAAACAATTCATGTAAATGAGTTTGACTTCAAAGTGAGCCTGGCGCCGCTCGCGGGGAAGTCGCCTGCTCCGAGCGCTTTTAAAGACATTTGTGGTTAAGCGGGACTTTTTTTGGGTTTAATCCCAGAGCTGGTGGAGAGGCAGAAAACCCTGTTAGTTCCACTGCTGTATTGATTGTGTGCACAAATGTCTCGTGTGGATTAGACTGAGGGGATAGCGGGGGGACAAAACAATCACTCCTAGCAAGCGTCTGTTAAATGACAATAACAAAGTCGGCGTGCACTGGGCGCCGTTCAGACGCATTCGGCTTAACTGGAAACACAGACAGCTCTATTTGGCACACGCAGTAATCAGTGTTACAGCAGGGAATCAGCTCAGTAATATATATCTACGGCGCACAAATGCTTCATGACGCGAGGTTATTGGGGAGAAGAATGGCACTGTTGTTTCTACGCTTGGGTTCTTTACTTTCTTATGTTCCCAGTAGCCTGCTTGTAGAGGTCATCGTACGCTTTATGGATATCAAGCTGGGCTATTGAGGTTTGGCTGTAAAACAATGATCTGGACAGGGCCCGTCTTTCCTGTGGCAGAGCGGACAGGGTCCACACCAAACGCGGCCAAGCGTCAGGTTTACATTGAAAATGCATGGAGGATGCGTCTCAGGGCGTGTCCTCCACAGCCTCCTGCGCGGCGCGTTTTGAAAGTTTTCGTGCTTGGTAAGCTTTTGATGCGCCTCCAGGGCGTCCAGTGCGGCCGGCGCTAGAGTTGGGAAATGTTGAACTTTTTGGAGAAATTTGTGAGCGTCGACCAATCAGGAGCTTTCTCCAACAGTGACGTACGTTGTCGCTGAGCCACCGACGCTATGCCGGCCTGCAGATGTAAACAAGTCACAGAGGATTAGCTTCATTGTGAACCAGAGCTACAGCAGTGTTTCATTTACCTTTAACACCCAGGATTAAAAGCGGCGACAAGAAAACTTATTTCAGTGGCTGAATCTGCGCTGGGAATGTGTTTGGGCCTCGAGGATGTCTGTTGTAGCATTACCACCGGAGAAAGCTAATGCTACAAGCTAAATCTCCGGTCCTTATGTGAAAATGAGAAATATGCACAAATAAAGTCAATAAAACCACCGTCTAACCCTCACATATGATTATCCAAAAAAGAAATGTCCACATGTAAAAAGTATGGACTAGGGAAAGATGTAGTCCTGACACAAACCGTAGCTACAGTGCTTTGTTGTCACCATTATTCAGTGGTTTGGGCGGCTCTTCAGCTGAAATTGACACAGAAATAGTAGTTGATTGTAGCGACCCCAGTGGAAATTAAGTTGGAGTTGGAGTGTTTGTCCGAATATAATGAGATATTATCAGTCGAGCTATTACTAGCACAATCAGGAAACCAGACAGCCCTATTGACCTTTCGCAAAAGCCCCGCCCCCATGGCAAATGTTAGCTAGCTCCGTCAAGAAGTGGGGTTTAACGTGCTTGGTGGTGACTCTTTTTGATGCGATACCAGCACAATGTCCTCCAGATCGAGGCCTCTTGTCCCTGTGTGTCCAGGGGTCCAACAAATTCCTCAAATACGTAGCTTCTATGATAAGGTCAACTGTTAGATCCCTTTGTAGTTAGGAACTAGAGCTTCAGAGCTGTTTGCACAATCTGACAGCTAACAGCAAACAGCTGTTTCATAAAAACTACATCACCCATGTAGTATTGGACTACAAAAACACTCCTACTGCAGCCTCTCCATTATCCTGGATAATGTCTGGTAGCAATGGTTGCTATGAGGTATTATTGGACAATGACCATTTTGGGGCGGGTTTGTGTAGAACAGGAAAAATCTCTTGTACACTGTATACTTGCAACACCAGTGTTCCTTTATTTAATGCGGGCAGTGGCCTTCGACAGGCAAAATGTTTTTTATGAATGTATTTTTTACAGTTTTTATTCACTATACTTGGCTTTGTTTTCTGTGTTTGGATGTATGTTTTTTACATATGCTGCTTACGTTTTGCCATAGGCCATTATGACAGCATCATGTGATGCAGCAGGCCACACCCTATTTAAGGATGGCTTCTCATTCATAAAAAACATTTTGCCTGATGAAGGCCACTGGACGGAACATTGCAATAAATAAAGGAACACTGGTGTTGCAAGTATACAGTGTGCGAGAGATTTTTCCTGTTCTACGTTTGGCCTCTATGCCTTCTCTTACACACCTGTTTCAAACAAGAGATGTGCAAAGTAAACCGTCTTTAATTTGGGGCGGGTTTATGTGACAGGTCGATAACAATAACACAAGTCATATCCGAACGGCACGATCGGATATGATTTGATATTGCTCTTTATAAAGTGTTAACTCGTGATTTGTTTATGTTTCGAGTAGGGATGCACTGATACCCATCCATCCATCCAGCATCTTCTCCGCTTTATCCGGGGCCGGGTCGCGGGGGCAGCAGTCTTAGCAGAGATGCCCAGACTTCCCGATCCACACTCACCTCCTCCAGCTGTTCTGGGGGGACCCCGAGGCGACACCAGGCCAGCTCGGAGACATAGTCCCACCAGCGTGTCCTGGGCCTTCCACAAGGCCTTGTCCCACTAGGACATGCCTGGAACACCTTGCTGATACCGAATACCGATACGAGTACGAGCATTTTCTTCAACATACTTACTTTTTCACAGCAGATTGGTTAGTAATTAGTTAATTTAGTAATTTACATTTCCTTGAGTAGTATACTTTATACTACACTTTTAAGAGAAGTTGTATCAAAATTGTACAGATGCCATTTTATTTATTTACATGTATTCATTCAATCTAATTTTTTATTTTCAATCCACTGTCCATCATAGACAGAACAGCTCATGTCCAAAAGTGGTATCGGTTTCTGGTATCGGGGCCTCATTAATGAGTACGAGTATGAGTACAAGCACGTGGTATCGGCCCGATGCCTGATACTGGTATCGTATCAGTGCATCCCAAGCTCCAAGTCTATTGACTTCTCTCACCACCACCTCTAATGTTCTGTGTTTTTGCACCAAACCGTTCATAGGGACAGTCCTGTGACCTCAGCCCCTTTTCACTTCACATTGAAGTACAATGCAGTACAACAGTGGCTCAATGACATCAGTGCAGCACCTGTGCTTAGCAAAACAAACTTTCAGTCTGTTGCCCAAAGGCACCCACATCGCACTTTTCACCGTGGAAAATGAATTATGGAGTGGGAAATACAGTGTGCAATGAGCAGGTTTTGGGAGTTTACATAACAACAAAGGATTCAGTGCAAGTTTTACTGCTTGATTTTATGACCACGCAAAGCACTGAGGAGCTTTAGACTGGGTGAAAACGCCTATTGCTTGTGTTTCTTTGCCATTTGTTCCTATTCATGTTATAACACTTTCAAGTGGTATCTACAAAGAAAATGTATGAATTACAAAAAAAAATATCATTAATAGCATTGACTGGGTCCATGATCCATGATGAACTAAATTATTTTACCTTCATCCCCACCTGTATAAATATTATAGGCCTTTAGAATGCTGTGATGTCACCTGAAACCCAGCAATTGCTGCTGTTACTATATTACAACTACAAAGTGGGGCGTGGGAACTTCCTTATTTGAAAAGAGGGTGGCGATGTCAAGGAGGGTCACAGTACGGTGGGACAGGGCCCAAAGGGGGTGTGATGTGAGGTTTGTGTCTGTCGTTGACTTTGAAATTCTCCTACAAGGCCGTGTTCCTGGTCGCAAATCCATGGATACCTTCAGGGAAACGGGGAATGAGTCCAACGAACATGTGGTTTAGCCATAATGCTTGGTCTGGTGCCATGTTTTACCGTGTGATGTTGTTATTGTTCTTATTCCAACTTATCCATATGACGTAAAAACCAAGGTTATTTCCTTATCTTCTTGCGGAAATATCTGAATGATCAATGCTCCGAACACTGTCTAAGCGTGTCCAGGTCTGTATTGGGGATCAGAAAAATGTCTAATGACATCCAGACTGTCTTTTCATCCACAATTCCTCGAACAGAGGGCTTTTTTTTTAAAGGAACAGGCCACCGTTTTTTCATACTGAGATATTTTCTTACCTGACCTTAGATGAGTGGATACGTACCTGTCTGGTCTTTGTGCGCTCAGTCACGCACAAAGACCAAATTTGTTGTTAGCATTTGGCCACTCCCAGCATATTTCTATAGCTCCAAACGGGGTTGAAGTTGGAAGCTACCACACTCTTCCACAGGCACGCACAAAGACCAGACAGGTACGTATCAACTCGTCTAAACTCAGGTAAGAACATATCTCTGTATGGAAAAACGGTGGCCTGTTCCTTTAAGCCCCAGTCATGCATAATATGTCCACTTAAAGGTCCTATATCATGCAAAATCGACTTTTTAGAGCTTTTAGCCATGTTGTTATGCTATTTCCTTATCAAAAACACCACCAGAGTGGTTTGTGGCTTCATTCACGCAGCTCTCAGTAATCCTCCTGAATCCTGCTCTCTGAGCAGCTGTGACTGACCTGTTCAGTTGTGTCGTAACAGCGGAACGGAAGTGCTCAGCGTCTGTAATGTAATGCCTTACAGCCTGATTTTAATTTGTAAAATAGCTTTTTCATTATTTCTGTCGTAAGAGAGAAACAAAGAGAAAATAAAAATAAAATAAAAAATAATTAAAAAAATAAAAAGGATGTGCCCGAGGTGCTTCCAGGTCAGCTGAGGCCAAAACAAACACATCCCTGAGCGTCTGAACAGATCAGTCATGTTTGCGCTGCAGCTGTGAAGATGGAGCTCGTTATAACTGGACACACCTGTTCTTTATTCTTACCTAACGATCATGTCACGAACGGAGAAAAAGAAGCGCGTTTGGCTACGAGGACGGGAGTTTATTCAACCTTTTTCAAGCAGAGGCCACTCGTCTAGCTGTTTTTTTTCTCCGGGATTCAGCGACTAACACCAAAATATTGTTTTTCTGTGACTGTCACTGATGGATGTTTGGGGAACCTTCGCCAGAACCAAAGTGGATTAACTTTTATAACCAACGTGAGTCCCATAATGTAAACAGCGATGGAGCAGAGGGTGAGTCAGTCCAAACGCGGGTTAGCATATTAGCATGTGTGTTAGCATATTAGCATGTGTGTTAGCCATTTATGAAGCTGTGTTGCAGATGTCAACTCCGTATAACTGCATTGTGAAGTAACTTCACTTATTGTTGTTTATTTATATTACGGTAAAGTTGTATGTGCGGAGAGAGGGGGCGGAGTTCACTGAATCCAAGCGTTGTGTCTTCCGGGTTTGAAAAATACCTCCAGAAAACACTTATATTTATCACAAAAGTGAGTGCTCCATAGTGGTAGAGGTACAATATATCATATACATGCCTATACTTAACTTTGGAATGGCTAAAATAGCATGATATAGATCCTTTAAAATTTGTTGTTGTCCACAAAATTGTTTTCCATCATTGCCATTCCGAACTTAACCCTACCATAGATTTGGACAAGTGTAACAGTCAAAACTATTGAGCCCACACTCCGTCATCTCCTTTGAAAATAAAACAAAAAAAAAAGGCTCATTATCCTTGGTATTATGATATCTCACCCTTGTCATGAGTCACAGCGGCCCTTTTGCCAACCACCGAGGACATTTCACAACTCCGTGGCGGGGGTAAAAGAAGCCGCTCTTGTGTGTAGTGGACGCGCAGCAGGTGGGGAGTGTGCAGTGAGGCATGCTGCCAGGGTCCCAGCCCCTTCCCTCTCTCTGTCTCTCTTTCTGTCTCCATCACAGCCAACGACAGAGACACAGCTCCGGGCAAGCAAAAACCCTTCCTGTCCGCAGGCCTGCAATAACAAACGCACTCTTTGTCAGCCGCTCTATCAATCAGGTGTGGGCAATAATCACCTCATGATGGAACACTTGGAAGAGTAAGTGGCTGTCAGAATTTTGGAAACGGGGCGACTTCGATGTGCAAATCGAGCGGCGCTGGAGGAATGAACTCGGCAGAAGGTGGCATCTGGCTGACAGGGGTCGCCGTGGGTCGTCTTTCCAAGTTTGAGGGTTAAAGTCAGGGGCAAAGCCGGAGACGGGAGCGGGATAGTGACTTGAATATGACTATGGATTTCAGGCACATTTTTCCCTGTGAAGGACCTTTGACCAGCTCTTGAGAATCATGAGTTGTTGTTGAAACACAGTTAAGTGTTTTTTTTTAGGTTTTTATGATAAATGTAAAAAGTCTTACATAGAAACTTTAACAGCCTGTTTGTCAGAGTTTGTATGTAGCCTTTGACTGTTTTGTTCTTGTGCTTGTTTTATTATGTCAATGTCCATTTGTTTTTATCTGATTTTACTCACCTGTTGTAGCACTTTAAGGTTTCTTTGAAATGTAAAGTGTAATATAAATCAAAGTTATTATTATTATTATTAGGCCCGAGCAACGGACACGCAGTGTCCCGCGAGGGACTAATTAAAATCGATAACGGGGGACGAAAACGCAAGAATTCACGTAGCAAACGTGAACCGATTCGCAAGTAACAGGGGTCAAAACGTAGTGCTCCGCAAGCTCTAATTTTGGGTGGGGTTTGCGAGAGAAAATAATAAAAGTTGACTCTGTGGCGCCCCCTCAAACAGGCGGTTTACATTGACCCAATGGAGGAGCGGTCGCAAAAAAAATCATCGTACAAACGTGACATTGGCCAGGGACATAGACCACGTCAGGACATGTCAAAAATGATATTATGACCCCGCCCTAAATGCTACAGGAAGTCGGCCATCTTGGCCCGAACCTCAAACCTTCAAAATCGTACCTCTTGAACTTCTGGCCCCTGATCCCCGAGTTTTCAATGCAAAGCCTCCAATTTTGGCCAACATGTCCCAAACCCATGTGGCTTTCTAAATCATCATTTCAATTTTTTTTAAATTATTGGGCGTGGTCATGACAAGGCCGCAACTGAGAGGCCATTTTTAGCAAATTTCAAAGCCTCATATCTTTCACAGACTTGGCCGGATTGGAACGGACCCAATCCGGCGCGCGTGCACATTCCACACCTGGACCTAATGCTGTGCACACGCAGCCGCTATCGCCAAAAATGACTCACTGGCGCCCCCTCAAAGGTTTTGTCTTTAAAAATTCGTTAAAAAAAAACGGGATGGTATGGAGGTGTGGAAAAAATCATACAGACCTTGTCTGTGATGGGGAACAACATATCAAAGCCACGTCACTCTGAGTAATGTCTTTGTGGGAGAAAAATAATGGCAGAAAAATCGTTTCCATTATTATTATTATTATTATTATTATTATTATTATTATTACGTCTTTGATCTCAATTTTGACCCCCTGAACATTAACGAAAAGTCAATTTTATTTGACCAACGGTTCAAGGTTGGTGTAAAATTAACTATTTTGATATTCCCAAGACAACACTTTGAACAATGCCTCAGTGGCGCCCCCACATGCATGCCCCCCATTCATTTGGAAGCATGCATTTTTTGGCCTAAACATTTGTCTTTGAGTACAGTGATAGAGCACATCAAGACAAACTTAAAACATCATTATAACTCCGCCCTCTGACAAACAGGAAGTCGGCCATATTGGATTGAAAATTGTAACCTGAATTTCTTCACCTGATATTTTGTCAAGTCACTCGAAGGGTTTTGAACCAAATGACATCCAACTTGGTGAGTGTAATCTAGAGGCGTAGAGCTACAATAATCGAGCTCTTTTGTTCGGATATCTGTTACGGTTTGTCTCTACCGCTCTGCTAAAAAACATGCTTTTTCCCCGCCTCTTTGGTGACAACTCACAGGGGCACGCAAATTCAGATCACACTCATATTTGGATCACATAAGCCCCTCTATGGATCGTACTGATTACCCTTGATAATTGTACAATTTTCCCAAAAATAGCGCCCCCTACCTATACCTTCAAAATTACACTTGCACGAAAGTGAAAACAAAGGTGATATCCTGATTCGGCACGTCGCACTGATCAAAAAAGTCTATTACAACATGCCTCTATCTCGCTTAATTTTCTGTATAATTAGGCCCGAGCAACGGACACGCAGTGTCCCGCGAGGGACTAATTAAAATCGATAACGGGGGACGAAAACGCAAGAATTCACGCAGCAAACGTGAACCGATTCGCAAGTAACAGGGGTCAAAACGTAGTGCTCCGCAAGCTCTAATTTTGGGTGGGGTTTGCGAGAGAAAATAATAAAAGTTGACTCTGTGGCGCCCCCTCAAACAGGCGGTTTACATTGACCCAATGGAGGAGCGGTCGCAAAAAAAATCATCGTACAAACGTGACATTGGCCAGGGACATAGACCACGTCAGGACATGTCAAAAATGATATTATGACCCCGCCCTAAATGCTACAGGAAGTCGGCCATCTTGGCCCGAACCTCAAACCTTCAAAATCGTACCTCTTGAACTTCTGGCCCCTGATCCCCGAGTTTTCAATGCAAAGCCTCCAATTTTGGCCAACATGTCCCAAACCCATGTGGCTTTCTAAATCATCATTTCAATTTTTTTTAAATTATTGGGCGTGGTCATGACAAGGCCGCAACTGAGAGGCCATTTTTAGCAAATTTCAAAGCCTCATATCTTTCACAGACTTGGCCGGATTGGAACGGACCCAATCCGGCGCGCGTGCACATTCCACACCTGGACCTAATGCTGTGCACACGCAGCCGCTATCGCCAAAAATGACTCACTGGCGCCCCCTCAAAGGTTTTGTCTTTAAAAATTCGTTAAAAAAAAACGGGATGGTATGGAGGTGTGGAAAAAATCATACAGACCTTGTCTGTGATGGGGAACAACATATCAAAGCCACGTCACTCTGAGTAATGTCTTTGTGGGAGAAAAATAATGGCAGAAAAATCGTTTCCATTATTATTAGGCCCGAGCAACGGACACGCAGTGTCCCGCGAGGGACTAATTAAAATCGATAACGGGGGACGAAAACGCAAGAATTCACGTAGCAAACGTGAACCGATTCGCAAGTAACAGGGGTCAAAACGTAGTGCTCCGCAAGCTCTAATTTTGGGTGGGGTTTGCGAGAGAAAATAATAAAAGTTGACTCTGTGGCGCCCCCTCAAACAGGCGGTTTACATTGACCCAATGGAGGAGCGGTCGCAAAAAAAATCATCGTACAAACGTGACATTGGCCAGGGACATAGACCACGTCAGGACATGTCAAAAATGATATTATGACCCCGCCCTAAATGCTACAGGAAGTCGGCCATCTTGGCCCGAACCTCAAACCTTCAAAATCGTACCTCTTGAACTTCTGGCCCCTGATCCCCGAGTTTTCAATGCAAAGCCTCCAATTTTGGCCAACATGTCCCAAACCCATGTGGCTTTCTAAATCATCATTTCAATTTTTTTTAAATTATTGGGCGTGGTCATGACAAGGCCGCAACTGAGAGGCCATTTTTAGCAAATTTCAAAGCCTCATATCTTTCACAGACTTGGCCGGATTGGAACGGACCCAATCCGGCGCGCGTGCACATTCCACACCTGGACCTAATGCTGTGCACACGCAGCCGCTATCGCCAAAAATGACTCACTGGCGCCCCCTCAAAGGTTTTGTCTTTAAAAATTCGTTAAAAAAAAACGGGATGGTATGGAGGTGTGGAAAAAATCATACAGACCTTGTCTGTGATGGGGAACAACATATCAAAGCCACGTCACTCTGAGTAATGTCTTTGTGGGAGAAAAATAATGGCAGAAAAATCGTTTCCATTATTATTATTATTATTATTATTATTATTATTATTATTACGTCTTTGATCTCAATTTTGACCCCCTGAACATTAACGAAAAGTCAATTTTATTTGACCAACGGTTCAAGGTTGGTGTAAAATTAACTATTTTGATATTCCCAAGACAACACTTTGAACAATGCCTCAGTGGCGCCCCCACATGCATGCCCCCCATTCATTTGGAAGCATGCATTTTTTGGCCTAAACATTTGTCTTTGAGTACAGTGATAGAGCACATCAAGACAAACTTAAAACATCATTATAACTCCGCCCTCTGACAAACAGGAAGTCGGCCATATTGGATTGAAAATTGTAACCTGAATTTCTTCACCTGATATTTTGTCAAGTCACTCGAAGGGTTTTGAACCAAATGACATCCAACTTGGTGAGTGTAATCTAGAGGCGTAGAGCTACAATAATCGAGCTCTTTTGTTCGGATATCTGTTACGGTTTGTCTCTACCGCTCTGCTAAAAAACATGCTTTTTCCCCGCCTCTTTGGTGACAACTCACAGGGGCACGCAAATTCAGATCACACTCATATTTGGATCACATAAGCCCCTCTATGGATCGTACTGATTACCCTTGATAATTGTACAATTTTCCCAAAAATAGCGCCCCCTACCTATACCTTCAAAATTACACTTGCACGAAAGTGAAAACAAAGGTGATATCCTGATTCGGCACGTCGCACTGATCAAAAAAGTCTATTACAACATGCCTCTATCTCGCTTAATTTTCTGTATAATTAGGCCCGAGCAACGGACACGCAGTGTCCCGCGAGGGACTAATTAAAATCGATAACGGGGGACGAAAACGCAAGAATTCACGTAGCAAACGTGAACCGATTCGCAAGTAACAGGGGTCAAAACGTAGTGCTCCGCAAGCTCTAATTTTGGGTGGGGTTTGCGAGAGAAAATAATAAAAGTTGACTCTGTGGCGCCCCCTCAAACAGGCGGTTTACATTGACCCAATGGAGGAGCGGTCGCAAAAAAAATCATCGTACAAACGTGACATTGGCCAGGGACATAGACCACGTCAGGACATGTCAAAAATGATATTATGACCCCGCCCTAAATGCTACAGGAAGTCGGCCATCTTGGCCCGAACCTCAAACCTTCAAAATCGTACCTCTTGAACTTCTGGCCCCTGATCCCCGAGTTTTCAATGCAAAGCCTCCAATTTTGGCCAACATGTCCCAAACCCATGTGGCTTTCTAAATCATCATTTCAATTTTTTTTAAATTATTGGGCGTGGTCATGACAAGGCCGCAACTGAGAGGCCATTTTTAGCAAATTTCAAAGCCTCATATCTTTCACAGACTTGGCCGGATTGGAACGGACCCAATCCGGCGCGCGTGCACATTCCACACCTGGACCTAATGCTGTGCACACGCAGCCGCTATCGCCAAAAATGACTCACTGGCGCCCCCTCAAAGGTTTTGTCTTTAAAAATTCGTTAAAAAAAAACGGGATGGTATGGAGGTGTGGAAAAAATCATACAGACCTTGTCTGTGATGGGGAACAACATATCAAAGCCACGTCACTCTGAGTAATGTCTTTGTGGGAGAAAAATAATGGCAGAAAAATCGTTTCCATTATTATTATTATTAGGCCCGAGCAACGGACACGCAGTGTCCCGCGAGGGACTCATTAAAATCGATAACGGGGGACGAAAACGCAAGAATTCACGTAGCAAACGTGAATTGATATGCAAGCAACAGGGGTCAAAAGGTAATGCTCCGCAAGCTCTAATTTTGGGTGGGGTTCGCGAGAGAAAATAATAAAAGTTGACTCTGTGGCGCCCCCTCAAACACGCAGTTTACATTGACCCAATGGAGGACCGGTCGCAAAAAAAATCATCGTACAAAAGTGACATTGGCCAGGGACATAGACCACGTCGGGACATGTCAAAAATGATATTATGACCCCGCCCTAAATGCTACAGGAAGTTGGCCATCTTGGCCCGAACCTCAAACCTTCAAAATCGTACCTCTTGAACTTCTGGCCCCTGATCCCTGAGTTTTCAATGGAAAGCCTCCAATTTTGGCCAACATGTCCCAAACCCATGTGGCTTTCAAAATCATCATTTCAATTTTTTCTAAATTATTGGGCGTGGTCATGACAAGGCCGCAACTGAGAGGCCATTTTCAGCAAATTTCAAAGCCTCATATCTTTCACAGACTTGGCCGGATTGGAACGGACCCAATCCGGCGCGCGTGCACGTTCCCAACCTGGACCTAATGCTGTGCACACGCAGCCGCTATCGCCAAAAATGACCCACTGGGGCCTCCTCAAAGGTTTTGTCTTTAAAAATTAGTATTAAAAAAACGGGATGGTATGGAGGTGTGGAAAAAATCATACAGACCTTGTCTGTGATGGGGAACAACATATCAAAGCCACGTCACTCTGAGTAATGTCTTTGTGGGAGAAAAATAATGGCCGAAAAATCGTTTCCATTATTATTATTATTATTATTATTATTATTACGTCTTTGATCTCAATTTTGACCCCCTGAACATTAACGAAAAGTCAATTTTATTTGACCAATGGTTCAAGGTTGGTGTAAAATTAACTATTTTGATAACCGCAAGACAACACTTTGAACAATGCCTCAGTGGCGCCCCCAAAAGCACGCCCCCCATTCATTTGGAAGCATGCATTTTTTGGCCTACACCTTTGTCTTTGAGTACAGTGATAGAGCACATCAAGACAAACTTAAAACGTGATTATAACTCCGCCCTCTGACAAACAGGAAGTCGGCCATTTTGGATTGAAAATTGTAACCTGAATTTCTTCACCTGATATTTTGTCAAGTCACTCGAAGGGTTTTGGACCAAATGACATCCAACTTGGTGAGTGTAATCTAGAGGCGTAGAGCTACAAGAATCAAGCTCTTTTGTTCGGATATCTGTTACGGTTAGTCTCTACCGCTCTGCTAAAAAACATGATTTTTCCCCACCTCTTTGATGACAACTCACAAGGGCATGCAAATTCAGATCAAACTCATTTTTGGATCACATAAGTCCCTCTATGGATTGTACTGATTGCCCTTAATAATTGTACAATTTTCAAAAAAATAGCGCCCCCTACCTATACCTTCAAAATTACACTTGCACGAAAGTGAAAACAAAGGTGATATCCTGATTCGGCACATCACACTGATCAAAAAAGTCTATTACAACATGCCTCTATCTCGCTTAATTTTCTGTATAATTAGGCCCGAGCAACGGACACGCAGTGTCCCGCGAGGGACTCATTAAAATCGATAACGGGGGACGAAAACGCAAGAATTCACGTAGCAAACGTGAATTGATATGCAAGCAACAGGGGTCAAAAGGTAATGCTCCGCAAGCTCTAATTTTGGGTGGGGTTCGCGAGAGAAAATAATAAAAGTTGACTCTGTGGCGCCCCCTCAAACACGCAGTTTACATTGACCCAATGGAGGACCGGTCGCAAAAAAAATCATCGTACAAAAGTGACATTGGCCAGGGACATAGACCACGTCGGGACATGTCAAAAATGATATTATGACCCCGCCCTAAATGCTACAGGAAGTTGGCCATCTTGGCCCGAACCTCAAACCTTCAAAATCGTACCTCTTGAACTTCTGGCCCCTGATCCCTGAGTTTTCAATGGAAAGCCTCCAATTTTGGCCAACATGTCCCAAACCCATGTGGCTTTCAAAATCATCATTTCAATTTTTTCTAAATTATTGGGCGTGGTCATGACAAGGCCGCAACTGAGAGGCCATTTTCAGCAAATTTCAAAGCCTCATATCTTTCACAGACTTGGCCGGATTGGAACGGACCCAATCCGGCGCGCGTGCACGTTCCCAACCTGGACCTAATGCTGTGCACACGCAGCCGCTATCGCCAAAAATGACCCACTGGGGCCTCCTCAAAGGTTTTGTCTTTAAAAATTAGTATTAAAAAAACGGGATGGTATGGAGGTGTGGAAAAAATCATACAGACCTTGTCTGTGATGGGGAACAACATATCAAAGCCACGTCACTCTGAGTAATGTCTTTGTGGGAGAAAAATAATGGCCGAAAAATCGTTTCCATTATTATTATTATTATTATTATTATTATTACGTCTTTGATCTCAATTTTGACCCCCTGAACATTAACGAAAAGTCAATTTTATTTGACCAATGGTTCAAGGTTGGTGTAAAATTAACTATTTTGATAACCGCAAGACAACACTTTGAACAATGCCTCAGTGGCGCCCCCAAAAGCACGCCCCCCATTCATTTGGAAGCATGCATTTTTTGGCCTACACCTTTGTCTTTGAGTACAGTGATAGAGCACATCAAGACAAACTTAAAACGTGATTATAACTCCGCCCTCTGACAAACAGGAAGTCGGCCATTTTGGATTGAAAATTGTAACCTGAATTTCTTCACCTGATATTTTGTCAAGTCACTCGAAGGGTTTTGGACCAAATGACATCCAACTTGGTGAGTGTAATCTAGAGGCGTAGAGCTACAAGAATCAAGCTCTTTTGTTCGGATATCTGTTACGGTTAGTCTCTACCGCTCTGCTAAAAAACATGATTTTTCCCCACCTCTTTGATGACAACTCACAAGGGCATGCAAATTCAGATCAAACTCATTTTTGGATCACATAAGTCCCTCTATGGATTGTACTGATTGCCCTTAATAATTGTACAATTTTCAAAAAAATAGCGCCCCCTACCTATACCTTCAAAATTACACTTGCACGAAAGTGAAAACAAAGGTGATATCCTGATTCGGCACATCACACTGATCAAAAAAGTCTATTACAACATGCCTCTATCTCGCTTAATTTTCTGTATAATTAGGCCCGAGCAACGGACACGCAGTGTCCCGCGAGGGACTCATTAAAATCGATAACGGGGGACGAAAACGCAAGAATTCACGTAGCAAACGTGAATTGATATGCAAGCAACAGGGGTCAAAAGGTAATGCTCCGCAAGCTCTAATTTTGGGTGGGGTTCGCGAGAGAAAATAATAAAAGTTGACTCTGTGGCGCCCCCTCAAACACGCAGTTTACATTGACCCAATGGAGGACCGGTCGCAAAAAAAATCATCGTACAAAAGTGACATTGGCCAGGGACATAGACCACGTCGGGACATGTCAAAAATGATATTATGACCCCGCCCTAAATGCTACAGGAAGTTGGCCATCTTGGCCCGAACCTCAAACCTTCAAAATCGTACCTCTTGAACTTCTGGCCCCTGATCCCTGAGTTTTCAATGGAAAGCCTCCAATTTTGGCCAACATGTCCCAAACCCATGTGGCTTTCAAAATCATCATTTCAATTTTTTCTAAATTATTGGGCGTGGTCATGACAAGGCCGCAACTGAGAGGCCATTTTCAGCAAATTTCAAAGCCTCATATCTTTCACAGACTTGGCCGGATTGGAACGGACCCAATCCGGCGCGCGTGCACGTTCCCAACCTGGACCTAATGCTGTGCACACGCAGCCGCTATCGCCAAAAATGCCTTTAAATGGCTTTTAAGTGGCTTGTAAGTGGCCCACCCATCCTCCGTGAAAATAGCCAGAGGTCTTCGCCTAGCACCATGCTGGCCTCTGTCAGAGTTTCCCCTTAAAGTCGTCAATTTTCCAAATTTCCCCCTTTCTTCATAAAAGCTACACTTTTGGACTCGCATATATTCATACTACCCCTCTGTCACAGACAGAAGCTTTCATTATGACGTTTTTGCCTCCAAATTCAAGTTTTTCTCAACTGTACAATCACAGGAAGTTCAATTTGGCTGTTTCCTGTCCGTCTCTCTGTGTGTCACTCGTACTACATGGGTTTCACAAAATTATTGCTTCAATATCGAGGGTGCTGCAGGGCTGGAGCACCCTCTCAACGATTCTTTGTGCAGCCAGGAATTTACCGTAATTATAAAATGATAGAATGTATTATTTTCTTTCAAATACACAAGTGTGGGTGTTTCATATGATTGAATTCACATCTGCAGAATGATTCACTCATCCTGAGTAGCTCCATTGGTAGAGAGCAGGTTTAGTGTACAGGAGGTTGTTAGATCAAATACCAACAATGACTCTTTTTTTTTTTCCTTTTTCTTTTGGACTCAGTCTGGGAATTTAGAGAAACCAAGCCATCATCAAGCCCATGTTTTAAGTGAAGGAGGTAGCTAGTCGAAACACAGCCTTGACACTTTTTAATCCCTTCACCTTTTACGTGGGCTGCTGCACACATTTACACATAGTCCAGGCCAAAAACACATGAGCGCGGGGCATTTCATCTCAGTTTGGCTGGTACATTTGCTGTGCCTGTGTAGCATCATAGGTAGAGTGTTGTGTTCCCATTCAGTAGACAGCTGGATCAATTCTCACCTAGATTTTTTCTTTTTCTTTTTTAGACTCGGACGTAGATATATTACCTCTTTATCACCAAAAGAAGTTTTCATTTGGACGTTGCTGGCTCCAAATTCAGCCTTATCTGGACTGTAATCACAGGAAGTTCAGTTTGCCTTCTTCCTGTCCGTTTCTGTGTTCCTTGTGCTACATATGTCTCACCAAAATATTACTTCATATATTGAGGGTGCTGCTGAGCTGGAGCACCCTCTCAACAAATCTTTGGGCAGCCAGGGGAATTTACCCTAATTACAAAATGATTCAATATATTTTTGCCCCAACTGTAAATCCGCTTTCTGCAAATACACAAGTGCAGTCTTTCATAAGATTAACATAAAATCGGCTGTAATATTGTCTCACTTGTGTAGCTTCGTTGGTAGAGTGCAGGCTTTGCATCCGTAAGGTTGCACACTTAAGCAGCATGTTGGACTCAGTCAGAGTTTCTCCTGAAATTCGTCAATTTTCCAAATTTCCCCCTTTATTCACAAAAGCTACACTTTTGGACTCGCATATACTTATACTACCCCTCTGTCACAGACAGAAGCTTTCATTATGACGTTTTTGCCTCCAAATTCAAGTTTTTCTCAACTGTACAATCACAGGAAGTTCAATTTGGCTGTTTCCTGTCCGTCTCTCTGTGTGTCACTCGTACTACATGGGTTTCACAAAATTATTGCTTCAATATCGAGGGTGCTGCAGGGCTGGAGCACCCTCTCAACGATTCTTTGTGCAGCCAGGAATTTACCGTAATTATAAAATGATAGAATGTATTATTTTCTTTCAAATACACAAGTGTGGGTGTTTCATATGATTGATTTCACATCTGCAGAATGATTCACTCATCCTGAGTAGCTCCATTGGTAGAGAGCAGGTTTAGTGTACAGGAGGTTGTTGGATCAAATACCAACAATGACTCTTTTTTTTTTTCCTTTTTCTTTTGGACTCAGTCTGGGAATTTAGAGAAACCAAGCCATCATCAAGCCCATGTTTTAAGTGAAGGAGGTAGCTAGTCGAAACACAGCCTTGACACTTTTTAATCCCTTCACCTTTTACGTGGGCTGCTGCACACATTTACACATAGTCCAGGCCAAAAACACATGAGCGCGGGGCATTTCATCTCAGTTTGGCTGGTACATTTGCTGTGCCTGTGTAGCATCATAGGTAGAGTGTTGTGTTCCCATTCAGTAGACAGCTGGATCAATTCTCACCTAGATTTTTTCTTTTTCTTTTTTAGACTCGGACGTAGATATATTACCTCTTTATCACCAAAAGAAGTTTTCATTTGGACGTTGCTGGCTCCAAATTCAGCCTTATCTGGACTGTAATCACAGGAAGTTCAGTTTGCCTTCTTCCTGTCCGTTTCTGTGTTCCTTGTGCTACATATGTCTCACCAAAATATTACTTCATATATTGAGGGTGCTGCTGAGCTGGAGCACCCTCTCAACAAATCTTTGGGCAGCCAGGGGAATTTACCCTAATTACAAAATGATTCAATATATTTTTGCCCCAACTGTAAATCCGCTTTCTGCAAATACACAAGTGCAGTCTTTCATAACATTAACATAAAATCGGCTGTAATATTGTCTCACTTGTGTAGCTTCGTTGGTAGAGTGCAGGGTTTGCATCCGTAAGGTTGCACACTTAAGCAGCATGTTGGACTCAGTCAGAGTTTCTCCTGAAATTCGTCAATTTTCCAAATTTCCCCCTTTATTCACAAAAGCTACACTTTTGGACTCGCATATACTTATACTACCCCTCTGTCACAGACAGAAGCTTTCATTATGACGTTTTTGCCTCCAAATTCAAGTTTTTCTCAACTGTACAATCACAGGAAGTTCAATTTGGCTGTTTCCTGTCCGTCTCTCTGTGTGTCACTCGTACTACATGGGTTTCACAAAATTATTGCTTCAATATCGAGGGTGCTGCAGGGCTGGAGCACCCTCTCAACGATTCTTTGTGCAGCCAGGAATTTACCCTAATTATAAAATGATAGAATGTATTATTTTCTTTCAAATACGCAAGCGTGGGTGTTTCATATGATTGATTTCACATCTGCTGAATGATTCACTCATCCTGAGTAGCTCCATTGGTAGAGAGCAGGTTTAGTGTACAGGAGGTTGTTGGATCAAATACCAACAATGACTCTTTTTTTTTTTCCTTTTTCTTTTGGACTCAGCCTGGGAATTTAGAGAAACCAAGCCATCATCAAGCCCATGTTTTAAGTGAAGGAGGTAGCTAGTCGAAACACAGCCTTGACACTTTTTAATCCCTTCACCTTTTACGTGGGCTGCTGCACACATTTACACATAGTCCAGGCCAAAAACACATGAGCGCGGGGCATTTCATCTCAGTTTGGCTGGTACATTTGCTGTGCCTGTGTAGCATCATAGGTAGAGTGTTGTGTTCCCATTCAGTAGACAGCTGGATCAATTCTCACCTAGATTTTTTCTTTTTCTTTTTTAGACTTGGACGTAGATATATTACCTCTTTATCACCAAAAGAAGTTTTCATTTGGACGTTGTTGGCTCCAAATTCAGCCTTATCTGGACTGTAATCACAGGAAGTTCAGTTTGCCTTCTTCCTGTCCGTTTCTGTGTTCCTTGTGCTACATATGTCTCACCAAAATATTACTTCATATATTGAGGGTGCTGCTGAGCTGGAGCACCCTCTCAACAAATCTTTGGGCAGCCAGGGGAATTTACCCTAATTACAAAATGATTCAATATATTTTTGCCCCAACTGTAAATCCGCTTTCTGCAAATACACAAGTGCAGTCTTTCATAAGATTAACATAAAATCGGCTGTAATATTGTCTCACTTGTGTAGCTTCGTTGGTAGAGTGCAGGGTTTGCATCCGTAAGGTTGCACACTTAAGCAGCATGTTGGACTCAGTCAGAGTTTCTCCTGAAATTCGTCAATTTTCCAAATTTCCCCCTTTATTCACAAAAGCCACAGTTTTAGACTCGTACTTGTACTAACCCTCGGTCAGCGTTTTAATTTGGACGCTTTTGGCTGCAAATTATGTTTTTTCGGGACTGTACAATCACAGGAAGTTCAGTTCAGCTGTTTCCTGTCCGCTTCTCTGTGTGTTCCTCGTGCTATGTGGGTCGCAAGACAATTTTGCTTCACATTTCGACCGAGCACCCTCTCAACAAATCTTTAGACGGCCAGGGAAATTTACCCTAGTTACAAAATTATTCAACACATTTGTGCACAAACTGTAATTACGTGTTTTGCAAATACACATTTGGGGTCTTTCATAGGATTAATATAACATTGGCTGCACATTTCACCCAGCTTGTGTAGCTCCATTACTACAGTACTGGTTTCGCATCTATAAGGTTGCTGGATCGATCCTAGTGTAGACTTTTCTTTTTTCTTCTTTTGTTCTCTACACTTACTGGGAAGAACACAAATCACGGCCTATAGTCTCACCCTCATTAAAAAACAGGGAAATAACCCCTCTCCTTCACTAGGGTGCTGGGACCTAATTTCGGTCCGTGAATTTAGAGAATTCTCGCCCTCATTTGTATGTATGGACTTATAGCTCAGTGATAGTGCAGTTGTCTCAGCATTGACACTTTTTTAATGCTTTCTCTTTTTACATGGGCCACTGCACACTCAAGCAGCATGTTGGACTCAATCAGTTTCTCCTGAAATTTCCCCCTTTATTCACAAAAGCCACAGTTTTAGGCTCGTACGGACTTGTACTAACCCTCTGTCAGCGAAATAAGTTTTAATTTGGACGTTTTTGGCTGCAAATTATGCTTTTTCAGGACTGTACAATCACAGGAAGTTCTTCTGCTTCCTCTTTTTACATGGGCCGCTGCACCCACTGTTCGAGTCTAAAACACATGAGCGCGGGACGTTTCAAAAGATATTTGTCAATTCAGCTGGCTCATTTGCTGTGCCTTTATAGTGTCATAGATAGAATGTTTGGTTCCCAATCATGAGATTGCTGGATAAAATCTTCTTTGGCTTTTTTTTTTTTTTTTTTTTTGCCACAGCACCTACTGAATGAATGAATCAGCGCCTATGGTCCCACCTTCATGAAAAACGTTAAAGAACACTTATGCTTAATGCTACCAGAATATGCGGAACTACATACAAACCCATGGCGGGATAGTTGGGAAACAATTGAGGCAACACTGGAGAAGATGTCAATGTCATTGACAACGGGGAAAGCACTGTTTCAAAGTGTGTGGCACTACAGAGAAAGGAATGTGACAGTGGGGAAGCACTTGAGGCAAAACTCTGGGAAATTAAAAAAAAACAATTGAGGAAATTGGCGTGTGGGGGGATGATCTGAAATTACCTCTCCTCCAGTTGTGTGCTGGAATTTTTGGCCCAGTTTTACACAACAGTGACTTACATTACTATGGAGTTATAGCTCTGAGATAGTTTGCTGGGCTTTGGCGCACAAATTTACTGGTTTAAATACAGCTGTGTCACTTTTCTAATGCTTTCTCTTTTCAAGTGGGTTGCTGCACACATTGTCTGAGGCTAATGTTCCAGTATAAGCACCAAGTTATGTAGCTACAATTTCTTTGTCGACTTTTGTACCTTTCACTGCCTTTTCCCTATTTAATTGTGCAAATCACTGCGTTCAAAAGATTGATAGACTTTTAGTGGCACTGTTCAGACCTCAACCTTTACAGTAATGAAGACAATAATAACACTATCCAATATGTGGAAAAAGAAGGTAAATTGAAGTGCAACTTTTTAAGAGATGACTTTTGAAAATATGCCTTTTTGAAAAATGTGTCTTTTTGAAACAAGTACACCAGAAGACCAACAACGTCCACATATACCATTTTCAGAATAGATTTTATGAACATAAATAAGAAATTGCTCCAGATAAGTTTCAAACATTCTTTTATTTTTGGTGATTTTGGGATCTATAGGCATCAGATATAAATTATAGGCATCTTGGCATCTTGACTTCAGTCTTCCCGGGCAGACCTTCTAATGCAGTAATCAAGCCTCCTGTGCATGCTGTAGTCAGGCCGCACCCCCTGTGTCCAAAACAGAAATAAATAAATAAAAAACGGACAATATTCACCAATATGCATTTTAAACACATTTTCTGAAATTAGATTGTTTATGCGCTAATGCTCTGTTATTTGTCGTGATAGTTAATCACTTCATAAGTGCAAATTTATGAGTGGACCCTCTGTCCAGACAAAGCTGTAGGCCCCACGTGCCGTCTCAGAAGCCCCTGGTGGAAAGCCCCGGCCCCCTAGGTTGGGAACGCCTGTTCTAACACACCCTCTATCAAGACAAGGAGGTTGATAAGTTCTTGACGTTTTCTTCCTGTAAAGAGTTTTTCTTATTGAAAGTGTAATTCCTGAACTACAGTCCTTCGTCTAAGTGTTTCACAAGTTCACTATTATTTCTCAGATTAGACGGCAATCAGAGGACAATCCGCTTGAGTCCTTGACGTCAGCCGGTCAGACCTGAAATTCAAAAGTACCATTACATTTAATGTACAACTAGTGTATTGTATATCGATGGTAAATACTAAATATACCCTATATGTTCTTTTCTTTTATTACTACATTATATGTACAGTTTTGGGGCCCATATGAGCATATTATTAGTTACAAAGACAGTTTTGTATGTGAGATGATAATAGATGATTTTAGAACTGTGGAAGAAGGGTTAGTTGTGCCTTTTCTGAAGCCGCATCCTCCTTCCTTTTCTGACGAACACTTGAGATGTGTGTTACGTTGAAGGAAAGGTCTGTCCTCAACAGTAGGAGGAGTGGTTTATAAGCATTGCTGCAGAATTAGAGGTGTGTGTTACAGCGAAGCAGCTCCATGAGCAACATGCACCAAAGAGTGAAATTTTACAGTCATGTAGATATTTGATAATGACAAAGACAACAGAAATTAGACCTAATATAATGTCATTGGCAAGTTTGAAGAATCTAAAATATAATGTAAATGTGAAAAATCTGAAGCTGAAACTCTAAGAGGAAATGGATGTTCATTTCAGAGTATTATCAGTGGAACTTGTGCTTCTTGTAACATTAGTGGCCTGGGACTGTAAAGGGACGTGTTTGTTCTGTGGGATGAGGTAGATTCCATCTTAAAGCCACAGCTCCTCTACCGAAGGACCTTCTGTAGGGGCTTCATTGAGGAATTAGTGGAAGTGAGAAGCAATATGAAGTAGGAGGTTTCAGATAGGGTCCAGGTCAGATACCACAGACAATTTTGTTCTCGGCCCAAGTTATAATTTGATGGGGGAGAAAGACAATCTTACTTCTCTGATATTCATTTAGGCCAACTCATAAAATCCCTGTACATCTACATGCATGATGTGATAATAAGACAGTGATAAACAGAAATATACATTTACCTGTATTATGAGGCATCTGACAACTCTGGAGTTTTATTGATGATTTTTAGAAGAGTGCTCATCAGAATTATTTCTCTGTTGTCCAATATCCTCTAGACAATCTCAGAAGATCATAGATGTAGCCACAGATGGCAGGATACTTCCACTGCAAAAAAGCAGACAAAGCACATTTTAAGGTTTTAACAGAAAGTACACATTTAAGAATCTAAGCAATATCTGAGAAGGACAGACACTGAGAATTCAGAGCTTTGATTAATATCATTTTCATTTTTTTCATTTTATTTATTTATTTCATTCAAAAGTGATGTCTTACAATCACAATAAAACCGCCAACACAGTATGAATGAAACGGAGCAGAGGAGAAGAACTAGTCTTATAGTATCTGCCCCTTTTATTACTTCACACTTTACACTTCACGCTGTTGTCCTTTGGAAAACGGTATGTATATATGTCTACATACATATGTTTACAGTCTATATATATATTTATATTTACAGTATTTACAGATGTTTTTGTATTGTATATTCAGTTCTTTACAACATATAAAATACGGAACCTTCGTATTCATGAGTAGTGCAACCCATAGTTCACCACTAGGTAGCTTATAACAAGTATATGCATGAAAACAGGTAAACCTGGTGTATAATCCTGAAGATAAAAACAGAAATGGGAAACAAAAATCAGGAATTATGATGACATGTTGCTGTTTGTGTGGTGAGGAAAACATCTGGAATTATGAACTGGCCCATTATTTGGGCCAATTATTTGTGACATTGCAACAAACACTGTTTCTAAACAGCCTTCTGTTCTAACGGGAACATACTTGGCCACAGAAGTGCATTATGGGAGTTGTGGCCACTAAACACAGGTCAGATGCCAGAGGGGCCCCTACCCACAATCCTGCTTGGGCTCATTGGCATGACAGAGGTCTGATATACAAATATCACAGCAATATTAACAATACACAATGCCATTGATCTTTTTTTTTTTTTTTTTTTTTTTTTTTTAAAGATCTGAGCCCAGAACATCCCAGAGAGAAAAAAAGCTTTGCCTCACGGTTGACTCTGACAAGTAGATTTTTGCAAGAGAATCCCGCCTCACTTACCTGTGTCACAAGACGACACATAGGTGTGAGCTTCTAGGCAGTTGGCCCAGAAGGAGGGCAGCGACCCGGTCCATACATCTTAACTACCAATGCAAATTGCAAAGACCGGGTACTGCAGGACTTGGCCAAAAAATATGTAGCTTAAATGTAAACCATAACAGTGTGTATTACTTGATAAAGACATCAAAGACACAACACACACATTACATTTACTTCTGGTGTACACACATTTGGTCCCTACTCAGTGTAGCTAATGTATTGTTATTGTATTCTATAATTGTACTATTTCCACTCTGTAAGTGAAACACCATGTCTGACAGCAAGATGACAATAATGTAAAAAAAAAAAGCCTCTGAGTACTCAGTGGCCCAAGAGCCTGACAGATGATGAAGTAGTAACCACTGACACTCAATGTGGTCATAACAAGTATCAGTGAAAAAAATATTCCAATTGTGTGAAAGCCACAAATTAAATAAAGACACTTTTCAGTTTCAGTTGATTTGGTTTATGTGTGTCCCTCTTCTTTTGGATCATGGGTAATTTCTTCAACACCATTGTAATTACAGCACCTTTTTATCCTGAGTCAAACGTCCTCATGATTCCCAAGAACTGAGACACACATGACTCCTAAATGACAGTGGAAATGTTCTGTTTGTTTAAATCAGTTATTTTTACTTTGATGCTTGTAATCGACCACCCTCTCCAAAAGTATGCTGTGTTGTCAAATTTAGATGTAGCACAACTATTTTCCAACTCTGGGTCTGTGATTGACTGACTATTTGAATTTTACATTGTATGCAGTGGCAAATTGGTGTCACTCTTGGTATCAGACCTAAGCAGTAGATTGGGACCGTACTGTGTGTGTACTTCAGACAGCTGAGTGATCTGCATGTTTTGTTACAGTATTAGTGTTTACTACATGGCCTCACCTGCTAAAAAAAACTCACTGGGACTCTATGGAGTGGGCAATATATATTATATGTTCTAATCAGTGTATCTTCACTATAAACAAAGCTGTGCAATCACTTATCTATACAAGTATGTCGTTAAACCTTCATCAAAACGTCAAACTCTCATTTGTTTCCCCTAGTGTGTCCCCATGTTGTAGCTGTACATATGCTCATCAAGCAATCAATCTCCAGGAATCGAGTGTGAGAGAGGTCACACTATTTCCAACACATTCACACTGAGCTAGCCCACAACAATAATGCCATCCATCATCATCATCATCAACGATGATGTACATGTGGCCATAGGATCTCTCTGCCGTCTCTATGCATCTACACCAGAAAACTATATCAAGACTCAAGACCAAGAATTTTGAACCCGCAATTAACCTGAATCGAGTAAGACAGGTAACACACTGCCACAACAATCAATTTAAGCATAAAGTATCACTATGAATAGGATACCTTTCAGTGCAGTGCTCATATAGAGCAATTAACCAACATAAAACCATGCAATGCTCAACAAACAGCCACTCTGCTGCACATGTAGCAGCTGTAGCACCTGACCAATCACAGGCAACTGTTGGCAAGACTTGCATATGTACAACAGCCCACATCCCGCAATTTCTACACAGGCGAAGCAGTAACCCATGCAAGACAGATGCTATGCAACAGGCAACCAGTCAAGGAGCACTAGGTGCGAAGATGTAGAAATGTATGTATAAATGAAATGTTTACACTACAGTGAATACACTTTGACAACTGCCTGGATTAAAAACCACACATATCTCATGTGAGCGCAAAGGTACATGTTGTCAGGACACAAACAACAACAGGTACCCACAGGAGGACAAAAGCCAAGCCAAGTGATAGTAAATAATCAAAATGCAACTTTAAAAAAACAATGCTATTGAAGTTTAGCTTGTTCGTAGTCAAGATTTACATGCAGAAAAGCAAAAACACAAATAGAGAAAAAGGGCAGATAGGCAAACCATTAAAGTCTGCTTCAGTCAATGATGAGCCTTGTTGGAAGCTGTTATAATGGGGCAATGAACACCTAATATTTAGTCTTTCACGTGCAAAAGTGGGCCAGGCACCAGCTAAGTTGTTTTAATCTTAAGGGAACAGACAATTCCTTCATGATCACTGAAATGTGCTGGAACAATTTCTACTACCATGTCATAGTTTGTAGATTTGGCATAGACATGGTCAATCAGTGTGCCTTTTTCTGTAGTTGGAGATGTGACATACTGAATGAATCCGTTATTTGTCATGAATGTACAAAGAGAGGCTGATTTCAGGATGTCATCATTAAAATCTCCCATAATGACCACTGTGTCACTTTGTGCATCAAGCCAGGTTATCAACTTGAATAAATTGTGCTTGAACTCTGCCAAGGGATATGATGGTGGCCGATAAACTACAGCAACAACTAACTGGAGCTCCACGTGACTGTAAATCAAACATTCCATGCCAAACGATGGCACTGTGGGTATGTGGTACTCTGTGCTGTGGGCACAGTACAGGCCCACTCCACCATGCATTTGGCTTTTGAGTGAAATAAGAGCGGGATGTGTGCTGTTCTCATAAGACAGACCACGAGGCCTGCTGTGAAAAGTGTACCCTTCTATGTCAACAGTGTGAAGTGGAGAGTGAGTACTCAGCCAAGTTTCAGTTACAGCTATACAATCAGCCTGCAAATGCTTTGTACATGCAATCAAATCAGCCACATGGTGTGGCAATCCCTGAACATTCATCAAAAAAAATGTTATCACATTAGCACAGTGCGTTTCTTGTGATAAATTATGTCCCAAAAATGGTGGCATAGCTGCCAGTGCATTTTTAATGTGGTCACTGCAGAAGATTCTCTTTTCGTCCAAGTCTCGAATAATAAGGCCATTTAAACTTCTGACGCGGCTTAAGGCCACATAAGCTTGTCCAGCAGCAAACATTTTCTTTAGGGACACTACAACATTATCGAGAGTGAGACCCTGTACTTTATGGGCTGTACTAGCCCAAGCCAATACAAGAGGAAACTGCCGTCTCCTTCCACTTTCTCGGTTAGCCTTGTCCTCCACTGGCTCTATTCTGGTGGAGTGTACCAAAGCAGGGTCTCTTGATGGGCATCTTTTCCGTCTCTGTGAACCAATGTGATTGTCATCAAATAGAACATACACAGCCTCAGGAAGACCATTCCTTTCCGTATCAGTAATGTATGTCACAGATCCACAAACGCCATTAACAAGTCCATCCTCAACATCAATGTTTTGTATCAGCATAACACGAGCAGAAACATCCAAGCACAGCTGTTTCTCAAGGCGAGTGAGGTCATCCCGAGTGTGATGAGTTGGTCTCTTGTCCAGTTTCCCTGTTTTTGGATTGTAGCCAAAATCCTGCGCATCTATTGTTCTGTAATCAGGACATGTTGCTTTGAGCTGATAGAGGTTATGTTCTCTCACTTGTTGATTTGTTGAGAAAATGTGTAGAGCAGAAGACTGCTCTCCGGTTTCACGGCTTTGTAGGATTTGAAAGTCGGTATGAAGGATGGGAGTCCCTTTCGATCTTGTTCGTAATCGATTAAGTACCCCTGCAAATGCATTATCCTTCTGCCGCATAATGGTTTTCAACTCAGCTATTTGGAAATTACCTTCCCAACAGTTAATTGGACTTTTGTCACTGTATAAGGCTGCAGCCTTTACTGGAGGTATTTGGTAGAAGTCACCCACAGCTATAATGCTAACATTGCCAAAGGGAGCATTACCTGTTTGCTTCATTTGTCGAAGTCGTCCCTGTGTCCAGTTGAGCAGGTTATGGGAAACCATGGAGATTTCATCAATAATGAGTAGCTGAAGGTCAATGTATTTAACTCTGAGAGAATTGAGTTTGTTGTCACTTAAAACATCATACTCTAGAGGGATATTGCCCGGTATGCTAAATGCATTGTATAGTGTGGGTGCACTTAAGTTGTAAGCAGCTATACCAGTTGGTGCAGTTAACAAAACACTGATATTGTCGGGGCAACGGCGCATTGGAGCAAGCAAGCGATTTGCTTCGTATTGGATGGCTCTAATCAGGTGACTTTTCCCAGTCCCTGCCCCACCAGTAATGAACACACGTAAAGGCGCTGGGTTATTGCCATTAACTTTATCTAAGCACCATTGTCGCAGCTTGTAAAAAATAGACTTCTGATGATCATTCAACGTTCTAATTAAAGCAAGGCCCTCAGTGCGAGACAGAACATTCTGTTGCCTTTCAAAATGACACATTTCTGAGCTGGGTATTGCTAAATCTGGATTTGGAGGTAAAGGCTCTTCATCATCCTCTTGGTTTTTGTTGTATTCCTCTTGACACTCCAAACGCTCCAGTTCCTGCTCAGGGCACAGATTGCACCAAGCATTTTCTAGTATGTCAGTAGAGCCAATGCTGTTTTTCATCTCTTCCAAATCGTGTGTTTCAACTTCAAATTGACATCTGTTTGAATTGACAATTGACCGCACTGACACTGTTGTACTGCCCAACCGCACTGTGCCATTTTTGTAAAAGTGTTCATAAGAATCATAAGATGCAGGTTTCAGATTATTATCCGTGCGATATGGGTAAAACAGCTGCAACTGGCTTTTGTAATAAAGTTCAGGCGTTTTGGTTTGTGAGAAGCGTGCATACAGGCTGGTTTGGTTCTGAAACGTTCTGACACATAACCACAGGAATTTAGCAGTTTGATTGCTTTTTTCGTTTTCTTTTCCGATTTACTACGGATGCGGTATTTTGATGCAAATGTAGCAATGCACATATTATTGAAGCGGTTGTTCTTAGGTCTGCTTTTGTATCGGTCCACGAGGCTAGTCATCCAGATGTTCTTTGTTCCTGTTTTGTTCAGTTCACTCAGTGGCTTTGTCATTCTGAAGATTGTGTCACCTGTTGGAATAAACACAACTTTCCTGGAGAATTCTTTAAGGTGCATATTGGTAATTCTGTACACAGATTCCTGAGCAGAAACATCACGATTATGAAGGTACACTTGTCCCATCTTTTTCATGGCTGCTTTTGCATCTGAATTGCCTTGGTTTATAGCCTCTTGGTGCGTCTGTCTCAATAACAACCCCATTTCTCTCTCTGACTTGGACATGTAGCTTATTATATAAACTATGCACGCATAAACATCTGTTACATACTGAATGTCCATGTTTGCATTCCAGCATTTCAAAAGAAATTTGTTGTATGGGTTGATCCAAACTTCATTGACCTCTCTTTTCAAAACCACTTGCGTACGTCTTTCAATACATTTGAGAGCTTGTTCCCATATGTCTTGATTAACGCCCAGACTTTGAAACACCTGCTGAACAGAAGTGTAAGGACTGTTTTTATCCAGAAGCGCGTCTTTAACAGTTGTCAGAATTTCCATAGCACGTTCAGGTTTCATACCATTTTGTTCATTCTGAGAGCAAATGCACTGAATGTCCTCATTTGTGTGATGTTGCCTCTTGTTTTGACTCTGTCCTTGGCATTTGGGGCAACTTTGCTTTGTCTGTTTCTTGATGATAAAAGTACGACCAGATATTGGGCGAGGAAAGTTAAATCGACAGACAGTTTTCTTTTTCTTGCAGCTTTTAGAGTGACGTTTGGAATGCTGTTGCACTGAGGTCACAATATCAGCTAAATGTGGGTCGTCTTTTGGTATTTCACATGTAATGTATTTGTCGATGAATTGTGCCACCTCTTCATCTGTGTTTTTACCAATAACAGGACTGTCTTCGAGCCAAAAAGCCGCGTGGACGTGTGGGCTGCCTCGCTGCTGAAACTCAATTCGATAAAAGTAATCTTTAATTTTACCAATTGGATGCAATGGAGAGAGCAACACATATTTCAAGAAGAGGTGCCACCTGTAGTCAAACATGCGCGCAGCTGTCACTGAATTGTCTCGGAGCAGCTCACACCTTTCTGCATACTCTAAACTTTCAGCAGCCTCTGTTCTCCCCTCTTGCTTCAAAATGGTGCTTAACAGACCACCCCAGCGTAAATCTGCTGAAGAAAAACTACAAAAAAATGTGAATGGGCCTTCAGTCCGCACCATGGTTAATAAGTCTTTTTCACTCCCTGACCAATATGGAGGGCTTCCTTTTAATGAGCGAAGAAAACGAAATCCTTCATCAGCTTGAATGAACTCCTTTAAAGAGTCAAGGCTGTCTGGTGTCTTCTCCCTTTTGCCTGTAGGGTTTGTGTGTCCTTTGCGTGATGCTATTGACACTTGTTGAATGACTTGTTGCACTTCTGACATGTATTGAGCAAAAAAGATGTATTCAACACACTTTGCAAATCTGCCATCTGCATGCAATATTCTGTTATTGAAATACTTAAACAAAGTTAAGTAGTGTTGCCTTGGTGTGTGATATGTGTTCCTCCCCAGTGGGAACAGGTGAGGAAAGGATTTTGCCTCATTATCTTTGTCCGTCAATAATCTTATAGGATTGTTTCCCTCAGCAGGAGCCAAATGGACAATGTCTTCAAAATATTGATCCATTGTTTCTTGACCAATGTCAACAGGCATGGCACATGAGTCTTGATAAATGCAATGATTTTGCCTGTCGTGCAAAGTCTCATCCTCTGCCTCCTCAGGAGAGTCAATTTTGTCCTCATTCCCCTCAGGATGTTCGTCTTCCTGTTCTTCTTTAGCAAAGTCATTCACCCATTTCTCATCAAATTCAATGTCTTGATAATAATGATTATTTTCCTTTAAGTATTGAAGTGCTTGTTTTAGGTGCATTGTGTCAACAAAATGGTACTCATAGTGACCTTTATAAGAGAGTTTGCGCTTTAATTTAACTCGCAAAAGGCAACCTTCCATGTTTGGCCGGGGCAGAATATTAAACGTCTGACTCACATGCGATGGTATGCAGATGGTAGGCCCGTGGCATCCGTTTTGCCCACCTTTAGGTAGTGCCACAACTTTCATAAATGGAATGTTTAGGGCAATCAGATGTTTTTCCAGGTGATTCAAGGAAGCGAGCTGGGGAGGAATGGGATCGAGTTGTAAATTGTTGCCCCACCATTCTGCTGGGATGACTCCTCTGCTGATTTTCTGTTTGCAAACTTTACACATCCAACACTGTCCTCGTGATTCTTGTAACGGACATGGCTTGCTACAGTCCGGTGTGCATTCATGTAAGTATTTATCAGACACACAAGTTTCAGCTATTTGTTGAGCTGCTTCACCTTTGAATGTCTGTTTTTTACAGGGTACAACTGCGGTTTTAAACATTAAACGAAAACAAACACTGCAAACAAATTCAGGTCCATTGTTGGCATTTTTCAAGAACTCACGCAAAACAGACTCTTCTGCTTTCTCTTGCTGTCTGTTGAATCGTTTCCTCTGTAGGACTTGATGCCTGAAATTGCTGTCTTTATGGTATTTAGCCTTATTGATGTCTTTTAACTTCTGCTTCAGGTCAGGGTTCGCCCTATATTTTCTGATGCTTGCTGCTTTGACTTTGTCTTGGTGTGTGAAATCTGTTTTGTATTTGTCCACGCTGTGTGATTTCACATTTTGTTTATGCTCCAAATCAGTTTTGTATTTCTCCACACTGGCAGTTTTCACTTTATCTTGATGCAGCAAATCAGTTCGGTATTTCTCCACACTGGCGGTTTTCACTTTATCTTGATGCAGCAAATCAGTTCTGTATTTCTCCACACTGGCAGTTTTCACTTTATCTTGATGCAGCAAATCAGTTCTGTATTTCTCCACACTGGCAGTTTTCACTTTATCTTGATGAAGCAAATCAGTACTGTATTTCTCCACACTGGCGGTTTTCACTTTATCTTGATGCAGTAAATCAGTTTTATATTTTTGGATGCTGTGTTCAATTTGTTGGGATCTATATTCTTGTTTTTCATAGTATTTAGTATTTTGAATTTGTGTTATCTTCTTTGATGCCTTTTGTTGTAAATATTTGGACAAAGTGGTTCTGTTGGTTTGCTGCCTTGTACTTTCTCCAACAGAAATAGAATTATGTAAAGTCATGTCTACTTTTGTTGGTCTGGGTCTGATATTATATGCACTTGATTTGTTGCAGTTACATACATTATAACATGTACTTTGTTGACCTCGTTTGACACACACAACATGTTCATAGTGGGCTCCTACATTCTCGAGATAGATTCCTTTAGCAGACAGTTGGCCTGTGCTGCTCTGAAACCTCAACCACTTGCCCATGTAAAATGTGTAAATATCCACTCCCAGGCGATCAGCTGTGGCCTGGATTTCAGCCTGTGTAGCCCAGGTGTTCACACAGGCCATTTTTTGCTGTTGAATGTACTGGGCCACAGATAAATGCTGATGTCCATGGCTTAAAAGGGACTGATATTTCTCAGCATTTTTACACATTTCTTTAACTGCAGCCAATCTGATTCTCCTATGGTGCTTCTGTGTGCCACTTATGGCTTGAGATACAGCTCGGAAAAAGCAGTTTCCATCAGGTACAATGCTCTGTTTATGGCACGGCACTCCAGCATCACCCACAATTAAGTCTTTAACATGGCAATTTGCAAATCCAGCATTGAGATCCTTGCAAATAGACTTGCACACATTCTCACAAAGAGGAATAAATTGCACAGCACTTTCCTCAGAGCCAACAAAAGAGATATCACTGTCTATATGATCATATGCTTTGGCTTTCTTTACAACAGGATTGCCTTGGACAATAGGAGACGTATGTTTCAACTCAGTGTCATTTCGGGTTCGTTTCTTGACTATTGAAGAAAGAGTAAGAGGTTCAGGAAAGGAAGAAGGCATTTCCTCAATTTCCTCTTCCATGTGATCTTGACACACAACTTCCTCAATGACGCAATCACTTACAGGAGAACTCATTTCCACATCTACAGGCAAAGCAGTATCACTATTGAAAGCCGAGACACTAGCCTCTGTCTCTGTCACACATACAATGTTGAGCTCAAACATTGCATTTGACACTCCTAATGCCTTAGAAAGTTTGATTATATGGTTATATACTTGATGAATCGTTGTGAAAAAGACAACAACACTAGTACCATTTGCATCTGGCATACCTGAGTAATTCCGCGCATGGGAGTCTACTATAGCAAACAGCCCATTGTTAGCAATAACAGCACATGTGTTATTTGCCACTGTCAAAAGACATGTGTTGTCTGCTGCAAGATGTGTTTCCAGAGCTGTTTGTAAAGTAACATAGCTATACAGTTCCTCCTCAGAGGGGATTGAATGAAGACGGCCCATAATTTCACGATTGTGAAAGTTAAATGTCTGGCCACACAATTCCTCAGACTTAAAATCAAAAGCCCCCAAATATGAAACTTTATGAGGAAGAGAAGGCCTCTTCCTCGTGTACAGGCGGTCACCTTCAATTAAAGTCATGTTTAGATGATCCTGTGACCATAAGTGCACCTGACACAAGTGAGTGTGTTTCACAATAGCTGCCATAGCAATGGCCGTACACTGCCTCCCTCTGCTTTCAAAGCTAAACACAGCCTGTCCTTGGTGAAATGACCCGCAAATATTTTTAAGTGTAGAACACTTAGCTTTGATGACTGCAGGCACTGTCTTCTGAGACAAGACATCCTTGACTGGTTTGGCTGTTGTGCTGTCTTGGTGCCTTGGATGCTGCAGTATGGAAACAGGTCGTCCTTCTCCAGGGCAGGGGCGAAAGACTGGTACTGTAGCTTTGCCGGCCAAATGCAGTCTGACATCGATGCTACCCCGCTCACAGAGGGCAGCGGTTACTGACACCTAGCATAAACATAATAAAATGATGCAACTTTTCTCACACAGTGGATTTGTGTGAATAGTGAACACAGCAAAATGCTACCAACCTCATCTGACTTGCAAGCCTCTGTGCCATGGCTGGACAACGTTCCTGGTGTTATCACAGCCGCATATGTGTCCACCTTCAACCAACATAAATTAACATTATTTTGCAGAAAAACCCGACACATTAGTCTTTGTTTCCCACCTTGCTCACATATGTCCAACACCCCAGCAATAAAAAAAAACTTTGCAATTCCATTTCCACAAAATCCACACTTGAAATCCTGCTAAATTCTGGATTGTTGGATGAAACCTCTGACATTAGCCTGCTCGGAGCCCATGGGTGAATTTGGCTATAGAGTTTGGTTACTTTTTTATCCATGGTTTGTAAATATAACTGTGGCAAAGACTGCAGAATTTAAGGCATCCAATGTTTGACACATTTTCTAAATGCAGCAAATTCTTTGGTTCTCCCACCTTTACTCGCACCCACAGGTCATGAAACCACTTTGCACACTGTAAATATGTACCTATGCTTTTTAAACATACCTGTTGTGTGGCAATTGTGGGGACTGTGCTGACATGTTCCATGGTTGCCTCTTCTCTCAGTGATTTGGTAATTGTTTTCACTGTGATTTTAGTTCTTTCTGTGTTCATGTCCTCGGTCAGCGTGTCAGGACTTCTCTGTGGAGTGACTTCTGTTGCTGCAGTGTTGCTTGTTGGTGCGTCTGTGTTGCCAGATTCTTTGCTTGTCATTGCAGTTCTTTCAGTGGCCATTCCTTCAGCCAAACTGTTGGTTGCTGTTGTCGAAGTCACTTCCATAGGCTCAGGCTTCTTCTCTTGCCCCCCTGTCTCATCACTTGTGGGTGTGATTTCTTTCATTGTTTGTGTCTCCATGTCCTCCACCAGGCTGTCACTACTTTTCTTTGACTTGACCTTCCCATGATGAATCTCCACCTACAAACAACAACATACCCTTTACTACTTAAATGAACAACTTTGACTTTTCTTGTTACATGACCTCAACTCTGTCCATGAACCTCTTAACCCCCACCTAAACCCAGCACATTTTCGCCATTTTGCCTTTACCCAAATCTACGAGCTTTTTTCCAAAAATAAACCAGCCAACATAGCTATAACAACAACAAGAAAACAAGGATGACAACGTAACACAACACTGTAAATCAACTGGACACCAAATACACAAAAGAGTAAGAGACAAAAGACAAAAACAGTCACAAAGAAACAACACCAAAGACACAACGTTGATAAAAGTGCAACAAACAAGTCACAACAATTACACAAAAAAGAGGCAAATGTGTGACCAACATGTGATAACAAAGCCACACAAAAGCAAGAAAAGAGCGAAATGAACTGACAAAACGAGATGACTAAACCCTTGAACAAAGTAACGACAACAACACAAAGAAAAAGGTCTATTTGAATTCCTTTTGTAGGTCTTAGCTTTCAAATGCAACGTTACACTGGCCTATAGGCTAGAAGCTCTCTAAGACACTTTTCCATTCGGCCAATACCAAACTGGACACAATGTGTTTAGTTACGGCAGATAGAAAGACGTTACACTAACCTTCTGACGTGATGCAAACACTCCTTTGCTGACAACTGTAACAGGGGTCTGATCCAGCTAATGAGAATAAAACAAATATTATTTAGAAAATAGAGCCCCCTATTCATCCTAATGTGCAGTTATGACAAATGTTCATATCAACCAACCTTTGTCAACACAACCTTTGGCTGCCAGTACCATGTTGAAGAAGTACATGTCTTTCCTTGTCTTGGAGCCAGACCCAACTGAATGAGAAAACACATGTTACAGTCTGAGAATCGATTTAAAGTGCATATAACAGGTTTAAATGATTTCAAATATGACTTATTTTGAAGGAACATCAGCAGAAATGGTGTGTAATGTGTCATATGCACTCTAATTATAACAATATAACAATATTACGACCTCCATTCAGATTTCCATTACCAGCTAATCTAACCTATGGTTTTTAAACATACCTCTTGTTTGGCCAGTGAGGGGACTGTGCTTAGACAAGCCATGGTTTCCTCCTGTGTCAATGTCTTGTTCAATGTTTTCATTGGGATTTCAGTCCTCTCTGTCTCCATGTCCTCAGTAAGCCGGTCACTGCGTGACTTTGCAAGGACTTCTGCAGCTCCTGGCTTGACTTTGTCAACCACTGACTTGTCTGTTGTATTGCTTGTGATTACAGTTCTTTCTGGGGCCATTCCTTCAGCCAGACTGTTGGTTGCAATTGTTGGAGTAACTTCCATAGCACCAAGCTTGTTCTCTTGCACCACTGTGTTGTCAGTTCTTTCAGGTGTGATTTCTTTCGTTGTTTCCGTCTCCATGGCCTCCACCAGCATGTCTCTGCTTGGCTTTGACTTAACCTTCTCATGATGAGCCTCCACCTACAAACAACCACATAACATTTAAAATGAAGAACTTTCACTTTTCTTGTAACTTGAACTCAACTGTAGCATTTCAACTTACCTGCTGACACGCCACGAATGGCCCTGTGCTGACAGCTGCAATAGGTGTCTGATGAATACAACACATAGATCATTTAGACCAATGAAGCACCCCATTGTTTCATATGTGATTTATGACAAATATTATTGTTCACCAACCTTAGCCCGCAATACTCTTGGCTGCCAGTACCATGTTGAAGAAGAACATGCGTTTCCTTGTCTTTGAGCCAGACCCAACTGAATGACAAAACACATGTTACAGTCTGAGAATCAATTTAAAGTGCATATAGCAGTTTTAATGATTTCGTAAATATGTCTTATTAAGATGGACACCATCAACTGCATAATCATCATGACATTTCTGTGAGTCAGCCATTTTACTGAAGACATGTGGGGCAGAAAGTTATTTGCATTTTCCAGCTGCTGACAGGAAGTAACATAGTCACAGGAGAGGCTCAGTTCCAGTCATTTCCCATTGACTTATTCTTTTTATTCTTTATTTATTTGATCAAAACAGTGCATGTTAATGAATATACATGGGTCTCATGCACGTAAACACGCCACACCACATTGGAACCTTTAGCTAACTTCCATCTGTCGCCCCCCACGCACACTCTCAAACACATTCTCATTCATCATGGCCTATTGTACATGTTTTTAGTGGCCAGGCTTCATCTATGTCACTTCCTGTCAGTGTCCATTAAGGAAGGAATACAGCAACTTATTTTGCTCTTCCACCATTTCTCTGTTATCCCCTACAGGTCATGAACACCCTGAACACAGAATATTTACAGATGTTTTTTTTTTTTTTTAACTTACCTGTTGTTTGTTGACTGTGGGGACTGTGCTGACATGTTCCGTGGTTGCCTCTTCTCTCAGTGATTTGGTAATTGTTTTCACTGGGATTTTAGTTCTTTCTGTGTTCATGTCCTCAGTCAGCGTGTCAGGACTTCCCTGTGGAGTGACTTCTGTTGCTGCAGTGTTGCTTGTTGGTGCGTCTGTGTTGCCAGATTCTTTGCTTGTCATTGCAGTTCTTTCAGTGGCCATTCCTTCAGCCAAACTGTTGGTTGCTGTTGTCGAAGTCACTTCCATAGGCTCAGGCTTCTTCTCTTGCCCCCCTGTCTCATCACTTGTGGGTGTGATTTCTTTCATTGTTTGTGTCTCCATGTCCTCCACCAGGCTGTCACTACTTTTCTTTGACTTGACCTTCCCATGATGAATCTCCACCTACAAACAACAACATACCCTTTACTACTTAAATGAACAACTTTGACTTTTCTTGTTACATGACCTCAACTCTGTCCATGAACCTCTTAACCCCCACCTAAACCCAGCACATTTTCGCCATTTTGCCTTTACCCAAATCTACGAGCTTTTTTCCAAAAATAAACCAGCCAACATAGCTATAACAACAACAAGAAAACAAGGATGACAACGTAACACAACACTGTAAATCAACTGGACACCAAATACACAAAAGAGTAAGAGACAAAAGACAAAAACAGTCACAAAGAAACAACACCAAAGACACAACGTTGATAAAAGTGCAACAAACAAGTCACAACAATTACACAAAAAAGAGGCAAATGTGTGACCAACATGTGATAACAAAGCCACACAAAAGCAAGAAAAGAGCGAAATGAACTGACAAAACGAGATGACTAAACCCTTGAACAAAGTAACGACAACAACACAAAGAAAAAGGTCTATTTGAATTCCTTTTGTAGGTCTTAGCTTTCAAATGCAACGTTACACTGGCCTATAGGCTAGAAGCTCTCTAAGACACTTTTCCATTCGGCCAATACCAAACTGGACACAATGTGTTTAGTTACGGCAGATAGAAAGACGTTACACTAACCTTCTGACGTGATGCAAACACTCCTTTGCTGACAACTGTAACAGGGGTCTGATCCAGCTAATGAGAATAAAACAAATATTATTTAGAAAATAGAGCCCCCTATTCATCCTAATGTGCAGTTATGACAAATATTCATATCAACCAACCTTTGTCAACACAACCTTTGGCTGCCAGTACCATGTTGAAGAAGTACATGTCTTTCCTTGTCTTGGAGCCAGACCCAACTGAATGAGAAAACACATGTTACAGTCTGAGAATCGATTTAAAGTGCATATAACAGGTTTAAATGATTTCAAATATGACTTATTTTGAAGGAACATCAGCAGAAATGGTGTGTAATGTGTCATATGCACTCTAATTATAACAATATAACAATATTACGACCTCCATTCAGATTTCCATTACCAGCTAATCTAACCTATGGTTTTTAAACATACCTCTTGTTTGGCCAGTGAGGGGACTGTGCTTAGACAATCCATGGTTTCCTCCTGTGTCAATTTCTTGTTCAATGTTTTCATTGGGATTTCAGTCCTCTCTGTCTCCATGTCCTCAGTAAGCCGGTCACTGCGTGACTTTGCAAGGACTTCTGCAGCTCCTGGCTTGACTTTGTCAACCACTGACTTGTCTGTTGTATTGCTTGTGATTACAGTTCTTTCTGGGGCCATTCCTTCAGCCAGACTGTTGGTTGCAATTGTTGGAGTAACTTCCATAGCACCAAGCTTGTTCTCTTGCACCACTGTGTTGTCAGTTCTTTCAGGTGTGATTTCTTTCGTTGTTTCCGTCTCCATGGCCTCCACCAGCATGTCTCTGCTTGGCTTTGACTTAACCTTCTCATGATGAGCCTCCACCTACAAACAACCACATAACATTTAAAATGAAGAACTTTCACTTTTCTTGTAACTTGAACTCAACTGTAGCATTTCAACTTACCTGCTGACACGCCACGAATGGCCCTGTGCTGACAGCTGCAATAGGTGTCTGATGAATACAACACATAGATCATTTAGACCAATGAAGCACCCCATTGTTTCATATGTGATTTATGACAAATATTATTGTTCACCAACCTTAGCCCGCAATACTCTTGGCTGCCAGTACCATGTTGAAGAAGAACATGCGTTTCCTTGTCTTTGAGCCAGACCCAACTGAATGACAAAACACATGTTACAGTCTGAGAATCAATTTAAAGTGCATATAGCAGTTTTAATGATTTCGTAAATATGTCTTATTAAGATGGACACCATCAACTGCATAATCATCATGACATTTCTGTGAGTCAGCCATTTTACTGAAGACATGTGGGGCAGAAAGTTATTTGCATTTTCCAGCTGCTGACAGGAAGTAACATAGTCACAGGAGAGGCTCAGTTCCAGTCATTTCCCATTGACTTATTCTTTTTATTCTTTATTTATTTGATCAAAACAGTGCATGTTAATGAATATACATGGGTCTCATGCATGTAAACACGCCACACCACATTGGAACCTTTAGCTAACTTCCATCCGTCGCCCCCCACGCACACTCTCAAACACATTCTCATTCATCATGGCCTATTGTACATGTTTTTAGTGGCCAGGCTTCATCTATGTCACTTCCTGTCAGTGTCCATTAAGGAAGGAATACAGCAACTTATTTTGCTCTTCCACCATTTCTCTGTTATCCCCTACAGGTCATGAACACCCTGAACACAGAATATTTACAGATGTTTTTTTTTTTTTTAAACTTACCTGTTGTTTGTTGACTGTGGGGACTGTGCTGACATGTTCCGTGGTTGCCTCTTCTCTCAGTGATTTGGTAATTGTTTTCACTGGGATTTTAGTTCTTTCTGTGTTCATGTCCTCAGTCAGCGTGTCAGGACTTCCCTGTGGAGTGACTTCAGTTGCTGCAGTGTTGCTTTTTGGTGCCTCTGTGTTGCCAGATTTTTTGCTTGTCATTGCAGTTCTTTCTGTGGCCATTCCTTCAGCCAAACTGTTGGTTGCTGTTGTCGAAGTAACTTCCATAGGCTCAGGCTTCTTCTCTTGCCCCCCTGTGTCGTCACTTGTGGGTGTGATTTCTTTCATTGTTTCTGTCTCCATGTCCTCCACCAGGCTGTCACTACTTTTCTTTGACTTGACCTTCCCATGATGAATCTCCACCTACAAACAACAACATACCCTTTACTACTTAAATGAACAACTTTGACTTTTCTTGTTACATGACCTCAACTCTGTCCATGAACCTCTTAACCCCCACCTAAACCCAGCACATTTTCGCCATTTTGCCTTTACCCAAATCTACGAGCTTCTTTCCAAAAATAAACCAACCTACATAGCAATAACAACAAGACAACAAGGATGACAACGTAGCACAACACTGTAAATCAAATGGACAACAAAAACACAACAGAGCAAAAAACAAAAGACAAAAACAGTCACAAAGAAACAACACAGAAGACACAACGGGGATAAAAGTGCAACAAACAAGTCACAACAATTACACAAAAAAGAGGCAAATGTGTGACCAACGTGTGATAACAAAGCCACACAAAAGCTAGAAAAGAGCGAAATGAACTGACAAAACGAGATGACTCAAACCTTGAACAAAGTAACGACAACACGGCCGCAACACAAAGAAAAAGGTCCATTTCAATCCCTTTTGTAGGTCTTGGCTTTCAAATGCAATGTAACACTGGCCTATAGGCTAGAAGCTCTCTAAGACACTTTTCCATTCGGCCAATACCAAACTGGACACAATGTGATTAGTTACGGCAGATAGAAAGACGTTACACTAACCTTCTGACATGATGCAAACAATCCTTTGCTGACAACTGTAACAGGTGTCTGATCCAGCTAATGAAAATAACACAAATATCATTAAAGAAAATAAAGCCACCTATTCATCCTAATGTGCAGTTATGACAAATATTCATATCAACCAACCTTTGTCAACACAACCTTTGGCTGCCAGTACCATGTTGAAGAAATACATGTTTTTTCTTGTCTTGGAGCTAGACCCAACTGAATGAGAAAACACATGTTACAGTCTGAGAATCAATTTAAAGTGCATATAACAGTTTTAATGATTTCAAATATGACTTATTTTGAAGGAACATCAGCAGAAATGGTGTGTAATGTGTCATATGCACTCTAATTATAACAATATAACAATATTACGACCTCCATTCAGATGTCCATTACCAGCTCATCTAACCTATGGTTTTTAAACATACCTCTTGTTTGGCCAGTGAGGGGACTGTGCTGAGACAATCCATGATTTCCTCTTGTGTCAGTGTCTTGTTCATTGTTTTCATTGGGATTTTAGTCCTTTCTGTCTCCATGTCCTCAGTAAGCCGGTCACTGCGTGACTTTGCAAGGACTTCTGCAGCTCCTGGCTTGACTTTGTCAACCACTGACTTGTCAGTTGTATTGCTTGTGATTACAGTTCTTTCTGGGGCCATTCCTTCAGCCAGACTGTTGGTTGCAATTGTTGGAGTAACTTCCATAGCACCAAGCTTGTTCTCTTGCACCACTGTGTTGTCAGTTCTTTGGGGTGTGATTTCTTTCGTTGTTTCCGTCTCCATGGCCTCCACCAGCTTGTCACTACTTGGCATTGACTTGACCTTCTCATGATGAGCCTCCACCTACAAACAACCACATAACATTTAAAATGAAGAACTTTCACTTTTCTTGTAACTTGAACTCAACTGTAGCATTTCAGCTTACCTGCTGACACGCCACGAATGGCCCTGTGCTGACAGCTGCAATAGGTGTCTGATGAATACAACACATAGATCATTTAGACCAATGAGGCACCCCATTGTTTCATATGTCATTTATGACAAATATTATTCTTCACCAACCTTAGACCGCAATACTCTTGGCTGCCAGTACCATGTTGAAGAAGAACATGCATTTCCTTGTCTTCGAGCCAGACCCAACTGAATGACAAAACACATGTTACAGTCTGAGAATCAATTAAAAGGACATATAACAGTATTAATGATTTCTCATATGACTGATTTTGAAGTAACATCAGTTACATAATTATCATTTCCTTTCAGTGAAGCAGCAATTTTAAATATAACATGTTTGCCAGGCATATTCTTTGCATTTTTAACCAACTGACAGAACATGACATACATAAATGAAACAACACTTTCACTCATTTCCCCTTGACTTCACATGGTCGACATGACAACTCTTTAACATAGTTGGCCTCCACTACGTCACTTCTTGTCATCATGTAATCAGGAAGTGACACTATCAACATCACAATAATGGCCAAACTAAAGACAGCTGACTCTTAAGCAAAATCTAAGCTACGACTGTGTTAACTATGTTTGAGCAGAAATGGTGTATAATGTGTCATATGCACTCTAATTATAACAATATAACAATATTACGACCTCCATTCAGATGTCCATTACCAGCTCATCTACCCTATGGTTTTTAAACATACCTCTTGCTTTGCCAGTGAGGGGACTGTGCTGAGACAATCCATGGTTTCCTCTTGTGTCAGTGTCTTGTTCATTGTTTTCATTGGGATTTTAGTCCTTTCTGTCTCCATGTCCTCAGTAAGCCGGTCACTGCGTGACTTTGCAAGGACTTCTGCAGCTCCAGGCTTGACTTTGTCAACCACTGACTTGTCTGTTGTATTGCTTGTGATTACAGTTCTTTCTGGGGCCATTCCTTCAGCCAGACTGTTGGTTGCAATTGTTGGAGTAACTTCCATAGCACCAAGCTTGTTCTCTTGCACCACTGTGTTGTCAGTTCTTTCAGGTGTGATTTCTTTCGTTGTTTCCGTCTCCATGGCCTCCACCAGCATGTCTCTGCTTGGCTTTGACTTAACCTTCTCATGATGAGCCTCCACCTACAAACAACCACATAACATTTAAAATGAAGAACTTTCACTTTTCTTGTAACTTGAACTCAACTGTAGCATTTCAACTTACCTGCTGACACGCCACAAATGGCCCTGTGCTGACAGCTGCAATAGGTGTCTGATGAATACAACACATACATCATTTAGACCAATGAGGCACCCCATTGTTTCATATATCATTTATGACAAATATTATTCTTCACCAACCTTAGACCGCAATACTCTTGGCTGCCAGTACCATGTTGAAGAAGTACTTGCTTTTCCTGTCCTTGCAGTAACTTCCTGCTGAACAGGGAAGACAATACAATATTACAGTCTTAAAACTACAGATTTCACTTAACAGCTTTTACAAATTAATTGCAACATACCACTTTCTTTGGTTGATTTCTGCTTTGCTCAATAGTCACCACAACTGGCACCTATATGAAAGGCCACAATTATAATTTGCAAACATCAGTATACTTGACTCTTCATTACATTATTATCCAGTAAGGTTTTACCTTCTTTGCTTTTTTCTTTGGGCACTCCACAGATTGTTCTCTGTCCAAAACACCAAAACGACCAGCAGACATTGGGTTGGAACGAATATTCTGAAAATATATAAAACTAGTGAGCATCTAAATATGCACCTATTTACACACACATACTGTTTATTGGATCATGATGAAAGGATTTATCAACCTTTTGCCGAGTCCATCTCCCTGGACAGCTCACTTGGGGCTGGTTGGCCTCCAGACCCTTTTAAGAAATATGTACACAATTAACACTTCATGTATATACACAAATCCCTTTGCCTATTTGACAACACAAACCTTTCCAACATGCATCCAGCCCTCAGAATTGTTTCTATGAGCACAGCCGCGCCCACTGACCGCCTTTGAAATGGACTGCCTCACATGCAAATCAGCACACTGTGGCAATGGCATTGGTGGTCGAGTGACTGGCTTCCCAGTCTTTAATGGAGACAGCACTTCAATGGCCTCACAAATCAAGTCAGCTAGCACTTGCATGCCTTCTGGTATACTCAGATGGACCTACAATAACAACAACAGACAAACACACTTCATATATAGTTCTGATCATTGTGACAAATACGTTATACGAAGACTACCATTACTTACACCATCACCAACCCACAGTTGAAGGTTGTTCATTGGAAAATGATGCACAGAAGAAATGTACTTCAAACCTAAAAAATATCATAATACACCCTTAACACCCATCATGCACTGTTTCACTGGCACTTCACACATAAACCTTTTCCATACCTTTGCCCTCAGTCACTCGCTTGTATGCCTGGCGAAACTTATTCTGTTTGGATACACTTGCATGTACATGTCGAGCTGGAAAATCCACCACACATGTCTGAAAGTATACAATAACATTAACAACCCATATTGGCATGTGTTACTGACTGTATCTTTCTTCAAACCATATACAAAAAAACAAAAAAACATACCTCTCCCTTGTAACACTCCTGCACTGTAGCCAGGAGCCGATCGAAGTCCTCACTAGCCTGCTCCACAGTATTGTCTTTACAGTCATTGCCAGTGGCCAGAAGTATAACTTTGGAGACACCTTTGATAACCATATTTCGAACATCCCTTTCTAAATCCACTGCACAGGCACCAGGAGTTGAAAAAAACCCAACAGCGTATGGTCCATCTGGACTGACTTGCACATCTCCCAGAACAAAAAATCTGAGATGTGAATCTCCTATTACCAGGACCAACTGAAACACAGACACATCATATGTCACTGTTAATATACAGTTCTCTCTAAATACCTGTCCTAAATACATGTCTTTTTACCTTTCGGCATTTGATTACTTCACACCTAACACATACATTTCTTTTTGGACATAGTCTTTCATTTCTCTGACTACTTGTAGGTACTTACAATTGACAGGCTTTCCGCATGCATAGCATAGCTAACAGTCAACTCCAATAAACTATCTATTATAAACACACCATACACTTCCAGTGACAATGTATCACTGCCTGTAACTCTAGCACTTTTGTATAGTCTGCACAAAAAAACACATACAATGTATAAAACATTACGTACCTCTTTGTCATAATTTTCTTGTGGAATAAAAACTCTGTGCTGTTTGTTTGAGTGTTTTGACTTCGGCCAAGGAACCACTCGAGGACGCCTGCCTGTCCCATATTGCTTCCCTGTACAGACACAAATGTACCACATTTCAATTTCCCTCTGAGACCTTTGTCATACGATCAAAGCACATGCATTACAGATCTCCTTCATAGTATCACAACAAGTACTTACTACATGTGAAAGAAGCCATGATGTGCCCTGCGATGCTTCGCAACCACAAACTTGATGCTTAGAACCACCTGCAATTAACACAATAAAATCCTTCTGTCACACAGTCTTATACAGGCACAAAGTTCTTTTATTTTCTCAATACATAAACACAAAAACCCATACATATTTATTTCACATTGACAATCTTTGCGTCTATATGTTACACAGGTAGTATCATGTATATAAATGCCTCCTGTATCTGCTCTTTCACATCAACTAAGGATTGATTGCACAAAAATAGGCCCTTCTGTTGGTGACTCTAGCAATAGATCAGGACCCTGTGACCTATATTCACAATAGAACATTCTATTGCTCAATGATGGCAAACTTTTCCCTTTAACTTGCATACACATACAGATGACTTTTCCCAGCAAATATAATCAAGTACATAACACATTAACTACATAACAACACAGTTCCCTGCAGACGCAATGACCAATGCCACAAGATGTCCACTCTACCAACCCATCATGCCCAATCAGGACAAAAGAGGGAGGGAACTTGATCATGTCCTTTACACATTACTGTATCTCACAACTCCTTTCACAAAATAAGAATGTCTTTCAAGTCAGTTAGAAACTACTTTTGCCATTTTACAAACTATCACTTTCCCTGGCACATAACTTAGATTATATTACACTGTTTACTCAATTACTCATCTACTTGCTTTCTATAACCCAATATCACCATGTGTGTATGCAGTGCCCATACAAAAGTAGTGTCCAAATAACCATCAGCAACTGATGTCACTTGGTGGGGCGTCCCCTATCCTTCCACTTACTGTCATTCACCATGAGCAGTTGTAATGACTTTCAAAATATCATAACTACATTTCCTGTGATACTTTACCTCGTCTTATCACACACACATCACATTTTGTCTATGCCAGAAATTCAATATTGTTTGTTATATTGCCCCAATATCTACTTTAATTGCCATTACATATTCACATATATTGTACAAAACACAAGATCAACCACCTACCTTGATTCAGCAAAAAAAAATGCAGAAACTTGAAGAGCTGTCTTCTCAAAGACAAAAAAAACTGACCTAATAACACACAACATACAAATAAGATCTGAGGTAAATTTAGTAGGTAAAGAGCTCCTCCTCGCAGTAAGTCTCTTGGATGGAACATCCAAACAAAGACAACTGCCCCCACTCAAACGTGCCTTTTGACCTTCACCAGAGATGTGCTCCACCCCCAACCCCCCATACAGGTAGAGGGCTGACTTATTGACCCGGCCTCCTTCTACTCTGCAGCGGACATACTGGTTCGATCATCACATCATTACAATATCATGAAAAAGTGGATTTACTGTTTTTCGCATTAAACTGTGACACTAATATATGATGCACTTAATACATGCAAAGTAGCATATGTATGGTCTTTATGAGTTGTAATTTGGGTTATTCTGGCTCAGCTTGTACAAACCCACATTAAACATCTCTTACAATTACACTATTTTGAAAATGCACTGTAAGACATAATCTTCACAATTAAAACAAATACACAAATAATCTCACTTCGCCTGTAATGACTCATCTATATTCGCATGATATTCCACTGATATGACAAGCACCAGCATTATCTCCAGTCTGGTCTGGGTTTACTGTAAATATGCTTTAACACTTAACAATACCTTCACCCTGATTGAAAATACACTCACACAGTTGTAGCCCTTCAATAAGGAAATACAAGCTAAGCTTACTTCTCTGTTCAAAGGACACTTTGGACAAAGAACATTTTGGATCATGCTTTTGCCCCAAACAAAAACATGCTCCTAATGTACAACTATACAACAGGCCTATATTTCGCAGTGGTCACTCACAACATGGATTTCCTTGAAAATCTTTCAATACTTTCACTCTCCATGGGCCACATATATACATATGTAAAAAACAGGGTCATCAACAGAAATGTTCATGAACCACCATACTCAGACATGCATTCCCACAAATAATCCTTTTGCTAATGGACAACTTATTGTGACACATTTTGACAAACAACCCAAATGGACATTTATACACAGATGTGTCCATCTCAATAGCAATATCTTCTGTTCATTGACCTGTCATGATCACTATTCCAACTGGCCCATTCTACAATGTGAATAACCACACTTTACATATAGGCCCGTCTGCCCCTCCTAAACCCATTGTTACATAACAAAGACCTCCATTACTTCAAAGTAACATCAGGCCAACTACCTTTTAACACACATCTGTTTACACATTATTTACTCATTGCCCTACACTTTGTAAATCATTCCATCATAACCACTACATCATAGCAGATTTACAGCTAATCACAAGATTTTGTTTATTTGGTTTAGTATACCTTACTGTAGTTTATTCATTTCTTTTAACACGTACTATGTACAAAACACATTACTTACACATGCTTTGCACCATATTTACCTTGACCTACTTTCTATATGCTGTCCCTGAGCAGTGGATTTGAAATCAAAACATGTACAATAAACCATGTACATTGCATATATTCTCTTTGCAATCACAACACCTAACAATTCACTGTACAATCACACTCACAACCTCATCCTTGCTTCCTTTATATTTCACTTATACAACTATTGCTTATAATTTCATCTGCACAACAAAAACACTTTCACAACCATTTCTAACTGAACCATTCTCACTTTTGCATAGCACTCACATAACACAAGACAGTACTTTAGGTTAGGTGTCTACAAATTTACCACTGAAATACATTATTCAAAACCTACAACATATTGGCACTAAGTTAATGGTATAACAAAACACATAAACTACCAATGTCATTTTTGCATTTAACGCATTAGATTCACACTGTCAGCTCTAACCCCAGTGTTAAAACACAGCAGTGTAGGGACAAAGAAACATCCACTAACAACCCAGCAGGTCTGCATCTCTGTTTTGTGTGAAAGCCCTTGGTGAAGTTCCGTTTATACAAACTCCATCCCTGCTCTGTTACACATTCACATCATCATATCACATTCATTCACATGTATTTATTCAACACACACACACAACTATCATCTAAACAGCTGCTAAACAACATAACAACACTTAACATTCGCTAAATTACAACAACCACTCTTTTACACAATTTTGTACTCATATAGATTATTTCACTTCACACTTATTTATACACTACATATGACTTCCATAGATACAAGAGACAAACCATCACAGATACATTACAAAACATACTACACCACAGTGCATTGTACAGTGCTTTTATAGCTGTATCTCTCATGTACCATTGCTTTTCACATTCCATGATTTTAACCCGAATTCATGCTATGTTTTGCATCAATTCTGTCACAACTAACACATAAATTATTCACCATTCTAGACATTCCTGAAGTAGTAACATTTTTTCCAAGTGGACCATTTCTCCTTTTACTGTAGTATTTCCTTGGATCACCACTTTGTTCATGCAGTTGACTAACATTATTCAACACTGTTGTGACTTACATTCTGAGCTACAATCACTAAAACAAGCTGCATAAAGTGAATACACAAACTAGCCCTCAGCTGTCTGGTGACCCACAAGCTTTTACATACTTCCCCCTTCTTCCAGACAAGCCCATTTCACACCTAACAGACAAAAGGCCTGTACTTAAGAAACACAAAGGTTTCCTGTCTGCTTCCAATACTGTCCCAGGCATCTGTTGGTCATCTGCATACAGTATATCACTACATCATGTGTCATGCTGTTCTCTGTCGTTCATGTGTTCACTTTTATAACATGACAAGAAAGCTGCCTTCATCTGAACTACCGTGACCTACACATGCATGTGACATAAACTTTGCACTTCATCTGACAACATCCTTGCCTTTTCCCTTTGTGATCAAGAGAAAATCCACAATAGTAACGCTACACACATTTCACTACATATTTTAGCCATCACCTAACTCACCCATATAACTTTATAGCCAAATTGATACAAGCCCTTGCCCTGCTTCCTGGAGGACCTGTAATGTCAAAGACAATACCCCTCCCACCCCCAACCCCCCAGATCCTCAGCCGGTGTGGGCTGGGGGTGGGAGGGGTATGGGGTACTCCCCCCTCACTGCTGGAGGCAGGGTCAAGGCCATGTGTGGGAGCGTTTCATTGAAGTGTTTGGATGTACAATTGTACATCCTTAAAAAATATTGTTACTTAAACAATACTTGAAGACATCTTTTTTAGACATGTCAGGGATACATATCATGGAATCTATTCAAGGCACATTTTGGTCAGCCCTTTACAATACAGAGAACATTTACACTAAGGATAAATAACTGGCCAAAAAAATTTAGATAATAGAGGATCTTTGAAATTATTCAGGAGGTCAGGATGACCTCCTGTTTAAAAGCAATGCCCCATGTCAACTGATTCGAAATATTACATGATTGTGAACAGAAACAAAGAATAATTTTGAAAATACCGACTGGATTATTGCCAGATGGAATAGAGAAGTAACTCAGCGCCTGATTGAAACCAATGTTTTTCCTACTTTCCGGTATTTTATTCCTTTATTTAACTTGAAACTACAATAGCTAGGAATCCTGTTACATCTCTTCATGCCCTTCATCAGGTTAAACAACGAACCTCCTCAAAATTAAGGCCAAACATTAGTGCCCTAGCTACTAACACCACTATAAATGAGAGGTCTTAAACATTTGTAATGAAGGCTAATTTTTGCTGTTTTGTACTCAAAACTGTCATGAATTCAATGACTGTTTAAGGTTTGCACATCTGCCAAATTTTGCACTGTGTTCTTATGTAGGAGAAAATGGTTTATGTTATGGATGTTTGGAAACTGGACATGGACTGACTGACTGTCATCAGCATTTAATGTGTAACATTTGCAAAGGAAGACACCTTACAGTACTTCACAATGTAAAATATGAATGTAATGGCTTTTAAGGGTAAAAAGTTTACTAAAGATTGGCGAGAGTGTAGTGAACTAAACCATATGTTGAAGTACTTCCTGTCATATGGCATCACTTCCTGTGAACAGAGTCAGGAAGTGTTTACATTTGTTTGGGCATGTCATGGTGAAAAGGAACACAGCACTTCATGACCCTGATTTTAGCTCCTGAAATGAAAGGTGAAAAAAGGTTGTACTTATAAATCACTACATGCAACATGCTTACTTGTTTATGGTTTGCTGTATTGTACATTGTTTATGTTTTTAGCTTTATTGTGGAATATGTATACATATGGAAAACAACAAACAAGACCAAACACAAGACCCACTTGTACGCTTCATACATTAATCTGGGACACTACAAAGTACATGACAGTAAAGCCAGGATAGGACTGAGACAGAGGCAATAATGGCCCCACAACAGAGCTAGCAGAGGAAAGACTGAGCCTGCACAGGGATTGAAGACAGGACAAACTAGCAAGAACAACACTGCAACTTTTTATCCTCTACAATCTCTGAAATACTGAGTTACATCTGAAACTGAATTGATATCATTTCCATTCAGCCTTAAACTCTCAATATTAATCATTACTCATTCAAAATAACATATCCATTACCATTGCTGCTGGCACAGATTTCAACGCATAACACTCAACAAAAACCTCAGATTGGTCCATTACGTAAAACGCTACACAAAAAACTCTTATAACCCTACAAAAGGTGTCCCTCTTCCCAGATAAAGCTTAGCCAACAGTGACCCACTACCACAGATACCAGACGAAAGAGTGATGCCAGAATGTGCCTAAGGCTGCGGTGAAAGTGTACAGAGGCAAAAGCAAGTAGGCACAACCTGCCAAGTTGGGAATGAAGCCGAGGCAAGAGCAGGTTTGGGCGAGAAAGAATGGTTATGGTAACAAAAGCCTGCACGTGCGGGGCTCGCAGGGGTCAAGAGCGAGCGGGGGTGGTCGCAAGGGGGGAGTGCGCCAGGGGCGAGGGCCTTTATCGCCGCGAGCGGCTTTAATTATTATTATTATTATTATTATTATTACGTCTTTGATCTCAATTTTGACCCCCTGAACATTAACGAAAAGTCAATTTTATTTGACCAACGGTTCAAGGTTGGTGTAAAATTAACTATTTTGATATTCCCAAGACAACACTTTGAACAATGCCTCAGTGGCGCCCCCACATGCATGCCCCCCATTCATTTGGAAGCATGCATTTTTTGGCCTAAACATTTGTCTTTGAGTACAGTGATAGAGCACATCAAGACAAACTTAAAACATCATTATAACTCCGCCCTCTGACAAACAGGAAGTCGGCCATATTGGATTGAAAATTGTAACCTGAATTTCTTCACCTGATATTTTGTCAAGTCACTCGAAGGGTTTTGAACCAAATGACATCCAACTTGGTGAGTGTAATCTAGAGGCGTAGAGCTACAATAATCGAGCTCTTTTGTTCGGATATCTGTTACGGTTTGTCTCTACCGCTCTGCTAAAAAACATGCTTTTTCCCCGCCTCTTTGGTGACAACTCACAGGGGCACGCAAATTCAGATCACACTCATATTTGGATCACATAAGCCCCTCTATGGATCGTACTGATTACCCTTGATAATTGTACAATTTTCCCAAAAATAGCGCCCCCTACCTATACCTTCAAAATTACACTTGCACGAAAGTGAAAACAAAGGTGATATCCTGATTCGGCACGTCGCACTGATCAAAAAAGTCTATTACAACATGCCTCTATCTCGCTTAATTTTCTGTATAATTAGGCCCGAGCAACGGACACGCAGTGTCCCGCGAGGGACTAATTAAAATCGATAACGGGGGACGAAAACGCAAGAATTCACGTAGCAAACGTGAACCGATTCGCAAGTAACAGGGGTCAAAACGTAGTGCTCCGCAAGCTCTAATTTTGGGTGGGGTTTGCGAGAGAAAATAATAAAAGTTGACTCTGTGGCGCCCCCTCAAACAGGCGGTTTACATTGACCCAATGGAGGAGCGGTCGCAAAAAAAATCATCGTACAAACGTGACATTGGCCAGGGACATAGACCACGTCAGGACATGTCAAAAATGATATTATGACCCCGCCCTAAATGCTACAGGAAGTCGGCCATCTTGGCCCGAACCTCAAACCTTCAAAATCGTACCTCTTGAACTTCTGGCCCCTGATCCCCGAGTTTTCAATGCAAAGCCTCCAATTTTGGCCAACATGTCCCAAACCCATGTGGCTTTCTAAATCATCATTTCAATTTTTTTTAAATTATTGGGCGTGGTCATGACAAGGCCGCAACTGAGAGGCCATTTTTAGCAAATTTCAAAGCCTCATATCTTTCACAGACTTGGCCGGATTGGAACGGACCCAATCCGGCGCGCGTGCACATTCCACACCTGGACCTAATGCTGTGCACACGCAGCCGCTATCGCCAAAAAGTCCTTTAAATGTGGCTTGTAAGTGGCCCGCCCATCCTCCGTGAAAATCGCCAGAGGTCTTAACCTAGCAGCGTGCTGGCCTCTGTCAGAGTTTCTCCTGAAATTCGCCAGTATTCCACATTTCCCCCTTTCTTCACAAAAACTACACTTTTGGACTTGTATATACTTATAATACCCCTCTCTAACAGACATCAGCTTTAATTTGGACGTTTTTGCCTCCAAAGTCACGTTTTTCTCAACTGTACAATCACAGGAAGTTCAATTCGACTGTTTCCTGTCCGTCTCTCTGTGTGTTCCTCATACTATATGGGTCTTACCAAATAATAGCTTCAATATCGAGGGTGCTGCAGGGCTGAAACCCCCTCTCAACGATTCTTTGGGCAGCCAGGAATTTACCCCAATTACAAAATGATACAATATATTATTTTCTAAGCTGTTAATCCGTTTCCTGCAAACACACAAGTGCGGAGTCTCTCATGACATTTATTTCACCGCCGCTATATTTTTCTCAGCCTAAGTAGCTCCATTGGTAGAGAGCTGGGTTAGTGTACAGGAGGTTGCTGGATCAAATTCTGACCTTGACTCTTTTTCATTTTTTTTTTCTTTGGACTCAGCACTTTCTGGTTAGAACATGCATCGTCGCCGATGGTTCCACACTCATTAAAAACAGGGAAATTACCCCTCCAGTGTGTTGCTGGGATCAAATTTCAGCCTGTGAATTTAGAAAACCCAAGCAGTCATCAGGCCCATGTTTGCTTGGAATTACAGCTCAGTGATAGCATGTTCGTCTCAAGTGAAGGAGGTAACTAGTCCAAACACAACCTTGACACTTTCATATTGCCTTCACCTTTTCCATTGCCCGCTGCACACATTGTCACAGCCTAAAACACATGATTGCGGGACGTTTCGTAGCAGTTCACTCAACCTGAGTAGCTCCATTGGTAGAGTGCTGAGCTAGTGTGCAGGAGGTTGCAGGATCAAATCCCAACCTAAACTTTTTTTTATTTCCTTTTTCTTTTGGACTCAACACCTTCCGGTAAGAACATGCATCATTGCCTATGGTCCCACACTCATTAAAAACGGGGAAAAAACCTCTCCTCCAGTGTGTTGCTGGTACAAAATTGCAGCCTGGGAATTTAAATAAGCCAAGCTGTCATCAGGCCCATGTTTCAAGTGAAGGAGGTTGCTAGTCCAAACACAGCCTTGACACTTTTCTATTGCTTTCACCTTTTACATGGGCCACTGCACACATTGTCACATGAGTACAGCACGTTTCATAACATTTGCTGTGCCCGTGTAGCGTTATTGCTTGTGCATTGGGTTTCCAACCATGAGATTGCTGGGTCAATTTTGACCTTTGCTCTTTTTTTTTTTTTTTTAACCGCACCTACGGTCCCATTCTCATGAAAAACGCTTTCATATGCGTCACTAAAGAGCTAGAAATGGGGGGATCGTAGGAAAACAATTGAGGCAACACAAGGGAAAATGTCGAAAACAATCGAGGAAATGTATGGGGGGGGGCATGACTTGAAGCTACCTCTCTCCTCCAGTGGGATGCTGGGAACTAACTTCTGCTCGATAACTTAGACAAAACTAGCGCACATCACAGTCCAAGTACCATGGAGCTACAGCTCAGTGATAGTGTACTTGTCTCTGGTGTAGGAGGTTGCTGGTTCAAATATGGCTGTGACACTTTTCTAATGCTTTCTCTTTTCTTGCCGGCATTTTAATAGGATTATGATACAGTGAAGTCTGGCAGTGATTTTAACAGTTTAAACAGTGTTAAGAGTTTCTGCAATTTCAACAGTTCTTACAGTTTCTGCAACAAAATAGGGATTTTTGCAATTACAACACAATTATGCCACTACATAGGGATTTTCACAATAGCACTATAATGCAATTAAAGGGACTTTCGCATATAATGTACTGTAATGCAACTTAAAGGGACTTTCGCATATAATGCACTGTAATGCAACTTAAAGGGACTTTCGCATATAATAAACTGTGATGCAACTTAAAGGGACTTTCGCATATAATAAACTGTAATGCAAGTTAAAGGGACTTTCGCATAAAATGCACTGTAATGCAACTTAAAGGGACTTTCGCATATAATGCACTGTAATGCAACTTAAAGGGACTTTCGCATATAATGTTCTGTAATGCAACTTCAAGGCACTTTCGCATATAATGTACTGTAATGCAACTTAAAGGGACTTTCACATAAAATGCACTTTAATGCAACTTAATAGGGATTTTCGCATATAAAGCAGAATAATGCAACTTAATAGGGATTTTCACGTCAAAATGAGCAAGTTCAATCATGGGGCTCGCAAGGACCTAGTGTGATGACGAGTGGTCGCAAGGGACGAGAGCGAGCGGGGTGGTCGCAAGAGACGAGAGCGAGCGGGGAGTGCGCCAGGGGCGAGGGCCTTTATCGCCGCGCGCGGCTTTAATTATGATTATTATTAACTACATACATTTGTTGTTATCGGTTTTGACACATCCCCCGGCGCAGTATGATGAGGTGCACTATCTGTTAGTCCGTTAGTTTTAAGACAAAATAGCTGCCAAAACATCTACTTTTAACACATTGAGTGCTGTTTGGGATTTAGCTGTTGAGTGCCAACAATCCAGACCATTTTTCATGATATTTGAAGCACCACAGCATATTCTATGTTATAGCTATGGACACATGCTATGGCTCGTGATGAGGTGAGACTCTAAGTTCTCCCTAGGTCAAAACAGTTTAATTCCATGTGCCTCGGTTCCTGAGAAACGTAAACAGAGGCTGGTTGTGATCAAAATCACAGATTTTTTTTTTCTAGAAACTGAGATAACGGGGGTTTTATGCAACACTCTCCTTTCTGATTAACTCCTCTCTCCAACTCTCTCCTCCTCAACGTTATGTGAAGAGGCAAATGCCTAAATATTTCCGTTTCAAGTCAATTTTCAAGGACAACATTGTTGACACGTTTTGAAACACCGCGTGTTATCAATCACTTCTTATGGCGTGTTCATTTAAACAGCCTGGTTCTCGGATTGAAGTCTTAACCCGGATGTTTCTCAGTCGTCCTTGGACCGATTTTGACCATTTAAAAACTCAGAGAAATGTTAAAATCTCAGCCTCTTTGTGGAATGCGCTCCAGAGAGCGAGAGAGAACTGTCGGCTTTACAGGTGTTCACTACGCCAACACCACGCCCCCGCCGGACTAAAAAAAAGAAAAGAAACGCAATAATATATGTCCAGATTGTGACTTTTCACAAGTTTTTGAACGTCATCTATTTCGGTTCTGTTCATCACAGAGCTACCAAAATCACACAAAAGGTGTATTAGAGTGTTCAGTTTCGTAATTAAAAACAAAACGCAAAAACAAGTTTTTCCGTTTTTGGCACTCAATGTGTTAAAGACACAGACGATTCTCGTTCAGTGACTCTTTCATGTCCTTCACATAGTTTGGAATGTCCTCGAAGTGACTATCCTAATGAAACTTGCTTTCCAATGCGTGATTTTAAAAATATTTATATAATGTAATAACTTTCCCCTTATCAAGGGAGTCTAGACCCAAAAAAATGCTCACTCCTGTTTCTTTTTGTATCTTTTGTATCATTGTTTGAAAAGTCAGACCTTCTCTGACTAACCTTTTGGCTGGCTTCTGAAGGTCACTTATGAGAGATCCTTAATCCTTAATTTGGGACATTTCTCAAGATTTCGGTCCTGTCATGGGTGCTCGAACACAGCACAGGTGGAGCGCACTTTAGTAATCCTCTGCACACCAAGCCCACACAGCCACGAGGAGTCACAATTAAACCTAGACTAAGATCATGCCCAGACAAATCAGACTCTGACTGGTAAAGACAACTTCACCAGACTTGTTTATATTATTTCAGCATGCCTTGTTATTAGATACAGTAGTGATTGTTTTAATAAGGGCAAAATGATTAGGCTCTTGGAGTTGGAACATATGAAACACCAATGCTAACGGACTTTTTTACTTTTGATTGGTTGTTAGCTACGTTCCAGACAATCCTGCTTTTGAACAGGAGCAGGAGTGGATGGCTGGCCAAGCACACAACAAGCACAACACAATAGACACATCCAAAACGGAGGTCCCAGGCGCCCTGAGCGTCAGCTGAGCATCTCTTCTATTGATGGTAGATCTGACAGGTAGAGACAGATGATTGGTGATGCGCCTGCCCTAACTGCCAATCAGTGAGTGCAGGGGGTGGAGCCAAACATGGCCAGGGAGAGAAGCAAGTTCTTTTTTAAGTAAACAAACAGCTAGCTTATGACCTAAAGAACTACAAATTTCTTCTTCTGTAACACTGAAGAGGCACCTGCAGCACAGTGGAGGCATCACAAGAGGCGCTACAGGGGAAAAAAAAGGGACAAACGAGGAGGTGTCCGGGCAAGACTCACAGCTAAGACACACAAGCCTTCTATTAATAATGGATGCTTCCTGGAGAAAAAGAAGGATTATATTCATTGTCTGCGCTCTTCCCAGAAAGGTGAAATGTTGTGGAGGGAGGAGAACAGAGGGAGCTGTGCAGGAGGTCAGGTTGGCCCACAGTGGCGGCGCGCTCAGTCCCAGTGGCTCAGGACTAACTTACAGACTTGATCTGTGCCCCACACCTTTATTTATAATTTAAAAAACGTTAACGCTAGCTCTGTCTCACAATGAAATGCTAGTTGTTCAGGTTTGAATTGTATAAAATAATTAAACTTCAAATAAAATGAAAAATCTGTAATTGTATAAAACAATTAAACTTCAAATAAAATGAAAAATCTGTAATGAGGGATATAAAATGTATCCATTTGATGCAAATTGAGTAAAAATGTATGCACTGGAGTTCTTAAAAATATGCAAATCTGTCCATTTGAAATCTTTTCGTGACTATTTCAAACCAATCATCAAGTGACGGCGGAGTTGATTTCAGCAATTTTCCGAATTATAGACTTCTTACTAACTGCTAAAAATGGCTAAATACAGATTTGAAAAGTAATTTCAAGGTTATGACATTTTCAATAAAATATCTAATGATGAGGGATTTCAGTGGTTTAGACATGTTTTAACATTTATAAACAGAAATGACTGAAAATGACTGAATATTCACTTTGAGGTCACACTTAATTTATCTGGTGATGTGTGGCTTTTCTGAAATTGTAGGACCCAGAGAATATTCCAACCAAATGTTAGCGGCTTGTACCACAATGTTTTAGTTTGGCCTTCATCGATCCAACTATACATTCCATTAAAGAGGGGGTATTATGCTTTTTTCAGCCACATAGCACCAGTCTATAGCACACTACAATGATGACGAAACCTTCTGTTGGTCTGTCAATGCAGTAAATTAGAATAACTGCCTTGTATAAAATTGCTCTTTCAAAATGGCGGTAGCAAATGACTTGAAATAGGCCCCTGTCTCTTTAAAAACCTCTGACCCTTTCCGACACGCCCCCTCCACACGCTGTCTGTGGCATCACAACAACACTGCGCTCGTTGTCTCCACAGTATTGAAACTACGATCGGTGCATTTTAATTTTTATTGTTGGAAAGGAGCTACTGTTTATCACTTTGTGAACAATGGCCACACAGGATGTGATTTGAAGACGAACCTTCCACACCGAACGCTTGGACGGGGCTCTTGCCTGAAAAATAACTGCGGTTTGGAGGCTCTCTCTTTGCATCTGCCATGCCCTATGGATCTCTAACTATACCCCCATGGACGACACCAGGACCTGCAGGAGCCCATACGATTCAAAAGACGGACATTATCCGTGCAGTTGGACAATGTTTTTTCGAGGTTACCCCGTTAGCTTGTTATAATCGACTACAGCTCATTGTTGATGAAAAGTCTGCAATAAACCACAAATGTGTAAAGCCAGGCTCATTGTGTGATCATCGTAAAGGCTGCTTCGAGTAGTTGCCGGCTTTATTGACGTTATTTGTGCATAATATGCTGCCTGTTTTCAATGAATGTTGTGAAGGTGAAGGTTGTTAGCTTGTCGCGGCTAATGGTGCCTTAGCTCCGGGAGAAAACCACTCGGCTACGACTCACTGTAGATGAAATGTGAGCAATAAACTACACAATCAACAAGCCAGGCTCCGTGTGTGATCATCATAAAGGCTGCTTCAAGCAGTTGCCTGTTTTAGTGACGTTTTCAATGCATAATATGCTGCTTGTATTCAGTGAATTTTCCCGTTAGCTTGTCGCGGCTAGCTTGTTAGCTCCGGGAGAAAACCACTCGGCTATGACCCATTGTAGATGAAATGTGAGCAATAAACTTCCAAATCAACAAGCCAGGCTCCGTGTGTGATCATTGTTGAACGGTTCTTTATGTGCGTGGTGGTTTTATTGACTTTATGTGTGCATATTTCTCGTTTTCACGTGATGACTCGAGGTTTAGCTTAGCATTAGCTTTCTCCGGAGGCTCTGGGCATCATCAAGGCCCAGCGCAGAACCAGACACTGAAATAAGCGTTCTTGTCACCGGTTTTAATCCTGGGTGTTTCGGTAACAGAAACACTGATGTGTGTCTTTGTAAAAGTCTGCTGTGACTCCGGTTCACAACACATGAAGCTAATCCTCCATGATGACTCTGTTTACATCTTAGGGCTAGACACTGCGGGGAGGGGGTTCTGCTGAGGAGCAGCGGTTGGTTACTCGGCTGGTGACGAAAGGTCGGAGGCGTATCCTGGAGGTCAAGGGCGTTCCCTGAAGGAATCAGGCGTTTTATCCCTAAAATGGCTGCCATCAGAGTTTTTACAGATTACTCGAAAATACGTGAATGTGCCAAGGCACATTTTCAGGCATGGTTTTAATGAGGGAATGGCTTATTAACATGATGTAAGCTTGAAAAAGTCGATTTTGCATAATACCCCCATAAAACCCATTCTGCATCTTAGCTTTTTGAGAGACACTGGGACACCACTGTCATTTCAGGAGGCTGCAGTTAAAGCATAAGCCATGTTAGTTATTTTAGTTGGAAAGCTCTGAGGCCTTACTTACCCTTAGGATCATAATCAACCTCCCAGTTTCCTGGAACATTAGTGTGTTCCAGGAAGTGTAACGTTAATGTCCTACTAAGAAGTGTCAAAACATCACATTCATTAGGTGACTTAAAGACCTCATCAGAGATATTGAAAGTGACACTTGTGTAGTAACTCTCCTGCTCCCCTCAGACTCTATGTCGTATGATTTTAAAGTTCACACCAAAGCGTCGGACTGTGCCGTCACATCCAGCACTCTGAAAAACATTATTCTGTTGCATGGTGCACGCAGGGACCAGTGCAGTGCGTCGTGTCCAGACAGTGGTTGACGCCTCACTGGGCCATTTGTGCACTGCAGACTTTCTTAGGGAAACCGAGTCTAAGAATTACCATTCCCCGGACACACTAAGTATTTATAAGCTCACAAATTTATTCATTTTCCAGCACTTTAGCCACAGGGGATGGCAAGCACAGTCCATTCCAGCTGCTGCGGGCTGCTGGGACTAACATTGCAGTATGTAGAGGCATTCTCCGTTGTTTGGGTAGACATCCTGTTGGCTTAATAAAATCAGGAGCTTCAGCGTGCACTGTGGTGTTTCGCAGCTGAATCCATGGTTCTCGACTGGAGAAAAGTGTCCAGCCCTCTTCAGTTTGTTGTAGAGCCTGTTCCTCTAAGTTGAGGAGGTCAAGTATCTCTGGGTCTCGTTCACAAGTGAGGGATGAATGGAGTGTGAGACTGACAGACAGTGAGGACAGTGAGTTCATGTATCGGACTGTTGTGGTGCAGAAGGAGCCGAGCCGAAAGGGGATGCTCTCAGTTTACTGGGCAATCTTTGCTCCGACTCACCTGTGATCAGCAGCTCTGGGTCAGTTTGGTTGGGTTTTCGGAGCCAGTTGCTATGTTAAAAATAGGGCAAAAAATAAAATTAGCGAAAGGAAAAAATAGGATGATGTTGTGTGTGTTAAGTCGAACACGTGGAGGTAAGAATAACAAGCCCGTGTTCAATAGTGACTTAAAAATAGACATAAAGACATTATTTTGGGTGCCTCCGCATTTTACATTTTATAATTTGAAATTATGTCTTCGTAAGAGTTAGCAACAATGAAATACTGGCGCTAGAGCTTTGAATGGGGCAGCTGTAGGAATAATTTATGAAACCAACTTTCAATTTCAATTTACATGTGGTTTACAGCTTCGGCAGAGTATAATAAACACACTTTGAGCCCAGAGCTGATATAATTTTGCATTATAGACTTTGATGAAGTGCGGGACAGTTTCTTAACAATGACACAATTATATGTAGGAAGTACGGAACGAGATCAGCTTGGATGGTTTGAGCATCTGTCTTGAATGCCTGAATGCCTCAATAGTGAGGTGTTCAAGACATGGACCGTGCACACAAAGGTCGACAAAGGTGCCGATTTCAGTTTTTCAACCAACCCATAAAAAACATTGTTTCACAATCGAAGGCTTGTCAGTCGGACACTCTCCTTATTGAGGAGTACCTTCATGCTGCCGCTGCGCTTGTATTATTGTACCAGACCAACCCACGTTCGCATGTGAGAAGGAAAGAAAAGACGGCTCTGGAGATTTTGTTTATTTATTGACCTTTATGTTACGAGGATAGTCCCACTGAGATAAGGAATCTCTTTTTCAGGGGAGTCCTGTCCCCTATTGAAAATGTTTTTTTGTCGTAGGGGAAACCTACGCAGACACGTGGAGAACATGCAAACTCCACACAGAAAGGCCCCGTCCAGGTGAGAATCGAACCCAGGACCTTCTAGCTGTGAAGCACGAGCACCAACTGCTGCGCCACCGTGCCACCCAGATTCGCAGGTTATATGTATTGAATGATTGTGGGATCTGGGTATAATCAACTGGGTGGCTGCTAGAGCCCCGCGGCACCCATGGGGTCGACGCCTACGGGTGAGGTAGTGCTTGTCCTTATGCTTTTGATCCATCCTTCAATGGATTTGAGTTTATCGGGGACTCATCTCCATACTCTGAGCTTGGTTCTTGGTCAGGAGTACTTCACTGAGGGATCAACCTCTTGTGTGTGTTTTGGGTCAATGGGGTAAATGGAAACACCAGGAGAACATGCAAACTCTGTACACGAAGGCCTCACACAGTCCAGGAATAAGAGACGTCCCGCTATGAGGTAAGAGTGCTCACCATTCAGCCAGTGCACCGCCTGGGATTAATCCTGTGTGACAGTCGCTTCCATGTTCCGCTCCTCTCTTTGCCAGCGTTCGGTGGGAGCTATAACTGGAGTGTGTCTAGTCTTCCATGAGGCACTGACCTTCTTCACAGATTTTCTCCCAGTGTTTGTGAGTCCTCAGTGGGGGTGCGATGGTGACAGGTGGGCCCATGGAGGCTAAGTCCCTGACAGCTCACAGCAGCTCGATTCAGCCGTCAGCCCAGCAGGTCGGCCTCTGCCTGCTGTGATGGGACTGGGATCAGGGGGAATGAAGAGGTACTCACCAGAGGAGCAAATATGTCATAGAGACTTTTGTTTCCCCCAAGGCGTGCATGGTGCTATGGATCTTTCTAAGATAGTACTAGTAAAGAATGGAACATTTACATTTTAAGCTTTAAAGAGACTAGATGCAAGTTGGTCATTTCATGCTCACTGCCACCTCAGGGCTCATTCTCCACATTAGGACATGGCTGGAACATGTAGGGGGGTGAAAATACTTAGTTTTTACATTTTTAAACTCCGTATTGTCCCTTTAAACCTTTCCTCCTACATTTCGTCATTTAAAAAAAATATATGCAGGAATAGTATTTCTGCTTGATTCATGCGGTGTAATCATTTTCATATAGACTGTAGCACCTCAGCAATCGCAGAAGAAATGACCAGTGTTTAAACACCAATGTGCCATTGATTTGTTAGCCTGCAGTTAGATTAGAGTTAAAGTTTGGTTGTTGTTGTTTTTTAGGTAATATACGTGTCTATTTGAAGCTTTAAAAATATAGCAAATGTCCTAAAATATCTGATAACCATCAAAATCTAAAATGTTACACGTACTGAAGATGTTACAAAGATAAGCCTGTAAAATTATTTTTGTATCGTTGTTGAAAGTGCTCAGTGTCCAGGGTCAGGTTTACTTTATTAGTACCCATAGGTAGATTTTTTTTTCTTGCAGCGTTTGCGTCAGTATAATACATATCAAAAACACAGGTACACGGGCATGCGCACAGACAGACAACATATTGGCTCATCAGGATAATGGGAATATCTATTTCAGTGCCACTGTAGTAACAGTAATCATAAATACATGAATTAAATGATCTGTTACCCGCTCCCTCTGCTTTAGCTGCTCAGGGCACATAGCTGTTCCTATAGCTCTTTGCTTCACCGTTGGACAGCTGAAACCTACGACCCAACGGGTGCAGGCTTAACTCCTTGGACAATGTTAGTGGCTACACGCTGAAACTGTCAGGTGTGCTGGGTTTCAAGACTTAGACGGGAATGCCCGATCAAACGGCTGGCCCATATAATGATTTGGCTCATTTTGTTCCTTCAGTGACAATCCATCAATGTGAACGACTGAGGAGAAGGACTGATTCAATGAAAGATCTATAAAAGACAGTGAGCATTGTCCTGTCTAAAATAAAAAAAGGAGATAGCATTCTAACACAAGGAAAGAAAGACGTTGGTGCCTTTTTTTTTTTTTTTTTACAAACTGCATCTAAATTGTCTTTAAATCTGAGAGATCTGTCAATCACTGTGCCCCGATATTTTTAACTCTACTCTCTGGCCCATGATGACAGTAGTAACAAGTGTCTCCGCTTTCTTTCTAAAATCTATGGCCGCTCCTTTGGTTTTTGATGTGTTCAGGAAAGATCCTCCCTTCATCATCTCTACTATGAAACGTCTCACAGCTGTACCTATGGTTCACTGTTTATAAAGCATCAGGACATCACCAAGCAGCCATTCTGGATTAAAAAAAAGTACATTGTGATATGTTCCACTTCTGTCACTCGAAAATTAATAATAGGAATGGAGCGGTTTGATAAATGTATGCACGCGTGACAGCTCCCGCGAGTGTGTCCGCGGCTAACACATTGGACAGTCAACTCCAAATGAGCGGTAGCATGGAAATAGCAGCGCCTCTGACTAAAGGCACTGCTAAAACTAATTAGTGACAGGCTGACTCGGGTCTGTGCATGTAAACAGTCTGCTCTAAATAAGATGTCTGAGCTTCCTATGCCGAGAGATGGAATTAATTGGTTTCGGCCAATGATGCGAGAAAATAATCGCGTGGCTTAAATGTTTTCTTTTTTTTTTTTCATTCGACAGATGAAAAAGCAGGAATTTGAATTTGGACTTCTTTTTTTCCAAACAAGTTGCATGATGACTGGCATTAGCCATGTGTCACCAGAGGGATTTTTGGTTGAATATGATGCATTATTCAGATTTCTATTATTCTTTTTTTAAATGATTTAAATGTATTATCATTCAGGCTTTTAATCACTTCAACGACGTGTACCAGTTGTACTAGTACTGTTTGTGGAATGCGCTCATAGGGAATTAAAAACTGAACCTGGGTTGCATAATGACACATTAGACACAATCTGTGCTAATACATAGTTTACACAAATACTTAAAGGAACTATATGGAGTTTAAATATGTTAAAATTATATATTTTCCTTCCCTTACATGTTCCAGCAATGTCCTAATGTGCAGAATGAGCCCAGACCTGTTCACAACTGCCTCTAAAATCCTGCACTGTAAAAAAAAAGGTGTTAATTCCGGTCCGAAGTGCCATCATGCATGAGCTTAAAATAAAGCAGTTACACGTAAGACCTGAGGCGGCAGCAGTGGGTATAAAATGACAAACTTGCATCTAGCCCCTTTAAAGCAGTACTAAGTAACTTGTTTATCTTAATAAATATTTTTTTTTGTCCCTCTGGGTGTACTACAATTGTTAATGGGAGGGTCTTTCATCTCCCCCAGTGTCTCTGGCCAGAAAACTACAATGCAACTTTGCTTGCATCGAGTCGGAGACCTCAATACACACTAATGGAATCATGAAGAAGAAGCTAACATGCTAACGGGCAAAGCTAACTGAGGGCTAGCGCCGTTTAAACAGTATTTACAGCCAAGTTTGAGTGAAAAAAAAAAAAATCTCTATTGTGTATTTGGATGTACAATATCCCACTCTCCTCTTTTCTTTCAGCGTAATATTTACTCTCACAGACAATTAATGAGTAAAAAACTGGAACATGCTACGACACCTGCAGTCGCGCTAGGGACATGAGTTACTTAGTACTGCTTTAAGATTTAGTTAAAAAATGTACCCAGTTTTCATTACGTTGACCATTTTTGTGATGTTTCTTGTTTCACTTTCTAATTGGACACTGACAGGAAGTGACATAGATAGAGGAACAATTTTAAACTCTACTACTAAACTCTGAATTCTATGGAACTTTCTCTGTTTATTAACTTAAAGATTTTCAATAAACTCACTTTTCTTCCCAACTTTTCTTCATTAAAGATGCATTATGCAACTTCTTGTTATGGGGATTTAGTATGTATTTGTACTTTCAGTGACTGAAAGGTCAAATACAAACTTTTGCCCCCCAAAAAAGTTGCATAATGCACCCTTAAATTGCTTCTTCACTGAAATTGTTGAATTACAAATGAATTAAACCTGTCATTTGCACTTTAAGCTGCATAGCAAAACATAAACACTAGTTTTACCATGTGAGAACATGCCATTCCTAATTTGAAAGGTAAGAAACTTTATAGCTGTTCTAGCAGAAATTAGGACTTGATTGGATTGGCTTGAATTGTGGAAGTGGGAGTCTCTTTATGTTTCAAGCTTTACATCATGTTATTATAACATGTCCTCATTACAAACATGCCTGGAGTGTTGCCTTGGCCAATTCATGTATGTTTGAGTAATCTTTAAAAAGTCAGACGGCAGTGAAAACGAGAAATATGCACGAATAACGTCAATAAAACCACCATCTAGTATATAAAGAACCGTTTAACAATGATCACACACTGAGCCAGGCTTGTTGATTTTGAAGTTTATTGCTCAAATTCATCTACAATGGGTCGTAGGTTTTCTCCCGGAGCTAACAAGCTAGCCGCGAGGAGCTAACAGCCAGCTTGGAATGATCCATTGAAAGCAAGCGGCATATTATGCACAAATAACGTCAATAAAGTAGGCAACTACTTGAAGCAGCCTTTACGATGATCACACTGACTAACTGAATGGTTTTATATGAATGGTTGTACTGTATGTGTGGCAGCTGTGGCAGCTCTTTTCAGGCAAGAGCTCCTTCAGGGTGGACACAGAGCCCCTGAACTCTCTAAGGTTCATCTCCAAAGTCACTTTCCGGCAGTTATTTTAATTTACTGTATTTACAGACCAACATAAGGTTCCATCATCATTGTAGTGTGCTATAGACTGGTACTATGTGATTGAAAAAAGCACAATACTCCCTCTTTAAGTTCCAGACTGGTTTCAGCCATAGTATTTTCTCGAGAATCAAAACAAAGGCTTCAAGGATTACTGTGTACAATCTGAAATGAGCATTACAGAATACATGTCTGTCTGAATTAGTACGCTGCCATTACTTTTTTTTTTTTTTTCACTGCGCTGCAAGCATTCTGATAAAATGTCTGAGTTTATTATTGCACAGAGCAGCAGAACACACTGGAGGCTGGAGGGAAAAAAAGAACACACGGCAAAGGCATGACCTCGATTTAGATGATCTTAAAAGAGGCACGAGTTACAAATATGCAAATGTGGCTGCTCATGAACATCTGCTGGACGTAATGGATGAAGACGCACCAGGGTCTGCTGAGAATTACGCTTCACTCTCACCAGCGGTTCTGTTTTTGTCAAGCAAGAATTCAATACAGGCCTTACAGCAGGGCGTTAGGGCTCGCAAGCTACTTTTAACAGTAACAGCATGGCCGCCAATGAATTCTTTTTTTTTTTTTTAGGTGTTAGAGGTGTAGGGTTATAGGTTTCAACTACATTTTTTAGTGTGCACTGCAGCTTTAGCACCAACACGGCCCACTTCCCCCTCCGTCTCCGCTGCGGCTTTGTAAACACACGGCAGAGTGAAGACAAAAAAAACAAAAACATCGGCACCTCGACAGAAACTTTCCACAGCAAAGCAACAGACGAAGGGCCAGCGGAGGCAGGTGGGAGACTGTGCCAGTGGGTGGAGGAGCTAACTTTTTGTTGAGTTAATTTGCTGATAAAGTTGAAACCGTGTTGCATCGTATTAAAAAGCGGACATCGCAACTTGAAGCACGGTTTCTTGTTATAAAATCAGAAACAGGGGTTAAAAGAGTGCATCCACTCAAATCCCCCCCCCCCTAAGATGTGCTTTTGGGTTGAGGTCAGAACTCTGTGCAGGTCAATCAAGTTCATCCACACCAAACTCCATCATCCATGTCTTTGTGGACTTTGGCTTTGTGCACTGGTGCGCAATCTTGTTGGAACAGGAAGGGGAAATCCCTGAACCTTTCCCACAAAGTTGGGAGCGTGGAATTGTCCAAAATCTCTTGGTGCTGAAGCATTCACAGATCTTTTAACTGGAACTAAGAGGCCAAGGTCAGCTGCTGAAAAACAACCACACATCCACCAAACTTTACACTTGGAACTGCTGTCAGACAAGTACCGTTTCTCCTGGCAACCGCCAAACCCAGATGTGCCCATCAGATCGCCAGATGGAGAAGTGTGATTGCGCACTCCAGAATAAATGTCTCCATTGCTCCCAGAGTCCAGTGGAACGTGCTATAGTTCACGCCTGTCACAGGGTTTGGGTTTTCTGGTGGAGTGGAATATGACGAAGGCCGAGGATGAATCAGTTTATGTCAAAAATAACAAAATGTAGGTGGGAGCTATATGTGGTGTAACCAAAAAGAGTAAACGCTGTTAGAAAGGTATTTAATCACATTTATTTAAAAGGCCTATATTAACAACAGGTAAGCTAAAACTATATAAAATCCCAATGTAGAGAAGCCATCTCCCATGAGTCCACTCGGAGACACCAGGGCGTGGCCAGCAGGGGTCCTCCAACCACTGCATCTCCAGGCCGCAAGTATATTTTTCCTAGGATAGTTGGTAGATCAACCAGTCACAAGTCATGAGAGTAAAACGTCACACATATATCAACCAATCAGCTTAACCCTGACCCTGCCCTAGGCACTAACCTTACGGACAGTGGGCTAGGGCCTAATCTTAAGTTAGTCTCTGATTGGATGATGAATGTCCACTGTTTATCAACTATCCTAGGAAAAATATTTTTGCCTCCAGGCCTTCAGCAGGCGTCCACCTCCAGATACCTGGGCAGAGTGGAAGAGCACAGAAGAGCACCTGCGCCACAAGACCCCGTCGCCATAGGCCAACTTCAGGAGCCCCGCTAACATAATCAAAGTACAAAGTACCCACCACGCAGGCGGAGTTCTTGCCTGCATGATTTTTATTTTTTAAGGTGTTTGGAGAAAGTCTGCGGTGAAAGTGACTGGAACACCTCATTGTAATTATTTGGATGGGAGTCCGAATACTGTTGGAGAGTATAAAGTATATTCACAATAGCATTTTGAGTAAGTAATCAATGAAAAACAGAAAGCTGATTGTTCAATTTCAAGGCTGTGAGCATCAGTGCGTCTGCCAAGGGCCCTGAGTAGCGTTTAAGACAGAATGGCTGCTGCAAGAAGTTTAAGCAAACAGTGTAATTCAACTCCCAGTTTAATTAGTCATGGAAGTAATGAATGCTGAAGGCCATCCAGCTCCAGAGCACATCCGTTTACATAATGTTAGTGAAGTTGCTCCCTCAGCAAGTTCATCACCAGACTGGGTTTCCCCTTATAACACGCATAGATGTGAATATGCAAGCTTTGTAACTATTTTCTCCAGACTTAGTAGTTAGCTTATTGAAAAGTGTGCCGTATGCAGCACACTGTACATTTTGTTTGAACTAATTTTCTTTTTCTGTAACAACTAGGGATGGGCGGATCGATACCACAGTATCGATATATCAATACCAAACGGCTACTTTTTAAGTATCGATATTGGGCAAAAAGTATTGATGCTAATTTGCATATGCAAAAAGAAGGCGTGGCAGCAATTTTAAACATAAAAGGATGATTTAAATCTTTGATTTGAGCCAAAACAGTCCACTGCAGCAACTGAACTGAGCCAGCCATAACATTCTGGTTTAGATTCTGTTTGTCATTAAAGTATCACATTAACATTGTTTAATTAACCAGTTAACGTAATATAACTTTACTTTACTATTAATTATATAAAATAACCAGTTTTAGAAATGTATATTGATTGAAATACATTCACCCATATGAAATGACCAGTATTGGTATCGAGAAAAATTACCCCAAAAGTATCGGTATCGTATTGATTCCAAAAAAATGTGGTATCGCACATCCCTAGTAACAACTATCGCGAGACTACTGAATCCTGTCTGTGATCCAATATGACTAAACACAACACCTGAAGTTGCACCACTGTGGTTATTGAAACTGGCTGGAGGAAAATGGCGGAGTGTACACAGCACAATTTTGGTCGCCTAAGATGAAAGGCAACTCGGAAAATCTTGTCTTTGCTCACAAAATTACATTTGCTGATCGTGCACTTAGACAGGGAGGTCAAAGCAATAGCGCCCAAGCATGAACAGGTTATGCTAGATATGGGAAAGTTTAGGCCTATTGTGCAAGTTGGATTTGTTAAATCTGGCCAAGTTTAAATGGAGCAGTCTGTGGAGGAGACTGTTTCTTTGCCAATGCAGAGGGTGGGTCCAGCATTTTAAATGGACGTCTTGTAAAAAAAAAAAAAAAAACTCACCTGCACTCAACCATGGCAGATGCCCGTCTGAGGAATGAGTCTGGAGGAGCAGGAGGGAGAAAAGTGCTTTGGATGTGTGAAATGTGAAACATTTCAGAGCAGCGCACAAACAAGCATCGCCTTAAGCTGTCCGCAGACGTGCTGAGGCCTGACCAGCGCCGAGCCGCTGGGAGCACACACTTTTATCTGCTGCTGTTTAGCCCGGACAGCTACTACAGACGAGCAGTGTGTAACTTTCTCCCACCAGTCCGTCCACAACCAATCAGCAGAGGCAGTTACTCTCCTAATTTGGACCACAAACTTTTAACTACTTTTAGTAATTTGAGTAATACGTTTTTAAGTTGTTTTGTTGCAAAATGTTTTATGTACAATTTTGCTGATTGAAACTGAAACAGCCACACCATTTTCACTTTTTACTCATATTACGCGTATTCGCTATTTTTATCAAGTTTATAGACACGTATGTCTTGATGACGTCATATTTGTAGCAGGAGCCAAAAAGCAGTCAAATTTCCAGACGTCTTCCCTAAGCAAATCTTTCAAATTTGAGATATTACACTATTTGCACTGAGAGTTTGAGAGATCATGTAGTTAATTCCATTTCCTGGTTCCAGGCCAGCAGGTACTCGCTTGAATAAAAGCAGCGTTTCATTCATTCAATAGTGCAGCTCATTATGTCAGACAGACGGGGAATCTTTCTCTACATCTTGAGCTGAATTTATCAGTTTTTTTATCTTTAGCTACATTTATCCACTGTATCTTTAGCAACATTTATCCACTGTATCTTTAGCTACATTTATCCACTGTATCTTTAGCTATATTTATCCGGTTTTTTTTATCTTTCGCTACATTTATCCGCTGTATCTTTTGCTACATTTATCCACTGTATCTTTTGCTACATTTATCCGTTTTTTATCTTTAGCTACATTTATCCGTTTTTTATCTTTAGCTACATTTATCCACTGTATCTTTAGCAACATTTAACCGTTGTATCTTTAGCTACATTTATCCACTGTATCTTTAGCTACATTTATCTTTTTTTTAATTATCTTTAGCTACATTTATCCACTGTATCTTTAGCTACATTTATCCGTTTTTTTATATTTAGCTACATTTATCCGCTGTATCTTTAGCTACATTTATCCGCTGTATCTTTTGCTACATTTATCCGCTGTATCTTTTGCTACATTTATCAATTTTTTATCTTTAGCTACATTTATCCACTGTATCTTTAGCAACATTTATCCGCTGTATCTCTTGCTACATTTATCCACTGTATCTTTAGCTACATTTATCCGTTTTATCTTTTGCTACATTTATCCGTTTTTTATCTTTAGCTACATTTATCCACTATATCTTTAGCAACATTTATCCGTTGTATCTTTAGCTACATTTATCCACTGTATCTTTAGCTACATTTATCAGTTTTTTTTTATCTTTAGCTACATTTATCCGCTGTATCTTTTGCTACATTTATCCAGTTTTTTTTATCTTTAGCTACATTTATCCGTTTTTTATCTTAAGCTACATTTATCCGTTTTTTATCTTTAGCTACATTTATCCGCTGTATCTTTAGCAACATTTATCCGTTGTATCTTTAGCTACATTTATCCACTGTATCTTTAGCTACATTTATCTTTTTTTTAATATCTTTAGCTACATTTATCCACTGTATCTTTAGCTACATTTATCCGTTTTTTTATATTTAGCTACATTTATCCGCTGTATCTTTAGCAACATTTATCCGTTGTATCTTTAGCTACATTTATCCACTGTATCTTTAGCTACATTTATCCGCTGTATCTTTTGCTACATTTATCCGCTGTATCGTTTGCTACATTTATCAATTTTTTATCTTTAGCTACATTTATCCACTGTATCTTTAGCAACATTTATCCGCTGTATCTCTTGCTACATTTATCCGTTTTATCTTTCGCTACATTTATCCATTTTCTATCTTTAGCTACATTTATCCACTGTATCTTTAGCTACATTTATCCGTTTTATCTTTCGCTACATTTATCCGTTTTCTATCTTTAGCTACATTTATCCACTGTATCTTTAGCAACATTTATCCGCTGTATCTCTTGCTACATTTATCCACTGTATCTTTAGCTACATTTATCCGTTTTATCTTTCGCTACATTTATCCGTTTTTTTATCTTTAGCTACATTTATCCACTGTATCTTTAGCAACATTTATCCACTGTATCTTTAGCTACATTTATCCACTGTATCTTTAGCTACATTTATCCGTTTTTTTTTATCTTTAGCTACATTTATCCGCTGTATCTTTTGCTACATTTATCCACTGTATCTTTTGCTACATTTATCCGTTTTTTATCTTTAGCTACATTTATCCGTTTTTTATCTTTAGCTACATTTATCCACTGTATCTTTAGCAACATTTATCCGTTGTATCTTTAGCTACATTTATCCACTGTATCTTTAGCTACATTTATCTTTTTTTTATTATCTTTAACTACATTTATCCACTGTATCTTTAGCTACATTTATCTTTTTTTTATTATCTTTAGCTACATTTATCCACTGTATCTTTAGCTACATTTATCCGCTGTATCTTTAGCTACATTTATCCGCTGTATCTTTTGCTACATTTATCCACTGTATCTTTTGCAACATTTATCCGCTGTATCTCTTGCTACATTTATCGACTGTATCTTTAGCTACATTTATCCGTTTTATCTTTCGCTACATTTATCCGTTTTTTATCTTTAGCTACATTTATCCACTGTATCTTTAGCAACATTTATCCGTTGTATCTTTAGCTACATTTATCCACTGTATCTTTAGCTACATTTATCCGCTGTATCTTTTGCTACATTTATCCAGTTTTTTTATCTTTAGCTACATTTATCCATTTTTTATCTTTAGCTACATTTATCCGCTGTATCTTTAGCTACATTTATCCATTGTATCTTTAGCTACATTTATCCACTGTATCTTTAGCTACATTTATCCGTTTTTTTATATTTAGCTACATTTATCCGCTGTATCTTTAGCAACATTTATCCGCTGTATCTCTTGCTACATTTATCCACTGTATCTTTAGCTACATTTATCCGTTTTATCTTTCGCTACATTTATCCGTTTTTTATCTTTAGCTACATTTATCCACTGTATCTTTAGCTACATTTATCCGGTTTTTTTTAATCTTTAGCTACATTTATCCACTGTATCTTTTGCTACATTTATCCGTTTTTTATCTTTAGCTACATTTATCCACTGTATCTTTAGCAACATTTATCCGTTGTATCTTTAGCTACATTTATCCGTTGTATCTTTAGCTACATTTATCCAGTTTTTTTAATCTTTAGCTACATTTATCCGTTTTTTATCTTAAAGGTCCTATATCATGCAAAATCGACTTTTTGGAGCTTTTAGCCATGTTGTTATGCTATTTCCTTATCACAAACACCCCCAGAGTGGTTTGTGGCTTCATTCACGCAGCTCTCAGTAATCCTCCTGAATCCTGCTCTCTGAGCAGCTGCTCCTCCCTCTCCTGGTGAACGACTGACCTGTTCAGTTGTGTCGTAACAATGGAACGGAAGTGCTCGACGTCTGTAATGTAATGTCTTAATTCTATGCTTAAGGCCTGATTTGTAAAACAGCTTTTTCATTATTTCTGTCGTAAGAGAGAAACAAAGAGTAAAAAATGTAAAAAAAATAAATAAAAAAATAAAAAAAAGGATGTGCCCGAGGTGCTTCCAGGTCAGCTGAGGCCAAAACAAACACATCGCGTCTGAACAGATCAGTCATGTTTGCGCTGCAGCTGTGAAGATGGAGCTCGTTACCTACTCTGGACACCTGTTTTTTATTCTTAACTAACGATAATGTCACGGACGGAGAAAAAGAAGCGCGTTTGGCTACGAGGACGAGGAGTTTATATTCAACGCTTTTCAGGAAGAGGCCACTCAGCTGTTTTTTTCTCGGGAAACAGCGACTATCAGCCAAAATATTGTTTTTCTGTGACTGTCTCTGATGGATGTTTGGGGAACCTTCGCCAGAATCAAAGTGGATTAACTTTTATAACCAACGCAAGTCCCATAATGTAAACAGCGATGGACCAGAGCGGTGAGTCAATCCAAACGCGGGTTAGCTTGTGTGTTAGCATATTAGCATGTATGTTAGCCATTTATGAAGCTGTGTTGCTGATGTCAACTCCGTATAACTGCATCGTGAAGTAACTTCACTTATTGTTGTTAATTTATATTACGGTAAAGTTGTATGTGCGGAGAGAGGGGGCGGAGTTAACTGAATCGAAGCGTTGTGTCTTCCGGGTTTGAAAAATACCTCCAGAAAACACTTATATTTATCACAAAAATTTGTGCTCCCTAATGGTAGAGGTACAATATATCATATAAATGCCTATACTTAACTTTGGAATGGCTAAAATAGCATGATAAGCCCTTTAAGCTACATTTATCCGTTTTTTATCTTTAGCTACATTTATCCGCTGTATCTTTAGCAACATTTATCCGTTGTATCTTTAGCTACATTTATCCACTGTATCTTTAGCTACATTTATCTTTTTTTTATTATCTTTAGCTACATTTATCCACTGTATCTTTAGCTACATTTATCCGTTTTTTTTATATTTAGCTACATTTATCCGCTGTATCTTTAGCTACATTTATCCGCTGTATCTTTTGCTACATTTATCAATTTTTTATCTTTAGCTACATTTATCCACTGTATCTTTAGCAACATTTATCCGCTGTATCTCTTGCTACATTTATCTACTGTATCTTTAGCTACATTTATCTGTTTTATCTTTCGCTACATTTATCCGTTGTTTTATCTTTAGCTACATTTATCCACTGTATCTTTAGCTACATTTATCAGTTTTTTTTTTAATCTTTAGCTACATTTATCCACTGTATCTTTTGCTACATTTATCCAGTTTTTTTTATCTTTAGCTACATGTATCCGTTTTTTATCTTAAGCTACATTTATCCGTTTTTTATCTTTAGCTCCATTTCTCCACTTTATCTTTAGATACATTTATCCGGGTGCGTACCTCTGTTCCCCAGATGCAATTATTATTATTATTTTTTTACGTAGGTGAACTGGTACATCAACCAATCACAAGTCATGAGAGTGAAACATAATAGAGCTATCAGTCAGCTTAACCCTGACCCTGTCCTAGCCACTAACCTTAAGAATAGTGGGCTGGTGCCTAATCTTAATCAATAAAAGTGGGGGAACATGGGTACTGGGGAACATTGGGCTTTCATTCCTCAAACACCACTCTGTATCCTGCTCATGCTTTTCACCCCTTGTTTTATTGTTCTCGCCAAAGAGAGTCAATTGCAATGCTCTGTTGTACTTTATATGTAGCTATAGCTTTGACTCCAACATCCTAATCTTAACATTTTCTATCTTTCCACCACTATTTTTCTTAAGTGTCTCTTTCTATTTGCTTAAGTTGGAATGGTGAGAGGACGGGGGCTTGTTTCCACCAAGTCAATTCTGTCAACTGTCAACAAACCTCCAATGCTACTCCAACACCTTGTGCTTGTAGCCATACTGTCAAAGAGCGTATTTATTAACACTGACAGCTGCAACAAATTCAAGCTGTGTGGTTTTATCCGTTGCGTCCCGAAAGGTTTCAGCCGACAGGTAATGGAATGATTGAGCCGCGTATAATCCCATCTGACTAATGGCGAGATTAGCCGTCCAGTGACTCCTTTGCCGTTTGCCAAATGAACGTCTGGCTTTAACATTTTGCATCATTTAGGTTTACATACTGGCTGGGCCCAAAACTGCATTACTCATTTATAGACTGATGCAGCTGAAGCTAATGTACAAGTTGTGAAATATGATCAAATGTGTGACTGTGTGAAGCTAATGATGATATGCTATTGACGGTCCCTAAGGAAAAACAACGCAACTTTATGGGGAAAAAACAACAGTTTTTTTTGTTGTTGAGAAAAATATTACACATGGAATTGTTTACCACCATAGTGCCATGGTTCAGAGGTTTACCACCTCTGATCTGAGGCACTATGGAGATATAGATTAGCACTATCGCTCCATAGTGCTAATGGAGAGATAGTGCTAATCTCTCCCTTAGCACTAATACATTATCACAACGTGATTATTCACCTCACATCTGCTGCTTTTTGGACATTCATGAACCCACCAATTACGTCTGTTTGTCGGGACATTAGCTAATTTTAGTAAAGCTTGTTTAAAATGTATTCTATTTTATTTTTTGCATGTCCTTATAAACATATTTATTTTATCACTAGTTGACGTTCGGTAACACTTTATTTTACAATGCCCTTAATAAATTGTACCTGTCACATTTAGCAGGGGAGAGCGGAGTAATGTGATACATTTGCTCCCCTCGAGCTGAGCTACAATTATACATCAGTAAAATTAACACATTTCCCATTAATTCAGGATGTTGCCCAGCAATGGAACACATCAACATCTGTGATATAAGTTTCACACAAGTTTCACATAAGTCTCACACGCTTCAAGTTTCATTCTTCCAGAAGCAATTTGTTTTGACACAACACTTGATAACATTCTCAGCAAGAACATTTACTTTTACATGCGATAAACACAGTTTTGTGATAAAAAAATAAATAAAAAAATTGCCTGCTGTCCCACATTACCCCGTTCTCCTCTACAATGTAATGTTCTATGTAACAATGTAACATGAGCCTATGTGTTCCATATTCAATGGAACAACATGTATTTGTACTTTGGAGATACATAATGTAATAAGACATAAGATCCTAGCCTTAAGCCCTAAACCTAAGTGTCTTATGTGTTACTGCATTATTTACCTTTAAGTACAAATACACACTATTCCAAGTTATTACACTTTGTACCAAACTAAATGTAGTAGACAATGTAGTTGGCAACAATGTATCAAAGTATCTACAGTGTGACCTTACGTTCCATGTTGCACAACTGCACCGTAATAATAAAAATAAAAAGATCGTGAATATACCTTTACTGACAATCGCAATAAAAACCTATTCTGATTTTGATTATAAAAATAGCTTCTTCTTTTTTTCTTTACAGTCAACTGTTCACATATTTACCCTGAACGAACTTATGAATAAGCACAACTGGCAGTAAAGTGATAGCTTTTGCACTAAAAATGGTTGTAGCCCCTTTTCATACAACTTTTTATTCAAATTAACGCTTTTCAGAAGGTAAAAATAAGTCCTATCACATAAGTTTGGGTAATCAAATGACGGGCCTGTTAACGATCAGGTCTTGGATAATATTCCTTTTTCTGGCTAAATAAAAATGACTTAGTCTTTTGCACAGCTCTTTGAAATTAATGGGATTTTAGCGCCATAAATCCTACCACTAGTTCACCGTCCTCCAGTAAGAAAAAAAAAAGTCATTTGAGGAGAAAAGCTCTCAGATCTGTTAGTTTCAAACTACTACCTTGGGATTGGGGTTTGCAAAAAACATGAAAGGATTCTCTCAGATCTAAATGCTCACTACCAAAAGCCTTGTACCGGCCCTCAATCAATCCTTCAACCTCGCGCAGACCCCGGTAAGGACCAGTCACGTCCACATAGTGAGATTAAGTCGGTAAAGCTTCTGCGTCGGTCTCCAAAATGCAACTTACAGGCAACCCAGGTAACAAATGCTAAACAGAATAAAGGTGTACGACGTGCGCTGAATGGGGGCACCTGTTCTGCAGCTTTCGGAACAAGAAAAGAGAAGTGAACATCTGTCAGGCCGCGTGCTGTAAAGCTACTTTCTCCTGAAGAAAAGCTGGCTCCCGCTGTTCCAAAAATGACTGATAAAGTTCCCCTGCATCCCTCACTCTGGCAGCAGCCCAGCACACTGCTCACAGCCTTTTTTTCCCCCCAGAAAAACGAGAGCAAAAGAGAGCTGCGGTTGAAATCAGTGACGGAGTCCAATCAGGCCATGGGAACGGTTTGAATGGGCCCCCGGTAGATGATGAACTGGCCGTTTGTGGTTTCAGACCTGGACTTCCAGTTTAGATAATACAACTATTAAAAAAAAACGCCTTTGTTAAGTCTTTTCTTATTTCTCGGAGTCTCTTTGGTTTACACTGATGCAAATACAAAGACAAGTTTGATTTTGATGTAAGAATGTATTGTTTTAAGCAGAAAGAAATTGCAACCTTAGGAAAAATGGCCCGCGAAATCACCAAAAATGACCCAAAAAAAAAATCACATTTTTTCAATAACTTAACGTGATAGTCTGTAAGTTTGCAAAGTAAAGAGAGATAGAGTGAAATTTGAAAGTAAAGGCCTTCCTTGTTTGCAAAATGAGTAGCGCAGGAACAGAATTTTCAAAAGTAAACAATCGAGCTCCTCCCCCTTCTCTCCCGATTGGACCTGACAGGCCGATTCACAGGAAAAGCTTGTCTCATTGGTCAAAGTGGTATCCCGCGGATTCCTGATTAGTTGCTGAAATCAGCAAAGGGAGGGACTTTAGAAATGTTTTCCCCTCTGAAAAAATCTTAGCTACTAATACGTCAATAAAATGAAACCATAAATTTTAATCCGGCTCAATCCATTATTTGCATTTCGTTGCCCAAAATATAGGCAATTTTGGCCATTTTCATGCACAAAATGCCTAATTTTTTTCATGAAAACATAAAATGACAGAAAAAATGCAATACATTTTTTTCTCATATTATTATCAGTAATGTTCAGCAAAAGTTTCAAATTGATATCTCTACATTTTTTTTTTTTCCCTATTCACCTGCAGTGTCTCCTCTTAATATTACTTACGTTACCTTAAATGTCAGACCCAGGCGGTCAATTATACACAATCTATTACATTTGTGAAAATTTTAAACGTACAGACTATCACTTTAATAATGATAATCACGGGCACAGTAATAATTTAACACATTTGATCCACAGTTTGAAATAACAAAACAGTCAGGTTCTGTTTTGGTCAATTCTGGACTGTTCATTGTCTATAGCTTTAATAAATCTGCAACACAACTTATTCATTAGTGTTTTCAAGGCTCAGAAAATGTCAATAAGACATGCAATTCCAATAGGTATCTACCTGCTAAAAGACCAGACATTGCAGTAACTATTGGAAAAATAGTTGCTTCAATGCCGTCTCGCTCTCCAAATGAGCTTTGATTTTTATAGTGTTCACAGTTTTGTTTTGTTTCATGCTGTGAATAAAATGTGTTTTTCTCACATGTATCCGCCACCACCATTTGTGTTTTACTCACGCAGATCTTAAATATATTTTCAGAAACTGCTAGTTCTTAGCTTTCAATTGAGGCATTGCACTGGCCTACAGGCTGTAAACAAAGGGACAAAAACAGCATTAAAAGTGCAAAGATTCAACAAAAATGTGACTAAAACATGCCGGAAAAGCAACAAAAACACGACTTTGAAAGCAACAGAAAGGCCACAAAAAATGCGACAAAAAGTGGCAAACACATTGACAAAAAAAAGTTTAGATCAGTTTTGTCAGTCAGGCATGAGTTACTTAGTACTGCTTTAAAGGGGGGGTATTATGCAAAATCGACTTTTTCAAGCTTTACATCATGTTATTAAGCCATTCCCTCATTAAAAACATGCCTGAAGTGTTGCCTTAGCACATTCACGTATTTTCGAGTAATCTGTAGAAACTTTGATGGCGGCCATTTTAGGGATAAAACGCCTGATTCCTTCAGGAAACGCCCTCGACCTCCAGGATACGCCTCCGACCTTTCGTCACCAGCCGAGTAACCAACCACTGCTCCTCAGCAGAACCCCCTCCCCGCAGTGTCTAGCCCTAAGGTGTAAACAGAGTCATCATGGAGGTTTAGCTTCATGTGTTGTGAACCGGAGCCACAGCAGACTTTTACAAAGACATACATCAGTGTTTCTGTTACCTAAACACCCAGGATTAAAACCGGTGACAAGAACACTTATTTCAGTGTCTGGTTCTGCGCTGGGCCTTGATGATGCACAGAGCCTCCGGAGAAAGCTAATGCTAAGCTAAACCTCGAGTCATCACGTGAAAACGAGAAATATTCACACATAAAGTCAATAAAACCACCACACACATAAAGAACCGTTTAACAATGATCACACACGGAGCCAGGCTTGTTGATTTGGAAGTTTATTGCTCACATTTCATCTACAATGGGTCATAGACGAGTGGCTTTCTCCCGGAGCTAACAAGCTAGCCGCGACAAGCTAACGGGAAAATTCACTGAATACAACCAGCATATTATGCATTGAAAACGTCACTAAAACAGGCAACTGCTTGAAGCAGCCTTTATGATGATCACACACTGAGCCGGGCTTGTTGATTTCGTAGTTTATTGCTCACATTTCATCTGCAGTGAGTCGTAGCCAAGTGGTTTTCTCCCGGAGCTAACAAGCTAGCCGCAACAAGCTAACGGGAAAATTCACTGAATACAAGCAGCATATTATGCATTGAAACGTCACTAAAACAGGCAACTGCTTGAAGCAGCCTTTATGATGATCACACACTGAGCCGGGCTTGTTGATTTCGTAGTTTATTGATCACATTTCATCTACAGTGAGTCGTAGCCGAGTGGTTTTCTCCCGGAGCTAACAAGCTAGCCGCGATAAGCTAACGGGAAAATTCACTGAATACAAGCAGCATATTATGCATTGAAAACGTCACTAAAACAGGCAACTGCTTGAAGCAGCCTTTATGATGATGACACACGGAGCCTGGCTTGTTGATTGTGTAGTTTATTGCTCACATTTCATCTACAGTGAGTCGTAGCCGAGTGGTTTTCTCCCGGAGCTAAGGCAGTATTAGCCGCGACAAGCTAACAATCTTCACCTTCACAACATTCATTGAAAACAGGCAGCATATTATGCACAAATAACGTCAATAAAGCAGCAACTACTCGAAGCAGCCTTTACGATGATCACACAATGAGCCTGGCTTTACACATTTGTGGTTTATTACAGACTTTTCATCAATAATGAGCTGTAGTCGATTATAACAAGCTAACGGGGTAACCTCGAAAAACCATTGTCCACCTGCACAGATAATGTCCGTCTTTTGAATCGTATGGGCTCCTGCAGATCCTGGTGTCGTCCATGGGGGTATAGTTAGAGATCCATAGGGCATGGCAGATGCAAAGAGATAGCCTCCAAACAGCAGTTATTTTTCAGGCAAGAGCCCCTTCCAAGCGTCCGGTGTGGAAGGTTCGTCTCCAAATAATATCCTGTGTGGCCATTGTTCACAAAGTGATAAACAGTAGCTCCTTTCCAACAATAAAAATTAAAATGCACCGATCGTAGTTTCAATACTGTTGAGACAACGAGCGCAGTGTTGTTGTGATGCCACAGACAGCGTGTGGAGGGGGCGTGTCGCAAAGGGTCAGAGGTTATTAAAGAGACAGGGGCCTATTTCAAGTCATTTGCTACCGCCATTTTGAAAGAGCAATTTTATACGAGGCAGTTATTCTAATTTACTGCATTGACAGACCAACAGAAGGTTTGGTCATCATTGTAGTGTGCTATAGACTGGTGCTATGTGGCTGAAAAAAGCATAATACCCCCTCTTTAACATCTTAGTTTTCATGTCAGAGTATAAAGAATTACACAACTTACCCTTTACAATACTTATTGTATGACATTTAATCCCACGCTTATTCATTCACAATTACTGGCATATTTTGTATCCACGTGTATTATGGAAGGCGACCGAGAGGACGCAGTAATCCTGGGAGACCCCTGCTGCTGAAGACGGTAGAAATGTATGCGCTCATGCACACGCATCGAAAAAAAAAAGTCTACTTTTTTACTTATTTAAAAACTTCAAGCTTATTTGAAAACAAATCAATATCCCAAATCACTGCTCAAATCTGCATAACTAATACTGTAATCAACAAAATTAAACCTTAAAATTAAACCTTTTAAACCTGGGTCGATACATTTTCTAGATTTTGTTGCAGAAAATATTTGCATTTTGTGCAGAAAATATCTCACTTTTATATATAACAAAAAATGACTTGCAGTACTTGTTTTTTCTCATATACATCCCATATTTATATCAGGCAAACGTTTCAAATCTCAAAATGTATTGCAAGTTTTCTGTCATTTTATGTTTTCATATAAGGAGACTAAATCTAAATAATGAATGGACCCAGATTTAAATTGATGATTTATTTTTTGACTTCAATCATAAGTGAAAAAAACTAAACTTTTGCCTTGTTTTTTGGGGGTTTAAAGCTGAATAAATCAGGCTGGGATTTAAATATAAAAAATATATATATATATATATATGAAAAAAACTTTTGCTAAGTCCAAGACTGGAAAGTTTGGAGTTTGGACTAAAGTGGCTATTTTGTTGTATGAGTCGAGCAAAAATGGCCGTCTCAGGAAAAATATTTTGGTGATAGGGTCATCTCGGTCACCCTTCACAGGACATGTGGACATGAAAACTAAGACGTTAAGGGACCAAACTAGCTAAAAAATCTCCACATCGACCACTGTGTGAAAAATCAATACTTTCACCTGCAGTGTCTCGCCTTAAACTTTGGAAGAGAAAAGAGTTTGGACCTCAGACATGCTCAGTACAAGTCTGGTGTCAGAACCTTAAAACACAGAGAAACTTCTTGGCTTTCTTTGTATGACGTACTGTACAGTATATCAGAGTGTGGGCTGGCGTTTTGAGTGCGCAAGAGGGAGACGGACTAAGCAACATTGAGCATCTTTTTGACGAGGTTGTAACGTCATAAAAGGTTCAGAAGCTCGGAAAAGTCAATTTTGCATAATATACTTTTCATTTCTCATTCTCCTTTCATTCGAGTGAACCTGCCCACCTCCACTTGTCTCCTCTTGTATTAAGTGCTCTCTGCGTCCTGCCTATTTCTGGTCAGTTCTCATTTGGGAACGGTTTCCTACAGAACGCCGTCAGGCTCTCCGCGGCAAAAGGCAGAGTTCATCTTCAGACGTGAGCGAGCCGATCGGCGGGCGACAAAGCGGCACGGCCATTAGAGCAAGCGGAGGGAGCGAAGGCCGACGCTCGTAGATGGAGGGAAATGACTGCGTCGGAGGTACGGACGGCAATTCCCCTCCGACGCTGCGCAGGGGGGTGATCATTAGCGAGGCGGGTTTGATTGATATGGTACATTCCGGTTGGCAGGTGGACCGCGCTGCGCGAAAGAGCCATCCCTGGTGATTAATCTCGAGTTAAGATGGATCTGGAGGAGAAAGAGGGTTCTACAGTAAAGAGATGAGGCATTGTGAATGAAAGTGTATGAACATGCAGCCTTGCCTCAGTGATGGGATTGTGATGACATAAGGAGGCAGACGTAGCATGTGCAAGTATGCCGTCAGGGTGGATTTAAGAGCAGCAATGGGCAAGTGAGCTATAAATATTGAGATTCAGGAGCGACGCGTGAGAGGAGACTGTATGTGGACTGCCTTTTCCAAAACATGACTTTAGTTTAACCCTTTCAGGGACAGTGGTCACTACAGTGGACGGCTATTCAATTGTTGTTTTCTCCTATTTGAATGAGCCTTAATGTCACAGTTGCGCATCAGCCACTCCAGTGGACTCTTGAGTGTTGTACCAAACACTGCCACTCACTGTGTGGCGAAAGTGTCGTCCACATGTTCGTTGTAACGTCCACGGCTCAGCTCGTCCATTTGGAGCCAAAACATCTGCAGATGAAGTCTTTTCAAAAACAAAGTTCCTCCTTAAGTGTTGCTTGATGTCCCCATGCTAGAATAGATGGGCTGGACAGAAATTCCTCCCCATGAGGCACACCTGGTTTTCTGTCGGCCATCTTGTTTTTGAGGGGGGAAAAAATACACTTGCAAAAGCTGACCAGTGAGCGGCAGTGAATAACTGGAAGAATGACCAAAAGCAGATTATTCAATTTAGCTTCTATATCTATAATAGAAAACGCAATCTCAATGGCCGCCGCATGGGCGCCGCCACGGGCATTGGCCACGGGTCCATATGGACCGCGGTGCTGCTGTCCGAGGACAACCCGCCGTCACAACAACGCGAGTGCACGAGATCTGACTGCCGTGCGTGTGTGCGCATCCAAACAGGGCGATGTGTTCGCGTGTGTGTATGTGTGCGCGCGCGCATCCAAACAGGGAGATGTGTCATCATCACTCACCGCTAAACTGGAGCTGTAGACGCTCCGCAGGTACAGGTACATCCTCCAACACACAGGACATCTGCGCGTCTTTGTTTAAGTCTCTCCTGCAGTGACCGAGGCTGTGGTTCATTATGGATCCAGTGCTGTCATGTCAGAGGTGCAGACACATGCGTAAGATCCAATCCTGGCCGTATTCCGTCTCCAAAGCTTTGTCTCCGACAAAAAGTACACGCAGAAACACGAGCTTCAAATCAAACGCGCTGCTCCGAGTGCTTCAGCCTCCGTGTGCGGAAAGCGAAAATGAAACTACCACTTAACGAGCGCATGGCCTGCACTGTAGCGTTTTTTTATTTATTTATGTATTTTTTACCTTTGCTGCTGAACCATTTCTTTTCTATTTTTTCTTTACATTCTATAAAGCGGCTTTGAAAGCATTGCCAATTGTATTCTAAGGATATAAATACTGTCTAATAAAAAACAACTTATTCTTTTTTAGATTGCACTTACACCGTGATGCACCAAACCACGTGTCCTGCACCGTGAACCGAACCGTGAGAGCTGAACCCCTAATATTTATCCATAGGCCTACATGTTCCACTGTCTCTTGAATTCTATTCCCTGAGTTTATCGAACATATTGTCGTTGTAGTATATACGAAAGGAGTACGGGTGCATCAAACACTCCAATTGCAGTTTGTTTGAAATTATTTTTAGTATTCATTATTTTACACATTTGTAGTGGCCATAGTTTTAGGAATGGGTTGGGAACCACTGGTCTACTTACTGCAGGTCTACAGCTATACCGAGTGACGGGTTATAGGGACTATACTGGACATTTCTTTGTAATAACTCATAATCTCTGAATATCAAATGTGGAGACTAGCGAGGGCCGGCCGAAGGCCGGGTCTCAGCTAGTAATAGTTAGTTAGCAACACAAGCGTCTCAACAACAATGAACTAGTCACAACAAAACACAAGACTAGCCATTTTTGTGACAGCACAAGAGACACAGTGACGAACAGTGTGGCGGACTGGGTCCCACTGACCCCAGCCGCCTCGAAGAGCGAAACAGTCCAGGATTTAAAGGGCGTGGTAGTTCAGGTGGAGCGGCGCAATTGTACAGCCATGTGATGGACAGGTCTGCAGGATTAGAGGACTATCCCAAACGGCAGCCAACCAGCGAACGAATCCCACAGCTGGCGGAGCAGGAGTGGACCACTGACGCAGCGGGCCAACAGAGCACACAGAGGCAGTGAAAACAGAAGAACGGGAGTGTAGGCGATGCCGAAGGCCATAACAGCATTTTTAAACGTTTCAACAGTATCTTCTTAAAAGTGTGTGTAAGATGTGATCCAGAGATTACCATTAGCCTATCTTCTTTTCTCTATTAATACTGTAGTTTGTTTCCCCAGTGTTTTTTTGGCACGCATGAATAACTTCATAAACTCCCTCAAAAACAGTATTTTGTAAACAGTGTTCACTTCGCAGCTTTCAGTCTTCTTCTTATGGATCTTAATGTTTTATTTTCCCCATGGTGATAAAACACAACATCCATTGTTGTTAAAGTTAAGGTTATTAAGGTACTTTATTGTCCTCTGTTTTTGACCCATCCTCCGATGCCGCTGGGGCGACCCGTGGACGACCGCAATTCAGCAAATTAGTCATCCATGTTTCTTATGACATTTCTAGCCTGATTCTCTTTAAAAGGCTTTTCACAGAGCACAATAACTGTTTAAAAGACTTCCATCCATCTGTTTGTATCCACACGGCTGCTGTGCTCAGGTTTAAGTTGAGTGACCCGCAGTTCATACAAAGACTGAGCATTATAGTATCTGACAGCTGCCAGCAAACTCCACAGGTGAACGTGGGATGCACGAGCGCCGCCAACATTCGCTCAACATTCGCTCAACATCACGTCTTTCATCCTTGTGTTGTGAGAGGTCAGGACAAGCTGGATCCGCTTTTTTTTCTCCGGTGTTCTGGTTTCTTCTTTCAGAACAAAGCTCCAAAAGCACAATCATCGTCATTGTGCAATATAACAGGAATTATGAAACAAGACTTTGTGAATAATCACAGTAGCTGCAAAGCGGTCTATGAATCTTTCAATAATATAAATAAAAAGATGTTTAAAAGTAGTCATCTGAATTGTGTTGTTTTAGAATTTGCCGCTTATCTAAGAGGCTTCGTTCAACAGTGTGTTTCTTTTGTTACTTTACACTCCTCTGGTGTGTAATTTACAATTACACTTATCTCCAGTGTTTGGAGGATTGCTTTTAAAAAGTAATCAGTTATAGTTACTCATTACTTCTCCACAAAAGTAACTGCTTTGGTAACTAAGTTAAAGCATGATAAAAGTAATAATTACCTACATTTCTTAGACAGAAACGGGAAGACCATTTTCACAGAGGAAACAGAAATTAAATAGATTACTCGTTACTGGAAAATGTAATGAAAATGTAACACTGCTGATCTCCACTTTGTTTACAATAACATCATGCTATTGGGGTAAACCATTACCATTACAGCTCAAAATTTAGTGCTGGTAAGCTGGTAAGAGTGGTGCGCACTGAATGGGTGCTGCTGCCGGATGCTCTCTCATCGAATGCAATTTCTCCATCTGTGAGATCAATAAAGTACCATCTTATCTTATCTTATCTTATCTATGTATTGAGAGTCTTCAGTGAGAGTGAGGATGTTTTTTATTTTGGCAATTGTGTGGCGGTGCATGAAGCTGGGTTGGGTGGTCTTTTCTAACATGATCTTGAAAAGTGAGTTGTGAATCAAACATGACACCAAGGTTTCTTGCAGAGGGAGTGTTGTTTGTGGACAGGGGGCCGAGGTGGTTCTGGATATGAGCAATGGTCTGGAGCAAATTTGGAGGTGTTGAGTTGTAAAAGGTTTGGCCATCTAACTGTTTACGTCACTGAAACACTAGCTCGGCAGCTAAGCTTCTGGGGTGATTTGTAAATCTGCGTGTCATCAGCCAAGCAATGAGGAGCAGGCCGACATCAAAAGGCAATTTGCAGCATTGTCTGATTTCCCAAATGTAATCGGTGCAATTGACTGCACCCAACGAGTTTGTTTATGTCGACACGAAACATGTGCATAGTATAAAAGTACAAGTGATTTGTGATGCTCACATGCGCTTTAATATCGTTTCACTATGGCCTGGCTCTACCCATGATTCATACATTATACAAATTGTATAGGCTTCCCGCTTTTCCCCTTTATTATTAACCTACTATATCTTCACATGCATAATTCTCTATGTTTAGGAGACAGCGGCTCCTTAGTAGAGGTGTCACTGAAGCAGCCTGAGAGCAACCCTCATCAGGATCGTCCTCAGCTCCGACGTCACCACCTTCTGCTGGATGTGAATGTGAAAAGTCCACGCAGTGACTCCTAAAGGTTATTGACGGAAGTGAGCGGGGGAAGTCTTTAGGAGTTACTGCGCGGACGCTGTGCTCCTCGTATCATTACGCCTCACAATATAGTACCCCTTTTTATCTGCTTATAAAATCGACATGCTACATTTCTGTGTAAATATACTTCGCATGAAAACACTTCACGTAACTTTATTTAAATAGGGACCACGTGGAAGAGCTTGGTAGCTTCTATCGTGAGCTTTTTTGGAGCTATGTGACATGTGGGAGAGGCTGCGTATGTGCTCCGTTTGCCTGGCAGAGCGCACGGACAAAAACCAGACGGGTATATATTAACTCGGCTACGGTTAGGTAAGAACATATCTCAGTATGTAAAAACGGTGGCCTATTCCTTTAACATGGGACTGACGAAGTCAAGATAAAAGTCAGTTATTACACGAAAACAAAGCCAATTTTAGGCCGCGCAGAGATTTTTGTATGTCCTCTACCGTTGCCATTTGCTGAAGACGACACCCCTTACACTCAACTCTGCCAAGTCCTGAGTCAATTCACTCCACCACCTTTATAGCCATTAAACAAAGCTGTCAATTCTCCCAAGTAGAGCTTAGACCTCATTTCCATACAGAAGCAGCACTATTACGAAGAAGGTAAGGGCTTATACAGTGAAGCGCATTCAGGTGTGGCGAGGGAGTACTGATAAACTGCATGGATGGTCAGCCAAACAATTAACCTTCATAAATAAAGGCAAAAATACAGGAGAGTAGGTTCAGGTGGCCAACCAAGGTTAATGGTTTTGTTGAAAACTTCTTCAGCTCTCATGAGATTATCGTAATAATTTGAAGACTTTCTACAGTGTACAAATTGGCAATGTTTTGGACTTGCTGGAGAGATAGGAGGATCGCCCAGTGCTTCCCTCATAACCAAGACAAACAGAGACTCATGAGAATCTGCAGGTGAACACTTTTGCTGTAGACTGACATGAATATGAGGAAAAAAGTTTTCCGTCATTTTATGTTTTCATAGAAAAAATAAGGAATGTTTTGCATAAAAATGGCCAAAATAGTCCATATTTTCAGCAACAAAAGCTGAATAACAGACAGAGCTTTATGTTTTTTTATTTTGTTGATAGATTTTGGATATCCTTTTGAATTAGTGAAACAAAATAATAATCTGAATGAACAAAAAGTCCCAAACTGGAAAGTCTGTCTGCAGGAGCTACTAAAGTGGAAATATTGTTGCAATGGCAGAAATAAAAACCTAATTTGAAGAAAATGGGTCCTAAAGTTTTGGAACGCCTGTATCCTAGAAAGAAAATGTCCATATTTGGATAACAGTGTCATCTCGGTCGTCTTTAATGCTGCACGATGATAGCAAACATGTCATTATTTGTGGAAAGAAGAGGGTGCGCTGCATTGTTGTAGTTCCTGGAAATCTCCGGCTCGCTGGCGGACAAAAGATCTTAAAATAAGCATCGTAAAGGGAGAGCCTTGTCTTTTTTTATGATATGATAAAGTTGTTGTGGGTGGAAAGTAACTTTACAACAATCAACATTTACCACTGTGTGTAAAATCAATGTTTTTACATGCATTGTCTCATCTTAAAGGGACTATACAGAGTTTAAAAATGTAAATATTATGTATTTTCCTCCCCATACATGTTCCAACAATGTCCTGAGGTATAGAATTAGCCCAGACCACAGCTGCCTCTAAAATCCTGCACTGTCACTCAAAAACTCAAAATTGCCGTCATGCACGCGCTTAATATAGCAGGTGCAGTTACACGTATGACCTGAGGTGGCAGTAGTGAGCATAAAATGGAGAACTTGCATCTAGTCTCTTTAAAATAATATTTTTAAAAGAAAATCATCTAGCATGTAGGTTTGTTGGATATCCCCCTTAACATTCATGTCGTGTCGGAGTCGGAGTTTTCAAATATCGTTATCCATATTTTTGGTAACCCACGAGTACTTTAAATAGTGATTAGGTTTTCAGCTTTACCTTAACTGTAATCTTTAACAAGTTATTTCCCTGACCTGCGCTGCAACTCGGTCTCACTACCTGTTCCTCAGGTCTGGATTTGGATCAGAGAAGGATAGTTTGCATCTACGGCCTCCATGAAGAGTTGAGCACAAGGTTTTCACTTCTTTCTTGGACTCCTCCTCTTTAAACGTCTTGTTGAAAGTGTGTTCAGTGGCTTTAAGATGGTGGTTGAACAGAGGAAGGGGGCCTACAGTGTTAGAGAATAAAATTGCTAAACAGTGGTCCCTCGCTATAATGCGTTTCCCCTTTTGCAGCCTCGCTGTTTCACAGATTTATTTTTAGTACAATTTTTGCATGCTTTTTTACAGCGTGTGAACGCCATACGAGCATTGTGTTCTGATAGGCAAGTCGTAGAGTGAGCCTGAACCGATGGTAAATAAACTTCTCCTACATAAGACATCCAGACTCCTGCCCATTTTTCATCTATCCTCCCGGTCACCATTATTATTTCTCTAACATTCAGTCTTTCTTTCGTAATCCTGTTTTATAGTCATTATGTGCTTTGCCTTGCCCAACAAAACCCTATCTACTGCTACATTATGTTTCTGGACAGGCCTAAATTTAATCTCACTGTAATTTCTCGTCAAACATACTATTATAGTATCTAAAGCCCAGAACTCTTACCAGCAACTGAGTGCACAGATGAAAGAAAAGTAATTTTACATCCGTTTACCGCCACGAAAACTTCCACATTACCGGGAGGGCTTTTAGAATTAAGAATGCAAATGGCAAGGCTCCTTGGTGCATTTCAATGAAGCGACTCTGACCATAAATGGTGCTTTCTGGGGCGCTTCTGAGTGGGAGGCACTTACGGCATCGGAGTCTACGGTCACTCCTGAGCTCTGCAACAGCATTACATCTACAGGTTATCGCAAAGGCCAAGAGTGTCGAGGGTAGACCGACGATAGATACAGATGGCATCTTTGGAAATGCCCTTATATGGCCATGCTCGAAGCAGTCAGAGGGAAAAACAGAACTTTCTCCACCATCATTTTAACAAATGCTGAATTCTGAAAATATTTTTTCAACAAAACAAAGATAGAGACATGGAGAGCAGCAAAGCAGTTCAACAGCCCATAAATACTTAAAAAAAATCACAACGCTAACCAGGAATCTACAGTAGCTTCAAGCTCCATATTAACCTGGCTAACACCAGGCTGCTGTGTGCGCTCGAATTATTTCGAACTGCACAACAGCCTGGGGACCATGGCCAAATCTCCGGTGGATTTGGGAACCAATCACAGAGCGAGGAGGGACGGCAAGACGATGACGCGCTATTCGATATATGGAAGCTTGTAGTTTATTTACGGATAATTAAAAAAAAAGTTTATTTACGGATCCAACATGACAGCAGCAGACACGATGGTATGTTTTGATCAAGCTTTAGACCTTGTTCTAAATAATTTAGCTCAAAAGTTTACAGCGGGTACGTCATACGTCATCTCATACGATGATATGATTGGCTGGGGCTACGTGCAGACGCATGAGACTTTTTTTTTTTTTTTTTCGTATCGCCCAATAAACGACTATGGACGCTCGTAAACCACACCTCTCCTACGAGAAAATGAATTGGTGGTCCCCAGACTAAATATCACTTGTGATTTTAGTCTGGTGTTAGCCAGGCTAGCTCCATATGCTAACGTGCGAACAATTTGCTGTGGGAAAAAAAAACTATAAATAACTATAAACATATAAATAACTGTAAACATATTTATCACACAAATACAGGCAAGACAAAATTGTTCTGTAGAAGCGAAAAACGGCAATCTAACGTTAATGTTAGCATACATAGCATGAAGCTAGCATAGTGTCCTGGATAGCATTGTCTGTTTTTTAACTACCATAAATTCTCTAATACTGGCCTGTATTCCATTAGCGGCCGGGTCTCTAACAGAGGCCGGTTTCGCGGCTGGCGGAGGCAAATTAAAGCTGGTCTCTAAAACAGGCCTGGGCTTTTATTAGAAACTATAGCGGTAGAAATATTCCCCATGTTAGGAATTTGTCTCATACGAGTGTAAATGATAACTCACAGGCAGGAAGTAAACAAACGGGAACCAGGGCCGATGGGGGACGCTGCGGAGTGGAGCTGATCCAAGCATAACTTTGACACAGATTTAGCCACTTTTCAAACCTCCTGTCACTATATTTGGAAACAGGGAAAGCAAGAAATGTTGTGTGATCCTCCAGCGTTTTAATAAAGTCTCCATTGGGTCTTCAAAGCACGTCCAGCTGCTCCGTGTGCAGGTCAGTCCCACGCCTCAAAATAACTCCTCCGATCGGCGCGAGCGTCTCGTCTTCTCTCGGGTCAGTCTCATGATCGATCACAAACACAAATGCTCCGTCTAAACTCGCCTTTTACACAAGATAACAACAAATAATCCATGTCCGCGGTAAAAACGAAACAGAAACCTGCAGTGACATAGATTTCAATGTTCCGCTAATAGCAACGAAACACTTCCTTTTGTCCCTACAAAATAAAAGGCATCAAAGTTCCAGCCGCTGGGAGAGTGTTTGCAATGTTAATTAATAAATGAACCTAATATTTTAGGTGCAAATGGACACAAATCTCGTTTCTCTTCATTTCCCTGGTAGTCCGTTTTGCCCAAAAAGAAATAAAGGCCTGTCTCTAATTGTGGCCTGGTTCCAATAAAGGCCTGGTCCTAGATACCCTTTAGTAAATAAAGGCCCCGGCCTATATTAGAGCATTTACGGTATTTACGGGTTGTTGAACCACTTTGCTCCTCTCCATGTCTCTGTATCTTTATTTCGTGGGAAAATACATTCTTAATACAGCATTTGTTAAAGTAATGGTGGAGAAATGGGAGAAAGTTCATTTTTGTTTACTCTTCTTTGTTTTCCCTCCCAGGCTGGTTCAAACATGTGAGCCACATATGGGCATTTTGCAAAGATGCCATCTGTACTCACCTTATTCCGCCCGGCGCTAAAATCTGATGTTTAGTCGATTAATATGTGTAAAATGTCCAACGTTCACTTGCACCAACATTTCGACACTGCACCGTATCTCTGCGCGGCCTAAAATTGGCTTTGTTTTCGTGTAATAACTGACTTTTATCTTGACTTCGTCAGTCCCATGTTAAAGGAATAGGCCACCGTTTTTACATACTGAGATATGTTCTTACCTAACCGTAGTCGAGTTAATATATACCCGTCTGGTTTTTGTCCGTGCGCTCTGTCACGCAAACGGAGCACATACGCAGCCTCTCCCACATGTCACATAGGAGTTAGGAGTTAGGAGTTACTGCGCGGACGTTGTGCTCCTCGTATCATTACGCCTCACAATATAGTACCCCTTTTTATCTGCATATAAAATCGACATGTTACATTTCTGTGTAAATATACTTCGCATGAAAATACTTCACATAACTTTATTTAAATAGGGAACACGTGGAAGAGCTTGGTAGCTTCTATCGTGAGCTTTTTTGGAGCTATGTGACATGTGGAGGCTGCGTATGTGCTCCGTTTGCGTGACAGAGCGCACGGACAAAGACCAGACGGGGATATATTAACTCGACTAAGGTTAGGTAAGAACATATCTCAGTATGTAAAAACGGTGGCCTATTCCTTTAACTGATTGGAGTAAAGGGCGGGCACAATTCAATTCCGAAATAAGGTGAACATGAGAGGTTTTTGTCCCCCTCGACTAGGCCACGCCTCCTTGTATGACGCGCTGCCATCTGTATCTATTGGGAGCAGCAGTATTTCCTAACCTTTGTCTATTGATTTGGTAAAATAGGCTAGGGACCACTGGCATGTAGGTTGGAAACATGCTCATTTAAAATATATGTTTGTATGTACACTAATACACTATGTACACTCTTTGAAACGATAAGGTTCTGCTCCACGCGAACAGCCCTCACACCCATTTCTACAACATCTCCGTTACAAATGTACGACTCAATCGGTCCATTCCAGGCCATTATTTACAGTTTCCAGCGCGTATGGAAATCGATGTGTTTGAGCATAGCACCTGACGTGGACAAATGCTGTTAAGGGTCTGGAGCAGATGCGTGCGGTCTCTGCAAACACAGCTAATGAGAATACATTTCCATGAATTAGCCTGTTACATCTGAATTAAAGCGCTGCGAGCAAGCGTCACATTCAAAGCAGCAGCTATAAATGTGTGGCCTTTACATAACAGAGACTGTAGCAATGTGCATCAACGATCGGCGCAAAAAGGCACCCTCAGTTTGAGGGAAATGTAAAATGGATACAACGGGCGACTTCTGAGCAAAGCGAGCTCACTTTGTTTTGTTTTGTTTTGTAAAAGTCGTCGAGCATGTTACTTTTCAAGAAAGTTAGGTATAAGAATCCAATGTAATGATTTTTTGATGACATGGACGTGAAGCCAGGTGTACGCTGCATGATTTTGGTAGTCGTCGACGAACAATCACTCGTTGTGGGGATAATGTTCAGTCATACCTCAAAATCTCAGGTCATAGGTCGTACAATGAGACAGGGACAAAGGGAACCGTCGTACAACCAAAGACGAGCTGTGAATGCGATCAGGCAGTGTCTGATATTTTGGAAGGCTGGTCGCAGAGAGAGCCTCCTCTCGCTGCAACTAGGATCTCTGTCAAAAGTCTCGTCCATACCATACAACATCTGCACTGCTAGCCACAAGCAACAGGCCAGGGATGAATGGAACCGACTCCACATTTGACTTTTCCATGAAAGTCTAGAACCGGCGATAAACTTTGGTCGCATTGGGGCGGCCCATTAGTCCAAAAACCCATTATGTCTGACGTCTCATTATTGCGAAAATGTTCCATTGAGAAGAGGTTGAATAATAAAACTAGGATCAGGCAAGAGTCCACTGACCTTAAGGTTTGGGCCAGTGGTTGTATATGGTTCTCTAATCCACAGCACAACTGGGTTAGAGATGTCGGACTAACGGCACCTCCGCCCAATGGTAAATTTTCGGAATAATGAGACGTCAGACCAGTGGGTTGTCGGACCAATGGCATGGCACCCTCTCGCAGCTACGATCTTCTCTTTGAATTATTGCACAGTTGAGACTAGGCTTGGGTAGCGTTACAATCTTTCCTAGTACTTTAACCAGTACTTTAACGATACTTGGTTTTTGATAATAATGTGTGGAAGATCTGCACATTTACAATCAGGTTCATGTCCAATGTCAAAAAATGTGTGAAAAATGGGGAATAATTTGGGGAGAAATTGTTAATATATACAGTGGGGAAAAAAAGTATTTGGCCAAAATCCAAAAGAATGTCTATGTGAAACTGACCAAGTACTTTTTTCCCCCACTGTATATAAATATGTATATTAAAAAAAAGAAAAAATGGGGCAAACATTGAGGATAAACAGTTAAAAAATAGGGTGGAAAATTGGAAGAAGAAATCCACATTTAAGCTGACAACTAAGTCACTTCTTTTAATGCTGTCCCTGGACCAACAGCATCAAAACTAGAAGAAGATAGAAGAATCTTTTTTCGGTAACTGCTTTCGATACCTTATTTTTTTTAGATAAAAAACAATACCTAAAGTTTTTTTTCCGATACCAGACTGGTATTGTTTAATGGTACCCAGCCCTAGTGGAGATGATTGCAAGCTCACATGTTTACAATCCCCATGTCTCACAATGTGACATCTATAAATCTACAGCCAAAAAAAAATATTGAATGTGCACTAGGCACTAGGCTTTTCTGATTGAACAGGTAAAATAACATTTATAAAACAATTAAAGCCTTAATTTTGACACATTTCAATGACTTAATGCTTTTTACTTCGCTGCAGGACCCTGGTGTAAATTTTTCATCGTTCCTAATGCATTTCTAACATTCAAATTCTTCACAGTGATGAGTTTATTAGCACGTTTCACAACCTTCAGGGAGCAACGCCGTCACGGTAAAAACTAGCTGCCAGTTCATTATCAATGAAAGATTTTATAATTACATGCACAGCCCATAACGGTCTCTTTTACAGGCAGGGTTTATACAGGCAAAGGGAAGTCCAATTTAATGCTTCTTGATGACGGTTTTAACGCCCACATAATATATTTTAATGCCAAAAAAAATCAGAGGAAAGAGAACTGGACAAAACAGGCGACGTTTGATGTGGTCAATTTAATCCAAAATTGCCACTGAATATGTTTCAGACCACAATGATGGTATTTTCAATCAGTAAAAAATGTTGAGCAATGTCAGAAATGTCCAATAGATTTCGATTTAATGTCAGTTTCTATCCAATCTAATGCTTATGAATGACACTGAAAGGTGTAAACATGTTTATTGTCGTATGCACAAAATGGAACAAGTTCCCTGTACAATGAAATTCATACTCTGCTGTTTACACTTAAGTCATAATAAAACAACAGAACAACAAAATGAAACATGAGAAAGTGCATAATACGATTATGTGCGAAATTTTGTGTGCAATATATGCATGCACAGATAATAAATAGACAAAGAATATTGCATAGCACCCACAGTCGTCCAGCTAGTCCTTTTTAACAGCTCTGATGGAGGAACCCCGCCTACAGGAATTGGACAAGAAAAACTGGAGCTCCACAAGGACTGGAAGTTCTGTGATCCTGGCCCGTCTGCTGAGTGACTCCCATCGGCCCTATGTCTCTATAGCCTGTCCGTCCTAGAGATAGTGGATCTCTCCTTCTTCTCTGAGGTTTCTCTTTTCTCCTGCTGGGTTTTTGAGTTTTTCCTCACCGTGCTGGAGAGTCTATGTTTGCCTGGATACTTCGGATACTTAATTTGTCTGAACTTTACATTGTCTTTTTTACTGTTTTATTGCCTTAATGTTTGTACAGGACTGTACAAACATTAAAGGAATAGGCCACCGTTTTTACATACTGATATATGCTCTTACCTCACTTTAGCCAAGTTAATATATCCCCGTCTGGTCTTTGTCCGTGCGCTCTGCCAGGCAAACGGAGCACATACGCAGCCTCTCCCACATGTCACATAGCTCCAAAAAAGCTCACGATAGAAGCTACCAAGCTCTTCCACGTGTTCCCTATTTAAATAAAGTTACGTGAAGTGTTTTCATGCGAAGTATATTTACACAAAAATGTAACGTGTCGATTTTATAGGCAGATAAAAAGGGGGACTATATTGTGAGGCGTAATGATACGAGGAGTAAAACGTCCGCGCAGTAACTCCTAAAGACTTCCCCCGCTCACTTCCGTCAATAACCTTTACGGCAAGTCAACACTCCGCATTGTAACTGTATTCCATCACAGTCAAATGTGTCCGTCTGCCGCCCCAGATAGACTCCTGTAATGGAAGATCGCCCAGCGCTAACAAGATCCCCATGCCGTTTGTTTTTATTTTTGTTATTTCTCACCACAGAAACTACACTGAAACCAAAGATTTTTAATTGATTTGGGGGGGGGGGGCGCCTGCTGAAAACAATTACCTTCCTTCTTCGGGGAGTCGATAGGAGCTCAAAATGCGGCGCGCAGAGACCCGGCTGTTGGTTCGGGTGAGGCAGACTCTCCATCATGTGTCTGACTAACAATAGTAATCGATGCACGGGGAGAGGCGCAGGGGGAATCCATCGGCTGGTCGGGTTGGATGTAATCAATGCCACGGGGCGACGAGGCTACAGGACGGAGGGGTGGTGAAGAGTTTGGGGGAAGTAGGTCACGCCTTCCTAAGAGCTACAGGGGCATTGATACTGAAATAATTAGCTCGGATTCCACGGGGAACATCGAATTGTGGAAAATGGGGTGATCAGTTTGTCAATTTGTTGGGACAGTGATAAAATGGACTTGGGGTGTATTGTATCAAACCATTTTGTTTGTGCATTCTGCAAAACATCTGAAATAAATGTAATCACAAGTCTTTCTATTGGTAAAAACTACAAAAAACATTTTCACCGTTTTGCAGACACATGATGAACAATTTGTATTTTCTCATAATTGAAAATATTTTTAAAAAAATGACAGGAACGAGACTCAAGGCTCAAGTGTGCAAAGCTTTGATTTTCAGTGTCAATCAAAATAATGAAAAATACAATAATAGATATGATTGCCTTTATGAGTTAAATCTTTTGCAAAAAAAGCATAGAACATTCTCCAAAAAAGATGAATAATAGGTTGCGTTCACGTGACATCACAACATTCTAAAGAGCCTGTAGATACAGACGGCATCTCGTCATAGAAGGGGGCGTGGCTTTGCCAAGGGGGAAAATAGAATCTTTAGAGAAACACAATTTTCCACTTTTTTCAGCCATTTTCTGGTGGACTATGAACTTATTTATCACATAAATAAAGTTAAGTGTAAATCGGGCCCATATGGATATTTTCTCACAGCAGATTGTTCAGTAGAAGTGAAAAAAACGGCAGTCGGAGCTAGCGCTAGCTAACCGTTAGCATTAGCCCGATGCTAACATGCAGCATCAAGTTAGCATTCTCTGTTATTTATGTATTTATGGGCTGTTGAACCACTTCCCTCCTCTCCATGTCTTTGTATCTTTATTTAGTAGAAAACTATATTCATAATTCAGCATTTGTTAAAGTAGTTTTTGAATGTTTTATTTTTTGTTGTTGAAAATTTTTAGTGAAAGTTTCGATTTTTCTCCAAATTGTTTTCCCCCTTAACTGTTTTCAAACAAGACCATATATGGGCGAATCCAGAGATGCCGTCTATATAGTTTAACATTGTGGTGGAAGGCAACTGAAAATTCCATTGCGGTAACTACGGTAACTGTGGTAACTGACGAATTGGTGGGTTGCAGGTTCTAGAATAGGATGAAGTCACCGGACCCAGCGGGAGGCAGGAGCCAGTTTTTCCTATTAACAGCATTACACTTTCACAAGTTGAAATGATGAATTAGAAAAACGATCATTAGTATCAATCACTGGGTCCATGATCTCTCTGTTTTTGAGGAAAATATTGGTCTTGTACAAAGTAATTTTTCCTCTATATAATAGTATAGGCCTTTAGAATGCTGTGATGTCACCTGCAACCCAGCAAAGGCAGATTTTTTCCTCTTAGTTTTTGGTAAATATCTCATTCATCACTTGAAGAATCCACATGAAACAAAAACTGTTTCAAAGTTCACTGTCTCCTCTGTCCACACATATAAACCAATGTACTATTATTTCGTCATAAAGGCATCCAAAAGTGGAGACAATATTGAAAAACCTGAGCGTGATGTTGGCCAATAGGAAGGGCTTTCAGACAAAAAAATAATGTGTCAGGTTTGTGAATCCAATCACTGTCACATACTGAAGAGGAAAATCAATTGTTAATTTTCGTTTTGGAGATTCCTTACAAAAACGGTATTTCTCCCATAGAGTTGTATTGGCACCTGCCCTCCACCTGACATTATGACATCATCACATTCTAAATCGTGAACGCCACCTATTGATTCTTCAGTTGGCGCAACGGTCTGAATTTTCAATGTTGCTTTATAGTTAATATTTCTGTAACAGCTGGACCTTTCCACAGGAAACGAAAACTCTCTCAACAAATGATGTGCTCGATGTTGGTGAAAGGACTTTCAGCATAAGATGAATGTGGCAGGTTTCCAGTCACTTTCAAATAATGATCAGAGAAAGCATTTGGACCTTTTTCTGAGATTTCTTTAAAAAACTGTGTCTCCAATTGAGTTGTATTGGCCCCTGCTCCAAGAAAAATCACTGTTTTCATCTGCCATGTCTCGCTTTAAATGCCTCACTCCAGTGAATGAAAAGCAGATGGGACACATGGAAAAAGCACAAAGACTAGAAACCTCATATTTATCATCGCAGAACAAAGCCTGTGCCCATTTTAATACCTGCACAAATATCACCCAGCACTAGTCAATAGCCTTGCCACATTTCCTCGCGACTTACTTGATTGTAATTTGCCCCGCTTTGAAGCCTTTGAAAAGATTGGTCAATCCCCAGTGTGTCCCCGTGCACTCTTGATTTCCTTCGCGTTCTCACCCAGTGAATATTGCATTTGTCAGATGGACTGCATGTTTATCAGATTGTGAAATAGGATTTTCGGATCAATAAACAGAGACATCGGGGGAGAGTTGCCGTGGCGGCGAGCGCCTAAATGCAAAGTCTTACCGATCACGCCGTCTCCGGGAAACAGTTTTCACATTGAGCGAAAACTTCTCCCCGTGTTACGGATCTGCAGCGTGGCGCGTGGCACACTCGTAACTGCGGATCTGGGCCGTCGACGTTCTTGAGACGCCGCCATCTGATCACATGACATCTTAACAAATTGTATTCAGTTCTATCATAGGCCTATTTGGTTTATTTTGTGCAATTAAAGATTTATTTTGTTAAAAGGGAACGGTCACTTGCCATACCGCCTTTGCTCTGCCCAATCCCGTCTGACCTTGGAAGCTAAGCAAGGAAGGGTCTGGCAGGACGTGGATGGGAGACCGTTCAGGAACACCAGGAAGCCTAATGAATGTAGTGCGCGAGTGAGTGGTTGGTGATGGTCAGAGGGGCCGATGGCGCAGACTGGTTGTCTCGCTTCTACCCCAGGGCAGCTGTGGCTATAATAGTAGCTTACCACCACCGAGTATGGAGTGAACGAATAGTGCAATGTAAAGCGTCTTTGAGTGTCCAGAAAAGCGCTGTATAAAACCAATGCATTACTAAAGCTCACGGACAAATAATGGGTAAAAAAACGCAACAAACGCAACATGCTACGACATCTGCAGTGGCTCTTGCGGCCTCTAGGGGCATGAGTCACTTAGTACTGCTTGATTGATTGATTGATTGATTGATTCCAAGGTCAATGTAAATTACATACACACATGTTTTTTACATTAACATGTGCAACTTTTAAGAAATTTTAACATGCTTTCATGACATTTCCATATGCTTCCATATAAATATACATAATACTGTACAAAAACTCGAAAAGGAGTGCGAGGAAGTAAACTTATAAGTTCCCACCCCTGTAAGTATCATAATTTCATTGCAATGTAAGACAACCTGATGGCAACAAACAGCACAACGACCACAAATACAATTTGTTGTTTTGAAAAATCTGATTTGTATGTGTTTTTTTTCCCTTTCTTTATAACATTATTCCAGTAATGCGTATCGGCTTGTAGTAATCAACCAGTTATGGGTGCAATACTTGAATTTGCGTTTTCTTTTCCAACCAAGTATGCACATTTATTTTCTTTCACGTGTCAACATGTCACTATAGTTGTAGAAAGATACAGCGTCCTCCGCACAACAACCTCACTATATCACCGGCACGCCACCACGCCCCCGCCCCACCACACCCAGGACCAGCCGCGACCCGTCCCCACCCTGCCATCATCCACACCACAAAACCAGCTCCTTCAGTGGTTGCTTCCTTTCACAAAAACAGCTGATATAACAGATAAATAGTTTACATACGAGAAATGTGTAAGCACTTCAATAGATCACAATCTATTGTCACCTCCTTCATTGTTCACCCAGATACACCTTTCAAAGTCTATATACATTTTTTGCTTCTAAAATTCACTTTATTATTGTTATAATTCAACGTCTTCAAGCACAACGATCTTTGAGCACTGTTATTTTAAAACATATAAAAATATAGAAAGAAAAAAAGAAAGTGGTCAGTCAATTGTTAATATCTATGTCAATATAAAACATGTTCTCTTTATATTTCTTTTTGAACTTGCAAATATTTGTGCAATGTTTTATATGGTTCCCCAAACCATTCCAGAGTAGGACTCCGCATACTGAGACACACCAACTGTTCCTGGTGGATCCCACTATTGGGTCCTAAAAGTTACCACATCCCCTTAAATTAAACTGCCCTTCATTGTTGCAGAAGAATTTCTGAATATTACATGGCAATACATTATGGTTGGCCTTGTACAAAAGGAGCGCAGTATTTAGGTTTACCAAATCACTGAGCTTTAGAAGTCCTGATTTTAAAGGTAGATAGTTTGTGTGATCAAAGTAACCAGCTTTATGTATAATTCATATTGCACGTTTTTGTAATAAAAACAGAGGATGTAGTGCACTTTTATAGTTGTTGCCCCATACTTCTAAGCAATAGGTTAAAGCCACACCGTGTAGAATTTCACCCAATATATAAAATTGAAATACAATCATTTATTTTATGACAGATATTTTCATAATTGAAAAATACCTCATAAATGTACAAACAAACATTTATGAGGCTCACCCCTTCTAAGATATAACTGTAAACTTTACTGGGAGTGGGTACGTCTCAGTAGATTTTGAGAACATAAATCAACTCGCTTCATTTGGACTCCGGACCGAGTATCTGAGACACAGAGATTCTATTTCTATTGGGCATACCCTCGATTTAGTTTGATATGTGTTTCACTGTCAAGTTTGTTGTGGTTGGATTTCAGAATCTGGTCAGTCCTTCCTGTTTTACAAATGGTGCACAGATGCTGCTGTTTTGTTTTAGAAAAAAATTCAAGGGCTTAAGCTATGGCCCTGAACATGCTGAGCTGCGGCTTGCTTCGCCACACTCACTTCTCCATGGACCTATTTCCGGGTGAAAAACAGAAATAAAAAAGAAGTAGATCTATAGGTCTGCCACATAGGAGCGGCATGCATTTACAAAGTAGATTGTTCTATCCACGTCTCCACGGGATTCTCCTTTCAACTTCGCTCTTGAGTGCTTCCCATCCTTTCATGCTAAGTTGAGCTTGCCAGGCTTTGTCAGGCTTGTTTAAATTTTTAACAAGATGAAACAAAGGGACTGAGGAATAGGGTGGAAAAGTCCCTTATCTTGAAGTAAAGGTATATTTTGCATGAAATCCTGTGCGCTGACGCGGAAGACTCTGCGCCGCGGTGTCGGCTCACGGTTAAACACAATGCGTGCTGTGGATTTCAGCGTTTGACTCGGTCGACCAAGAATAACTGGGCACTAGTGGTTTGAGCTGAATGGCTTTGTTTCAATTTCTTCAACTTCATTCAACCCCTCATCCCTGTAGCTTGCTTTACCTCCACTCAAATATTCCAACGTCAAACATGGGTAGACTTGGATCAACTTTTCCGGTTTGAATGAATTTGAGACTCTTTCAGCTTCATTTTGGACACAAAACCTTGTCTTTAGACTGATACATAGTAGTTTTAGTTGTCCGATTGATAAATAATCACAACATCCTCGAGGTATGGGGTACACAAAACAAAAAGGTTGGGCACTGATGAATATGGCACAACATCATGAACCACGTGACTAGACAAGAACCTGGTGAAAGAAGATAGAGCAGAGCCCCTTTGATGGCAAATAGACTCCACTTTGAGGCTTGATCGTTTTTACATTTAATGCTCTATACTACCTCCGGAAACAGTTAGCATTTAGCCTCAAATATGGCAAATTATGGACAATCCAGATGTTGTCAGCTGCTGTCAACACTCAACCTCATTTCAACCTGGATAGACTCAAACAGACAAAAGCAGCGATTAGGAAGATTTATTGACATGTATATTAGTTTTAGCGATCAGACTCCGGCGGTAGACATCGATGTATGAAAGTCAGTATGGATGAACAGCTTGTAGTTAGAGATGCCTTCCCCCGGAGCCTGGACACTGGTGGTGGTATGGAAGACCCGTGAAGATGCAGCAGGTAGAAGGCGTGATGGAAGAGGTGGAGATGGGGTTGTTAGGAAATAATATCTGCCATAGCACTAACTGGAATGCAAGGAAGATAACAACAAGTAAACATGATGACAGAGAAAGTACAGAGAGTACAAAGATGGCAACTAAGAAGTTACAGAAAGCGATGAGAAAGGAGAAAGTTAGTGCTCACACGCCTAAACACGCTCGCTGCACATACATTGTCACAATGTGGAGAACAGCTCGAACCGACCTTGGGCGATTCGAGATGAACTCTGCAGACACACAGAAACAGATGCCCCCTTGCATGGGAGGTATCAGGGAGTCTATAAAAAGTGTAAGAGACAAAGCAGCGGCGGAGATCTCCCACATGGGGCCGCAGCGCTGTGTTGTCTCAACGTGGAACGACCTACTGCTCGTGAAGCGTAACTATTGTTTGTATTTACGTGTGATATCAATTCTCAATAATAGTGAATGATTCTTATATCTGTTTAATGTCTTTATTTATCAACGGTATGATCCAAAAGAACCGGATGAATTGTTGGAGACGGGTAATACATGACTAGAAGGCTAAGAAATAATGTAACTAAAAAGTCCAACAGGGTGGAGGCGGGTCGCCGCGCAGCTGGGAATCGAACGAACCATGATTGCTGGGTCTTAAAAGTGAGACCGAGGGCGATGATTGGCTGCTACGGAGGTGCGGCTCTTACGCTGATGGCTGAGGTGGAGGTGTGGCCCTCTCGGACGCGATCATTGGCTGGAGATGTGTGATGCTGAAATTAGTCTCCCAGGTTGAATTAACGTCTAGGCTTCATTTAGATGAAGTCAAAGGCTGGTTAGAAGTCATTCATGAAATAGCTCATAATAAACATTAATGTATAAAAAGTGGCATCTGATCCAAATGTGAAAAAAATATATATGTTTTTCTCTTTATTGTGGGTCGGGTACATGTCTAATGGCCACTGAACATCATCTAACAATTTGCCTTTTATGGAGAAACTTGATGATTTAAATCTCATGAAACGGACATTCAAACCTCACCATTGTCGGCACGGGCTTCACCATTCCAGACCATCTGGGGAGAAAAATCTCTGTTTACAGGTCCGTGAAGCTCAGCGTTCACTGTGCATTTGTAGGAACAGGCTCAGAAACAGTTTTATGTGTGTTTTTTTGTGTGCAATCTGCCACACACCTGTTTGGCAAGTTTGCTACATCGACGGCCAGAAGAATTTCACCAACGCTAATATGGCAGACTAAGGGGCTGCTATCATGAATGCCAGGATTGTCGTCTTCATCAATAGATCTATTTTATAAAGGTGACATTATGCAAAATTGCTGCTTTTAGTACATACAAGAGGGGATTCATAGATCTGTTAGTGGTATTGGTATTCGGAGCCGAATTTTTTTTCTGATTTGAAAAAAAATACATTAACGGGTATCAATTCTAAAAATCCAATACTAAACCAATACCTTGTAAAAACAACAGTATGACTGATTGCTCTCAGTGTCTCAATGTATTCCAAGAAGTAAGTATGGGTGCTCTTGGGAAAGGGATCCAACTTCCAAAAAAAACAGCAAACGCTGGCACTCCAAACAAATATGCACAGCACAAGGAAGTACTAAAAGGCCTTTAATTATTTAGATGGCCAAGCCAACATGTTTCGACCACTGTTAGCCTTCATCTTGCTCCTCATCCTGCTTTTCACCAGTCCTGCCTCAAAATCCACCCCCAAACCCCATCACGGACACACACTTCCTGACTAGCTTATCCACCCGGTTCTCGTCCCTGGCCATTATGCAGTTTCCCTTGCACAAAACAGCGCAACACACACCACTGGCAACAACAACAACAACAACAGTATTATTATGTATTGGTAACATCTGCTTAAGGGAGTTTGATGCTTTCACTGCTCTATGTAGTTATTGATGTTTTTTGTTTATTTGATCATGTGATCGCCCTAATTACAAATGGGGCTTGCACCTGTGTTGTCCACTTACCCTGATGAAGGCTCCTATGAGTCGAAACGTGTTGGTGGTGACACTGTAATAAAAGTCCTCTTCTAAAAGCTACCTGGCCCATGATTCTGAAGAGCACCTGGCTTGTAAGTTTACTTGCTACCTCAGCAGAAATCACTCTGCTACTGTGATGACCCAGTGAGCACTCTGCCATCTTCTCCTCCACCAATTGTATATTGATTGTAGAATCTAAAAACTGAAAAGCAAAAGCTTAAATCACTGCAATCCCTATACACGCAATGCATACTATACGGTTGCTAGGAAAAATGAGATCCAAATGTCTTATTTTGCATTAACTACAGTATCTTTTGACAACGGTTTGATAAAATTACACATTTTCTCAAGGGGAGGGGAACTACACCTACAGACACATGTCCTGAAAATCCCTCTCGCACTTGGATTTACGTGCCCGCGCTGCTGCCAGTTGAGCTCGCCGCCGGGGTAATGAAACCTCAATGAGCCGAATTCTGCTAATCACTAACAATTTACAGTCTTACCCACATGTGCTCGGCTTCATTTGGACGTAATTGAGCAAAATCAGTGGTGGAAGATGCAGATCATGGCTGGCCCAGCTGAGGAAACATTGCTGCACTCCATGTTCATTCAACAAAGAGGCGTGCAATTTAGCCACAAGTGTGCTGGTAAGCGAACGCTGACAGCCGCTAACCGGCAGAAGGGAACACAGAAAGCAACAGGAACACATGTGCACGAAGACATCTGGAAATGATTTGCTGTTGATTTCTGGAATAGTCTTGGGATCTTACTACCAGTGCACACTATTGAGTTTACTTCAGTTTTGTGCGCACATGTGCTTCAGTTTCCTGGTTGTTTGTCACATCCTGGCTATGTCAACATTCTGGATATTCTTGTTGTCTTGTGCTCCTGCCATTGCCTGGATGGATGGATGGATGGATGGATGGATGGATGGTGTGATGTTGCGTCAGAGACATATTCTTGAAGCAACAGAACCAGAACTATCCAAGAAGCACTTAATACTGTAGAGCTCAGAGTCTCAAAGTGACGGTTTAGTTTGAGAGCAGCGCGACCGGCTAAAGAAAAAAAAGAGGGTGCTTTGCAAAGTTTACTGCAATTCTTTGATTCTTTCATTAGTACCTGATTGCAATTTTATTGTGGGTGAATACCTACAGGGAAACGGGGAATGTGTCCCAAAAGAAAGAAAGAACTGACGAGGACCTGAACAATTCGAAAGAGTTTGTTCGTCTATGAAATCCTCGTTAATCTTCGTCTAAACCCTCACAACAGACTTCGCATCTTCACCCAGACAATGGTTTCTCTCAAACATGGTTGTTTGAGAGAAGCCTTCCCCGACGACTTATCTCCCAAAAAGGGGGGCGTAAACTGGCCTGTGTACTCGCCTGATTATTTCTGGTAGAGTTATCTCCAATCCCTGGTTAATGACGATGGTCCACTGACCCTGGATAAACAACTAAATGACATCCGAACTGAAATAGCCAAAATAATAAACAGGTCAACATGAGAGAGTGGACCAAAACTTTCAAGATCGTCTGAGTGAGTGTATAAATATTGGAGGGTGAAATTTAAAATATATTTTCAAAACGGCATCAAATTAAATCTCCAATGTTGTGTGACTGGCAACCAAACAATAAAATCCACCCTGTACGTCACTATTTTCTAAGGTTAGGTATGGAATTGTGAACTGCTTTGTAAAATATAAGACAAGAGATTGGTAATGTTGTCGGGGCAGATCATGGGGTTGTGAACTCTGCCCCTCCCTTGTGCTCAACTCTCCACATGAGCTGCAGCAGGGAGGACGCTTCCCCTCTATATGAACAACCGCTACAACAACAGATTGATTAACAACGTGTACCGAGTTTAACCTAGCTATATTTTGAATATGATTAAGTGTGCAACCAACTCCTACTCACATTGCTTCCATCTCTTCAGCTTTTCTAGTTACAATTTCGCAGAGTGGATGAGACTATTTCATTGTTTTCAAATTAAATCAGTTCAAGTGGTCCAAAACCGCAGTTTCTCTCCTTAAAAAAAAGAGTTCAGTCTATTTTTCCAACCAAGGCGTGTTGTGTGGATGATTAAATTAGAATGAAGTTCCTTTGGCAGAGTCACTAATAAACATTTCAACATGTGCAGTAATTCTGGTCCCAGCTGCGTTGTAATTGCCGCTAAAGGATGTCATAATGGTCCTAGAATAGACGCGCATGATGCCTGGGAGAGGGCTGAGACACAATGCCAAAGTGAAATAAAACACAGAGAGTTGGCAGACCGGAGGGCCCCAGAGGCCCGCGCTCATTGTGCTGATGACTTCCTGATTACGGAGGCTCTAGAGGAGGCGCTTCAGGCCGATGCTGCACAAAAGGCACACACTCTCACACCTGGCGGTGGAAAATGAAGCGTGATGAGAGAGGTTGGAAGTGCAGGAGTTCCTTCTTTACAGCTGATGGACAAAGTGTACATGTGAGAAGTCTGGGAAACATTGTTAGCCTCCTTGCATTAACTGTCCAAGTCATTTTTGAATAATTTCATAAAGTAAGCAAGTGTAGAATAATAGATTTGTAAAATTCAGAAATCCGAATTTTGTTAGTATTTAACAGTGGTGATAACGGCTCGATTTCTCATCATCCACTATCTTTAAAGTTAGGGCTGAGGTAAGGTTAGGGTAAGTTCTAGTGGGTGAAATGCCCCCACTCCGACAAGAAGACCCATAGACCGTAAAATTAATAGACTCCTCATAACTCCTCCCCATTTGCCTCAATGACTACACTCGAGGGGGAAATCATGGCGGATTTACAGACTCCCCCTCCCAAGCTCTGACGAAGCATGTTCTTACAAAAGGCTTAAGGGCAGGATCTTCATTGTGGGCTCGGCCCTTGCATTACTTGTAGTTCGCGCAGCTCAAATGCTAACAGTCCGACCCTCATTAGTACGAGATTTCAACTTTTTTTTAACGAAAACCAGCCTGGTTTGTAACTAACCCAGAATTATCACAGGAGGAAGTTAGAAACCAGGCTTTAAAGTTGGTTTTAACGTGTCTAAAGCGTAATGCATTCCAATGGGGGACGAGCAGCTATATGGAGATATAGCGGCTAGTCTCCCCCCCCCCAGGGGCAATGGCGGCCCCTAGTGTTGTCGTCACAAAGTAGAGCTGCCAGCGGCCATTGATTAGACCTCAATGTCGGAGAGGGGGCAACCATTGCAATGGGTAATCAAAGAATGGATTTGGATGAGAACCTAACCTACTTAAATCTCAAATTCTGCTGCCTTTAGTCACATCTCCATAGGGACGAGCTGGAGACGTACCCACTCCCGGTAAAGTTACCGTCATGTCTTAGGAGTGGTGAGCCACTCACAGCAAAATCACATGTTTGTTTGACCATTTATGAGGCATTTTCAATATGAAAATAAATGCTTGTATTTCAGTATTATTTAAGCATTTGCCTCTATCTGTAAAGTACATTGTGACAGTTTTGTCAGTATTTAATGTCAGACAGTTCTGACAAAGCCAGTCAGCTATTTTTGCATTTGTGTCCAAAAATGTGATTAGCACCTGAGATATTTGATAGTCTCATAAAGCTGTTCAGTTCAACGCCTTGCAATACAGTTCCCCCTTTTTGTCCGCTCAGAAACGCAACATTTAATTTTGTTTGACTAGACTTGGATTGTGCATAGCACACGTGTCAAGGGCAAGGCCTGATTGATGATTTAATGTGGCCCTTTGAGGAGCATGAATTCCTGAACATGTAAAAAAAAAAAAAGAGTAAGTCTCTAGCCCATTCCTGTGTGGAGTTATGGATTTTTAAAGAAATAACCAGTTTGCTCACTCCAGCCACTAAGGGGCAGCTTAAATTAAAAAAAGAAAAATTCCACACGTGTCCAGCAGAGGGCCCTGACATAACAAAAGATCAGGATATAAACAGCATATTATAGCCACGTGGTAAATGGTCAGTCTGCCCCAGGGCGACTGTGGCTACAATAGTAACTTGCTGCCATTGAGTGCGGAGTGAATGAATAACGACTTTATGTAGCACTTTGAGAAACATGTGACAAAGGCTGATAAAATGTAATAAGTGTAAGCTGTGGTTATTTATGAGGCCACAGTCCTTTACAATATCTGCGGCCTGCGACCCGCCGCCTCGACCCAAACGACTCCGACACCCCTGGTGTACAGGCTCATGTGACCGTATTTAAATAAGGAAAACGTGGAAGAGCTTGGTTGCTTCTAACTTCACCTCCGTTTGGATCCATAGATAAGAGGAGAGGCTATATGCTATCACCGTCTGTGCTGTGTTGACGTGACTGAGCGCACGTATAAAGACCAGACATGTACGCATCAACTCGTCTAAGCTAAGGTAAGAACATATTACAGTAAAACGGTGGCCTGTTCCTTTAACCAGTTTCCAGAGGACAGAGCCAATAATGAATGTAAAAAACTGACTAGGGAAATTATACCGGAGAGTCTTTTCTCCTTCAAGTCAAAGTCCAAGTCCAATTCACCATGTGCAAGTCCACACCAGAGAGAGTTCCATCATAATGACATGCACAAACAAAGTGCTGGCTTCTTGGGCTTTTGAAAATAGTTGGCTGAACACTGAACTGCACTGCTACTGTGGGTCCAAAAGCATTAGATCACATTTAACATCAGAGCAAACAGAATCATACAGCTCGTCTGGGACAAGTAAACGTTTGAAAACTTTTATTCTGTATATAAAAGCATTTTTTTTTGTTTTGTTTAAAGAGAATAAAAACTTTTCATAGAAGTTGCAAAAGCTTTTCTTGCAGCAAAGACACAAGGCCCAACATTCGACTTTACACGAAAAACATGCAAAACCCGCATTCATATTCCTTTCTGCTTTCTGCACCCAAAAAAAGATAATAGATTCAAACACAAATGGCCATGTTGTGCGCACACTGGGGAAAAAGCACTCGGCGGGGGAGCGGCTCAGCAGGATGGCGCGTCCACTCACAACACCCTTTAAAACTCATTCATTTATTGACACAGAGCTGAAAAGAGAGACAGAAGTGCTACAGGGGCTGCCTGGTCAAAGTAGAAATGTTTACAAAGTTTTATTAAGACCTATTAAAACTTGTTTTGTGTGACAAACCATTCATATTTCACACCATTTGTTATTATTATTTTTTTCAACAAAACACTGCATGGATTCCTTCTTTCCTAATGGCATGGGCATATTCAGAGATGGCAATGTGGGAATAATCACGGGGCTCACATTGTGAAAAAGTAATTAAGGGAGCGTGAGACATCATTTTCACACATTATCCGCCACAAAGGCAGATCTTAACCCCATTCAGAATCTTTGGGATGTGCTGGAGAAGGCTTTACGCAGTGGGCACATTTCCCCCTCATCAATGAAAGAAAGTGAATGCAACACTGGATCTTTTGACGTTGCAAAAGCTTTTTGAAACAAGGCCACAGCAAATGATGCTGTAATCAAAGCTGAAGGTGCTACAACCAAATATCATACATGGTTAAAAAACAGTAAAAAGCATAATACCTCTGCTTTAAAGGTGCATTTTGGAACTTTTTATGCAAAAGAAAATCCCTTCCTTTCCATCACGGTAGCCACTACAACACTCTAGGCTCAATTTTTTTGTGTTTTTATTGTAGGTTTTCTGGATGTAATGTACGTATAACCATGGAGATGGTTCCATCAGCAGACAAAGCCTACCAGACACCCTGAAAACAATTAGAGCGATACAAAGCCCACTGTGAAGGAAAGAAAGTGCACCACACCAACCACTCACACAGCCACTGCGTAACTAAAAGGCCAAATGTGCACTAATAATCACATGAAAAATTCCATAGTGTACCTTTAAAGCAGGGTTATTGCTGCACTGTTAGTGCTGGTATTTGGCAGCACAGCGGATAGTGCTTGTTCTTCTCAGTTATAAGGTCCCCGTTTCGATCCCCGGGCGGACGGGGATCGAAAATAAGAAAATAAGACAGACTTGGTCAAATAAGACAGTTTTAAGAAACAGTATTGTTCCGCAATTCAACCTAGGGCTACTCGATTATAGAAAAAATCATAATCACGATAATTTTAGTAATAATTGAAATCACGATTATTCAAACTTTTATTCAATTATTTGTTGCCTTAAAAAAAAAAATCTTTATTTTATTTATTCATTTTTATTATTATTTAAAAAAAACAACTATGGACTACATTTTCTTTGGACAATAAAAGCTTCTTTTTTTTTTTTAATATGCTCAGGTTTCTAAACTAATCATATAGGGACACCTGCCCCCTGCTGGCCAGCCCTCACACCTGTCCAACAGAGCCGCGCGGCCTGATGACATCATCACACAGCGCTAATAGGTGTGTTTAAGATGAAGTGCGCCTCGCCTCGATTCCAGACGAGACCTGGCGGTGGCGTCAGAGGGCGGAGAAAGGCGCCTCTAATCAAGGCAGACACATCTCAGCCCCGAGAACAGAGAGGAGCCTCAGATCACGCAGCGTCTCGCGTTTGTTAGAAAGAGTTTGGGAATAAAACTATTTTAAAAGTTTGTGAACACATTTCTGCTTCTCCCACACACCAGACAGACGCCCCATCACTACAGCAAAAATAACAGACTCTCCTCTTACAGTTTAGGATTAGAATAATAAACGTATGCATATTTAAAATGTAGGCCATATGTTGAACACACGGGCACTTTCTGTCAAATATGAAGACTCTGAAGCATTTCTGCAGATGTAAGTAGATCTTGGTGATGAGAAAAAAGGAGGCAGGAGCTGCGGAGCGTCAGGGCAACACGTTTCTGATCTAAACACAACTCATATCCAATCATCTGTCAGTCCTCTGTCAGCAAACGTGTTTACAGCACTTCATTTCCCACAATCCCTTTGGCCTTTGTAGTTCAGCCAGCCGAGCGAGGCGGAGAAAAGCAACTTCGCTCGCCTACCCAAGGCGCTCCAGCCGCCTCGGTCTCACGAGAACACGGGCACAGTCGCACAGGTGGCGTCAGAGCGATTCTGACCGGCATGCACCGCTCGCCTGCAGCCGCCTGCAGCCGCCTGCAGCGCCTCGCTCATCTTAAACACACCTATTGTTTTTATGTCAGACCAAAGCATGAGCCTTTAGCACGTGAAATGCGAAGGGAACAGAAACAATCATCTCAGCAGCATGAAGTAATAAGAGTTTGCTTTGAGCTCCGTTGAGATCTGCTCCTGAAGAAGAGTTTTAGACTTTTCTACTAAACAAACCAGTGCGTGAGCAAAGGATATCGAGGCTTCTACAACAGCGGTTCTCCTTTCAGCACCCTAATTCAACCCTGGATAGACTAAAACTGACAAAAGCAGCGATTAGGAAGATTTATTGACATGTGTATTAGTTTTGGCGAACAGGCCCCGGCAGGAGAAATCGATGTATGAAAGTCAGTATGGATGAACAGCTTGTACTTAGGGATGCCTTCCCCCGGAGCCTGGACACTGGTGGTGGTATGGAAGACCCGTGAAGCTGCAGCAGGTAGAAGCCGTGATGGAAGAGGTGGCGATGGGGTGGAGGCGGGTCGCAGCGCAGCTGGGAAGCGAACGAACCATGATTGCTGGGGCTTAAAAGCGGGACCGAGGGCGATGATTGGCTGCTTACGGAGGTGCGGCTCTTGTGCTGATGGCTGAGGTGGAGGTGTGGCCCTCACGGAAGCGATCATTGCTGGAGGTATCTGATGCTGAAAATCGTCTCCCAGGTTGAATTAACGCCTTGGCTTCATTGTAAAGAAAAATACAGACCTTTTAAATCCAAAAAGATCATCTACTCAAAAAAAGGCAATTCTTTTCAAAAACACCTCCCAGATCCTTGAAGTGCAACCAAAAGTGAATCAATACCTCTTGATCAAAAACAACTTCCCGTCCCCCGTGGACCCAGAGTGTTTCCGAGGTGAGTAAATATTGCACTTGTGTTCCTAAAAGCGGTGAAAACAGTGGAGCTCTTTGTTGTTAAGGCGTACCTGCGTGTAAGGTCCTGACCAGCCTGGAGAGCTCTTTCTTTGGCTCGCAGCAATTTAGCTAAATGTGGAGCGCGGCTTTGTAGCACAGCTGAAGCACACTGGAACAAAGACTCCCCACGTGCCCCTTCAGTGAAAGAAAGACTGGATTAAAATGCACCGTCACGAACCGCTTATCTGCAAAAAGGAAACTGTTTTCTTTTTACTTTAGTTTACTTGTGAATGTGATCATGTTTGGTGAAATCGATTTCATTTGAAGTTGATTCGAGGAGTTTTGATGAGTCTTAATGGAGCCAGATTATTGCATTTCGGAGATTTGTTGTTTTTTTCTAGTCCAATTGAGTAATCCATCTGAGAGGTATAAAAATGCACTTTAAAGAGTTGACATTTTATTAAGCCTGGAACTCATAGGATAGGACAGAGTAGGATATGGTGAAAAGTTGCGTAGAGACAATGTCAAAAACCAACAGCCAAAGTGAAGAGCCACTTCACGCACTGCGGCAGCGAATACCAGTACATTCAGCATAATTGTATATAGGATCATAAATTACTACCTGACCTGGTTTTGCACCTAGGGGCTGGGGTGGATGTTGGGGGGGCGGCCCGGGCCCTCCAGGTGAAGGGGGGCGGGAGAGGGGGAGGAGGACGGATGAACGGGTTGGGGGTGGGTGGGGGGGGGGGATGTGGGTCTCGGAGTGTCAATGTAATGATGACGTATGATCACATATGATCATATCCCTTTCATTTAGTTCTGTTTTACTTATCCATCCAATCACGCAATCCTTCCTCCCCATGTGTATTCCATTTGTCTCTTCCGTTGTGTCCTGTGTCCTTCTCACTTGTGTAATTGTACACTTTGTATCTTACATACTCCTAAAAAAATAAATAAATAAAAATTTAAAACAATTACTACCATTACCCCCTTCAAGAGAAAGCCTTACCAACACCTTGGTTCCGTCCTGGTACCAAGTTGAAAAAGATGTTCTATTGTCATCCTTTCTCAACTTGTCTCAACTGTCTTTGTGGACAGTTTATAGACCCCAATCGATGTTGCTTTTAGCCTAAAACTAACCTGAGAAGCAGCTGTCCTCAGCTCCTCTCCCACACAACTGACTGGAGAGGATATGGTGTGACACATAATTTCCCTCCAAACCCCTGGATTGGCTGCAGTAGCCATGGTGGCTTGTTAGGTGACCAGGGTGCTTTCAAAGACTTGGGGAAGGGTTGAGAATTTGACTTTTTGACGGAGAAAGTCAGCCTAAAATTGACTTGAACCCTGGGTTACAGAAGACTCACAGGAATTCAGTATGTCCAGTGATCGAGCAGTTCTATGAACTGTTCCCTGCTGTCCAAGCTGTCATGGATTGATAACAGTCTAAGGAGAGGTACATGATGAATTGTATGACTCTACTACAGTATATATTGATATTCATAACGTTTGTTTGTTGCTGAGAATGTTTGTGTGTTTTACAGAAGTACGAGGGCCAATGTGAGGTAGGAAGATTCCGCATTTGCTAGTCTGGACTGATGCTGCCTGCATGCTCTTGTAATTATGGTAAATATCACTTGTCAAGTTGAAAATTGCACATGAACACCACCTCATCTTGTATTTTCCACTGGGAAATTAGGAGATAACCTTGATGCCCGAGTTCCTGAGATGAGATAACCTTTGACCTTTCAACACATCATAGAGCAGCGATAATACAATTTTATGTCTTTTAGCAGATTGTTATGAAGCCTACACAATGCATTTAGCTTTTAAACTACCTAATTTTAATATAATCTATTTTTCCACTCATCGTCGCTTTGTTTTTGTTCTTTAGATGCTCTTTAAAAAATTGAAAAACATCTGATCATTATAAACTGCCTGGAAAATTGACGACATCATTTACAAACAGCAAAGCCTGCCCTGGAGAACATTTGTGGACATTCGCTGCAGCTTTGTTAGAATGCTAATGACTGGTGCAGCTTAAACTCTGACTCAGACTGAGCCTCTGACAAATTGTAAAACTCACAGAGAAAGAAAAGGGAAAGCGGCTACTACGTGTTTGCCTCATAAACAGAACCACGTGCTCATTTGTCAGGGTTACATAAACATGTGCTCTCTGGGTCGACTTTTTACCGTTCTTGAGCAATGATTGCGATTACATTTGTGAAACCTTGTGACACTTCAAGGATTTCCTGACACAATGTCTTGTAAGCGTACGGAGCTTCAGAGCTGCTTCATTCTGTTTGAAATGCTGACCTCTTGTGGACAAACTTTATTATTGCAACTTCTCATGAACATGATTGAAGCACCAAACTCGATCAGACCTGTGTGCAATACGAGTTTCAAACAGGCATTTTCCTTATTTGCACATACAATCTGTCATTGAGGTTTGAATGATCAGATCAATCGTAGGCCAATAAATAACAAATGTTTTTTTTATAATCTGGGTCTGTGCTCCACGGACAACTGCAGCTCTGCACTCTTTCATCCCAAGCAGAGATATTGCTACATGTTGTAGTACAGAATTGAAAATGCATGTATAAACATGGTTAACGCAGTACTAAGTAACTCATGCCCCTGGAGGCCATAAGTGCCACTGAAGGTGTCGTAGCATGTAGCGTTTTTTTTATTTTATTATTAATTGTCCGTGAGACTACACTGATAGAAAAGACAATGGGAGAGTGGGATATTGTACATCCAAAGGCACAATTGAGCTAATTGTTTTCACTCAAGCTTGGCTGTGAATACTGTTTAAGTGGCGCTAGCCCGCAGTTAGCTTTGCCCGTTAGCCTGTTAGCTTCTTTTTCGTGATTCCATTAGTGTGTATTGGTGACTCCGACCCGGTGCAGCGAAATTGCAATTGTGGTTTTCAGAGGGGGAGATGAAAGACCCCCCAATCATCCCATTAACACTTGTATTACTCCCAGAGGGACTACGGAAAGGATTTATTAAGGTAAACAAATTACTTATTACTGCTTTAAGAGCTCAGGGGAGAAAAACAGACAGTCTTGCACAGCCTGTCTCCTTTAAACAGGATTCTATTTCACAAATTCAAGGTCAAAGAGCGTTGCATTTTAAGTTCGAATCAACTCCTTGATGCTTAAGTCTAAAATACCCTAGATAAAGTAGATTCGCTTTCGAGAAAATCGAATGGAATGTATGGTGCAGAGGACAATTGTGCATTCATGAACTATCATTCCCACCATTGCTTTGTTGACATTTTCCCATTTGTCAGGCTTTAATATTCCATTTTTTTACCCTGTTTGCGTTTGCAGAAGGGTAAACACGTACCGAGGATCAGGTGGCACGCAGGCTGGTCCAAAATAATAAGGTGTTAACCCTGCGAAATGAAACGGTTCGAGCCGTTGAGATCCGCCGCAAACATGCCCACTGTAATTGGACTGTGACAAGTGGGCTGCGGCGACTCCGGCAAGTATTCCAATCTTTTTTATGATTATTCCTCACGCTATTTCCCAGCAAATATAGCGTGCGGCCCGTGGATTAATGCAGTATTAGCCGGAAACAAATTGAAATTTCCACCCGTGCTTTCCTATTACGGGACGTAGGAGTGTTCATTTGCACACACGTAATGAGGTCAGTGAAGTGTTCATACAGTTTGTGTCACACTCAAGGTGCCACTGTTCTCAAGTGTATTGGTTTGACCTTTAGTGGGTCACTTTAATTACAAATCCATCCGATATGTGAAAGATGTTAAATGTAGTGTTATGGGAGGAACTCACGAAAAAAATGGGTTTCTTCGAGTGCTGGAAGGTACATATGAATTGATTCGTTGGACTGACAAAATAATGAGGCCGTAGAAGTAGACAGGGACGTTATGAATGCTAAAAGCACGCTACATTTCTACACTTGTAGTGTGAAGTGTGATATCCACTGTTCCCCTGGGCATGCAGATAAAAATGTGGCTTTTTCACAAGTTGTCCCTCACGTATGGTATTTCATTCATTTTGGCATGGAGGGTGGAGTGTCTTTCCTGAGAACAACAGTGTAATGGTGAATGGTCTCAACTTACTAATAGCACTTTCATACTTTCATCAGGCCCAAAGCGCTTTACAGGAAAGGAACCTCTCACCCATTCACTCTCTCATTTATACACCAACGTAAACAGACACTGGAGGCAAGGCGGGTGAAGTGGCTTGCCCAAGAACACAATGACAGTGTGCACCTGCGGGACCTCCGACCTTCAACAGACGACCCGATCTACCATCTGCCCCACTGTTGCCCCTAAAGTTTTGTTGCAGAAATTGTTCTTATTGGACGTAATGGAAAATGCGGCATGCATGGGAAATAAGTGCTTTATTTGTCAATGAAATAGTGTTCAGGTGTACTGAGAGAGAGGTAGGTTGTTGCCTCGCTCAAAAGGCAAAAAACATTACCACAGGGCGTCATGGAGAACTCACTGCGGGTCTTCAGGGGAATTGGATTCCACCCATGGACATTGACCAGGCTGGCAAACTTTGCTAATGTATAATGCACTCACTGAGTGAATCGCCTGCCATCTCATTTAACAACTTGGATTTGCCCAAATGAGACAACCTGGATATTAAAAAAATTATCCAAGATTTGATAAAACAAAGAAAAGATAAACCATGATAAAACAGGAAGAAAGGTAGCGACAGGAAACAGACAGGAAAGAAAACATGTCCTCTTCGTAAATTAGTTACAACGAATGAAGCAAATGCCCTCTTTATATATGATCTGTACATCTATTTAAGTCAAAACAATGAGAGAGGATTCATGAAAAATAGTGGGGGGTCTGGTCTGGATGTGTTAAGCAGGAGAAATTTATTAACCATCAGCGCCGGACCCAGAGACATGAACTTGAGACATTGTCGCTAGTCTGACCATTCAAGTCGGGCTTCCACATTAAGAGGGATGAATAATGTCTGTTGTGCATCATACTAATATGCAAGCCAGAACATAGCAGGTGCCTAAGAGCCAAAGTTATGGCTATACAGATATATACAATACAACAGTACAGCAAGACCCAATATGATGAATAGCAATTTAATGTTACTCTCTTGATGTGTGCAGATATTTTGTATAACTGTGCTTTATTTGTTGTTTTTATTTATCATATATACAGTACACGCTTAACAGCAGCCCTGCCCGAAATATCACTGTTTCCCAAGAAACAAAACCATAGTGAGCTCATTCACTCGCACACATTATTCTGTTTTCTTAAGGTGAACAAAAGTAGCCCACTATTGTGAAACGTGGCCCAATTGGTCTGTGTGTTTTTGATTTCTTTTTCACATAGTTGTTGATGTTCCTTTTTCAACTTCCCAGTATTTTGCTACTAAGCAGTATGCAGCGCTGCTGGAAGCTTGGATTGAACCTGCCCATGTTTAGTGAGGGACATCTGTGCACTGCCAGCTGATGTATGGGGGTCTGGGAGCTGGACCACCTCCCCAGAGATTTTTGCTACTTTGTCCAAAGTATTGTTTTTATAATATTTATATATTATATATTATTTAGTATACCTTGCATCATTACCTGGATATATTAAGAGGTGCCAAGGCAAATAATAGAGGAAAAAAGCACCTAAAAGATGAATTATGAAAGCAAGCTACATGCTAATGTTATGCTAACACCAGTTAAAGTTGTGGTAACAGCGGCCAAATGCTATCATCTGCAAAATCACCTTTGTCAACAAGCATAGGATGTTGTGAAATATTTAATTGTATGATCTGCCTGCTGATAGTGAGGGCTGTCATCTCTCTCGTTTGCGAGCATTGGCCACAGCCAGAGGTCGGTCCCAAAGCTTGTGCCTAGTCAGACCGCTTTGGCCCTGGCCTCTAACCTGGCTAACAACATGCTGCTGTGTGCGCTCGGATCATTTCGAACTGCACAACAGCCTGGGGACCATGGCCGAAACTTTCGCGTGGATTTGGGAACCAATCACAGAACGAGGAGGGACGGCAAGATGATGACGAGCTATTCGATATACGGAAGCTTGTAGTTTATTTACGGATTAAAAAAAAAAAAAGGTTATTTACGGATCAAACATGACAGCAGCAGACACTATTTTTCGATCGAAACCACACCTCTCCTACGAGAAAATGAATTGGTGGTCCCCAGACTAAATATCACTTTTGATTTTAGTCTGGTGTTAGCCAGGCTACCTGGCCTCGGTAGTGGAGACGCTTTCCAAACCAGGTTGACAAGGCACTGGGCGGGGTAGCGCCTGCCTGTGGAAACACCCCAATACAGAGCCACAGATGAATTCAATTTAGAGCAAAGAAAACTGACGTGATAAGAATAAAGTAGTATAAGGATAAGGACTTTATATCTACAAAAATGTGCATTATTGTCTTTTGTCCTTTCAATTTGCCTTTCAAATGCACATTCCCCAACTCATTAGTTTCACATTACGTCTTGGACTTAGTGTGAAACTAGCTCTGTACCCCAGCAATGTGTTCCATGCTCACTCTCTGAGGTATAGAGAGAAAGCCTGCATTTGTCCATATATGGAGCAAGCGACGTAAGCCTTTATAAATAGGACAGTAACTCTTAGTTATAATTTGTCATAGTCACATCTCCTTACACACCTTGTACGTTTGAAGTCTTTTTGAGCTACAGGTACCTTTTATCCACATACTTGCCTTGGTATTCTTAACCATTTTGGTAGGATCCTAGTTTAAAAAAAAAAGGGATATTTCATCAGACTCCAAATCTGACTGGGTGCTGTCACGGCTGCGGGTGTCAGGGAGCCTGCGCGTCCCCCCTGGAGGATGGCCTCTCTGGAGCACACTGATATGGACCGCAGCCCAATTTCCTTTCGGCTAATTACCTTGGCTACAATAGCAGCGGCAGTGCTTATCGCCGCTCCAAGCCTTCTGCTCTGCCGTCTGTTTTTTTTTATTTTTTTTTATATAGCTGTGGAGTGTAATAGCGTGCCCCAGAGCCGCGCACTGACAGGTTCTGTATGTGCTCAATATGTGCACGGGCAAAGGTTACGTGCAGTCATTAAAGCAACGCTCATCACAGCAGCGGGAACTCTCCGGAGACGCATCAGGACAGATCACCGTGAAGCAATTTAAAAACCCCGGGCCCAGCTCATTTAGTCTTATAGGGAAAATAATCAGCTATCAAGATTACACACACGAGCATCAATACGTAAAGCCCTCCAGCGTGGAGAGAAGGAATACCGGGGAATGGTAAAGGGTGCCATGCATGTTAAAACCTTTAAAGCATACCGGGAAATGTATTTACTATTTCCAGAAGCTTTTTTTCTCAGGCAGTGTCTGTCAGTGGTGTGCTAGGAGCTTATTTTTTGTAGGTTTTGGACAAGCCCACATTTGTTTGAGAAGAACAATGATTGTTGAAAGTGAGGCAGGGACAGTTGAAGGTTTAGCTTACCTGGGCAGTCACTTTGGGAGCGGACAACTGGAGTCCACATCTGCGGCGTGTTATCTTTCTATACAAGGCGAATCATATCATATCATATATAAATACGAATCATCAAAGGCGGAGACTTCTCTAGCAGTCAGCAGACCCTGTCATGCAAATATATTATAATCACCCGGTACAAATCGCGAGAAATCATATAAATGCTGTTATCTGAGCCTGTTCCTATAAGTGTGAGCTTTTGTTAGCTAATGGTTTAAGCGGACCTGTTTGAAATGATCGTTCTCTCTCTGTACAAATGAATGGTGAAGCAGGCCCTATATACAGTAGGAGGAAAAAGTATGTGAACGCTTTGGAATTTCTCACATTTTTGCCTAAATTGGTCACTAAATGTGGTCTGATCTTCATCATAATCACAAGAATGATTAAGCAGTGTCTGCTTAAACTAACACCACCTAAACATTTACATTTTATCTGGCATGGGTCGAGATCTCTTGGGATGAGATCTTGCGAGTTCAAATTGCCTCGAAATTTCTCGTCACAGTGTAAAGTGATCTTGTAATATTTCTTTTCTTCTTTTTTTTTTTTTCAGATTACTTATAGCACTCAAGGGAATATTTAGGCAAAACAGCCCCACACCATGATTCTCCTGCTCCATACTTCACAGTGAGGAGAGGGTTTTGATGTTGGTGTGCTGTTCCATTTTTCCTCCACACAAGGCGTTGTGTGCTCCTCCCATCATCTGTCCAAAGAACATTTTGCCAGTGGTGCTGTGGCGCATCCAAGAGCTCTTTCACAAACCAAAGATGAATTATTTGGGAGGAACACACGGCGTGGGGCTGTTTAGTCGTCTCAGGGCCTGGACTACGTGATATCATCAATAAAAGAATTTATTCACAAGTTTATCACGATATTTAGCAGAGAAACCTGAGACATTTACAACAGCATGGAATCCCTTGTACTAAATAGCTGGCACCTCTTCTTTTGTAGCAATAACTGCTGTTCTGGAGTTGCAGATCAGACGCTCACAGCGATCAGGATGAATCTTGGATCATTCCTCTTCACAAAACTGTTGCAGTTCAGCAAGATTCCTGGGTTCACTTACTTATTCCTCCCTGTCCTGTGAATGTTTACATGTTATGGCCAATAAAAATATGATAAAATGTAAATGTCTGGGTGGTATTAGTTTAAGCAGACACTGTTTATTCATTCTTATGATTTTGATGAAGATCAAACCACATTTTATGACCAATTTATGCAGAAATGTGAGAAATCCCAGCGTTCACATACATTTTCATTCCACTACACGTTCCTCTTGACGTCTGCGGTGAATTTCTTGAAGATATGACACTTCAGAGTTAAAAATACGATGCATTCCGTCGGGAAAACGCGGACAGGGAATTCGTCAGCACTGCCCGGAAGTATAATGGTGGCCCATTGACGTCACTGTGTAAAGTGACTATATGGCATATATGATCACCACCCCAGTCATCCTTTATTTATCTACACCCTCAATGTTCCAGAGTAAATAGAAAATGTAATTACGCCTCGAAATGTGCAAGTTTCTCAAACATGGCCAAATGTTGTCTAATATTAGATGTTTTCCCTATTTCTCCCACTGCTAGCATCTTCTCCTCTCGGCTCCACACCAAAAATCCCCCACAGCGCCAAAGCACTTATTGTGTGATTTCTTTGGGATATCTTGAGCAAACCTCATTGTAATTTGTGTAATCCAGTGAGATGAAGATGGCAGCTCCCCAGCATGGAGCCGTTCAGAATGCGCCGGCGCCCTCAAATGGCTCCTCCGTCCCCCGACAGAAGTAGGACTCGGGGTAATTTCACACTCTTTTATATCATCCACTGGAGAAATAACACAAGTTTTTGGAGTGAAGCCGAGGTCGACTTCTGAGGAGAGGCAGTCCGATGAATTGGAGCTTCGTGTATAAGCCAAAATGTAGCCAGACGGAGAAAGGAATGGATTGTTTCCATATGGTACATTTCTGCTAACGTTTTTATTCATCGAATTGACTTGAGCAGCATGTCAATAAAACAAAAATCACAGAGAGGAGAAAAAAAAATGGAATACAGTGTTGATAGGCAGAAGCTCAAGGAACTCCTACGATTCACTAAAAGCTTGGAAAACTCACATTTTTGTTTTTGCCAAAGGGTTATCTCCCTCGACATTTGACCGTGGGTGGTTTTCAAAACCAAAACAAAATGTCTGCTTTAGAAAAATGTATTATTTCAACTTCAAAATGTCCCAATATAAATCAATGGTTCCAAAAGTGGGGCTCGGGACACCCTGGGTGGTCGCAAAATGATTTCGAGACGATGCTTTTTACATTTCTGACATTGAATTTGATGTATTTTTGATTAAAAACAGCATAGTTTAGTTAAATTATTGAGCCAAATGTCAAAATATAGTATCCAAACTAACATTATTGAACCCGATTTCAAGTTTTTTAGCGTTTTAAGTGTTTACAATATTATAAATGCTGATTACATTTCACAGAAGGGGGTTCCGAGTTGTTGTTGCCCTGAAAAGTTTGGGAACCCCTGATTTAGATCAACCTAACTACAATCAGATCAAACTAACTACAATATATATTGAGGCTAATTATAACAATATTGTATTTTGCAAACTAGATATCAATTTAGCAAGCATTTTGATTAACTATTGTAATGTCAATATAATTTACTGTGTGGAGCTACAGTTGAACTTTAGTCACATATTCGTGCAGACAGTCTGGTGCTGTACTTTGAGACCATGCATTTCTCCTTCTTCTTTGTGTGTTTAGGTAAAAATACTCAGACCTTCCCTTTAAGTACAGCACCAAGAAGACTACACACTCCTGTCAGTTTCGGCCAGAACAGTCCTTGGGAGGCAGCTGGTCACGAAAACACGTACATGAGCAAAACAGACAGACAGACAGTCAGCACAAATGTTTCTCCACAGAGTAACTCAAAGATTCCTGTTACACAGTCCAAATGTGGTGGTGTATCAATACCTTTTTCCTGCAGTGTCCAGTGTAGCGCTTATATTCGTTGGTGTCATGCCATTGGCCCGACAACCCATTATTCCGACGTTATTATTACGAAAATTCACCATTGAGCAGAGGTGCCATACGTCCGACATCTCTAACCCTGTTGTGTTGTGGATTAGAGAGTCATATACAACCACTGGCCCAAACCTTAAGGCCAGTGGACTCTTGCCTGAACCTAATTTTATTTTTCAACCCCCGCTCAATAGGACATTTTCGTAACAATGACACGTCGGACTAATGGGCCGACCCCATATTTGTTAAGAGTATTTACTTTGAAACCACCACATTTCATAGCAGTTAAACTGAATCATCTGTTTATATGATTATGATTATGATCATTTCTGAGAAGGATGTGTAGCAGCAAACGGCTCTTTCAAGGCTGATTGACAATAATTCCGATACGATACTGTTTGATTTATCTAATTTGTTGTAAAAGCTATTACCCATATACATTAATGTTTCAAATGTAGCTGGAATTTTCTGGTCGCTGCATGGTGCGCACAAGTCGCAGACACTGCTGTATCCCGCTTGGAGCTCCCTCTGCTGTCAGCATGGGCGCGTCAACCACATTAGACACCAAGCAAAAGCCACCGATTTTCGTTTTGCATGATGTGTCCACTTTAAAGCTCAGCTCTCTATGAAAGAAAACGGACGGAAGGCATTTGGAGAGAAACACCTGGCTCTCCCTGACTCTGTAATGTCTTCTTAATGTGTTTCCTTGGAACATGTGGCTGTAGGGCATGGCTGGGTGACACATGTACACTATAACGACAGGCTTCTACACCAAGGACCATATAATAGCCTCTATGATCATTAAACTTTAATGGCCGCACATAACTAATGCAGTTAAACCTGCCGCAGGTTGGCCCCGGACCACCGCGCCACACATTTACCAACCTGATTGATTTGCATTTGACGTGAGCGATTCGTTCACGCCGCTAATGCATCACTGGTCGGCTACTATTATGGCGGAGCGGTTTACGTGACTAGCCTCCTCTGTCGCCTGCGAAACAACACCAAATTGCAGCCAGGCAAAGGGTGTCAAGGCAACCTAATGCCGCGCCATTGCAGAGCCATCTCAATTAGGCGCGTACTGGACGGGTGCCGGGACTTGACTGATTGGTTCGTCCCAAGCTTCACAGTGTGTCCGTGTTCCCATTTTCCCAGCAGAGAGGTTGCTATGTTCCTTGGTGCTCAAAATGGCTTTTTCTGTGCTGTTCAATGGAGGGAAACTGTTGGCGAGTCTTTAATGTACGAACCTACATCTCCCCGTGGAAAATAGCTAATAACACTCCAGCAGACTGCAGGGTTAGTCACTGGCTTCAAGACATATTCTCGGCACGTCCTTCTATCTTGTGTGAAAGCACTTCTTCAAAAGCACCGACATTCATTCTGCAGTCCTTGTACTTAAAAAGTAGTTTGCGCTTTCGTACTAGTGGTTTTTGTCATGCTTATGAACACTTCTGAATTGGTATTTAAAGCATCCTAAGCTAAAAGTAATCAAAGTGTTCTCCCAAATATCTATGCGGATAGTTATGGGATCAATGTTGAGGAAGTCAAATACCTAGGTGCGATCTTGGACACTTAATTTTAAAAAACATGTTAGAAAGGTATGCCATGTTCTCAAATTTAACATCGGTTACTTCCAGCACATCAGGAGCTCTTTATCATTGGAAGCAGCAAAATTGCATTTCAATGCAATGATCATTTTACATATCTTGTGCTGTATGTCATCATGGTGTCAAGCCAAACAGACCGTTTTAAACCCCCTTTGATCATTACATAACCAGGCCTTGAAAATCCTCAATAAAAATCCTCGGCGGTACAACCACTGCAATATACTTAAAATACTGTATACTAAGTTTGGCCAACTTGATCAGGTACTCTGAGATCCATAAAATCCTTAATGATGCTGCCCACCCCCCTTACAAACATGTACCATCTGATGGCTACCACACTACCAGACTACTAGTGTAATAACGTTATCTTGTTTACATTTATAGTACCAATGGGGTGTAGCAGCTATCAGATGCTCTCCTTGCGGGTACCATCTGCTGCTACACTGTATTATGTGTTTTATGTGTTTAATAGAATTTGAAAAACAATCAATATTTCGACATTGTAACTTGACACTAAACATTGCACACAAATTTGTAATTTGCACTTTGTTTGTATATTACACTTGTATTTGTATTTGTAAATTGCCTTTTCTTATGTAATTTAAATTTTCTTATGTAATTTTAATTGTGTAGGACTACAGATGTAAATTAGCGTAATGCTAAATCTGGTGCAGATTTGTAATGATTTTTGTTTCGCTTAAAGGGACTATACAGACTTTAAAAATGTTAAAATGATGTATTTTCCTCCCCCCACATGTTCCAGCAATACCTTGTTGGTATTGTCCAAGTCTCAATTCTCGGACCAAACTAATTGCTTCCAGTGAAATATTATCCCATAAGGACCCACTCTGACACAAGTGTCTTGCACCATCTAAAAAACTTTGGAAAGTTTCTAATAGAACATGAATCTTGAATTGAACCATTGCAGTCCCAGAGTGACATCCACATAACATACTGGAGAAGTCATGTGACGGGAAGTGCATTCTTGTCTCCGTTCTTGTCCCCATGCCTAATGAGCCCTTGTTAGCAAACTTTTTCGACTGCAAAGATATGTTCAACCAACACTGTATAACAATGGTAATCATTAAATAACATCTGAGCACATTCATCAACACAAATTGAAATTAAAAAAGTGTAAAAGAAAATCGCTGCGACACATGAGCCTTTAGCACAAAAAACAGAAAATGCCGGGTGACACCTATGACACAAAAACAAAATTACAGTGACTTGATCAACAAATTAAGCTCAGTTAGTTATTTTTCATAAATGTATTCTTCTGTGGTTCATTTGAAAGAACAAAACAATATCAAGTTTCGTGGACCAGTGAGATCATGGACGACTTTAGAGAGCGTGGTCGTGACAACGTCGCGGCATAAAATCAAAATCCAAACTGATAGAGGCTTGGGGTTTTCTGCATTGCAAAATGCAGGGTCAGAGCTAAAAAATGAGAGCTCTTCCAACTTCGTATGCTTCAGGGGGACGGAGCAACATCGAGTATAATTTCGCTCAAAAGTTTGTACACAAAGTCATACTTTATGCTACAGACTTTAGCTTGCTTATTCAGAACTGTAAGAGATAGAGACCTGACCTTTTCAGTTCTGGAATCTACTGATTTTTCTCTTTCCATCAAGGATACTATCATCTATCTAGACCTCTGGGGGCCCAATATCAACATTTTAACTTTTGGGGGCCCAACCATGCCCAGGTCCACCAAATCGCCACCGAATTTGCAGCATTAAGTCGGAAACTAAAAGTGATAGAGACTTGGGCCCTCTCCCAAGTTCCTAGGCCTCAGGAGGGCCGAGTAACACTGACTGAAATTTTGTCAGGAGTTCATACACTACCCATTGTGCATATTTTGTATTTTTCTTTTGCCCATTACTCCAGAATAGAATGGATAGAGACTTACTGTTACCTGATCTCCCTAGGCCTGCAGCTGTGCAACAGCAAATTGAATAGTCCGACAAATCTGTGTCAAAAGCAGGTAAAGTGACATGAATGCCTGGATATTGTTGTTGCTTAATCTTATTAAAAAGTAAGTCATTTTGATATACAGTGGGGAAAAAAAGTATTTGGCCAAAATCCAATAGAATGTCTATGTGAAACTGACCAAATACTTTTTTCCCCCACTGTATATTGTGAAAATGCAGATAAAACAGCAACCAAAGTTGTGTTAAAAGGCACGGTGGCGCAGCGGTTAGTGCTTCGCCTCACAGGTCGAAGGTCCCGGGTTCGATTCCCACCTGGACGGGGCCTTTCTGTGTGGAGTTTGCATGTTCTCCCCGTGTCTGCATAGGTTAGTGGTAGGTTATAAAAAACATGCGCAATAGGTTAATCCTCCAGCCAGGTGTTTCTGACCACCAGCCTGGCCCCACATCATGGAGATGGGTCCCCGAGCGCCGGCCCATGCTGGCAGCTCACTGCTCCTACAGGTCGCCCCATGAACTAATTTCTCTACAGAGATTTCTCAACAGAGATTAATGCAGTATAACTTAACTTAACGTTCTGAAGAAGAAACTGTAAAGTGGATTGATTTTTCAAATAACAAGTATAATCTAGAAATAAAATACTTATATAAAATGATGTCGCTTTACAGATCTTGGGTACTAGGGGGTGTTTCCACAAAATAGCATCAGAAATGTGTTCTATATGATCCATTTAGTCTGTTTTAGATCCAGCCTAATTTCCCCTTAAAGAAAAAGGGGTCTGGGTTCTTATGGGTTTTAAATTAGATACATTACCTACAGTTGTTTGAATTAGTACAGAGAAGAAACAAAATCCATGGCTTAACGACAAAGAACAAGCTGAAAACAGTTCTATTTAGCTGTGCATATAACAACTGAATGATTATGTATGTTTTAGGATTTTATTTTTGCACTTTATACAGCCCACTTTTGGTATATTGTTGTCCTGTAAAGCACTTTGAGTTACTTTGTGTAGAAATTGTAAATCTAATCACATGCATTTGAGAACACGTTTGTAGAGATCAAAGCAACAGGGATTGCCGTCTTATATATTACAGGGAGTAGTTATTGTGTTCCCTGCGGAGGAAATAATACCTCAATTATTACCGTCTTTGCAACGTAAGTCTGATTCTATTGCAGCCCCAGTGGATGATTTAGAACAGGCTCAATATGGAAATTGCAAACGAAACTACTGCACTCTGTCACCATTTGAGCTAAATGTGGGTAGATAGTAGCGCTCCCACTGCCACCTCACTGCTCTGACTGGAGTCTACAGGCATTAGGAGGCAAATGACAGCGTGCACTGCCGAGCTGCTGCCACCAACAGCCTATCGCCACGACAACAGGGGACAAAACTCATTTCTGGGGAAAAAAGAAAAAGAAAGAAAGCAGAAACATTTTGTGGCGGCAGCCAAAATGGAAGCACATTGCCGGTAATGATCTCAGATGGGCTCTGGCCAGATGAAGTAATGGTCAGATGGCAACACCACACAAAGAAGATGGCGGACATGTAAACAGCCCGAGGTGCCTGTAGTTAGGTCATGGACAGATGGAGACATTTTTCACAGTTTTAAGCACCAGGGTTTGGGTTGAGGAGGCTTCTTGTTGGACTCACTCCCACATGCTACGCACTCGGAGGAAATCCTCCAAGACGTGGCTGTCAGCCCTACAGTATCTCCATGTTTATAGGGAAACTGGGAGAATATTTTGAGAAAGAAAAATACTTCATTTGTGACTCTTCTGGCTTATACTTTTACAAAGTTAAACTTTCTGAATCCGTTATCTGTACTGGGTTGTTTGAGTGATGATGGTTTAATGAGTGATCTTTTAGCAGAAGGCTGGGTGCATGCCGATCTTGTGAAGATTGTTTTACCTTGTATGGATTGTGTTCACATTTTACAAAGTGATGCTGTCATAATCCCAGATGGAGGGCAGGGACCATAGTAGTGATTGGATTCACAAGCATGACTTTTTTTTCCTACTGAACATCACGCTCATGTTTTTGAATATTGCCACCGTTTTCGGACACCTTTCAGAGAAAATTACTTTAGACGCCCTGACAGAAGACAATGAACTATGACACAGTTGTTGTTTCAAGTGGATTGTCCCAGTAATGACAGAGATATTACTCAAAAAAACACAGAAATAGCAGTTTGACAGCTACAATTGTTAAAAGCAAGGGCCATATTTCATACCACATTTCTTGTAGCTATGTAGTAATAAGTCTAGCCATGTCTGTACTATGGACGGAAATGTTTCCCTGATGTGCTGGTACATCCTTTTGTGCAGTGGCTGCTTAGTCCCACCTTATAATGCTGTTTGTACTCTTCTTCTTTGCAGTTGAATTGAGCTTTCCCTGGGAGTTGTATCTTTTAGAGGCACGCAATTTTGTCTCAGTATGTTTTAAAACAACCTGAGATTCTCTGTTGCCTGTATGTTGCAGAAGTCTGACGAAGCTTTTGGAGATTCTCATCGAAAATTCCCGTTTGACTGTGGTCTTACTTTTAACATAATGAAAACATCAGAGAGCTACAACGCTTTGAAATACTTCAGGGACTGGATATTAGTTTCCATCTTTTAATACTTTCCTGTGTTCGCAAATTGTGTTCAACGCATTCGTAACTCAATCACTCTGTGAACAAAGAGAAAATGTAACTCAATTTGACTTAGAACGCATTATGCAAGATTGACTGTCTTAAGCTTTTAACTATTCCGTAATAGCATTAAGCCACATTTTGCATGATATGTCCAATTAAAACCTATGTAGAACTCAGTGAGAAGGTGCGGAGAGAGCAGCTGAATCAAATCTATTTTCCTCTTCACTCCAGTACCTACAGGCCTCGTTCTGTGCATGTGCCTTCCTCCCAGTCACGGCTTTGTTTTCGTGCCCTGAAATTACATGTTGCTTCTCCTTAACCTCAGCCTCCATTAACTCGCATCCAAATTGCAGTTTACCTTGCGCATGTTAAGGCCAATAATGTGTGGAGAGGAGGCGCAGCGTGTAATTAAAAGCTGCTGTCCGACGGCATTAAAGCATCACCCTGCGTGCTATCGGGGTAGGAACGGTCCTGCCGCAAATGCTCAATTATACTGGCGGTAAAGAGAGAATAAATAACAGATGCAGCAATAAGCACGGCAAGTAGCATTCTATATCAACTGTCAGGGAGCCACTTGGTTGCCTCGAACGCACATAATAACAGCTGTGAAGGAGAAAATGAAAAGATATGCAGAGTGTAGAAGAAAAATGCCAATAATGCTGTAGTTTAACACAAAAAGGGGAAAACATGCCATGGACCTCTTATTCAAGGGTGTTTCCAGGCAGGATGAGAGACGATAGGCCTCATTCATGAACATTTTCTTAAGAAACTTCTTAAAGGATCTGTATCATGCTATTTTAGCCATCCCAAAGTGAAGTATAGCCATTCACATGATATCTTGTACCACTACCACTATGGAGTACTATTTTTTGTGAGAAATATTTTGCAAACCCAGAAGACATGACACATCGATTTAGTTAACTCCGCCCCCTCTCGCTGAGCTAATCCGCCCATGCAAATAGCAGTAAAAGAAATATAAATATCACAGCAATAAGTGAAGTTATTGCACAATGCAGTTATAAGGACTTGACATCTGCAACACAGCTTCATACATGGCTAACACACACAAGCTAACACACGTTTGGATTGACTCACCGCTCTGTCCTGGCCGCTCCATCGGGTAGGTTAGAAAGAGCTCCTTCTTCACAACTTTCAGTGCATCTGTTCAGAAGCTCAGGGGGGGCGCTTGTTTTCAAAAAACAACTCTGGGGGTGATAGGACCTATAGGACAAGTTGTGAACATTCGTGAATGAGGCCCATTGTGCCCTTTTGTCACCCTATGTTCTTCCAGCCAGACCACATGCTTTTCTAATTCTTTTCAACGATGTGTAGTCTGAGACCTGGTGCTGTCAAGGCTGTCCGAGAAACGCATGGCCCGTCCAATATGGCGGCTTATGAGAAATGAAGCCAAATAATGAAACATACTATCAAAGCAAACATTAATGAACCAGATTTAAATGTGGGGGGTCCCTAGTTGTTGGTTGCGCCCCGAAAAGCTGTTTGCCAAATTACCAGGCAAACAGCTAAAGTCTTGGTGGCAGGAGTTATAAAGTTTGTTCAGAATTATATGGGATTGCAGAGAGTCTACGGCATATGAGCAACAAACAGAACAGAAAGTAGGAACGGCTGGCTTGGCTTATGTTTTCCCCATTTCAAAGACATTTTTTTTTAATTATCAATAAATGTTTTATATCAAAGCAGTGTCATGGCTCAAAGTAAAGCCCCCTCTTCCTACAAATCCCAGAGATGTACATCGTACTTGTCCTCACAAGCGGATTGATAGCTCGGAACTGTATTTTCAGCATTTTTGATTTGAGAGTACTTGTCAAAGTAAATGTCAAAGAAAATTTCTCAAAGGGATCTCATGGTAGCAAAAAGTTCTATGGTGAAGGATAAGGCCTCCACCTGGACGACTCCCCAACTACGTAATCATCCAGGAAGTCATTTTGGAAGCTTATATCTGCAATCTGATCCTTTCGGTCATGACCCAGCGCCCAATACTCATCTCATATCCAACCCATGCTCTTTATTGTCCGCAAGAGGAGATGTGAGTTGATGGAAGACAAGCAGTGTGACTTGGCAGGTACACAGCATTCTCTGACCAGACTCTTTTATGTCTGCGTGTGTGTGTGTGTGTGCGTGTGTGTCCAATAACACAGTGGAGCGGAGTGTAGACAGTGAGCTATTGCATTCAGCGGGAACATGGCACTCTGCTGACGGTGCACTTCGGCAACTCGCAATTCTGCTTGTCTCTGGACTGTAACAAGGTTAGATGAGAGTTTGGAAGGACTTCTGGAAGAAAACAAGGAAGGTCAGACGTGTCTTTGTGAAGAACAGTGGAATGAAGTGAGATCATGACTGGTCTTATGACAGTTCCGAGGTTCTGGGTACACGACCCCCGGCTTCAGAAGTACCCAGCTGACAGGTGCGCTAAAGCAAAGTTAATAACAATAGCTGCGAGCATCAACTTCGGTTAAAACAGGGGTCAGCGAAGCTTGGCGCGGATTCCACTAGTGGAGCTACAGGGATTTAGGTTGGCACAGTTTTTGTTCAAATGTTTTCAAATATGACTTCTATGAGGTGATGTAATGTAGTTTTTTTTTTTCTTTTTTGACCCTATCTGACATGGCAGGTTTATTTGTAGAGCATACACAAGGCAATACAAAGTGCTTCACAGTTACTTGTATGCAGGAAGATAAAATCAATCCATAAAACATCAATTTTATCACATGGCTCCAATCTGTGAGAGATGTACTTTGGAACCAGACCATGAAGAGACTTGAAACAAGCAGAAGTCTGATCTCTCAAGAAGCTTGTGCAGCGATCTGAGCACTGGACTAATATGCTTGTATTTCTTGGTTCTTGTCAGGACTGGAGCAGCAGCATTCTGGATGTACTGCAGCTCTGTAGGTCTGGTTTAGACGATTTACCTTTGATTTTGGCTTTGCTTTTTTTGGTGGTAAGTGTGTACTCCTTTGTTTTGCCATCAGTTGCTTGGCAAACCAGCTCCTACTTTTAAAATCTCCTCAAAAGCAGAACCGTCTGGAAGTTTGATAAGAGCCAAATCAAGTTGTATATCGATCCAATCACGTTGTCACAACAGGAATAGAATTAACCACTCCTAAAATATTTTCTTAAATGTACTTGCAAGAATGTACCTGCAGAGATGATGATGATGCTCGATCTTATCTGAGAGGATTTCCTTTCCCCCCTGTCCTGTTCCTAATGTACATTTATTGATATAGCATTTGTGTTGATTTCTCCTACGTTTAAAGCAGTACTAAGTAACGTGTTTACCTTAATAGATCCTTTTCGTTGTCCCTGTGGGAGTAATACAAGTGTTTATGGGATGATTTGAGGGTCTTTCATCTCCCCCTGGTGTCTCTGGACAGAAAACCATGTTTGCAACTTGACTGCCACCGGACCGAAGCCAGCAATACACACTAATGGAATCACAAAGAAGAAGCTAACAGGCTAACTGTGGGCTAACGTCACTTTGGACAGTATTTTCAGCCAAGTTTGAGTGAAAAAAAATATTTCCATTGCATAATTGGATGTACAATATCCCTCTCTCCCTTCACCTTTCCTGTCAGCGTAGTATTTACTCTCCAAGACAATTAATAAGTAAAAAAAAAATGTTACTTGCTGCTAGACCTGCAGTTGCGCTTATGGCCTTTAGGGGCAAGAGTTACTTAGTACTGCTTTCTGAGCCGAGTTGCTAATGACTCCTCATATCCTTAAAGGAACAAGCCGCCATTTTCCGTACTGAGATATGTTCTGGCCTGAGCATAGACAAGTTGATGCATACCTGTCTGGTCTTTGTGCGTGCGCTTAGTCACGCAAAACGACCAAAGATGTTGTTAGCATTTGGCCTCTCCCAATGTTTTCCTACAGCTCCAAACGGGGTGAAGTTAGAAGCGACCAGCTCTCCCACGGGCACACACAAAGACCAGACAGGTATGTATCAACTCGTCTAAGCTCAGGTAAGAACATAATGTCAGTGTGGAAAAACGGTGGCCTGTTCCTTTTAAGTTTTAGTGGCATAAAATGACGCAGATTGATCACATTTGTCTCTGCTCTACAGACTGATGCATCGTAAAACCACTAAACACGGCACATGCCACTTGTGTCATATCCGGCTTTTCTGATTGGTTAATACACTTGTCAATCTTGGCCATCGGGAATTCGAATAAAACTCTCCTGATCCCAGATACACGTTTTTGTACAGAAGAGGAAACATTGTGTATTCCAGCGGGACAGGCTAAGCCAGCAGTAGTTGTCGTAGCCTGTCCAGCTACAAATGGAATTGTTGACGTTCTTGGCTTTCAAATCAAGAATGGCATGTTACTGAAAATGCTCTGAGCTAAAAACAAAACAAAACCCCACTAAGGTTTATGAGGTGTTTGCTGACGTACATGCTCTGTAGCTCTGTAATCAAAAGATCCTAACATTCTTTGTTTTGCATCAGTGGAGTACAATATTAATGTTGTTTACCACAGTATAAACTGCAGAGTTCAATTATTTCAATTACAGTAATATTTGGGATAATTACACACATAAACAATGCTCGTCTTGATTGTAGTTGTGCAGATTATGGTTATTTAGACTGTGCTGCAACAAAAACTCATTCCATTTTCTTAACGCCAGCACATTAGGCCATGCAGTGCACCAAAAGAAATAATAGAAGATAAAATGGATTCTGCTTCAGTGTGTTTACGCGCACGACTGTCTCCTCCTGCCTTTATAGAACTGTTCAAATGAAGCACAGTTTACGAATTGGCTTTTTATTCCTTGACAATTATTTTTCAAATCTAGGGGAATAAGTGAAGCTCAGCACAGTATCAAACAGGGGTTAATTTACTTCGCGCAAGTTACTCCAACAGGTTGAGATGGCGCTTTTTTTACGCCACAACAACAACAACTAGCCTGCTAACTCTCCCAGGTTCCTCTCTTCCTCCAGGACTAGAGCACACGGTAGGACATTATAATGAGCTGTAGCTTAGCAGAGTAGAAACCAATTTCCAATTAAATTCCTGCACTCATTATCACAGACTAGCCACACGTTTCCTATTCTTTACAAAGATGTGTAGTCTGGGACCTTGCATGACAAGTGATTAACAAGTGTATCAACCAATCAGATATGACGTTAGCAGCTGCTGTGTGTTTTGTAAAGAAGGAAGTTAATGGTTTTAATTCAACACGGATGTGTTGAATTAAATTAAATCAATGTACGTTTGGAAACGGGCCAAAAAGACATTCAATAGATGGCAACAAGAACCAGAAATACTGCTTCTTTTGACAGTAAAGAAACAGTCAAAAAGACAGAGGGCACTGAAGATTTGTTGTCACCCCTCACCCTCTAAGTTGACCGCATGGAAACATTGCAGGTACGTTCTTGTTAAAGGCCCTACACCAGATGATAGTTGGTATTTGTGGCAGCCAGTCCCAAAAGTCCCACAGAAACCGTGGCCCCGTATTGGTCTGGAAACCCCCGTATTGGTCTGGAAATCTCCCGAAATGTAAATGTAAATTACATTAAAAAATAAGTATCTGCAATGACAGTTGGCTAAATAATTATTTTAAGTATTACATTTAAGTAAATATATAGATTCATTTTTTTTAATCTATGTTCTTGTTTTGACAAGTTTATAGGTGAGGAAATACATCCAAGTGATGCTTCTGGCCACATCTTCAGTGATGTTCCTGGATTCATCCAGCGTTTCGGGTCTTTCAACATCATACGCTCTGCTCCAGGCGACCCAGCTGGGGTTGATCAGGCCCCAGCTTGTGACCAGATGGCTACCTAGCTACTCAGTCCCCATGGTTCCCGACTTTTTAACCACAGCCATCTTGAGGCTTTCTCTGCTGCCTCTGTGGTTTTGCGGAGGGCAACTTATTTGCCTCTTCCCACGATGCCCAGAATACTGAAGGCTTGGGACAAAGACTTGGCAGTGAAGCCTCTGCATCCGACCTCTACAGGGAGGCACCTCGCTTTCCACCCTGCCTGCCGACAGCTACTGACCAATCTCTCGTACTTGGTGAGCTTCCCTTCGAAGGCCTCTTCCAGACGGTCTTCCCAAGGGACGGTGAGCTCTGCTTCGTAGACTCAGAGAAGAGCACGATGTCCGGCCTCAAGCTGGTGTTTATGATCTGGCTTGGGAATGTCCGTTGTTGCTCGAGCTCCACCAACATCTGCCAGTTGTTTGCTGATGACAGGACACCTGCCGTGGTTCTTGCCTTAGGAGTTTCCTTTCCTCCAACTCTTACAAAGGAAATTGTTGTTTCCTTGACAGGTTGGGAGCGGCTCGCCCATAGGCACATTTGACACAAATGCTTTATAATTAGACACACAGTGTTTTCCTCACAAATGTCGGGGTTTACAATATGCATGTTTTACAAGTGGTTAGTGGCTGCTTTTGAACAGAAAGCAAAAGTAGGAGTGGCTTCTCTGGCCAGGCCAATCACAGCCTCCTGCAAATTTGACCATATTTTACTCATTAAAGGCCTTTTTTTTTTGTATATGAAAACTTGCAACTTACATTTTCTCATCTTTTACATTTTCTCTATCATTTACACTAACCTTCTGAAAAAGATTCAATTAGATATCAATGAAACTACGTACATTTGTTGAAGTGCTCGTCTCCCTGGTTTTTATGTTGTGTCCTCCTCTGCGCATGTATGTCACATTTTGCTCACACATAAGGTCCGGGACAAGTCACAGAAATATGACCAACATAGAAAAAACACAAAAGTAGCATCTCAGAATTGAATTGAGACCTGCAGTCTGATCACGGCCTAAGTGGCGACGTATATTTGGAATTGTCGACATAATGCGGCAGTAGCGCTTAAAATTTCAAAGCTGCGCCGCAGTCAGTCCCGGGCTCACTTTCGTGCTCCCGCAGCGTCTCGCCTCCTCCGCGGCCCCCGAGTCTGGGGGACAGTGTTTAAAGTTACCGGCTGAGAGCGAGTTCAACCGCGTGCCACTCCAAAAATCAAATGTCTCGCAAGCAGAGCACGTGCAGTCACTTCTGATAGTCCGCCCCCCCCAACAGCCCGGTTCAAAAATTCAAGTTGAAAATATTCATCGCCGCACGTCCTTGTGTTTGAACTCGCTGCACCGTGGATCTGCAGTAATGTGATCAGACTGTAAGGAGCACCAAACGTTATTCAGAACTCTGCTTCGTTGTCCTCTGAGCCGCCTCAATGGTTACAGGCAAGACGGGCGACTGAATGCAGCGCTGAGCTGAAGGGGGGCCACAGACATTTACGGATTTCCTCCTCAAATGCGGTTACACAAGGTCGAGAGGTGAGTGGAGTTTAACTGAAGGTTTGGAAAAGGCTGGAGGAGGTGTTGGTGGACGTCTGGGCAAGTCTTTGTCTTGGAAAAAATAGGAAACATACATAAAATACACACTTTACTGGAGATCACAGATCGTATTATCAAGTGGTTCTCAATAGGTTGCAAACATGTGACATCAAAACATTCTACAGAGCCTTTAGGTTAAACTAAGCTGAAAATCCAGTGCTGGTCGCTACGGTAACTGTCAAAATGCCGATTTCTAGTCTTAGTTTATCGCTCATTTCTCTGTAACTCGTGGGTCAATTCACATGAAACAAAAACTGTCACACAGTTCTAAGTCATCTCTTGCGTCACATTGGAACAGTGGTCTAATTATTTCCTCATAAAGGCGTCCAAAAGGTGGTGACAATGTTCAAAAACATGTGCCTGATGTTGGCCGGGAGGAAGGACTTTCAGCCATAAGGAAAATGCGGCAGGTCCGTGAATCCAATCACTGTCAGATAATGATCAGGGAAAACATTTGGACATTTTCTTATTGGAAATTTCTTTCAAAAACTGTCTAACTCCTGTAGAGTTGTATACGTTTGTTAAGTGTGATGTCACGACTTCACGACTATACGTGGAAAAAAACTTTAAAAACTCTTAAAAACAACAATCAATATTTCTGAAACTCCACGGAGAGTTACATTAGCCAAAAAAGCTGCACCTACTGCTAAAAAAAGTATTATTTACTAGTCCGTACTTCCGGAGTCCAACTCGGACGTTATTACTTTTATAGCAGTAGGCATTTCAGCATTTTTGGCTAATGAGTCTAAGAAGTAAGTAGGTTCAGTAACTCTATGTGGAGTTTCAGAAATATTGATTGTGGTATTGAAGAGTTTTTTTTGTAGTTTGAGTTTTGTAGTCTATGTGAACCCGGAAGTAGAGCTGTGACGTCACCATTTAACAAACGTATTGGCACCTGCTCCAACTGAAATAGAATTTTTATAGAATGTGAGGATGTCATAATCTCAGGTGGAGCAGGTGCCTATACAACTGTGTGGGACAGTTAATAAAGACTGTGAAAGAAAAAACATTTCTCCATGGAAATGTGCCCTTAGCTCACAACCTGCGATGGACCAGGTTTAGTTCCCAGCTTAGATAAGAAGACAACTCTTCGACCAATCAGAGGAGAGAATCCTCTGCGGTGTATGGAGGGGAGTGAGCAGCAGCGAGAGAAGTCCTCTATATCATAGCGCACATGGATTTTAAGTGCTGACATCGTGTTGTAATTTTTTCTACACATGTGGCAGATTTGCATGAAAAAGTCTTATTGCTCGCTCACATCATATTGCGAGTATTGCATTTCAGTTGTAATAAAGATTGTTAACAAGTGAACATTCTCCCTATGAGCTGCTTAGTTCAGACTTGTGGCGTTCATGGCACTGTATAATACAGTGTTCATGAGTTTGGCTGACTGGTCCAGTTTCACATGAGCTCACGCACAAATCCTGAGAGAAACCCAGCATTAACTAAACTGACTGATAACGCGCTATGTAGTAGAAGCCAGAAGCTCCAGAGGAAATAATCCAGGACAAGTTCCACTAGCTTTGGAGTGTAGGGTCTCCAATCCTGCCATATTCATCCTTAAGCTGAAAGTCCTTATAAGTGACTGATATCACGCCAACGTTTTGAAACTACTTTTGGAAGAAAATCAAGTCAAAATCATCAGCATCGTCACCACTTCAGTTTTAAACCTGGCCGTTTACAATGATCTGATGAATGATCTGTCACGTGAATGCAAATTCAATGTTGAATGTTGACGCGACTCAAATGAAAATATCAATTCAAACTTTCAAAGAAATCATTTTGACAATGCCATGTCATAATCTCTGTTGGAGGGAGGGACCTATACAATCTCTCTATGGGAGATTAAATAAATCTTCAAAAAGAAAATGGATACATGTTGAAATTTATCATTATTTGGTAGTGATTGGATTCACAAACTGGCCACATTGTCACCACTTTAGGGTGACAGAGCAGACTTTGAACATGGTGACAGTTTTTGTTTCATGTAAAGACAGATACACAGAGATATAAAGACGGAAAAAATGCATTTTGACCGTTACCATAGATACCATCATGGAATTAGTGCCTGCTCTCAACCTCAATTATAAACTATAGGGCTGTTAAGTGTGAAATCACACACAATAATAAGCTACTTAAGGGTCCAAACATCTGAGAGTTCCATAGACAAACGCAGCAAAAAACAGCAACTTTATCTGAACGTTTACGTCTCCTGTCAGGTAGATGTTGTAGATATTTTCCGTTCATTTATCTTCGTACTTTGTATGGCCGCTAATACGAGCGCTTCTGTAGTGTCGCAGATGGTTGAGGGCTTCATAGCGCACCATTCCATGGCGCCCAAGGCTCTGCTCGGTGATGGCAGTCCGGGATCTGCTGGGGTCCTTGGTAGGCACTATCGAAGCACCAAGCTGGCCGAGTAGTTTGTGCGGGCGTGCAACGGATTGAGCCAGCTAGCGTTACGGTCATTTCCTACTTTTATGTTTCAGTCTAACATTATCTTTTATTTTCATAGGTCAAGGGGTTTGGTCATGTCCCTGCTTTTTGTTCTCCTTGTTTTATTAGTGTCCGTTTTGTATGGACTTTTCTTACCAAATGTGAACCATAAACGTGACATCTGCTACTCAGAAGTGAAACAAATGTGATAAAATAAATATCCTGTTTTCTTTTGGAACATTTTCTGTCCTCTCTCAATGAACGAACCTACGAGCCTGATAGAGATCCGGAGCCTTCTCTCCGGTGGCGTTGTCTTTTTGGTTAATCTATTTGGTTAAATCCTGCTAAATTATACCACCACCATGCGTCTTGCCACATGCACCTAATTAGAATATATCTCAGCTATTCATAATATTTAAAAGCCTTTGTAAGCCAATATTTTTATAGTTATGTCAGAAATGTCAGAAAAGCATTCCTAAAGAATGTAAACGTAATATTTCTGTGTGATCAGATGCTTAACAAGAGCCTTGTAGTCGGCTCTACAGCAGGTTAAAATCAGCTAAATCCCATTGAAGTGAATAGGGCTAAAGTTCCATTGGACCCAGAAGTCGGGTCCATATGGATACTTTCTCACAGCAGATTGTTCAGTAGAAGTGAAAAAACGGCAGTAGCTAGCGCTAGCTAGCTGTGCTAACTTGTAGTATCAAGTTAGCATTCTCCGTTATTTATGGGCTGTTGAACCACTTTGCTCCTGTCCATGTCTTTGTATCTTTATGTAGTAGAAAACTATATTCATAATTCAGTATTTGTTAGAGCAGTTTTTGATAATTAAAGAACGTTTAGCTTTTTCTCCAAATTGTTTTCCCCCTTAACTATTTTCAAACATGACCATAGATGGGCAATTCCAGAGATGCCGTCTGTATCTATAGATGCTAGCAATTTTAGGCTGTTGCCGTCAAACAGCTTTAGTCAGACATATTTAGTATTTATATAGTTTATTTTACCTGTAAAAAAAAACAGCGTAAATTATTGTTATCATTGGGGGCCAGACTTTGGGAATGACTTTATAGAATGCTTTGATGTAGGGGTGTTGAAAAATATCGATCCGCCGATATATATTGCACGATTCTCGTATCGATCCAAAAAGCGGCATATCGATATTTAAACATCTATTTTTGGGGGAATATTCATTGCAGCGTCTCGCTTTGGTCCTGCACTTTTACTCCCGCCCGCTAGATGGCAGCGCACCGCACGTCCCTCTTGTGTAACACTAGAATCTAGTGAGAGTTAGAGAAACTCAGGAAGAGTTCTACCAGGGAAAAGAAAAAGCTATGAGACGCTCTTTTAAAACTTTACATTTGGCCCCACTTTGGCTTTTATAGCAGAGACAGAGACCTGGATTATTACGAGAGCCTCCAGCTTTGTGCAGATGTTGCGGAGTTTGTCACCGCTGCGTTCGGAGAGGATTTAACTTCGTAGCATTTTATCACGGGATTAAACAAAGCTGAGGGAAAACTAAATACAGCAGCTCATGTTAAACTTGTGTCTCGCCACTGCACTACTACGACACAATTTCAACATGAGCTGCTGTATTTAGTGTATTTATTTTGGTTATCGTATTGTATCGCGACCTGTGCATCGGGATACGTATCGTATCGCCTGAGACAAGACGATACACACCCCTACTTTGACGTCACATGAACAAAATGCAGTATTTCCCCACACATATCTGCTTTTCATACGGCTAGCTGTCAAATATGCAACATCTGTCATGGCAAAGACCATAACCCATTGAAATTGGTGCCGTGACCCAATTTGGGGTCCTAACCAAATCAGTAGAGAGCCACTGTTATGCAAATTCCTTTCTATGAGGGGTTTTTCCTGAAGCCGTATGCGCGCCCTGGCCACCCAGTTCATTATCGCGCACTCCAAATGTTTCCTGTTTTGATGTATTACTTCCGCCTGTGCGCTTTGATGCTGAAATTGTCCCACTGTACATACACGAGAAATCCCCGACCCCTTACCCCCCCCCTTCGGATATCTCGAATCCACATCCCCCTGATTGATGACGGTGCGCCCTTTGATATAATGAAGCGCGTTTGGGTGTGAAATACAACACATCATTGCTATCTGCTGCTTCACCGAGCACCGCGGCCGATGGCTTTTCTCATTGCATCACATCACGTATTAAAAAGAGACACACTTCTGCCGCAGCTCTCGGGAGCGGAAGCACTTAAACTTGAATGAACCTTCCGAGAAAATGCACTCGAGACGCTAATGCAAGTGTCAAAAGCGATGCTCCTTAGAAAGCAACGGGTGTGCAAAGAAGAAAAAAAAAAACATGCGCAAGGTAAATATTATCCTTGCCAAATAGATTCATCAGCATTTCAAAGGGTTATATGGGTTTGACGATGTGGTACGTGCGCGGGCGGCGATTAGATCTGCATGGCGAGCAGAAATGGTAGCGATTTGAACGCCGGTGTGGGGTATTTTTCACGGATATTAGGCTTTTCGATGGATTTTTGTGGAGCATAACTCGGCGGGAGACCATTGCTTGGATCTCCCTTCGGCTTTTATTGGTAAAACTCGGTGCGTCGAACTGGAGTTAGCGAGAGGTCAGGGGCTCTGTTCAAGGTTGTGGTAGACCTTCTGGCTTACACGAATTCAGATGTTACGTAGCTTGAGGGCAAGACGCTGGGGTGGAGTTTCGATTTAGAAATTTTAGCAAAACTTTTACTGTAGATTACTGATAAATGTGAGGAAAAAATGTACTGCAAGTTTTCTGTTTATGCTTTCTAATAAAAATGAGGCACAAAAATCTCCAAAACTGACTATATTTGCAGCAATGAAATCTCGATAATGAATAGAGCCAGGTTTAAATGTATGTTTTTATTTTGTTCATATATTCGTTTTTTTTTTGTTTTTTTTTCCAGAATGAGGCATGGTTTATTACAAGCTGTTTGCCTATGGCAGCCTCAGATTATTTTCCTCGTTTACATTGCGCTGCATCGTGTTCTTCCTTTGGCATTATAGGCCTTTAAAAACTCTCACAGGTCAAACTATAAACTTTATTTATCCCACTGTGAGTTAAACGCTGTCCATGTCTGGTGTCTTGAGAAAGAGTGAGAGAAAAAAAGAAAGAAAGCCGGTCCCGCTGTGGTGCGAGTCTGCAACATGATCCAAACAAAAGCACATGTTAACCGCCACTCACCCTTGACCCTTCCCTGTCAAAGATAGAGTCTGGTTGGAGGAAAAAGGTTGTTCTACATCGCCATTGGCCATTGGGGGTATGACAAGATATGTAAATATAGCCCACTTAATGTGACAGGTCAGGAGCTGTAAGATTTCACAGTGTGCTTCTCCAAAGTGAGCTACGCTATAGTCTGCGTTTAGAAACGCAAGATCGGGCCTTGAGATTTATAAAGATGATCAAGATCAAATTTTTTCGATATATCAATGCCATAATGCCATGATTTCTCTCATCGTTCCGGTTCTTTATTGACTCTTAGCAATTTCTAAAACGCTAATTTGACAAGCAACAAGCAAAGCCCACAATGACGTGCAGCGGAGGAGCTACATCTGACACATTAACAGGTTGTTAGTGATTTTTGTTCCCTATTTCTCCCTTTGTTTATTTTCATAAAATAAACGGAGGATGATCAAGAAGGCTCTGGTGGAATGTCAAGCAATACCCGATGGACTTTCTCTGTGTAACGGAACGGGTTTGTTTGCCCTGCAAACCCACCTATAAAAGGTCGCTACTACCTACGTTCATCCCCTCACCTGACCTTCGACCCTTCGATGTCATGCGCCGTGGTAGCTGCGCCGTCATGGCCGCAACACTGGAGACTGAGCTAAGAGGACGATTAGGCGCACTAGGGTCATTGTGTAAAGCCGTCAAGGCCAGTGACTGGGAAGTGCTGTGGGGAATCGTCGGTGAGTCTGGCATTAATGGGTTAATGGGGGTGGCCCTGGACTCCGGCTACATGCGTTGGGTTGACCACATTTGAGTGGCGCAGATACTGACACCAACTATCGGTATGTCACTTAGACTCAGCAACAGGGACGTGCACAGGTAGGGCCCAGGTGGCGCTCAAGCACCTGCCCCTTTGCCCTGTGCCCTTTAAGTGCCCTTCTCAAGACCATTTTTTTTTCCTACCCAATATTAAGTATTGTTTATTTTATTGTTCTTAGATGTTTGCCTTACTAAGCCAACATGTGCTGAAAATACAGTTTAATGTTCAGTTTTAATGTTTAATGCTCTGCCTCTCGAGCCGCGGCAGCGCTGACGTGCTCCTAATCAATAAGGGCAACTGTGCTGTCCCCGTGTTTCCCCGCTTGACACGATGGTACAGCCCATCTCTGTGAGACGCCTGAGTAAAGTAAACTAAATTCGCTAACTTTATGAACGAGCCAGCGCGACATGACTGGATTATAAAAGGGAATGGAAACGAAAGGGCCGTCAGTGCGAGGACGTCAGCGCCGCCGCGCGTGTCGAGACCGTCCGGACAAAGTCAGTGGTAGCAAGTCAGTAACTTTCGCGGTGCCCTTTTGTCTTGGTTGAGCACCTGCCCCTCAAAATGTCTGTGCACGCCACTGCTCAGCAATAACCCAGTACATGTAGATCACCAACTATGTACTGTGTTAATTATCTTAGGCTCCTGCGGGCAGTGAACCTTTCCTTTTCGTGGAGGTTTGGTCCTGTCTACGTGTGCATCTTCCACGTCGACTGCTGCTACGGAGTGCTCATGTTTGCTTCAGGCGTATGGTCCAGCTAACTCCACGGAGTCGTGTGGAGGTGGATAAATAAGCGTTCGTTATGTGGCCTACTGACTGGTGGTAAAAGCGGTTGGGAAATGGGAATGAGGACATTTAACATAATGGACATTCAAAGTGTTTTTTTGTTTGTTTGATGGACTGAAACGTGCAACATGAAGTACTACAACAATGCATTTATTGGTCTGCTGTCACCTGTATTGGAGTGACATATTTGAATTATAAGAAATCCTAAAATAAAATGTCTGTCAATCAGTTAAACAAACCTGTGGTCCTTTTATCTGTAACTGAACTAAGCTGAAACATCCACTCTGTCACATCTGTATGGAACTTACTGAGAAAGACATAAGGCTCGACCTGATTTTGAATTCTTTGCACGTAATCTTTTTAAACCTCAACTGCACCCACTTTCAGTTTGAACTGGGTTTATTCTTTATCACAATTTGTTCTTTCAAACTGTGTCCAATTACAGTGGTGCAATCTCATCTACATATCCTCTTCACACTCTGCAGCAGAATAGTGTTTTCTACCCTTTCACAGACCAAAGAACAAAGCTAATCCTACCAAGACTTTATCACTTTCATTAATGGCCGAAGGCTACAAAAAGCAGTGGTAGTAATACCACAATTTGCACGGCCCTCGACGAGGTGAAGAAACACGACGGTAAAGAGCTAGCATAATGACCACACTTTTACTGGAGCACAGCGACTCATTATCACCACTGTGGAGGCTTTGTCTTGTTTTTTAGGAATGGTCTCAGCAGTGTGACAAGAGAATGGGAGTTTAAAGTGAAAAAGTAAAAACAAAGGATGTCAATTCATGTACGCATGCTTACATTCTTTAACAGAAGAAATCTGGCGCAGAGCGAGGTATGTGCTGTGTGGCATAAATGAGGCTTACAACTAAATGGTTTTATAAGGCTAGTCTTTTTTTTTTTAATTGTATGAGAAACTGATTATTAGACAGAACCTTGTGGGGCGGGCAGACTGGCTAGGAGCTTCCACAGAGCTCCAGAGCCTGCCTATTATAGATTTAGGGCCATATCGCGTTTGCTATGCCAATCCCGTCAGATCTTGGAAGCTAGGCAGGGAAGAGCCATCCTACTTGGATGGGAGACCGTTTGGTAACACCAGGAAGCCTGGCGAATGTGGTTGGTGGTGGTCGGAGGGGCCAATGGCGCAGACTGTTGGCCTCGCTTCCCAGGGCAGCTGTGGCTAGAACAGTAGCTTACCACTACCGAGTATGGTGTGAATGATGACAGTGTAGCACTTTGAGAAAGCAATACAGACTTGTAAAGCACAATACAGGTGAAAGACACGCCCCCTCCACACGCTGTCTTATTATTATAGATTTAGGCTTCCACTTTTTATTGCTGATGTACAAAAAACAGCATGGTTAAAAATGACATCTAGGCCAGCGTTGTCACATGGGTCATAGCAAAGAAAAACTCTTTGGAGGCAGACTTTTAAGCGGTGCTAGGGAGATGTAGAGTCACCACTGGAATCCTGTTTAACAAGTGTCTTTTGGAGTCGCCCCCGGCCACCACCTGGTGTTACAGCAATGTCAGCTCCCTGCCATGAGGACCAAAGAGAAGGGCTTTCCTAGCCCATTGATAAGCATAAGGGGCATTATTTCATCTCGCCGGACTGAGGACTGCTCCAGCCAAGCTCAAGCGATCAGGCGCACAGTGGCCATGTGATGGACCAGAACCCGGTGGTTACAGAGAGTGTTGTGGGCACAGTAGCCATTTGTTGAAGTTAAGCTGGCGGAAGCACAGACTATTTGCAGCATCGCATTTGACTTGGTGTGGGATTGTTCCCCATGTGTTGGGTGTTTTGAGGTGGACGGCTACTCGGACAAAGCTTGTCCGTCTTGGCTCCCCTGATGTGGACCAAAATCTGCTAACGTTGAGCCTGCTGCATGGGGCCTTTGGAAAGGCTTCAGGCTTGGTGCAATGATGGGTTTTAAGGACTTACTAATAAACTATCTACCCGACATATGAACAGCTTTGTGACCAGAAGGTTTTTTAACTCAACCTGACTTGAAATTTGAAATCTAAATTAAGATAAAGATATCTTCTTAATCCATGTCTCTGTTATTTCAACTGTAAATAACTCTTTAGCCTAAAACGCCGGTGTGCCATATTAATGAAAGCAATGAAAGCCGAACTATCATTTAAATCTTTTGAGTATTAAATGTAAATAAAAGGGACCCAGTTTGGGTGCAGACCACAGCACTTAGTTACTTATTTTGGGCTGCAGCACTGAGGGAGAGCTAACTCCCCACAGAAATCCCCCACTCCTGCTTATTGCTTTCCACTAAGCCACCATGGCACAATCATGGCTGCATAACCGTTGACTTTCATTCTGTGGGAACTGCCTTCCCGAGCAGGGGTCACAGACTATACACACATTCGTCTGTGTTTTAGAAGCGACATGTCATGCAAAATCAACTTTTATCAGTGATAGAAATGAGCCTGAATCCGAACCGAACCCGTTTACGTTCTTCAACTCTTCAGGAACCCTCACCGCTACTAAGAATTACAGCAAAATCGGGCAAAAAAAAATCATGTAGTGTGTGCTCAGCTTTAAAAAGACTTACAACAACATTTTCCTGCAAGCTATACATGAACTACAACAGTTTTACAGCTCGTGCAGATCTCCCCTGCTGTGGGACTAAACTGCTCTTTGGTGCGTGGCGTGTCCTCATTGTGGCCGGCCTCATTATGGCTAATTCATGGCACAAACAGAGTGCTTGATGTGAACTATTTCTGTGGCTGCGGTCTGTAGTCTGAGCAGATGTAGCCCCGAAGTGAGAGGGACGCATCGAGAGCCCATCTGCTGCAGCCACAGGTGCTGAGGCAGAGCACGCTCACTCACCCTGACAGTTCCAACCACAACAGAGACGGCCGGCCACTGCCTAGTCTTCATGGGGCAATCAAGATTTGCGTTAGTGCTTGTCAGTGGAGTTAGAATAAAAACATCTGACATTCTTGAAGGTCACATTTGAAAGAACCAATATGGTGCTGTTGTAGTGTGTGGAGTGTTGAACTTCACACATGTGTCTGCAGTCCTGCTTTATTAGTCTGTCTGACATTTTCCACTAAAACGTCAGCACATACTCTGGTATATGTCATACAGTAGCCTGGCCAGCCATAATGCACGCTTTTCCATTTCTTTCTAAGGACGTGAAGTCTGGGATCAGGGTTGATTCCTTCGAATTCCTGACGGACGTGATTGACAAGCATAGTATTTTGTAAACAAGGAAGTTATTGGCCACAAAAACTCAAGGATACAAGGATACTTGTTTCAGATTTCAGGAGAAATCAAGACGAATCAATGTACGATTGGAATGGGATGAAAAAAAACGTTTACTGGACGGCAACAAGAAGAAAACACTCTCAGAGAAGATGAAGCATCGACATCCACACAGGTACATTCTTGTTAAGTACATTTAAGAAAAGATTTGTCAAGTGGTTAAATCTGTCCTCCTGTCGTGACAACATGTTCTGTGATTGGATTGATAGAAAACGTTTTGAGATCTAAGTGTGAGCAAAACTCCAGACAGTCCTGCTTTTGAACAGACACAAAAAGCATCAGACGGCCGGCCAGGCAGTTCCTCTGAGATTTTTGGTCTGGACTTGTGGTTCTTGAACGTTTAACGGCTCCACTTCAAAAAATGTTTGACCTTTCGAGTACCTCCTGGCTTAAAGGAATAGGCCACCGTTCCTACATACTGAGATATGTTCTTACCTTAGCCTAGACGAGTTGATGCATAACTGTCTCGTCTTTGTGCGTGCGCTCAGTCACACAAATGTTGTTAGCATTTAGCCTCTCCCAGCATAGGTATAGTGCCAAACTGAGGTGAAGTTAGAAGTAACCAAGCTGTTCCACGTTTTTTCCTGTTTAAATACAGTTGTGTGAGCCTTTAAACCATCCAAGTCTAGTTATACAAAATTAAACATGTCGATTTTCTAAGCGGATAAAAAGGGTTACTATATTATAAGGCGTAACAACATAGGAGCACTTTGACGTCCGTGCAGTAATATCTCACTTTACTGCAGCTTGGTAGCTTCTAACTTCACCCCCTTTCAACTCGTCTAAGCTAAGGTAAGAACATATCCCAGTATGTAAAAACGGTGGCCTATTCCTTTAAAGCAGTACTAAGTAACTCTTGCCCCTAGAGGCCATAAGTGCAACTGCAGGTGTCATAGCAAGTTGTGATTTTTTTACTTATTAATTGTCCATGAGAGTAAATACTACACTGACAGAAAAGGTGAAGGGAGAGAGGGATATTGTACAGTTACAAAATGGAGATCTTTTTTTTTCACTCAACCTTGGCTGTAAATACTGTTTAAAGTGGCGCTAGCCCGCAGTTAGCTTTGCCCATTAGCCTGCTAGCTTCTTCTTGGTGATTCCATTAGTGTGTATTGGTTGCTCCGGTCCGGTGGCACTCAAGTTGCAATTGTAGTTTTCTGGCCAGAGACACTAGGGGGAGATGAAAGACCCTCCAATCATCCCATTAACACTTGTATTACCCCCAGTGAGACTAAGAAAAGGATTTATGAAGGTAAACAAGTTACTTAGAAAATTGGAGTAAACTGGGCTTAAAGCAGTACTACCATTTTTATGCTCACAATGTCTTATTCTTCATATGAAAACGTGCAATACTTGTTTTTCCTCATATTTGTATCAGTAATGAGTTTTAATACAAAAAATGTGCTTCGATGACTGTTGTTGACTTTCTAGCTGTGTTGCTTTTGGAATTTTCACAGCCAGAGAGAGTTCAGCATGTTCTTCTTCTGCCAGTAGATCAAATTGACTACAGCTTGTTTACATTACCCGTCGGTTATGCAATCACGCAGCATCGAGCGTTCGTATTTGGCACAGTGCTTTTCCTGAATTAAAGCCGTGTTAAAAAAAAAAAAACAACTCCCGACTTGACTGGGAACAGAGAGCCGCGATGGAAGTCGGCACATAAAAGCCAGCGCGTAGTGTTTAATGGCTCTGCGGCATAAGTGAATCTGTCCTTCACTGCCTATATTTCTAATGCCGACTATAATTGAATGTATAAAAGCCGCCCAGAGAAACAGGAGGGAGCAGCGGCACACTGTCTTTTTTTTAGAGTGGAGAGTTTCTCTGACCTCAACGAACTTTTCAAACACTTTACATTATAATGAGTGTGTCTGCAGGGAGCAGGCGACAGACTCCAGACAGAAGCGGGAGTTTACATGGTACAGGCCAGGTACCGCGGCGGTGTATAGGTCCCACTGGCTTAATTATGAGAAAGTGTAAACATCAGTATATGCCATGAGCGCTGTAAACATCACAGTGTGCGGCACAGTAATTATATCCAGTCAATTTGATGTGTTACATGCTTGTGTTGTAAACGCAAATCTCATGAACGACATTTAACATATCGTGCAGTTGTTGTAATGTTCAGGTATTTACATGTGAACATAGCACTGTAAACCTGGATAAGTAGGACACACTTAAAGCGTTTAAGTAGAGTAAACTAAATTCAAAGTTAATGGGTCAAAAATCACAGTTGCAAGTTCGATCCAATAAGTAGCTTTGAGTAATAAACATTAGAAAACAAGTGAAGATAACTTAATATATTATGTAAATTACATGCCATGTTATTGATACCATTTCTTAATCAGTCAGAGATACAAACTTAAAAGTTAAATTATAATACTTGAATAGTTAAAGTCCATTACACTTTTAACAATGAGTTTTCAAAATTAAAGTCTTTTTCACCGACATGATTGAGTTTCAAAATAAAACTGAATTTATGTAAGTGATTTGGAGTCAAATCGTTAAAGTGGAATAAACTTTCAGATTTATAATGTGGGAGGGGATATGTCAAACTTAAAATGTAATAAATAAAGTGCACGACACTTGAAAAATTAAACTCTACCTCAATTGTAGGATTGACATTTACAGCAAAACTGATTTTCATTTAAGTGATTTGGCATCAAACCATTTAAGTGTAAATAACTTTTGGGTTTAGAGTAAAAATGTATGCAGTATAAACTAAAACGTCATTCAAATGAGTCAATCACATACAGTTAGCACATAATGCTAAATCAATTTGCTTAGAGTCCAGCTAATTTCGCCATGTATTGTTGCCAGGTACTTTTGATACTCAACTCAGTTCCAGAAAAACATGATGCATGTTTTTGATTTAAAGACAGTAGTGTTAATACCATTTTTGGTGCTGATTAAGATGAGTTTCAATGTGTCTCAATGACAGACTGATCTACTGTATATTTAACTTATCTATTCAAGGTAAAGTATTGCAGTTCGTTATAATGACAATTTATAACACTCGGGGGTCATTTACAAAGTGTTTTAACAAGTACAAACACGGTAGAGTGGACTAAAGTGGAGCAAAAAGCAAGCGCAGTGGACATTTGCGTTTCTAAAAAACGGCAAAGGCCACAGAGCAATGGATCGTCATGAATATGCAAACGAAGGCAATTTTGAAAATGCAAATGAATGTGTTTAGCGATGTTGTCGTATTTATCATGACTGTGTGAAGTAAAACTGCGCAAGAAATGAGTTTGTTTGAGAAGCAGGTGTAAACCTTTGCGCAGAACAATCTAATGCAGTTTGTGAACCAGCGTGGTGTTCTAACAGTTTACAAATGTTTGTATCTGGCTCATTTAAAAAGATAAAATAATGTTACCTGCGATCTTGTGTCACTTGGCTGTTGACCTGCATTTCACAGTTAAAAAGGCTCCACGAGTCTCTCCCATGTCCTTTTAAAGTCTTTAATGCTTACGGGGTTTGTGCAGACTGTGCTCGCGCAGCTAAGTCATTTGCATATCACATTTGTGCACTAATAATACGCACAGTTTCTCATAGTAAACCAGGAGCAACACGACCACTCGCTAATTGTAAATACAATACATAATGTATCGGGCCCTTTGGTATCGCGATATGTATTGTGACAAGTCTATCATCCCAGCCCAACCAAATGTATGAATAGCATTTCAACCTGAAAAGACTCACAGAAACGGAATGATGGTATGAGTGTGTTATTAACAAACATGAATCATTATTGGGGCTCGGACCCCGGCGGAAGATTGAACGAATGGAGTGCACGGCATTGACGAATGATAGCCATGATCTTCCCCGGAGCCTGGACCCTGGTGGTGGTGGAAGAGACCTGGGTTGGCCAGTTGATGAGCGGAGCCGAGGAGGATTCAGGCGGAGAAAGGGGTGGAGGAGGGTCGTAGCACGGCTGGCAGACGGCTGAGTGATTGACCAGGGAGCTTAAAAAGGGGATCCTGAGCGATGAACGGCTGCTGAGGGGATGAGCAGCTGCGGTGATTGGCTGGTTGTGAAGGTGCGGCCTGTGCGTGGTCCGTGACTGGATGATTGGAGTGCACTGCCGGTGATGAGGTGATGAATGAATGCAGCTGGTAGGTCTTCCAGGTTGAATTTGCGCATAAGCTTCATTTCAAAGTTTGTGTGTAGTTCCACGGCATTTTAGCTATTTTTTTTTTCCTTTAAAGGCTGGTTAATATGCAAAATCGACTTTTTACCACTTTGCAATGTTCTTCTCTCATCAAAAACATACATGGAGCTGTGTTTTGAGCCACTTGTGCATCTTTGAGTCTTCTTTGAATCTTCATCAGAAACTATTCTTTACTCCGAGGTGGCAGGTCAATGAAAAGCTCCTCCATAGGTATTCAGGAAATGCTTCTTTCCTCACCTCTCAATCGCTTGCTAAGTTTAATCCTTTCACCAGGAAGGTTTTTATTGAAACAGCCGCGCCGCAAAAGGGAGCAAGATCAGTAAGAGGGAGGAGCTGAGGTAGCTCGCTTGGAGGATCAGGAAGTGAAACCTCTGGATATTTACACTGCAAAAAGTACCCTTCTAAAAACAAGGAAAAAACATCTTAAAATAAGACATTTTGTCTTGTTTTAAGGAAAAAATTCTGCCAATGGGGTCAGCATTTTTTTCTTGCTAAGAATTCTTATTTCTAGAATATTTTTCTTCATAAAACAAGAAAGAAACACTAAATTTAAGCAAATAAAAAGCTAGAATTAAGCAAAATGTCCTCAGAAAATGGAATAATTTAAGGAAAACATTCTTATTTAGTGAAACATTGTGGGTATTTTACTTAAATGTTGCTTGATTTAAGTAAAATGTTATAAATTACACACATTTTTGAGCAAAATGTTCTTAATAAATACTAATATTTAAGGAAAGTATTGCCACGCCCGGAGACCCGTCTCCATGATGTGGAGCCAGGCTGATGGTCAGAATCACCTGCTGGAGGATTCACCTATTGTACATGTTTTTAGTGGTAGACATGGGGAGAACATGCTCCACACAGAAAGGCCCCGTCCTGGTGGGAATCGAACCCAGGACCTTCGAGCTGTGAAGCTGAGGCTCTAACCGCTGTGCCACCGAGCCGCCCAATTTAAAGAATGGAATGTTTTATCTCTCTGTGAGAATCAGTTCTTACATTAAGAGTTGTTGATCTTAGTTTTTCTTAAAATAAGAAAAAGATTCTTTGTCTAAAACTGAAGAAGATTCAAAAAGTTTTTCTTTCTTGTTACAGGAAAAATTATCATGTTTTTAGCAAATATATCTGAGCAAGAAATGGCTAGATTTTATTTCCTAAAAAAAAAATTTCTCCAGAAAACTTTGCTACACAAGACATTATTACTTTTTAGGGAAAAAATAAGAACTTATTTCTTAAAGTAAGACATTTTTTACTTGCTTAGAATCCACTTTTTGCAGTGTAGTTTTATCTGTTTTACATTGATTTTGCATTTTCTAACCAACAAAGTGTAAGAGAGTGATTAAGATGTGTCTCATTACCAAATACCCTCAAAAAGTAGAATACCCTGGACACATATTAGTGAGTAAAAATAGACCAAACTCACCCCTATATGATACTTATTTTATGACGTTTTGTTAACTCGCACGTTGGATTTACATATTTTACATATTACGGCAGTGACAATATACAGAGGCCATATACAAGCACATGCACAGATGCTGTGGTACAAAACTTTAGTCGTCAGTGTTGTCACAAATCGAATGCACGAGATCCATAAAGCAGATAAACTAAATCGTGTTCACGAACATCATGAAAGGCTTGGCCAGAGAGACGACGGGATGGAGACAGACAAGTACAAATAATATATGAGAGGGCAAGAGATTAGAAATGGCTGCCTATTCCATTGTGAACTGCACCTCAATTAGCATAAAATTACAGTGTTGAAAGGGCTGCCGTGCTGGAGGGATTGACTCAGATCATCTTAATCTCAAAGTAGCAGCAAATCCGATAAAGTTTAATGATTGCACCGGGCCCCGAGCTGAACCGCTAAGTCCCACAGACACACTGAAGGGATCCACACAGCGATGGCCACACGGCAAAGCGGGCTCCATGATCTTGCCTAGCCTGGCCACGCCTGCATGGCTTCCTCACACGGGAAGACAGTCTGGGACCGCTCAGGTTCGGGCTGCATTTCAAATCAAAGACTAGAGGCGGGGCTAAGAAGCACAGAGGGAAATGGATGTGATGCAGGGGTTTGTCGTCCGTTTGTAGTCCACAAACTTATGGCATGTTGTTGAGTCAACGGCTGTTCAGAACAGAAGTTAAACTGACTGTACAGCACTGATTGAAACATAGACACATTTCTGTATTTCCTGATAAAAACTACAGGAAAACTGTTTTCAAGTTGGAAACTAATGTTATATTTGATTTGCAACTGAAGTAAAATTTGAAAAACTACAAAAACAGGTCGGTCACAATGTCATTAAATAACTAAATCGAGGAAATAAGTGGTGTTTCCCATTTTTTTAGTCACAAGATGGCCATGTCCTGTCCATACACATTATTATCAATAGACCGTCATTCCTCACTCCTCCCCGTTTGACAAAATAAGTACATTCAAGGTGGAAATCATGGCGGATTTACAGACTCCTCCTCCTTAGCTTTGACAAAGCCTGTTTCTAAAAAGAGCATGAGGATCTTCACTGGAGACTTGGCCCTTGACGTGTAGTTCGGTCATAGCCGTGCAGCTCCAATGCTAACAGTCCGGCCCTCATTAGTATACAAGATTTCTAAAATGTATATGAAAACCAGCCTGGTCCCTTTAACCCTCGTGTTGCCTTGAGGTCAGAGACCTCATTGCTCTTGAAGTGAAGAAGGAAGTCATGGAGCTTCTGCTTTAGACAGAGCTTCAGACTTTTGCTGCATGTAAGAGTCATATCATATTCTGAAACTCAAAAATTATTATTACAATTACAAAAAGAAAAATATTTGAAAATCATGTATCTAATCTAAATTTTTTATTTTTTATTTACTCTCATTCTAAAAAAGAAAACCCAAACAAACCCTAACCAATTGTATCTGCTGTAAAGTCACGTTCGTCCCAGTTCCTCTGAGTCATGGTGGGTCCAGGGTGGGCTTCTCTTGTCCTGGGGCCACCATAGGACTGAGACCTCCGTCTGCGGTGGGTTCCCCCTGTTTGTTCCCCTGAGCCACTGCCGGACACTGACCTTGGTTTGAGGTGGGCCCCTTCTGTCCCGGAGCCACCGCTGAACATTATTCTCCGTCCAGGGTGGGCTCCATCTGTTCTGGGGCCACCATCGGACCGAACCTCCATCCGGGGTGGGCTCCTCCTGTCTCATGTCCCTCTAGTTGCTTCCCTGATTTGGACTCAGTTCCTTCCTCCGGACCCCCTCCACCCTCCCGGGGCTGTTTATATCGTGGGACGTCTGGGAGCTGTCCCTTGGTGGGGGGGTACTGTCATGATTCGTCTTTTGTTCATATATTTTGGTCTTGTCCTGTGTTTTATTTTGACATGTGTTCTGTTCTTGTGAAAAAAATTAATTATGCCTAACATAGTGTTATCGCAGGAGCAACATCTAGCTGTAGATGGCGGTCAATGTCACGGCCCCTAGCGTCGTCGTGGTGAGTCTCTGGTACAAGCGGCCATTGGTCCTATATAGAGTTTTATAAAAGATCTTTGGGTCCCAGACTGTCTTCCGGTGTATCTAATACATGGATGAAGACAGGTGGGCCAGGCTAGACCTTACCGGGTCGTCTTCATGTAACGGCCCAATTGTGAAGTGCAAGACGCCCAGACCGTCGTCATGTAGTGAGGGCCTCAAGATATGGACAAAAGGCCGATGCTACTGTATGTATGCAATGGTTGGTGATCGGGTCGATCCACCTATTGCTCCAATATCGTACTTCATATCGTTGTACAAAGCTGACTTTTCACACACGCCAATCAAAGCACAGTGGTAGAAATGCCTTTTTTCTTACGTTTGTTTTGCCCATGGATCCGTCGTTTTCATTCAGCATCTGCTCTTGACGTGTTTGATCTTTACAATACAAGTGCCAGTCCGAGTTAAGCCCGCAGATTCCACTTCGCTCTCCAATTTATCCCCCTTTCCCTAGAACAATACCTCGTAAGCTCCTACACTTTGTGCACTTCAAAGACCGTAAAACTCCTGCTTCTTCCTTTTTTTTATTTTTCCTTCTTCCCTTTTTATGCTTGAAACAAAGCAGCCCTTGCTATTCTTTTTTTTTGTTTTTGCAGATTCCGAGGGTTATATCAACAGGCAACCTCTAAAGAATCACAATGCAAACTCGCCAGAAAAACCCACCTTGGAAAAGTTTTTCTTTTTTTCTTCAAAGATTCTGCTACAAAGAAACCCAGGCGGGAAAGCGAATGTGCCCCGTCTTATCATCCGCTGCCACTGCACAGATTAGCGCCCAACGGAATAGAAAAAGGTTGTGAAAGAACGGAGGGGAAAAAAGGGAAAAGAAAAGCTGCTCTGCACTATTAGAACAGACAGTTGCATTAGCTTTCTAATAAGGAGCGACAGACCAATACCGCGCCCCGCAAGAAAAGACCAAAGGAGTGTTCGCTCGGTCGCGGTTCAGGCAGCAAGTCATTCCAGTGTCATCAGCCTGCAGACCGGAGCGCTGCGCATTCAGGGCCATAGATTTAAAACCTGCATTTTTCAAAACGACGCCATCTGCTGTTTCAAAGTGCTGAGTGTTGTTAAAATGCGGAGAATCTGTAGGTCGGCTTGAGACGGTGCTTGTTCCAACTGCGTTTACTCCAAAGTTAGTTCAGTCCACGCACCACACCAGACGTCGCACCATAGATACAGACAGCATTGCGTCATAGAAGGGGGCGTGGCTTCAACTTTAGGCAGAAAACTTTATTTTCTGCTGGAATATGAACTTATTTGTCACACATAAATAAAGTTGAGTGTAAATCGGGCCCATATGGATATTTTCTTGCAGATTGTTCAGTAGAAGTGGAAAAACGGCAGTCGTAGCGAGCGCTAGCCGTTAACGTTGCTAACATAATTATTTGCATGTTTACGAGCTGTTGAACCACTTTGCTCCTCTCCATGTCTCTGTATCTTTATCTGATCCACGTTCAGATGAGAACTTTATATAGACTCTTTCAGCCCATTGAAATACAAGTGAGGGGATAAAACTTTTAATGATAATGTTAAATTTCACTTTGATTAATGTGTTTGTGTCACTGTAATCTGCGGCTTAACCTACACATCTCATTGGAAATGGTTTATGCTAAAGCTAGGTAGGATATGATTAGTGGGGCATCTGAATCATGGAATCCAAAAAGAAGAGTTGGTTTTCTCAGTGAAAAATACTATCAAACTTCAACGTGTTTAAGGTGGAGGTAGCTGCCTCGGTTACTAACCATTATGTTCGACTTCAGGGAGATTTAACGGTGTTTTAAGATTTCACTGCTTTCCAAAAGACCCAAATCTTTGTGCTCAGTGGATTGTCAAAGTAAGACGGCCTCACCAAACACCAGGGTGTGTAGTCAGCACTTTGATAGTGAAAACTTGTTTCTTTGCCAAAGGGTAGACACTGACTTTTGCTAAATGCTGTACCAATGTTATTCCAGTGGAATAATCACACTAAGCAGCAGTGGCCTGCTGGTGTTTGGGAATGTCACCCTCGGCAGGTCCAGAGTGAAAACATAACCTGCCATGACCCAAGCAGAGTCGCGTCCCACAGCTCAGCACGGTCCGGTTAAAAAAACACTCTACAGACTCCGCTGGGTTGAGGAGAATGTCTCTCAGTGCACGGGAGGGATGAGCAGCTCACAGCCAAAACAAGTCCACTCGGCACTCGCACCTACTGTCTGTCACCATGCAATAGAAAGATCGTTGATACAGGGCAGATTACATCCTGTCCTCAACATCGCATGTAACTTCAAGATGTTTGAGGCAGAGGTTTAATATTTGATTGAAGTTCTTCTTTGTGCTCAAGGTAAGAGAGCTCCCTTTCTTGCCTCACAGTTTGGCGCACAGCCTGCAAATCTTACGCAATACAGGAGCATTCCGATCTAGTTTGACCCCTGGTTGTATGTATATAAATAAAAGGGGGCCAATAAAATACAACAAAACAAGGTATAACTATGTCTAGAGCAGACGATCAAAGTCGACTTTTATTTTTTATCTAGCTAGACACAACTAAAAATGGTGTGAGTAAAGTGGATATTGCTAGCCAAAAATAGAAAGCGACTAGAATTGTTTGAAATTTTAGGCAAATTGCCCAGAGGTCTTGAAAGTTATAGTTCTCTGCAGGCTCCCTCCATTTTGACAGGAAGTTCTACAGCCACCGGAGTAATTACACAGGAACGACATGTACACTATATGTTTTAGGGCTAGAGGGTTATGGCAATGTGGCAATATGACTGTACTCAGGAGAACCGGTTGTTTATGGAGCTTAGGGGGGTATGAAAGACGACAGACCAATAAGGTTTAAATACAGAAAATATTAATTATGCAAAGGAAAATTATGTGGAATTCAAACCACAAATAAAGTTCAGTTCAAAGAATAGATTCAGCAAACAAAGAGCGACCAAACAAATAAAGAAAAATGTTCATGTCATTTAGTGACTGGTTGAAAAGTTCAGTTGGTAATCCTTATCGGAGTAGTTGGAAAAAAAGCAAGTCCATAATCCAAGGACCCATGAGGTGTCAAAAACAAACAAAAGGTGGTTCCTACCAGCTCGCCATCAGTTCAGTTCATGGGAGTTTCAGGGTGTACAAAAAAACCTGACCTGGAAATAAGGTCAAAAACAGGGAAAAAAAGTCAGTTCACAATTACCGGGAACAAATCATTGTTCATTCATCATCATTATTGCAGCAATTCAGGCACTAAATTACGCAGTATACGTCAATAATCAAATCCTTTGGGCAATATGCTCAAAAACTCATTCGAAAGTTACATAGCACAACATGCCGTCAACGCTACGAGCGCTAGGCTACTAGCATAACAATCGGCCAATGTGTATCACAATCAAGGCCATACTAAAAACAAAGAAATACTCATCGGCATAATACAACTGCCGAATGAAAGGCAACAAGTCATATTTATTATGTAAGCAGTATGATTCATGGATTGGACCTAGAAGGCTTTAAAGTTAAGACTCAAAACAAAACTAGCCGCTATCATAGCAGAGCTATGCATGGAAATAGGCAGAAGCGGAACTTTGTAAAAAACAATAACTGAAGTTATTATGCTGCTGGAATCACACACGTTATAAAAACACGTTGGTGAAAGTCAGATCTGAGATGGATTGTATCAACAGCTTATTTTAGAGGCATTAAGTCAAGGTAGAAGCCTCTTGAGATCTCAGACCCAGACGCCAAGTTATTCCTCCCCCCGCTCCCGCACACAGTGGGAGCGGGGGGAGGAGTGAAGGAGGAGCAGCCTACCTGCGTACCCCTTGACTTTTATCATTCCCAGGTTGTCGGTGGGAGCAAATAGGGGCCGAACATGATGGGGGTTACAATTTATTTTTGACGGTAATCCTTCTCAGAAGCTTTGTCTCCAAAAAAGGTCCAAGAAGAAAATTGTCCAAGAACAGACCAAACATGAGTCTCTAATCAAACACGTTGCTCGGTGAGTGCCTTGTATGGAAAGCGACACTGAAACGAACACATGGCCTATACTGCTCTGATCTTTATTTTATTTGATAAGATTTTTTTATAAGTTTAGAGCACTGCAGGTTTGTTTTGTTTTGCATTGTGAGCCCAGAGGCACAGTTTATTATAAACCAGCTTCGAAAGCATTGCCAATTTTATTCTGGGATTATAAATACATTTAGGCTATTTTATTTCAACCAACATTTTCTTCTATATTGCACTTGCACCGTGAACTGAACCGTGAGATAGCTGAACCATTACACCCCTAATGTCAAATGAAAAGCTTCGGAAGCCGCGCCTTGAGAGCACATAAGATCGTATGAGACTATTCACATCCTGCCCACACACTGTTCCCTCCACTGTTCACAATCATGCAGGTACAAAGGGAGCTGCCAGGGATTGTCACGCCGAAACAAATCTCTCATCAAAAACAGCACAAATTAATAATAAAAGCGCACCGAGGTCTGTGTTTTTTGCGCAGGAGCTCGACATCTGCAGTTCTGGTTGTGCGTTGTTCCTCCGGTCTGCAGATTGAAACTCCCACCCTCCCGCCAACACACCACGCAAGTCTATTCTCCTCACATCAGATAGGCCCACGGAGGCAGTGGAAGCGTGTCATCGGTTTAGCGCGTACAGTATTAATTATCCCGCGCGTTTCCCTGACCTGGCTTGTACTGATAATCTACTTCCCGCAACCCTCTCCTCTGAATGGAGCAGCTTATCGTGGGCTAAAGTCGAGCCCTTTAGCACCCTGCTCTTTTTTGTCCAATGGGCCCCCGTGATTTATGAGGTCGGGGATAATATTGCGGGAGCGTCCGGAGAAGGAAAAAAAGTCCCTTGAATGTGCTGGAGGAAGCGTGTAATGATGGAGGTGAGTGCTCATGGTATAGAAGAGGTGCTCAGGCTTGACCTTTCAGAGATCACTCAAATGCCCGATATAATCCTTTCAGAGAGCTTACGTTTTCAGCTTTGTTTTGACTCCTTCACCCCCCCCCCCCCCTCTTGTATGTTCGCGGAGAACGTCACGAGGCAGTTTGTGCGCTCACGAATCATTCATGTTCATGGATCCGAGGATTTCTCATAAATTACTCAACGTTTCCGTGAGGCATTGAAAAGCATTTACAAGTCATTCAAAGGAACAGGCCACCGTTTTTCCATACAGAGATATGTTCTTACCTGAGCTTAGACGAGTTGATGCGTACCTGTCTGGTCTTTGTGCGTGTGCTCAGTCAGAGAAAGACCAAAGATGTTGTTCGCATGTGGGCTCTCCCAGCATATTCCTATAGCTCCAAACGGGGGTGAAGTTGGAAGCTACCAAGCTCTTCCACGGGCACGCACAAAGATCAGACAGGTGTGTTTAACTTGTCTAAGCTCAGGTAAGAACATATCTCAGTATGGAAAAACGGTGGCCTGTTCCTTTAGAGGTGCATTATGCAACTTTGTATGTGGAAAAAAATATGGATATTTAGATATCGCTTGTTTGTAGTTTTCTGGTTTTCCAAACACTTGATCCTGGAGTGTCCTAAAGACCTCTGTGATGGAAAGTAAAGACACCATGGCGCCTTTACTTTCCATCACAGTGGCCAGGATCAATTATTTGGACTCTCCCACCGGAAAACTTACAAAACAATTGACCCTATAGCAGTATAGAGACCAACGTGATAGAAAGAAAAGATGCCACAAGGTCAAATACACACAAATATAAACTTTTTTTTTTTTTTTACATTCAAAAGTTGCATAATGCACCTTTAATAGTTACTTATGCCATCATTATGTTTTAGGGGCTGTTGCTCAGTGCGTGTTCAAGCTGCTGCTGTTGGCGTTTGTCAGTCGCCAATTCAGATTCATGGCTGCCTTTTTGGGGAATCGGATCCAGTCATTAAATCTGATTCAGTCTGAGACTCTCTAAATCCCTGGATCAGCTACCAATACTGATACTGAATATCGGGTCGGGACATCCCTAAAAAATAGCTGATTTGATGCCACTATAAATCCAAAACTTTTTGACATTTAAATACTAGTATCTACTGCTTGGCTGTTGTTTTGTGAAGGGATTTAACAATGATGCAATTATGAAACTGTTTTGTTTTTATGTAAAATTCCCATTTTAGCCTGTATACTCCTTAACATTACCTTCTAATTTAACATTCAAAGCTAAAAATGTAATATATAATGACATGTATTACATGAAAATATTGGTATAGGCCAGCATGATGTGTCACTATATCGGATCAGGAGCTAATAAAAGCGGATTGGGGTGTCCCTACTGTTTTAACAGCCGAAGTTTGATGAAAATACAACATTGTAGTTCAAATCACATCCAACTGCAGTTTTAATTGACATTACACACCATTTTTTGCTTTAAAGTTGCCCGTTTTATCCAATTTGATTAGGAACATCGGGGTATGTGTTGCAGACAATTCAATCGCTTAATAAACGTAACACTTTGAAGACATTATGACAGCACTAGCATTGCTTGGCTTGATCTGCTAGATTTGACTGATCAATATTCACAACTAAAGGGACTAGACAGTGTTTAAAATGTTAAAATTATGTATTTTCCACCCCTTACATGCTCCAGCAATGATGTGTATTGTGAGCCCAGACCTGCTCCTCGTGAGCAAGTAAGTACTAAAATGAGCAATTGAATATGATTATTCTAATTACTAAATATACAAGTGTGTGCTGCAGTGACTCCCTTGAGAAATCTATTTTTTAAGAAGCGAGTGCTTATGTTTAGCTTGAGGCTAATGTGTACTGAGTCTGATAAATTGAACCACTGAAACCAGATATCTCATATAAAAAAAAGTCGGGTGTTTTATGATGTAAGCCCAAAGTTGTACCGGTTTTGGTACACATGTATCATTGCAATTCATCGGAATGTACAAGAAAATGCTAAGCGGCTAATGCAAGCTGTTGTTGCTAATGGCTAACGTGGTCATGTTTTTCATGGCCAGTGTTAGCACTACATTTCAAAAGCACGTGCTCTTCGCAGAATGAAATGTTTTGTATTTGATATAAATACTGCCTAATTTTCAAATAACAATACATTGATTTGGTTAAGAAAGATAAACGGAGGATTCAAATAGATTGTTTTGCTCAGCCCAAATATGACACTTCAGTGACCCCGGTGCTGTTTGACTGGTCAGCATGGTGCCTTTTCTTCCCATCCCAGCAGCCTCTCGGGAGCTCCAGGATCAATGGTTTCTAGGGTTTCTGGTAGGTTTTCACTGCTGATGGAACCATCCCCATTATTACGCATATATTGCATACGAACAATTGATCCTAGTGGCCACCGTGATGGAAAGTAAAGGCGCCATGCTGACCACCCCAACAGCCATTGGGTCACCTAAATTATTACATTTGCGTCTGCAATGACGCACACACACCAAAGCAGAACACTTGTGTAACATTTCTGTGAGGCTACTTTCAAATGTGGGTGAGGTTTGAGTTCATAAGAAAGTACAGAGACTTCAGTAAATATTCAGAAACAGGATGGATGCCAAAAAGATCTTATCCACTTCATCATTCAGCTGCTTAAAGCCTCATGGAGAGCAGCAGCTGAAGCACTGGAGACGCTGCATCATTTCTCTCACTTCCAACACTATTATACATTTTAATAGGGCTGAGGCTGCGGCTTATTTCCCTTACTTCCTTATTTTATATTTTTGTGTAAATATAAGACCTATTATGTTTGAAAATGGCCAGATTTCCCGATATTTACAAAAAACAATTTTTATTTTGTTGTTATATTTGTAATTCAGAGAGGAATTTAAGCTTGTATAAAAATCCAAAGTGGAGTTTTTTTCTCAAAACTCAACTTTTAGAAAAAAAAAAAAGGCCCTAAATTGTAATAACGCACATTCAAATATACTTTATCCAACAAGTCCTCCAAATCCATACGACACAAGTGGTCGTTTGTCTTATCCCTGAATTCCGACCATATAAGACGTTTGCTAAAACAGCGCCCCCAAGCTCCCATTGAGGGTATGTACATTACATTTAACCCGATTCAGAAACAACTTTATTTTACGTAGTGTTTTTGACCATTTGCGATGACGATTCCAAAACTCAAACGCAAAGAAATAAATCACAAACTTGCAAAATTAGCCCCACATGCAAAAAGTAAAGCAGGCCCAGATCTTCAGCCCTGCCACCCCTGTGGAGGAACTGAACGTCCAGCTGTGCCAAAGGCTCTCCAAGCGCGCTCTGCTTTATTACGCATCACACCTCCCCAACCGCAGCAGTGGCTCCCATTCACCGCTCTCATATTATATTATATTATTATATGTGTAGGCGAGGTTATCGCCATTTTACTCACAACAACAGCGACACCAAAGCATTACTTACCATTGATGTCTTTGTGAGTCCTTCTTCTCCTCCATATGCGTCACTGCCAACTCCATATCTCTCCTGTCACTTCCATCTCTGTCCTCAAACGTCCTCGTGTCTCAGACTCCGTGTCACCCGTGTGTCCGGGGACCGCGCCCAGCCTCGGATCCCACGCCGGGTTCCAGTGCGTATGATGCGGGGAAACACCTCTCGTCACTCCGACAAAGTCGGGCCTCGGCTCCGGTGCTGTTCTCCACAAAGTCCCGCGTCTCTTTCAGAGTTCCTCTTGAGAACGTGGTGTCAAATGTCCGTGATTAAACTGATGTGGTTAATTTCTCCGCAGTTTAAGATAATTTAAAGATTTAAAGATAAAACATATAAAACATTACAGCTGTGTTTAGCTCGCGTGTTTTTGAACTAGATTTGACGGAAACTCGCTCTGTCCAATGAAAACACGTGTATGTATTTACCGCAGCAATAACTATTCTTTCTGGGATCCATTTATTTGTATTTTTAACTGTTATTTGAGTTTTATCACAATTTTTACTCTTATTCAAGTAATATTATTTTGAAGTATCTGCACTCGAGTGTATAGTTCTCTTTTTAGTGAGTAAATCTGCAAGCGGCAAACTGAAGAAAAAAAATGAAAATGAATCAAATTATGAGAGTGGTGAATGGGAGCCGCTGCTGCGGTTGGGGAGGTGTGATGCGTAATAGCGCAGAGCGCGCTTGGAGAGCCTTTGGCACAGCTGAACGTTCAGTTCCTCCACAGGTGTGGCAGGGCTGAAGATCTGGGACTGCTTTACTTATTGCACGTGGGGCTAATTTTGCAAGTTTGTGATTTACTTCTTTGCGTTTGAGTTTTGAAATCGTCATTTCAAGTGGTCAAAAACACTACGTAAAAAAAAGTTGTTTCTGAATTTCTGAATGTAATGTACATACCCTCCATGGGAGCTTGGGGGCGCTGTTTTAGCAAACGTCTTATATGGTCGGAATTCAGGGATAAGACAAACGACCACTTGTATCGTTTTCTGTTGGAGGACAGTCTCACTTTATTTTAGGGATGTCCCGATCCAATATGTGACCAGACACAAAAACTCATTTATATCTCATTTAGATAAAGCACAGGGGGGAGAAAAGGCAAAAAGCAAGAATGATGTGCCATCAAAGAAAAAAAAAAGGGTAAAAAAAACAGGTAAGATATAAATAAATGTAACTTGCATAAATCCACTTCTCATAGAGCCGACCTCTACAGCAACTAGCAACACGATGACAACTAGCAACATTATCCCAACACTCACATTTGACCAGAGGGAAAGAAGAACGCACACACGGTCATTAGTGCCATAGACAATAACTACGTTGTATTATCCGTAACCTGCACACACGGCTTACGACCAAAAACAAAACGCAAACAAAAGCAACCCACTGAACACAGCACGTTAGCTTACAGCACAACAATGACCTCATCAAAAAGCAAACAGACACAATGGCACAGCGGCCACCAGCGAAAATCAACAAACTTTCACTCACCCGTCTGAAGTAACCTTAGTGAGCCTTCTGCTCAGCAAACTCATTCACTATTGTGATGAAAGTCTGTTTCGTCGCTCAGTTATTTTCAATGTAGAGTTATACAAATCCGCACTAAATCCTTCTGTCTCAAAACACGCTCTGAATGTGAGTTGGCTCGGGAAACGTAATGGTCAGCAGGGGGCGCTGTGCATGCTTACAGTCAGGGCATCATCAGTCTGGAAAAGTTCACTGGTTTCACACAGAAAAACAAACTTCTGTAGTAGTATTCCAGTGTGAAGTGGCCTCCGTCAGCCACATAAGCGAAGCGTTGCATAATAATGAGGCCACACACACAATGACACGCCCCCACGGCGTGCGCTATGTCTCCGATAAAACAAGTGGTGAGGCTTCTTCGTGATCGCAACAGAAAACAGAAAATCCCCTATTTAAAAAACAAAACTCTTCTTTCTCGATTTGTGGGAAACTGCGTCAGCCGACTTGTGTCCCTGGATTCCACATTGGAGCACATATTCAGTATCGGTATCGGTAGTTGATCCGGGCATTTTGAGAGCATCGAGTGGATTAGAATGAATGACTAAAAACGGCCGTGAATCTGTGGTGCCTGAATTGAATATTTACTTGGAAAACGTTATAGAAAGGCTTTAACAGACTAATATAGAGCATAAAATATATTATTAATATTCACTGCCCTAAAAGTTTGGAGTCACTTAAAATGACCTTGTTTTTGAAAGAAAAGCATTTTTTGTTTTCAAAGATAACATTAAATGAATCATAAATACAGTCTAGACATTGTTAATGTTGTGAATGCCTATTCTAGCTGTAAACAGTTGATTTTTAACGGAGTACCAACATACATGTACAGAGGCAGCAATCATCGCTCCAGTGTTCTATTGGAACACTGTGTTAGCTTATCGTGTTAGAGGCTAATTGATCATTTGAAAACCCTTGTGCAATTATGCTCGCACTGTTGAAAACTGTTATGCTGATTAAAGAAGCTATAGAACTGGCCTGGGTGACCACAAATGTAAGAACAGTAGTGTATATAATATAGAATGATATGTATCGTGTTTTTTTTTTTTTTTTTTGTGTTTTTATAATACAGAAAGACATAAAGCATGAAGTGTTAAATGGACAGGACACTCCTCCACCCGTCGCCATCACTGTGCCAGTTTACACTGTATCTCTGGCACGTGGATTTTTGCCACTGGAGTCTCCCAAAAAGGAAATGACCATATTTGGATATACAGAGTATTGTCGGTTGCCTTACGAGCAGCACGTGGATGCCAAACATTGTCATCATTTATGCATTAATTTATCATAAACAAGCAGCAACTTCCTTCTATCGCATTACAGCTGCGTTCTTTGCCTTTTTTCTACAAACTGCATTTGTAATTTTGGTGTTACACATTTGTTTTACTGGATACTTTTGAACATCGTTGCTGTGTTTTTGTGAGGTTCAGTGGATTCTTTACTGCAGAGAGTCTGTACTAGCCCTGAAGGACCCACGTTTTATTTTTTTAATAAGTAAACAAACAGCTAGCTTATGAGCTAAAGACATTTGAGACCTACTAATGTATTTTCTGAAACACTGAAATGGCACCAAGGACCCCCCACAGCTGCAGTACTGTGGGGGCGTCACGAAAGGCGCTACAGGAAACGGAAAAGGGACAAACGAGGAGGTATCCGGGCAAGACTCACAGCTAAGCCACACTAATCTTCTATCCCAACTATTGTTCTGACGAATGTTCGTTCACTGGAGAATTAGACAGATTAGGAGGTGGTGGAGGAGCTGACCAGTGCAGGACACCATGCTCTGAAAAAGGGACAAACTCAGGAGGCGCTGCACCATTTCAGAGGATCAGAGGAGCACTGAAGGCAGTATACGGCTCTCTCAGTCGCAGCGGCTCAGGACTGACCCAACTCCTGAATGCACTTTTGTTGTACAATTGTATAATGACAAATAAAGCACATTTGTGAATATCTGTGTGAAAACAAACTGGAGCGCCATGACTCGAGAAAAAAGAAAAGTGGAGAAAACATCATAAAATACATTTCGTAAAAGCAAGATGCTAAGGGAGGACACAAGGCAAAATTTACAGTTTAAACCAACAATGTGAATCTTGGAATGTGTCCAATCCAGTTCCTATAGTCTCCTTTCAGAATCTTAAAATGTACCAAAAATGCACTGACTGGAGCTTGTTGCATATTCATGAATATTCTCTAATGAAATGTTTTACTTTCAATTTCAAACCTATGAGGCTATCTATCAAAACACGGACAACCTCATCAGCCTCTGAACATGAAAGAGACGGCCTCCCCCCCCCCCCCCCCCCCCGTGATAGGCAGCTGCTCCCGGAGAAGTGCACTCGGGGAAAGTGCCGTGGACGAGCGGTAAACACTGGCCGACCGGGCCGAGCGATCGTGCAAGATCTGAGAGCCTTCAATTACGTTCTCCGCAGGTGTCCTCCCTAGAAAACGGTGCGAGACGCCACGGCCAGAGCGCGGCGAGGAGAGGGGAGCTGAGCGGAATCCCAACACCTGCCTCCGTGATCTCATCAGCATGCCCCCCCTGCCACCAGTAGCTTTTAGTCACTGTGTAAAAGAAAAAGAGATGGCACAAGCGAGGGAGGACTAAGACTGTCAGGTCCTCTGTCCACCTACAGTGATGCTCAACGCCGCACTGCACACAGCTGTGAAAAGAGCATCATATTGGCACAAATGGTGGGGCGGGGGAGAGGATTAGGATTGCTGTTTTGTTTTTTGTTTTTTCAGAAAGATGCAGGAGAAACATACGAAAACACAAAACAAACCAACCAACACGGGAGATTTTTGCTGCAATGTGTGAAACAGTAACGTACAGCAGTCATAAAAAAAAGCTTGTGAGAATTGCAGCACAAGATTTTCGTTCATTTCAATTTATTTTTTTAATATCTTTATTTGAATTGGGACAGTGCACATTAATCAACATGTGTTTCCTCAACATGTAAATGTGCCGGAGTTAGCCATATAGGCTAATTTTCATCCGTAGTCCCATGGCAGGTTGATGTCATGACAGATAGGACAAACACAGGCACAAACATACAGCAAAAACATCATCACAGAGACATAAAAAGACAGTGAATGATGAATGACAACATTAAATATGTAAAAAGTAGCTACATTTCATTCAAATTAAAAGTTTGAGACTTTTCGTACCGGATCAGAATGACCTGCGGACGTCAGTGAAATTTAAATGACCCCAGGATGTCGGTAATTTTCATGGGCATTCGCAGGAGATGAACAATGTCAATAATTCACTAATTCTTACCGATGCGAGCGCTAACTCTCAGGTTTGTTTATGTGAGCTTTGTCATAGCGAGAAAAGCTTTTTCTCTCAGCACGGTGCACACTACGATGAACACATAACAGAACCTTCCTTTCTTCTTTAATCCGTTCGCTCTGGAACAGTCTCCTCCATCTAAACTTTGCACCAAAGGCATCCAAACTTTCCCTCAGTCTCCATGTTGGTCTGTCTATGACAATGGGGCTGTACTTCGGGCTCACATGTTTTTCCTCTGTTATAGGCCCCGCCCGAAACGAGCAGATTGGGAAGATGTCTTACGCCAAACCGGATGTGCGTCAGTGTCCGCCATGATAAGAAGCGTCCGAATTGGGCGTCAGTTAGGAAGGAGTTAGGGAAAGAAGCCTGAATGCTAACTATCTTAGCTACATTAGCATAGTGAATCGTGCACACCCACTGTTGATTGACAGGTGCACATTTAATGATAAAATAAATAAATAAATAAGACTCTGCACAAGCCAAACTTCATAAAAGTGACAAAATACATGTTGTCGGTTGTTAGACGTTTATAATGACGGTTGTTAGACGGTTATAATGACGGTTATAATGACGGTTGCTAGACGGTTATAATGACGGTTATTAGATGGTTATTAGACGGTTTTAATGAAGTTATAATTATGGTTATTAGACGGTTATAATGATGGTTATTAGACAGTTATTAGACGGTTTTAATGAAGTTATAATTATGGTTATTAGACAGTTATAATGACGGTTATTAGACGGTTATAATGACGGTTATTAGACAGTTTTAATGACGTTATAATTATTGTTATCAGACCGTTATAATGGCGGTTATAAGATGGTTATAATGACGGTGAGGAGCTCAGTTACCCGGGAGGAGCTCGGAGTAGAGTCGCTGCTCCTTCACGTCGAAAGGAGCCAGCTGAGGTGGCTCGGGCATCTGTTCCGGATGCCTCCTGGTCGCCTCCCGCGGGAGGTGTTCCAGGCATGTCCTAGTGGGACAAGGCCTCGTGGAAGACCCAGGACACGGTGGTGGGACTATGTCTCCGAGCTGGCCTGGTGTCGCCTCGGGGTCCCCCCAGAACAGCTGGAGGAGGTGTTTGTGGATCGGGCAGTTTGGGCATCTCTGCTGAGACTGCTGCCCCCGCGACCCGGCCCCGGATAAAGCGGAAGAAAATGGATGGATGGATGGATATAATGACGGTTGCTAGACGGTTATAATGGCGGTTATTAGACGGTTATAATGACGGTTATTAGACGGTTATAATGATGGTTATTAGACGGTTATAATTATGGTTATTAGACAGTTATAATGATGGTTATTAGACGGTTATAATGATGGTTATTAGACGGTTATAATGATGGTTATTAGACGGTTATAATGATGGTTATTAGACGGTTATAATGATGGTTATTAGACGGGTATAATGATGGTTATTAGACGGTTATAATAATGGTTATTAGACGGTTATAATTATGGTTATTAGACAGTTATAATGATGGTTATTAGACGGTTATAATTATGGTTATTAGACAGTTATAATGATGGTTATTAGACGGTTATAATGATGGTTATTAGACGGTTATAATGATGGTTATTAGACGGTTATAATGATGGTTATTAGACGGTTATAATGATGGTTATTAGACGGTTATAATGATGGTTATTAGACGGTTATAATGATGGTTATTAGACGGTTATAATGATGGTTATTAGACGGTTATAATGATGGTTATTAGATGGTTATAATGCACACCACTCCACTGCACGTTGTTGTGTTCTTGACTCCGTGTCAGGCATTATAATCGTCTAATGCTCATTGTTTAATCCTTACTTATATATAAGTCTATAACTTAGGTCTGTTCAAATTAATGCAGCTCTGTGTCAGCCCTCTCCTCGTATTGATCAGCGTCTGTCATGATCTGAGTGAGTGACAGGTGAATTTGACGATTCACTACAACTAAATCATGGTATAAAATTGGTTCAAAGACATAATTAATGGGTAGATAATAGTTCACCAATTGTTAATTCAACAACAACCAAAAATATATATATCATGTTGTATTTATGTTTATTTCATTTTTGAAAATACCCCAAATTTCCAAGTTAAAGCTGTTAAAAGTTTTTGAAAAATGTCCGGGCATGTATTGGGTTTTCTGTGGCAAGTGTAGCATCAAACAGAGCAAAGCCCCGAGTCCTCGTTATAGGGGAGATTTTGTTGTGTTGTTCATTACTCGGTTGGAAAGATTTTCTCTGTTTTCTTTTTTACCTCAAAGTGATCAGTGGGACTGCTTTCTCACTAAACACCGTGTTCCCCAACATCTCGCTATATTAAAACTTTAATTAGGCCGGAATGAGCAACTGTCTGTGATGCTTAATTTCCCGTTTACTCATGTACGACCAAGCCAGTGGAATTTTATTAAGCAACGGTACACTTCTGCTGCTGGAAAAAGAGCCGCGCCACATAAATAAATACAAATAATGTGGCTGTGCAGAGAAAGGGCGAAGGCAACTCTACAAATGCAAGTAAGATGCAGCGCTAAGAAATGAGGCTGTAAACATTTTCAAAGGAAACAATGACTAGATTTTGTAAGTAAGCAAAATGAATAAATAATCACTTTACATGTATTGTTTACAGACTTGAGGTGAATGGTTTTTGACGAAGGTGATACTGCACCTTCTATATTGAGCTTGTGCATGTTCCAACAATGTCCTAATTGTTGCTGGCTGCAAGTTACCTCGGCTCAGTTACCGCTCTCCTACTTTTTGCTCTTATCTTTATTTATAGACGTGTTTTGTTTTGTTTTTTTCTTCAACTAGACTATACATTGTGCATTTGTGCACATGGGAAGCTGCTTTTGTTGCACTTTTCCCTTTTATTTGTGATGTCTTCGGCACTTTTGGGATCAGCGTCTCTAAGAGGACTTCCTTCTTGTTGTTCTTGTTGCCACGGTGACACACCGTAAAAGAAGGGCCAAAGTCGCCTCCACCTTCTGAGGAGACTGAGGTCCTTCGGAGTGAGCAGGCCTCTGCTCAGGACTTTTTATGACTCTGTGGTGGCCTCTGCTCTCCGCTACGCTGCCGTGTGCTGGGCCCCGGGCAGCACAGAGCGGGACAAGAACAGACTGAACAAGCTGGTCAGGAGGGCCAGCTCCGTCCTGGGCTGCCCCCTGGACTCTGTGGAGGAGGTGAGGGACAGGAGGGTGTTAGCCAAGCTCACCTCCATCAGGACAACACCTCCCACCCACTGCACGGGACTGTAGAAGAGCTGAGCAGCTCTCTCAGTGGCAGACTGAGACACTCTCAGTGCAGGACGGAGCGCTACCGCAAAGCCTTCATCCCCACTGCTGTCAGACTGTACAATAAGACTGTGAAGTAACATGTGCAATACTCTCTGTATCAGCTGCACTTTATTAACTCTGAGTGATCTTCTTGAACGCCGACTGTAACAAGTGACTTTCTCCTTTGTGAGATCAATAAAGGATTATCTTATCTTATCTTAATGTGTAGAATGAGCTCAGACCTATTCACCACAACTGCCTCTAAAATCCTGTGCTGTCACTCAAAAAGGTCATGCACGAGCTTAATACAGAAGGTGCAGTTACACGTATAACCTGAGGTGGCAGTAGTGAGCATAAAATGGCCAACTTGCATCTAGCCTCTTTAAGTGTTAGCAGCAGATATGAGTGTGGACATATCACATAGTGCGATAGAGCAGTGCCAAAGGATGGAACAGGTTATTACATTCATGATACAGAGTTATTGGGTCTTGCGATGCCCCACTTTGGGAACCACTGGATTAGAGCAGAGCCTTTTAAGTAAGGTAGTAAATAAATGATTTTCCTCTGAAATGATGGTGAAATATGGGCCTGTTCAAAACAAGCCTAAAGTGAATGTCCTCTATACGCCGTGGTTGGCGCTACTAGCAACAGCACACACACACACACTTGGGCCACAAACAGATTTCGTTCCCCAAAACTTACTTCCCTCGTCTCTTTCAAAACAGCCCATTAGCTTTCCCTTATATAACGAAGAATTTTTTAAGAACTTCATGGAGATTCCCGCCGGTAATTTCCATCCCTTTTGGACTCCGCTGAAAAAGACCCATAACCGTACACTTGATTGCCTGGCCACCTTGAGATAAGAACATTCTCAACTCTAGCCCCGCAGTGAGCTCCCAGCTGCAGCCTCTGCCTTTCTTCTGCTTTTTTTTTTAAATACAGTAAGTGCAATGCAAGCCAATTATATACATGAATGTGCCAGCTCTAACAATGCGCCGACTGGAATATTGATGATGCGGCCTTTGAGTGTGTTATTTGAATTTACATTTCCTCCGGGGGATATGCTGCCGCGGCATACAAAGCAGCTGGGAGTCGGTCATTTTGGAGAGGTACTGTGGGCTACTGTGCGTAAAGGACCCAATGATTCGGAGCTAAAAGTGACATAAAATGTGGTTCCAGTGTATCGGGATTCAGTTCGCAGTGTACACTTTAGACCAGTCCAGGAGCGTTGAGAGAATGCCGGAGATCAAGTGCTAAACTTGCTAAATTACAGTTTGAAGAGCCAACAACAATGGGAAATCTGGTTGTTTGCAGAGGACCATGTTTCATTACTTTGTCCAAACGGAGATACATATTAATGCATACAATATTGTGATTAAGAAGACGTTTAGGCCACACTTGTTATTGTTATGAACTTCTTTACCACTAATTTGGAATGCAAAAAAAAAACACTTTGCAAATGCCCACAGCGCGGAAAGACAGAGCTCAACATCTCCCGGGCTATTGTGATCTTTTCTTTCTTATTCCTGCTGTGATTATAAAATGTAGTGATTGAATACTGTGATGTATTTCTCTGATATCAAGACAAGAAAGTAACTGTATCCAAGATGCCTTAACATGAAAGAGTAACTGTACTCATCAACTGTATCCAGTAACAGAGTAACTGGATAAGTACGTATTTAGAATACGTACTTAGAACATATTTAGAATACGTATTCTTAATACTTATATTTAGTTACTACCCAGCACTGCCCATCAACCACATTTAGGTGAGGTCAAAGCCTAGTTTGAAATCGACCTTCATGCTTCTCAGCAAGAAGGTCCCGGGTTCGATTCCCACCTGGACGGGCCCGTGTGGAGTTTGCATGTGCTCCCCGTGTCTGCATAGGTTTCCTAAAGGTACTCCAGTTTCCCCTACCACTAAAAACATAGGGATAAATGCCCCAGGGGAAACTGTAGCTACATACATAGTTTACCATCACGTGTGTGGAGTGAATAAAGAATAATCTCTGACACCATGTGGGTGACTTGTGTCATGTGAAAAGCGCTATATAATAAAGCTTCCATTCCAATTGGTGCATAAAAATGATGTAAATCATATGCTGTTAAGTTTCTGCTTTTTGTGGGGTCGGACACACATCCAGTGGCCACTAAACATCATAATATAATATATTCATGTTAAGAAACAAGACAGTATATACAGTATATGCCAGACGTAACCATGGGCCTGGCTTCATATTTAATGGGGATAGAACGTCTGGGAAACAAAAGAACACATTTGCAGGAACAGGCTCAGAGCCTTGTCTTGTTCTGATGCCTTTTTTATTTTTTACATTCAATTTAATAACAATAGGTCTAGTTGAGCTGCCAATAACGATAATCAGTTTGACAAGACAGATTTAAAAAAAAATCAACAAACAATACAATTTCCTTCTATTTCAGTGTTCTCGGAAATGTTAATTATTTGAAGTTCTAAATGAAAGGTTGCAAAGCAACTGAACCCTTTGTGTTTCCTTTTGCGCTTCCCCCGAATTTGCTACCATTCTCTTGCAGCCCCTAATTGTGCAGTTCAAGGACTGTGGCTATTTTTGCTCATCTTCAAAGATGTGTTCTTCTTTTCTTGGGGATGAAAGCGATAATCTGCTTTCCAGTCACCCTCCAGCGCCGCTTCTCGGACCACACGGACGCCGGGCGAATGTGGAATGAGGCCGGCCTTCATGTCGGGGTGTCTGTCAGTCAACGCGCTCTCAGCATTTGCCTAATGAAAGCAGCGCGCTTGGTTAAGGCTAGAGTAAGCTGTTTCCCACGCAGACCGTATTAGAAGTATGCAAAACACATTCACTCAGCACGCCCTCTCAAGTCGGAATCTTCAAAAACACACACGGATCGCTTGTGGGGCTCTAATGATTAGCACTGGCTCGCTGTATGTTTTCATGCTGCTAGACATGCAAAGCAATGTTTTTACTTTTATCTTGTCTACCGCACCTGTAGCAATGGAGACCCTGGCACTAATGAAAGGAAGTATCACCAGTAGAAGGAGAGAGCTTGGGCTCACAGTGTTGCCCAGCATCTCCCATTATCCAATGAAGGGTGTCTCCCCTCCCCCAAATATGGAGGATAGCTATAGTGCATACTGTTGATTCGTTCCTGCATAGACTGCATAAATAGTTGCTGTCTTGGTTTACCATTGCAAACTTATTTTGTATTCAGGTTAGGAGTTTGGGTTCAAAGTAGGATTGGGGTCGGAGGCTTGATGTCGGAATCTGTCAAAGGAGGAGGATGCGGGGAACACTGGCTGCAATCTTAGGGTTTGGAGTTGGGGGCTGGCTTTAACACAAGATACTGAAGGCCGTTCAGTGGTTAGCGCTCGTTCTTCACAGGTAGAAGGTCCGTTTCCCACTTGGACGGGGCCTTCCTGTGCGGAGTTTGCATGTTCTCTCCGTGTCTGCGTTTCCCCTACCACTAAAAACATGTACAATAGGCCAGGAGGAATGAGAGTATGTTTGAGATTGAGCATGGGGGACGATGGATGGAAATTAGCCCAAGGCTACAATCCGGTCAAGCAGTCTGTTCACTTCACGTCAGTATCAGTATCAGTCACATCAGACACGGACTAGCGCGCTTTGGCCACAGCCAGAGGTCGGTCCCAAAACCTATACCTGGTCAGACCGGTTTGGCCCTGGCCTTTGTTATGGAAAAGCTCGACAAAGCAGTTGAAAGAGCCATTCGGCTGATACGCACCTGTATATGGAAAAGGAGCTCATGGCCCGAAAACCTGTGCCTGGTCAGCCCGGATTGGCTCAGGCCTGGGCAAAGAGGACCAGGCACTGGGCTGGGTAAGGTCTGAACCTACATTTTTAGCCAAAATGCAATCAATGCTTGCAGACATTTCCTATTATTACACGCTCCACCCAGATTGAACCAGGAAGGGCATCCAAATCTAATCAAATGTAAATGTTTTGCATCATATCACAACAGGAGTTACCTCACAGAAAGCAATATTACTGATTTACAAAAAGGAACAGTTTGGAAACTAGCAATGCCACGGACAATAAACCAAAACAAATGTAATGTGATATTTAAAACTGCCTGTATGAGATAGTCTCATACATGTTTTTGATTTAATGAAAAAACACACCTCTTTGCCCAAAGTTTTTCTTAATCACCAATGGGGGTCGATTAGAATGAAGTGGCATTGACACATCAAACCATTTGCACATGGATTATGAAAAGCAACTTTTTTCTTTTTTCAATTATTATTCAACAGCAAAAACTTTTTAATCAACATTTTTCAATTAACATTTTTCCACTGTGTTGACTTCTTTATTTACCTGAGCAGAGAGTTTACCAAGGTTTCCTGACATCACAAGATGAATCATAATTTGATGTAACGGGCCATTGTTCAAACCACACCATTTATGGGAAATTCAATAGATTTTTTAATTATACTTTTTACTGAAATCCCGTCTTGGCTTGTCTGTGCTAGTTTGCCGCTGGTCAAATCAATAGTTCCACATTACAGTCAATAATTCCACATTACATATTTCTTCCTTGATAAACTACTACAGACCCCTTTCACTTTCGTATTTGCAGCATGAATTTCTAATGAAAATACTTCCAAGTGCAAGGTCATAATAATACCCAAAGAAACATCCATAATTGTGTCGCCTGGGACCTGGTGTTATCTCCAATGAGCAAGATTGACAAGTAGATAAACAAATGAGAGAAACGCATAGTTCGTCTTTACCTGTGTGCAAAGACATGCAAAATAACGCTTAACTCTTCTATAAAGGATACAGATTTAAGAGCGTCTTCTGCATTTATGTGGCAGATTGTCAACACATTTCCTGCTGAACAGAAAGTAATAATAATGGTCCCTCTAATTTAGAGCGCACCTACCATAGAAATAATCTGGAAGTGCTGCCGGCCAGACTCCCAGGCTTTGCCAAAGTAGACCAAATGTTAACACGGCCTTGGTGACTTTACTAGAAGGAAAGCACAAGGTCAGATTCACAGTAGTCTTGGCAGCTGTGTAGTTTGCCGCTGTCCAGCCTCGTGTCCGCCGAGGCTGCTGGATGAGCTGTGCCTGAGGCGAGGTGTCGACTGGTGGAACCCAGAGCGCTAAACAAACCTCCAGAGCAGAGAGGTTAATTCTATGCCAAACAGCAAAAACTCAAGCCTGCTGAGGAGACTGGACATATTTCCATATCTGAGCCGTTTCAACCGTTTTCCAACCAGGGCTTTGTGAGCACTTAACCGGGAGTACGGAAAACAGGTACATGGATTGTGCTAGTATTATTAGCAAAATGTGCTATATTAGGCTTTATTCAGGCGTCTTGAGTTACTTCACAAAACCCTGGACTTAATATTTTTAATTTGAGATGGATGTAATGCTGTTAAGAATGTATATATAATGAGACGTGATATAATAGAGGTATGAGTTTGTTAATGTACAGTTTGCTATCAATAATTAGATATAATTAACAAAACAAAACACAGAAACAATGCTTTGCAAAGTCACGTTCAGTTTGTTCTGTTTTGGCTTATATAGATAGACCAATAGCTCGCAATCTTGTGGAGAGTTGAAGGGTTGAAGTTCAGTGGTCAGAATAAAACACAAATTAGCATTTTTATTACTAAACTAAAATTAACTCTTTGCATATGTACAATATGTGCATTTTTACATAATTTATGTGAATGCAGTTAGAATGAACATGCTATAATATGTACAACTGTAAATAAAATAGTTTCTAATTAGCTGTTTTATTAACCAATCAAAGTTTATTTCTAAAGCACTTTACAACAACACCAGGAAGACCAAAGAGCTTCACATAAAGAAAAAACATTTAGCAAACACAAAATATTTGTTTTATAAGCCGGTTTGATCTTTAATCTGGAGTTAAAAAGGGGCTGATCTGTGAGTTTTAAACGTTAACTATGTATCAATCGTGTCTGTGAAGGCTCTTAGTCGTACAGGAGTTGTCCATCTTTAATAAAGGTTCTTGAGTCATCTTCTGCACACTTCAACTACAGAGTACAGAAGATGACTCAAGAACCTTCATTGAAGATATATTCATCTTGTTTTCATCAGTTCAGAGATCCAACATTGATCAAAATAAGAGCACTTCATAATCCAGTAGCTAATAATCAAAATATGCCATTTCTAAATGAAATTACTTGAGCACTTGGGATCAAAACATTCAAGCAAATTCTCAGAACAGTCGTCAAAGCTGCGCAGAAAATACATCCCACAAAACTAGTTTTCCATGGAAAGTAATCAACAGAAACTGATTGCTTTGTAGGCAAAAGTGACCACAACGCACAAAAACCAGAGCGGCAGAATAAAACGAAAGGTCGCTCCTAAGAAATGAATTATTTATTGATAATTCAGCTTGTGTGTAAACTTGTAAATGTAAATTAATATTTAATCAGTAGACGCAGTGCTTTTCATGCTTCAGACGCACATAAACAACCATTAAGGCTCAATGGAGCTTTGAACAGGTCTCAACTCTACCAACAAATTCAGATTTACTCACTACCAACGTAAATAATGAACCCACTCACTGTTGAAGATCAGTCAAATGAGAAAAACAAAAGGTGCTTCCAGCTGAGCGCTTTGGAGTTTAGCTCAAGCAGCGTAAAACGACGAATTCGCGAGCAACTACACGACCCAAACCCAACCCATGGCACGCGTACATCTTGGAAAAATAAATAATAATCAAACCAAAAAAAACTCAAGACTTAAGGATGACGGCGGCCAACGCACGCCACAACCAGCAGTGGAGGAGGGGACGGAGGAAGTGACGGCTTGGAAACCTTTGGCGTTCTAGACAAAGGCACATCGGTACCCGTCCCATGAAAACTATAAACAAGCTTAGCGAACGCTGTGATATCGTCTGAAACTCCTTGTGTTCTTGGTGTAAGAAAACAGCATCTGAACAGCTGTATACTTGCGCTGATTCGGGTGGTCCAATCAGATAACAGGATGGCCCCACTTAACCCAATTCCCTCCTCGATCAAGTCGATTAATGGCCCGGTCACAGTGAACAAACTCTCTGATAGTGCAGCCTTTGAAAAACATAGCCTTCAGCTCCGCACTCCACCCTGACTTCAGGCAAAGCGAGGGATTATGAGAAAGTGGAGTCTTTGGAGCTTCCACATTGTTTGATTGTTCCAACAAAATGTTATATTTGACAACAAGCAGAATGAGGCTAAGTGGTGACTGCTTTTACGGTCAATGTTGAACAAGAATTCTGCTAGGACAATTCTGCCAAACACTATGATGCAATTAAAATACAATTATGTTTTACACAAGTCCTGTTTTGAAGTCTGCATCCATTAGGGCTGGGACGATACACTTGTCACGATTCGATACTTATCACGATACAGCAAGTAAGTAAGATTCAATGAATTTTTATTTGTCAAACCATTTGTGAATGATTTGAAACTACATTTCTCTCATCCTTGATTGTGGAGTGGGGGGGTGGGGTAGAGGGGTGGTAGCACAGGGAGGGCAGGGAGTTCAGCTTCCTGATGGCCTGACAACAAACTAAACAAACAAACGTGGATATGAGAAAACAGAACTATTGAAAGCTTTCTCTTACGTTTTTTTAAATATGAAAATAGACATGTTATGCCTAAAAATGGTCAAAGTTGCCGATGTTTTCAGCGACGAATTCTAAATAATGGATAGACCCAGGTTTACATTGATTGTATTATTTAGTATGTATATTAGTTACAAAGATTTTTTTATTGGGGATTTTGGACATCATCTAAATTTCGCCTTGTTTTCTTTGTGTTCAAAGCTCAATAAATCAGGCTAGGAATTATTTAAAAATCCTTCTGAAAAAAAACTTCAAAATATTGTTAAGTCCATGACTGGGAAGTTTGGAGTCTGTAAGAGCTCCTAAAGTGGTGAGGTCGTTGAATGAGTGGAACAGAAACCTCATGTTGAGAAAAATGGCCCTGAAGTTTTGTAATGTGTCTTCTTTCATACAGGTAGCTCCCAGAAAGGAAATTCACTTTGCGAAGCATTGTTGAAGCTACTTCCAGGATATCTCTGCTTCAGTAGCAGACCAAACATCATAAAGAGATAAAAATCTCCACATTGACCACAGCATGAAAAATCGATATTTTCACCCCCATGTTCAAAGTTTATGATTATTGAAGTGTTACGATTGAAAAGTGCAAACAGAAAATGTATCAAAGTGCTATTTACAGAGAGAATCAACAGGCCTCCAAACCTGCAGGAACAGGGGCGGAGCTGACATGTGCAGCAGAGAGGCCGAGCCCCACAGCAGAGGGGCACCACTGGGAAGCACTTACACAGGATTTTGACCGTACATCAAAAACTATAAATAGAATAAATAATAAAAGTTCTCTAATTGAAGCTATAAAATTCAGTGTTGTTTTACTTTTCATTTTTAGGAAAGTAATCATTGGTAGACAGTTCTGATTTTCATAACTGTATAAGGTTGATTTGAACAGCATTGTTGCCAAAAATACACCAGATTGCACTACATTTGATCTGATTAATAAAAAAAAAATTCTGAGGAGGACGGGCTGTTGCTCTAACTTTCTGAGAGTATCTCAAACAAGGGCACACAATAAAGAATAGTTATTACTACAAATATAGAAATTATAATAAGTAATATAAAAGAAAGGCAGTGTATACACAGCCTTTCATATATCGAGCTAATATTGCGTTCTCAGTCTTCTAGATTAGAGTTCTACCACCTCCCAAAGTCCACTTTAACCACTGCATGCATCGTATCATGAAAAAAAGGAAAGGAAAAATTGTTCCACACTTAACCTGGCTCCTCAGATTAATATTTGGGGAGACGCATCTTTGTCACTGGCATTTATTGAAATGTTGTTTTTTTTTACAGCACAACAACATAAAATACAGCAAAACACACACAAAACGATGCCACGGTGCAATGAACATCGCTCAACTTTGAGAAATGAATCATGTCATGTTATGAATTTTGCGTGCAATCTGTCCTCGAATGGAGGAGTTCTGTTGAAAAGCGCTGGGAGCGAGAAGCAGATGTCTTGCCCCAGATATGAGCCGACTCACATGGAACATTCAGACGCTCCCCGTTCTCCCCCTGGAGGCTCGCGCTGCTAATGAGCACGCAAACTCCGCGTCTTCATGCTAAAGCCAATCTGAACACGAATCATACACACAACACGATTTCACAACTTAGTTCAGCTTTCTTACGCACAATTAGTCTGAATTTCCCGCTAAGTAATTGGCCATTGTGGTGTAACCGAGCATTCATAGTTCAACAATTGGTGTTTGCGTAGTCAAATAAAGGCATACGTTGTGCTAGGTTAGCTTTGTTGAGTGTTAGAATCATATTGTAACGTTCCTCTGCTTTGTTTCACGCGTGCATGTTTGAGTACAGCTGGGGGATACATTGGAGGACTTTAAAATCGTGTGCGGCTTTTCAAATGTAAAAGTAATGTAGTATACGGAGCCTTCAAGGGGACGTGCAAGGGGCAAAAAAAAGAGGAGAGAGAAAAATAAATCTAGAGAAATCCTTTCCAGCATCCCGACTTAGTTACTGAGTTATTAAGTCGAGAAGAGGACTTGGTGGTGTTTTTTTTGCATTCAAGAAAGATCCCTAAAGGAGTGATGCTGTACTGAAAACTCCTGGGTTCAATTTATATTTCTGCTAGTATCACGACCCATATCATGTTATTTCAAGTAGGGCTGAAAGATATACCGTTATCGTATCGATATCGAGATATGAACATTCAAAACGAAAAAAGCAATATATATAATATAGCGTTGTAGTAGCCTGGTTTTACCACACCCTCGTGCTTACTACGTTTCGTACAACGGTCTGGACCTTCACAATTGAGATCCGTTTTCAGGTGGGAGAGGTGAACTCCTTTGAAACGATTGGATCTGGTTTTCACGAGCATCGTGACGTCTGTAATGCGCCCGAGTGAGTGAAGTGAGCCATCATAACTCTTGGGAGCATTCCTTGCACATTCCAAGGCTTCAATTTTAATAGGAGGGATTGAAGAGCTTCCATTTCTTTCGTATCCGCCGCCATTGCCAAACTACAACCCGCAAAATCGGCGCAAATGCTTTACGTCACCTACAACGCCCGCCTCCCCCGCTCGCTGAATGGTAGGTAGAACGTCTACCGATGTAACGCAGCCACTGAGATCAGACCCAGACGTACATGTAGGGAAATTATAATTGACCGGAGTTTATGGATGGCAAAGGCGATATAGATTTTCATCAATAAAACTGCACTCTTCATTATTAGGTTTTCATTTTTCTGAAAAATACTTGGTTTTCACCTAACCCATAGTTATATCGTATCGATATCGAGATATCTAGCATGAATATTGAGATATGAAATGTTGTCCATATCATTCAGCCCTAATTGCAAGATATTATACTGCACGTACAAGATTCATCATTAGGGATGTCCCGATGCAATATTCAGGATCGGTATCGGTACCCAATCCAGGCATTTTGAGAGTATCGGAATCGTTTTTAATGACTGGATCGGGTCCGACCCCCCAAAATACAGCGGTAAACCTGCAGGCTGGAGCCGCTGCAGATTCAGGAGCGCAGCCACATTGCTATCGTTAAGCTAGGCTACTATCGCTAACCTTCCGCTAAAACCTGCATCTTGAAAACTCACTGAGGACAATCGGCAGAATTGAAGAAAATGTTCTTGCTTCCTTTGCTGTGCTGTCATTTAGCTTTTACAAAGGAGCCAGAAAGAATAGACTCCAACAGTGAAAATGAGAGTGCCTGATTTTTGAAGCCTGGTGCTAAATTGCTAGTATTACCTAAAATTAGCCATTGCTATTTTGTGGGCGTGTTTCACCTGATTTACCATTAGACACTGTGTGCATTTTACTGCTCGAGCAGAGAAATTGCAAAACTGCTGCTTCTCTTTACACGCCTGAACGCTTATGAGGAAAGAGCCTCGTATAGAAGTCCTCATGGATAAAGAACAAATGGCCATTGACGATAATTATTACTTTACTGAAATACAGATGATAGTTATTATAGCAAGTCCATTTTCTGATCTGAATCTTTATTCTTTGGCTTCAGAGAAATAGCCCACTGCCTGTGGTTGGAGTCTGTCTCCAAATATTGTGTCCATATTTACACCAAGGCGCAAGGGAAAAACAAGACCTCCTCCAGCTGTAATGAGGGAAACAAGTATTGATGCTAATTAACAAAGGAAACTAATTCCAATGTAATCGACTGACCGTCCAGCTCAGGTACCAGAGGATGCAGGTTTATGCTCCGTTTGTTCTTGACATATTGATATTATATTTAGTCAGTTATTGTAGTATTCTCTAGATTCACACATTAATAATATAAATTGGACAGTTTTTATTCATGAACATGCATTAATATGCGATAAATGAACAGTATGGTATCGGTATCAATTCAAATTAGAATGACGTCAAAAGTATCAGAATCATCTTTTTTCTTATAAAGGAACAGTCCACTATTTGTGCATACTGAGATATGTTCTTGCCTGAGATTAGACGAGTTGATGCATACCTGTCTGGTCTTTGTGTGTGTGCTCAGTCACGCAAAGAGGCCAAAGATGTTGTTAGCATTTGGCCTCTCCCAGCATATTCCTATGGCTCCAAACAGGGGTGAAGTTGAAAGCTACCATGCTCTTCCACGGGCACAAACACAAGACAGGTACGCATCAACTTCTCTAAACTCAGGTAAGAACATATCACAGTATGTAAAAATGGTGGCCTGTTCCTTTAAAGTTTGGCATCACTTATCACTAACTCAAAGTAATTCCAAGTGCATGACCATGACATGCTTTCCATTTTTTCTGATCTGTGACACTTGTAAGACCAACAAAAGAGTCGAATACAATCAAATGCAATGTCTAAATCAAAAATCAACATGTTTGATACAACACAGTGAAGAGTTTCTTTCATTGATCCACTCTAATCTGCAACAAAAATGGAAAAATAACTGCGTGTGGATGAAACCCTGACACCACAAGAGTGGGCTGGAGGCTCTGCTGTGCAAGCTCGGTGAGCAGCCGGATGAGTTGTTTGCAAAGTTGAGTTCAAAGCCTCTGTCATCCAGATTCTATCTTCGAGGTCTAAAAACAATACAACCAGACTAGTGATTTTGGATGTCATACATTTTTTTTCAAAGTTACTGTATTTACAATTAAAAGTTTGCAATAATGTGCTTTTTTTCATCAGCTGTCACAGTGTGGTCTTCAATATGAGCGCCCTGTCACTTAAAGGAACAGACCACCGTTTTTCCACACTGAGATATGTTCTTACCTGAGCTTAGACGAGCTGATACGTACCTGTCTGGTCTTTGTGCGTATTCGTGGAAGAGCGTGGTCACTTCTAACTTCACGCCGTTTGGAGCTATAGGAATATGCTGGGAGAGGCCAAATGCTAGCAACATCTTCGGTCTTGATGCGTGACTGAAGGCACACAGTTCTTCCATACTGTGATATGTTCTTACCGAGCTTGGACGAGTTGATATGTACTTGTCTGGTCTTTGTGTGTGATCTTTGGTCTATGTGCGTGACAGAGCACACGCGCAAAGACCAGACAGGTACATATCAACTCCTTTAAGACCAACTTGGACGTCATATGAGAAAAACCATGGAAGCTGGGAGAAGCTCATTATGGAAAATGCAGGCTCTGATTGGCTCGGTTAGATCTCTTTGAAGCCAGAGCAACCAAAGGAGGGGCGTGTTGTAATTCCCTCTAGTTGAACAGTGATCGGCTTCCCCCCTTTCAGCCGCCATTGTCTTGGACAAATGTCGTTTTCCTCTCCGTCTGGTGAGCATCCTCGTGACGTTTTTTGTGAGTCTCTCAAGTGGCAAACAACTATCATTTTTTAAAGGCTTTGACCAGACAAATAGGAGAAAGATAATGCTTGCGAGAAGAGTGTCACACTTGAGAGGCAAATATATAACGATATAACTCCTCCACCTTGTCCACACGTAGCAGGGTATGTCACAAAATGAAGTTATTTTCACACGATTTGGCCTATGTAGAGTCATGTTTGTCCCAGTTCCTCCATGTTGTGGTCATCATCCAGCAAACCGCAGATGTCTGTCCCTAAAAATGAAGGTTTATGAAACCTCCCGCCAAAGTGAAGATTTAGGAATCGGTGATGTGTGAGCTATGGTGAGGCAGTACAGTATAAGCAATGAAACATGTTGCGCCAGTACTAGAATCTTGCTTGATACAGAACCTAGAGGCCAATGTTCAAACCTTTCAGATTTACCGAAAGTACCGGTGACATTTTCTGTATTCAGAACGTCTACACTATTTTAGTCATGGCTGAAAATAATATTGACTTGCTGCAGTTTCTCGGGGAAAAAAATAAATAAAACATTGTGGAACATCAGCTTGTATAACCCTGTAAGAGTCTAAGAACAATGGCATTTTAAAAACAGACTGGCAGCGTTCTTCGCGTTCCTGTCAGTCCTCCGTCAGGTAGGATTTGATGAGAAAACGCCGCCCACAGAGCGAGGCAGATGCTTGTCATTTACAATTTCTCCACAAGTGAAAATCTACCATTTTTGATAGGAATGGAACGAGCGCTCATTTAAAAAACAAACCTGTTGTTGTTATTTGCATATTGGGTCAATGCTATATTGAGAAAAGGGGAACATAAGTTTGCGCCCACAATCAAACCTCCGCACAGCCCTGGGGTTAATACACAGTTAGAGTTTTCATGATACTACCATGAATCAAAGGAGAATGACATGTATGTGTCCTGTTTCCATGACTAATTGCCGTGATTCCCATGTTAGTACAGCTGTAGGTGGCATTCACTCGTGATAGTTAAAGTTTGGAGTCTGTAGGAGCTACTATACACTGCGTTCCAAATTATTATGCAAATGACATTTTTCTAAGATTTTCTAAATTGTCAACTCAAATGAGAGTCAGCATAATTTTTAAGTCTTTAACTGGTAGAGGATCATTTAAATGTGGTGGAAAAAATTTCCTAGTGATAACAGTATTTTTTTCAAAAATAAATATAGTAAAAACCTCAAAATCCACTGTTCCAAGTTATTATGCAACTCATCGTTTCAATACATTTTAAAGCTTGTAGTTAACTGAAAATGGTCATTTGTTGTATTTGTAGCATTAGGAGGTCATATTTACTGAAATCAAAAGCTATTTCAATCAAAAAAATATTAACAGGTCAAGTTATATTTGACCATTGGAGCCCTTGTGTGATAGCAGCTTTAAAATGCTTAAATCCATTAAAATTGTACGTTTTTGGACAGTTTCTGCTTGGATTTCTTTGCAGGATGTTAGAATAGCCTCCCAGAGCTGCCGTTTGGATGAAAACTGCCTCCCACCCTCATAGACGTTTTTTTTGTTGAGGCTCCAAATGTTCTCAACAGGGTTGAGGTCAGGGGAGGAGGGGGTCCACATCATGAGTTTCTCTCCTTTTATGCCCATAGCAGCCAGTGATGCAGAGGTATTCTTTGCAGTATGACATGGTACGTTGTCATGCATGAAGAGGATTTTGTTTGGGAAAGCACGGCTCTTCATTTTGTAGCATAGAAGACAGTGGTCAGTCAGAAACTCCACATATTTTTCAAAGGTCATTTTCACACCTTCAGGGAGCCTAAAAGGGCCTAATGGGGCCGACCAGCTCTCTCACCATGATTCTGGCCCAAAACATGACTCCGCCACCTCCTTACTGACGTCACAGCCTTGTTGGGACATTGTGGTCATTCACCAACCATTCACTACTCCATTGAGTTGACCATCCAGGGCTACACGGCGCTCATCAGTGAACAAGACTGTTTGAAAATGAGTCCTCATGTATTTTTAAGCCACTGCAGCCGTTTCTGTTCTTCAGCTTCAATTAACAGTTTAGGGGAGGCCCGGATAGAAGGTTTATGCACAACTGCAGCCTCTGGAGGGTCCTACACCTTGATGTTTGGGGGACTCCAGAGGCACCAGCAGCTTCAAATACCTGTATGCTGCTTTGTGGCATCTGTTCTCCTAATCTGATGTGTTTGTCTGACAGAAACCGTCCATATTGTGCCATTATCTGCACAAAACGGAGTGTGCTCTGAATCATCCACAAATCTCTTATCAGTACGATGATTACGCTTAATCTTTCATGAAATATCAAAGGTTTTCATACCTAGACCAAGGCATTCAACTATTTCACGCTTTTCATCAGCAGAAAGTCCCTTTTTCTTTCCCATATTGCTTAAAAATGATGATCTGCATAATAAAGTGGAACACCCTTTTTCAGTAGTTTTTCCCTTAACTGGGATTAACCCGACAACTAATTATCCCAGGTCTCTGAGATTAATGTCAGTGATTCATAGAGCCCCAAGTCACGATACCATCCATGAGTTTTATTATTATTGTTTTTTTTTTTACCTTTTTGACACAAAAATCCAATTTGCATAATAATTTGGAACGCAGTGTAGTGGCTATGTTACTGCATGAGTGGGAAAAAAAACTAATTTTGACAAAACCAGCCCTAAGGATTGGTACTGAGAGCACACACCGTACCGAGTTTCTCACAGGAGGAACAATACCATATTTGCGGCACGGTCTTGCAGCGGTTAGCGCTCATGCCTCACAGCGAGAAGGTCCTGGGTTCGATTCCCACCTGGACGGGGCCTTTCTGTGTGGAGTTTGCATGTTCTCGCCGTGTCTGCGTAGGTTTCCTCCGGGCACTCCGGTTTCCCCTACCACTAAAAACATGTGCAATAGATTCCCCTCTGGGGCCAGGAATCCCCTGAAAAAGAGATTCTTAATCTCAGTGGGACTATCCTGGCTAAATAAAGGTCAATAAATTTGGATTATATATGGCACCCCTTCGGGCACCCTTCGCGGGACATATGGATGTAAAATATGGGTCAGCCCTATATTCCCCGGGATCTATGTTCCCCCACTTTTGATTAAGCTTAGGCACCAGCCCACTATCCTTAAGGTTAGTGGCTAGGGCAGGGTTAAGCTGATTGATATATATGACTCCAGGTCGGTGGGGAGTCCTTGCCTCAAGTGGAGGAGTTCAAGTATCTCGGGGTCTTGTTCACGAGTGGGGGACGGAGGGAGCGTGAGATCGATAGACGGATCGGTGCGGCGTCAGCAGTGATGCGGTCGCTGTATCGGTCTGTCGTGGTGAAGAGGGAGCTGAGTCGGAGGGCAAAGCTCTCGATTTACCGATCGATCTACGTTCCCACCCTCACCTATGGTCATGAGATTTGGGTCATGACCGAAAGGACAAGATCGCGAATACAAGCGGCCGAAATGAGTTTCCTTCGCAGGGTGGCTGGGCGCACCCTCCGAGATCGGGTGAGGAGCTCAGTTACCCGGGAGGAGCTCGGAGTAGAGTCGCTGCTCCTTCACGTCGAAAGGAGCCAGCTGAGGTGGCTCGGGCATCTGTTTCGGATGCCTCCTGGTCGCCTCCCGCGGGAGGTGTTCCAGGCATGTCCTAGTGGGACAAGGCCTCGTGGAAGACCCAGGACACGGTGGTGGGACTATGTCTCCGAGCTGGCCTGGTGTCGCCTCGGGGTCCCCCCAGAACAGCTGGAGGAGGTGTGTGTGGATCGGGAAGTTTGGGCATCTCTGCTGAGACTGCTGCCCCCGCGACCCGGCCCCGGATAAAGCGGAAGAAAATGGATGGATGGATGGATGGATGGATGGATATATATGACATTTCACTCTCATGACTTGTGACTGAAGAACCAACTCACGTACCAAAAAAAGGACGATTGGTTGATGTACCAACTTAGCCAAGCTATCACCAGACAAAATATCGTTAACATTTAGTCTGGGGACCACCAATTAATTTTCTCGTAGAAGAGGTGTGGGCTGCGATTGCCCATAGTTGTTTATTGGGCAGTGTGAATGTCTATCACATGTGTCTGCTTGTAGCCATAGCCAATTGTATCATCGTATCAGATGACATGACGTACCCGCTGTAAACTGTCGAGCTAAACTATTTAGAACACGGTCTGAAGCTTGAACGTTGCATTTTTTATATCCGTAAACAAACTACCAGCTTCTGTATGTCGAATAGTGTCTATCATCTTGTCGTCCCTCCTTGCTCTGTGATTTGTCCTCGCCCTCCCCCATCTCCATCGTGGACTCCTTCTGTTTCCTGGGCACCACCATCACCCAGGACCTCAAATGGAAGCCAACCATAAGCTCCCTAATCAAGAAGGCCCAGCAGAGGATGTTCTTTGACCAAGATGCCTCCATCACCGTGTGGTTCCCCGGCGCTACAGACTGGAACAAGCATCGACTGCAGCGCATTGTGCGTGCTGCTGAGAGGGTGAGTGGCGGCGAGTTTCCATCTCTCCAAGTCCTGCTCACCTTCAGGACCTGGAGGCGTGTGGGTCGGATCACTGCTGACCCTTCTCACCCTTGACACGGACTATTCACCCCTCTCCCCTCAGGCAGGAGGCTACGGTCTATCAAGACCCATAGATCCTGCCACTTGAACTATTTTTTTCTCCACCGCCGTCAGACACATGAACGATAAAGAGACTGAATAACTCAGTATAGACTGTAATCTGCTCTATTGCATTTTGTGGTATGTCCACACTTAGATCTGCTATCTAAGCAGTTATCATCACTTAACTTAGCAGTTAAGTGATGATAACTGCTTTCAGTTATCATCACTTTACATCACTTTAGCACTTTATACACATACTCAATAGGTAAATCCAATCCCGTTCTTCTATGTCACTTGTGGTCGTCTTATTTGACTTCTTTACTTTTTATCTTGTTTATTTTAATATTCTTATGCATGCCCCTAGAGCCTAGTTTTTTTTAATCTAAATTCTGGTTATATGGTTTATGTTTAATGTTGCACGTCTTCATCAAGAAACAATCCTAGTTTGTGAACCTGTTTACAAGCAATGGATATAAAAGCGATTCTGATTCTGAAATCCATGCGAAGATTTCGGCCATGGTCCCCAGACTTTGAAATGATTCGAGTGCACGCTGCAGCATGGGTATTCCAAGGTTAATACCAACTCACCTACAGAAAAAGAAATCACACCCGGGGTACGCAGCCTTTCCGAAGAGATGTTTTAGCTACTTCCGGAACATCTCCGACGTTATGACAAAACGTCATAAATTAAGAATTGTACGAGGTAAGTTGTGTCATTTTTTATACTGTGACATGAAACCTAGGATCTTTGATTTGATTTAAGAAGGAGAAAACTAGCAAAAAACCTCCACTTCGACCGCTGTGTGAAAAAACAATACTTTCACCCGCCGTGCCTCACCTTAATAATGTGTTCTCCCACACAGGATTTGTTCCTCGCTCTGGTCCATTTTCATTCACAGATCAAAGGATTTGAAACAAAGTTCATTTTAACTGGACCAAGCAAGACCAGGATTAGATGTTTTTTTTGTTTTGGGGGGGGGGGGGGTGGAGCTTGACTAGACTTTTTTTGCGCATTCACAACACCTCAAATGAACCGTACTATCGGAGCTAGTCAAAAGGGTATTGTGAATGCACCCTGAGATACCATTTTTTCCATTGTAATACGGCGCAAATTACGGTGCTGTAAAAACGCGGTGCCTGATTTTAGCAAATTTCGTAAAGCGTGGGATCAAATCAGCTACGGGAACATAACAATAGGTACGTGGACAGAAACTGGCGGTGAAAGTGTGTTAACCCCATATTTCTAGGATATGCATCAATGATCTCATTAATAATATCGCATTTGCAGAGGAGCCTTTATTCATCACGGGCCTCACAGCGGTCCGGGGGTTTGGCGGTAATCAAGCCGGTGGCTGATGTGTAACGACCCTTGGCTAAATTCCTGTCCAAGATGGCGTCTGTCCAATCCAGCATTAGCAACTGGAGCTAGGCACTTGAGGCCTGTCAGACTTTCATTATGAGAAAAAAAAAGATGAACCAGCAGAGAGCTTGACTGCAGATCACTACAAAGTAAAGTACAATACAGCCAAAATGTATTATATAAATGTAGATTGGACATTTGCCGTGACGACAAACTTTTTCTTCCACAAATTACTACTGCATTATACGTTATGAGAGAAACAGAAATGTGACTGTAGTACAAGGGAGAAAAAAGTGAAATATAGAGCCTTTCATAATGTGAACTTTAGGCAATCTGATCAGGACCAGTCCAGATGAAACTGTCTGAACTTTAAAGGGGCTGGATGCAAGTTAGCCATTGTATACTCATTACTGCCACCTCAGGTCATAGGTCGTAACTGCACCTTCTATGTTAAGCTCGTGCATGACGGCACTTTGGACCCGAATTAACACCTTTGTGAGTGACAGTGCAGGATTTTAGAGGCAGTTGTGGTGAACAGATCTGGGCTCATTCTACACATTAGGACATTGTTGAAACATGTAGGGGAAGGAAAATACTTACTTTTAACATTTTTAAACTCCGTACAGTCTATTTAAAGTAAGTTAAAGGAGCTATCCTTGATTTTTTAATTTTCTGTTATTGGAATAAAATTAGTTTTGTCCTTTAGCATATGGTAAAAGCAGACATTTATCTAAAATATACTGGTTTTAAAGCCTTTTAAACAGTCATAAAAAGACAGTTTTCCTCCCTGAAAGTTGTGAAACCTGGTTTAAACTCAGTCCCCGTGACGAATTTTGATGTTGTAAATGCATTAGGAAAGTTGGAGATGAGTTTGGACCAGAAAATTGCAATTTGAAATTTGAGTGACCCTGTTTCTTTGTACAATCAGGTATAGATAGCTCCTTAAGTTTATTTGTATAGTGCTTATTACAGATACACTGTTTGCAAATGAGGCATTGAATCTCAAGGGACAAACCTGTGTAAACAAAGAATTAAACTAATACACCATACAAATAGTGATAAGGCGGGTGACATCAGCCAAGGGCTTATATTTGTGGAACAGCCTTTGATTCATATTTACAGCAGAGACCAGCCGGCGTGTGAAGTCCTTATTTCTGCTGTTTGGAACAGTTTGGACCAAAGCAGTTTTGATCTCACACTTATCATTACAGCAGGACCGTGGTCAGACGGGTCACTTCGTGTTCAGGCTGCCTGTCCCCTGCACCGCTGTAGGAACATGCTCGTGTCAGTCTCCTCTCAGCTCTGCCATGAGCTGCGCTGGTCCCCTTTGCTCTTTATGCATCTGTGCTTTGAAATCAACAAGGTGTTTATTTCGGCTGTCTCTGGTGTGCAGCCAGGCCGTCCGTCCCTAAACCGAAAAAGGTAAAAGCAAAACTGCAGAAAGTATACTTGTAAGCAGTAATAGTAAAAAGTTGCCAAAAAAAGGTAAGTACATACACCTGAACAGTCTACTTAAGTACTTTATTACTTCCCACCTCTGCAGGGCTGCCAACTCTCACGCTTTCACCACCACACTCCTCTTATCACACGCTCAACTAAAAATCATCCCTGACTTTTTGCAGTGAGCGGCTGCAGACGCTTTATTTTGTCTGTGTGCCTCCACGGCTCCTCTGGCATGTGTTTGTCTGTCGGCGGCTCTAGTGATGTGATAAGAAACAGGTTCGCGGAGAACGGCTCATTTAGAGCGCGGCTCCGGGGAAACAGCGAGAGAGCGCGCCCGAACGCTCCCAGTGCCAGCTCTCCCGGGCCTGTTCACTCAGCTCACTCCACTCCTGGCCGCCTCCGAAGCGACATCACCGCGCCTATGCCTCCTCCGCCCCGGTCACCTCCGCCGCTGCTGCTGCCCCACGAGGAGCTCAAAGTGAGCAGCACAAGGCAACGAGTTTGAGAAATAAAAGTCCTAATGAAATAATAAACAACGGTCACAGTGGAGATCGCGCTGAAGCTAAACCTCTTTTACTTAAGTTTTTTTTCCCCCTCTTGCACGAGGGAGAGAGAGGCAGAGAAAAGCAGTTATTACATTGAATAATCATATTCAAAGTTTAATCATCAAACATGCTCTAACATACTGCAAAATACAGGGATCAAATGTTCATATTTTCTAAAGCTTGTGCTGCTTTTTGTTGGTATTAATTGGAATGAGTGACTCAGAAATACAGAGAAAAGGGGCCCAGAAATATAATTCTTTAACAGCAGTAAATAGACCAGCTACAATTATTATTTATGATCTAAAGTGCACCAGATTGCAGGAAATCATATCTTAATTATAAAAAAATTCATGGGGGAGGACCCCCTAACCCCCCCTTCAGAGTGCCCTCCCACACTTTCAACAGGTTCTGATGGTCATGTGGGTGGAGCCAAAGCCCCTCTGATCCAACATGCAGCTCCTGATGTGCTAAGTCATGTTAAACGTAGACTTTTGGGGGGTGGGTTAGAACTTAATACGATTACGAGACACTATCTCATACTTTGTAATATGTTCTTTTGTACTATTGTTGTGATATCCACTTTTATTGTAATGATTTCGGGGTGGGCGTTTATAAGCTTTTGCTTCGGCCCACTCCTTTTGAGCAGAATTTTAACTGCTCAAATGAATGAACAAATAAACAAATAAACAAATAAACTATCGCCATGAAAAAGGCCCCCCAGCTCGGGACCGACCAAAGTCTCACTCCAGAGTTTGGTGAAAAGTTGGCAGCCCTGCCTCTGTTTAATATCAAGGTCCACTTCCCTGTTTATATCAGACATATGCTGCCCCGTTTTGCTGTTTCTGCGCACTGGGAAGGCAATCTAAAGACAATGACTGATGCGAACGCGCCCAACTGGATCAAGTTTTGCAAAACATGTTTGAACACACACTACGTTGGATTACGGTCAGCAGCCCAAGTTGTTTGACCATGTCTATGCCCTTTCATTTATAAAAGATACCCAATAAAAATGTCAACAACCATCTCCTGAAATCCTTCTGTAGCCACCAGGGCTCCATTACCGTCTGCTCCACCCCAAAACCGTAAACCGCCTCCACTTTCCTGCATTCTCAATGTGATGTGCTGCCAACAGGAGCATGCCAATGGGAACAGGAGGAAGCGTTTGGACAGCTTCAGCTCGGCCTCGTATTTTCTACTCAATTAACCGGCCAAGGTTGAGGTTTTCTCTGTATCCCCGGACATCCCGCTTGCTTTCCGGCTCCTGTTTTTTTTCCCTGCGCACTCGTCACGCGTCCACAATGCATCTATCACCGCGGCTTCCAAAGGCCTGTCCGACCGGCGCTGGTGGAACGGAATATTAATGTCGGAGAGAACCCTTTGGCTAGCTATTAATTAAAGCAGCTCATTTACAGTTGATGGATAAAGTGTCGAAATTTTCCGCAGCTTGGGTGTAGTTAAGAGTGAAAAAGTGTGATAGAGGAGAGGCTATTGGCGGTTTGTAATGGCAGCTGAAAATAAAGCTTTTGTACTGTTCATTATATGGAGATTCCCTTGAGTGGGATGTGATCAAGGAAACAAGCAGCCTCTTTGACAAGAGTTTGTTACAGACAGCAAGGCCTTCTCTGCTGGCCTGAACTAATTTAAAATCATCGAAACTTTCTTGTTTTACACCCCAATATAATTTTACATGGCTGAAAATATTAATGAATGTATTATTTTGAACAGTGGTTCTCAAACTTTTCAGCCCAAGTACCAGCTAAAAAAAGCTAAAAGGCCGATCTCAGCGGAGAGTTGCGGAGACTGCTGCGACTTATTGCAGATATGCGACTAACATATCTGCAACTGATTGCATGCAAAGGGCTTTTCTCACCGGCCTAGAGACTAGTTGGAGACTCGAGTTTCCGCTGGTCACGGAGATGTCTCTAAGTCATCCCCTGACACTGAGGTGAGTGTCCAGGTAGCCTCAGCGAAAACGGGTTCGATTTCAGCGTTGTCTCTGCATGGTCTCCGAGGAGTCTATGTGGTCTCACGCAGCTGTGGCAATGGGGCGAACACAATTTGCTGTTCTCAACCTGTGAAATGTTTCCGTGGCATCCTTGCAATGTCTCTGAGACCTGTCGGATACTAAGGAGATCTCAAAGAGTAGAATGGAGTCTTATAGTATTAGCGACACAACTGCTTGAGACGTCTCGGAGACCATGCAGAGACCACATAGGGACTTTTTCAAGTCTCAAGAAATCATTCCGGTTTTCACCAAGACCACCGCTCGCCTGTTCTCCAGGGGACGTCTTGGAGACATCTATGTGACCAGCGGCAACTCGAGAAATTCACTTGTTACAGTCGGAGTCAAGAAGATCACTCAGAGTTAATAAAGTGCAGCTGATACAGAGATTATTGCACATGTTACTTATTGTACAGTCTGATAGCAGTGGGGATGAAGGCTTTGCGGTAGCGCTCTGTCCTGCACTGAGGGTGTCTCAGTCTGCCACTGAGAGAGCTGCACAGCTCTTCTACAGTCCCGTGCAGTGGGTGGGAGGTGTTGTCCATGATGGAGGTGAGCTTGGCTAACACCCTCCTGTCCCTCACCTCCTCCACAGAGTCCTGGGGGCAGCCCAGGACGGAGTTGGCCCTCCTGACCTAACCCCCACTTTAACCAACCATCTTTTCTCCAGTTTGGCTTTACCCAAATTTAAAGCTTCTCAACTGGAGTTTAAAGTGCAACTAAACGGGCGTGGCAGAGCCTTTCCCCACCCACAAACAGAAGTCAAAAATTGCTGAGAAAGGGGTGGTCTCGGAGGCTTTGGGGGAGACGAGGGGGGTGAGTGTGTAGGCGGGGTCTGCTCTGTTGACAGTCTCAGACCAAGCCCCTAGATCTGACAGGACTGACAGACGGCTGTTACCCGTGTCACCACTGTGCGCAAGGTTGATTTTTTCGTAGGAGAGTTGGTGCACTCTCATGACTTGTGATTGCTTGATGTAGCAACTAGTGATGCGCGGGTCAGGGTTTTTTTCAACCCGCGAGTCCCGCATTTGGAGCAGGTTCTAACCCGACCCAGCCCGCCCCGCAACGTTGTTCTATTTTTACAACCCGCCTCGCCCCGCACCCGTTAAATATTAGGCGTTACAAATATGATCCGTATGAACAGCACCAGCGTGTCATCGCGCGCTCTCTCTCTCTCCCTCCGAAGAGTGCTGGGCAAGAGGGAGAGAGGAAGAGCAGAGATAGGCCTGACGCAAAGTCACACACAGTCGCACATACGGTGGAAAATAGGAGACATGAGCGTGCTCTGATCACAAGCTGCAAAACGCTGCTTGTTTTATGAAAATCCGACGTATATTTACGCCAAAAACCTGCTTTAAAGACGACGGTGGAACCCTTAACCCGCGCATCACTAGTAGCAACTATCCTACAAAAAAAAATAAAAAAATTGCCGCTGGTAGATACTCGCTCGCTGTCAGTGACTGCGAACAGAGAGAGAGTATCGCACAGGAGCTTTTCTAAGGGATTTATTCCTCTACACCACCTCAGCCGAAGTGTGAGCATCGCAGGGGCGCCATCTACTGGTTTGACTGCGCGACGCGTGTCCTGGTTGCTACGTGACGGAGGCGGAGGCGTGTGTGGGCGGGGCCACAGAGGCACAGAGGCAGAACCACGGGCAGAACTGATGACGTTTTCTGGACGCCGTGGACACACTCTCCTCCAACCACAAAATATCAAATGTAGTTGCTGCGTGAAACCAGTAGAGGCGCTAACCATGTGGTTTTAGACACAAAAGTGAGATTTTGAACAAGTTTGCACCAAATGTCAACATATCGACTGGGACATGTAGCTAACTCTATTCAACAACCATTTAGACCGTTTATCAGCAAAAAAAAGTGGATTTGGTGTTTAGTTACTCTTTAAAGCCTATAGGCCAGTGTTACACCTCATTTGAAAGCTAGGACCTTCACTGATCTAAACTGATCTTTTTCCTTGCATTATTGCCATGTTGTCGTCACTCTTTTTTTTACGTTATCTTTGATACGTTTTCATTGCGTTTTCTTCCTCATTTTCATTTAGGTTTTGATTTTGAGCTTTTAGATTTGAGTCAAGCAAAACTGGAGAAAACGTGCTCTTTTCAGGTGCGGGTTATGAGGTTGCTATGGGTTCTTAAAGTACCACCAGTGAAACCGAATATATTGTGACATCATCTGCTCCATTATGGTAAAACAAAATGTGCAAGTTAAACTGCCATGTAGTCGAGTTATGCAGCTTCGAGAACTAATAAGGACTTTGATTGATTTGGGAACCACATTGGGACATAATGATTTGAAAAGTGCCAAGTCAATTTTGCTCAAATCCAACTTTAACTTGGCATGTTTCTCTGTCTTTGCTCTCACTCCTTAGCCCTTCAAGCAAGTGACATAGGGTAATTGCTTAAGATCTGACAGTTGCTAACAGACTGAGCATTATGCATAGCAGGAACAAGTCCGACCACAGCCCTGCTCTCTTCTGAAGCGTCACGTTCGGATTCCTCCATCTCATTACACTCTCTGGAGTTAATGCTCACCGTGTTGACCTTTAGAATGAAAGCTTTTCTGGAGCAGCCATGTACGCACAGGCACTAAACAAGAATGGGAAGGCTTTCTGTTGTACGAACCTTTACTGACGTGTGCTGTTCCATCGGGGCTGGCATTCTTTAAGAGATTCTTATGAATACAGAACAAGAAAAGACAACCCAGTGACCTCTATCATTAGAAGCCAAGATGAATGCTGTCAAAGTTGATCTTTGACGCACATTTGTCCGTTTCCCTTATCATTACTTTGATTATTGCTTACCACTGGCATTACTTCATCATAGTTTTGAAGTGAAGTGGCAATTTTAAGAAGAAAAGTTGAGAACCTAAAACGCAAGTGACATAGAAAGAGGGAGAGTTTCATATTCCAATGTGGCATGTTCACAGCAATTAAGAATAAAAACATGATACGCTTTGTTGTTTAAAAAGTCCCCAAATGGATCAGAAAAGTTTATGACGGAAGCTCTACAGATACATGGCGACTGTTAAAGAATTGTCAAAGCAGAGAAGACTATGCAAAGTGTATTTATGTATTTAGAGAACGACTTAAGAGCGTCAACTCCTCAATACCAAGGCTCTTATCACACTAATACGAATGTAAATCGGAGCTTATTATTTGCATTTGCTCAATTTTAACATAATGTTTAAGAAACAGTGGGTGAACGGGACAATATGTACACGTTTGCGTCGTAGCCTACATTTTTGAAGTTGCTCCACACACCGCCCGGTCCGTGAGCTCGTAACTTCGAACCTCCTGCACCGCCTCTTCCTCTCCTCTCTCAGTTCTTAGTGAGAATAATCTAAACCCATAATCTAAACCCATGCGTGCTCAGCTAGCTCCGAGCCATCTCGTCATTTTAAAACGGTTTAAGTTTCCGTACGCAGCAAAGCAAAACCACGTGCTGTTAAACTCTGAGCTGCAGAGAGAGAGAGAGAGCCCCGCGCGTCAGAAACAGAGCAGCGCTGCGTCTTTACTTTAATAATTATGGCTCACACATCATGGCTTCTGGCAGGCTACTGAAACTAGCGTGCATATTAGTTATATTCGTGATTGAATTTACAGTGCAATCTCTGCAAAGTTTGAAGGTTTACAAGGCCCACAGAAGATCAGTGCCTGTTTCTGACAGGAGGGGGCGTGGCATCACGATGGAGGCTCTCCATCGTGATGTTGCCCATCCATCACGATGGACGATATCGTCCATCGGCACAACCCTAATGTCAACTGTGTTCCATGGGTGATCAAATCCCCCCAAACACTTTATTTTACACTACCCTTGATACCTTGTACCTGCCAAATTTGTACCTATGGGCTACATACACTTTGGCATTACACAATGTACTGGACTTTGGCATGAAATGTGCGCTCTGAGGACAATTAGCCCTAATATCACAAATGCCATGTTGTGAAATAAGGTTCGACTTTATGTTGTATTGATGAATGTCGTACATAGGAAAATCACATGGACTTTGTGCTGAAAGAAGCTTTCATACCTTTCCTTTTGATTTTGAAGACAGTCATTTCTTTCTCCGTTGACTATCCAGACTGTAGTGCTTCGTCAAGCCGGTTCATTATCCAGCAGCCTTTGTCTTAAACACGCTCTAAACCTTCCAACTATTTCATCGGCGCTCGTAAAGGTTATCTCCCAACACTATTCAAAGGCACCGTTGTTCAGTCACTTAGCCTGGCCGGGAGAGAGTAACAGTGCCATTTAAGCAGGCACATCCAACACTGTTGATTATTTACACAGTGGATGGAAATTTCCATCAAATCGAGAGAGGAAAGCATCAAAGGCCTTGAGATAAAATCGTTGGCCGAGTGTGGCGCAGCTAGAAACATGTTCATCTGCGGGATCGACTTGGCAATCATGCTTTGTTTCATGGGATTCTGCAGGGCATTATTGATAACTGCTGCTCAATCTTCCCACTCATTTTCTTGTGAAATTGTCATGGATTTAAGGAGAGTGGAGTACAGTCAGAGAAAATCAATAGTCAATTGCGATAAAAGGTAACCACCGTAATTGTACTAATGGAAAGTGTGCTCTGTTTGATATGCACACACAAGATGTTCGATGCATGTAGAGTGAGGGGCCTTTATACCACAATCAGTCAGTCAACTCCAGGGCAGCTGTGGCTACAGAGGTACCTTACATTCACAGAGTATTCATCTTATTCTGGACGTACGCGTTAGTTTTCTCCTATCTGTTAACATGGGACGGGAGGAGTCCAGATAAAATCAGTTACTACACGAAAACAAGGCCGCGCAGATAAACACTGCAATGTTGACTTGGTGAAAATGAACATTGGACATTTTACACAAATCAATCGACTAAACATCAGATTTGAGCTGCAAACTTTTTCCCTTGTTCTCCGCTTAATGAACGGGCTTTGCTGATATGATAGAAAATTATGATAGAAAACCAACACGCCTAAAAAACATTTGCAAATGTGTTTTACTTTTGGGGGTCGAAAAACCACACAATGGGAGAGAAAATTAACGAGGTTTAGACACCTGAGGCTTGCCTCCATATTCCTGATTTGGGGTATTTTTAACCACGCAATTAATTAAATTCATAGGAAAATCAGGTTTTCATTTAAAAAAAAATGTCATGATGACTGGTGAGGGACTCCCTCACTTTCCTGCCCTGACCACACGTCACACATAATAACTAGAAACTGGTTGGTTAATATCATTTTAAAAAGGCTTATTCCAACTTTTAAATTATGTAATTATTTTAAATAAACCAGTAAACAAACAAATAAACAGAACAAATATATAAATAAAAAATAGAAGGGGCTCTGCCTACACTCCACAAAGGAAATTATGCAGTCCTGTAGGACTCTATGCAAAAGTTTGTATGTTTCTGGTGACTTGACCAAATGTTTTCATCCACAGAGAAGACCTCCCCATCCTCACAAATGACGAGGAACACTCCATCGTCTGCCTCCTGGGCCGCTCCCTCTATATGAAGGATCCTGGTGGTCCTTGGTTGGTCCTATGAAAAAAAAAACCTGAATCTTATCATTATGTAGAATGTGTGTGTGTATGTTCCCGCCTCCTTTCGGAGCAAAGTTGACTCCCTCCACTTTTTTCAGCTCTGTTCCCCCCTGAAGAAAATGATTAAAAACACTAATGGCCACATTAAAGGGTACAAGTAAAGGGTATAAAAATACTGACATGGTCAAGGATAACCTCTTTTATGGACAGTCTTTTCTTTGGCGCCATTTTACAGGACATACAGTATATGTGGGGAGGGGGGGAGAACCAACTAGAAACCTATATGTCTATATGGCACTATATGTAAATATTCGGAGTCTGAGTGTTTACCTACTTTCTTCTCTGCGATTATAAGGGCGGTGCGCCAAAATGGTCTTCAGATTAATTCTGAAATGAAATGGAAAAAAAATAAATTAATTTAACAAATTAATCTCACATTAGGAAAATTTTAATATTTTACTACCCGAGGTCAGTAGGTCCCATTACTACATTTGTCAAATCATGTTATTTAATTATGTTTTTTAGTAGATCATGTTGAATGTTATACTTTTTAATCACATTATGAATATCAATGTTTTTATTTTCCCATATACTGCTTGATGATTGATAATAAATGTAATTAAATCTTGTTAAACTTTGACATCAGTCCATCAACTATATGTAAACATATACATGAAATAAATATTTTATTAAAGATGTATACATTTTATGTATGTAGTACACTACCGTACTAGTACTATTATATTATAGCTTTGGTTCTCTGTTCTTGCTTGTGACCTTTTACACTACGTAGGAAAGGGGGCGCTGTATTAATCTTTTCCAAAGATCCTCTGAAGAAGAGTTATTTCCTGTCAATTCGGTATAAAACAACTGCTTTCCACGCTGGATTTTTGTTAACATCACAGGGCTATAATCGATTTCAGTACAGGTATGTTTTGAATATGGCTACACTACATTATACTCTATCTAATATCTTATTATTATCTAATAGCTCAGAAGTGTCTGTACTTAACTGTATTTGCACTGAAAGTATGTTACCTCTAGATGTAATTGAAAATATCCACCGTTAACCGTAACTACCGTATCTGAGCATTTTCTCAGTTTTACTGTGCAGTGTCCGCACAGTAAAGTGAAGGTATTACTGCGCGGATGTCAAAGTACTCCTGGCATTATTATACCCCACAATATAGTTCCCCTTTTTATCCGCTTAGAAAATCCACATTGTTTAATGTGGTGTAACTATACTTTATAGTGTAACACTTCACGTAACCATATTTAAATAGGGAAAACGTGGAAGAGCTTGGTAGCTTCTATCTTCACCTCGTTTGGAGCTATAGAGGAGAGGGGGAGAGGCTAAATGCTAACGCCGTCTGTGCTGTGTTTACGTGACTGAAGGCTCACATGGAGACCAGACAGGTACAAATGAACTTGTCTAAGCTCAGGTAAGAACATATCTCAGTATGAAAAAAACGGTGGCCTATTCCTTTAAAGAGATTAAGACTTGATTGGTGTAGAACCTCGAAGTAACTATGTGATCAGCGGTCCATTCAGAAACAAGCGATTTGTAGCAATTAAAGCCTATAGTGTGCCAGTAAATCAATAGGAATCCATTAAAGCGTCAGTGTAAATGTGTGTGTAACATGTCAAAGCCCAGAAAGCAGTGAATGACAGGGATTAGACGGTGTCACTATGTAAAGCCGATTGTTAGCCTGTCACAGCAGACTCACAGGACTTCACTGACTGTGAAGGGTGGACACTGCCCTGGACAAAACATAGTTGTCAATACGTTTTTTTTTACCAGATTTTGCCAAGGAGTGGTTTCTAGACAGCCCAAATTTCTTTACAATTGAATGGTGGTGGTGGTGCAATCTCTAAGTGGCGAGCACTTTCGCCTCAAAGTAAGAAGGTCCCAAATTTGATTCCCAGCCTAGTGTGGCTTGTCTGTTTATGTAGCCAGGAGGGGTTGGGCGATATGGACCTACACATGTATCACGATGTTTGTTGGTACAACGATATAATATAATTAAATTCACTGATTTACTAGTTCTTAAATATATTCCTTAGTCATGTCTGAGTGGTGGTCAAAGCTCTGGAATTAGTCTACTGAAATTGGACTGATATTCTTCTGTCTGACTCTTTCACGATAAAGTTCTCCCAGCTGGAACATTGATAGCTTTTGTTGATAGCTTTTATTTTGTAGAGACAGCAGGAAGTGTTTCGCTGCTATTTGTGGACCACTGACACTGATGTCATTGCAGGGGCTTCTGTACTTTCACTTTGCCGCAGACTTGGATTATTTGTTGTTATCTCGTGTAAAAAGCGAGTTTAGACGGAGCATTTGTGTTTATGATCTGTGATAAAACAGACCCGAGAGTAGACGAGACGCTCGCGCTAATAGGATGACTTACCGTAAATTCTCTAATACTGGCCTGTGTTCCATTACCGGCCAGGTCTCTAACTGTGGCCGGGCTCGCAGCTGGCGGAGGCAAATTAAAGCCGGTCTTTAAAACAGGCCGGGGCCTTTATTAGAAACTATAACAGTAGAAATATTCCCCATGTTAGGAATTTGTCTCATACTAGTGTAAATGATAACTCACGTGCAGGAAGTAAACAAACGGGAACCCAGGCCGATGGGGGACGCTGGAGCTGATCCAAGCGTAACTTTGACACAAATTTAGCCACTTCTCAAACCTCCAGTGACTATTTTTGGAAACAGGGCAAGCAACAAACACTGGCTGTTTCTCAATTGAGAGGATCCGTCCTCCGTTTGGCCACTTCGTTGACGTCCTCGGTGGCGGCTCCTCCAAAACGGAGCGGAGTGTCCTCTCACCGCCGCCTTTGAGCTCAAATGGAACGGCCTCCGGAGCGAGCGGCTGCGTCAGGTCACGTGTCAATCTATGCTCATTAAAACAACTGTTTTATGAATAATAGAGGCCAGGAAACTGTTTATGTGGAACACAACTTTTTTAAAGTGTGTTCAAACTAATAAAGTTTTGCGAGAAAAGAAAAAAGAAACTATGCTGCAGTGCATGATGGGTAATTTCAGCTCTCCGAGGCAGCGGAGGATCCACTGCTGTATCCTTCGTAAATGAGCCAAACGGAGGAGTGGAGCTGCGAGGGTGCGAGTGGTCCAGGTGAAATGGAACACCACTTGGCGGCGCTGTGATGACGCGAATGACGTCCGAAGTGGTCGAGACGCCGAGGATCCTGGCAATTGGGAAACAGCCACTGTGTGACCCTCCAGGGTTTTAATGAAGTCACCATCGCGTCTTCAAAGCACGTCCAGCTGCTCCGTGTGCAGGTCAGTCCCACGCCTCAAAATAACTCCTCCGATCAGCGCGAGCGTCTCGTCTTCTCTCGGTTCTGTCTTATGATCGATCACAAACACAAACGCTCCGTCTAAACTCACCTTTTACACAAGACAACAACAAATAATCCAAGAAAGGGGGAAGATAAAAGACCCTCCAATCATCCCATCAACACTTGTATTACCCCCACAGGGACTACGAAAAGGATTTATTAAGGTACACACGTTACTTAGTACTGCTTCAAAAAGTACGAAAGAAAAGGTGTACCACACGTGCCATTTCGACACCCCCCCACTCCGACATTGTGGTCTAATTATCGGAAAGGGAGCATTTCCATTTTTCATCAAACGTCCAGCACTTTTTTCCCCCCCTTTTGTCAGAGTGGTGACAGTTTACCTTTTGTGCAATGTCCTGCCATTTCGACACACAGGATAATTATTAAAAATGAATGAGCTTACTAGAATGACCTATATACTTCCACTCACACAAGACAGAAGACTCTAACCCCAAACCCTAACCGTAATTTAACGCTCAAAACTACTGTCGGAATGGGGGTATCAAAAAATGTCGGATCGGGGTGCGTCGCAATGGAGGTTTGTTGGAATGACGGGGTTTCGGTTTGGAGGGCTGTCTGAATGGACGTTTGTCGGAATAATGGTTAGACGCCCACAGCGCCCCCTTGGCATGGACTGGGTAGTGCACCTGGGTCTTTTTGAATGTAGTTAAAGAGACTAGATACAAGTTGGTCATTTTATGCTCACTGCCTCCTCAGGTCTTAAGGTGCGTACAGACCAAAAGCGTCCACGCCTCCAGCTTCCATGTTAACCCTATGTAGAGGTGCTTCAACGCGCTTCGAAATGCAAGCAAAGCTGTCCGCGCGTATTAAGCGTAGCAAACGCGAGTGGATGAGGAAGGACGCGCGTCAAAGCCAGGGAGAACAGCGCGGTGAGCGAACAGGGAGGCCACGCCCACTGCTTCATGCACTCAAGTAATCCAATCTACACGTGCGTTCATTTATGCCTTGTTAACCAATCAGGGATGCTGACTGGGCTCAGGCGTCACCTGTTACCTGCAACAAACCATGCCCGAGTCGGACTCGGTTCCGGACTTTGGCCCGCTTGGAGGAGGGGGGCGGAGCGCGGCTCGGCTGCTCGTGTTTGCGCACACGCACAGATACAAGCGGCTGTTGTATGGGCGGGTGCATTTGTAACGTTAAACAGTGAGAAAAGGCTGTATTTATCAAACAGAGCAGCGGCTGCCTCGCTCTCGTCCCCCCGGCCCCCGACCCCTTCGCTCCCGGGCGGCTCCCCGGACCCCCGGCCACATACCGCTCGTCTCCCCGACCGCTCACTCCCGACGCCCTGGCCGCTTCACGCGCGTCTCGGGCTGACTTTACGGGAGCGGCTGCGCTTCTCCCGCCCTGTGTCCGAGCTTCTCTGCTGCTGTACCCGGTTTAGCCGCAGGCTTTAGTCGGACAGATAAAACCTGCGGGTGCTTTTATCGCTTGTGATTTTGGTGCGCGTTCGTGTCAAGTGCTTTGTTGTAACGTAAAGCGTAGACTTCCAGGAGTTCGCCAACATAAAGCTGTTTAACCAGTGGCCGAAGCAGCAATGAATGGCATAAACTGAGCTCATATCTTCATTTCTTGTATTCTTTTTTGAAGGCTGTATATGACTCCAAAGAAAGGCTCAGAGCGGCAGGTGCTGCTCCACCCCCCCCTCAGCTGAGCGGGACAGAGGGAGGCGCACGTCTCTATTTCTCTGCTTTATTAAAATCGACTATTATATTCACCATAGCCCTTTTTGTTAAACTGTAGTAAAATGCAAAGAAAAGTGGAGTGAAGAGATTTGACAGGGCTCATAGTAGACATTATTTCATGCAGCTGTATATTTTTTTTTTCTTTCGCATTATGTTGCACTGCTGCTGCTGCTCACGTGCACTTGTAAACAACTCCTCGTGGTCGGCCACGGCTCGGTTCGTTTGTGTAAGTGTGAGCGCGGGCCGTTCGGGGCATCCAGGCCTTTCCTCAAACGAGCTAGAGAGTGGCAGGTTCGGATGTCAAGTGTGAGTGCGCCCTGAGTCAACAGACACGCCTCCTATGTATGATGCTTGCAAAACTTCACGCGCCAGCAAACAGGCGTTTGTCGCGAGTGTGAAGTATGTGAAGCGGCGTTGTTTGGCTTCTAACGAGAGGCAGATGGGGCGTGGACGCACGTTTGGTGTGTACGCACCTTTATGCATAGCTGCAGCCCCTATATTAAGCTCATGCATGACGGCACTTCGGACCTGAAGTAACACCTTTTTGAGTGACAGTGCAGTGTAGAGGCAGTTGTGGTGAACTGGTCTGGGCTCATTCTGCACAGGGGAGGAAAATGCTTAGTTTTACCATTTTTGAACTCCGTATAGTCCCTTTAAGTAAAAAATTCTTTAGCCACATGATAAAAACGCCAAACTGAAAGACAAAGACAAACATGTTTTGTCATCACACTACAACTACTGGTTTTAACAAAACAGTAAACTCCTTCTCTTCGTTTACATTAAAATGTTTCTGATGTTGACTGAGGCTCCACCTTTAGATTTGTCCATTAGCTTAGTAATGTTGCTGCATCTGTTTGTCTTCCACAATCCAAACTCCGCCGCTGAAGCGTCCGCACTCGTTGATGGGCACTCAGAATTTGCAAAAGTGGCACATTTTAATAAGCACTTCCAGTCTGTTAGCGCGCAGAGTGAAATCCCAGCGCTTTGGTGGAATTAGATGTGAAGTGAATCCATTTTGAGGCTACATTAACAGAATGTCAGTGACTTTTATGAGCAGCCGAGAGCCTCCATAATGACTTCTTTCAAGGACCCCGAAGCCACTCAAGAAGCAGAGAAATATTACCTGTCAACAAACCCGCGTCCGTTTCTATTCTGGGCCCAGTTTCACCCACCGCGCCATTCTTCTGAGGAAGTGCATATTATTCACTGATTTATATAGATTGGTTTTCTCCGCAAAACTGTGCTGATAACTGACAATTGTCCAGAGCAGGCTACATGACCAATAGTCAACCAAGGAAACGCAAAGGGTTTGTGACCATGTCTGTGAAAGGTGCAATACAAATAAAGTTCTTCTTCTAATATTAAATTATTATATTATATAGGGTGAATTCAGGTAATTTGAGACAGCCTAAGCAAATGGCCTATTCTGTTCTAAAAAGTGTAACTTCAAAGGGAGTAGTGAGTGACAGTGCAGGATTTTAGAGGCAGTTGTGGTGAATAGGTCTGAGCCCCTTTAAGTCAATAGCCTTGAATTCTTACTCTGGGGATTTATGGATTAGCAAAGTTTAACCCTGTGACATGAAGTATGAGGTGTGGCCAGCATTTAAAAGGAAGTTGACTCCAAAAACATGTGGTCTGAGAAATGACATCTGCCTATGCCTGATTCAATCATAAGGGTATAATATTAAACTGATAAACACTGTATACAGTGATCTCTCGTTTATTATGGGGATTACGTTCTAAAAATAATTGAAATCCACAAAGTAGTCAGCTTTATTTTTTTTACAATTGTTATATATGTTTTAAGGCAGTAAACCCCTCACCACACTATACACTTTTCTCACTAGTTCACACGAGTTCTTCCTTATGCCTGGTGTCACTGTGTGATTTTTCTTGTCTATGATTGTTAGACGTGTTGACGGGACACTGACAAAGAGAGGATGGCTCACTCTACGACTAGCCAATCAGAACGCAGAACACAATGTGCGTATGGTGTTTATGCGCTGTAGAAAAGTATGCAAAATTGTACTAAAAATAAAAACCGCGAAACAGCCAGGCCGCGAAAGGTGAACCACGTTATAGTGTATCTAACTTATACATTCATGCATTGTGCTATGGAGAAACAAATTATATGATTGATTTTACTTTGAACACTGTTTAATGCTGTCCCAAATTACCAACCATGTTTAATAGGCTATATTTTGTCAATTGTAAAGTTATAGACTAGGTTAATGTCCAGTTCAGTTCTGGTTCTTTTGGAGACTCTAAAACAGCAAACTTAGTGGAACTGGACTAGTAGCACATTGTTTTCATATCAAATCCCAAGGTCCCCAACAGTGTCCCAAATTGCCGAACACAACCCCAAAAACTTGTTCTCTGTGAATCCCAACAAAATCGTGAGTCAAATTTTGCTGGGACATTGTCTTCACTGTGAACAACAGCGAAGTCACAAATGAGAAATAACAAAAACGGTTCCAAATGATCTTAGTTCACCCTAATATATACAAGTCCCTCCTTTTGCTGATCTCTGACACCAACCAGAATCTCCGGTGCCATAACCGTTGAGTTTTTCTGTGAACCAGCCTGTCACTGTCGCTTCACGGAGGGGCTTTCAGATTCCAATTTTTCGAATTTGAGGTCTTTCTCTGCTCATTTGCTCATATGATTACAGAATATCGTCTTCGATATTATGGCATACTGGCAGGTATCTTTTTTTTGTTTAAATATTGTAAAAAACAGACTTTTGAGCGTCTCTTTGAAATGAATGGCTCCCAATGACTTGGCTCCATAAATCCCGTCACTAGTGATTCCGGCTCTGACTAGTGCATGTTGCCATTGCTCCTCAGGCCAGACACTTCACCCACCTGGAGCATGAATATGAATGTATGACTGATCGATGGTGGCTGGAGAGATCGATGGCACAGGAATGTCTCTGATCTCTGACATCCCTGGATTTTGCAGTTCCAAATGGTCCTAATAATGTAAAGAGTCATGTTTCATTGTATAATGGGCTCGACGCACGGGAGGTGGCAAACGATGGCGACTGGCGAAACTCATGGCTTCTTAGTTGAAAACCAACGAGACACGTCAAAACTGTAGGAAGCAAGGCAAAATTTGAGTTAAATCTTATTCAAAATTGAAAAAGTATTTAAAATGTCCCAAAATAAAACAATCAATTTAAGTCTGGGTCTATCCATTATTTAGATTTCATCATGTTCAGCAAAAGTTTCATATTGATATCTATGAATGTATTTTTTCCTCATTATTCACGCTAATGCAGTTTCTTTGATTGATAAAGTACTCAATGCCATTCTCTTCAAGTCGCCAACTGCGTCGACTCATTCGCCGAAAGCATGACTCACATTGAAGTGCGTTTCGAGAGTGCAGCGCTTTGTGAATTTGGTACTGAAAAGAAAACATTGTGTTAAGTGTTTAAAGAAATATGTTCTATCGGGATCAAAGTCCTACCAATCGAGACAAGCTGTGGTGGTGAGTAAAATGAGACGCAACATCTTCATTACACAAGGCCAAATCCTGCGACGGAAACGTATAAACAAACCATAAAATGCACTTGCTCAATGTCTAATGAAACAATCTATGGTAAGAGTTGAAAGTGAAACATTCAAACACTTGCTGCAATGTACTCCCCAGGGTTCCATTAGCGTCGGCATGAAGATGAAGGGGGGAAAGATGTTGTGAGCCTTAGCCATCAAATAGTACAGTACATTACATTTCAAAAACAAGCTGCTCAGCCAAAAGCATCTGGCCCCAGAGCGGAAAACATTTTGTACATGGTTTTAGTAGTGGGGGGGGAAACCGAAGCACTCAGCAAGGAGAATAACTGAGGGAGAATATGAATCTGCTGCTTTACATCAATATTGCACTTTCAAACCTACAGAATGTAAAATAGTAGAAAGTGTTTGGAAATATAGGCTACATAATACCGTTCCTCTGTACTTACAAATACAACCTCGTTTAAGGTTCATAATGGGCTTTAAAATATACTTTAAAAACATCCTTTTAGGAGCAGTATTCTTTTTCGTTTTATATTTTGAAAGTATGTCTCTGTAAAGTAAAAATAAAATCCAGGCGCTAGAGCTGGTGAAGACTTTGACTGGGGCTCCTCCTGCTGGTAGCTATAGGAATAACTTGAAAAAAACAACTTTCCATTCTGATTTACAGCTTCAGCTTGCCATTAGGCAAGGCAGGTACCTGCCTGTGGCCCTCAGAGGGCCAAAAGAGTTGACTGGGTCAAGTCATTGCAGCAGCAGAGAGAGAGATAGAGAAGTTACGGCTCTGGACAGAAGAGTACAGAGAGCACTGTAGTTGTATGTCTCTGAAGTGACTTCTTTTAGCAGCCTTCATTGTTTGGCATGCAAATATCATCGTCACTGACCTCCATTGTTCTGTTTTCTGGTGCTAGATGACAAATATTTTAGTATTGGTACCGGAAAACAAGTGTCGATAAAGTATGAAATTAAAAATGTAACGGTACCCAGCTCATGACAGTTCCAGACAGTTCCTGCAGAGGCCACACCAGAGAGTTTCATCACAACGCGAGGCAAAATGCCATTCAGAGACGATACTATCACCCGGGGTGAGTCGCTACTCCCTCCTACTCACTCACACCATCCGGACTAACCTGGTTAGTTTGGTTTAGCTTAAACTAGTGTAGTCCTGTGGAGGTATCTTCATTTCCTGTGGTGAAGTGGAGCTCCACTGATCACGTGCCCCTCCATGGGCTGCATCCAGACCCTTCTGAAAGTTTGTGTTTAGTTCGTACGTACTCTTATAGTAAGACGCTCACGTATAATAAAATAAATGAGAACTGAAATGGTGTTGGATTATGGACTTTAAAAGTGCCAGGAAGTACAGAACACGGCGTTGACACAGTAGAAGAAGAAGTAAGTTTAAGAAGGAGTTTAAGTACTGTATATTGTCAAGTTTCTGCCTCCACTCACAGTGTGAAAGTTTTGAGAGCATTTTCTTAGTGCTGTGCCACTTTGCTGTCAGGGCGGCTCATGTCTTGCCGGACCGCGAGGCTATTACTGCTCCTTTTATGGATTATGAGGCAGGCCCGTGACCCCTCTCTCAAGGTGATCCTCAGAAAACAGCCTTGTCGCGCTCCATCACTGCAACGCTCCCCCCACAGCTGACGGCTCAGGCTGCACCTTTCGGCGAACGATATCCATCTTAACAACTCATTTTGCCAGGTAATGACCCTCGCAAATCGGATTTCCTTTAAAACAAGTGAAATATTCGCGGGGGAAGCGGCGGAACGGTATTCTGCGCGGTCACGTCGACTCGTTGCACACTCTTGACACGAGCGAAAGGCTAATTGTGCTGACCTGCCGAGGGGGATCGAGAGGAGCTGCTCGCACTGTACGGGCTTTGATGCAGAACTAATCTCCCGCATAAGTCTACTCCGGTAAATGTGTTATCAAGGTGGATAAGGGAGACAGACAGGGTATGACGTAGTGTGCTTGGTCATTTGTTGTGTTTTGCTGTAGCTTTATCTCTCTTTTAATCTCTCCTCATCTTTACATTAAAGGGACTAGATGGAGTTTAAGAATTATAAAATTATGTATTCTCCTCCCCCTACATGTTCCAGCTATGTCCAAATGTGTAGAATAAGCCTAGACCTGTTCACCACAACTGCCTCTAAAATCCTGCACTGTCACTCAAGGGGTGTTACTTCGTGTCCTAAGTGCCGTCATGCACGGGCTTAATATAGAGGTTGCAGTTACGCATAAGACCTGAGGTGGCAGTAGTGAGCATAAAAGTGACCAACTTGCATCCAGACCTTTTAACGTCGCGCACAGTCTCATGCACTTCCTTCATCATTCAAACTGCATCATTGTCAAGCTCTTAAAGGAGTAAAGTTTTCCCGCCATCCACCACCTGGAAGTTCTGTTTTCCTGACACAGATCTTGCACGTGTTTTTGGAAACAACAAGGTCTTAGTTTTCAAATGAGATATTGCAATGTAAACAAAAACGTTAGTAAAAGCTTAAAGCTGCCTTAAGCAATGTCTGTTTGAAATGTTTTCATCAGTAGGTGGAGAAGTGAACTCTGCTCTGCTCCACCACCACCCCCTCCCCTAACCTGGCTTTCCCCCATCGCCCACGCCCCTCACTTCTCTCACGCCCCTCACTCCCCTCACACTGTCTAGACCACACGCTGCTCTAATTGCATTCAATGAGCTACAGAAATCTCATTAATCTTGTGTGAAACACACATTCATCCACATAAATAAGATATGTACGAAGTAAATATTTTCAGATTGACATGTATTGGCTAAACTGCAACTTTCATGAAAATCTGTCTCTTTTTATGGTACATTTCAAACATAATAATTCCTTTTAGAACTAAGTTTACAGCGCAGTTCCCGCAACCCTTGAACGCCTCAGCCTCTCCTCTGGTGCTGCCTTGCTTTGTGAGGAAAAAAAAGGAGGAAAAAGACCTGACAGCTCCTGTAGATATTGGATTAATAAACAAACAAACAGACATTTCACGAGGATTTCAGCTGCATCAGAGTAGGTCAGTCAGATGTTTGTCAGTTCATGATCTTTTTGTAAACATCTGCCATGATGTTTGACTGTTTGCCGCTAACTGTCTGCTTGCTTGAAGCCTGACTGAGCCCTTTCCAGTGCAAAAAATGGGAAGTCTCCATCACTTTCTTTTAGCACATATCGAATCAGGTATAGGGCCTTCAGTTAAGTGTTAGGGTTGTGCCCAGTTTAGACATGATTAAGTCCAATGTGGGTATTTTTAGACCCAGTCAAGTCCGGATCTGATCTTGATGTAGTCCAGGTAATAGTTAGAAGATGATAACCGCATTATCACCAGAGCCACCACATGACATCAAGAGCCGTGAGATGTAATATAAAATCCAACCCACTCATCACTTCTAATGCAAAGCCCTAAATACAAAGCTGCAGTGGCAAAGTAAATAGACCACTCAGGTTCACCTTGGTGATCACGACCGCAGCTGTTTTTAGTTTTTTTTAATAATGGCTGAACAAGCTGCTCCACAGTGTGTGTCCTTGTCTGCATTAGAGGCTACATGTGCCCTGACTGGGACTGCTGCGGTTCATACATATTTATTACTATATGCCTTAAATAAATCTAGGTTACATTCAGCCAGACCTCATTCATATAGTAACTCATCTGATTTGTGTTCATGCCCCTTATAGGAACCCATAACGTAATTGGCTTGTTGCACAATGTGGCTATGCTAGCTCCTCTGACCTGAAGGTGTGAGCGCCAGCACTTCCTGTCTGTGTTCTTTTACTGGAATAATAATCACATTTTCTAAAGATTACGTTGTGGGCGGTGAGTTCCTGGTCGATGATCATTTACTGTGTTCAAACCTTGATGTAACGAGTTCAGAGGACACGCCTGTGATCATGAAGGATTGATAGTTTGTCTTGAAGCTAAAGGCTAACATGCTATAAAAGAATTAAATAAACGGCACTATTTCAAATTGTGTAATGCATGACATGAATGTTAGCCTTTAGCTTCAAGACAAACTCACTGATCCTTATAAACACAGACGTCTCCTCTACGGAAACATTTACTCTGTACAGCAACTCGTTAACCTGCAGTAAGTGATCGTCTACCAGGAACTCACTGTCCACCAGAGTCTGTAGGAAATACGATGATTCGAACGAGTCTAAGCTCATCTTAATGGACATGAATACAAACAGGAAGTGCTAGCATCCACAACCTCAGCTCAGGGGAACTAGCATAGTCACATTGTGCAACAAGCCAATAACGACCAATAATGTAAATAACGACCAATAACGTAATAAGGGCCAATAACGTAATAATGGCCAATAACGTAATAATGGCCAATAATGTAATAAGGGCCAATAATGTAATAATTACCAATAACGTAATAACAACCAATAACGTAATATCGACCAATGACATAATAGTGTAAAAAACGTAATAATAACGACCAATAACGTAATAATTACCAATAACGTAATATCGACCAATAACGTAATAATGGCCAATAACGTAATAATTACCAATAACGTAATATCGACCAATAAAGTAATAATGGCCAATAATGTAATTAGGGCCAATAACGTAATAACGACCAATAACGTAATATCGACCAATAACGTAATAATGGCCAATAACGTAATAATTACCAATAACGTAATAACGACCAATAACGTAATAATGGCCAATAATGTAATAAGGGCCAATAACGTAATAACGACCAATAACGTAATATCGACCAATAACGTAATAATGGCCAATAACGTAATAATTACCAATAACGTAATATCGACCAATAAAGTAATAATGGCCAATAATGTAATAAGGGCCAATAACGTAATAACGACCAATAACGTAATATCGACCAATAACGTAATAATTACCAATAACGTAATATCGACCAATAACGTAATAATGGCCAATAATGTAATAAGGGCCAATAACGTAATAATGACCAATAACGTAATATCGACCAATGACATAATAGTGTAAAAAAACGTAATAATAACGACCAATAACGTAATAATGGCCAATAACGTAATATCAACCAATAACGTAATATCGACCAATAACGTAATATCGACCGATAACGTAATAATGGCCAATAACGTAATAATTACCAATAACGTAATAACAACCAATAACGTAATATCGACCAATGACATAATAGTGTAAAAAAACGTAATAATAACGACCAATAACGTAATAATGGCCAATAACGTAATAATTACCAATAACGTAATATCGACCAATAACATAATATCGTAAAAACATAATAATAATGACCAATAACGTATTAACGGCCAATAATGTAATAACGACCAATAATGTTTATTGGGTCGGGACAGTGCATGTTAATGAACATACATGGGTCTCATGCAAGACACACCGGATTGTAGCTTTGGGCAAATTTCCATCCGTCGTCCCCCATGCGATCTCTCTAACACACTCACATTCATCCTGGCCTATTGTACATGTTTTTAGTGGTAGGGGAAACTGGAGTACCCGGAGGAAACCTACGCAGACACGGGGAGAACATGCAAACTCCACACAGAAAGGCCCCGTCCTGGTGGGAATCGAACCCGGGACCTTCTAGCTGTGAAGCATGAGCGCTAACCGCTGTACTACCGTGTCGCCACATTATTGCCCGTTATTACGTCATAACGGCCAATAATGTAATAATGACCAATAATGTGATAATGGCCAATAACTTAATAACGACCAACAACGTAGTAACGGCCAGTAACGTAATAATGGCCAATAATATTTTTTACAGACAATTTTTCCCACAATTTCTCCCAATTTTCCCCAAATAATTCCCCATTTTTGACACAAGGGATTAACCTGATATTGGGAATTTGCAGATCTTCCAAACATTAATGTTCTGTTTTCTGGTTCATCAACAAGTATTTCAGTATACAGTAGGCATCGCTAAAAAGTATTGTTCAGATATTGGTATCATAAACTAAGTATCGTTAAAGTACTGGTATTGGAGAAAATGTAATGGTACCCAGCCTTAGTAAGGATGCACGGAAATACACAAAATATTGCTAAATCTCTGTGGTCTTCCATTTGACTGAGAAAACAAAAACAAATTCTGCTCCATTTTCCCCTTTGTTTTTGTCCCGCTCTCGCCCTTTTTACTGACTTTAGTTAAATGGTGTGTGCTTTGTTGAAATGGTTTAGTAAAATAAAGGAATAATAGTCAAGACAATATCAAATATGGCATCGCTTTCTCTCGTTGCGCAGCGATAATTCATCTGGAATAGCATTCTAATCGATAAAAAACAAAAGAAAGACGGCTCCATTTACTTTGGGCATGTCATCATTGAAAAAGGCGCTGCTAAAGAGCAACATTTATTTGACCGATATCTAGGTCGCCACATTTTTCACCGCGCCGCTCATTTTGGAAGATTTACTCTTTCCGTTTTTGCATGTTCAATCTGCCTTCAAGCCTCATGTGACACCATAGATCTTATTCTTTCACAATTTTATTTTTTATCTATGACCTGTTTTTGCTTTTTACTTTTACATCTGTGCTGGGTTGCTTCAGGTGATTTTGAACCATGTTGCTGTTTTGGGTCAAGAAAGGCCACTGTATTATTTCGTAACCCTGTTTCGTAATTCCTGTTCACAAAGACGGCCTCGCTTCACTCCTCTCTCAAACCATCTTTTCTTTCTCCTCGGATTAGAAACAACCCAGTACAAATGACAACTTGAAAACACTCATTTGAGTTTACACAACAGAGACAACTTGCCACAATCTGATACTTAGTAACGGTTGTTCCTGAAAACATTAAAGCACAGCGTTTAAGGGATCTGGCCCAAAAGATGTATGAATCTTCCATCTGGAGATAGGTGGTCGCCCACTGCTCCGTACACGGTTAGCCCAGCGACATCGAAGGATGGGTCAAAAGCAGAGGGCAACTTCCTTGGCACAATCGTTGACATGTATAAGGTGAAGGTTAAGGTAGTTTATAACTTATATAAAAGTTGATATAATTTTTTCTTCATACAAACAATAACTCCAGTATTTGACCTTTTGTTTTTAAATGTTCAGTTTATTATGGAATAAGCAATCACAATTCTGAACTCTATGAGCGATTTTCAACCGTTGGTCGATCGCCGCCGTGGCCGAGGTCGTTGTACAGAAGAAACCGTCCGTGATCGTTATACCGGAACCCCTCATTCCGATCAATAAAACACTACTCCTTGTCTTTACCAGAGAGACAAACTCTGGTAGACTTCTTCTCCCAATTGTTCTCAGAAGTCTCACCTTTTAGACGCAGAACAGCGGCGTGGCAGACTTCCACTGAAGTGTCTAGCACTTGATGTACTCTTCCCCAAAGGAGCAGCTTTTACATCACCAGATCACAGTCCACACCCATGCACTCTGATCTATTACAGTCCAACGGGTAGCAAACAACAAGCTCACAGCGTATGCGGGTCCGATCTGATAGGGCAGCGTGCAATTGGACGCCGAGCCAAGACCTGCACTTTCCATTTGTTTGATAAATGTAAGAAATAGAAAGCTTCCTTTTCAAATTCCACACCTCTGTCCTCTTGTCAGTGGGATACATGCCAGATAAACGACTCAGGGAGTTAAAGACGGGGAGGATATCGAGAGTCAACCGCCTCACAGCTGACTGAAGGCTTTAAACGTTAAAAATAGCGCGCCTTATCAGCACCGCGGCGCTATCTCCCACCTGTCGTGTTTGGAATTTGAGAGCGAGTAAAAAAAGACGGAGGAGTGGGTTATGGGAACATGCTGAGAGGGCCAATGCTGCAGAGGGATGGCGTTTAAAAGAAGCAGTTCGGTACAGCACTAGAGGCCTATTCATACTTCATAGGACGCGAGGGGTTTGTTCTTGTTCTTGAGGCGATAAGGCACATCATGTGGTCGAGGGAGAAGCTACCAATGGAGAACCGTTTTTGATGACACCATGGCTTGGGAGAGGCACAACTTCTATGGATCAGAAGATGTTCGCAGGACAGTGACACTTTATCTCTAACTTGGAGTGTGGCTTCTTGGGGCTCAAGGGTTGAAACTAAACCGCTGTACACAGAAATTGTCAATGCATGCAGTTCCATTTTCAACCCAATCAAGACATCACGCGAGGATGGTGGAAAGTAAGTAAGTAATACATGCTTTATTGTCATTGTACAAGTGTACAACGAAATAGTGTTCAGGTGTGAGTCCTGAGCCGCGCTGCCACTGTGGGTCAACCTGACCTGCATGACTTTGGAGGATGGGGAAACTGTAGCACTCGGAAGAAACCTGACTGGCTGCCCTCTGTCTCCTCTGATCCTCTAAAACGGTGCAGAACCTCCTGGGTTTGTCCCTGTTTCAGAGCGTGGTCTCCTGCACTGGTCAGCTCCTCCTTCCTCTTCCTCCTGCAACTCCCTCTGCTCCACAAGAGTCTTTCACCATCTCGGCTCTTAAGCATCTCTTAATCCTCGGATTTTGTCAATACATAAAAGATAAGCCCACCAAATTGCGGAGCCTGATGATCTTTGAGCTCCTGAGGAAAGGCTAACGGCCCTACGTCAATATCTTCTACACAATTGTGCTTCAGCAAACCAAACCGACCCAGAATGACCTCCAACCGAAGCCAAAAAGAGGGGACATGGATCAGCAAGAACAATCTCCTTTGCGTGCTGTTGATTGACACCAAGGTTGTTGAATATATTTCACTTGCCTGGAAAAATCCAGACTCGCCACTGAACCAGCGATTGAGTCTGGTTAAAATCGCCATCCACTACATTTCCAGAGCGGGACATACGCAAGCAAACAGGAAGTGGAGTGAAGCGAAGGGCGGCTGTATCTTGTTGTTGCAGGGTTATTAGTGGTCTATCTTAATATTTGAGATTACGAATCACTAAAGTCACATACTGTTGATATGTTTTTGGAAAAAAAGCTCTCGGCGCTGTCCGCAGATCGTTACTGAGGCGACTTCCCCGTTCCAAGAATGACGCTGCTCACAAACAAAAATAAACAAATCTGATTGCACGGATCCGTTAAAGTTTGGCAGCAGCAGCAAAAGCGAGCTCCCTGCCCAGACTCATATCCCTGTGTATAAAATATACAGAAAAGTATCATTCTGGATGCCAGACTAACATTTCACAGCCACTCCCATCAGGAGTGTGAAAGGGGCAGACGAACAGTGGTGTAGCCAAAAAGAAAGGCTTAAGAACCATTGCCATTATAAACAAAGTCACTGGTACTGGCATCAGAAAATCGCCATAGTGCCTGCAGTCTGGATCACAATAAACAGATTAAACATAACCAAATTTCTTCCTTTTTTTGAAGAAGAAGATGTTTGTCCATAACAACCACATGAAGATGAAAACATGAAAGTGCATTTGCTCAGGGGAATCAGGAAGCCAGTCGAAAATGTAGCCTGCACTTGTGTATAGCTCCCACTCTCTTGCTTCTTACAGCCATGGCAATATGTTTAGCTTGGGGAAAACATGTTATCGTCATTTCAATAAACAGCTTATTGCACTCATGTCCTGGGGGAATCACACATACAGGCCAAAGCGCTGCGCGTTGCGTGACCAATTCCTCAGAATGACTCGCGTCTAATGCAATGCGACTGCTAAGTAACTCATTTATTTGTGTTTTGTTTACTACTGGCCCGACACACACCGCCAGCCTTGGGGGCTTTGGCCATTCTCAACGGCAACTGACATCATCGCTGTCATATTCCATTTAGAGAGTAATTAGTCAAAAGGCCCCCATCTCCGACTGTCAGGCAATGGTACGCCTTTCATCAGCCATGGCTTCATTATGGGAGGTGTATGGGGCAATAGTTTGTTAATACCGTTCATTAGAAGTGATCATAGTCGTACTAATCAGGATGTATTGATCTATTTAGTTTAGATAATGTGCACTTGTCAAACGTGTCTGTCCAGCTACGGAGGGCTGGTGCGGTTGGTCGGGTGCTAATCATCTCTAATGTTAGCATCAGTGGTTCCCCTGGTGGCCATCAGAAGCACTACATGGGAGCCCCTAAACCTGTCCACAAATCAAGTTTGTACAGAATTGTATAGAAGTTATTCTACAGTACGTCTGGGTGTGGTGTTTTGTTGTGGAATAATCTGGGGCTCAAACTAAAGCAACTCAAAAGCATTCGCCACTTCAAACGTCTTTGCAAACAAAAGGTCTGGTCTCAATACAAAGATAATGGTTTGATTTTATTCTTGTTGTGTGGATAATTGGATTAGTTGTTACTTACGCTTGTGGTATTCCCATTGCCATTGTTGGCATTTCACTGTTACCTTTTGTAAATGTCAGTATATTATGAGTCTGTATGTACAGCATGTGTGGTTTTGCACATGTGCAACTATCGTAATGTAACACCCGTCCCATGTGACCAGGGTTTTCAAACTAATCAAATGTGGTGGTAAACTATGGGCGGGGTCCTGTGTACTTTTACTTTCAAATACATACACTGGTAAACAGGAAATACGAATAAAATATTACTCCTTGAGCTTGAGTAAGTTTAAATGTCGGTGCCTCCACTTAGCGAAAGAAATACAATTAAAATACTTCCACCAAGAAAAATAACATATAATAATAACTATTGATGTACTGTATGTAACCTCTTAAAATACAAAATAAATAAACGGGACGAGATATCGAGCTGTAAAATGGCGGCGATCGGCTCAACAAGTCCTCCCCGGAGCAGCAGGACAGATTCAAGACTACTTTAACACCTGCAGTCGGGTCCAAAGAGGCCTTCTCGTGGTCCACTGTGTATCAAGAAATCTATACTTATTCTTGAACAAATTTGACCCATCTACACTCTTCATGCAGACGGAGAAAAGAAAAAAAAACTAGCATTAGCGTTAGCTGCGCTTACACAAATGAAAAACAATAAATACAGCATGTACTCACATCACAGGTAACAACAATCCAACCAGAGCTTGTAGACTCTGCATCCACCTGGATAGACCGTGTTTACTGGACTGGCTTTGTTACATCTGTTCAGTTTGCTGCTAAAAGCCGAGAGAACTGCCCAAAAGTTTAGAAGCTAATTTCTCTGCTTAGAAATATCCAGAGAGGTTAGCTTCAGATGTTAACAGGTTCTCCAAATATTATACCACATTTACATGTGTTATACATCTTTGGGATGCTTGGAGGCTACACTTTCATAATCTGTGAAAAGCTCAAAATGCCCAAAAATGTCCCTTTCTGTGTCTCGTCACATAGGATTAGGGTTAGACATGGAAAATGTGATGTAAGTTGTGTTTCATTCACGCAGATTTTCCACATATTTTTTAGAAATGAGGAATCACACTGGCATGTGGGCTGTAAACTCTCCAGTCGATTTGGGATTTGGATATTAATAATCGCTAACCCTAATCCTAAAGTGGCAGGTAACAGGTTAATTAGGAATTGTAGAGATTATTGATCTGGAAGCGGCTATTTTGTTTGTAACAGATCTGGGTTCAATAAGTTTTGCTTCTCCCCACTTCATTTCAAGCATCAGTATACAGTCATTATTATTGTGTATCCTTTCTGTTTTATTCTTGGCACACTATTTGCTTGATATAAATGAAACATTTAATGAAAAACGGACATTTACGTGTATTTGATAAAATGTAAATCAGCATTCAGCCCACACAGACAGTGCTTAGTTATCTTTATGACAAATATGTTTACATAATTATTATTGAGTGGGTCCATGGGATACCTGGTTTGATAAGGGGGCTGCAGCTGCACCGTTTAGTATACATTATTTAGACTTTGTAAAATACTTTCAGACATCCTGGCACTGGTATTTCCACTATAACACATTGCATATGAAACAAAGTCAATGAATAAATGGTCGCATTTACACAGTGCATTTCTACTTTTTGAAAAGATTGCAAGGCAAGGCAACTTTATTTGTACAGCACAAATCATAAAGCCATTCAAAGTGCTTCAGTTACATTAAATTACAATATTGATTAGATCAGTATTGCAGGTTCGACATGAGGCTTTATCAACTTCAACTCAATTTGACATGAGTTGCAAATCGTCTCTGTCTCTCCTTGACTCATCTGATAAAAAATAGATTTTCCATAATACCTCTCGTCGCCTATTTACTATAGCTGTAAAACTCTGTGTCCAATTTTAAATCAATGCAGGACACTACTTGTTCTGTATTTCTGTTAAAGGTATGAGCCCAGGTCTGCAGAAGCAGCAGTTTTATTTGATGTAAATTGTCTGAATATTCCCGAATACCTGCACTCTGAAGCACATTGAAAATAGACGATGGCTTACAGAAACAGAGATAAAGTGCTGTGGATTTTTAGATCCAAAACCACAGAAAGGAAAGACAGAGAGAGAATTTGATTTCTCACAAAATCTCACAATATTTTTTTAGCAATATGTTGATTATCACAGTATTGTGAGGTTATCTTAAGCAATGGATCGGGAAGCGAATCGTGAGGTACCCAGAGGTTCCCCCCCCTAAAAGGAATTAATTTATGGTAATGAATAAAGTAATAGGCGTATAAATAATGCTATTAATAGCAACTGCTTATTAATAGCATTACTTGAAACATTTGAGTTATTGAATTAGCAACTTAAGTATTTATGGGATTATTATCCCATTAAATGGACACTTGTGCTGCTTGTACTGCTCAGAATGAGCCTGATTTTTACACAATTTCCCAAGGGGTGGACCCTCTGGCATTTAAGTGCATTTACTATCTGTATTTTTAAACGTATACATTAATTTATGATATTCATTAGGATATTTTCCGCTGTTGGTTGACAGCCCATTACGTGATGCTGTAGAAAGTTTCCCATATGAGCGGCGGAGCTCGGGGTGGCTTTTGGAGCTTAAGCCTGGAATGATATTTAAAAGCTCCTGATCTTTTTAAATTGATATATATTTTTTAGCCTAGTTCTTACATGTTGTAAAAGCATTCCCATCAATTACAAAATGTGCAAAACGTAACAACAACATCACGCACGCTGTTACCCTGTCAGTTTGGTTTGTAGATGGTGCTTTGACATGACTGAGGCGACCGGGGCTGAGCAGCGGCTCCCCCTGGGCTCATTCAGGGAGATCATAGAGAGGAGTAATGCTCCTCATTAGACTCTCAAATCTAACGCTCATCTGGTGGTCACACGTTATGTGCAAACATCAAGCTGTCATTGAGCGACATCCAGTCCCCAATTTAGAGCCTTTCCCACCAACCTTTACCACTTTACAGGAGCCGCATGTTGTATTTTTTGTCCATCAAAATGCCGTTTTCCTCTGCTAAAGAAGCACAATCTATAGTATGTTCTCCTCTGACTCGCACCATGCTAAACCACGTCCCTTTTCCCCGTGTCTCCATGGAGATGACAGTCAATCACAGAGAGCGACTTGTAATGGGCTTGAAAAAAACTCCATCATGGCATTTTATGAATTGAGTTTTATGATATTCTTAACTATAGAAAAGACAATGCTAATGCTTGCAAAACTGTAAGGTATCACAGTAGTATATATTAGAGGCAACAATAATAATACCCCATTGCTTCTATCAGGTGTGCTGTTGGGAGTGTTGACAGCCGATCAGCACAGAACCGCTGAACACGGCGTTGTCTGTATGTGAACACAGCACTTTGATATGAGTAATTTAACTCACTCAATCATGTTCACAATCTGCCGTGCCAGGGAAACGCTACAGTTCTATACCTCAGCATTTTCCTTACACATTAAACACTTTCTTAAGAGAAAACAGTAAGGATTTTAAGCAATAGGTTGCATTCATGTTCTGGAATTCTATTTCAGCTGGAGGGCTGGAGCCGATTAGGGCTTTAACAGACTAGTCGACTACAGCAGCACTAGTCGACATCATTTTAGACGAGTTAATTCGTCGTGTGTTGATCTCTCTCTCCCTCTCTGCCTAGGTTTAACATTAATGTCAATGTTACGTGGTTTGGTGGGACAATAAACAGTGTTACACCGGCAACTAGCCGCTAGTTATTTTTGATAGTTAGCATTCACTTTTAGTAGTCCACAAATAGTTTGGCGAGCGTCATATTCAGCTGATATGAGCAAGCCACCGTCACTGCGGCCCATCGTGCACACGTTTTTTTCCTTTTCTCTTTCATTCACATGAAATTAACTTCGACCTAACACCAGGACTGAAAGCTTGTTTACTTCAGAACTTGGATTTACAACAAGGATGATCCTAACAGCACTGAGTAGTACAGATGAAGCCAGGAGGAGAGCGAGACAAACGGAGGAGGAGAAAGGGGAGAGCATGCGGATCTATTGCCCGGCCTGCCAAAGTACATGCTTGATAATTCATAGACATAGTCTGGGAGCAAGCATGATCTCAGCGATTTCCTGGTGGGCGTGATTGACAGACGACATCAACCAATTAGAACAACGCTAGATACGTTGCAGTAACAAGCGGCAGGAAGCCGTTTCAAAAACGTCCTATTTTACGAGGAACTCTTCCAATGCTGTTTCTTGCTCCGGTTTTAGGGATTAAATTTTTTCCAAATGATTTAAAGGGGGGGTATTATGCAAAATCGACTTTTTCAAGCTTTACATCATGTTATTAAGTCATTCCCTCATTAAAAACATGCCTGAAGTGTTGCCTTAGCACATTCACGTATTTTCGAGTAATCTGTAAAAACTCCGATGGCAGCCATTTTAGGGATAAAACGCCTGATTCCTTCAGGAAACGCCCTCAACCTCCAGGATACGCCTCCAACCTTTCGTCACCAGCCGAGTAACCAACCACTGCTCCTCAGCAGAACCCCCTCCCCGCAGTGTCTAGCCCTAAGATGTAAACAGAGTCATCATGGAGGATTAGCTTCATGTGTTGTGAACCGGAGCCACAGCAGACTTTTACAAAGACACACATCAGTGTTTCTGTTACCGAAACACCCAGGATTAAAACCGGTGACAAGAACGCTTATTTCAGTGTCTGGTTCTGCGCTGGGCCTTGATGATGCACAGAGCCTCCGGAGAAAGCTAATGCTAAGCTAAACCTCGAGTCATCACGTGAAAACGAGAAATATGCACACATAAAGTCAATAAAACCACCACACACATAAAGAACCGTTTAACAATGATCACACACGGAGCCTGGCTTGTTGATTTGGAAGTTTATTGCTCACATTTCATCTACAGTGAGTCGTAGCCGAGTGGCTTTCTCCCGGAGCTAACAAGCTAGCCGCGACAAGCTAACGGGATAATTCACTGAATACAAGCAGCATATTATGCATTGAAAACGTCACTAAAACAGGCAACTGCTTGAAGCAGCCTTTATGATGATCACACACGGAGCCTGGCTTGTTGATTTGGAAGTTTATTGCTCACATTTCATCTACAGTGAGTCGTAGCCGAGTGGTTTTCTCCCGGAGCTAAGGCACTATTAGCCACGACAAGCTAACAACCTTCACGTTCACAACATTCATTGAAAACAGGCAGCATATTATGCACAAATAACGTCAATAAAGCAGGCAACTACTTGAAGCAGCCTTTACGATGATCACACAATGAGCCTGGCTTTACACATTTGTGGTTTATTGCAGACTTTTCATCAACAATGAGCTGTAGTCGATTATAACAAGCTAACGGGTAACCTCGAAAAACCATTGTCCACCTGCGGAGATAATGTCCGTCTTTTGAATCGTGTGGGCTCCTGCAGATCCTGGTGTCGTCCATGGGGGTATAGTTAGAGATCCATAGGGCATGGCAGATGCAAAGAGATAGCCTCCAAACAGCAGTTATTTTTCAGGCAAGAGCCCCTTCCAAGCGTCCGGTGTGGAAGGTTTGTCTCCAAATAATATCCTGTGTGGCCATTGTTCACAAAGTGATAAACAGTAGCTCCTTTCCAACAATAAAAATTAAAATGCACCGATCGTAGTTTCAATACAGTTGAGACAACGAGCGCAGTGTTGTTGTGATGCCACAGACAGCGTGTGGAGGGGGCGTGTCGGAAAGGGTCAGAGGTTCTTAAAGAGACAGGGGCCTATTTCAAGTCTTTCGCTACCGCCATTTTGAAAGAGCAATTTTATACAAGGCAGTTATTCTAATTTACTGCATTTACAGACCAACAGAAGGTTTCGTCATCATTGTAGTGTGCTATAGACTGGTGCTATGTGGCTGAAAAAAGCATAATACCCCCTCTTTAAAACAGACGAAAGAGCAGAAGAAAACAGTGTGTCGGTCGCCGTGCCGCCATCTTTAATGGTGGTGACAGGTGACGGCGTCCGTCTCTTGGTGCGTGATTGGACCGATGTGGGTAAAATCGTGAAGATGGTTCTTCTTTTAAGTAGAAAGGAGGAGTGTCTGGCATGCCAGGCAAGCGGATGTTTCTGGCGGCCATACTGCCTTTGCTCTGCCCGTCCCGTCAGACTCAGACAAGATAAGCAGGGAAGGGCTGGTTGGTACTTGGATGGGAGACCGTTTGGTAACACCAGGAAGCCTGGGTGAATGAAGTGTGTGAGTCAGTGGTTGGTTGTGGTCGGAGGGGCCGATGGCGCCGACTGGTTGCCTGACTTCCATCAGTCTAGTCTAGGGCAGCTGTGGCTACAACAGCAGCTTACCACCATCGATTATGGAGTGGATGAATAATCATGACAGTGTAGTTCTTTGAGAAAGTTGGTAATAATAATATTATTATTATTATGAAGGTGCAGGTAACACTGAGCATTGCCTACATATTACATTAAAACCTAGGGAATGGAACGTTATTATCTGACCGATTTGGACGTGGACTTAAAGTAGTTGATGCAAATTAGGTGCTGTGATGCCAAAGTTGCAGTGACACCGTAACAACAGAGCCACGTAAACAGCCTTTTCAGATCTTTCCATCACAATACGCTGGATCGTTCAGTCCTGAGCTTGACTTGGTGTGGACAGGGCCTCAGTCTACTGAGCACGTTTCCGGTTTCATGAGGACATCCTACGTTATAACATGATGCAAAGCTAAAAACGTTGAATTATCATAACACAGGGCCACATACGCTTGAAATAAACATGGAATATCGGTGGCATCCGTGCAAAAGCTTCATATTGCACTGTTTGGGAGACACTCTTGACGTACATGCGCCGATGCACAGGTCAGAGTAGACCTTTAAGATCGCTTGTTGGTAAAGCTGCGTTAAAAACTCCAAACACTCAAGGACGCTGTCTACGACCTTTGCCTATGATGAACTCTGCACAAAACATATATTTCAGCTCTCCTCAGATGCCCTTTGTAAACAGATGCGCGCACTGTGCCTGAGTGGAGAGCCGGGTCATACAGGTGAACGGCACAAAGCCAGCACTTTGTATCAGAACTAACGTCGGGTATAGATGTGCTGTTAGTGCTGTCTACACTGACTCCGGGGTCTTTTAGCGCTCTTTCTTCTCTGGACCTCCTGAAGTGTGTTTTGTCTGAAGACCTCTGCCCGCGGCAAACACCTCAGCGTGGAATCCAAGCATCCTGCCAAGTCCTCGGATACAATACGTGCGGATTGATCAAACAGAACTATACGGCCCTCCCTGTCCTATGAAGAAGAATACAATTTGATCGATGCCATTGTCAATTCCTTTTACCGATCTGTTCTTTAACGGGATTCTGTTCTTGATTGATAATTAATAGAAATGTTCCCTGGAGCATGTAGTTTTATATTTGAACGGGCTAATGTGTAGTTAGGGTTAAAAAGAAATCAATAGGACTTCATGTGGGCTGAAAAAGAAAATCATTAGCGATGTGTAAAAAGTGAGTTCACATTTTATTTGCATAACACCAGGTTTTCTGCAGGGCAGACATTTTGTGCCCAAATTAAGGCCTTAAAAGGATATTTCAGGATTTTTGACATAGGGCCTCATTTCCTAGTTATCCAGAGTGTTGTTGATTTCTGGAGATACATATTGTTTTTTATTCATGCAGTCCTTATATTTGAAGAGTTTAGTGGCGCTAAGCTAGTGCTAGGCTTAAGCATGTCTATGGTAGCTTGTAGCCTGCATTAAACACCGGCTACCCATATGAATGTCTGTGTTGACTGAGTCATTTTTAAAATATCACCATTTTGCATTTAAAAGAACTTATATTTGAGCAGCATCAGCTTCCTGGTTGTAAGCTACGCAGTGGTGGAGTGATCTGCTAGGTTACCGGATCTACAGTAGTTTGTTTACCTGCGACCGGCATTACTACACGTGGAATTCACAAAGGAGCTTTCTCTAAATCAGATATGGCAACATTTGGAGGACGACCCCATGATTTTGAAGAGGTTTTTAACGCAGGCTACTAGTTACCATAGACATGCACTAGCCTAGCACCACTAAACTCTTCAAATATAAAGACTGCATGAATTAAAAAATAAATACAGTGGGGAAAAAAAGTATTTGGCCAAAATCCAATAGAATGTCTATGTGAAACTGACCAAATACTTTTTTTCCCCACTGTAAATAAAAAAGTTATAATATTTATATATATATATATATATATATATACAGAAATCAACAACACTCTGGATAACTAGGAAATGAGGCCCTATGTCAACAATCCTGAAATATCCCTTTAAATGTAATTAAAAAGCATTAAATTGGATTCAAACTGACAATAAGTCTAAATAAATTGAAAAGTTATGACAGTGCTCAAGAATATTTACTGTACAAGTTCATCGAATATACCAAAATTACGGTCTAGAACAGTGATGCTATCCAGTTGATGGCGGTCTACAGGAAGATCACAGACTGATCCCAAAGGCAACTGCGAGTGGTGTAGTCTGTCCCCCCGGCCGCCTCTCACATTCATTTGTCTTTTGTCTGACAGATAAACTGCGTGTGCATTTAGATCGCTTCTTTTCTCTTGTGATGTGGTGCGCGTTCGTGAGGTGCAAACTTTTAGGAGTCACGTTTCTGAACCGGGAACTAAAGCTATTTTCACTGAGTGTCATCTCCTCCGCAGAGGAGCTTGTCCTGGGCAATGTGGACTCAGAGGCTACCGTGACCCGCCCACTTTTCACAGCTCAGCGGAGAGAGAAGATATGCAGATGATGCAACTACTTAAAAAACACCTCCTATTTGAGTTCTTTTCATATTCCCCCAAAATCCTCGTACACTGCGTTCCAAATTATTATGCAAATTGGATTTTTGTGTCAAAAAGGTAAACAGACAAAACAATAATGAAACTCATGGATGGTATCGTGTCTTGGGGCTCTATGAATCACTGACATTAATCTCAGAGACCTGGGATGATTAGTTTTCAGGTTAAGCCCAGTTAAGGGAAAAACTACTGAAAAAGGGTGTTCCACTTTATTATGCAGATCATCATTTTCAAGCAATATGGGAAAGAAAAAGGGTATTTCTGCAGATGAAAAGCGTGAAATAGTTGAATGTCTTGGTCTAGGTATGAAAACCTTCGATATTTCATGAAAGATTAAGCATAATCATCATATAGATAAGAGATTTGTGGCTGATTCAGAGCACACTCCGGTTTGTGCAGATAATGGCACAATATGGACGGTTTCTGCCAGACAAACACATCAGATTATTAGAACAGATGCTACAAAGCAGCATAAAGGTATTTGAAGCTGCTGGTGCCTCTGGAGTCTCCCGAACACCAAGGTGTAGGACCCTCCAGAGGCTACAGTTGTGCATAAACCTTCTATCCAGGCCTCCCCTAAACGGTTAATTGAAGCTAATGAACAGAAACGGCTGCAGTGGCTCAGAAATACATGAGGACTCATTTTCAAACAGTCTTGTTCACTGATGAGGCCGTGTAACCCTGGATGGTCAAATCAGTGGAGTAGTGGATGGTTGGTGAATGGCCACAATGTCCCACCAAGTCTGTGACGTCAGTAAGGAGGTGGCGGAGTCATGTTTTGGGCCAGAATCATGAGGAGAGACCTGGTCGGCCCCTTTAGGCCCTTTTAGGCTCCCTGAAGGTGTGAAAATGACCTTTGAAAAATATGTGGAGTTTCTGACTGACCACTGTCTTCTATGGTACAAAAAGAAGAGCCGTGCTTTCCCGAACAAAATCCTCTTCATGCATGACAACGCACCATGTCCTGCTGTAAAGAATACCTCTGCATCACTGGCTGCTATGGCAAAAAAGGAGAGAAACTCATGATGTGGACCCCCTCCTCCCCTGACCTCAACCCTGTTGAGAACCTTTGGAGCCTCAACAAAAAAAACTTCCATGAGGGTGGGAGGCAGTTTTCATCCAAACAGCAGCTCTGGGAGGCTATTCTAACATCCTGCAAAGAAATCCAAGCAAAAACTGTCCAAAAACTCACAAGTTTAATGCATTTAAGAATTTTGAAGCTGCTATCACAGAAGGGCTTCTATGGTAAAATATAACTTGACCTGTTAATATTTTTTTTGATTGAAATAGCTTTTGATTTCAGTAAATATGACCTCCTAATGCTACAAATACAACAAATTACCATTTTCAGAAAATCTTAGAAAAATGTCATTTGCATAATAATTTGGAACGCAGTGTAGAGGACATTGTTGTAAAATGAAAAGAAAAGTGTGAATTTATTGTGTCTGGTTTATTCTTCTGTTTGGTTCATATTAAAGGAACAAGCCACCGTTTTTACATACTGAGATATCTTAGACAAGTTGATACGTACCTGTCTGGTCTTTGTGTGTGCCCGTGCGAGAGCGTGGTAGCTTCCAACTTCAACCGTTTGGAGCTATAGGAATACATTGGGAGAGGCCAAATGCTAACAACATCTTTGGTCGTTTTGCGTGACTGAGGGCACGCACAAAGACCAGACAGGTACGCATCAATTCGTCTAAGCTCAGGTAAGAACATATCTCAGTATGGAAAAATGGTGGCTTGTTCCTTTAAGGACAGTTCTGGCTTTTGCACATCATGCAGAAATCAATTATTTCATCTCCTTGCCCACAGCATCAATAGATTTTTTTTTCTGTATCTGCTTTCGATATGTAACCAGGTGGTTAGGGATTTTATTTATTTTGCTAGTATTGAAAATTCCTGCTTCGGTGACCTCAGCTCTGGTGCTGCTGATTACCAGACTCAATAAAGGTGCGCACGCCAGTGTAGTTCAATACATGGGGCTGTCGGCTGGTCATGGTGTTGTGGCACGAGTAGACTGGGTGGTTTTTGTTTTTTAGAGCCTGCAAATGTACACTGCTCACAAAAACTTAGGGCACATTAAAAAAACACAATGTAACTCCAAGTCAGTAAAATTTCTGGGATATCAGACTGTCCAGTGAGGAAGCCACGCTTATTGTGAATCAGTTTCACTTGGTGTTGTGGAAATTAAACAGACAACAGGTGGAAATGAGAGACAATTAGCAAGATCACTCCAAAAGAGGAATGGTTTTTCAGGTGGTGACCACAGACCATTTCCCTGTCTTCATCCTTTGTACCGTATTTTTGGAACACTTTTGCATTTGTCCAGTGTTCTCACCACTAGAGGTATCATGAGGAGCATCTACCCACAGAAGTCGCTCAGGGAGTGATGCTCATCCAAAATGGCACGTCCATTCGTGCTGTGGCAAGAAGGTTTGCTGTGTCTCCCAGCGCAGTGTCCAGAGCATGGAGGAGATACCAGGAGACAGGCCAGTACACCAGGAGACCTGGGGGGGGCGACCGAGGTCAACAACCCAGCAGCAGGACCGCTATCTGCTCATTTGTGCACGGAGACACAGGAGAAGCACTGCCCGAGCCCTACAAAATGACCTCCAGAGGGCCACAAATGTGCATGTTGGTCCTCAAACGGTCAGAAACCGACTCCATGAGGGTGGTATGAGGGCCCGACGTCCACAAGTTGGGCCGGTGCTTACTGCCCAACACCGTGCAGCCCGATTGGCATTTGCCCGAGAACACAGCGATTGGCAGATTGGCCAATGGTGCCCTGTGCTCTTCACGGATGAGAGCAGGTTCACCCTGAGCACATGTGACAGACGTGACAGAGTCTGGAGACGCCCTGGAGAACGTTCTGCTGCTGCAACATCATCCAGCATGAACGGTTTGGTGGTGGGTCAGTGATGGTCTGGGGAGGCATTTCATTGGAGGGCCGCACAGCCCTCCATGTGCTAGCCAGAGGTTCCCTGACTGGCATTGGGTACCGCGATGAGATCCTCAGACCTATTGTAAGACCATATGCTGGTGCTGTGGGCCCTGGGTTCCTTCTGATGCCTGATAATGCCAGGCCACATGTGGCAAGAGTGTGTCAGCAGGTCCTGCATGATGAAGGTATTGATGTTCTGGACTGGCCTGCCCGTTCCCCAGACTTAAATCCAATAGAGCACATCTGGGACATCATGTCTCGGTCCATCCATCAACGCCACTAATCCACGACCTGGATTAGAGCATCAGTCCAGGAGCTGACTGATGCTCTAATCCAGGTCTGGGAGGAGATCCCTCAGGAGGACATCCGTGGTCTCATCAGGAGCATGCCCAGGCGTTGTAGGGAGTGCATTCAGGCACGTGGAGGCCACACACACTACTGAGGATGATACAGACTCGTTTTGAGGAATTTCTACAGAATTTGGATCAACCAGTGACCTGAGTTGTCACTTTGATTTTGACTATAATTTTGGATCCAGACCTCCAGGGGCTGAGAATTTGATTTCCATTTTTTATTCTTATGTTATTTTGTTCTCAACACATTGCCCTACACTATGAATAAAGATTTTCATCCGAAAAATCAAATTGATTGACATCTAGGATGTGTTTTTTGAGTGTGCCCTAAGTTTTTGTGAGCAGTGTATTTAAAAAAGGTACTTATTGAAGTGTATTGTCTTGACCAAGGTTATTAGGGTGGTTGCTGCCTGTTCCCCCTCGGGTGTGCCCTGGGCCCTATTTGGAGCTATGGTGTCTGGATGCTAAGGTAACTGTCCTGATTTATGCATACACTGCTAATGATTGTGAACAGTGACTTACTGAGTTTGTTTTTTGTCAAACAGTAGGCCACTTCAGCTCTTTTGCGCTCATTCTAAGTTGCTCTCAATGTAGTCTGCAAACAGGGGCTGGGTTTTGTTTATGTAGCTCGCTAGCATAGAATGTGGGACTTACTGTGCTTAATGGTGTGTGCGTTGTGCCACAGTATAAACCTGTACATATTAACTAGTACCTAGCACACTGGCACTTTACCTCAAGCACCTAACGGGTTATTGTCCTACCTTTTTTTTTGTTGTGTCCTTCAAAATGGCTGCCTCTAAAATATTCAAGTGAAATACTTTTTAAACTGAAAACCTCAAATAAAAATAGTGTTTATTTCTACCTCTGTTGTCTTATTCAATGTTGAGCCAGACTTACTTGTTGCATTTAAAGGGACCTTGCCACTCCGGTTACAGATACTTAAATTTTTTCTGTGCCAGTAGTACCTAAACTTTTTTCCGATGCCATACTGGTATCGTTTAACAGTACCCAGCCCTACACACAACCGCACATACACCTCAACAATTGCCTGGACACCAAACGCACAGCTGTTGCCTCCCTCGTGGCTGAGCGATCTTCTTCAGAACTGCTGCTCCTGGGTGCAGTCGGTCTATTTAATGGAGAATTGCCAAATGAAAATACACACTGTGACAGGGGAATGGGCCTCCTCATCAGAAAAAAACCTGCTGTAACCTCAGGGAAGATTGCAGCCTTAGCTCCCACATGGTCGAGGGTATAAAATAACAATCTGTTCTGCCTGAGCTTTTCGACCTCTGCGCTCTTTACTGTCGGAATATCAAGAGGATCGGTCGGGAGGGCTTCCCCCGGGGGGCTACAGGTCGGCACACATATGAGCCGAAGTCCAACCGTGGTCAAACAAGTGGATAAAAGAGTTCCAGGGAGGTTCCCGGGCCGCGGAGTGATTGTGTTAGAGTCGCCGTCTATCACTGGGGAGGAGCGGTGGAACATATAAGACGGCGAGGTGCGGATTAAATTCTACGGCGCCGAACAAGTCACAGAGGTTTATTACATGAGGGACACACGGTTCCCCCGAAGGTACAGAGCGGATTAGAGAACAAGCTCGAGCGGCTCCGCAATATCCCCGCTACAAAAGGGCCTTGTACGATTTTTTTTTTTTTCTTTTGAGTGAGAAAACAAGACACTGGCCATCGTCAATGTGTTATGACAGGCTTGATTACAGATGGCCCAGGTCGACGTCACAAATACACACACAATCTGAGGAGGGACAAAATCCCTTTATGAAAAAAAAAAGGATCTATAGCCAATGTTGGTAATTGCCTTACTTCCTGGGATTAACAATATCTCACCAAAACACTGCAATGGCATTATTAGATGATTCATGGGTTGAAAAACTTACAATACAGCAACACCTTTCAAGATGTTGGGCTCTTGTTTTAGACACTCCCTTTATGTTGCCCAGGTTTTAACTACTAAAGCCCAAAGAGGCCAATGGGCCAGGTTGATAGTTATAAAATAAGGCCTTTCTGGACTGTTTCATCCCATTTCAACCCATGACCATATCCATATCGCAACAAGCAACAATTTCAAAATTACGTAGATCTTTCATCTGACTGACATTTACACATTTTTTGTTAATAGCCTAAAACACATGGCAACCCAAAAATGTGCTGAAGTTTTAGTCATGATTTTCCTCATTTACTTTTGGTTTAGCCTTAGTCAATCATTTTTGGAAGTGTTGTTTGGACACAATTTGATATTTATCGTAAAGGAAAAAAGGGAAAGAAATACAAAGAAACAAATGTGGAATTTAAAACTCAGCATGGATGTTTTTTCAACTGTCAAAGAAGCAATGCTAAATTATCCTACTTTCTAAATCCTGCTTTTTGTCAGAGGTCATGCCAGGTATCTATAGCCTCTGGCCTTCAGTCTCGACCTTGGAATTGGCAAGGAATCCCTGCTTTTCTAAATCCCTTATCGCCCAAGAGAGAAATTAGTCATGTGCTCCTCTTCGGCGGAACGAGGTCAGAGCACGTGGCCAGTGAATTAAATGTCTTGTAGCTAGGATACAGCCGATACCTCCGGCCAATCTAGCCTGGCCAGCCGTGACTAACTCCTTTTCCTGTTCGATCCAAAGAAGAACCGTGTATTGATGGGGGTGAGATTGGCAGGAACAGGGTGGTTTGCTTGTTGTAGACGTGTCTTATTAAAGATTATTATTATTGTATTTACAAATTTTGAATTTCAAAATTATGAACCTCAGTTTATTTTTCAACATTGCGAGATATGAGGCAGCCAAAAGAAAAGTTTGTCACAGAATCTTATTACGGCAACACCGTCTGCCATATTGGATGTCTGCCATTTTGGATGAAAGCCCGCGAAGCAGGAATCTGCCATTTTTTCCCCCACTTTGTACAAAATGTAAAAATATAGGCTCCTAAAGCATTTATCAGAGCAAGCTAATTTGGGGTGGAAAATAATATTGAACAGTGGAAAGTCATCCAAATTACTTTTTCATGTTTTTTATGAGGCGAAGAACTGTATGGAGAATTTAAATACGAAAAAAAAAAAAAAAAAGCCTCCCATTTGCACATATGAAGCCCAATTTTGCTACGAGTTGTTCAAGACCCAGATGATCTAACCAGATTTTCTAATAAGTCGAACATCTCAAAATATGGCAAAAGAAGATTATATCGCACTGGCTCTTTCCCAATTGCGAGGATCCCTCCTCCGTTTGCCCACTTCGTTGACGTCCTGGGTCGTGGGCTCCTCCCAAACGGAGCTGAGTGTCCTCGTACCACCGCATTTGAGCTCAATTGGAACACGCTACGTTCTACGCCACTACGTCCTGTCACGTGCTCCGACTACGTATTCACCTTATTCCGGTGGTTCACGTGGGCGCCGCCATGAATTGTGCCCGCCCATTTTCTCCTCATTTTACACAAATCAATCGACTAAACATCAGATTTGAGCGGAGAATATTTTCCCTTGTTCCCCCTGTTCTCCGGAAGTGTCTGTACGACGGAAGTGATGATCTTTTGATGATCCACCGCATTAAAAAAACTTTTTTTTTTTAGAACTAATATTTTATGTGCTATCTTCTATCAGTGTGTTGTGGGTTTGTGTCGTGCATTCTATTTCCATGATACAGAAAAAAAATGTGTGTGTGTTTATATTTGGGTAGATTCCATGAGCCTAGCTACCTGTAGCGTCACCTTCGCGGGTTTAACCAGAACAGGATGGAGCGCAAATAGGCAGTGGCATACAGATAGAAGGCATTTGAAAACAGCATGGGAAGAATAATACTTTTTCACAGACATTGATTCTAAGGCAGTCTGTCTCCTCTGCAGTCAGTCCGTGGCTGTACAAAAGGAGTACAATATACGTCGCCACTACAAGACGAAGCATTCAGCGTTTTCTAAGTACGAAGGAGAAGCGCGAAGGAAGAAGTCCAGTGAGCTGCTAGCTAAACTCCGTTCACAGCAAAGCACTCTAACACGGCCCTCAGCTGTACAGGACCGCGCGACATGAGCCAGATATGAAAGACTGGAAGATCTTTTTCAACAGGGGACTTTGTCAAGCAGTGTCTGTCTACAGCGGCGTCATTAATGTGCACGTCCCAGGTAAGAGCCTTGTCTCAAATCAGCCTCTCCTGCAACACAGTGACCCGCCGGATTGAAGACATGAGTCAGGACATTAAGGAACAACTCAAAGCCAAAGCGTCAGAATTTACGGCGTTTTCACTGGCGTGTGATCAGAGCACGGACATTTCTGATTCAGCGCAGCTTTTAATATTTGTTCGAGGAGTGAGTGACTCTATGGAAATCACGCAAGAGCTGGCTGGAGTTGAGACACTGCATGGGACTGCCAAAAGTGAGGACTTATTTGCAGCTGTCAAACGAGTACTGGGCAGGTACAATTTGAGTTGGGAGAAAATGGTCGGGATAACGACGGACGGTGCCCCGGCAATGATTGGCAAAAAGGCAGGCCTTGCCACACTGCCTGCTCAGAAGGTTGCCCAATGTGGAGGTAAGCTGTCACAGTACCACTGTATCCTGCACCAAGAACAGCTGTGCGCCAAATCGATTGGGCTGGGAGATGTGGTGCGCGACGTCATTAAAATCATAAACTGCATACGATCGAAAGCCCTTTCACACCGCCAGTTCAGAGCCCTTTTTGAAGAGATTGATGCGAAATACAGCGATGCGTTGTACCACCAAGAGGTCCGGTGGCTCAGCAGAGGGAAAGTTCTCAAAAGATTTTTTGAGCTGCGCCACGCCATCGCGGAGTTTCTCGCAAACAAGGGCGGAGATATTCCTACCAATGACAGATGGATTTTTGACGTTGGTTTCATGGTGGACATCACGGACCTGCTCAACTTGTTGAATGTTCAGCTTCAAGGCAAAGAGCAGATTATCACGGAGCTGTTTGATCACGTGAAGGCCTTTCAAATGAAGCTGGGACTACTCTCTCGTCATCTTTCTGCAGGTAGGCCATACAAATGTACACTACACGCTTGCTTTTACTCGCATGTTTTTAAATGTCTTCAAACTCGATTTACGTATGCGCAGCTTCTGTCCGTGCGCCTCTATCTAGCATGTGCACTCTTCATGGTGCGGTGCGTGTTTATTGTAGATGTATTGCCGCGAGTCACTCTGGTTCCTGTTGTGAATTTGAGTTACTTAGTAAGTGAATGTACTGATGATTGTGGACAAAACTTAGGCTGTTAACTTGTGCCCAGGGAACGTGGCTCACTTCCCCAGCCTGAGAGAAGTAAACCTGGTGGAGGAGAGGCTGCTTGAATATGCAGGACTTGTCAGCAACCTAAACAGGGAGTTTGATGTGCGTTTTATGGACTTCAGAAAGAATGCTGATGATCTGGAACTATTCTCTCAACCCTTCAATGTTACTCCTGACTCTGTCCCAGACCACATTCAGATGGAGCTCATTGAGTTTCAGTGTGATACTGAGCTCACATTACTGGTTTGTAAATATAACCTATCGCAATGCAATACAATGAAAATATTTGTTTGAAGGAAGGCAGTCCTGCACTGTTTCTTCACACCACAAATATAGTAATTGTCCCACTGTGTGTCCCTCCATGCCCCAAATAGAACAACAGTCATAACAGGCTGTCATCTACAACAACCATACTGTTCAATGCACCACCCGCACTGTAAGGTGCCAGTCACATACTGTTGGTACAGTTTGTTGTACTGTGTGGACATATTTATATAACCGTTTGCCCTCTAGAGCACTGTCAACTGTCATGGTTGTTGAAATGTGCTATACAAATAAAATGTCTTCACTTATACTACTGATACATGACAGCTAACATGTCTCTCCATCCTTGTGTATTGACGGTGTCTCAGACCTACTGCCGTCTTAGCTGTACCGTGCCAACTTCGCTGGCCAGCCGAAACAGGAACATGAGCAAGAGAAACTCACATCAGTCCCCTAATTTGTCACTTGTACATGAAATGTTATGTCAACAATTTTCTTGTGAATGTTTTTATTTAACACGAAATGACTCTTTCAGGGCTAAACCAATAAATGAAAAAGTGCTGGAGGTATTCATCTTTTTTGTCTTTTTTCATACATTTTTTGTCCGTTTCATCTTCGCGTCATTTTGTGTCATGGATGTCTTGTTGGAACAGCTCATTAAAGCAGTCCTCCTGGTTCTTCTTGGATTTCTTGGGTAGTGATGGACCGTCCGCCTCCTCCTCTTCTTCCTCTTGGGGCACAGGGCCCTGGCTGGAGCCAAAAGCAGCACTTGTCCCGGACGCACCCTGATGGAGCGAGGCGACGACGGAAACAGGTTTAGCCGATGCGGTTTGACCCAATGCCTCGTCCATGAGGGTGTAATAGGTCCAGGTTGCCGCTGTTGGATCCCTATCCTCTGTCCCCTGGCCTGACCTGGGGTACTTGCAATCCTGGAAAGAGGAAATAACATTTGTAATCGACCATTTTATTATATTTGATGTAATATTTGTTCTGCTGATTGATTTGTGTATATTGGCTAATAATCCATTTAGTTGTGGCACTTTTGTCAAAGTTGTGCCATTTCTATAGGTTACCAACCTTGTACTTTCTTTTGAGGTTGTCCCATTTATTTTTGGCCTGGTCGGGCGTTACAGCGGCCCCCAGACCCATTGTCCCTAATATGGCTCTATGATATGTGGTACAAAGTTGATTTGTGAGGGATAAAAGGCAGATTTTGTATCAACATGACTCGCAATTCCATGACTGCTGTTTACTTGTAGCCCTGGGTGGCAGAGTCCCTGCACCCTGTGAAGGCTTTTGACGCGCTTCTCAGCTTTATGAAGGTCTCAGTCTGCGAGTGGCTCCCTGCAGAAAGAGACAATAGTTGTAAATATTTTTAAAAAAACAGAGCCTACTTAACTGCAGTGATCTATGCCCATTTTTGTGCGTATGTGTATATTTCCATATCTATCGCACAATCTAAAATTTGTTTCATGAGTGTGCTATATTGATATGGACAATTGTGGATTTGAAGTTTGGATGTTTAGACCTCTGATCTCTGATTTGTCACATCAAATTATGTACTTTGGTGAATATATGTTGCACTGTGATGTGATTGATTTGCGAAGAGTGGTGATGAGTTCATTTTGTTGATTAAAGTATTTAGTTACAATTTTGTCAAAGTAATGATTTTGAGTTTCCTTTCAATGTTAAGAGTTTGGAAGGCCTTATATCAGTTATGTTCACAGCCTACGGACCAGGGGCCTCATTTATCAAACTGTGCGTGAGACTCTGACTTGAAAGTGCGTAGGAAAGTAATGCAAAATTCATACGCAAAGTTTGTTTCCGATCTATAAAACCCTGCGTATGCGCTGGTACGCACACCTGACCGCAATCTTTCCTTCGCTGACTACACCTGGAGCAGAAAGCTGCGGACCTCATGGCACGCCCCCTCTGCCCGCCTCCATTTGACCATAGGTGTGTTTGAGATGAGCCAGACGGACGCAGTTCTGACAGCCGACTGCAGACTCTCGGTGCCGGTTAGATTTCTGTCCGACTTGCTCCAGACGGGCTCTGATGTCACGGACACGTGATGCACGAGAAGATCGTGAGACCCCAATGAGACGACACGGGCTCGAGGAGATTTAAGGAAGAGTGAACTCTGCTTCTCTGATCACACGTATTGGCATCTTTCTACATATTCTATCAATAAAACTTATGTTTAGAATGTAAAGAGGAGCCTTAAGTGTCGGCTAGATTTGCCCAGAGCAAGATTTGGATTTGCCAATAAAACACGATAAACTGTGGGGCATTTCAGTCATCCAAACTCCAGATTGCAGGCGCTGTACATTAGGTCATGTTCTGTGTAGCATGAAGCAGCGGTTCGGCCCGGGTGGAATGAGTGAGGAGAGGTCAGTGTCCGGGTGGAGTGAGTGAGGAGAGGTTAGTGTCTGGGTGGTGTGAGTGAGGAAAGGTTAGTGTCCGGTGGTGTCTCAGGACAGCGCGCGCAGTGAAGCCGCGGTGCCGGTGCGCACTGCGTAAAGACGGCCTCGTCTGAAGGTCATGTGACCCGAGCTTTGGACCTAAACCCAGTTGGTCAGACTTATGTCCAGAGATGACTCAAAGCACAGGACAGCGGGGTCATTCCTGCTTCCCGTTTAAAAGGCTTTAGCGCCAGTGCGCATACGTGCACTGGTACGAGCGTGCACGTATGTGCGCACAAACATCATGATAAGTTGCTTATTTCATTCTAATCTTTGTCATTGCTGAAGAAAGTAAATTCAAGCCATTTCAAACCAAACCAAACCAAACCAAACCTGACTTCCTCAAACCAGTCATGTCGCTGCTCTCCTGTCTCTCAGCAGTGTTTTTGGAAAGTGCGTACCTCGTACGGCAGCTTTTTAGTTTGCGTGGAGGAGCGCAATGTTTCACGTTCAGTTTGTTTTCTATAAATACCAACTTTGGCGCAGAGGAGCGGCTACGCAAAGTTTTGGCCTCATTTTGTGCGCAGCAAGCGTGATAAATGAGGCCCCAGGTGTGGACCCTTGTGCATGTGGGGGAAGTTCCATGAGGACCCAAATTAAACATAATCATATTCATTATAACTGTTACTGACAAAGGTTAAGGCAAGGCAAGGCAAGTTTATTTGTAGAGCACAATTCATACACAAGGCAATTCAAAGTGCTTCACAGTTGCATAAAACAAATACAATCAATAAAACATCAACATAGAATTAATCAATTACAGTAAGAGGCAAGAGTGTAGATAAAATACTTTCAGTTATATGTATTTTTAAAGTATTGTTTAGATTTGGTCCACTGCAACTTCAGTAATAGGTAACAATAGATACACTTTTTACTCAAAGGATGAAGATGAAACATGTCAAAATTGAGTCGTGATATACATTGAAATCGTGCACACCTAATTGTTACAGCAGTTCCATACTCACATTTGAACTGGCACTTTGTGCTTTGGCCGTGCTCCACTCCGTGTTCCTGAAGGTTTTCCGTGTGTTGTCATGTTGCTGTTTTTTTCGGGGGTTTGATTGCGGTGCATTGTGGGAGCTTTTTATGCTCCTGAGGCAGCGGAGGATCCACAGGTGTACCCTTCGTAAATGAGCCAAACGGAGGAGTCGAGCTGCGAGGGGGCGAGTGGTCCAAGTGAATTGGAACACCACTTGGCGGCGCTGTGATGACGTGAATTACATCCGAAGTGGTCGAGACGTGGAGGATTCTAGCAATTGGGAAGCAGCCACTGTATCCCTCAGCCCATTCCAAAAAAGCCCAAGTGAGGTTTTTTTTTGCATGACTTGTCATCTTTTGGCCAAGTCCTGCAGTACCCAGTTATTGCTCCTGGTTTGGGTAGCTCCTTCCTATTGTAAGCTCACACCCATTTGTCCACCGCCTGAACAAGCCCAGGTATGGTCTGACACAAAAAAGAGTGCTTTACTTTTGTTGGAATTGGAGTTAAATGCCATTGCAGTTGGCAGTATGGACATTGAAGTGAAACAAAACTCAACCAGTCACCTGACCTGGGTCTGACGGAAAGTCGATGGAAAGAAGAGGAACCATAAAACCTGCATAATCTGCGTGGAAGAATGGGCCAAAAAATAGCCCAGAGCAATACACAACACACATTTCTCTCTTCTGACTTGTAGTACATTTTTCCACCGTCATTTAACATTATTTCTTTACATGTGTGAATTACTTGTAATTTAATATTGTTGGCTCAATCTACAGAGACAGATTGAAGTGCTATCAATGATCAATCCACACACCGTATCCATAGACTCTTGAATTGTTCTACATCACACCAAATCCATCAAAGTCTTAATATTTCCTGCATCGTATCCTGTTGCCATTACAGATGGAAGAGAAGAAGAGATAAGTATCCAGAACAATGAGTCTATCAAAGTTACTATAGCACTGGTAGACAGTCCTGCTTCCGTACATTAGAGATATGCTTCCGCGCACCAAATGCTCGCTGTAATTGGCTGGAAAGGTTAGGAGCAGTCGATCAATGGCCGTGGTTAAAAATGCATTTGAAACAAGTGAGAGGGTCGGTTAATCAGATCCCTGAAGATACGCGCAGCCCGGAGCACACCTCAGGAATTTCAATGTGCAAGCGAGTTCCAGTCATTCACATGCAGCTCGTATGAGAGGTATGACGTATCGTGTGGTGAAAGTATTGACTCTCGCGCCTACTGCTATAGACGCAAAGTTAAACATCACATTTGAGGTAGAGAGTATCTATCTGTAATATAAAGTACCGCATGTGTCGAGCTGCTGCCCATGAAGCGTGTGATTGTAGCAACTCTTAACCCCCACCTGAACCGAGCACATTTTCTCCAGTTTTGCACACTGCAAAAAGTGACCATCAAGCATTGGCTTACATGTCTTGATTTGAGGAAATGTTTCTTGTTTAAAGCAGTTTTATCTCATTTAGACTTTTTTCCTGATCTGACCAAGTTTATTTTGCTCTTTTGAGGACGTTTGTGACTAGTTCTAAGGTAAATCTCACTTGAAATAAGAAAGTAAAACAAAAAATAAAATAATAAGAAAAAATAATTATGCTTGAGACTTAGACTTACTCATACTATATAATATAATATAGATAATTGATGTAGTTTAAGCTAAATTAATATATAAAATAAAGAAATAAAGTAAAGTAAAAAATAAAGTAAAAATCATGAAATCAACTGGAGTTTCATGTAAAACTAATCTAAATGAATAGGGTGCTAAAGTTAAACCTTGACAAAACAATAATCTACGTGCAGATATACCGTACCTGTGTTTTGTTGTATAAAACAAAAAATAGTGGGAATGTGTGTATATATATGTGTAGAAACTTCTATGTTTGTAATATCTGCCTATGCAGGAGGTTGCAAAATTCACACTGCTGACACAAATTAAGACTTTTATTATCTTATTATTTTATTAATTAATTAATTTTTATTTTATGCTATTGATTTAACTATTTATCTATCTTTTTTGCCGCTGTTTTCTCCTTTTTTGTTTCTGTTTTGTTTTTGTTTTGTTTTTTTGTTTTGTCTTTCTGTTTATTGTTAAGAAAAAGAAAAAAAATGAAAATAAATAGTTAAAAAAAAAGAAAAGAAAAAAAAAGTAAAACTGCCAATGAGGTAAGACCAATGTTCTTACCCCATTGGCAAAGAAAATTACTTGAAATAAGGACAAAATGTATTGAAACGAGTCAGAGACGTCTCAAAACAAGTGAAATAATCTGGGTCAGGAGCCCACCTACACCTTTCATTGTCAAAACATCTCAAATTCAGATTATTATACTCAAATTGAGACTTTTATACTAATCTACTTCATTACTTTTTGCAGTGCATAACCCAAATCTATAAAGCCTCTTGATAGAAAGCGTCAAAATAGCGACGGAAACGAGAAGAAAAGAAGGATAAAAATGCAACAAGAAAGGCAAATTCGGCCCCGCCGGAACAAACACATTGGCCCGCCAGAGAGTGACTTACATTTGCGCCGCATATGATTAATACCAACTCTCTCCCATTCATTCTCAATGGTAAACATGAATGCAGTACACTGTTTGGCCACCAGCGTCAAATTGGGGGCGCTGTTTGACTCCTATCGCAGAGTTAAGGAAACACTCGGCCTTTGTGTTTATCAGTCACAGTTTTGTAGCATTAACTCCCAGTTTTCCAACACTTATTGCAAAGGTCGTTGACATCGACAAAGGTACGTGTTAAAAATGGACTTATAAAACAACTGACAGTTCCAAAATGATCTTGCATGGCATTTTCTTTGAGTTGAATGAATGAGGTAAAGTCACTGTAGATACAGGCTTTTGTCATAGTTAACATTTGTTTTCAAGTAGCATGTTATTTTCATAGATAGAATATGCAAATGAAAATGTATACCGAAAATTTAAATAAAGTAACAATTATTATTTGCAGTTATATGTGTTTCACGCTTGACATCATCATGTTTGGCCCTTGACCCACAGGCACTTTTTCATTTTGGTCCTCGGACACAAAAAAGTTTGGGCACCCCTGGTTTAGAAGTTCGTCTGTTGATTTGACAAGATATGGTGCTGTTTCTTTTTAACATATTTGAACTGCCATGTTTGTTTTTTACTGTCGGTGATCCCACTCACCGGAGGCTAGAAGACTCGCTCCCACAATAAACACAACCCACTCTAAATCTTGTTATTATCATTTTAAGACATTTATCGGCAGCGCAGTCACTTGACAGACCAGCTAACAAATTGAAAGTGAAAGAGTGGACGAATTTAGTTCACCTTTGTGCCGAGGATCACGAGGTACAGTGTTAAAATTGGCTGCTGCAAGCAAAAAGCCCTAAATGTTTCCAAACTGATTCCTAATACCTAAGTCTACATTTTCACTGAAACAGACACTTTTTAAAGTCATAACCAGCACTTAAATATGACCAAGGTACACCAAAGAATCCAAAGCCAAACCATCCCCATGATTTAGACCAAATGCCCAGATAGGGCTGTGCAATTAATCGAAATTTGATTACAATTTTGATAATTACACTAAATGGTTACAAAATTTGCATAATAATAAAAAAAAAAGATTAAAAAAGAACAAAACTTTTTTTTTTTTGCAAAGCAGACTTGCATTATTTCATGGCGCTGGGAATATTTTCCCTTCGCATTTCACGTGCCGTGGCTCATGCTTTTGCCTGACATAAAAACAAACAGTGCTGTGTGATGATGTCATCAGGCCGCGCTGCTCAGTTTACTTGTGCAGGTGTGAGGGCTGGCCAGCAGGGGGCAGAGACCTCTACTTAATCGAGGCAAACTTGAAATCATTTGTACTTTTATGACTGTTCAGAAAAAACAGAAAATATTCAGCATAGTTTTTTTTTATCAATAAATATATGAATAAAATGAAGCCTTTTTTTTAAAAGCAGTACTAAGTAACTCTTCCCCCTAGAGGCCATAAGCGCAACTGCAGGTGTAGTAGCAAGTTACGATTTTTTTATTTATTAATTGTCTTGGAGAGTAAATACTACGCTGACAGGAAAGGCGAAGGGAGAGAGGGTTACTGTGCATCCAATTACACAATGGAAATATTTTTTTTCACTCAAACTTGGCTGTAAATACTGTTTAAAGTGACGTTAGCCCACAGTTAGCTTTGCCCGTTAGCATGTTAGCTTCTTCTTCGTGATTCCATTAGTGTGTATTGGCTTTCTCCGGACCGGTGGCAGTCAAGTTGCAAACATGGTTTTCTGGCCAGAGACACCAGGGGGAGATGAAAGACCCTCCAATCATCCCATAAACACTTGTATTACCCCCACAGGGACTACGAAACGGATTTATTAAGGTAAATAAGTTACTTAGTACTGCTTTAAAGGCTTTTGAATAATCGTGATTTCAATTATGACTAAAATAATCGTCATTATTATTTTCTCAATAATCGAGCAGCCCTATGCCCAAATGTACATTTAGAAACTTGTTCTGTGTGGGAACATCTACTTCTACTATTTAATAAGCGAGCTGGGGTTTTACTCAGCAGACACGATGTAGGCCCACTTGATGGTTGTAATTTTTTTGTGTCTGTGCATGTGGTGCAGATATTCATTTTCTTACCTCCAATACATGAAGTGAGCATTTTCAGTCATGGAACGGACGGTCATTCAGTCTCATCCTAATCGCTGTGAGCTGTTACTTTCCTTATGTATAATCTGACTGAAATCTAAGAAACTTTATGCCACTCTCCTTCCTTCTTTGTGTCACCTACACGTGCATGTGTGTTGACCACATCGATCTTATTATATTTAGCAAAATCTTTTCTCAAACGTTTTTACGAAGTACGAAGGGCTGCGCTTTTCTTCTAGCCTTCCAATCAGCGAGCGCGTGCCTGTGACGATAGCGATTTCATACATTTGTTTATACTGTATGAATCGCCGCAAACCTGCCAAAATGTTCCACTTTTGTCTCGTCAGGCCACAGACCATTTCTCCACAAGTCATCGGAGTCAAAGTCATTTTTGTGAGACGTGCTTTTGTACCATTTTTGCTCCGTGTTTATCTTACAGTTGAGGCATGAACACAGGCCTTGACCGGTGAAGCCTGCTGTTGTTTAGCTGTCTCTGCGGGTTCTTTGGTGACCTCCTTCATGAGATGTCGTTGTGCTCGTGGAGTCATTTCATGGTGTTACATGTTTTCTCATGGGATTTAATGGCCTACTTGAATTGTCTGACAGCAACAATTTCTTGATTTAACAAACGTGGTAATCAGGCTTTGGAGTGGCTAATGAAATTTAACTCAACTTTTGAAAAAAGCTGGTTAATCCCACTAATCCCACACTAATTATTATTTCACACAGGGCCAAAGAGGTTTGGATTTTCGTTTCCGTTAATAAATTTTATATTAAACTGTATTTTGCATTTGCTGGGAATGTCTTTGTGTGATATGAAATGGTCTTGATGATCAGAATAATTTAAAGCAGTACTAAGTAACTTGTATACCTTAATAAATCCTTTCCGTGGTCCCTCTGAGGGTAATACAAGTGTTGATGGGATGATTGGGGGGTCTTTCATCTCTCCCTGGTGTCTCTGGTCTGAAAACCACCCAACTTCCCTGCATCAGGTCGGAGGCGCAATACACACTAATGAAATCACAAAGACGAAGCTAATAGGCTAACGGGGAAAGCTAACTGTGGGCTAGCGCCACTTAAACAATATTTACAGGCAAGTTTGCGTGAGAAAGATGATCTCCATTGTGTAATTGGATGTACAATATCCCTCTCTCCCTTTGTCTTTTCTGTCAGCGTAGTATTTACTCTCACGGACAATTAATGAGTAAAAAACATAACATGCTACGACACCTGCAGTGGCGCCTATGTCCTCTAGGGGCACGAGTTACTTCTGCTTTAAGTGTGTATAAACAAATGTAATGAAATCTGGAAGGGGGCATGCTTTTCTCCCGGCACTGTAGATGGACCATGTGTTTTACGGTAAATCTGTCTGTCAGTCATGCCCACTGGAAAAATGTAGCACTCTCATTATGTTTCATTAATGTGGCAAACGTAAAGAATTGTTCACATTGAACTTTGTGTGTAGCCGGTTGGGATCTTGCCACTGTCTGAAGCCCAGTAAGAGCCACTGTTCACTGGGGCTCAGTGTCTGCATGGTTCCAGTGACCCATGCACAATAACATGATGAAGAGATAGTATATTAAATGTGTTTAAAGAGGTCTGCTGAATGCTGGAGACATAAAAGCCACTGAATCTGCTGTGTCAGGGGGGAAGAAAGTGCACCACTTAGATCCGAACCGAAGACCTTTGCATCCGTTGAACTTACAATGTCTTCCATGGGTTTTACACCTTGTTTTCACCAACCTACAACTTGAGAGCTCTGAGTTACCAGTGTTCAAGCAAAGCCTCTGTATGGGATACTGGCCACAGGTTTCTGTGACTGTCAAACTGTGGTAATTAGAATGTCAAATGTCTTATGAGGTGGTACTTTGGTGTGAAAGGCTTGAGAATCGCTGCCTTGCATTTTGTTTCCAACCTGGAATAAAGAAAATGTGTTAATGGGAGGCCCTGAATATTAAAACAGCCCTTATTAAAAAGATATTAACAAGACATGAACATAATAGTCTGAATAATACGCAAAACGTTTTTTTTCCAGACACTGCATAAGCCTTAAAGAGTAGAGAATAGGATGTTTCTGGCCGAAATGGAAAGTATAATGTTACACATTTCAATTTCATGGAATGATTTGGGGGATTATAAAGATTGTTTTCTTTGGCTTTGGGATATATTTGAAATCCTTTACGCCACTGAAGACTTATGCAATTCTCCCGGTGTCAGTCATCGTCAGAAACTTTATGCGGCTGCTGGAAGTGAAGCCGCTCCCTCAGAACCGAGAATATCGTCTCTGCATGCAAATGTCCACGGAAGTTTTTAAATTTGGTGTTGACAATGCTGGCGGCTACGGGCCACAGCGAGTTGATTCTGCGCCTGCTACAGACCAAAACAAACTTGGGGAAAGTTCAGTTTGAAGTTATGACGAATTATACAAGAGTTGTATTTTTTTTTATCTCTCAAATAGCCTTTAGTGAAACATTTCTCTTTATAGTCAAGGTTTCAATCATAGAAATACATAAAAATACATGAATTAGATATATTAATTGCCAATATCCACCGCTGATATTTTTGGCCCAATTTTTTAAAAGTCAGTAGTCTGCATGAGGGGCATAGGGCTTTATTCAGAAATCAGCAGATTCCAAATCAAAAAGGGTAAGTCTCCATCTCTTATGATTCCAAATTCATAAGCAAAAGTCTACACATAAAATATCTAAAATAGCTTGAGACCGATTTTCACAGTGTTGTGGGACTCGTTTTAAAGCTCCGATTGAGCCCTTTCCAATGCAAAAGGGAAGACAATATCACTTCAGGTTTGTGCGCTCAATGCAATGTTGATAATAAAGGTTTTAAGTGATAAAAATGAGGAGCCCTGTATTTATATGGATTACATCTGGACTATGGAACACTCCCTCTCTCTCTTTCTCTCTCTCATGTGTAGCTTTTAGCACTGAAACGTTTTTCAACTTAATTTACATTTTATTGCAGGCTTCATTAAGTCAAGTTATGCTGTGTTAGAGAAATATGAAAACCTGTCATTCATATTAGGTCAGATCGAATGATCTAAAGTTTTGTCATGCATTAGCCAGATTCTTTATCCAGTTGATGAAAAGAAAAGTCCCCAGAGGAAAAAAAAACATATACAAAAGGCACAGAATGGAATGAACAAGCCCAGGTCTGTGTGTGTATGTGTGTGTGTGTGTGTGTGTGTGTGTGTGTGTGTGTGTGTGTGTGTGTGTGTTCTTGTAATTACAACATTGTGAGGACCAGTATTTTGAGTGAGCACATTTTTGGAAAGTGAGGACATTTTGGGTGGTCCTCACTTATTTGAAGAACTGTTTGAGGGTCAAGATGTGGTTTTAGGGTTAGGGTTACAATTGGGTTTAGGTTAGGATCAAGGCTAGGGGCTAGGGGCTTGAGGGTTAGGGTCTGGGTAATACATATGAGTGTCCTCACTAAGATAGCAGTACAATATTCTGTGCGTGTGTGTGCGTGTGTTTTATAGAGTTCATTGTATTATTTAGTTTGTATTAACAGTGGGATTTGTTTTCCTAGTACCTTTTGAACGGCTCTTTGAAATGAACCGAAAACAATGATTTGGCTTCCATTAAAATCCCATCACTATTGTAAATGAGGCTAAGGGATATTTATCTCGGTAAGTCAGAAAAATCCTATGGCCCATGACATTAGTGATGGGTTTTAGTCTGCGTGTTGTGACCCCCATAGACCCTTTTAAGGTCAGGTCATTTAGAACGGACCAAGTCGATCCCATTAATGACCCCCGCCGTCCATTAGGCTGTCCGTGTTAATTACATTCACTGGGGTTTGTCCTCACCATCACTGCAACATTACATGTGCTATGGTGCGATGGTGTTGTTATGGACTTGGCAACAGATGCAAATTGTGGCTCCAGTTTAGTGTGGTATGTTTCACGTGTGTTCATTAACACGCACTGTCACCACCAAATAAAACTACTTGTTACGCTGATTCCAGCGTGAGGCATCGGGAGCCCAAATAACTGTGTTTTCTCAATGGACCACCCACTAACAAACAATAACATGTAAACGGAGCTGGGTTTTGACCACTTTGAGTAATCTCTTTTCCAGTTGCTGTTCTGAGCACCGCGGCGGCAGCTCCCAAAAAGCTCCTCACAAGGTCTTACCTGAAAATATTTCCTCACCTTTCCATCTCTTTCCATATTTTGTCAATCCAGTGTATCATACATATGAGCCCGGCGTTTTGGGGGTTTGTAAACGAACATTTTCCAAACTAGTTCCCAGAGTGGAAAGATCTCAAAACGCCATTTATGTGGCGCCGTTGTTACAACGTCTCCACAACTTTTACTAAAATGATGAGATCACAGCACCAGAGTGGTGTCTGTTATCCACAATCTACTGACCTTATAAGATGGTTTTACTCCACTCCTCTTTGCCCCACTGCAGTCAGCAAACCACAGGAGACAAGTAGAAAAACACGGCCGAGTTAGTCTGTGTTTGTTACAGTAAAAGTCACTGTCGCTTTAGTCCCGTTACGTCTGAAGAATAAACTCGCCTCCTCATCTCTTCTGCAGATCGTAAATCCTTGAATCAGTTTCATTTTCACTGTTTACACTCCACAAACCTTTACTGCGCATGTGCCCTCTACATCTTGTTCTATTATCTGTGTTAGAGTCAAAGCGCCTCACACAGGCCTGGAAGATGAATTGCACCATTTTCACAGACCTCAGTCAACCCATGTGGACGCACACATTTACTGAGCTGGCTTTGTGCTTACAAAGAAAGTTTCTGAAAACATGAGCGTTTTGTCTTCGTGTGGATATTGCCTTAATCCTTTCATCACAAAGTGAAACCACTAACCATGTCTTCCCTGCAGTCACACAAGCCGAATGGAGTATTGAAACGGCTGCACATCAAAAGAGAGCATGGAATGGAACTATTGGATTCCCCCCAAACCCGCTGTTTTAGATCAACATTGCATTATCTAACCAACAAAGTGTAAGATATTACTAAATACCTGCAAAAACCGAATACTCGCTCTTTAAGACTTTAAGTGGACAATGGACAATGCACAATTGACCTTCTTGAGGTTTAAACCATGTTTTAATGTTGTTCCCTCGTCAAAGACAGACCTGGAGAAGTATTTCACAACAACTGCGTGAATGTTTTTCCTCAGACAAAGCTGTTAAATTTTTCTTCTACGGCGTCAGTGCCTCGTCCTCCACTTCCTGATTACACTCATGTCATTGTACTAACCCCAAAACGTTACCCCGCATTTTTAAAGCCCATAATCCATTATTGATTTTTGTGAAGTGTGTTTATCACGCATGCTGGAGCTGGTAACCACGCAGCATCCAACCTGGGAGTTATTTTATAAGAAAATTATTCCTATAGCTGCCAGCAGGAGGAGCCGCAGTCAAGATTTTCACCTGCTCTTTCACCTGCATTTCATTGAATCCCAACATACATATTTTCAAATTATAAAAAGTAAAATGTCAAAGCTGAGGCACTCAAAAAAAGGTTTTTAAGCATTTTTAGGCTACATATGCATGACATGTCCACTTTAAGAATTACATCTGTCGAAGTCTAAATCTAAGCTTCTAGTCCAGGGGTAAGCAAGTTTGTGTCACGTAGGGCCGATTTTCATCATTGCGAAAACACCAAGTGCCCAACCTCACCATTGTAGCCCCAAATAAGAATAATTGTATGCAAATGCCAATGTTCTACATTATATGCGACCTAGTGGGATGTTTGGGCAGGAAATTAAAAACATACTGACAGTTTTTTAGAGTTCTTTATTTGGATTTGGATTTAGAGTACTTTATTTGGATTTCAAAATAATCCTGGGGGCCAGAGGTTCTGTGCAGGAGGGCCTGATTTGTCCCCCGGGCCTGACGTTGCCTCTCTCACTGTTGTCTGTGACTCTGGGGTTATGTGTATCGGGTCCCCGTATAGAAAAATAACAATACAAATTGTGATGATAATGATTATTAGCAATGATGTAAACCAAATCAAATTTGATTCAAATCAAGCAAACGGGCCACACTCAAGACGCTCCACCGCCTGTCGCCATTACAGCGCCATATGCCAACGAACGTAATGTTCAATAATTGCAGATGGAAAACACAATCCGGTGAAATCAGGTGTTTACACACCTAGCTTCACAGCAACACCACATTGGGAGTCGAGGACATTTAGGGTCCATGGGATTTTTTCCAGCGGGCGAAGAAAGCAATCCTCTTTGGTCCTCGTGGCGGGAGGCTGCTATACCACCCTTTAGTGGCTCGGGACGACTCCTGAAGGTTTATTAATACATGAAAACTAATGGGGACTTCACACGTGTACAAAACACCAACTTAAAAGCCCGGTTACAAAGACTTTTATTGTAACTAAAAAATACAGTTTATTCCCCTGACAACGCTGAGAAGAGTATAATCTCCAGTGAAGCCATGCTGGTTTTATGTTATTTTAATTTTGAAAATCTTAGCTTTGGGCTTCGATTGACAGGCCCTGCAACACTGAATGGAGTATTTAATGTAAATGGGGAGTGACAAATGAAAGTCTATAAATAAACAATCTATCAAGAACTAAATCTGGCACTCACATATAATGCTTTGACTCTTGCGAGAGGCACCTTGAACTTATATACATTTCGGCTTTTACTGGCTCAATAATAGCATTACCATCTACAGTCACTGTCCAAGGTGATGACAGTGCATTTACACTGTACAGCCTGAGATCGCCTTAACAAGAGCAAGGTTCAATCAAGTTTAACAAGGCTACAGCTTTTCAACAGCATACACAACACATACTCTCTATTATGTCACGTCTTTACCCACAATGCCTCAGTTCCTCTCCACCTTCACCCATCACCCCCCCCCCCCCTCTCCTCTATAAACAATCAATAAATATACAATTTGGAGCCATGATGGCAAAATCAATCTTTTTTACGGCCCCTCCTGTGGCGCAGCAGTCGCAGTGCCTCGGAGGAGCGCTTTGAGAAAGTGGAAGGTATTTTCAAGGACTGCGTCGGATGTGACTGAGCGAAGCGGGTAATGAAGCCTGACAAACATAAACGCGTGGCACAGGAGAGCGTTCTCGTTTTGAGTCGGGGGGGGGGGGACTGCTAATATTTTAGAATGGTTTTATGAACAAATGTAGAGCTCTATATAAAAGAAATCGTTTCCCTTTTTCGTGATCTCACCACTAAAGTGTCACGGTTAAGTCGTTGTGCAGTCAGGTTGCAGAGTGGTGCCGCCCACCAGCCAGATGGTTCCGGGTTCCATTATCGGGACCATATGCTAAGGGTGACTAGATTTGCCAACTTAAAAACTGGGACACAATGTGGGAAAATGCCGCAGGGGTTCCAAATCTTGACCCTCTATTCCCACGAACCATGGTGAATGGTTAAACAGTCAACGTTTAAGTGAAGAGGGCTCTTTTTGGGGACTACACTGGCCAAAAACCGGGACAACTGGGACAGGAACTGAGTCATACTCGGACAAATCAATGGATTTGGTGAAATTTATTGGGACGTAGGACAAAGGACTCAAATCTAGGCCTGGGTACCAATGCATTTTACTAGTACTTTAACGATACTTGGTTTTCGATACCTGAACAATTTTTTCCAATATCTAGACTTAAATATTTGTCTGTATTTCATTAACCAGAACAAAGAACAACAATGTGTGGAAGATCTGCAAATGTATAATGTCAGGTTCATCTTTAAAGTCAAGAAATGTGTGAAAAATGGGTAATAATTTGGAGGGAAATGGGGGAAAATTGGGAGCAATTGTTGCAAAAAAATATATAAAAATAAAATAATAATCAAGAAAAATGGGGAAAACATTTGGGGCAAATGGGGCTCATTTAGTTGAGCTAAAAAAAAGAACTTTAATGCTGTCCCTGGACCAACAGCTTCAAAACTTGGATCTAAAGATAACAGATTTTTTTCCAGTTCATACTTTCATTTTTTCGATACCAGTAGAACCTACCGTTTTGTTTTTTTTCAATACCAGACTTTAATGGTTTTGATTGTTTAATGGTACCTACTAGCACTACTCACAACTGGGACTGTCCCGGATAAACTGGGACATCTGGTCACCCCACATTTACCACTTTTGTGTGTTAAGTTTGCAGGTCCTCCATGTCAAGGTGCGTTTTGTTTTCCCTATCAAACTAAACCATGCGCGTTATGCTAATCCACCAACTAGAAAGGGTGCCTCAATAATTTTGACAAAAGGCCATTTTTTCTTTCTTCCTTTAACTTCCAGAAAATCTAGAATTAGAGAGACACAGTTAGAGGTACTGTGTCACGAGAGCTCTAATCAGCTCTAATTAGCTCCACCAATCCTCATTAAGGTGGACATATCATACATTGTGGCTTTTAAACCTGCTTTTCAGCATTGGCCTTTTGCTTATGATTAAAAAATAGGGGTGGTTCGAGAAACATAATTTGCAATAAATAATATTTTGCTCTCATGTTTCCTATGTATGAAGCCATTGTATAGCATTGTTTGTAACAAAATGGACAAACTAATGGGAAGGATGGGAATTGATCAGATTTCACTAATATCATGGGTAAAGTCATGCAAAAATCATGACTCTATTTGTGTGCATACATTCCAAAGTGGGGGCACCCCTGCTGGAACAATCCACCGGAACAATTACGCTGGCCCGCCAGAGAGTGACCTGCTTTTGCATCGTGTATGGTTAATACTAGCTGTCTCCCATTCATTCTCAATGGTAAATATGGATGCAATATGCTTTTTGGACACCAGCGTCAAATTGGGGGCGCTGTTTCACTCCTTTTGCAAAGTTAAGGAAACACTGTTCTGTCTTTATGTTTATCAATCCCCGAGAGTTGTAGCATCAACTTCACTATTTTTCCAACTTTTATTGCAAACGTTGTTGACATCAACAAAGGTACATGTTAAAAATTGACTAATAAAATAATGTATGCTGAACTGACACGTTAAAAATGACCTAATATGGCATTTTCTTTTAGTTAAGAAATGAATGAGGTAAAGTCACTGTAGGTACTGTAGATACCAGTGGTGTTGTTGTTTACATTTTGCACTATATTGGTACAATTGTTGATTTTGTTCTACTACAACTAAGCTTTTGCCATAGTTAAAGGGACTATAGAGAGTTTAAAAATGTTAAAATGATGTATTTTCCTCCACCTACATGTTCCAGCCATGTCCTAATGTGTAGAATGAGCCCAGACCTGTTCACCAAATCCTGCCACAAAATCCTGCACTGTCACTCAAAAATGTGTCACTTCGGGTCCGAATTGCCGAATTATGCACGAGCTTAATATAGAAGGTGCAGTTACACATATGGCCTGAGGTGGCAGTAGCGAGTAAAAAATGGCAAACTTGCATCTAGCCCCTTCAACACTTGCTTTAATGTAGCATGTTATTTGCATAGAATGAAATGCAAATATACAAACAAATATGCAAAAAAATAGAATAAAGTAACTATTATTATTTACATGTATTTCAGGCTTGACATTGCCGTGTTTGGCCCGCGGCCCACAGGCACTCTTTCATTTTGGACAAACAAAAAGTTTGGCCACCCCTGCATTACATTTTAATATTAGAACAAGGCTTAATACATTGGCTCTTTTGACAGAGCTAAATGCAATTGTAATAACTCAAAATCAAAAAGAATTTTGAAGCTTAAAAGTTGATTTAAGGAGGAGGAGTGGAGACACACACTGAGATTTAAACTTAGTAGCGAAGCAGTCTGTGCCAGATACTGACGCACAGGAGGCTTTAAACATTAATCAGATAGGGATTCTTAGTTAGACTGACCTCTTCCTTCCTCTAATGGCCACGTGGGTGTGAGTGAATCGCAAACCAGAAGACGGTTTAAACACTGAGGCGACTTTCCCAAGCGACTGAACTTGAAAACGTATTACTTAACTTACTTGAGCGGTAAGAGGTTAAATAGACGCCTAGCTTGTGTGTTCAACCAGTTTTGTTTTACCATAAGAGACGAAAGAAGCCTCTGAAGAAAGAAATGTCCTAAAAATCATCAACCCAGTCTAGTTGACGATATCTAAATCTCTACAACAATAAAGTCATAGTATCTCATGATAAACAATAAACCAAAGTAAAAAGTAGTTTGAAAATAAATGTAGAGCCAGGGGTTGGTGAACTTGATACAGTGCACGAAGCTGCCTTGCATCTGCTCTCTGCTCTTTCTTCGAGCATGTAAAAACTGCTGTGATTAGTTTAGCTCCGATGGCGCTCCTCCTCGCTCTGGATCAATCTAATTACACCCCCCGATCGATCCGTTTGTGATGATTACAAAGCGCTTCAGCCCTGCTCTGTGTACACAGCCCAGTGACAGAGGCCCGGTAAGCCGCGTCAATACCGTGTTACGAAACACCCCGGATCAACTATTAGGGACAGTTAGGTGTAACAACAGCCACGACAGCCACGTTGTTGTTCCGTGTGGCTAACAACGGAGCAGCCGTCTCTGTGAAAGCTGTTTTCATCCTCTTAGAAGGTGAGACAATGCACAATGATTGAAATTTTGGACATTTTTCACAAATTGACTCGCACTCTTTACATATTATTTGTGTATGCGCCCTGCAATCCAGGAATGATCGATCGTACTGGAGATATTCAAACTTTTGTCAACTGGACTATTACACTGCCTGACCAAAAATAAAAAGTGTCCACCTGCATTGAACAAACTGTTCTGATCTCTGATCTGGGTTGATGCAGTTGGTCAGGTCTGGAAAGCGTGAGTAGGTCTGGGTACCGTTACATTTTTTTCCGATACCGATAGTTTAAAGTAGTACTAAGTAACTTGTTTATCTTAATAAATCATTTTCGTAGTCCCTCTGGGGGTAATACAAGTGTTGATGGAATGATTGGGGGGTCTTTCATCTCCCGGGTGTCTCTGGCCAGAAAACCACCCTCGCAACTTCGCTGCTTCCGGGTGGGAGTCACCAATACACACTAATGGAATCATGGAGAATCATGAAGTCCATTCACTGAGGTGTGGTTTAAAGCTGCCCTTGCCACTGATAAACACACACTAGTTAAGAAGTGTCTATGATAAGCATTGTCTGATGTGCACCATGCCTCACTCAAAAGAGTTCTTCGAAGACCCATGATCAAAAATTATTCATGTATAAAGATGGAAAAAGTTACAAAACCATCTCTAAAAGTCTTGATGTTTATAAACATCAAGAACTTACAGAAATCACTGGCACATGCCAACATCTCTGTTGACACATCTACAATACATAAAACATTGAATGCGGGAAGCCATTGCCGTCTAAAAAAACCTTTCTACAAGTTTGAATTTTGTGAAAGAGCACTTTGATGCTCTACAGCAGTATGGGCAAAATATTCTGTGGACTGATGAACCCAAAGTTGACTTACTGGGAGGAACACACAGTGTCATATGTGGAGGAAAAATGAAAAAGCACACCAACATCAAAACCCTATGCCCACTGTGAAATATGGTGCAGAAGTATCAAGGTGTGGGGCTTTTTTAGTGTACCTGGGCCTGGACAACATGCTATGATTAATGGAAAAATTAATTCACAGGTTTATCAAGATATTTAGCAGAAAAACTTGATCATCAACTTGCCATCTGTCCAACAGCTGACGCCCAACAGAGGATGACTGCTGCAACAAGACAATGATCCAAAGCACAAAACCAAATCCACTTCAGAATGGCTTCAGAAAAATAATATACACGTTCTGGAATGACCCAGTCAAAGTCTTGACCTAAACCCTATTAAGTTCCTGTGGCATGACCTCAAGAAAACCATTCACAACAGACATCCCAGGAATCTCTCTGAACTGCAACAGTTTTGTAAAGAGGAAAGGTCCAAGAATAGTCCAGTAATCTGCAACTACAGAAAACATTAATAAAGTTATTGCTGCCAAAGGAGGGTCAACCAGCTAATGAATCCAAGGGTTAATTTACTTATTCCTCACTGTCCTGTGAATGTTTACATGTTTTGACCAATACAATTTTATTTTATTTTTTTCTTGTGATTTTAATAAAGATCAGACCACATTTTATGACCAATTTAGGCAGAAATGTTATCACGTTTCCCCCCACTGTTTAGTTTCAGAAAGCCAGTAAATCAACCTAAGGGTTAATTCAGTTAAGGTAATAGTTTTCCCTCTGTCAGTGTATGAAACCTGCCACATGATCAAACCTGTGAGCGTGTGATTGACGTCACCTCTGCCTCCGCAGGTTCCTGTGCGCCCGCTCTCGCCCGGCACGTAGCTCTGGCCATCAGCGCTAATGACACCCGCGCAGGCCTGCCAGAGCGGACGCAGATTCAATCTCCTGCCGCCAGGACAAAGTGCGAAGTGAGCCAGCACACGTGTGCTATCTGTCGCCACGTTGCCGTGACAACCCCCGCCTCCGCCGCGCTCCTTTGTCACCGCACGGAGCTGTGACTGGACGGAATGGTTCGCCTGATCAAGGCTGTCTACGGGCAGGGGATGAAAGCGCGCTGGAGCGTTGGAGAGAGCGGAGGGAGTTGACAAAGACGAGCTTGTTCCCTGGCATTGGCGTTCTAGTGATTGTGATAGAAAGTGAGTATGTGTTGTAACCTAGTTCTATTGAAGAACTGTTTGACCCACTGTGGCTCACACTGGATTTATAGTATCGTCACTCAAATAAAGGGAGCCTGATGTCATTTTGTTTGGAACAATTATTAGGCTATGTGACGTTTGAAGGTTTTTGAGTCTCCTCATTAGCAGCTGAAGCTGAACTTTCCCCAAAATTTCAAATGAAATACATTTTACTTAGCAAATTTAGGTATTAAGAGACACCTGAGACACCCTCAGTGCAGGACGGAGCGCTACCGCAGAGCCTTCATCCCCACTGCTGTCAGACTGTACAATAAGACTGTCAAGTAACGCCGACTGTAACAAGTGAATTTCTCCTTTGTGAGATCAATAAAGGTTTATCTTATCTTATCTTATCTTATTAAATGTCATGATAAATCCACTAGTGTGTTAAATTGTTTGAGAAAGTCAGTTGTTAATCAGGTGTTTCAGTCACTACGGTTACATGACCACAGGAAAGTTTGAATGGCGGGCGATCAGACATTCCCCCTGAGCCGATAGGCGACTGGCCTGGGCCGATTACAGTCTGATCAGAGCTGCATGTAAGCGCTTTGTCCAATCAAATTGGATTGGGCTTAACTGCGCATGCTGTCCCTGCCCCAGAAACTAACTGTCAGGCTGTCAAAAACTAATAGTCAGAAAACAGCAGTTTGGTGTGAATGTAGCCTACATTGGGCTAATCAGGGCTAACTGGGCTAGCTTTTTAGCTACAAACAACTTAGCAGCCAAATGGTGCGCGTAGCCATCAACCATCAAAGCAAAGGACGTGTTGGAACCAATGGCCGCTGGCTGCTCTGCTTTTTGACAACGACACTATTGCTGTAGTACCTCCATATGGCCACTAGTCCCCCCATTGGAAAACATTGGACATTAGACATGCTAAAAACAACTTTAAAGCCTGGTCCCAATTTTTTTGGAACTATCTAGAGCTAGATATTCCACCTGTGATAATGCTGGGTTAGTTACAATTAAAGAGACCAGGCTGGTACTAATGAGGGCCGGACTGTTAGCATTGGAGCAGCGCGAACTACATGTCACGTAAGGGCCGAGTCTACAGTGAAGATCCCGCCTTGATGCCCTTTTAGGAACATGCCTCATCAGAGCTCGGGAGGGGGAGTCTGTAAACCTGCCATGATTTCCCCCTTGAGCGTGGTCATTGTGGTAAACGGGGAGGAGTGAGGAGGAGACGTCCATTATATTTACAGTCTATGGTTGGAACAGACACCAGCTGAATGCTGATTGTCTGCCTCGGCAAAAAGGGCGAATAAAGCTCCTCCTCTTGATGCTAATACTGCTCTGTGTCTGTGAGAGCAGCATTAGCATGTCACTGTGAAGCTACAAGAGGAAAATGAAGCTGTTGAGACATACGTGACGGGGATGGACTTTATTTCAGTCATGGACGACATGTTTCATGGAAGCTTTCAACAGAATATACTTTTGAGGGATAAGGTCTCTGTGGAGAGTAAAAAAAAATGTTTTCTGGTGTTAGCTCTTCCTGCTTCAGCTGCTGTTAGCCACATATAGCTACATCATGACACAAACACAACAGCTCAGGGTTAGTCCTAATGTGGACTTGTTTATTTTGTTTAGTCCAAGTTTTGCATTGTCCCAGTTGAAACCCTGTTAACGTTTGGGCTTGGTTTATGTAGGACTACATTTCCCCCTAAATATCAGCCCTTGGCCTAATTCAGTTGTTGAACACATCTGTAGCTGCCTGCTCCAACTTGCTTTATACACGGTGCGTTCCAGGCAACTGGTAAATTTACCACTTCCCACTTGGAAAAATGCCTTGAAGCCGCTCAAACATGGTTTTCTGACCAGAGACACTAGGGGGAGATGAAAGACCCTCCAATCATCCCATCAACACTTGTATTACCCCAAGAGGGACTACGGAAAGGATTTATTAAGGTAAACAAGTTACTTAGTGCTGCTTTAACCGTTCTTGTTCTGATGCAAACTTTGAATTGGACCAGTACTCGAGCCGGTTCCGATGACATTTCACGATTACACAAACACACAAGCGCGGACAAGAGCGTATATAGAGAAATGGCCACTGTGTGGGCTATGGAGCTACTGTTAGCATGAGTTGATCAGGCACCAGTTCATCTATTGTCACTAGACAGTTGTGTTGCGTCTGCGAGTGTGTCACTTACTGGGCTCCCCGATGAGTCTGTTTTGTATTCATGTGCTGTTGTTCGTACACCTGGGGAGAGTGCATGTGTCGGAGCCTCCCCCTCAGAGCGCCCCACTGGCCCTGAAAACAGCGAGGTAGCAACAAGAGCCCGGAGCTATTAACACGGATGCAAAAAATAGTCCACCTTGGCCAGTGGCGGATTTCAGGGCGACATATGCCAGTTAAACAGAGCGTCCCAGTGGAGCGGAGCTGACATTTGAATGCAGCACACAGACAGCGGCACGTCGAGGCGCTCATGGTGTTTATTCAGTAAAAGGTAAGCGGCGACCAGTGCAAACGCTTCAAATCCTTTTGGGAAGTTGGTGGACATTATAGAAACAAAAAAAGAGCCAAATAAGCAAACAAAAATAGAAAACAACGACAAACTGGACGACTGCTGAAGGACAGAAATCCCCGTCCCTCACACCGAGCGTACAGCGGCGGGGTGCTATAGGCAGCCATATGGAAGGAAATTGGTCGAAATGCAGCCGCTGTTTTGCCGATGACATCGTCGTTATTCTGTGCGTCAATCCAGTGCCAAATGCAAGCAAGACAATTGTGGAAAGACAGGACCAGTGTTGGCAGTAACATATTAGAAAAGTAACGACTTACAACAATACATTACTTTTTTAATTAACTCAGGAATATAACATACTTTCACAAAATAGTCACGTTGTTGTTCCTCCTAGCATATTCATCACTCCAAACTGGGGTGAGTAATATAAGGAGCACTGTGACTTTACTGCACGGATGTCGAAGTGCTCCTAAGGTATTATTACGCCATACAATATAGTGCCCCTTTTTATCTGCTGAGAAAATCGAAATGTTTTATTTTGTGTAACTAGACTTGGATCGTGTAACATAACTGTATTTGAATAGGGAAAACACGGAACAGCTTGGTAGCTTCTAACTTCACCCCAGTTTGGAGCTATGAATATGCTAGGAGACGCTGAATGGTAACAACACTTGCGTGACTGAGCGCACGCACAAAGACCAGACATCCGCTCGTCTAAGCTAAGGTGAAAACATATCTCAGTATGTAAAAACAGTGGCCTATTTCTTTAAAGGTATACAGGAGGATTTTCCCGAATTTTAGGAAAGAACCGCCCTCTCCACTTTTCAAAAAAAATGCGCATGCGCAACGCTCTACCTGCCTCCGAGGAGGAAGAATCTCCCAAAAACACTCTCTCTCTGGTCTTGTTTCTCTCTTCTGAAGCCTTTCTCTTCTTCTCATACACTTCGAAGACACTTTTTCTCTTGCGACCCTCTGCCATTTTCAAACGACTCGGTGCGAGCAGCAATGAATGGCTAACAGCGAAACTCACATAGGCCTGAAAGTGTCGCATGCGCAGAAATTAACAAGGGGCGAGCGCGCACGACGGCCATACGTAGGCATATCACCAGAATGATTGACAATTAGGAGGACCAATCGTCTTGATGATCCACCCGGAAATACAACATCCTCCGCTATACCTTTAAGTAACTCAAGTTACAAGTGCATTTAAATGGTTTGTATTGATATATGAATGGAAAAAAGCCAAACTCCCCCAAATAAACACCACCAAATGAACACTGGTGTATAAGAGCTGCAGTGGCATGTAGTTCATTTTCGGTTTAGCTAATTCGGTGTAACTCGCTACATTTTTGAAACAGTAATATGTAATATGTAATATAAACATATAACATTTTTAAAGCTGTAAATACTAATATAGAATATATCATGATTTTAAAGTAGCCTACCCAACACTGGACAGGACTCTGCGTTCTACACGGTTTGCGTGGGCGATCTATTGCTAGCTCACGATTGACATAATGGGCACCACTGACTGAGGCTAGTACTACGATATCACAAGTGCTGTAAGTACCAATATCAAACGAGATTATGTTTTATATTAAAATGAATTTACAATCTCTTGTGGTCCTTACTGACTTGATCTGAATAAAGGCAAGGTTCAATAACGACTGTCCCGGGATGTGTGACACTTTGTATGCTGCTCCTGCTAATGCCTTTGAGTCTGCACCGCCTGTGGTTTCAGCCAATAGTGTGACAGTATTGCCATGATTGGGTGGTTATTTGCACTGTGTTATCAATCTGGCTTTAGCTCAAGAGTTTTAAGGACAGGACTTGTTGAAAGGGATAAACAACGAGTAGAGACATTCAGCACAATATTGGAGCAGCGACTTGAGCCCACATCACTGTTATAATTAAAATAAAGTATTAATATTAGACACGGGGATCGATATTTGATGCTAGCTCCATGACTGACAAATCCATTCTTTGGTATTGATCTGTCCATCACCAGTCACCTGTGACCGAGGAGTGAATCAATCAGAAACAATCTTACACCCCAGATGAAAGCATAAACCACCACACGTCTCACTCTGAACTCAGATACAAACCGTTTCAAAAGAGGGCCTCACCTCTCCGCTGAAATATAAATCACTACTTGTGCTTCGAACTCTTAATAATTCATTTGTATTTTCGACAGTAAACACGCGCGGCGCACCTGGCGACGTGAGCAGAGTGTGAACTGCTGCAGGTGTGATGGAGGCGCGAGCGCTCTGCATGTGCCATTTCAAAAACCACATCAAAACACCGCTGAAAAATTAAAGAGACGCCGCGCAATTGAGCGAACACTGATATCTTTGGAGAAAGGGGGAAAAAAAAAAACACTCTTTCTACAAGCTGCTAAAAGCTACAAACAAAGCATGACAAATGGGCTAGAGCAATTTGGACAGACAGTGGAGTGGTGAAGTCGGATGCGGTTTGAGTGGGTGTTTACTGAGGCAGAGACAGACACTGACTTGACTGTCTTTTTGTGGCTTAGAGGAGCTGTGATGATAGTGAAAGATGAGCTGCAGAGGTGGGTACACTCACTGCTTTCTGCTGCTGTAGCACTCCGATCTGTGCTTCCTGGGTCACATCGTGTTGTCACATAAGCACACAACAGACCGATTTTTGGTTCATGGAAAAAGGACAGAGTGTCTTCATCACGGTGCCATGGATTTGCTGAAAAAATGCTATTAGCAGAAACTGAAGGTTTGTCATCACTGTGCCATTCCCACTGCAGCCTACAGAGGGAGCTCCATGCAGAATCCTAACAAGCCCTGACTGTCGCTATCTTATCCCTACATACACATTGTTTAAACTTGTAAAACGTAAAATATCAAAGCTGAGGCTGTGGCTCTGATATTGTGTCTTTTTTATTATTTTCTCTGAAACCTTGTGCTTTGGATGTAGATGTTGTGTTAAAGAGGGGGTTTTATGCTTTTTTCAATCCCATAGCACCAGTCTATATCACACTACAATGATGACGAAACCTTCTGTTGGTCTGTAAATGCAGTAAATTAAAATAACTGCCTTGTATAAAATTGCTCTCTCAAAATGGCTGTAGCGAATGTCTTGAAATAGGCCTCTGTCTCTTTAAGAACCTCTCACCCTTTCCGACACGCCCCCTCCACACTCCGTCTGTGGCATCAGTGGGGAGGAGGTTCTGCTGAGGAGCAGTGGTTGGTTACTCGGCTGGTGACGAAAGCTCGGAGGCGTCTCCGGGAGGTGGGGGCGTTCCTAGGAGGACTCAGGCAAACCTGTCCCTAAAATGGCTGCCATCAGAGTTTTTACAGATTACTCAAAAATATGTGAATGTGCCAAGCAACACTTCAGGCATGTTTTTAATGAGGGAATGACATAATAACATGATGTAAAGCTTGAAAAAGTCGATTTTGCATAATACCCCCCCTTTAAAGGAACAGGCCACTGTTTTTCCATACTGAGATATGTTCTTACCTGAGCCTAGACGAGTTGATGCGTACCTGTCTGGTCTTTGTGCGTGCGCTCAGTCACGCACTACGATCCGAAGATGTTGTTTGCATTTGGCCTCTCCCAGTATATTCTTATGGCTCCAAACCAGGTGAAGCTAGAAGTGACCACGCTCTTCCATGGGCACGCACAAAGACCAGACGGGTACGCATCAACTTGTCTAAGGTCAGGTAAGAACATATCACAGTTTGGAACGGAATGGAATGGAAAAACGGTGGCCAATTCCTTTAGCCTCGCATTACCCATTTGAAGTCTTAAAAAACAAAATGGTTGTTTGGGGAAGCTGGCTATGACATGGGCAGGCAGACGGACAAATAAAACTTCTTCAAAGTCACATGCACAATCTTATTCGGGGCATAGGGCTGAGTCATTCTGACCATTCATGTCTATGTTCATGTTCAGAGGAAAGACAAAAATCAACAGATTCCAAAACTGTCTCTGTCTCTTATGGTTCCGAAATTATAAGCACAAGTCTGCATCATCAAATATATAAAATACTATCTGAGGTGTACAAACTTGTGACCCATTTTCATCGCCATGTTTAATATTAAAGGAATAGGCCACCGTTTTTACATACTGAGATATGTTCTTACCTTAGCTTTGACGAGTTCTTTAGGACCTGTCTGATCTTCACCCGTGCCTTCAGTCACGTAAACACAGCGCAGACGGCGTTAGCATTTAGCCTCTCCCTCTCTCCACTATAGCTCCAAATGAGGTGAAGATAGAAGCTACCAAGCTCTTCCACGTTTCCCCTATTTAAATATGGTTACGTGAAGTGTTACACTACAAAGTATAATTACACAAAATTAAACAATGTGGATTTTCTAAGCGGATAAAAGGGGGAACTATAATGTAAGGCGTAGTAATACCAGGAGTAGTTCTAAATCCGCGCAGTAATCTTCACTTTACTGCGCAGTAATCTTCACTTTACTGTGCGGATGCCAAACTACTCCTGGTATTATTACGCCTTACAATATAGTTCCCCCTTTTATCCGCTTAGAAAATCCACATTGTTTAATTTTGTGTTATTGTACTTTGTAGTGTAACACTTCACGTAACCGTATTTAAATAGGGAAAACGTGGAAGAGCTTGGTAGCTTCTATCTTGACCAGTTTTGGAGCTATAGAGGAGAGAGGGAGAGGCTAAATGCTAACGCCGTCTGTGCTGTGTTTACGTGATTGAAGGCACGGGTGAAGATCAGACAGGTCCTAAAGAACTCGTCAAAGCTAAGGTAAGAACATATCTCAGTATGTAAAAACGGTGGTCTACTCCTTTAAAGCTCTGACTGAGTTCTCTCCAATGCAAAAACAGGAAGTTTTCACGTTCACTTCTGTAGATATCGACGTTAGATTGGCCGATACTGTAAAACACTCAAATATCTGCCAACCTCTACTTTCATTTGAACCCACAAAGATATTTTTTGCAGGTGGACCCTGTTAGGTTCAGATCAAAGTGCTGCACTTCCTCATTGAGTTCTGTTCATTCTGTTCATTAAAGCTTGCTATGAAACCACAGGTGGAGATTAAAATGCATTGGTTAATACATAGTGTTGCCAACTCTTTCAATCCTTTGAATCCTATTTTCCTCCCCACAGTTTTGCTACATCACATTTTAACCTGTTGCTGCAAAAAGCAGAAACTCGGCGCACTGGCTTATGGCATGTACCGTACTGATTGGGCTGTACACACTTACCCGCGCTACGATCAATACGCTTCACCGTATTGTTTACAGCTCGCCTCCAACTCTTTCCAATGACACCATTAAAAGCCAATACCTCCCACCTCCCGCATGTTAAATCTTCTCCGACTCAAAGACGTCACCGTGTGGAACTGCTGCACTGTTGCGTGTATGATTAATTACCTTTTATACAGCAAAGCACAGCATAAGCACATATTGGTTATCTTTGGGGAATCCGTACTTGGCAGAGAGGCAATAAAGGCCAAGATAATAAGGGCAGATAGCCAGCCGCATGGACGCCACGGGATTAGAGCCATCCAATTGCGAAGCAGCCCCGTTCTCACATGTAATTACTGAGGCGGCGCCCGCGTAACCCACCTAAACTAATCATAAGCCTATTACTATACACACGGAGCCAGGATAAGGAGGGCTTCCGTAATCACCGGCATGTCCAGGGAGCAATCAGGCAGGCGAACAACAGTCCGAGGGGCCACTTCAGCGGAGGACTGAATGATAAACATGCACGGAATAACATAGGGCTCCACATGTTATATTGCTCTGAACTTCATGCTAAATTCCCAATACGCCGAATACTGCGTTTACTAAATGGGAGCAACTTCCAACCCCCTCCTAACCACAGGGGAAAGGCTAATCTCACTCATAAATCAATTGTTCCACTGCCAATGGACGAACAGGGCTGTAGGGTAAAGACGAGCCAATCGCTTCCCTCCATCACTGTTTTAATGTCAGAGTAGAAAAAAACTCACACTTTATGATGCCTATTTTGACTCCAAACTTTTCCTGGCTTGGACTTAACAATGAGATGAATTCCCATCTCGGGTCGCCCGTTGCATTATGGGTAATGGAATTTCTTTTGGCTACCAAACAATATTGATAGTTAGCGTGAAGCAACGAAGAAAGCTATGATTTGGACCGTTTTAACTTCCGGAAAGTTGATGATTTAAAGTGCTTTTGTTACAATGTTAGCTTAAAGGAACAGGCCACAGTTTTTCCATACTGAGATGTGTTCTTACCTGAGCTTAGTTGATGCGTACCGGTCTGGTCTTTGTGCCCGTGGAAGAGCTTGGTCGCTTCTAACTTCACCCCGTTTGGAGCCATAGGAATACATTGGGAGAGGCCAAATGCCAACAACATCTTCGGTCATTGTGCGTGACTGAGGGGACACACAAAGACCAGACAGGTGCTCATCAACTCGTCTAAGCTCAGGTAAGAACATATCTCAGTATGTAAAAAACGGTGACCTGTTCCTTTAAAATCTATTTTTACAACTAGGGCTGCGTAAGGGAGATCGACAGAAATAGAAAGAACTGAACGGCCGTAGAAAAATGCTGTCTAAAGTGACACCAGTCCAGTTCACATAGTTGGAGAAAAACAATTCTGACCCTTGAAGGCGACTGAAGGTTGGACAAAGTCCAGGGTCTGAAACTGTGGCCCTGATATTCAGTACATTTAAACAGGGATGAGAAATAAAGACAATATATAATCCTTTTTTGTCAATAAGGAGGTGGACAGTAAAAAAAAAAAATTTTTTAATTGTGGCCTGAGAGATTCACATACACATATACGCTATGCCATCTAAATGTATTGTATTAGTTTTTTTTGTGAGTGATCTGATGGTGTACAAGAAGCAAATCGATTGTTAAATTGACAGACGGAAATGTACCCACTATATTTAACGTCACTTGAGACATATAGTCTTTAAACCAATGCCCGTAAGCCTTATGGTTCACGGTTATGGCTCAATACACTTCAGTGTTCACGCTCCGCTGACCTGAACTCGCTCACACATTTCAATAGCAGAGTGGTTTGTTTGGTAGCCGAAATGTAGGAACCGTTGACATACGCATACGCAGTCGAGATGGGCTTATATATTGAAGGTGTTTTTGTTTGTTTTTCGGATGGATTGGTTAATATCTATTTCCTAGCCCAATTTATTGAGCTTTGAACCACTTTTTTTATTTTTTTATTTTTTTGCAGATAATTTCACTTTTAACTATCTTAGTCAAAACTAGACAAGATCCACAATCCCCTCTGAAAAATATTTGCAGAAAAATGGTAACAGACCTATATTTATACGTAGTCACAACTTCAGTAATTATTGCTCTGTCCCATAATCGAGATGAACCTAACGGGCTCTCCATTGTGCTTGATTTTGAGTGCAGACATTTGAGAAAAGCTCTGACTTGCTGCACAGTGTCAGAGGGCTCATATTAATAGTGCACACAGATGGGCTCACTTCTGGATCTGTTGCTGAGCTCGCTGCTTTGGTGTGATGAACACCAAGATTTGCTTTCACATTGTGTTGGTGTTAATGGGAGCAAAGGCAAAGAGCACAGTGAGAACGACAGGTTATTAACCAGACTCAGATGGTTCATTTGTTTTCGAACTTTGAGCCACATTTCTCAAAGCAATTTAGCCGCAATAGAGAGGCAATCAGTTAGTTTTATGTTGTGTAGTTTTATGATCACATTCATATTCATCAAAAATGCAATAATGATGGGAATATCATGTCAATTGTAGAGTACAGCACTATATGTTTTACCTGTTTTTTTATTGCTTCATAGCTGTTGTGCTTGTTGAATTATTCAACAAAAATGATTAAATGATATTTAATTTATTTTTTTGATCCTCACTTCAAAATATAAAACATGAACTTGGGTTTCGTTGTCCATTATTCCTTTGACATGGGAGGTTGGTGTGCGTGCACTGTTCTCACACTGACAGCTGTGTGTCAGACTGCAGTATTCAGCTGCAGTATTATCCGGGTCTGGAACAACAGATGGGCTGATTTTCTAGTGGAGCAACACTGCAAGAGCAGTTGACTCCAAACCAGATGAAATGTTGCTGATGTAAACGCACAAAGAAGCGTTCCGAGTACAAGTCAATAATTAGCCGTGTGGGAAATGTTGCTTAACAACAGCTAACCCCTACGGCTCTGCACTTAACAAGAGCACCGCCTCCGAGCGTGCTTTATAACCTCCAGTTGACACTTTTAATTTGTCTAAGCATTTAAAAGCCCAGATAAACCAGAGAGACTGGGCCCAACTTCCTCTACAGCAGACGCAGAGTAAACCACAGAACAGCGCTGTTCTCAGATCAAGACTATAAGATCAGGTATGGGTTGCCAGGTATAAGTGGCCAAACCCAGCCAAAAACAGCTGAAAAACTGAAACATGTTACGGAGTTCTGTTTAGAAATAAACATATTTTTACATAGGCAAATAGGTTTGCACACAGGGCTGGGGGCAGGGCTCAGGTCACTGATCTAAATGAGAATATCTAATAAACAAAATACTTCCCTGATTTATGAAATTGACATACTATTGTTAAGACAAAATAACAGAGAGAAGTTTTAATTTACTGTATTTATGAAGAAAACAAAACACTCTCAGATTATTATTACTATTATATTAACACTGGATCAAATGTGCATGCTCTGTTCCCTTACCATTGATGCTCAATTGTATTCTGCAAGACAAAAACAATGAAATATCTTCCCATACTATTACAGCCAGTAGCCTTTAAATGGTCCAAACTGCCCTGTCAAAGGACAAAGGGGTGAGCTAAATGCTCACTGAGTCTATCTACGCTGTGGTGATGCCCATGCTTGAGTGCTGCTGCTGCTGCTGCTGTGTTGTAATCCGTCTCCACGGGGAGCAGTAAACAGACTTCAGATCTGCCTAAACTGCACAGTGAGGTTGGGCCTGTGACATTCCTGCCCGCTCTAATTGGGACGTGGACAGATCCTCTACATGGATGAAGAGCTGCACTTCTGAGGGATTGTTATTGCAAAAATATTTCATCATGTGTCCCCGTGTCAACCCGTGATGTCAATGAAACAACAGGAAAGGGTGCAAAACTTTCAAGTATTCATTTAACAGCTGTGCTCGCCATTTTTATTCCCGGGGTTTTATCCAACTGAAATCAAACTGTACACAATCGACCAGAGCAAAAACACACATGGTCTGTTTTAAGTGTTCAAAGTGAAAAAGAGCAAATTAGTGAGTGGTCGGTGGAGAAGAGTCAGTATAAAGATTATCTGCTCTTTTAAGTGACAAAACAGCTGTTTTTTCTAGGCTTCTTGTTTATTAAGGATTGCATGTCTCTGCGCTACAGTCGCCTCAGAGAGAGAGAAGGGAAAACTGCAGCCTGTGCGCAAGGGAAAAACAGCATTTACAACAAAATCAAGAACTCTACAAACGGACGTTAATCCACTTATTCGCAAGCTTTTAGTCACTTTTTATTTGACAACAATCAGGCTCATATTTTCACTTTTACGGTTAGATAGAATTACGCCGGGTTTGTGGAGTCAAAAGTAAACAACACAATCACATGCAGCGCGGCAATCGCACTGTCGGCCTTTTCCACAAAACTTATTTCGGTGCCAAGTTTCGGTCAATATATTTCGTCAATATACGAGTCTAAAAAAAGCAACATGAACACAGACAATTATCCGCTTCAGTGCAAATGCAGCCTTTTCCTTAAAGCGAGACAAAGCTATAACTTTCAACAACTTTTGTAATTATTTAAGATGGCAGAACAGGTCTGCGGTAGGACTGAGCCAGGATTTAACCAGTCCAGAACTAAGAATAAACCGGTTGTAAACCCTGGACTAAACCAGGATTGAATAAGAAACTAGAGCTCTTAGACAAAGACAAGAGCACAACACGGCAGTGACAACAAGAAAGACATTTTTACCTTTTTGCCTGAGCTTACGTGGCTGTTGTTCACACTGCAGCACGAGGAGAAAATCAAAGGTTGTTTGTGGAAAAGTGAGCGCTCACTCTGTAATAGACATTTTTTGGTACAGTTTTGGTGAATTATTAGTGTCAGAGTAAGTGCTCTCACTGTGTAAAGATCTTTGACGTGTGAAGTACTTTTGCTTTGTTGAGCAGTGTGTTAGCTGAAATAAAACGGTGTCCTCATGTGGATCTGATCTGTCCTCGCAGCTCAGGAGGTAATAATGTCCTTTCCTTCTTTTTATTGCTGCTTAAAGGGGCTAGATGCAAGTTATCCATTTTATACTCACTACTGCCACCTCAGGTCATACGTGTAACTGCACCTTCTATCTTAAGCTCATGCATGACGGCACTTCAGACCCGAATTAACACCTTTTTGAGTGACAGTGCAGGATGTTAGAGGCAGTTGTGGTGAATATGTCTGAGCTCATTCTATTAATTAGGACATTGTTGAAACATGTAGGGGAAGGAAAATACTTAATTTGTTACATGTGACGCTGCCGTGGCCTGTGTTGTGTTTTAGGACTTCCTGAACAATACTTTTTTATACCCATGTTAATTTAATTCAATTAAAGGGGGGGTATTATGCAAAATTGACTTTTTCAAGCTTTACATCATGTTATTATGTCGTTCCCTCATTAAAAACATGCCTGAAGTGTTGCCTTGGCACATTCACGTATTTTTGAGTAATCTGTAAAAACTCTGATGGCAGCCATTTTAGGGATAGGTTTGCCTGAGTCCTCCTAGGAACGCCCCCACCTCCTGGAGACGCCTCCGAGCTTTCGTCACCAGCCGAGTAACCAACCACTGCTCCTCAGCAGAACCCCCTCCCCACTGATGCCCCAGACAGCGTGTGGAGGGGGCGTGTCTGAAAGGGTAAAAGGTTCTTAAAGAGACAGAGGCCTATTTCAAGATATTCACTACAGCCATTTTGAGAGAGCAATTTTATACAATGTTACAAATCAATTATCAACTATATCTATTAATAAATTAATGGAAAAACATTTAACAAGGATCACTGGATTTTATCACAAGTGATGTTTAGTCTGGGGACCACCAATTCACTTTCTCATAGGAGAGGTGTGGCTTACGATCATCCATAGTCGTTTATTGGGCGCTACGAATGTCTATCATGTGTATCTGCACGTAGCAACAGCCAATCGTATCAATTGTATCCGATGACGTATGACGTACCCGCTGTAAACCTTCGAGGAAAGCTATGTAACACTGCTGCTGTCATTTTTTTTTTATGTAATTATCCCTAAAAACAACAAGCTTCCGTATGCCGAATAGCGCGTCACCGTCTTGCCGTCCCTCCTTGTTCTGTGATTGGATCCAAATCCATGCAAAGATTTCAGCCATGGTCCCCAGGCTGCTGTGAAGTTTGAAATGATTCGAGCGCACACAGCAGCATGGGTATTCCCAGGCTAGGATTTTGCTCCACTAAATATCCTTGGGTATATGGCAGGCTATTTAGGCTACATTACAATAAAAACTTACATAAAGTGATCTGATCATTGTAACTTGAACATTAAAAATATATGTTAGATCAATTATTCTTTAACATCCATCCATCCATTTTCTTACACTTGTACATTTCTGGGTCGGGGGGGCAGCTGTTGGAGCTGCCCAAATCACATTGCACCAGCCCCTATGTCCCCTCCTGCAGGTGGTGGGTCCACGGTGGGTCTCAAATCATAAGGGGCTTCTGAACAGCATTTCATGAAGGAAAATACCAACACTTTGCCAGTGCAGTGCTTTAAATGGACAAAAAGAAGTGCCGGCACTCTATTTTTTGCTATGTAGCCATGTAGGTAAGATAGTTAGCATTGAGGCTCCTGTCCCTAAGTCCTTCCTAACTGACAGTCCAATTCGGACGCTTCTTATCATGGTGGACGCTGACGCACATCCAGTTTGGCGTAAGACCTCTTATCAATCTGCTCGTTTCAGGAGGGGCCAAACAGTTGACCCATAGACTGTTAAAAATAATACATTCCTCCCCACAACGACCACGTTTGAGGGGGAAATCATGGCGGATTTACAGAATCCTCCTCCCCAGCTCTGACGAAGCATGTTACTAAAAAGGGCATAAGAGCGGGCCGAGTCTTCACCGTAGACTCGGCCCTTGTGTGACGTGTAGTTCGGTCGAAGCCGCGCAGCTCCAATGCAAACAGTCCAGACCTCATTAGTATACGAGATTCCTAAAATGTTTCTTACGAAAACCAGCAAGGCTCTAAAGTTGTTTTTAACATGTCTTAAGTACAATGCATTCCAATGGTGGACTAGCGGCTATATGAAGGTATTAAAGCAATGGCGGCCCGTAGCGTCGTAGCAGCATAGGAGCTACGTATTGGAGGAATTCAGCCACATTATAAAAGTATTTTAAGTATTATAAAGTATTATATTTATCTTTTTGATTCATTGGAGTCAAAGTAATAAGTTCTGAACAGAACTCAAGCAAAGTGCACACATTCTTAAATTAACTTCAGCCAGCTGCGTGTGTTTCCAGGCAACATCCAGCCTCTCTGAAGATTGCACTTAAGAGGTTGTGTGTTACACACCACTACTCTCAGCCAGTTTGGTCAGCCACGGCTCATAAAGCCGTAGCCAACACTGTTTTTAGTGCATCGAAAAGGTACTGGACCTCAATTCATGAACAACTCTCCTCCTCAAGTGTCCTTCGTCTTTATAATGCCCTAAAAAGTTTCTCCCAGGACCGTTTTAAGTGTGAGGTGACCCGCTGTTTACTCTATACACAATAAAGCGCCGAGATCGACTCTATGTGGTTGAAGGGCGTTGGAACGCGCGGACAAACTACAGCTTGACTTTCCAGGAGTGAACGCAGAAGGGTCAACAGAGAGTAGTAAGAGGCACCAAGCTGTTTAGAGCAAGGCTGAAGGAATCGAATAAAAACAAGCAATGGTATGGTTATTGCAATTAAGACAGGACGAAAATTTAGATGAAAATAAATATATTATTCAGCATATTCACAATAACCTGATTACATGGTTTTCTCTTGATTCATATGGGAAATTGATACTCTATAAGCTGTTTCCAGTCTTTTTAGTAAACAATATTTTGAAGATTTGACAGAGAAGGATTATGATCAGCCCCTAGGTTGCCCATTGTCAAACCATAAAAGTTGTAGGTAGTTGAGTAAAATCTCTCAGCTGTTGCCTAAATGCGTTTTTCACTCTCACAAACCCTTCCACACATCTTATAAGGCATATTTTATTGCTCATGACTGGTGATTGGTTGATGTGCCAGCTCACCCACGGAAAAAAAATCGCACCCGGGGAACATAGGTATGTACGCACCTGTAAACTCCACATATAAGGCCCCATCCAGGTAGGAATTGAACCCGGGACCTTCTAGCTGTGCAGCACAACGCTGCGCTACCTTGCCGCTTCTTATTGGTCACGATCAGAAGCTTGTCCCAGTCGGGGCTCATAGAGAGACAGAGCTGAGACGTGAAAAGGGTGGACGGCTAAGGCAAACACTGTGTTTTTGTAGCCACACACACACACACACAATCTTGTACTGCTATCTTAGTGAGGACACTTGTTGACATAATGTATTACCTAGACCCTAACCCTGAACCCTAAACCCCAACCTTAATCCTAACCCTAATCTAAACCCAATTCTAACCCTAACCCTCAAATCACATCTTGACCCTCAAACAGTCCTTCAAATAAGTGAGGACCACCCAAAATGTCCTCAGTTTCCAAAAATGTTTTTTATTTAATGTATTTGTTTATTGGTTTATTTTGTCGGGACAGTGCGTGTTAATGAACATACATGGGTTTCATGCATGTAAACACGCCACACCAGATTGTATCCTTGGGCTAATTTCCATCTGTCGTCCCCCATGCGCACTCTTAAAAACACACTCTCACTCATCCTGGCCTATTGTACATGTTTTTAGTGGTAGGGGAAGCTGGAGCACCCAGAGGAAACCTATGCAGACATTGGGAGAACATGCCAACTCCACACAGAAAGGCCCTGTCCAGGTGGGAATTGGACCCCGGACCTTCTAGCTGTGAAGCACGAGCACTAACCACTGTGCCACCGTGCCGCCGTGAGATGTCCTCACTCTGTTGGTTAAAAACTGGTCCTCACAATGTCGTAATTACAAGAACCCACACACACACACACACACACACACACACACACACACAAAACAGCACACATGGTCTTTTTTTCTTTCATAAATGTTGCGTTTACAACGTAGATCTATGGCGCAAAAAGACATTTACTAAGAGAACATAATTTGATCATCATGGCTTTAATTATTTGAACACTCATCACCCATCTTGTTGTTACTAAGAAATGCTAATATGCAACGACTTGTCGGAGTTCATCGAAGAGTCGGAGCCAGAGGCCTTTCCTTGTTTATATATATATAAACTCTTCCTCACCCTCCGCGGGCGGTCTCTTTCTCCTCCTGCTCGGGTCCTCTACCAGAGGCCTGGGAGCTTGAGGGTTCTGCGCAGTATCTTTGCTGTTCCTAGAACTGCACTTTTCTGGACCGAGATGTCTGATGTATTTCCTGGGATCTGCTGGAGCCACTCCTCCAGTTTGGGGGTCACTGCCCTGAGTGCCCCAACGACCACGGGCACCACTGATGCCTTCACCTTCCAGGTTTTCTCCAGCTCTTCTCTGAGCCCCTGGTATTTCTCAAATTTCTCATGTTCCTTTTTCCTGATGTTGAAGTCGCTTGGTGTTGCTATGTCGACCACAACGGCTTTCCTCTGCTCTTTGTCCACCACCATAATGTCCGGTTGGTTCGCCATTACCATTCTGTCCGTCTGTATCTGGAAGTCCCACAGGATCTTGGCTCGGTCATTCTCGACCACCTTTGGAGGTGTTTCCCACTTTGACCTTGGGGTTTCCAGCCCATACTCTGCACAGATGTTCCTGTACACGATACCAGCCACTTGGTTCTGGCATTCCATGTAAGCTTTCCCTGCAGCATCTTACACCCTGCAGTTATGTGCTGTATTGTCTCATTGGCCTCTTTGCACAGTCTACACCTGGGGTCTTGTCTGGTGTGATAGAGCTGGGCCTCTATTGCTCTGGTGCTCAAGGCCTGCTCCTGTGCAGCCATGATGAGCCTCTGTGCTGTCCTTTAGTCCGGCTCTGTCTAGCCAATGGTAGGATTTCTTGATATCCGCCACTTCAGTTATGTTTCGGTGGTACATGCCGTGTAGGGGCTTGTCCTCCCATGACGGGACCTCCAGCACCTCATCTTCTGTTCCCCATTGTCTGAGACATTCACTGAGCACGTCATCTGTCGGAGCCTTGTCCTTGATGTACTTATGGATCTTGGATGTTTCATCCTGGACAGTGGCTCTCCTCGGCCTCCTTCCTTATGGCTAGCGTACAGTCTCAGAGTGCTGGATTTGGGGTGGAACCCTCCGTGCGTGCTTTCGCGTCTGAACATCTGTGGTCTGTATCTCATCCTTTGGCAGCTTATTATTCCTGCAGGGTATCTGATTACTGGCAGGGTGTAGGTATTTATTGCCCGGAACTTGTTCTTGCCATTGAGCTGGCTTCTTAGGACCTGCCTTACTCGTTGGAGGTATTTGGCTGTAGCCGCTTTCCTTGTCACCTTGTAATTGTCCTCAATGTCTGCTATTGTTCCTTCTGGGAGTGAGACCCCTTCTGTGTGGACTACCTTCCCTCTCTTAGTCACCATCCGACCACACTTCTCTAGTCCGAATGACATCCCAATGTCTGCACTGCACTTGCTCACTCTAAGCGTACAGCTATATATATATATATATATGGGGCTCAGAGAAGAGCTGGAGAAAGCCTGGAGGGTGAAGGCATCAGTGGTGCCCGTGGTCGTTGGGGCACTCGGGGCAATGACCCCCAAACTGGAGGAGTGGCTCCACAGATCCCAGGAAATACATCAGACATCTCGGTCCAGAAAAGTGCAGTTCTCGGAACAGCAAAGATACTGCGCAGAACTCTCTGGTTATTATTTTTTATTATGCCTAGTGTGTGAGTGCTGTGATCTCCGTCTGCCCTGAAAGTCCAAATCCACTGTAGTGCACATGCAAATTATCATGGCTTCTATTGCTATTAAAAAAATCACACTGGTTTTCGGAACTACAATTATTATCGTCAAATAAAGGAGGAAAGTGCTTTGTGTTTAAACATTGCGTAGATCAGATGCAGGATTAGTCCAGAGCTGCTTGTTGCGCCGAAACACGTTGACAAAGCCGGTCCTTAGTTAATTACAAAGTTATTCAGAAGTATTTCAAAAGCCTGAATAATGTATTATATAGAACCTTTAAAGTTTGCATTTCGTCCCAATTCTCCGGGATGCCTGCGGGCCGAGAAGATTGACACGAGGGCAGCCGTCAGCCCGTGGCTCTTCATTTGGACACCCCTGGCTTAGTTGGCGTCGCCTGCCCCCTGAATCTGAACAGAGGGTCTGCAGCCGAACAGGACTGGAGGGCTGTTTGCAGAAGTCCATTTTCCACTCTCTGACCCCGACAAGGTGCGCCGCGTCCCGACAAATGAGTTCAGCGCCGCGGGCCGCTCCAGCCGCTCTATGGCGCGCTTCCATGTCCAATTATCCGCCGGCGAAATTGCTGCGGCGCGCCTAATTTATGCCAGGACCCCTTGTGCCATCGCCATTACCCCGCGCACGCCCCCTCTCAGCCGCCTGTGCTCTTATTACATAATGACACAGGAGGCACCGGGGCCTAATGCGCAGGAGCTATTATGGGGCTCCGTCAGGGCGCCAGGTGAAGATTGTTTCCTGCTGCGCGCTTTAATGATGGATAAAAGCGGTTGATCACAGAGATGGCGCCCGTGTCAAGCCCCTCGCAGCGCTCCGTTTCCAAAGACAAAGAACGGGAGCATGGACAGGAAGTACAGTGTTTTGCCTAAGTATGACTTTAACCTTTATTTTTTATACTAGTTGGTCATCGTTCAATGTCAGGGCTGTCAGGAGCAGTGGGCAATTGCAGTTCAAAATTCATGACGCAAGACTTAAGAGTATACAGTACTGGCCTAAAGTTTGCAAACACTTTTTATGTGGCTGCTTTTCTTCATTTCAACACTCTTCACATTATATGATTCTCACTGAAGACAAACTATGAATGAACACATGGGATTATATTGAAATCAAAAAAGGGTGAAATGGCTCAAAATATAGGCTTATACAGTGCACAATGATCATACAGTAGTTATAGTCCATACACAATGTAAAATACAAATAAAACCGTTACAGCTACAAATACAATATTTATATTTGAGGCCGACCAATGTATCGGGCCGATATTTGGGGATTTTACAATATCAGCATTCGGCTGATGTAGCGCAGAAAAAAGCCGATATTTCCGGGACTTCAAGTTTCACTACACCTCCGTCAACATGGACAGGCTGTATGTCATTTTGAATTCAATCACCGAGTTAGTTTTGACCTCCACTATTGTATTTTGGATCGCCGCGCAAAATGCCACTGCTAGTAACAATATGCTAATGCTAATGCTAACGACAACTAATCAAAGCTGGGACAGAAGCTATGATTGGATCACCTTAAGTAATAAAATAAAATCAGTCAGTGCTGCAGCGGCAAAGTATTTGTTTTTAAAGGATTATAGACATTTGGAAAATACTGGAAAAAAAAATATTGGTCAAATATATCGGCCGAGCATATCAGCATCGGCCAACTAACATCCCAAAATATTGGCATCGGCCTTAGAAAAACCCATATTGGTCGGCCTCTATTTACATTGACTTCCTTCCTTCCTTCCTTCCTTCCTTCCTTCCTTCCTTCCTTCCTTCCTTCCTTCCTTCCTTCCTGTAACAGTAATTGTTTATTTGTCAAAAAAATTTGCGATCAGGTGTTGGGTTTGTCCTGAGCCGCATTTTTACTTTATGTACTTTTGTACATTTGTTTTAGTGAGGTTCAGTGGATTTGGAGTACTAGTACTAGTCATGAATGACAAGAAGCTAAGAAGCTAGCTTATGACCGGCAGATTTCTTCTTCTGGAACACAGAAGAGGAACCAAGAGCCGCCCACAGCTGCAGCACAGACGGTGGAGGGAGCGGAGGGAGCTGCGTAGGAGGAAGAGGAAGGAGGTGGAGGAGCTGACCAATGCAGGACACCACGTTTGCAAACAGGAACTAAACCGGGAGGCGATGCATCGTTTCAGAGGATCAGAAATGGTGCCTTCAGGAGCACTGAAGGCGGTACTCCGGTTTCCCCGACCTCCAAAAACATGCTGGTCAGGTTGGCCCATAATGGCTCAGTTGCTGCGGCTCAGGACTAACTCAACCTGAACGCAATTTCGTTATACAATTGTACAATGACAAATAAAAAACTGACTGACTGACTGTGTACTCACCATGTGAATGCTCTTGTTTTAAAGTATTATTTTAGTGTCGTAATGTTAATATCTGACCATGTGGGGTTTCAACACACACTGGAGCTCGCCGCGTCACAGCACTTCAAAGGCTTTTCTCAAACCACGCATCGCTTTAAACATGTGATTTATACTTTTATAAATCACATTTATATAATAAGACACATAGGTCACTGTTGCAGGAGATAGATAGACACCCCAAAATGGGTCTCTCTTGCAAATGAGACATTGAGTTTCAAGAGACTATCTGCATAAATACATTAGAATAATTAGTATGTCCATTTATGATTAACTTTTCAAGTAGAGGTGTCTGGCACCACCTTCTGACAAAAGTGGAAGTTGAAATGAAAAATTAGCAGCATGTTACTGCCATCATGAAACATATGTGACTCACAGTGAAGATACTTTGTTGGTTGAGATGAAATCCTGAACAGGTGCAAACAGTTGGTTGCAATGGATTCATTCCAGAGAGTCTGTGTTTGGGGAAATGTTGGCATAAGGTCCCCCATTTTGCAAATGATTTTAGGGATTTTGGGCAAATATTCCTACTGTGAACTTTGTCCATCGCTTATATATGGGTAAGATTATAAAGAAATAAAGTCTGTGTTTTAGTTCCAATGATGAATGACGCGACAGCAGTTGTGTCTAGTCCTTGAGCATTATTGAAAGTACTGTGGAAGCTGAAAAATACCGGTACATGTCTTGGTTGACTGCTCCAAGGCCATGTCATCAAGGTGAAGGACATAATCTGGAAGGAAGTACAACTGTTACAAGCTGCTGTGTGGAACAGGGAGAATGGACAGTCTGAACTATACATCTGTGTCGTGTGTAGATTCTTTTCACAGTGTTGGCTCCAAATGGCACTTCAGCAACAACATTGTCCATCAAACCATTGTCCCCAAGCCTCTTTGACAACTTCAAGGACATGGCAACGCCGTTACCCTGATTTCTGTCGATACAACTCTGCACCAATGCAGTCATTCTCCTTTATTCACGACTTTGAGCACAACATTATGGAAGGAAAGAAAGAAGGAACAAAGGAAAGAAAGAATCACCACGTATAGTTTGTACCTCAAAAACCCAGTTTATCATAGGTGATACGAACAAGAACTTTGGAAGTGAAAGTGACTCACTGTCTTTAGTTCCAACCTTTCAGTTAAGCCCAACCTCATATTCCTGGGCCTTACAGAAAGTTTGCAACAACAAATTGAATAGAAAAAACAAAACAAAATAGAAAACACAGCTGTAGTGCTCTAAACTTACTATGTTCAATGTGTTTGCGTTCATCTATGCAGATAAAGGGATGTGGAGTCTGGTCAAAACATATAAGACCTGTTTCATGTCAGACCTACAAAGTCAAATATTTTAGACACAATGAGGCGCATTGAGTTTCCTTGTGTACGAAATGTGCAATATAAATAAATATGCCTTGCCTGTAAGTGGCAAAGGTCTATTTTTTGTGCATTTTTTATTCTGTCTCCAGCCCAGGCATGTGCAATACAGAGCCATCATTGGTGGTTTAGTGTAGGTGACTCTTTATATATCAGACATGTGTGTTTCGGGTCAACAGTGTTACAGACCCAAGCCTTTAGGTAAACATGACCCCGATCATTGTTTAATGACGAACCCTATGTAAAACACACCTGTTCAGAGCTGCCTACTCCTGCTAAAGTTTTAATTACCTTTTATCTGCTTTTGTTTTATCCCCATTTGACTGTAAGGTGACCTTGAGTGTTAAGAAATAATAAAAATAATAATAAAATGTATTATTATTATGTATACTTTTTCTTATTCTTATTATTCTTTCACAAGGACAGCAGTGTTCCTGCACAATAATACTTATTTTGAAGACAATGCTTTTATGTGACACGTATTGTGCAACAACAACAAAAAGCTTTGAAATACATAATAATCCCGTCTTTATATCTCACACATTCTCTGCTGGGGACATTGAGCTACATCTCCCATGCTTACGTACCCTACAACAAAAAGTCTACTTCTAAAGTAGATTTGTAGTGTTAAATTCTGAAAGTAGCCGGTCAGCTTTGTCTGACGCAGGACTGCTCAGGACACAGTAATGTTTGATCCCTCAGCTACGATGCTAACACTGCTCAAGCTCAATGCTAAGCCGCTAGCTTTGTAAATTACAGAGGAATCACCATAATAAAATAATCCAGAGCAGTCTCAGGTGCATGGCCGCTGTGTGCCACAATGCCTGTAGAGGGAGCTGTTGTCGTCCACTGTAGACTTTAGAGTTACACTGTCCACTCTGCAGTGCTCCACTGTAGCTAACAAGTTTGTTTAACGCTAAACAAGTTAGCCCCCATACTTTCTCTGATCTCAGGCTCTCATGCTTGCAGCTCTGGAAAGGGGGGTTGGATGTCCTTTAAGGCGAGACACTGCAGGTGAATAGGGAAAAAAAATTATATTTACAGATATCAATTTGAAACTTTTGCTGTAGATCACTGGCATAAATGTGAGAAAAAAATACATTGCAAGTTTTCTGTCATTTTATCTTTTCATATAAGAACAAGGTTTTTCATGCCTAAAAATGCCCCAAATTTCCCATCTTTTCGGCAACGAAATCTGAATAATGGATAGAGCTACATTCAAATTTATGGTTTCATTTTATTGATAAATGAGTTGCCAAGACTTTTTCAGAGGGGATTTTGGATTTCTTGTTTAGTTTTAAAATAAGCTGTTTTTTAGTGGAAAAATGTGGAAAAATGTAATTTTCGCCTTATTTTTTGACATTCAAAACTCAATAAATGGGGCTTAGGGATTAAATAATAAAAAATCTTCCAAATATTGTTCAGTCCCAGGCTGGAAAATTTGAAGTCTTTAGGTCCGACTGACGTGGACATAGTGTCGCCACAATGACAGAAAAATGTGTTTTGAGAAAAAGGTCCTTGAAATTGCATTCTCCCATATAAGTCTATGGGGGAATTTTCTGTTTCTGGGTGAAAGCTTATATGTTCAGAGACCAATTTGGCCCAAAACCTGAAAACTGAAAAAATGTAGTTTTGCCTGTAGTGTCTCCCCTTAAATATTAAGAAACAGAAGAACAGTCCAAAGTCAAAGGCAGGTAAAGTGTCTAACGCAGAACATCACATGATGGTCTTCACGAAAACAAGTGCTGAGGGAAGATTCCACCATGTTGCTGTCCAGCTGAGAAAACAGCAACCCTCTATTCTACAACAACACACTACACAGTATACAGTATACTGGAGACATCACAGCTGTTCAGCTCCATAAGTTCGCCAGGCCTCCGAACTCGCTTTCAGCAAATGTGTGAATGGAAAAATGTTTAATGTCTTTGATGTAACTTATTTGGCAATCACGAGTGTTGTGTGATAAGTTTATTTTAGAGAAAAACTTCCACTCATTATGGATCCTATCAGCTCATCTCACTGCCTGCCTGCGAATGGCCTTCTCATTTCTGTGTAAAAACGTCTCTCTGTGGTGCCAACACATTTTATTGGTAATTAGCAGAGCGATGCTTCAGCCCAGACTGCGAGGCACCGCAATAAACACTAAACACCATGGTTATCACTGCACTCACGTAAACAGAGCGCTCGTTAGCACAATGTATACATTTAAGGAGAAAGGAGAACATTTACACTAGTGTTTGAAATCTCTTAGAGTGTGCCTAATCATAGTTCTGTTGTTGTCCACACACAGAGTCCACACCAACTTGAGTTTTGCCAGGCGAGCCAGACGCTCCTCCTTTCTGTTCAAAGAATCGTCTGGGCAGATGCTCGCAGCCAATCATTTCCCAAATTTAACCGTAGTGGACCACTCGAGGTGGCCGCGCTCTTTAAAAAAATTAAACATGGCGGGCAAGCGACCATAATCTGGAGAGGATTATCAGGAAAAGGCCATTCAAAAGTGTGGGAGACCTTCACAAGGAGTGGACTGAGGCTGGAGTCAGTGCATCAAGAGCCGCCACACGTGGGCTTCAAATGTCAGATTGATCTGGTTGAAGCATCCTGGTCTTCCATATCACCTCAGCAGTGCCACAGGCTGATAGCATCCCGGCCACACAACCGCATTAAAGGGGCTATATCATGCAAAATCGACTTTTTGGAGCTTTTAGCCATGTTGTAATGCTATTTCCCATCATAAACACTCCCAGAGTGGGTTTTTGGCTTCATTCACGCAGTTCTAAGTGATCCTCCTGATTCCTGCTCTGCCCTCTGCTGGAAAACGACTGTGATGTGACGTTTTTTACATCATAGTGTCAAACAGGAAGAGCCAACGTCCTTATGGCCTGATTTTAATTTATAAAACAGCTTTTTCATTATTTCTGTTGTAAGAAAGAAAGAAAGATAACAATAATAATAATGTTTGGCTTCGAGAGACAGAAGTTGGAATTTCTTTCCGGGATTCGCCGACTCTCAGCCAAGATAGTATTTTTTGTGACTGTCTCTTGATGGAAGCTGGGTGAACCTTCGCCAGGATCTAAGTGGATTAACTTTTATAACCGACGCAAGTCCCATATCGTAAACACCTGATGGAGCGGCCAGAGCGGTGAGTCAATCCAAACACGTGTTTGCGGGTGTGTTAGCCATTTATGAAGCTGTGTTGCAGATGCCAACTCCTTATAACTGCATTGTGCTGTAACTTCACTTATTGCTGTGATATTTATATTTCTTACTGACTGACTGAGGTGGAGTTAACTGAATCGAAGCGTCGTGTCTTCCGGGTTTGCGAAATATCCCCAGAAAATACTTACATTTCTCACACTTTTCAGAGGACGGACATTTCTGTTATGGATTTCATGTAATTCTAATCTGAGATTTTGAATTTGGATTTTTTACAAGCTGTGAGCCAAAATCATCAAAATAAAAACAAACAAAGGCTTGACATATGTCACTTTGCATGCCATGAGTCTATATCATATAGTAGTTTCACAGTTTAAGTTGAATTACAGAAATAAATTAACTTGTTCAAGATATTCTAATTTTCCAAGTTTCACCTGTATACCATTATATTGTGAACCACCCCCTGATCAGCATCTGTTCAGAAATACAATGTGGCGTGTCTTTAAGCTCTGTGATTGTAGACTCTCCTTGTTTTTGTGGTGTTTTGTGCTGTGCTAAAGCTCTATGAAGTTGTCTGCTGGGCACTGGCACGTCTGAGACAGATTCACATGGAGACAAAGGCAGCAGGACACCCGACACGGCCCATCTTTATTGAACAGAGGAGCTGAGGCGAGCGGAGAATACAGAGCGAAACGGTCTAAGCCTGACAATGCAGCTCAACTAGGCCTGGGTTCACTTCAGTTCAGGGAACAGCCAAGGACAGTCGCGGAGGTCGCAACTTTACCTAAATCGCTGAAAACATCTATGTTTACTTTTAATTAGTGCTGAGAAAGTACGGTAGTCTGTTTTTTTATATACGTGTCAGTCAAACATATTGTGTTAGTGACAAAAGCGGGAATATATCTTTGTGATTAAAGCAGTAAGTAACGTGTTTACCTTAATAAATCCTTTTCGTAGTCCCTGTGGGGGTAACACAAGTGTTTATGGGATGAGTGGAGGGTCTTTCATCTCCCCCTGGTGTCTCTGGACAGAAAACCATGTTTGCAACTTGACTGCCACCGGTCCGGAGAAAGCAATACACACTAATGTAATCACGAAGAAGAAGCTAGCATGCTAACGGGCAAAGCTAACTGCGGGCTAACGTCACTTTAAACAGTATTTACAGTCAAGTTTGAGTGGAAAAAAATATTTCCATTGTATAATTGGATGCACAGTAACCCTCTCTCCTTTTGCCTTTCCTGTCAGCGTAGTATTTACTCTCCAAGACAATTAGTAAGTTAAAAAATCGTAACTTGCTACTACACCTGCAGTTGCGCTTATGGCCTCTAGGGGGAAGAGTTACTTAGTACTGCTTTAACGACAAACACAAGAGCACATTCAGACGGACGGACTCTGGTAATGGAAGAGTTTATTTGTGCAACTGAGTTAGATGAACATCCGGGTCAGTCTGACATGCCTCTAGTACTTCTGATTCTTGAATATGCAACAAACATGCCAAACGGGTGTTGTGTGACAGATTGCACCATAAAAATTAACTTTGCCATTTGGATATGCATAATTGTTAACCCTCACCCTAACTGTAACCCTAAACCTAACCGCAATCTGGCAGATAACAGGTGAACTATAACTAAACTTATGAAGACTTTAGTGATGTTGCGATATATTGTGGCTTCTTGCAATACGGAGTCTTTTGGAGTCGCCCAGGGGGTGGGATTACTGCAATGTCAGCTCCCCGCCATGAGGACCAAAGAGAAGGGCTTTCCTCACCCATGGATTGCAGGTTATTTTTGTGCGATATATCGTTTATAGCAGTATCGGCGTATCGTGAGGTTATTGTAATCATGAGCCATGTATTGAGTATCGTATCAAATCGTGAGGCACCCAGAGGTTCCCACGACAACATACTCCAGGATGTTGGTTTGCATCTCCAGTGCAAAAGAAGCAAACGGAACACTATGTCCACACTATTCCCTAACCCCTCATTCACTACATAGTCACTGATTCTGTTAGCGATTCGGACACAAGCCTCCGCGCTGCGTGACGTCAGGGTGCAGATATGTTTTTTTTTTTTTTTTTAATCTGAATGTATTTATTTATTTATTTTTTATGAAACAGAACAATTGTTTTGGCACTTTTACAGGCGTTAGTATCATCACAAAAAAGGAAAAGAAAAAAAAATCACCCCAGCGTTAGCTCAAAAGACGTGCCGAAAGTAGATCAGAGCGCGGTGTCCGAAGCGCTAGCAGATGGAGTGCACTACATCTGCTAAAAGTTCGCCAAACTCCGGGAATGATATATTTCTGCGATAAAGACCAACCAGACTCATGAGACAGTGGAATATTTATGGATAAATACGAGTCAGATACGCTTTTACTTCACATGGATTTTACATGAATGGCTTGGATTATTCGAGAAGAAGCAATCGGTCATTTAACAGCTCCAGCTTAAGGTAAGCAGCTAACGTTAGCATCTTTTCACCGTAACCGTTTATATTTAGGTCATTTATTCATGAGAAATATGCAACACACGACTGAAACAGCTGATTTACTTCAGTGGTGTTGTTTAGTTCAAAGACCTGTCAGGCTCTTCTCCGACTCTCGCAATGCATTGTGGTCTATATTGACCCGTTTAGTGACCATCGATGCTCGCTACTTTTCGAGATGCATTGTGGGAAATTTCGAGTGGACTATTTTTTTCTCTCTGGACATTCGGACACCCCTACAAAATGGCGTGATCACTATATAGTGCACTATATAGGGAACAGTGTGGACATTCGGATACAGCCTATGACATGCACAAATTAAACGAAACAAGTCAAATTTTGCAGGATTTTTTTAGTTATGCCGTCCTGAGAGAATGAATATCAGTTTTCGAAAGGCAATGGAAAACACCAGACCTTCTCTTTAACCCACGCTGACAATCACCCTTGTTTTTCATTCTTTGGTAAATGCAGAAAACAGCAGAAACGGCCTTCTCAGCACTTTCCCAAACCGCACCAGGTCGAGGGGTCTGCGGCGAATTAAAGCCTCCCATGGGTGCAGTAGTGGGGTGTCACCGTGATGGACTGGCCGTGGTGTTTAACCCCCGGCAGCAGTGGTTTCACACATCAATCCTGGGAAAGTGCACCGTGAGCGTTGTGTTTAGGGACTTTCCGACATAATGCTTTGTTGAGTAAGAAAGCCGCGTTGATGAATTTCGGTCATAAAATCTTTTAATGCTGGAAGTGGGCATTCAAAGAGCCATCCGATATAACATGTGGGGAAATAACACGGCTGTCCCTCTGGCTATGTTTAACAGGAAAATCATCTAAAATTGGCTGTACCTGTATATCAAGTGTTGACAGGTAAATGTAGACAGGAACTGTACAAAAAACGTAATTGCCCCATCTCGTGTTGGAAGCAAAGTGTCTGCTTCACTTAAACGTTGGTTATTGTTTTTTTTTAATATTTCAGGGACATGAACTTTTGTTGAACAATAGACCTTTTGCAAAAGCCCAACCCCTGTAGCAATTGTTTGCTACCTCCGGCAAGAAGTGGCGTTCAAAAAAGTCAATCACGATTTTTTGCTTTTCATATTGATCAATCTCGATGTTCGATTCCATTGAACTTGTTCAGAATAAAAATAAATACATGTCACTGATTCATGAACTTAAGATATACATTATCTTCTAGACAACGCAAAGCTCACACAAAAACAAATTCATCCAGTTTCATTAAACACACAAAAATCTTCTATTGTCTCCAAAATTCAAAACTAGGGAAAACAATTTGGAGAAAAATATAAACTTTCTCTAATTATTAAAAAACTACTTAAACAAATGCTGAATTATGAATATAGTTTTCTACTAAATAGATAAAAAGACATAGGGAGGGACAAAGTGGTTCAACAGCCCATAAATACATGCATAAATGCTAACATGATGCTACATGTTAGCGTGCTAATACTAATGCTAGCTAGCGCTCGCTATGACTGCAGTTTTTTCGCTTCTGCTGGACAATCAGCTGTGAATAAACATCCATATGGCTCTAATTTAGATTTGACTTTATGTTTTGTAGGTGATAAATAAGTTTTTATTTTGCCAGAAAATGGCAAAAAAAAAGCGAAACTGTGTTTCCCAAAAGATTCTATTTCACCCCTCGGCGAGGCCACGCCCCTTCTATGACGAGATGCCGTCTGTATCTATAAAAACAAAAGTCATGACTGAAAAGCATGTATAGGTTTAGGCATCCTAGTAAGCGTTTCGTTTTAGTGCCATTTTACAACAGTACATATACACAGCCCCCTACTGTCAATATGCTGTACACTATGACACTATGATGCAAAATTGTTCCAAATCATGGCCAGTGGAGCAGCAGTCAACTGGTATTAAACATATATAGTGTGACATATAGTAGCATGTGCACAAAATAACTTTCCCCCAATTGTATTTTTATGCTCAGTACTGCATACGATACAGTATTTTTAATTCTCAAACAGTTGCATGTTACATCTCGGCAGTACGAGATAACGAGCGGAGTTGGAGGTCAGCTTTGGAGCCGCTGAGTGCTCTTTTCTGAGGATTAGCGCCAGTCTGTCCATCCACTGTTGCCAAGGCTAAGGCCGTCTGTCTGTCTGTCTGTCTGTCTGTCTGTCTGTCTGCGCTGAGAGCATGATCGCTTCTCTCTGCACAAAATGACTGACCACAAAAAAAGAAAAAAGCACCTTGAAAACTGTGTTTCTGTGGCTACGATTTGATTCCAGATGAAAATGGGGATGTGTTTGTGGAAGCTTCAGGAGTTTCTCATAATAGACAAGTGAGTTTAAGCCGCCTTTCTCTACACAGGCCATTTGAACACGTACACAAATGTACCCTGTAATTATAGAAAGAACACTCTGAGGAAACTTTACAGTTACTATCAACTTACAAGGTAATTATAATCAAACTATGTGCGATCTTTCTAAATTGTTCCCCATTCCCTTCCTCAAATGGTCTTCTTTAGTGCACGGGTGGGGAGGAGTGGGGGGGAAGGAAGTTTGTTATGGAAATCCCCAATTGGTAAATCTTTCTAGACGTTTTCTGGTCTAGAGAGATTTATTGAGATTTATTGTTATTACATTAGAAAATTAAGCCGATTTTCCAGTAGAAGCAGAAAAACAGAACACCGGCATTTGAAGCTAGCGATTAGCATTAAGCTAACATTAGATTCATAGATTAGTTATTCATGTATTTACTATGTGGGCTGTTGACTTGTTTTGCTCCTGTCTTCGCTTATTTATTTGGTAGAAAATGCATCATTAATTCAGCAAGTAGTTGTGGAGTAGAAGGTGAAAGAATAGTTATTCCCACTTTTCCCCGTCTGGCAGCTCTGCACTCTGCATATTCAAAATGTACGTAGACTAGATATAGACAGATGTAATGCAAGTGCATTCAGTTAAGTTAACTTATATAATGCAAGTGCATTATATCCGTCTAATGCACGGATCCAAGTTGTTTAATACGCTTTTACGACGGTCCCACAAATGTGACATTTTATAGCAAATGTTATTTTCATTTACTAAACTTGCTAAATATGCCAAACTACTGACTATTTTATGTGGGTTTTCAGCCAGTCTTGCACTGTCTGAAGGCTCGTCTCAGAGCGAGCCATTTTCTCTCTGCTGTGAGGATCTCAGTCAGGCTCAACAAAAAACATCAGCACAGAATCACAACACAACAGGACTAATCCACCACTTTTCCGTGGAAGTAAACATCGATAATATGCTGCACTCCTCCGGGAGGGGGTTATTGCACTCTTACGCTGTTTAACCTGAAGCTAGCTGGCTAGCTACCTGAAAGGATAACTTACCCTCAAATGACCCTTTTTTGCTGATAAACTGTATAAATGAGTGTCCAATAATCTGTCTACATATCCTGATCATAATTTTTGTCCCACGGCACGGTAGCACAGCGGTTAATGCTTGTGCTTCACAGCTAGGGTTCGATTCCCACCTGGACGGGCCTTTCTGTGTGGAGTTTGCATGTTCTCCCCGTGTCTGCGTAGGTTTCCTCCGGGTACTCCAGTTTCCCCTACCACTAAAACATGTACAAAAGGCAGGATGAATCAAATAAACCAATATGTTTTGTGAATAAAGTAAATTGATCAACTTTCTGCCTAAAAATGTCAGTGTGGAGCCTCTACAGGCGAAATTTCTGTACTGCATTTTATTTTTGAATTTGGCGCCACTGTCACCCTGCAGCACAAACACTCCAATGAAACGCTCCCACACATGGCCCTGGCCCTGCCTCCTGCAGTGAGCGGGGGGAGGGCTGTTTACCTGTAAGGTGACTCAGGCCTGTCAATCGCCCCCCCACTCCTCACACTCCTTAATCCTCCAGGAACGCCTCTTTCTCCTGTTTATTTTTTTAATCTCAAGCCCTCAGGCTGAGGCTTCAAGTTTCCCTTAAAGTTCATGTGTTTATCAAAACAGCTGCAGTGGAGTCGCTTATACCTTGGTCCCACAAACTGACACTTTTATGTTTGACTTTACTAATCCAGCCAAATATGTGCAGGGATCATTTGATGTACGTCTGAAAATCTCACTCCAATTCATATGAAGTGCTTCGAGCGGCTCGTCATGGTCCACATCAAGTCTGGTTTCCCTACCCTGGACCCATAAGATGCCATCTCCAGTGCGCTTCATACAGCCCTCACTCACCTTGAAACAAAGGACTCCTACGTTAGAATGCTGTGTTTAGACTTTAGCTCAGCATTCAACACTATAATCCCACAGCAGCTAATACACAAACTGCTCCACTTGGGGATCAACACATCACTGTGCAACTGGCTGCTGGACTTTCTGATGGGGAGAACGCAGACTGTACGTGTTGGTGGCAAGTCCTCCAGAACCATCACACTGAACACGGGGGCTCCCCAAGGCTGTGTGCTGAGCCCCCTCCTGTTCACTCTGCTGACCCATGACTGCACTCCAAAGTACGACTCAAACCTCTTCGTGAAGTTTGCAGACGACACAACAGTGTGTCTCATCAGCAACAGAGATGAGTCAAACTACAGGAGTGAGGTGAGCAGTCTGGTCATGTGGTGCACACAGAACAATCTCTCTCTAAATGTGGAGAAGACAAAAGAGATTGTTGTGGATTTTCGAAGAGCACGGGTCCATCATGCTCCTCTAACAATCAACGGTGCTGCTGTGGAGAGGGTGACCAGCACTAAGTTCCTGGGTGTGCACATCACAGAGAAGCTTCCTGGACCATGCACACGACATCACTGGTCAAGAAAAGTAATCAGCGTCTCTACTTTCTCCGCAAGTTGAGAAGTCAGAGTCCCAGCCTCCGTTATGTGCAACTTCAACAGAGGGACGATAAAGTGCATCCTGACCAGTTCCATCACTGTGTAGCACGGCACCAGCACTGCCTCCTGCCGAAGGAGCCTCCGGCGCATCGTGAGAGCAGCAGAGAAGATCTGCGGAGCCCCTCTCCACTCTATTAAGGAGATGTACTTCACCCGTCTCACCCCCAAAGCCTTCAGGGAGGAGACTGCGGAATCTATGGGTCAGTCCCAGTCGACTGAGGAACAGGGAGCTGAACTCCCTAAGCCCCCTCCCACCCCTCTTCCCCTCCCACTGCTCCACAATCAAGGATGAGAGAAACATCATTTCAAACCATTCACATGGTTTGACAAATAAAAAATCTTGAATCTTGAAATGAATGAATAGTGCCTTAACCGTTTTCAATAGAAATGGAAAGCTCATATTTTATTAACAGTAGGCTCGCTTCTTACTTCCCATTCATCAAAAGTTTTATTTTGGCCAAAAATGTTGAAATTAAACACAAAATCTATCTCATTTGTTCCTGTCAGTCACTAGTTAAGTGTTTATCTGATTCAGCTGTGCTATGCGTTGCTATGGCGATGCCCACAGCGGAGTGACATCCCAGTGATTTAACTACCGGACTATGTGTGCGGTTTTATGAACATAATGCACGCCTGTTAGCCTTGGAATTCTCACTGACGTGGTATAATAGTTAGATAATGGTTCTAAAGTCCAGTGTCTAGTAATGGGCCACTTCATTGCCCATTAATGATACAAAAATAAAGCCATGTCTTCTTGTAGCCCTATTAGGTATTTAGAGTGCTGTTTATCTCCCATTGTGAAGACAATTGTGTCCCACTGTGTCAATGTACCTCACATTTGCAATGCCAGAGAATGCACAGTGTGTTCATAAAAGTACATAATAAAACGAATAGTCCATGTACATTGTGTTAGAAGCAGCAAAGGCCATCTGCCTCAAAGCATGCGAAACTGGAACTTCAGAGCAATTTACTTTATATTGACTGTGATATTGGCGATTTAACCGACTGCTCATTGGCTTTCCAAAGCTCTGGGGCCCATAGACTTTTGTGACTTATGGAGTGGGGACTTAACCGAAGCCACAGTGTAATTTCTATGCGTTCCGCGTTTGCAGTGAAGTAGCTTGGAGGCACCCCACTTTAGCTCACTGGCTACCATGTTGAAAATAGTTCAGGCCCGTGAATTATTGAACAAGATAAACAACACGTACAGTACGAGATGTGCCCACAGCGTCCAGTGGAGTGATTGTGTTAGTGGGAGCAATAAGAGCAAATTGTTTCTTCATTTTAAATGAAAGAAGCTACAGGAGAGTGTTGCGAAATAATTGAGTGAGAAAGAAAATACATGATAGCCTTGAGCCGGGGGTGTCCGAATCATGGGGGTCAAACGCGGCTTACAGAATCATTTTGGTTTTCGCTCAGACTTCATGCTGAACCCGTACGGCGAAATGACGGGGACGAACATTCCTCTTTGTTGTGAGTCAGTAACACTGACACATCTACACAGTGTCACTTATAGTTCTGGAGTGTGTATTTTAAAGGAATAAGTCACCGTTTTTACAATCTGAGATATGTTCTTACCTTAGCTTTGACGAGTTCTTAAAGACCTGTCTGGTCTTCACCCGTGCCTTCAATCACGTAAACACAGCACAGACGGGAAAGAACTGAGATATTATGTTCTTACCTGAACTTAGACGAGTTGATGCGTACCTGTCTTGCCTTTGTGCGAGCCCTCAGTCACGCAAAACGACCAAAGATGTTGTTAGCATGTGGCCTCTCCCAGTGTATTCCTATAGCTCTAAACAGGGATGAAGTTAGAGGCGACCACGCTCTTCCACGGGCACAGAGACCAGACAGGTACGGATCAACTTGTCTAAGCTCATGTAAGAACATATCACAGTATGTAAAAAACGGTGGCCTGTTCCTTTAAACAACGACAACAGATGGACAAATTTACCAGATTCATGTGGTCCTCTGGAACGGGGGGAAAACGTTTTCCTCAGTTGGAAAAAGCACACGAACGCTCGCTCAACTAGGGATAACAAATGGGGAACTTGGGTCAGAGTGGTTTTCTTAACTTCCTCACCTGACGCGGAAATCAGCTGTTCTGTTCCTTTATCGTCTAATGTGATCCTTTTAGTCAAACTCTACTACTTTCTTGACTTTAGTTTGAGCTGTTGTTCTTAGAGTAACATATTTGCGAGAGAAATGCCCAACATTCATGTTAGCAAAATAGAAAATGCACATGATATTTTATAAAATGAAAGAGACTAGATGCAAGTTGGCCATTTTATGCTCACTCCTGCCACCTCAGGTCTTATGCGTAACTTTTAGGATTTTAGAGGCATTTGTGGTGAATAGGTCTGGGCTCATTTTACATCTTAGGACTTTGCCGGAACATGTAGGGGAAGAAAATACATAATTTTAACATTTTTAAACGCCGTATAGTCCCTTTAACAAAACAAACTTTAGCTTTTGAGACGCTAACGGACAATTTACATGGTTAGCTCAGTGATAAGAGTTCATTTTTATTCAGTGTCAATTAAAATCCCCACTTTCCTCTCATATAAAGCACATGAACACAAACCAACTGGAGACAACGACGTCACATCTCGGGAAAACAAGCTCTCGAAACAAGTTCAAGTGAACGCATTTTCGTTTTTTAAATTGTTTATTAGAAATTTCGTGTATAAAGTAACTGCAGTTTCCGTATTAAGCTCGTGCATGACGGCACTTCGGAGCCGAATTACCTTTTTTTTTTTCTTCCTCTGGCATAGCAACGTATAACATGAAGGTCTGCACAGTATGGCTTTAAATAACTTTCTCAAGACTCAATATCGGCTGCATGAACAAGACTGCTGTTGTTAAGCATTACACTGTGTGACATACTGTATCTAGAGCATACAGCAGTTCTGCAATATTCATGAAGGAACCAGGACCATAAATCCTATTATAGATTATTAATGCCTATATTCAGGGGGCTTTTATTACAGCACATTCAAATCAATGATAACATGTGGGGTATTTACAGACACTGTTATGGCCTTGTGTATAAGGAGATACTGCAGACAAACTTTAGATATTTGTTTTATGATGAGAAAGGATTTGCTGTCTTCACAGAGAAACAGAGAAATTGCGTTTTAATGTTGCACTGATTGATGTTTTGTTTTCATAGATTTATGGGGAAATGTTAAAATAAAAGTCATTGTTCTTACATTGGGGCATCAACATGTCCCAATGTATTGGCCGATATCCAAATCCAAAACTTTAAATGATAAGAGGCACCTGATTGTTCAGAGCGAGGCTGAATGAATCGAATCAAAGTAGGCAATTTTAGTGAGTGCAATAAACGCGAGACACTGCAGGTGAATAGGTCAATGTGAAACTTTAGCTGTAGCTTACTGACAAAAATAAGAGAGAGGGAACAATCATTGCAAGTTTTCTGTTGCATACAAATGGCCCAAATAAAGGAGGAAGAGGAAGGAGGAGGTGAAGCTGACCAGTGCAGGACACCACGCTCTGAAACAGGGACAAACTCAGGAGGCGGAGCACCATTTCAGAGGATCAGAGGAGACAGGGCAGCCAGCCGGGTTTCTTCTGAGTGCGACAGTTTCCCCGTTCTCCCAAGGTCATGCAGGTCAGGTTGACCCACAGTGGCAGCGCAGATCAGGACTGATACCTGAACACTATTTCATTGTATGCTTGTACAATGACAATAAAGCAAATGCTTATAGTGTATTTGGCCTACAATATAAACTATTTACATAGAGGATTTGACCCATGACCATCATGTTAAACACTGTCTGCGTTGCCTTCATGAACAGTAACAGTTACTGCTGTAGTATTTAATGCATAACAGTGCCTTCATTCAAAGCACCAAACAATGTTAAAATTGGTCTTTACAATTCCTTTAAATATACCTATGTACAGATAGGAAACATGTAACTGTACAGTTGTATTATATATATTTGCTGTCAGCTGTTATTTTATTTCAAATGACTCGTAAATAAAGCGCCCAGCTCTAGCTGCTATGCTAAGCTATGCTATAGGAATAAATGGGCCACTAAGCTCATACACACAAATTCTACAGTTTCTATCAAAACACCTGCTCCTTTTAACCTGGCACAGCACCAGCAGTAACCAGATCCTACATTTTGACAATGGATGCAAAAGGTTTGGGAAACTTATTCGGGGTTGAAGTGAGTACTTTTTAGCTCTAGTTTAAGTTTTGGGTGGAGCCACTGCTTCCTTCCTCCATAGCTCGGAGAAAACATAGAAAGTACAGATACCTGCTCAAATTAATATCTAGCTTCAATATCACCATATTTTCCACACTAGAAGTTTGGCAGGGGGAGCGTCTTATACTCCGGAGCGTCTAATACAGGGGTGTCCAAAGTGCGGCCCGCGGGCCAAATGTGGCCCTCAGACCAATTTTTGGTGGCCCTCGGGCTGCTTGCTGAATCGGTTCACATCATCAGAGATGGTCCTTTTTATTTAATATGTAATAATTCTACACAATTCTAACCTAACAACTAGCATTTTATTGTGAGACAGAGCTGGCATTAAGGTTTTAAGCATAAATAAAGGCATGAGGCACAATTTAAACCTCTGCTACTTGAAGGTTTCGTGGAACTAACCACCGACCCACTTCACCCCGTGTACACTCCAATATGTGGCCCCACATGAAAAAAGTTTGGACACCCCTGGTCTAATACATACATTTAAAAAAATCAAATATATAATTTCACATGCTGCTAGAGGGCACTGCAGGCTAATCGAGCAGCAGAAAGAAAGTTTTGAGTGAGCGAGAAAGTGGAGGTTGCTCTTAGAGAAGAAAACAAAACAAAGCTAATCACGGGCTAAAAGCTTGATGGCCACAGCAAGAAGAACGAGCTCGCAAATGAGAGCTTGAAAAACTGCCGGGAGAGGTTTGTCAATGGTGCAGTTATGCCTCCGTACTCAGGCAGTTGCCAAGGCAATTGTTCAGAAGTGAAGCAAACCGTACGCCTATTCAGCCTGTTGTTTTTTCTTCATTCTTTCATTTTTTTCCTATACTGTATATGCTTTTTTCTTCTTCATTACGGATTTTTTGGCTGATGCGTCTTATACTACTTATAGTCCGGAAAATACGGTACTTTTAGTATCGATTTAGTATCGAGGAATAGATTTAACTCGAAAGTTACCATTTCTCTTTCCTATCAGCGGCACAAAACACAAAGCAACCACACCAAACAGCACATTATATCACCAGACGTTCACAAGAACCACTTCTTCCAGCCACATTTCAACTGCACTGTTTCAAAGCGATATCTCTACTTTATTTTGCTTTCTATTCACCTGCAGTGTCTCACCTTAACTATTGGAAACTATTGCAAAACGCAGACATAACCGACCGAAACTAAACGCACCCAAAGATCAATGGTGACGGCTGTAGAAAAGACCGGAAATAACGCCTTTCCCAGATTGAATTAAGAAATAATGCGTGACCCGGGTGTAATGGCTAACCAAAAGCTAATATCGCACTGTCATTGTCCGCGCGAAGAGAGGGAAATGATTTATCTTCTCCATAATCCCGATCACCCACATCATTAAATGGTAATAATGAGTAATCCGTCTTCAGGGGGAGCTCATTTGTCAAACATGCATTTGAATATGACTCGGATCGCGCTGGATATTTAACAAAGGTTCACAAAGAGGTAAGAGCAACACTCGCATTTCTTCATTAAAATGTATGACTGCCGGAGAAGAGCAATCATTTCTCCCCTTTCAAAGGAAGAGAATAAAAGCAGGCTGAACAGGAGCGATAATGAGAAAATAATAGATTACTTTAGGTTGTCCGTACTCTTCGCCTTTCATTTCGAGCTGGGGGCCATTAACCAAATAGAAAGTACTGGCCACCGAAGACGTATCATGGATTTGGTGGTGGCTCTTTGGGGGAAAAGGACGAAATAAAGAAAGAAAATCTGGGCTTTTCTGTGGTGTGGAGTTTGCATGTTCCGATTTCTCATCAGCCCAGAACACAACACTGCAGACCATGAGAGTAGTTGAAGATCTGGAAGTACTGCTCCTCACAGGCAAACACATGCTGAAAAAGCAAAGAAAAGTCAATAAAAACATGTCAAAAACGCTTCAAAAATGTGACTAAAAACACAGAAGCTTTTAGATTTGGACAAAGCCGAACTGGAGAAAATGCACTCAGTTCAGGTAACTGATTGATAAATGTGTGGATTACAATATTTTGTGGTTGTTGTATGTTCGCTCTCCCCACCTGGACGGGACGGGTCCTTTCTGTGTGGAGTTTGCATGTTCTCCCCGTGTTTGCTCCGGTTTGCCCTACCATTAAAAACATGTACAATAGGCCAGGATAGGATAGAATAGGATGAATGATGTGTGTGAGTGAATTAATGCGGTTAGGTAGTCGTCTGATCCAAAGGTCGGGGGTTTGAATCCCAGCTCCTGAAGGTGCACACTGTCGTTGTGTGCTTGGGCAAACACTTCAACCTCCTTGCCTCCAGTGTCTTCGTACATTGGTGCTTGAATGAGAGTGTGAATGGGAGACTGGTTCCTTGCTCCTTTGCAAAATAAAAGGTTTACATACATTTCATTTATAATTAATATATATTAATTTGGTAGCATTGCCTTTAAACTGTATAACTTGGGTCAAACATTTGGGATTTTCTTCCACAAGCTTCTCACAATAGTCGGCAGGAGTTTTGGTTCATTCCTTTAAACAGAACTGGTGTAACTGAGGCACATTTGTCGGCCATCTTGCGTGCACATGCCTTTTCAGCTCATACATTTTCAACTGGATTGAGGTCAGGACTTTGTGATGACCACTTTGTAACCAGTTTGGCAGTTTTCTTTGGATCATTGTCCATTTGGACCCATCTGCACCCACACTTTAACTTCCTGGCTGATGTCTTGAGACGTTGCTCCAATATTTCCACATAGAGTTCTTTCTTCATGATGTAATGCAAGTGCACCAGTCCCTCCCGCAGCAAATCAGCCCCACAGCATAATGCTGCCGCCCCCGTATTTCACAGTTGGGATGGTGTTGTTAGGCTTGCAAGATTCCCCCTTTTCCTCCGACGGTCATTATGGCCAAATTTTTATAGATCTTTTTCCACCAGCACACTGGATATGTCTCCAAAAATGAAAATCGTTATCCTTTTTTTATTTACAAACCCAAACTGGCTTTTTGATATATTTCTTTTGGAGTAAGGGCTTCTTCCTGGCAGAGTTCCCTCTCAGCCCATGTCAGTACAGGACTTGTTTCCCTGTGGATAATGACAAACCCTTACCAGGTTCAGCATCTTCACCAGATCTTTTACATTTGTTCTTTGGTTGATATTCACATTTCAGACACAGCACGTTCATCTCTGGGACACAGAACCCGCCTTCTTTCTGATCTGTATGATGACTGGACATTTCCATCATTGTTTTAACCAATGGACGTGGCACAGTTCAAGTGTCTTGAAGTTGCACCCGAGGATGTACCAGACTTGTGCTTCCAAGGTCATGACATCGTCATCTGGGCTTTCCCAAATTGTTTAAAGGTATAGTAATATTAGTGCATGTAAACGTCTGACTTTGTATAAAGTAATAAAAAATTGTGTAGAAAATGCTCTCTTTTATTCTTCTGGCATTTGACAAATAGTAATAATTCAAAAATTCGAATTCACCTAAAAAAGTTATTTCTGGTTTCATGTCAGTGAAAAAAAAATGCAAATGTGTGTTTTTATGAAGTGTATAAACACATGGTTCCTGCTGTATATTGGTTTACTTCAATAGTGTGCTCACTTTATTACCAACATTATTAACAAATATCTGCAAAAAACATAATCCCCCGTTTTAAAGACCAAATGGGCCCAAACCCTGAAAAACAAGTTCTAAAACATGGCACCATTTACTTGATGAATAAGGTGAACAAGGATGATACTATCAAGCTCAATGTTTGTCCGGCTCAATAATTCTGACGCACGTCTCGTTGTCGAACCTTTCGTTTTGCGCCTGTGAAGGTTATCGCGTCAGCAGATAAAAGCCGCTGGAAGGCCCTTGGAACATTTGTAAGGGCTTTAGAAAGAGAGTGCACTGAACACTGGAATAAGCTCTAACAAGTAAGGGCACTGAGTTTAAGTTCCCTCCGAAGAGAAGAAGCAACAGAAATCCCAGGTGAGAGAGTTTCCCACTGGGATCCAATCTCGCAGTTTTACAGCGGCTTCTCTGCTCTTATCACTCACCTCAGGATCCGTCTGCAGCTGTCAGAAACTCTCATACCATGCCTGTTCCACAGCCTCTATGCGCTAAACATTTCAGTGAAAAGCACGAAACACCTTTATCCAACTGATTAAGTAAAAAAAAAAAAAAGGGTAGTTTTCAGAGTGCTCAAGAGACGAATATAGAACCAAAGATGGACAGAGATGTCTTCGAGTGCTTCACAGTGGAAGAAGAAAAACGATTGTGGCACTGCTGAAAGTTGATTTTGCATATGTTCTCAATACGCTTTGACTATTTTTCTTTTTACTGTGTGTAATGGTGGGTTTACACGTAACATTACTGCGAGTTACGAGTAATGGCACGAATGATTACGCACGGTCACGAATATGCGTCCTGCACTGCTTTATTTATTATTTATTATGGGAATTGTCACGTTCTGTCAAAAATATGTCAAGAATCGGGCGAATGTGGACAAGATCGCCTGCCGCGCACACCGGGTCGGAGGCGGAGCAGGGACATCTCGCTCTCCCCTGAGTCGTTGGGCTCTTGCCAAATCGGGTTAAATAAAAAGCAAAAAGACCAGCTCAGCGTCAGGCCTGTCCATATAGGCCGACTGAAGAATAGCAATAGTTTTTCCCAGCCTATGGGACAGATACACCAGTTCAACCCCACTCCGGTCAATGTGTAACACGGGCAAACGCAGACTGAATCTATCAAGACAAATGCATCAACAAACGCACGCGCTTCATGTCAGATAAGTCCGTGCATTAGCCACACAATTTGGGCTGACTTTACTCCACAGAATAAGCATAAAAACACTACACTCACTGTGCACTCGATCTTCTGGGGATCCGTCGTAGAACTTGCTGCTCTTAAACCTCTTTATCCATGATTCTCACTTGTCTGGTCAATCATCAGCTCCAGTTGGAAACACTTTATAATCCACAAAAACAGGCCTGTCTTCACCTGCCCCGCGCCCACCGCCGCCTGGTTTACCAGTCTAAGGTTGTAAATAAGCCTTAACTTATCCATGGTGTAGCTGCTGTAACCACGCGCTGTTGTTTTGGTCAGTGCGAGGCAGCGTGGGAGATGCATTCAGGGACAGCTGGAAATCCCTTTTTTTCCCCAGAAACGCGTGGAAAATCGTGACAAATATATAACAATGGGGTTCTCCAGCGGGGGGGGGGGGGGGAGGCAATAGGGGTGGCAGGGACTGGCTCCCAAATATCAGGAGGAACGACCGCAGGAGGAAGAAAAGCCGGCGTAACAACTTCAGCACCTGAAGAGCGGCAGGTGCTGTCCCGGGCCTGGAGCGCGGACTGGCCGAGTTTGTGTGACTTCTCTTTTGCTACTGCAGGTGCAAAAAATTACTTTTCGGCGTAGCGTGTGTTACCATCAATGTTGTGCGTGAAAACAATGATTCTGCTCTACGAATGCTGTACGAATGCTGAATTACGAAGCGCCACTCCTCAGCACGAAAGGACACGATCCGTTGCAAACTCCACGAAAAGAGGGTGAATCAGACAGAACATCACGAATGTCACAAACTGATGCGCTCTGTTAAGAATCCCGTTAAGACGTGTGAAGTCATGTTACGAACGTCACGAATAACGGAAAAATGCCATTCGTAACGCATCCTGCCTATGTGTAAACCCGGCACAAGAATGTCCAATAGAAATACTGACTGCGATAATGTAGTGTTGTTCCGATACCGATATCGGATTTCACGCCGATGCTGCACTATTTTGAGGTATCGGCGCGTAAACAAACCATCGATTTGATACCAGTATTAAATTTCTAACAATGCGCGAACTATGACATGAATACCGGGCAGACTAGCCTCGCTCTGTGAATGTTGTCATCAGGCCGGATGTCAATTCTTCTTCACTGCTTTCACGACAAGTTGCAGACAGCAGTAGAATCGAGGCATGAGCGCAACAGCAGTGAGTGGAAAATGTCGGCTGTTGGCTCCTAAAAAACAAAGAAACTCCAACCTAAATTCATGAGAAAATGTCTCTAAAATAAAGTTGTTGTTTTTTTTACAAAGTGGAGCGGACACTTGGACCTTACGGACCTTAAATGGACTAAACTGCCTCCAATTATTTTGAGTCCATCCATCCATCCATTTTCTTCCGCTTTATCCGGGGCCGGGTCGCGGGGGCAGCAGTCTCAGCAGAGATGCCCAAACTTCCCGATCCACACACACTTCCTCCAGCTGTTCTGGGGGGGCCCCGAGGCGACACCAGGCCAGCTCGGAGACATAGTCCCACCACCGTGTCCTGGGTCTTCCACGAGGCCTTGTCCCACTAGGACATGCCTGGAACACCTCCCGCGGGAGGCGACCAGGAGGCATCCGAAACAGATGCCCGAGCCACCTCAGCTGGCTCCTTTCGACGTGGAGGAGCAGCGACTCTACTCCGAGCTCCTCCCGGGTAGCTGAGCTCCTCACCCGATCTCGGAGGGTGCGCCCAGCCACCCTGCGAAGGAAACTCATTTCGGCCGCTTGTATTCGCGATCTTGTCCTTTCGGTCATTACCCAAATCCCATGACCATAGGTGAGGGTGGGAACGTAGATCGATCGGTAAATCGAGAGCTTTGCCCTCCGACTCAGCTCCCTCTTCACCACGACAGACCGATACAGCGACCGCATCACTGCTGACGCCGCACCGATCCGTCTATCGATCTCACGCTCCATCCGTCCCTCACTCGTGAACAAGACCCCGAGATACTTGAACTCCTCCACTTGAGGTAAGGACTCCCCACCGACCTGGAGAGGGGAAGCCACCTTTTTCCGGTGGAGAACCATGGCCTCGGATTTGGAGGTGCTGATCCTCATCCCGGCCGCTACACACTTGGCTGCAAACCGCCCCAGTGCGTGCTGAAGGTCTTGGTTTGTTGAAGCCATCAGAACAACATCATCTGCAAACAGCAGAGATGAGACTCTGAGGCTCCCAAACCGGACACCCTCCGGCCCCTGGCTGCGCCGAGAAATTCTGTCCATAAAAGTAATGAACAGAACCGGTGACAAAGGGCAGCCCTGGCGGAGACCAACACGCACCGGGAACAGGTCTGACTTACTGCCGGCAATGCGAACCAAGCTCCTGCTGCGGTCATACAGGGAACGGACAGCCCTTAGCAGAGGGCCCCGGACCCCATACTCCCGGAGCACCCCCCACAGGGCACCACGAGGGACGCGGTCGAACGCTTTCTCCAAGTCCACAAAACACATGTGGACTGGTTGGGCGAACTCCCACGAACCCTCGAGCACCCGACGGAGGGTATAGAGCTGGTCCAGTGTGCCACGACCAGGACGAAAACCGCATTGTTCCTCCTGAATCCGAGGTTCAACTATCGGCCGGATCCTCCTCTCCAGCACCCTGGAGTAGACCTTACCGGGGAGGCTAAGGAGGGTGATTCCTCTGTAATTGGAACACACCCTCCGATCCCCCTTCTTAAAGAGAGGGACCACCACCCCGGTCTGCCAATCCAGGGGCACTGTCCCCGACCGCCACGCGATGTTGCAGAGACGTGTCAGCCAAGACAGTCCTACAACATCCAGAGACTTAAGGTACTCAGGGCGAATCTCATCCACCCCCGGAGCCTTGCCACCGAGGAGCTTTCTCACCACCTCGGTGACTTCAGCCCCGGTGATGGGCGAGCCCACCTCCAAGTCCCCAGCCTCTGCTTCCTCATCGGAAGACGTGACGGCGGGATTGAGGAGGTCCTCGAAGTACTCCTTCCACCGTCCGACGACATCCCCAGTCGAGGTCAGCAGCCCCCCACCCGCACTGTACACAGTGTTGGTGAAGCACTGCTTCCCCCTCCTGAGGCGCCGGATGGTTTGCCAGAATTTCTTCGAGGCCGACCGATAGTCTTCCTCCATGGCCTCCCCGAACTCCTCCCAGACACGAGTTTTTGCCTCTGCGACCGCACGAGCTGCAGCACGCTTGGCCTGCCGGTACCTCTCAGCTGCCTCAGGAGTCCCACAAGACAACAAGGCCAGGTAGGACTCCTTCTTCAGCTTGACGGCATCCCTTACTTCCGGGCGCCACCACCGGGTTCGGGATTGCCGCCGCGACAGGCACCAGAGACCTTACGGCCACAACTACGAGCAGCCGCATCAACAATGGAGGAGGAGAACAGAGTCCACTCGGACTCCATGTCCCCCGCCTCCCCCGGAATCTGGGTGAAGCTCTTCCGGAGGTGGGAGTTGAAGACCCCACTGACAGAGGGATCCGCCAGTCGTTCCCAGCAGACCCTCACAACACGCTTGGGCCTGCCAGGTCTGACCGGCTTCCTCCCCTGCCAGCGGATCCAGCTCACCACCAGGTGGTGATCGGTTGACAGCTCCGCCCCTCTCTTCACCCGAGTGTCCGAGACACGCGGCCGGAGGTCAGATGACACGACTACAAAGTCGATCATCGACCTCCTGCCTAGGGTGTCCTGGTGCCACGTGCACTTATGGACACCCTTGTGCTCGAACATGGTGTTCGTTATGGACAAACCGTGACTAGCACAGAAGTCCAATAACAGAACACCACTCGGGTTCAGATCGGGGAGGCCGTTCCTCCCAATCACTCCCTCCCAGGTCTCACTGTCGTTACCCACGTGGGCGTTGAAGTCCCCCAGTAGAACAATGGAGTCCCCAGTCGGAGCACTATCTAGTACCCCTCCCAGGGACTCCAAGAAGGCCGGGTACTCTGCACCGATGTTGGGCCCGTAGGCCGAGACAACGGTGAGAGACCTGTCCCCGACCCGAAGGCGTAGGGACGCGACCCTCTCGTCCACCGGGGTGAACTCCAACACGTGACGGCTGAGCTGGGGGGATATGAGCAAACCCACCCCAGCCCGCCGCCTCTCCCCGCGGGCAACTCCAGAAAAATGGAGAGTCCAGCCTCTCTCCAGGAGTTGGGATCCGGAACCCAAGCTGTGCGTGGAGGTGAGCCCGACTATATCTAGTCGGTATCTCTCAACCTCCCGCACAAGCTCAGGCTCCTTCCCCCCCAGCGAGGTGACGTTCCATGTCCCGAACGCCAGAAGCTGTGCATGTGGACCAGGTCGTCGAGGCACCCGGCCTCGACTGCCACCCAGTCCTCTCCGCACCCGACCCCTACGGATCCCTCTGCGGGTGGTGAGTCCACAGGAGGGCGGGCCCACGTCGTCCCTTCGGGCTGTGCCCGGCCGGGCCCCGTGGGCAGAGGCCCGGCCACCAGACGCTCGCGTTCGGGCCCCAACCCCAGGTCTGGCTCCAGGGTGGGGCCCCGGCTGCGCCATGCCGGGCGACGTCTCGGTCCTTGATTGGTGTACGTCCATAGAAGTCTTGTGAGCTGCTCTTCGTCTGACCCGTCACCTCGGACCTGTTTGCCATGGGAGACCCTACCAGGGGCATAAAGCCCCGGACAACATAGCTCCTCGGATCATTCGGGTACTCAAACAACCCCACCACGTTAAGGTGGCAGCTCATGGGGGTTGATTTTTTTTTTTTTTTTGAGTCGGGATTAACTGAAATCATTTTCTGATGGATTGTTGCAACATCTGTGTGGTGAGTGTTGCCAAAAATGACATTTCACTCCAACATTGCATTTCGCATTGGTATCGTATAGTTACTCAGTATCGGCAAGTACCTTCCCCCCTGTACTGTACAGTGTTGCTACATGTTACTTCAAAAGATAACCTGACTACTGACTTATTACTCCCTTGAAAAAGTAAGTTATATTACTGATTACTTGATTTTGACTTTTTTTTACTCATCGTTCCTTTACTGTAGCCAGTTTAGTATAGTATTACTACAGTGACGTTTACTGTAGTTTGGGTATTTGACCACTACATTACTGCTATTGATGGAGTCTGATTCACTTCAATGCGCGGCTGTTCACCTCGTGCTGTGGCTAAACACATTTCTCACGAAGATTACGGACGTGTCTGACCTCATTTCATGGCACTGACAGTAACCGCCTCCTCCTGCATTAGCTGTTTGCATCGCCTCATCACCTGGTGGGACTCTCTGTAAGTATTCTACAACTCTAAATGTTTCCTAATTGGATGTAGTGTCTGAGGCTCGATAGGCTAACATTTTGTCAGCACAGAGTGTACAACAAATCTTTATATGGCTATCTTTATCCTAAACTCAAATAGGGATTATTCAGTATTTCCAGTGAGATAAAGCTCCTCTCTCTCCTCCCTCCATTGTTGATTACGTTTGTGTCGTGGTCCTCATGCTGAAAACGTTACTTGTCACATGGGTTACGTCACTATTGTGACTCAAAAAGAAAGCAAATATATCTGTTTACAAAGAAAAATGACAAAATAGTAACGCGCTGTGATTTCGAAAAGTAATTTTAATCTGATTACTGGTATAGGAAATAGTAATGCGTTAGATTACTCATTACTGAAAAAAGTAGTCAGATTAAAGTATAAGTTAAAGCATGTTACTGGTATCACTGGTACTGCACCAGGATGTCAGTATATCCATTTTTAAAGGCCCTTTACAGGCCCTTTTGTTTTGTTTACAATCAACAAAAGAGCGACCATGTAAATGCTTACCAGAATACTCACTCCAGCCAAAATATTGAAAAGAAAGAATTCCACACATGTCCAGCAAAGGGCACTGACATAATAAGAGATCAGGATATAAACAACACATTATAGCCACATGGTAAATGGTCAGCACTTTGAGAAACCTATTACACAGGCCTGTAAAACACAACACAAGTGTAAGTGTCACACCTAACCGGACGAATCGTGCTGATGCTTCTATTTGGTCACTTGAAACGCTTGTAGTCACTCGCTCGCATGTGTTCACTTCAGGAGTTAATGCTGCCGCACAATTCTGTAAAAAAAAAACTCTGTGCTGTTGCTGCTTAGCACCAAGTTATATGTTGCTCCAAATTCAGATGATCTATACATTTTTCCTGAATGTGTGTTTCACATTCAGGTAACTTTATTTATCCCACATTGGGCAAATCCTTCAGATCAGAAAAAATTGATCTGAAAAACAATCCGAGAAAAAAATCGGGATTTGGGCCAAATCAGCACTATATAAAAATTACAGCTCATCATTATTCATGTATTGAAAAAAAAAAAAATCTCAATAGTGTTTTCCTGGTTACATTATACACTGCGTTCCAAATTATTATGCAAATGACATTTTTCTAAGATTTTCTAAATTGTCAACTCAAATGAGAGTCAGGATAATTTTCAAGTCTTTAACTGGTAGAGGATCATTTAAATGTGGTGGAAAAAATTTCCCATTGATAACAGTATTTTTTTCAAAAATAAATATAGTAAAAACCTCAAAATCCACTGTTCCAAATTATTATGCAACTCATCGTTTCAATACATTTTAAAGCTTGTAATTAACTGAAAATGGTCATTTGTTGTATTTGTAGCATTAGGAGGTCATATTTACTGAAATCAAAAGCTATTTCAATAAAAAAAATATTAACAGGTCAAGTTATATTTTACCATAGGAGCCCTTGTGTGATAGCAGCTTCAAAATTCTTAAATCCATTAAACTTGTGAGTTTTTGGAGAGTTCCTGCTTGGATTTCTTTGCAGGATGTTAGAATAGCCTCCCAGAGCTGCTGTTTGGATGAAAACTGCCTCCCACCCTCATAGAAGTTTTTTTTGTTGAGGCTCCAAAGGTTCTCAACAGGGTTGTGGTCAGGGGAGGAGGGGGTCCACATCATGAGTTCCTCTCCTTTTATGCCCATAGCAGCCAGTGATGCAGAGGTTTTCTTTACAGCAGGACATGGTGCTTTGTCATGCATGAAGAGGATTTTGTTAGGGAAAGCACGGCTCTTCATTTTGAAGCATAGAAGACGATGGTCGGTCAGAAACTACACATATTTTTCAAAGGTCATTTTCACACCTTCAGGGAGCCTAAAAGGGCCTAAAGGGGCAGACCAGCTCTCTCCCTTATGATTTTGGTCCAAAACATGACTCCGCCACCTCCTTACTGACGTCACAGCCTTGTTGGGACATTGTGGTCATTCACCGACCATTCACTACTCCATTGATCTGACCATCCAGGGCTACACGGCCTCATCAGTGAACAAGACTGTTTGAAAATGAGTCCTCATGTATTTCTGAGCCACTGCAGCCGTTTCTGTTCATGAACATTCAATTAACCGTTTAGGGGAGGCCCGGATAGAAGGTTTATGCACAACTGCAGCCTCTGGAGGGTCCTACACCTTGATGTTCGGGAGACTCCAGAGGCACCAGCAGCTTCAAATACCTGTATGCTGCTTTGTAGCATCTGTTCTCTTAATCTGATGTGTTTGTCCGGCAGAAATCGCCCATATTGTGCCTTTATCTGCCCAAACCGGAGTGTGCTCAGAATCATCCACAAATCTCTTAACAGTACGATGATTACGCTTAATCTTTCATGAAATATCGAAGGTTTTCATACCTAGACCAAGGCATTCAACTATTTCACGCTTTTCATCAGCAGAAAGACCCTTTTTCTTTCCCATATTGCTTGAAAATGATGATCTGCATAATAAAGTGGAACACCCTTTTTCAGTAGTTTTTCCCTTAACTGGGCTTAACCTGAAAACTAATCATCCCAGGCGTCTGAGATTAATGTCAGTGATTCATAGAGCCCCAAGACACGATACCATCCATGCGTTTCATTATTATTATTATTTTTTTTACCTTTTTGACACAAAAATCCAATTTGCATAATAATTTGGAACGCAGTGTATGTAGGCCGCGACCCACCGTGGGACCTTCGGGTTTGTTACATGTCACATTTCCTCTGGCCTGAATGGCAGGTAGAAAGTCGAAGTTACTTTAGGCTCCTTAATGCATGGGGGAGGGTTCGATATTCAGAACCATATGTATAGATATGGTACTTCTAGCTCATGTTTTTGATTCAACCCCAGAGTCTGCAACCTTTTCTGATGGAAAAATAAAAGATGGATGCACAGAACTGTTGTAACACATATTTTGTTCAGATTGGCCCGTCGTCATAGCTCCCACTGGCTTTCATTTCTAGCCCACTCATGACAGGACATACCCCGCGCCTGCTGCTGTCAGAGAGGCCAGATACACCGCCATGTTATCTATTACCTCCTATAAATTCCAATTATCTGCGTTTGCCAGATAGCATCACACCCCCGTCTGCCCCCTTGTCGGCCTGGAAACCCGCACGCAACAAACTCGGCAACGGAAACATCCGGCCTCACAATAAAGCAACGACGACCTTGGATGTAATCTCGCCCTCCTCCATCGAAGATAAACTCCGGCACGCTGTAATTAAGGCTGATTTGGCATGATCTACAAGCTATAGGCCGGATAAAATAAACATGATTAGGCTGGACAAATGCGAGGGTCAATATTTTTTTCAGGGCTAGGACATTAATAAAACATTGATAACAAACACGTGCGGCGCAGGGTCCAGGCCGGGAATGTTAAGCAGACGCTGCACAGAAGGGGAGCATGCCGATGGAGACCCCTGCTGACAGGGAGGAGCAAGAACATTCTGGTCATGACTGATGAAGTCTCCTACACAGCAAATGTGCCAGCGTTTGAATCTGTTCGGTGTCTGTCCTGCTTCAACCATGACTGAGACGAACTGGCACACACCACCCCTACAGCATTATCACTCCAATACTAGTTTGTTAGTGGTTGATTAAATATCAATACTTATATATATTACATCCATCCATCCATCCATTTTCTTCCACTTGTCCGTTGCCGGGTCGTGGGGGCAGCTGTTGGAGCTCACATCTCATTGCACCAGCCCCTTATGGCTCCTCCTGCAGGTGGTGGGTCCACAGAACGATTCTTAGGCCTGTTGGTCTCTCATGAGGGGCTTCTGAACCGCTCTTTGTCTGACCCGTCACCTAGGACCTGTTTGGAGCACAAAGCCCCCGACAACAGAGCTCCCAGGATCATTCGGGTGATCAAACCCCTCCACCACGTTAAGGTGGCGGTTCCAGGAAGGGTGAAATCTTATTAATCCAGCAGAAGTATGAATTAAGTCTAGCAGAATTTCCTTGACTTCTTTCTTCGCCTGTCGGTCTATGAGTTGAATAAATTTACAGCGGACACAATTGGAAGTGTACATACAGAGCCTTTCACACTTTTCCTGTTCATGACAAAGACGTGCACAACACAGACGAGCAATGGCAAATTCCTTTTAGAGAAGATGAAGCGTGTTACGGCCCCAGGCCTCCAGGTTCCTTTCTTTTTGTATATTTTTGTCAGTGTGGCCTGGGGCCGTAACAAAGCGTCAACATCTACATTTAGGAAAATTTTGCGAATGGATAATGTGGTCTTCCCGTCCGGAGTGGATGACTGACCAGGCAAATAAAGCCCAACCAAACCCAAACTATAATTTGCATAGATTCATTCAAATCGTGAGCAAATACATTGGGTCAACCTGCCCAAAGTCAAGATGCTGCGGTCGGACTCGACACCTCTAAGCCATCTCCGTGATCCTCTGACGCCCCTCGAGTGTCTCTGTGTTGCCCATTAGAGATTGTCGCTGATTTTATTGGTGACTTCAGCAGAATCTTCTTCTCTTGCTGTCGCGTGCTGGCTTCCTCAGATTCTTTTCCATCTCTCTGCAGATGTCGAGCGTTTTTGCAGCTTTCTTTGTGTTCAGAGGGACGACGATTCTTGAGATTAATAAAGAAGTTTGTTGTATTGCCCAATTTTGTTAAAACGAGCTATTGGCAGTTGTTACAGACGCTTTCCCTTTGTAGATAATTGGCCACTTCTTGCTGCCCAGTTCAACAGGATTGGCCAGGATAAAACACACAATGAAATTATTAAGATCCACACTTATTAAGATCTTAATTAGATACAAGTGCTTTGGGCCAGATAAAGGTAGAAAAGTTTTTTTTTTTTTTGTACAAACAGGATTCAATATAGTCAAGTTTCAGACAAGAGCAATGATGGAGACTGACAAATGCTCGCCTTGATGAATAGATGTGCTTATAAAGACGTCCGGGGCACTGTGTCTAAATAAAAGTCATTCCAGCGACACAAACAAGGTCTTGATCAGGGTTTACAAGTGATGTACTAAGAACACCACAATTGTTCTATATGGATTTACAAGGTTTGAAATACCCAATTTAGATCAGATTGATCTGGGAAAAATCCAAACTCTGTGGATTATCTTTGAAGTTTGATTGATTGATTGATCTACTGATCTGTACGCTGTGGTTCTTTTCGCAGTGAGCACCACCTGAAAAAGACTGGGACCAAGGAGCCAGAGGAAAATAATGCTCTCTTTGTGAGCGCCTTATCACAGGCACTCAGCGCTGTCAGGGCTGAAATTAGCTTGTGCTGCTCTGAGCTATCTGCTGCTGATGAAATATAAGGGCATCACTTTGGGAAGACTGTGATGGAGGAAGGAGGGTTGGATGAAATAAAGAAAGATAAACACAATTTACATGTTTAGCTTTGAAGGGAAAGAACTACAGTTATTAGATTTCAGGGCCGTTGTAGAAATAGTTCTCAGGAATAAAAAAGAAAAGAAAAAGTCAGCATTAACAACCTTCTTATATCAAAGTCAAACATTTTTGTTTTTTTCGAAACATTGGCGCTGGTCCTTCAGTTTTGCTAAATGGTGTTATCCAAATGCAGTACCAGTTGTTGCAGTAGCTTTTAAGATTGTCTGTTTCAAATTTGTGATATGATCAAAATGACAAAAGTCAGAGGAGAGATACAGTATCTCCAGACTTGCACAAGGCGCTTGTCCCGTCTTGTAGACCCCATTGTACGCTCTTCAGATCAAAGTGGTAGACGTGCTTCTGTGTGGACTGTGGAAAAACTTGGTGGTTTTGGCTCAACAATGATCAGGACAGGGCCCATTTGATTGTCCTGCTTCAGGGAGAAGACTGCAGTGACAGGTCCAACTGACTGGAGGACAGCTCCATCTCAACACAAACACTCAAACTGCTCTCGTCGATCTGGACGATCTAGATACTAATTAACAATGGCAGGACACCAGTAGGTTTGATGCTACATTCTGAACAGCCACAAATGACATTTTCCAAAACTAAATATTTCATGGGTTTGTTTTTGTGGATTGAGAGAAACATCACTTTGATTCTCAGCATTTGCATGTAGTAATTGTTCTGAACTTCAATATAATGGAACATATCTACACACTGTACATTTCATTACAAAACCTTATTTCAATCACTGCTGGACTAGAAGCCTATTTGTTGACGTTTACATTAACATTTTAATGTTGCTCCCTGAAAGCTGTGGTTATAAAGCCATCCTTGTAAGCAAAATTGGAACGTTGGAAATGTTGACAACACTCACAATAGCCCTCATTGTTGTCAGTTTGATTGTTTGTTTTGGTTGATTTGTGTAGTGTCTTCGCAGTATAAAGCACTGATGAAAAGATAAAGATGTACAGTGCATTCGGAAGCATTGACACCCCTACATTTTGTCATGTTACAGCCTCATTCCAAAATTGCTTAAATTAGCTTTCTTTCTCATCAGTCTACACACAATACCCCATTTAATATATAGCCCTTTTTTTTGGACACTCAAAGACGCTTGACAATAGAAGACTAAAGAAAACAGACAGTTTTAAGAAAAAGCCAGTTTGAAGAGGAGGGTTTTGAATTCTGATTTAAAGTTTGGGAGTGAGTCTGTATTTCTGATGGGCTGTGGGCGTGAGTTCCAGAGGGTGGGGGCAGCGACAGCGAAGGCTCATTCCCCCAAGGTCCGGTGGTTAGTCCGGGTGATGGGAGTGTGGCGGTTGGAGTTGGCTGAGTGGAGGCGGCGGGTGGGTCGGTGTTGGAGGAGGGGAGATGGGATTGGGTCAGGGTAGTAGTTGGAGAACTTTATGGTTGAGAGGAGTTTGGTAGTGTCAGAGGGAGACAGAGGAGAGAAGGAGGAAAGGCTATGGAATTTGAATGGAGTGAGTTCATGTTCAGAGGGAGGAGAAGTGGAGGAAGTGGATGCATGGTATGGATTTTCTTATGCTAGGATGACAGGAAGTTATTGCATTTGTCTGTCGTGAATGACACCCAACCACTGATCGTCCTTGAGATGTTTCTAAAACTCGACTGTGGTCCACCTGTGCTAAATCAAATTGCATTCCACCAATCAGGCCTTTATGGTGCAGTGCTGCAGAGATGGTTGCCTGTAATGTTCTTCCATTTCCTCAGATTAACGCTGGAGAGACCATCAGGTTCTTGGTCTCCTCCCTGACCAAGGCCCTTCTATCCTGGTTGCTCAGTTTGGGTGAGTGGCCAGTTCTAGGAAGAGTCCTGGTGGTTCTGAACTTCTTCCCTTGACCAATGATGGAGGTCACTGTGCTCTTCGAGACCTTTAATGCTGCAACAATTTTTCTGTCCCCATCCCTAGATCGGTGCCTCTGTACAAACCTGTCTCTGAGGTCCATAGACAGTTCCTTTGACTTCAGGGCTTAGTTTCTGCTCTAACATGCATCTGTCCTTATAGAGAGTCCAATCCATTTCATTTAGCAGAGGTGGACTTAGGTCTGTTTGTAGAGACATCTCAAGGACGATCAGTGGAAAAAGGGCCGGGCAATCTCAATAATCATCATGGGACTAAAATGGTCAGGTTTACAGCATTTCTTTGGCAGAAACAGCACTTAGCTTTGGAGTTTGGACGAGACAATGGGAGATATTTGTGTGTTAAAAGATACTGGAGGAAAGCATTTGTTTTGTTAGAGCTGAAGTTTGACTAAAAGGTACAATGAGAACCAGATGTTTACATACACTTCATAAAGACACATTTGCATTTTTTTCTCACTGTCTGACATGAAACCAGAATTAACGTTTATTTTTCTTAGGTCAATTAGAATTTAAACAAATATTTCTATTTGTCAAATTCCAGAAGAATGAGAGAGAGAATTTTCTACACATTTTAGTATTACTTTTTACAAAGTCAGTACATACTCTAAGGTTACTTATACCTTTTAACAGTTTGGGAAAGCCCAGATGATGAAGTCATGACCTTTGAATCACAAGTCTGATTCATCCTTTGGTGCAATTTCAAGACACTTGAAGATGCCACGTTCATTGGTTGAAACAATGATGAAAATGACCAGTCATTATACAGATCAGAAAGAAGGCGGGTTCTGTGTTCCAGAGATGAACGTGCTGTGTCTGAAATGTGAATATCAACCAAAGAACGAATGCAAAAGACCCTGTGAAGATGCTGAACCTGGTAAGAGTTTGACATTATCCACAGTGAAACAAGTCCTGTACCTAGAAGGTTCTCTGCTTGGAAGAAGCTCTTCCTCCAAAAGAAACATCAACACGCCAGTTTTGGAGCAAATAAAAAAAGAACAAAGACTTTAATTTTTGGAGACAAATCCTGTGGTCTGATGGAAAAAAACTAAAAAAAATGTGTGGGGCTGTTTTGCTGCGTGATGAACTGTTGCCCTTCACGAAATAGATAACATCATGAAGAAAGAACTCTATGTGGAAATATTGGAACAACATCTCAAGACATCAGCCAGGAAGTTAAAGCGTATGTGCAGATGGGTCCAAATGGACAATGATCCAAAGAAAGCTGCCAAACTGGTTACAAAGTGGCTTAAGGATAATAAAGTCAATGTTTTGAAGAGGTCATCACAAAGTCCTGATCTCAATCCAGGTGAAAATGTATGGGCAGAGCTGAACAATGTGGCCGACATATGTGTCTCAGTTACACCAGTTCTGTTTAAAGGAATGAACCAAAACTCCTGCCGACTATTGTGAGAAGCTTGTGGAAGGAAATACAAAATGTTTGACCCAAAATTTACAGTTTAAAGGCAATGCTACCAAATATTAATGAAATGTATGTAAACTTTTGGTTTGACTTTTGGTTACAAATGGTGCTCTCATTCTTCTGGCATTTGACAAATGGAAATAATTTAGAACATTCTAATTGACCTACAAAAAAATTGAAGTTAATAGTGGTTTCATGTCTGACAGTGAGAAAAAAATGCAAAAGTGTCATTTTATGAAGTGTATGTAAACATATGGTTGTGACTGTGAGTTCATGAATCAGCTACATTTATCACTTTTTAGTGTGGTATAACAAAAAGAATCGAAAATCGAGATCAATCAATACAAGAAAAAAAAATCTTGCCATATCGTCCAGCCTTAACATGACCTCAGTTTTGAGTGTCATAGCAAAGAGCATGAATACATAATTTCTAATACATAAAAAAATAATAATAATAAAACATGTTGTTTCACTTTGTCATTATGAGGTATTTATGTGTAGACTCATGAGAGAAACAAATAATTTACCGGTAATCCATTTTGGAATGAGGCTGCAACATAACATGTGGGGAAAGTGTCGGGGTGTCAATACTTCCAGATGCACTATATGTTTTTGTTTTGCTTTTACTATTAACACGCTGGTACTTCTTACTTGGAGATGCCATGTGTAGTTAAAATAGTTTCCCTGTCACCCTGCGCAGCAGAGCTACAAAGACTACCACTGTTGCTCTGAGTACAAAGTGACGATAAGGATTCTCTGTAGGCTTGAAATCACCAAGGCTGTGAGTGCACACACACTCTCAAACGCACACACAATACAGCCTGACTTTGGAGATTTTTCTTTTTTTTCTCCCCTTTTTGGGGACCCGAGAGATTCGCGCCCCACCTCTTAGCCAGTATCCCGCTGCATCTCACCTCCACAGCTATTCTAGGAGTCTGAATTCAATTACACAGAAGTTTTGAAGCCTGAGGTGAAGCCGGCACTGTCCAGATAAGGCACTAGCATGACGGAGAGTGTGGCCCACGGTAACAGCACCAGGGTTATGGAGCAAACTCTGATGGATTTAGTGATTTTCACACCCTAATAACAGGTTTGGATCATGGATTCTCTGGACTCTTGCTCTGCAGAACCAGAATTGAGAATCTCCTTTGAGCTTTTAACTATGTTATTATGTTATTCCTTAATGAAATCCTGGAGGTGTGTTTTATCCCGTGCAGGTTTGAGTAATCCTATGTAAATATTCAGATTGTCTCCTCTAAACCAGCTCATATCATTAAGGCAAGGCAACTTTATTTATACTACGCATTTCGTACACAAGGCAACTCAATGCGCCTAAGTAGTTTCTCCTCCATAAAGTAGATTAAGTAAAGCCTGGTTCACACAGCAGGATAATTAGGATGATTTTAGCCCCGATTCTCCCCTTCCCACAATCTTAAGGACGCTTTGATTATCGTAAAATAATCTTGTCAGATATTCCTGCTGTGGGTGTGTTAGGACTGCTCTCATCTGCTTGAAAGGACGTCGCAACTTCTCTGATCTCAAGTTAGGGATATTCAACATGTTGGATTGTTTTGGCCTTATTTCTCACGGTGTGTGGTGAGCCCCGAGGACAAACGAGCAGCAGTCTGTGACTGTAGCACATAACCAATCAGAAAGCAAGGTGTGAGGCGCAGAGGAAGCACCGGGAAGCAAGGAGGGGAATCCAAAATAAAAACAGACATCAAGGTGCAGAAAGTCCGGTGGACGTCGGAGACCTTTTTTTCCCCAGTTAAAAACAAACTACTAACTGTGGCCACCGCCTCTTCTCCGTCCACCATGTTGGTTTACTCTGAAGTCACGTTTGATCTCGAGAGATTTTGGGAATGTTCGTAAATGAAATCGGTTTGTGTGTGATGTGTTGATTTTGCTGTGTGACTGCACACCACACCTAGTATGACCAAAACTGTTGGAAACATGATTTTTTTTTTTTATCGCCATGTCTGGGGTCTCTCAGGTTTAGAAAATCTACAGACAATTCTGAAATCTTCTCGTGTGAACCTAATCTGGCTAACACCATGCTGCAGTGTGCACTCAAATCATTTCGAACTGCACAACAGCCTTTTCGCATGGATTTGGGAACCAATCACAGAACGAGGAGGGACGGCAAGATGATGACGAGCTATTCGATATACGGAAGCTTGTAGTTTATTTACGGATTTAAAAAAAAAAGGTTTATTTACGGATCAAACATGACAGCAGCAGACGCGACACTATTTTTCGATCAAGCTTTAGGCCGTGTGCTAAATAGTTTAGCTCAAAAGTTTACAGCGGGTACGTCCTACGTCATCGGATACGATGATACGATTGGCTGTGGCTACGTGCAGACGCATGATAGACATTCGTAGACCACACCTCTCCTACGAGAAAATGAATTGGTGGTCCCCAGACTAAATATCACTTGTGATTTTAGTCTGGCTTTAGCCAGGCTAGTGTGAACCAGGATTACGTGAGTAAAGTTCAACACTTTTCACAGATAAATATCACAAAGTGCTTCAGCCTCACAAATATCAAAGTAACAATATTATAAAATATAAAGTAGGGGTGTAATGGTTCAGCTATCTCCAGGTTGGGTCATCATGGAGCAAGTGTGATATAAATAATCCACTGGTTTTGGGAAAAAAATTAAATAAAATTAGGCAGCATTTATAATATCAGAATAAAATGAGTGATTCTTCTAAATTTACAAAGCTGTTTTATAACACAATGTGCCCCTGGGCCCACAGTTCAAAACAAAATAGAAAACAAAATAGTAATGTCTAAAACAAGCACAAAGCAGCACATTTGAAGAGAAAGATTGAATGAATAGTTATTCAACTTAATATTATTGCTGTGTTTAGACCCAAAGCAAAGAGTAACGTTTTGTAAATGATTATCAGTGTCCAACCTAAGTATCGCTGAATTAGAGACAAAACGGTGAGTTTAAAAGCTCTGGATCGCGGAGCCTGGTCGTAGATACTCACTGGAGAGGAGTACACTCCCATTAGCGTATGACATTGCGACATTGAAGGCTTGGGTTCCCTTCACTGAGGGTAGCAGCAAGAAGAGTAAACTGTGCAGAAGTGCTTTGGATCAGCTCTGCAGATCGCAAGATGGTCTAATATTGTCATATTAGACCATCGGCAGGTCCACTTCGAGTTACTTGTGGACCTGCCGACTGCCAGACCGAACAGGTGGAAGATGTTGAATCTGGGGGTACATCTAAATATGGCGTCTTTATTCCGTATGGGTTAATCTCCTTCTCAGCACCTATACACTGCAGTCTGCGCCTGTCCCTGGCAGAGGCACCAACATACTAGTGTGCTTTCCCAGGCCACTTTAGTGCTTAAAGATCAAAAATGCATACAGTACCTAAAAGCAAACCCAAGCGGTGTCAATTTGTAACCCGTCTTCCTCACCAATGACCACCATCACTGCGCAGTCGCCCAACGCAGTGCATTCTAAAGGCCTCATGTTCCGTGTACACCGCTGTTCCATTAGCCCATGTGACATTTACCGACGCGAGCCACATATGGAAATGCCGCTAGAGAAAACAACTTGAGTCCATCACTGCCACATCCCCAATTTATGATCCCAATACGCCAGGCCGGGGCCATGTAATGCCCCGACGCCGCACTTCATCTACCGCTGATGGAAATCCAGCCGAGATCCAACGTGCGGTTCCGGACGCGAGAGGGTTTACGGCATCAAGGCAATATCAAAAATGAATGAGTATTTGCAACAAGCACAGTGGCTCCTGAATGATTCATGGGTCGTGTAATGGAAAAAGTATGAGAGAAGGGACGACAAGCAGCGCTCCAGACTGGTTTGTTCTGGGGGGGAGGGGGGGAGCAGCAGGTGATTCCTGAGCATGTGACCGCAGATGCTCTGGTGCTTTAGGTCAAGAGGACTCATACTATAAGCATGCCAACTTCACACCGACGGGAACTTCAAGACAATCTTTATTATCCCCTCTTCCAAACGGAAACTATAGGTGTGGTAGCTGCGCATAGTGCAATTACAGCATGAAAAATAACAATTTCCAACACCTGCACACAGGAAAGAAGATTCTTATGAAGAGGATCATTGGAGATGCACTGATCCAGCTTTGTCGCTTCCGATACTAGGGGTTTGAGAGTCTGCCGATATCCGATATTGACCGATAACAAAAGACTTTCTTAAAAGTTGTTGTTGTGAGTAGAAAAGTTGGTTCTCTTTTCTCCATTGTGAGATCAATAAAGCCTATGTTTTTCTTGTAAGCAAAATATTATCAATTATAAGCTATCTATTTAAAACTAATGGAAAAACATTAAACAAGAATAACTGGACTTTTCGACTCTAAATATATGACCATGACCGACTATTTAGCTTACATTAATCTGAACTGATTATTGCAACTTGTACATAACAAATCTGTTCAAACAGTTATTCTTTAATAGAATTTCATAAACTAAAACAAATCCAAGGCCATAGTTTCTGTCTAGCCGCAATCAAAATACGTTTTGATTGCGACGTTCCCTATTTAAATAAAGTTACGTGAAGTGTTTTCATGCGAAGTATATTTACACAGAAATGTAGCATGTCGATTTTATAAGCAAATAAAAAGGGGGACTATATTGTGAGGCGTAATGATACGAGGAGCAAAACATCCGCGCAGTAACTCCTAAAGACTTCCCCCCGCTCACTTCCGTCAATAACCTTTAGGAGTTACTGCGCGGACGTTTTACTCCTCGTATCATTACGCCTTACAATATAGTCCCCCTTTTTATCTGCTTATAAAATCGACACGTTACATTTCTGTGTAAATATACTTCGCATGAAAAAACTTCAAGTAACTTTATTTAATTAGGGAACACGTGGAAGAGCTTGGTAGCTTCTATCGTGAGCTTTTTTGGAGCTATATGACATGTGGGAGAGGCTGCGTATGTGCTCCGTTTGCGTGACAGAGCGCACGGACAAAGACCAGACGGGGATATATTAACTCGACTAAAGTGAGGTAAGAACATATTTTAGTATGTAAAAACGGTGGCCTATTCCTTTAACTCTATGTAAACCTCTTTTTTACATCTTTACTTCCCAAAACACTTCTACCAATGATTTTAATATTACAATTACTTTTTTGCACAAAACCTTTTTAAAGTAAGTTCAAACTAATAAAGTGAGTTCAAACTAATAAAGTGAGTTCAAACTAATAAAGTGAGTTCAAACTAATAAAGTGAGTTCAAACTAATAAAGTTTTGCGAGAAAAAACAAACAAACTATGTTGCAGTGCATCATGGGTAATTTCAGCTCTCCGAGGCAGCGGAGGATCCACAGGTGTACCCGTCGTAAATGAGTCTAACGGAGGAGTCGAGCTGCGAGGCGGCGAGTGGTCTGAGTGAATTGGAACACCACTTGGCGGCGCTGTGATGACGTGAATTATGTCCGAAGTGGTCGAGACGCCGAGGATCCTGGCAATTGGGAAACAGCCATAGACGTCACCAGATGCTGGGTTTCATCCCTGGTGATGCTCTCCCAGGCCTCTACTGTAAATGTCTTCAGTTCCTGCTTGTTCTTGGAGCATTTTCCCTTCGCTTTTGTCTTCAGCAAGTGAAATGCTGCTCAATTGGATTAATGTCAGGCGATTGCCTCGGCCTCTGAATAACATTTCACTTCTTTGCCTTAAAAAGCTCTTTGGTGGCTTTGGCAGAAGCTTTGGGTCATTGTCCATCTGCACTGTGAAGCAGCGTCTAAGCTTTTGGCGGAATATGAGCTCATAATATTGTCCAAAACACTTCAGAATTCCACTGTACCCCCATATTCTCCCTTTTGAGCAATATAAAGATATTTTGTTGCTAAATTTTGATGTTATTCATAAAATGCCTTATTTGTGTGTGAAAACATGAAATGACACAGTACTTTTTCCTCATAAAAAGTTTCAAATTTCAATTTCTAAATGTTGTTTTTCCCCAATCCCCATTTACTGTAATTATCTCATCCTTCTCTAGTGTGATTCAAAGCTCATACAAGTATATAACACACTCTGAGACTGTTCTTACCTTGACATCTTAACTGTGCCAAGACCTTGAACGCTCCGTAACACTGAGACTTTGATAATTGAGTGAGATTTGGAGCGATCTCAGGCTTTTCTCTGTCCTTGATGTGGCCCGAGTGTTCGTCTTTTCGCCGCTGCCACCTTCTCCTTCATGACTATCTCATCTCTGGTGTTTAAAGCTTTCGGTTAGCTGAATTGCATTCGCTCAATTTCTGAACAAGAGCACTTTCATTTGGGCCAATGCACTGATCCATTACAATGACCCAAGTCCGCTGAAGTTCGAGGCAAAAAGTTGTCTTGAGTGAAAGCGAAATTACTTCTTCAACGGCTCTTTTTGTCATTTTAATTGCCTTTAGACGAATGAGACAATTCAATCTATGGGAAATGAACAATACCATAAAACCTAAAGAAAAGTGGCTATTGAAACGTTGAGGAAATGTGAATGTCTGGCATTTGAAATAGCCTCCTTTGAAAGTGAAATAGTATCTGTGCCAAAACGCTGAGGCATTGTGGGAAAACTGTTGACGTGTCATGCGCAATGGCCTAGCTGTTAGTACAACAATGTGTTTCTCTCTCTGGTTCCAAATCGCCTTACCTTGACTGCCTAACAGGGGTCCCCCAAGGCAGCATTTTAGGACCTGTTTTATTTAATATTTATATTAATGACCTGCCTAAAGTGTGTTAAAATGTCAATGTCCAGCTGTGCGCAGACGACGCTGTCAGTTTCATGCAAGCAAAAGAAGTTGCAAAAATATTCACATTTGCCATGACCGATGTCCAAAAGTGGGTCAACGAATCATGTTTGTAATTTAACAAAAAGAAAACAGTCTGTATGTTTAGTAAAAAAGCAACTGATTTAAAACAGTCCAACGTTTTCCTGGATGGAGTAGAGCTCAGCCTCGTCACAGAGTTCAAATCCCTGACATTGGACCCAACACTGACATTTAAGAAACATGTTGAACTGTGAATTTGAATGTAGCAAATTTTAGACCCTTCATGTCTCTGTGTGCGGATGTTTTTACACTCCGTGATTCTGTCACATATAGAGTATTGCATAACCACATGGTCACTTGCTGCTGGTACAACACTCAAGCTAACAGAATATCTTCTTTTAAAGACCTACAGACTACAGATGGAAACTACCATCTCCGTTACAATCTGGCACATGTGCAGCATTAATATGCACTGTCCCTATCAAATAAATAAATAAATAGTTCAAACACCAAAGATATTTCATAAAACTCTAGATTGGACATGGCGATTGATGATTAACATGGCAAACGTTGCGACCATCTTGTGAATGGCGGACAAGGCTAACCCTCATAGCAACTACTGCAAAACCAGGAGGAACATTTTCATTGATTCAACAGCAGAATGTGAGACACTCTCTTAGTTTGTGATTGGTTTATTATTTCTAAGTCGACGTATCTCAGTCAGGATCAGGTCATTTCTTTGAAATGTCTCGTTTTTCGGTCATGTTATTTAACCGTATTAGCATTGTTTTCTTCATTCATTCCCAGGTTCAGTGGTTAGCATTCATTGTAATCACTGTCTCATGTTCAATAAATATTGGTCATGTAGTGTTAAGAACTATAGAAATACTGTTTTAAAGTAGGAATTAAATGCTAATGTAGCTTAAGTCTATACCTCCTGTGCAACTGAAATAACATTTTAAAAACTGCTAAAACATTATTTTCTTGCCAGATATGACATAAGGGCAGTCACAAAGAGTCATTAAATGACTAAAAATAGATCAAAGTCAGAATGGCCAGTTCACAAGATACAGATACAGAATTCGGTTCAGACCTAAGTAAAGGTAAGATATTGATTGGGTTGTATTTTTTTTGTGTGCGCCTAGACCCGAGTCCCAGTACTTGAACAACAAAAGTAGACAAAGTGGGGAAAGAGAGAGTTTAGCTCCACTTCCAAGGGCCCACAACCCATTTTTTTCTCCAGATGTCTGTTTTATTCCAAGATACCCAGGCATGTTTAGATTTTGCTGTGGTGTCCATCCAGCAATGAGTTCGGAATTGCTATTCATACTCTTAACGCTAATTTACATAAAACACAGTGGGCAGCAAGCTTAATGACAAATCCCATTCATTTCCCATGTATCTTGCTGTGATGTGCTGCTTGTAAGATTAGTTATTTCAAAGTCCCAGCCCTCGTGGTAGGATCGCATTCTCTCTGAACGTTTTTCACAGAGATTTCAAAGGACGGTGAGGGTAAAAGGAAATGCTGACTGTTTATTGCTAACAATATTTCCTGGTTTGTGCTGTCGCTATGCCCACAGTCAGTGTCCTCAGCGGCGGTCATGTTCATTTGAAAGGTGACGCATCATGTGAAATCTACATTGAGCATTTCACCAAAATACACCTGGAGCATAAGCTTTAAATAATCCTCTTTACTTTTGTTTGTTGATTCTACTGATGAAGCGCTCCGATATGGAGTTCTGGATCATGTTGTGTTGTTGGGAGTGACCTTTGCAATTTAAAGGCCATAAACCGTAACAGGATAGGTTTTGAGTCGTTCTGGAGGCATGCCCTTCACTAAACAGTGGTTTGTACCTTGTTTTTAGCCGAGGTAATTTCCCTTGCTGCCAGCTGAGGGTGATCTAAGCAGCACACAAGAACCCTAAAAGCACAGCCCTCAGTCATGGAGCATATTTTCCAGACACACACATTCATTAAAGAGTAACTAAACACCAAATCCACTTTTTTTTGCTGATAAACGGTCTAAATGGTTGTTGAATAGAGTTAGCTACATGTCCCAGTCAATATGTTGACATTTGGGGCAAACTTGTTCAAAATCTCACTTTTGTGTCTAAAACCGCATGGTTCGCGCCCCCTACTGGTTTCACGCAGCAACTACATTTGATATTTTGTGGTTGGAGGAGAGTGTGTCCACGGTGTCCACAAAACGTCATCAGTTCTGCCTCTGTGCCTCAGTGGCCCCGCCCACTCACGCCTCCGCCTCCGTCACGTAGCAACCAGGACACGCGTAGCGCACACACCGCCTGAGCTCATGAGTCAAACCAGTAGATGGCGCCCCTGCGATGCTCACACTTCGGCTGAGGTGGTGTAGAGGAATAAATCCCTTAGAAAAGCTACTGTGCGATGCTCTCTCTCTGTTCGCAGTCACTGACAGCGAGCGAGTATCTACCAGCGGCAATTTTTTATTTTTTTCGTAGGATAGTTGCTACTAGTGATGCGCGGGTTTCGGGTTCCACCGTCGTCTTTACAGCAGGTTTTTGGCGTAAATATACGTCGGATTTTCATAAAACAAGCAGCGTTTTGCAGCTTGTGATCCAGAGAACGCTTTTGTGGATCTCATGTCTCCTGTTGTCCACCGTATGTGCGACTGTGTGTGACTTCGCGTTAGGCCGACCTCTGCTCTCTTCCTCTCTCCCTCTTGCCCAGCGCTCTTCGGAGGGAGAGAGAGAGAGCGCGATGACGCGCCGGTGCTGTTCATACGTATCATATTTGTAACGCGTAATATTTAATGGTTGCGGACCGTGCAGGGCGGGGCGGGTTGTAAAAATAGAACAACGTTGCGGGGCGGGCTGGGTCGGGGTAGAACCTGCCCCAAATGCGGGACCCGCGGGTTGAAAAAAACCCTGACCCGCGCATCACTAGTTGCTACATCAAGCAATCACAAGTCATGAGAATGTACCAACTCTCCTACGAAAAAATAAACCTTGCGCACAGTGGTGACAGCGGTAACAGCCGTCTGTCAGTCCTGTCAGATCTAGGGGCTTGGTCTGAGACTGTCAACAGAGCAGACCCCGCCTACACACTCACCCCCCTCGTCTCCCCCAAAGCCTCCGAGACCACCCCTTTCTCAGCAATTTTTGACTTTAGTTTGTGGGTGGGGAAAGGCTCTGCCACGCCCGTTTAGTTGCACTTTAAAGTGATAGTCTGTAAGTTTGCAAAGTGAGGAGAAGTAGAGTGATATGCCTCCCCCTCAAAGTAAACAATCAAGCTCCTCCCCCTCCCTCCTGATTGGACCTGACAGGCCGGTTCACAGGAAAAGCTCGTCGCATTGGTCAACGCGGGAGGATGCTAGACTCAGATTAGTCTCTGAGGTCCGAGAAGGAGGGACTTAACAAATACATGTATATAAAATGACTTAAAAATGCAAAACCAAATGGTCAATTTTGCACAAATTTGTGAAACTTTTAGACTTCCAGACCATCACTTTAAAGGCACATGGCGTAACATTTTGGATTACACATTTTGGAATACAAAATGACCAGCTAGTGGGTAATCAAATAGATGCAGATGAAGACTTTACCTGTTAAAGTCTTTATGTGCTGCCCCCTGATTTTCACTAGTCTACTTACCCAGGCAGTTTTATCAATTTTCTATGAGCTTTATTGCCAAGTTCCTAATATTCTTTGCTATTGATCCAACAAATACTGGATTCAAAGAAATGTTTTGACATTGCAGAAGCGTGTATGCTGTTTGTAATCAAAGCTAAAGACAATGAATTATTGGAGCATGTGAGACTTTTTTTTTTCTCCAGAGGATGGGGGCAGCGATGGCAATGGCTCTGTTCCCCAAGGTCCGGTGCTTGGATTTGATGATGGGTAATATAAAGGCTGAAGTGTCGAAACGTCCACATAAATCTCAAAGGAATGAAACTTCGGTTTGTCTTTGTGGACTAAACCACACGTGAAGTACACCTGCTGAGGTTTATTTAAGGCTCCACAAGACATAACTCTTAGCATCAAATATCATCTTGTGCTATCAATGGGATGGTGTGTGTGTGTACAGTGGTGGTGTAAGCACTAATGATTGTGATGGAGACAGTAATGCAATCCGTTTATGGATTAGGACGGTCCATTAGCAGAACTGCAAAGAGTTGTTTGTGCGTTTTTGAGATGTTATAATTGAATCTGTATGCTTACACAACAAATAACTCCAGTGTGTACGTGTTGCAGGTATTGGCCAATATAATACATAATATAATTACAATATACAATACACAATATAAAACACAATATACATTTATCATTTTCACATCCAGATCTGACCACAGAAATAGTTTAACAGAAATTCTTTTATACATTAGCTTTCTACTAATAGTCAGTCAACTTGACATTGTCGGTAATTCGCACCTTACGAGACCTTACTTTTTTACTTTATTTTTTCTATATAACAAATAAAATAAGAAAAAGAAATGGACGAAAACAAAATGAAAGAAAGAAATAAGAAAATAATAATGAGGAAAACAAAATGATGATGAGCCAATCTTTTACTATTACGAGTAGGCTAACGGCTAGCGTGCGAATGTTAGCGTAACAGCAAATGCATTTTTACTAAAATAAAAACAAGTCCTACTTTGACTTACAAGAAATACAGCATGAGCTATTTTTAACGGGCTTCATCTGAGCCAAAAGTTGTGTTTTATGCGACAGTACAAACCTGAAATCAAGAAAGAAAGAGACGGGAGTCAAATATCGATGTTGCGTCCAGGCTGTCTGCTTACTGACTGACGAGAAGCAGGAGTGAACGCTCTAAACCCGTCTCCCAACCAGCGCTGCCCTCTAGAGGCAGGCGTCGATACTACTTCACTCATCAAATGCCCAAACTTTACGCTAATTTATAAAATTACTTTAATAAAATAAAACTGTGACCACACATAGTGGGCGTGGCATACGGATATAGATATGAGCTTCACTGTGAACTATAACTGCTGTACCTGAAGTGATCCTTGTATTTTTCTATATACCAATAAGGTTATTCAAAATTAACAAGATATCCTAAATTCAAAAAGGAAAAAAGAAACTAATGTCAACAAAATTCAGATTTTGTCGTGAAAAAAAAAAAAGAATGTTATGCATAAAAGGCAAACATTACATTTGACAGAGTGTAAGTTTACTTTGCCAAGGGAGAAGTTCTAAATTTTTGTTGGGTAAAGTTTATTTTTTATCCATCAGCAGAATGGCTAGAGGGCATCGACAGTTAAAGTGAATTTTTAAGCAACTCTTTGAAGGCTCTGGTGAGTCATTCTTTGATAAAGTTACACTGCTTGAATCTTTTTCACTTATTGCTCTGTGTGAAATTAGCAAGTGGACTGGACTACGTAGGGATTTCGAACGAAGTAGCCTGAACTAGTCCATGTGAGGAGACTGATGGAATCTAAAGTATCCTGTTGTTGTCGTAGCATGAATATAATTAACTTCACAGCACAGTAATGTCCCCCGTCAACCTATAACGTTTGCCTATTCTCCAGCCATAGCGCCTTGAAAATACTGCACTACACCTGCATATAATTCGGACTTTAATAGTTTTTGCACCTAAATGATCTGGTCCCTGGTTTCAAAGCATCTTTGTCTTTCTCCCTCGGACTCTCTCCAGTCCTCACTGTGGCTCCAAGAGTCGGCGCTCCGTCCACAGACACAGGCACTGAATACTAGGGCTGGGTATTGCCAACAAACTCATGATACGATATGTATGTAATTCTAATATGAGGAGCCCTTTTCCAAAATGGTATAAATCCATTTAAATAGTTTTCAGGGAAAGTATGTGATTCCAGGACGCGATGGTGACTTTACTAAAACCCCGGAGGGTCACACAACATTTGTTGTTTGCCCCGTTTCCAAAAATAGTCACAGGAGGTTTGAAAAGTGGCTAAATCTGTGTCAAAGTTACGCTTGGACCAGCTTCACACCACAGCGTTCCCCCAGCCGTGTGGTCTCTCTCTTTTCATAGAGAAAGTGCTCAGCTCCTTGACACTTATTGACACTTATTGAAACTGCAGAAGAACGACTGAAATACGACTCACTAAAGTTTTAAAACCGAGAAAACCTTTAATTATCTAAATTCATATATTAATAATGATGAGTAAACCAGGTCTGATCCGGGACTAAAGCAGGACTAAAGCAGGACTAAACAGGGCTCTGGCAAGTCCTGAGTAGCTCTACATTGATAACATTGTGCAAATAATTTTATAGGCATTCTGCTATTTAGGAGATAACATGTATTTTTTAGAGTAAAAGGAATTACAATAAGAGGAAGCAATGAATTACATTATTTTCAATTGTTGGATGTAATAAAGGCTCAGCCGCAAAGCCGTCAGGATCACCAGGGACACTACGCACCCCTCACACAGTCTCTTCAAGGTAATGCCTTCAGGGAGGAGACTGCGGAATCTGCGGGCCAGTTCCAGTCGACTGAAGAACAGTTTCATACACCAGGCTATAAAGAAACTGAACTGTCTCCCTCACCCCCCCTGCTCCCCCACCCCACCCCCCGCTCCACAAGGATGAGAGAATGAGCTATTTCGATTCATTGTGAAATGAATTGACAAATAAAATCTTTTGAAAAATCTCCATATAACCGTTAAATGTATATTCCTGACATTAGCTGAACAATTTTTTTTTTTTCAATTTGAACCTCATTAAATTTGAATTCCAGACCCTGTTAAAGGACTTTCAACTTTTATTGTCCTTTTTGAAAATGCCATCACTGTCTGAGCTGAATACAGTATGTTGAGTCGACTTTTATGAGCATCCAGCAGTGGCTTTTTTGGGGAGTGACCTGCTGACCAGGCTGACGGACACGTCCTGAGGCTGCCCACGTTTGTCCAGCTCCAGTTTGATCTACAAACACAGACAGGCTTTAGAGGGTGGAAAGTGATACAGTTTTAACACGGACATATCCTGAAGGACACTTTAGGAAGTGAGATGTACTGATGTCTGCTTTTGACCCGAGACCAAGTTATGTTTGGATCGGTTTCCTCTCTAGTTAAAGTTAGAAGTATGTCTCTTTTTAAGACGAGACACTGTAGATCCATTTAGATATAATTTTGGTTTTGGACCAAAAATATTTGATACAATTTAGTTTTCTTTCATTTAATGTTTCATATAAAAGTATTGCCAATATTGCCTATATTTTTGACGGACAAATTGCCAAAGAATATTTGATACAATGTCTTGTTCAGAGGGGGTTTTAAATATTTGGCTTTGTCTTCGATTAAGTGGAAAGATCTGTAAAAATGCACAATTTTGCCTTGTTGTTTTTGGGGTAGGTGGTCAGGCTATTGCTGGGTTGCAGGTGACATCACAGCGTTCTAAAGGCCAATACTATTGTATGGAGGAAAAACTATTTTGTTCTTGAGGACATTTTTGGTCTTGTACAGAGAGATGATAGACCCAGTGAATGATATTAATGACAATTTTTGTAATTCATACATTTTCTTTTGAGCTATGACTTGTGAAAGTGTAATGCTGTTAATAGGAAAAACTGGCTCCTGCCCCCGCTGGGCCCGATGACATCATCACATTCTAGAACCTGCAACCCAGCAATAGGAATTAGATATTCCCTCTGAAGAAACCTTGAAAATATTAGTACAGTGCTGGAAAATGTGGTGTCTCCACTTCCTGACATACAGTAAGGGGCGAGTTCACCCTCTTTTTCACTGTGACATTCAAACTAAGATGCAAATGTTTCTCTGTACGTCACTGGCTGACAAAACCCAGAGGGCATTCAACATTTTCCTGAACGGTTTCACTCACTTGTCCCAGCAACGAGTCCTGCATTGCTCCATCAGTGAGAGGAGCAGAAGAGGTCATCTGGACTTGAAAGACTGAGTTAAAACAAAAGAAAAACAGGCTGACTTTGGAATAGAACTCCTCCTTATTTCAGAAAAGCAACATTTACCTTGAACTGCTCTCATGAATTTTGGTCCGTCTGGAAAGAAAGAGGGGGGGGAGAATCAGCATGACAATAAATATGTCCACAGTTTAGTCCACTCTGATCTAATGCACCTTCAATTTATATGTTAATTTATGAAAACTTTAGTTTACCTATAAAAAAACAACTTACCAAATCCAACATTGACAATGACACAACGGAGCTCTGAGGAAAACTTGGATGTACTAAAAAATAAAAGAAATGAATATGCACAGTAACAGTAGAAAGAGCAGTAACACAACAGCTGCAGCAGAAGTTTTAGTGTTTTTTGCAGTAGTATCAGCACTAACCTGGTCTGGGCGCTGAAGCACACCACATGGCTTTGACCGTCTTCAATCAGGACTGGGGTCCAACTCAAAATAAACCTGCGCTGCCCGTCCACGTCCGTCTTTTTAATACCGGAGGGTCCACTGAACACCAGCTCCAAACCCCTCCACAAGACAGAGACACGAAGAAGAAACTGCACTTTTGATTCCAGTCATTGGGGTTTATTGTGGATTACAGCAAGTGCGTTTAATCATAAACCTGCTCTAACGTGAAGAAACAATGAAACAGGTCCAGAATTAGATATTTAAGTTTCCTCAGACAAAACAACCATTCAAACTATGTCCCCTCTCAGCAGGAGTGGGGCGGAGCATTTTGCGGGTGTTTCGACAGCCAAAACTGCACCGCTCTGCGCTCAAAGGGTGGTCTGCAGTGCTCCAACCCTCAGACGACTACAGCCCTGGGGTCGGACGCCGCTCGCTTTATTTGTTGGATCAGTTTGTGTGGGGGTGGGCGGAGAGACGAGCTACATGCGGCCGCTACGCACGGATTATACGAGGGAGAACGCACACTTGAGCTTTAAAGGAATAGGCCACCGTTTTTACATACTGAGATGTGTTCTTACCTTAGCTTTGACGAGTTCTTTAGGACCTGTCTGGTCTTCACCCGTGCCTTCAGTCACGTAAACACAGCGCAGACGGCGTTAGCATTTAGCCTCTCCCTCTCTCCTCTATAGCTCCAAAACTGGTCAAGATAGAAGCTACCAAGCTCTTCCACATTTTCCCTATTTAAATATGGTTACGTGAAGTGTTACACTACAAAGTATAATACACAAAATTAAAATATGTGGATTTTCTAAGTGGATAAAAGAGGGAACTATATTGTAAAGCGTAATAATACCAGGAGTGGTTCGAAATCCGCACAATAATCTTCACTTTACTGCGCAGTAATCTTCACTTTACTGTGCGGATGCCGGTGGCCTATTCCTTTAAAACGAGTCCTCCTGCAGAGAAACATCGCGGTACTGTTGTGTACAAGTTTGTGACCTATTTTATATACTTTATGTTGTAGTATTTTGCGTCTAATTTAACTAAACATGAACATCCTGAATGAATCAACCCTCAGTGTTGAACTGTGACAGCAGGGGGCGCTGTATGAGGTACTGATATGTTAAAGGTCCTATATCATGCAAAATCAACTTTTTAGAGCTTTTAGCCATGTAGTTATGCTATTTCCTAATCAAAAACCCCAGAGTGGTTTGTGGCTTCATTCACGCAGCTCTCAGCAATCCTCCTGAATCCTGCTCTCTGAGCAGCTGCTCCGCCCTCTCCTGGTGAACGACTGACCTGTTCAGTTGTGTCGTCACAGCGGAACGGAAGTGTCTTACAGTCTGATTTTAATTTGTAAAACAGCTTTTTAATTATTTCTGTCATAAGAAAGAAACAAAGAGGAAAAAAAGAAAGAAAAAAAAAAGCTGTGTCGATGATGTCACGGAGAAAAGGAAGCGCGTTTGGCTACGACGACGGGAGTTTATTCAACCTTCCTAAAGAAGAGTCCACTCGTCCGAAGTAGTTTTTTTCTCCGGGATTCGGCGACTATCACCAAAATAGTGTTTTTTCTGTGACTGTCTTTGATGGATGTTTAGTGAACCTTCGCCAGAATCAAAGTGGATTAACTTTTATAACCAACGCGAATCCCGTCACATAAACAGCGATGGACCAGAGCGGTGAGTTTATCAAAACGCGTGGTAGCTTGTGTGTTAGCATGTGTGTTAGCCATTTATGAAGCTGTGTTGCAGATGTCAACCCCTTATAACTGCATCGTGAAGTAACTTCCCTTATTGCTGTTTATATATATTACGGTAAAGTTGTATGTGCGGAGAGAGGGGGCGGAGTTAACTGAATCGAAGTGTTGTGTCTTCCGGGTTTGAAAAATACCTCCAGAAAACACTTAAATTTATCACAAAAATGAGAGCTCCATAGTGGTAGAGGTACAATATATCTTTGGAATGGCTAAAATAGCAGATACAGATCTCTTTAAGAAGCTTCATACACAGGATTATAGACATATAGACAAACATAAAAATTAAAAAAAATGCTACAAATGTCAGCAGTGCATTATATATACTGAAAATCCCCAATAAGTGGTATCGACCTTAGAAAAACTCATATCGGTCGACCTTTATTAGATATGTCTCTATCATTGAAACATTTACTGAAATCTGTTGGGTATCTCCCACTAGTTGGTCCATTGCACTTCATGATGTGTTCTTGAAAGGTTGTACAAAGTAGATCACAGTTCTCATTCTGCATTAACCGGCATGAACGTAGCCCCACAGCGCCTCCTGTGGGTCACTCTCATAGCGGTCTGGTTTTAGGATATCCACACGAGGGCGCCACATAAACAATGTAACAAGTGTAATATATAAAAGAAAATGGGCCTTAGAGTTCTGTAATATATGCGCTATCGGAACATTTGTATCTTCCACAGAGGGAATGACCATACTTGGAATTAATTGAGAGCTTTCTGATGGACCCAAGCATAACACGATTTTGTGAATGAATTCAGCACGGGACGCGATGGAGGGGAGTGAACATCAAGGGGGACACTTTCTGCGAGCTATCGGAGCCAGGAGTAGACCTTATGAAGCTGACCCTGACATAGAGCTGGATCTCGAGTTTAAATGGAGTCTTCCTGGACGTTGTCGTGCCTGTGTTTTACGCTCAGATCCATTCTTTGGTGACTTACATGTAATCGCTGGTCTCTGCCACGACGTGGATCTGCAGAGTTTGACTCACGTCAGCTCTGATCTGGACTCCGTGTTCCGGGGTGGGCTCTACAAACCTGGGCAGGTCCATCCCGGGGGAGCAGGAGGGGGCAGACGACTCCACTGTGAACAAACCAAAGTGATGTTTTTCACTTCCTCAAGTTGAATACTGCGCGTGGACAATTTAAAATGGTCATATCTTGCATGACTGTGCCATATAAACCGGATCTTGGGCACCACAGCGTTGATATTGAACTTTTTTTTTTTAACACAAAATATTATCTGTGCAAAAGATGCTTTATGTGCGAGAACTGACAATAGCTAGTAGAGCTGGGACAAAAAATGTATCTGATTGTATCACAATACATTTTGTTGCAATACCAAGTATCGATACTTTATCAAATATTGCAATACTTTCAATACTTGAATTTTTGCCCTGCACTCTTTTGCTTTCCAGTGACTGATACACAGCACTCTGTTACATTTTGTACATTTTGTGTTAAAAGGATATTTCAGGAATTTTGACATAGAGCCTAATTTCCTTGTTATCTAGAGTGTTGTTGATTTCTGGAGATTATTTTTTTAAATTCATGCAGTCCTGATATTTGAAGAGTTCTGTGGTGCTCGGCTAGTGCTAGGCTAGTGCATGTCTAGGGTAACTAGTAGCCTGTATTAAAACGCTTCAAAATCATGGGGTCGTCCTCCAAACTTTGCCATATGAGATTTGTAGCTCCTTTGTGAATTCCACGTGTAGTAATGCCGGTCGCAGGTAAACAAACTACAGTAGATTCGGTAACCTAGCAGATCACTCCACCGCTGCGTAGCTACAACCAGAAAGCTGATCCTGCTCAAATAAAAGTTCTTTTAAATGCAAAAAGGTGATATTTTAAAAATTATCCAGTCAACACAGACATTTATATCAGTAGTCTGGTGTTATAAGTGATTTGCCTCAGGTGCACTGTGCTTGGGTCAGACTGTTTTTAATGCAGGCTACTAGTTACCATAGACATGCACTAGCCTAGCACTAGCCTAGCACCACTAAACTCTTCAAATATAAGGACTGCATGAGTATCGTGATATATTGCAAAACGATATTTTGTCCCAGCCCTACTGAAATATGAATATTACAGCAATACAGCAATATTCAAATACAAAAACATGCTGGTCAGGTTGACTTACAGTCACTGCAGCTCAGGACAGTTTATTTTATACAAGGCGAGTGCCACCCACCAGTCTCTACCTGAAAATAAAAACTGCAGAGCCACTTTGCTGATGGCGTCGGTGGTCCTCCTCAGCTCCTGTGCTCCACTGGCCAGAGTCAGATTAATGTCAGTCCTGGGGAAGTCCTCCATCATCAGCTGCACGGCATACAGGCCCTGGCTGCTGCTGTCCGACGCACTGAACGTCAGAGTGCAGGACTGAAACACAAATTAAAAAATCATTCATGGCATTGTTATTGCAACAAAGTTGAGATGTGAACAGGGTGGACCGCTAATGCTAACAATGTGCTTATTTAGCCTTCCTGGTTTGCGCTGGAGGAAAATGTGCTATATTTTGACACACAACAGCGCTCGTGGTCTGTTTTTCGTTCACAAATGTCACGTTTACAAAGTAGACTGATTCAGGTTTAAGCTTCACTACAATGGATAAATCCTGGACGACTGCGCCTACACCAACACATCACTGATATTGTTTTGCGTGTTTTCCCCTTGGCGTGTGAGTAGCTGTTGGTGTTCCTAAGGCTCAGTTAGGTAGCCTCCATCAGTCTATACCGGGGCAGCTGTGGCTACAATTGTAGCTTATCACCACTGAATGTGGAGTGAATAATGTAGAGTGAAGCATTTGGCTAGAACACTCTGATGTCGGCGGTGATTTTCAAGTGGGAAAAAACTCCCAGTTATCTGTTGGCTGGAATTCAGCTTTAGCTAATGTGTATGGACTATGTTGCCTTGCAGCAGAAACATAGGTACAGACACCAATGCGCCAGCCATACTAGGGGGCGTGGCCTAGTGAGGGGAAGGAAGTTTGTTATGGGAATTATTATTTTTTCACTGTTAATATTTTTTCATTACATCACACCATATATAATTCAAAACATGCTAAATAATGTGATAGGTTCCCATCATTGATGCAGTGGTGAAGTTAAAGTTGAAGGCAGTACTAGAGCAGTGGGAACATACAGCTGACCTCTTGACATGTTAGTGGCTCACCGGAGACAGGCTGAGCACAGACGGAGGTGTGCATTGTAGACACTCGGTTGGTTCGACGCTGCTATCGGCAAATCTGCATCGAACCAGGTCTCCATCAGGGTCAATGTTCAAGAGATGAAACTCTCTCTGACAGTTGTATGAGACTCTGGACAAGAAAAAGTAGATTCAAGGCATGACACTGTCGACCATGCTCTATTAACATACCATACCAGAACCAGATGAACACTTATAAATAAAAATACTTTTTTCTCACTGTCTGACATGAAACCAGAATTAACTTTTTTTAGGTCAATTTAAATTTTAAAACAAATTTCTATTTGAGAGAAAGATTTTTTTTGTTTTGTTACTTTTTACAAAACCAAAAGTTTACATAAACAAAGATTACTATATCTTTAAACAACTTTAGAAAGCCCAGATGATGATGTCATGACTGACAAGCATGGAGGGTTCCACCCATGTTCAGCACCCTGAGACTGTACGCTAGCCGTAATGAAGGAGGCCAAAGGAGGTAATGAGCATGAGAGCCACTATCCAGGATGAAACATCCAAGATCCATAAGTACATCAAGGACAAGTCTCCAACAGATGACGTGCTCACTGAATGTCTCAGACAATGGGGAACAGAAGATGGGGTGCTAGAGGTCCCATCATGGGAGGACAAGCCCCTTGAAGAAATCCTACCAATGGCTAGACAGCCAGACTGAGGGACAGCACAGAGGCACTCATCATGGCTGCACAGGAGCAGGCCTTGAGCGCCAGAGCAAAGAGGCCAATGAGACAATCCAGCACATAACTGCAGGGGGTAAGATGCTGGCAGGGAAAGCCTACATGGAGAACCATAACCAAGTGGCTGGTATAGTGTACGGGAACATCTGTGCAGAGTATGGGCTGGAAAGCCTAAGGTTAAAGTGGGAAACACCTCCAAAGGTCATAGAGAATGACTGAGTCAAGATCCTGTGGAGCTTCCAGATACAGACGGACAGAATGGTAATGGCGAACCAACCGGACATTGTGATGATGGGCAAAGAGCAAAGGAAAGCCATTGTGGTCGACCTAGCAATACCAAGTGATTGCAACATCAGGAAAAATATCAGAGAAGAGCAGGAGAAAGCCTGGAGGGTGAAGTCATCAGTGGTGCCCATGACCATTGGGGCACTCAAGGCAGTGACCCCCAAATTGGAGGAGTTATGTGAGGAAGAGTTTATATATACATACATATTATTTCTTATAATATCTATATCTATATCTATATCTATATCTATATCTATATCTATATATATATATAGATATAGATATATAGATATGTCTTATTTTGACATCAAATGAAAGAAAATTGCAACAAATGTGCAACAAAAATTGAACTCTCTACCCCATTCACCTGCTTAAGAAGCTTTACCTTTTCGATTCTGCCAGTTAAAGTAACCTTCTGAAACCGGCCGTACCTGTAGACTGGCAGGATGGTGGTCTGTGGAGATCTGTTGGTTTGTCCCGTGTCGGAGCGCGACCTCAGTTCCACAAACGTGGAGGACTGAGCAGTGGTGACTTCATTTATCGTCGGGCCGCTCCACAAGTAGCTCGACATTAACCTAAAAACAATGGATTATTATCAGTTAGATGTCTCTCCTGTTGTTGAAAAGAATCACGGCATGTGGTGGCTCACCGCATCAGGATTGGTGCGTTCGAGGGACCTTTACGAGTCCAGACCGCTTCTATTTGGCAAAAGCCTCCCGGAGAATTATCAATCGTTGTAACTACTTGTGTTACACTGTAATAGCCTTCAGGAGGGGCCTGATATCCATTACCGGCACAATGTTTTGAGTTTGACTTATAGCGAACCTCTACCTGGAAGAAAATTTCCAGGTGAAATTAAAACCACTTGCACTTCTCGAAAAGATTCTTAAGACAAACATCCTTGTTCTCAATGTTGTGATAGTTCAAGAGCGCTCGCTTCACAATTGTTATTATTATAGCTCATTTCAGATCATTTTTTTGGCCGCAACTGTATTACAAAATTGACAACAAAATATATTTCCTTCAGATCAGGGGTTCTAAAACGTTTGTGATTCCCTGTGACAGCCGACGTTGAAAGAAATCCACTTCTGACACATTTGTTCTGCAGCTAACATCACGTCCAAAATATTTAACGTAAGTTGACATTAATATTGCTTTGGGTTGTGACTTGTCATGATGGGTTGAACGTGGGTCCCAAAGCTACCAGCCAGAAGCATTTGTACTTACCGTAACAGATCCGTCGGGATGGGTCTGTAGTGGATAGTAAGTCATGACTGTGCCCTGGTAGTCGGATCGCCCACTGCACAGGGGCAGCAGCACCAGCAGCATCCACACACGCTCCATAGTCTGCTCTGCCATAATGTAAGGAATTTGACGCTAGTCTGGGTTTCTAAGGGGAGAACGTACATTTGCATTGGAAGGCATTCAAATTTCTTTGTGTGCTGTGCGGCAGGTAGTTGATTTCCATAAATGAAAATGAATCACGATCAAAGGATTGGACAGCTCAGTTGGTCAGTCGGTTGATTCTACAACTACCGTGAAATTGGTGTCCAGGGCAGTAATACGGAAAACTGAAAAAGTGTTGAGTAGTATTCATTATAGAGCCAAGAATCCCATCTGCTGCAACCATTCGAAGAGTCGTGGCGCCAGCATTATGTTTTCTCATAAGTTCATTCTCAACCCCTGCTTGTAAACTGTTAACAGCTAATATTTTCACGGTATGTCCCAGATGTATTATGGACTTTAAAGTGGACAGCCTTGTGAGGCAGCTCATGTTGTGATATTCAGCTTTACAGAACTTACGGGTTGCGTTGTAACCCTGGTTCTCTGGGTGGAGAGACCATCTCTCCAGACCAATACATAGTGTGGAGTGGAGAGATAGCCTCAAACACGATAAAGAACAACTTGATCTGATTCTACACATAGTTGTGACTAATGAAACAGCTTTAGGGCACCGCATAATTGACATTTAACGTTTAATCAAGTAACTTAATGTGTATGCAAGAAATAACAGACTTGATGATGAAAGACTGACAGAATATTTAATCATCAATCACTCAAAGAAAATGAATGTCTAGATTAGTTTAGGTGTCTCAGATTCAGAATAATATTTTAAATTTGAGTTGTTGTGACAAGTTCAGATTTAGCTGGGCTTTTGACCCCCATTATTTCACTACATTTCAATACATTTTGCCTTTATTTCAGTAGATTTATTTGACAATGGGGTAAGAAAATTGCACTTCCTTATTTCAAGCAAGACTACCTCATGACATGTCATCAAGAAACCCTCCCCCACCTCCCCAAAACAAGATTAATATAGTCAAATCTAGTCATGTAGTGATTGCATTAATCAAGACGTGGCCATCAAACACCACTGCTTTGCAAATAAAAAAATTACTAGCCAACAGTTAGTTTTTTTTTCTATGGACTTTATCAGTTTTTTTCCCTCCCTGTTCACACCACTGCGAAGTTAAAGAGAAGACTCCCCCTGGAAGTGCTTGGTTCTACACTTTGATGATACCTCACGTTGGGGAGAAAAACACAATGATTTTACTTGTACGCCATGGGTTCCGTTCAGAGACAGCGATTACCGCGATCCCATGCAGTCATTATCCTTTCAGCGGCTTTTATGAAAAGTAGCAGAGCGACTTATGAAACGCGGGGTTCGACATTGACTAAAATCCAAATACCACACATATTTCAGAGTAAGTGGCCCTTAAATGCAGCACCGTGGAGTGGAGACCGCACTGTCAAGCCACATTTCTCCCCCGCTCTCTCCGATGGAAAACCCTGATAGTTTAGCGTCACCTGGAAATCACATCCACACTCGATGCATTCGCGATGATTTCTCTCCGCGTCACGCCGAAATTCCCGGCTCGAACTCCTCGCATGAATGTGCATGAGTTGGCCGCTGAGCTGGTGATGTTTGGGAGACGACTGCCGAACGAGGGGCGAGGAGGGCTGCGATTGCTATCTCCATGATGGATTGCCAAGTGCAGCTGCTTTAAAATACTATTAGAGCAATAGTCTGAGGCTGCGGGGGAAATGTATCGCTTCTCTCGCGGTCGGTGTCTGCCCCAGTTTCAAAGTTTGGGACAAAAGTGTTTCCAAAACAAGACAGCGGGGGTGTAGGCGAAGGTAGCGCCAAATAGTCAAAAGTGGTAGGAGTGTGAATGAAGTAAAGGTACTGCTTATAGTGGCACAAAAACTTCAATATCTAATCTACTGTCTTGCCTCTAACGTACGACAGAACAGGAACAGGGTGTAAAGAGGGATGGGACGATAAACGATATTATCGCTAATCGCCGCATTTTTTAATAATAGTGATACATCGCTCTAATGTTCTGATCGCCATTCAAAAGGTTTCTTTCCACAAACTGTGATGACTTTAAAGGGGCTATATCATGCTATTTTAGCCATTCCAAAGTTAAGTATAGGCATTTATATGATATATTGTACCTCTACCACTATGGAGCACTCATTTTTGTGATAAATAGAAGTGTTTTCTGGAGGTATTTTTCAAACCCGGAAGACACAACGCTTCGATTCAGTTAACTCCGCCCCCTCTCTCCGCACATACAACTTTACCGTAATATAAATAAACAGCAATAAGTGAAGTTTCTTCACGATGCAGTTATACGGAGTTGACATCTGCAACACAGCTTCATAAATGGCTAACACACATGCTAATATGCTAACACACAAGCTAATATGCTAACCCGCGTTTGGATTGACTCACCCTCTGCTCCATCGCTGTTTACATTTTGGGACTCGCGTTGGTTATAAAAGTTAATCCACTTTGATTCTGGCGAAGGTTCACCAAACATCCATCAGTGACAGTCACAGAAAAACAATATTTTGGTGATAGTCGCTGAATCCCGGAGAAAAAAACAGCTGAGTGGCCTCTTCCTGAAAAGGGTTGAATAAACTCCTCGTCCTAGTAGCCAAACGCGCTTCTTTTTCTCCGTCCGTGACATTATCGTTAGTTAAGAATGAAGAACAGGTGTGTCCAGAGTAGGTAACGAGCTCCATCTTCACAGCTGCAGCGCAAACATGACTGATCTGTTCAGACGCGATGTGTTTGTTTTGGCCACAGCTGACCTGGAAGCACCTCGGGCACTTCCTTTTTTATTTTATTTTTTATTTTTTTTTACATTTTTTACTCTTTGTTTCTCTCTTACGACAGAAATAATGAAAAAGCTGTTTTACAAATTAAAATCAGGCCGTAAGCATAGAATTAAGACATTACATTACAGACGTCGAGCACTTCCGTTCCGCTGTGACGACACAACTGAACACTCAGTCGTTCACCAGGAGAGAGAGGAGCAGCTGCTCAGAGAGCAGGATTCAGGAGGATTACTGAGAGCTGCGTGAATGAAGCCACAAACCACTCTGGGGGTGTTTTTGATAAGGAAATAGCATAACAACATGGCTAAAAGCTCCAAAAAGTCGATTTTGCATGATATAGGACCTTTAAACAAAGCACTTTAATTTCTTGTTTTGAATTTTTATTGTACAGTATTTTACCCTTTAGTTTCTTATGTGGCACTTTTTTTCCAATGTGTTTTTTATCCTGCAATTGGCTAATAAACTGAACTGAACTGTCAATGGCACTGACATAATAAGAGATAGGATATAAACAACACATTGTAGCCACGTGCAGTGTTAATTTTGACAACATATTTTATTTTAGTTTTAGTCTTAGTCTTTGGACTAAAATGTAATTTAATTTTAGTCGAGTTTAGTCAAAAAAATCTTTTCAATTTTAGTCTAGTTTTAGTCGACTAAATTTAAGACTAATTTAGTCGGCTTTGCTTTTATAATATGTATTATAATCATATTTAATAAAGCTCTTCTGCTTCATGGAGCTGCTCCACATGAACAAAGCTCAGAGCTGATCCTTTGGCAGTGAATTTACATGATATGAGGCTCTTTCAGACGGTCAATAGAAGTTTGGATGATTTTAGTCTCTTCTTTTCATTTTTATTTAGTCTTATTTTAGTCGACTAAAATATCTGGACATTTTAGTCACAGTTTTAGTCTCATGAAAAACTTTTAATTTAGTTTTAGTCCAATTTTAGTCGTCAAAAAAAACCTTTGACTAAAATTAAGACTAAATATTTTAGTCGACGAAATTAACACTGGCCACGTGGTACATGGCCAGTCTGCCCTTGGGTGGCTGTGGCTACAATAGCAGCTTACCACCACATAGAGTGGAGTGAATGAATAATGACTACAGTATAGTTCAAGAAACTTGTGACGTGTGAACTTGTGAGTGTAAGCCATTATTATTTATAACAGTCCTGTCAGCAGCACTATTTATAATCACAACTCATTATTATTCATTTATTGGAAAAATATTTTCTCAATAGTATTTTCCGGCCCACAACCCAAATAAGTCTGACACCCCTGATCTGTGGCGTTAGCGTGTAAATGTGTAAATGAATCACATCGTTTTATAGGTTGCATGGTTCAGAGTGTGTGAAAAATTCGGAAACTATGGTATTATATTCATAAATGATATTTTAAAATGTGCAAATTTAAACGTCACATGGCGTCCTCCACACAAGGATAGCTGCTCTCTGTCTTTCTTCAAAGTCTTCTTTATTGCTTATAACTTCTTTCAAAAAGCTCTAAATATTAAAATAAAACCGCTGAAGACAAAAATCACTGTTTTGCACTCGAAAGCTGCATTTATTGAAAGTTCACAGCTAACAATCAATAACGCATTTCCCGGGAAACAAGCAAGATACCAACAGTTTGACCGCTCAAGGTCACATAAATCTCTTTTTAGCCAATCAGCATGAGGCTGGATGTGGTCACCGCGGCACAAGGCAAAACAAGTAGGACTCTGGCTGACACCATAGAATAACGTTCAAAGTTCATTTGATCAGACACTAGGATTAGAGATGTTGAAATCTTTACCTTTACATGTTTCAGCCGCCAGATGCAGGTCGTCATCAGAACAGCTGATACGTGACGGCCTGCAGATGGCGGCAGATTGAAAGTTATACTGTAACACAAATAGACACAATGAACGTTGCGACACCGTATAAGCTGAAACTGTCAAATTAAACAGTATTACCCGAGGACAAAGATCTTTAATAAAGCTCTAGATAGGACATGGCCATAGTAGTACGTTGGAACAAATAGCAATTATGGTGGCCATCTTGTGCATGGCCCTTTTTAAAGCAATACTAAGTAACTTGTTTACCTCAATAAATCATTTTCGTTGTTTCTCTGGGGTAATACAAGTGTTAATGGGATGATTGGGGGGTCTTTCATCTCCCCCTGGTGTGTCTGGCCAGAAAACCACATTTGCAACTTCGCTGCCACCGTCCAACCAATACACACTAATAGAAGCATAAGAAGAAGCTAACAGGCTAATGGTCAAAGCTAACTGTGGGCTAGCACCACTTAAACAGTATTTACAGCCAAGTTTGAGTGAAAAAGAATATCTCCATTGTGTAATTCGATGTACAATATCCCTCTCTCCCTTTGTCTTTTCTGTCGGAGTAGTATTTACTCTCACAGACAATTAATAAGTAAAAAAAATCGCAACTTCCTACGACACCTGCTGCAGTTGCTTACTGCTTTAACCCAGTACAATGTAATCAAAATGGGAAACACCACTTATTCCCTTGATACTGTTTTGATTATTTGTAGTTATTTCATGATTCTTTGATAATTGTGACTGAACTTATGTCATAACTGGAAAAAAACATAATGTTTTTGCAGTTTTTTCAAATGATTTTGCATAGGAGGCCTTTAGCTACATTTGTTCATGGATTTTCAAATCATGCACTTCTATTTATATCAAACACAACATTTGTTTACTTCTTTAAAACAGTATTCCTGTACTTTCTAACACGACATGACCAATATTTATTGAACATGAGACAGCGATACAATGAATGCTAACCACTGAACCCCGGGAATGAATGGAGAAAACAATGCTAATGCGGCTAAACAACATGACTAAAAAACAAGGCTTTTCAAAGAAATGAAAAGATCCTGACTGAGATACTTCGACTTAGAAGTAACAAAACAATGACAATCACAAACAATGAGCGCACTGTATCTCACATTCTGCCGTTGAATCAATGAAAATGTTGCTTTGGGGTTTTGCATTGGTTGCTATAGGGTTAGTCTCACCAGTCACAAGATGGCCGCTAAGTTTGCCACGTCAACGGAAGTCACGTCCTATTAAAAAGCTTTGCCCGAGGATTACTCAAAATGCATGAAGTGAAAGAAGTGAATTACTACAGCAGGTATGTCTTTGATGAGGGAACGATGCTATAGCATGGTTTAAAGCTCAGAAAAGCAGATTTTGCACATGCCTCCTTTAACACAACCACAATGATCGACAAAAATCTTTACTTTACTGCAATCACTGAGATCACTGCCAGCATTTTCCACCCCATCCACTGTCACTACTAATATTTCTCGCGCCCTCCACGTTTGTTAACCCAGGTTGTTCATTACTTTGCGAAGTCCGGTCACGCAATTAACGCTTCTAAATTGATTGTGCAACAAAACAACAGCACCAATTTAATTCCAAGCTAATGACATTGCGGCTAAGCGGACGCTGGCCTCTAGGGGTGTAGTACAGGAAAAAGCTCATTATCTTTCTTTTTATGTGGCCCTCATTGTTATTTGTCCCGGCGAACAGCTCGGCCTTATCTGCAGACTGATTAGGAGCGCAATGAGGAGAAATTCCCGTACACATGTAACGTGCACACTCGGTCCCCGCGAGACATGCAAATGGCGCTGCTTTATTCCTGCACAGAACGGTGGCTAAACGAAAGGAAGGGGACAAAAGATATTGCTACTGTTTCATTGGGGGAATGTCGAGAAAATAGACGAGAACAGTAAAGGTGCTTTTTATTGTTTCTGTTGCAGGCCGGTTACACCAGAATGATTATACTGACTTAAGGGGGACATGGAGTTTTTAACATCATATAACGTTGGATCATCAGCACGAATGGAAGTTGTTTTAAGTTTTATCACCTTAAAATAACGCCGGGAAAGACTGCAGAACTCTGTGGGCAAATACTTCTTTCTCTGTCTAGGTCAGATACAATCCTAAAGCTTGTCCAGTTGATTTATTATGTTGTTGTTGAACACATATATAGACAGACAAGGGTTTTTGACGGAGTTTATGAAGTTATTCATGACCTTCAAACCCAAGAGAGGAAACAAGGTGCTTAAAGACAAATTATTAAGCTAATAGTGGCTAATGCTAAGCTAATGATGGTTATAATCAGGGGTTAAAATGGGCAGGAACCCTCTGGAACTGAGTGAAAAAAATGTGTTTATTGGTTTACACTGCTCAAAAGGAGTGGGCCAAAACAAGAGCTTTTTAGCGCCCACCCCCAAAATCCATGCAATAAAATGAAGCCTAGGCGTTAATTCAACCTGGGAGACGATTTTCAGCATCACATACCTCCAGCCAATGATCGCTTCCGAGAGGGCCACACCTCCACCTCAGCCATCAGCGTAAGAGCCGCACCTCCGTAGCAGCCAATCATCGCCCTCGGTCCCGCTTTTAAGCCCCAGCAATCATGGTTTGTTCGCTTCCCAGCTGTGCTGCGACCCGCCTCCACCCCATCTCCGCCTCTTCTATCACGGCTTCTACCTGCTGCATCTTCACTGGTCTTCCATACCACTACCAGTGTCCAGGCTCCGGGGGAGACATCCCTAACTCCAAGCTGTTCATCCATACCGACTTTCATACATCGATGTCTACCGCCGGGGTCTGATCGCCAAAACTAATATACATGTCAATAAATCTTCCTAATCACCGCTTTCGTCTGTTTGAGTCTATCCAGGTTGAAATAATACATAGTGCAAAAGGAACAAAACATCAAGGAAACAACAGCAAAAATAAAAAAATAAAAAAAATGGATTATACATACTCGCCGTATCCGAACATGGTAGAAAAGACCATTTACAAGATGGAATTTATATAAGTAATTACATAACTGAAACTCATCTACTGTATACATTCTCCACAAAGGAGTAACACTGATTACGAAACAATAATGCTACATAAGGTGCCATATCAGTCGCATGCACGACCACATACACGCAACGTTTATGAATCAACCTTATCCTATTGTAGAACATTATCAATCATACAATCAGCAGCATCACATTTTTATTTGCCTCATTAGCAAAAGAGAACCTGTTACACTTCAAAGCGGCTATTGTAACACAGACCAAACGGACAAACTATTATTTTAAATATTAATGTCATTAATTAACAGAAACGAAGCCCAACTACAACAACTGTCTCGCTATGTACGATGTCTAGTACAAAGCAAGTAACAAAAGGCGATCATTAACGCATTTCTTATAAAAAAAAAAGTAAAATTGCATCTGACAGACAATCGCCAACACCAAAGAAACAGAGAAGAAGATGAAGAGTGCAGCTTATTGTTAATGTGCTGAAGCTGCGTTAGACAGAAGTCAACTTCACAAAGAGAGACTGGAGAAATAATAGTATAGAAGAGGGGCAGCAGCACAGCCCCCCCCTCCCTGTGCGTGATTTGCAGTTGAAATCATGAACTTTACGACATAAGTGGTAAATGGTCAGATTTATATAGCGCTTTTCTACCTGCTGAAAGCGCTTTACATCAAGGAACCAGCCACCCATTCATACACTAGTGCACACAGACACTGGAGGCAAGGTGGGTGAAGTGTCTTGCCCAAGGACATAACGACAGTGTGGACCTGCGGAATTCGGAATCACGAGATGACCCGCTGTGCTCTCTGTGCCACCGTTGCCCCACGACAAACGAATCCATAAACCGAGTCTACTCTTCTCATGCTTTTGCACAATTTCTATTTCACATCACTTGGCCTTACACTGCATTTACAGTTTTGCAGATGAATTTAGGAAGAATAATGAAGAGAAAAGGCAATTACACGGCATGGGGTTAAGGCGCGGAGTAAAGACGTAATCTTGGCCTTTTCCACACAGTCTTTCCTCTGATCTGATCTTCTGAATCGGTCCGGTGTAAAAGCAACAAAGGAGTCAGGTATCCCGGGTAAAGTTTAGTCTTCAGAGTTGTTTGCAGCCTGTGTCTCCTCCTCAAAACTCAGCACGAGGAGCAGCTCTCAGACGGAGCTGGAGCAGGGGTGGAGCTGAACTATAAATAAATAGAATAAATAATAAAAGTAGTTGATTAACAACACTAAAAATAAGTGTTTTTTTTCTCTTAAAGCCACACCGCGTAGAATTTTGCTTATAAATAAAACTGAAATACTAGCATATAAAATAAATGCTAGTATTTCAGTTAGATAGGTCATTTCATCATTGGAAAAACACCTCAAACATGTACAAACAAACATGTGTTTTTGCTGTGAGTGGCTCAGCTCTCCTAAGACATGACTGTAACTTTACAGGGAGTGGGTACGTCTCCAGTTCGTCTCCATGGACATGTGACTAAAGGCAGTAGAATTTGAGATTAAGAGACACTGCAGGTGAATAGGGAAAAATAAATAAATGTAGAGATATCAATTTGAAACTTTTGCTGAACATTACAGATATAAATATGAGGAAAAAATGTATTGCACTTTTTCTGTCATTTTATGTTTTCACATAAAAATAAGGCATTTTGAGCATTAAGATTAAATTTGATGGTTTTATTTTATTGACATATTAGTAACTAAGATTTTTTCAGAGGGGATTTTGGATATTTTGTTTAGTTTTTCAATAAACTAATCAGTGAAAAAATCTGTAAAAACTCAAATTCCGCCTGTTTTTTTGGTTTCAAAGTTGAATAAATCAGGCTAGGAATTAGACATTAAAAAATCTGTCTGAAAAAACCTTCAAAATATTGCTAGGTCTCAGACTGGAAAGTTTGGAGTCTGTGGGAGCGACTATAAGGGCTCACCCGCTGCCTGTGTGCGACTTTCTCTCATTCAGAGAAAACCAGCCCTGAAATTTTGTAGCGACTGCGTATGCGCGGCCCGTTCTTCGACTTTTCCGCACCAGCGTCTCGTAGGAGGAATAATGCCATATTTGGGTGAAAGCGTCATCACGAGGACCCGTAGCAGGACACGTGGATGTAAAATCTGTCAATATTTATGAATGAATACCCGCTTGAAAGACGGACTTTCTACGCAGCAGCTACTTCCGGGTTGCCCGCGCCTTGCAGGCGACAAAACATCATAAAATAAACATCATGCGGGGTGAGTTTTGTCATTTTTATATCTGACATGAAAACTAAGATGTAAAGGGAGGAAAATAGATAAAAAATCTCCACTTCGACCACTGCGTGAAAAATCAATACTTTCACCTGCCGTGTCTCGCCTTAAAATAGGTGAGGTCCTCATCCAAATCCATTCTTAGATTATTCACTGCAGAAATAGCATTTTTCTGAGTTGAGCTGGTCAATAGGAGCATATTTTGCACTGATGGCAACAGTATAGTCCACAATGTTACGCAGTGTCCCTTTAAATAAAACCTCACTGTTTGTGTTTTTAATAGCTCTTAATATTTTGTCATAGATTTACCCGCTTTGTAGTTTAAATTACTGGTGTTTGTTTCTCTGTCATTAATATTTCTGACAATGTGTACTAGCCTATACGCACTTTAAACAGTATTTTTGCCCATATTCCAACATCGCTGTTACAAAACATGAGAAATAATCTTACATTGAGTGAATTAGTGGGATCTTCAGTTCAATAAAGAGGCTGTGACACTATCAGCACGATCTATTCTGTTCCCGCCGCTCCACAATCACTATAATGCTCCCATTCCTTTAACATTTTGCCTGTGCAAGCGAGCGCGCGCTTCAGCTTTTTCTCTGTCCAAGGTTCAATAACTCAGGCATGACATAAATGATTTATGCCTGGCATCATCTGAAAAATGTTGGTTTCAGCCCGGTCCAAGTATTGACCGCAGTATCGAGCGAAGGCCAAGGTGTCAGCTCCGATAGAAAAACATGAGGGAGCTGCTTTAATGCCGCTTTAGTTTGTTACTCTTCATTAAAGTCTGTGCGTTTGGACTCCACTGTGCTCTGGCGGCGATCAGCGGGAGAACGCGTGGGCCGACGGGAGGGCTCATCGACAGCACGCGGTGATACAAAGAGGAGCGGACGTGGCGCAATTTGTTTCCGTAAAATATAAAGTGAATGTGAAGAGAATGTTTTTCAGATGTGGCAAAAGGAATTTCCCGGATATTTCAATAGACCGCGGATGAGCCAGTGTACTTACTGTGCCGTGTAGAAGCTTATCAGGACCGGATCTAGCTGTGTGGAGGCTCCCCTAGTGTTGTCACGATCAGGGGCGGACTGGCCATATGTCCATTCTGGAAGAGCACAGAAGGGCCACTGGCTCTAGGGCCACCAGTCCCGCCTCAACCGAGCTTTACCCAAAGCTAAAAGCTAAAAGAAAAGCATCAAAACAGCGACAAAAAGAGGATGAAAAGTCAACAAAAACATGAGAAAAACACGGGGGGGAAAACACAACAAAAAAAATGATAGAAAAAGTCATTAATAAAACAACAAAAATATGCCAAAAATGTGGCGACGTGACGAAAAGCTTCCATCACTTTTGTAGGTCTTAGCTTTCAAATAAGGCGTTACATTGTTGCTCTCCAGTCGAGAAGCTTTTAGATTTGGGTAAAGCCCAGTATAAAAAAACATGAATCTAAAAGGAATTCCGTGGAGTATGGTGTACCACAAGGTTCAATTTTGGGACCATTATTATTTATTATTTATATTAATGATTTTGCTTCTGTTTCTGCGACCACCTTTCCCGTTCTTTTTGCTGAGGATACCATCCATCCATCCATTTTCTCCCGCTTTATCCGGGGCCGGGTCGCGGGGGCAGCAGTCTCAGCAGAGATGCCCAAACTTCCCGGTCCACACACACCTCCTCCAGCTGTTCTGGGGGACCCCGAGGCGACACCAGGCCAGCTCGGAGACATAGTCCCACCACCGTGTCCTGGGTCTTCCACGAGGCCTTGTCCCACTAGGACATGCCTGGAACACCTCCCGCGGGAGGCGACCAGGAGGCATCCGGAACAGATGCCCGAGCCACCTCAACTGGCTCCTTTCGACGTGAAGGAGCAGCGACTCTACTCCGAGCTCCTCCCGGGTAACTGAGCTCCTCACCCGATCTCGAAGGGTGCGCCCAGCCACCCTGCGAAGGAAACTCATTTCGGCCGCTTGTATTCGCGATCTTGTCCTATCGGTCATGGCCCAAATCTCATGACCATAGGTGAGGGTGGGAACGTAGATCGATCGGTAAATCGAGAGCTTTGCCCCGACTCAGCTCCCTCTTCACCACGACAGACCGATACAGCGACCGCATCACTGCCGACGGCGCACCGATCCGTCTGTCGATCTCACGCTCCATCCGTCCCTCACTCATGAACAAGACCCCGAGATACTTGAACTCCTCCACTTGAGGTAAGGACTCCCCACCGACCTGAAGAGGGGAAACCACCTTTTTCCGGTGGAGAACCATGGCCTCAGATTTGGAGGTGCTGATCCTCATCCCGGCCGCTACACACTCGGCTGCAAACCGCCCCAGTACGTGCTGAAGGTCCTGATTTGTTGAAGCCAACAGAACAACATCGTCTGCAAACAGCAGAGATGAGACTCTGAGGCTCCCAAACCGGACACCCTCCGGCCCCTGGCAGCGCCTAGAAATTCTGTCCATAAAAGTAATGAACAGAACCGGTGACAAAGGGCAGCCCTGGCGGAGACCGACACGCACCGGGAACAGGTCTGACTTACTGCCGGCAATGCGAACCAAGCTCCTGCTGCGGTCATATGTATGAGAGTCAGAAGAAGAGCAACCAAAGTAAAAAGGATTACTCATAAATGAACTAAAATATTCCAGGTGAATATTGGTTTTGCATATGCTGTGTTTACTATCAAAAGGCTCTGACCAGACAGAAAATATGACTAAGTTCATAGAAGACTGTAAAATTAGGAATGAACTGAGGGTGCATAGCTTCCCCAAAGCATTCAGAGCGGGCTAGCTGTAGCTCCTAGCAATTTGACTAGGTTTTTGGAGCCAGCTCCATTATTTAGAAAAGAAAAATAAGAGGCCAGCAGTGGAGAGGTCCAAATCAGAACGGTCGATGGAGTTATCCCAACAGCACTGAAAGGAGCTACACAGAGACTGGCTTTGGTGACTTCTTGTGCGGCACAGGAGAAGGCTCTTGTATATAGGGCCGTTAAACGATACCAGTATGGTATCGAAAAAGAAGGTTTAGGTACTACCGATATCGAAAAAACTAAAGTAAGAAAGCAGGTACCGAAAAGAAATACAAAGTCTTTATATTCAAGTTTTGATGCTGTTGGTCATCCAAATTTATAAGAAAAAAAAAAGCGAATGACAAGAAAAAAAATGAGAAAAGTTGGAAAAAAATTGGGGAAAACAAGCGAAAAAAATTATGCTAAATTGTGGAAAAATTTGGGGAATAAAAAAAAGACAAATAATGTGGAAAAGAATTTTAGGAAAATATACATGAAAATATTGGGTGGAAAAGTTTAAAAAATGGGGGAAATTGTTATTAAAGGCTGGTTGTTTCACCCCAAACAATGATACAAATGCAAAGTAAATTCAATGAAAGGAAACGGAATAAATTAACATTATTAATCAGTATCCTTCAGGTATCGGTATCGCTAAGCATCGTTGAAGACGCTAAAAAAATGTACTACTTCTCTACTTTGCTCTTCAGAAAGAAGAAGGAACGTTTGGTGTGTTTGTAATTGACAACCGCAATGAACTGCAGTAGGAAAACAAACAGAGCTTTGCCTGGGACATGCAAGACTTGGACAAGGCGACCTCAAAATAGGACAATGATGATACTGAAAATGGACTTCCACAGAATTTCCAATTGGTCTAAAATGCTATTTGCTTCACAAGCTGCTTCTGTTTTCCATTTCACAACCTTAAGGCAAGTCAAAAGAAAATGACGGACGGTGTAAACTTTCTTGAATGAGCCTGTGGACATAGTGGCTCCTATTATAATTTATTTAACAGTTTTGCCTCATGCACCACAGTCCAGGGACAGCTTAGAATCTTCATGTATCGCGAATGACTGTATGTTTTTGTTTTGTATCGGACTGTTGCACCACAAAACAGAAATAATAGACAGAATTGTGAAAACTTCCTGAGAGCACGGCGTGTGACGAGTGCGAGCGCTGATGGCTGAGTGGGTGAGAGAAACTTTCTCAGAAGCCGATACTTATTTTGTCTCCTCTTTTCATTGACTGTTCTTGGAAGTCTCGGTTATCTGGAACCCTCGGGGCACCGGCTCTGCTAATCCTCGCGCAAAGATGACATCAAATGGAACCAGAGCAAGGGATTATGGGGGCTGTGGCGGAGCATGAACAACGAGTACAGAGGAGCGAACGGACGGAGGCAACATAACTCTTGCGGTCAGGGAAAGAACAAACACAAATGTCCATGGCGCGTTTGAATTCAAGCTTTTCGAAACGTAGGAAAGAATCTCCGCCGTCAGAGTAGCCACAGCGGCATTAATTTTAATCAGAACAATCCAAAAAGTCAAGAATGGGAAAGTCTGTGTTTCGAATGTACCGTTTGATGTTTTTTTCCCCCCCGTTTAAATCCCGGAGAGTGCCAGGTATCAACTCTTCTATCGCGGTCCCTGTGAAAGCACTCTTTTACCATTTCACACTGAGGGAAAAATGGAAGAGGGATTCTTTCATGTAGCTGATATCCGTCAAGGCCAAAAGAGTCTCATGGAGAAATGGATATTGGTGTTGGCAAACAAGACAAAATCCCTGGGAATTCCACTTCAAACACCGCAAAAGTTTCCTGTTTGCAGACTTTTTTTTTTAGGTCAAGTTCCACCCCCCCCCCCAAATCGAAAGGCTTCTCGACTTGAGCTCTACTGACTTTAAAAACTGATCTGAGACTATTCCTCGCATTGTTGTCACTTTTTTGTCATGTTTTTGGTGTTTTTGATGCTTTTTTTGCTGTGTTCTCATTCTCACTCGTGTCGCTTTTTTATAGTGGACAGTGAAGTCAGCGGCTTCGATCATGTTGACTCCCTCTCGTACACGTGGAGTGAATGGCCGTTGTATCGATGGCGTGTAGGTTTGAGGAAGTTGCATGATGAAAGATCACATGCCTATCGGATTAACACACGAAAGTGGCCCGTTTCGCCTAAATTGGATCTGTGTTGTTCTGACAGTCACAAAGAGATTCAGGGTTTGTTTAAAAAGCATTCAAAATCAAATTAAGGTCTGAAATGTCATTAAAAAATCATTGAATTGATGTTGGTGATTGGTGTGATTGGTGTATAAATGAGAGAGTGAATGGGAGACTGGTTCCTTACAGTAAAGCGCTTTGGGCGCTATATAAGTTGAGTCCTTTTATCTGTTTTTCTTCATGTCAATATCAACATTTCCTTGGTTTGATGGAATTGCAAATCTTTTGAAAACATTCACAGATTTTTGGCAGTTTGTGGCAGTGCTGCCACGGTCATAATGCGCTGTGCGTCGGGCATCAAGTCTCTGAGGGGCACCACACTGAGGCCAATGTGATACAACAGCATTGTACAGTATTTGTTAAATAATGCAGCTGACAAAAGGACAGCCCATGTTCAACATGAACAATGAGAAAGAAGAGCTACAGATATGTGGCCAAAGTGACTGATGATACAACACACGGAGGAATGAGGAGACGTTACACACAACCCACTCATACACACATAGTAAATTAGCTCAAAGTTCAGATCCTGACAAAACATTAGTGCCCTGTAATGTTCTCTGGAGCCTGTTCGGTGAGTGAAAAATTAAATAGGGGAAAGAGAGGGAAGACACCTCTGAGCTGAAGTGCAGCATGGCTGCAGGGGCGGAGCAGAGAAACTCAGGTTCTGGGGGGGGGGCACCAACTATTAAACTGTTACATCTGAACTCACTGAATTTCATTCTACAAATATCTTTCGTATAGTTTTGACAGTGCGTTTAATTTGAATGAGGTACACCTCCTCCCACACAGCTTTGTATTTTATGTTCTATATTTTTAAGGGGGTGCCATCAAACATTTGTGCTTAGGGCACCAAAATGGCTTACAGCGGCCCTGGCATGCCTTTAAAAAAATACATTTGGTTAAACCCTGGAGATCAGATACATGCCACATATGAGCACAGAAATTGGACTCGGGTTACTTTGGCCTGCAGTCTGCATGAAGCCTTGAACGTGATAGCCTCTAAAAATGTGATGCACATTAGTTTGGGCTATTGTTTCAAAGCAATACTTTTACTTGATTTCCCAACCTGGCCCTCAGAGGTGAAATACAAACAGTTCATTCGAGTATTTGTTTTATAATTTTTTGTGTAACTTTTTTTTTCTAAAGCCATTAGCAAACAGAAGGCACAGGAGGCTTCACCGTGAGCAGCTTGTGTAATTCTAAGCTGAAGTTGAGCTGTCCAAACTGCTCAGAAAAGTAACTTCCCCCCTGCACGTTGTGTGTTTTTTGGCTTGCACAGAAGTGACAATATGGTGGATTTTTGTGGACTTTATTGTCCCACTTGGAAAATTCTGATTTGACCCATCCCTCACTCAGTGCCTCAGGGCAACCTGTCAAGAACAGTGGGCGACCACAGCGCTGCGCCAGCGAACCCGTCGCGTATGTGACTGTAATTGTTTTTGTTGATAGGAGAAACCGGAGCACCCAGAGGAAACCCCCACAGACACGGAGAGAACATGCAAAACCCACACAGAAAGGCTTCACTGTGCCCAGGAGTCATTCTGAGACCTCGGCAACATCCTGTCTAAAGATTGACCAAAGCTCTGTGATGTAACCACTATGGACAGCTAATGAACTAGAATATAAAACAGAATGTTAAAGGCCCTATCCCTGACTTTAAATGTATCTATTCTATGTTATATCTATGATGTCTTGAGATTCTGATAGAAACAGTGATGTTGCCACCACTATGGAACAGTGAATAAGCAATGAGCCAACTACTGGGACGAAATATCGGATTGGGCTTGGATCACGATACTTTGTGCTGCAATACCATTTTATGTTACTGCACTTTCAATCTAAACACTTACAGGGGCTAGATGCAAGTTGGCCATTTTATACTCACTACTGCCACCTCAGGTCTTACGTGTGACTGCACCTGCTATATTGAGCTCATGCATGACGGCACTTCGGACCCGAAGTAACACATTTTTGAGTGACAGTGCAGGATTTTAAAGGCAGTTGTGGTGAACAGGTCTGGGCTCATTCTACACATTAGGACATGGCTGGAACATGTAGGGGGAGGAAAATACAGAATTGTAGCATTATTAAACTCTGTATAGTCCCTTTAAGTAAAAGTCAAACATATCACTTGTTATAATCACTTACTGTTTCGCGGTACGTATCGTATCGGACCCTGGGTATCGTGATATGTATCAGATCATGTCAAAAGTGGATCGTCCCAGCCCTACTGAGTACATGATGGCACAATGGAAAAATTACAGTAAGTAAGGCAAGGCAAGTTTATTTGTTGAGCACAATTCACACACAAGGCAATTCAAAGTGCTTCACAGTTGCATAAATATAAGAAAACAAATACAATCAATAAAAACATCAACATAGAATTAATCAATTACAGTAAGATGAAAGAGTGTAGATAAAATACTTTCAGTTATATGCATTTTTAAGTCTTGTTTAGATTCGCTCTGTCTTGTGAACTATTTTTAAGTCTTGTTTTAGTAAAATACATATGAACCTTTTTCTTTTCTTTTATTACATTCATTATGTCTTCTTGAGTAACAAATTTTAGTTTTTTTAGTTTCTTTTTGAAAGACACAAGGTGAAAACAAACAAACCAAACCAAAAAACTAAAATTTGTATGAACCTATTCAAAATCATCATTAATCCAAGCATTTTTCAGTCAGTGAGCGTATTTAAGACGTCAAAAGGATTTTTCAACACACATAATGTGATGTACATTTATAACAATATCTACACTTACAGATTTGTTTGTGCACAAATGTAAGATTTTCTCCTCCCATTAGACGAGTTTGACATTGCTTCCATGGATATAAGACTGCTTCATGATTTCTTACAACAGCAACATCTTTTTTAATCATAGTAAATGATCATTTATGCAGCCTGCATGACAATATCATTCCCCATTAGACATCTGCCTGAAATGCATCACTTTATCCAAATCTGTCTCGCATCGCAGCGGTTTAAACACCATAAATGGCCCTCCTGGCTAAGCTAATGATCAGAAAGCCTTGTTCAATATTTGTCTTGTTGCCTCTCTAATTACACGTTAATGGGCCCGTGCTGGGTTCATTTGTCGCAGCGTGTGCCGGCAGTAAATAAAGCCTGGTTAGGTGCACTTCGCCGGTGATCAGGCTCATGTCCGACTGCTCGATCCCCCCACCGAGTTCCTCTGCCCAGAGACAGAAAATATGACGCAGGCGCCGTGTTAAGTTAATAGTTTAACAATGGCATCAGCCAGAAGAGCGGAGACAAATGTGAACGAACTACGTGGTTTTTGCCACTATAATGTAAGGATGCAAGGAGTCATTAGCAACTGTTTAGATTTTAAACGTAGGAGAAAGGACAAGATCGCGAATACAAGCGGCCGAAATGAGTTTCCTTCGCAGGGTGGCTGGGCGCACCCTCCGAGATCGGGTGAGGAGCTCAGTTACCCGGGAGGAGCTCGGAGTAGAGTCGCTGCTCCTTCACGTCGAAAGGAGCCAGCTGAGGTGGCTCGGGCATCTGTTCCGAATGCCTCCTGGTCGCCTCCCGCGGGAGGTGTTCCAGGCATGTCCTAGTGGGACAAGGCCTCGTGGAAGACCCAGGACACGGTGGTGGGACTATGTCTCCGAGCTGGCCTGGTGTCGCCTCGGGGTCCCCCCAGAACAGCTGGAGGAGGTGTGTGTGGATCGGGAAGTTTGGGCATCTCTGCTGAGACTGCTGCCCCCGCGACCCGGCCCCGGATAAAGCGGAAGAAAATGGATGGATGGATGGATGGACGTAGGAGAAACCAATGCGGATGCGAAGCGTCTTTTTCAATCAATGTGTGTGTGGTAGTACGCACTTCCGCTGGCAGACCAATCACCGCTAGATCCGATGCTACATTAGGGGCGCACTTCACCTTCAGCCCTCCCTTTTCGCCTCTGACGTTGCGTAGCTTAGCCTGGGGACGGAGCTGCTGCGTTTGGCCGGCGTCTCGTGCCAAACACATGATTCAGTTGCACAAGGCGTAAGGCCGCGCAACTGAACCACGCTTTCGTCGTATGCGTCTTTGGTAAGTTTCCGTGTGGTTTTCATTCATTAAATCTAGTCGATCTGTCCTAAAACCGTGCTGTTTGTAGCATGTTGGCGTCTTCTAGAGCTCACGCCTCTGCCGTGCGCGTGCTCTACCTGCCGTCCCCGTGGGCTGTGGCGTTGGGGCTTTTCCTCGCCGTGCGTATGCTGTGTAACGCAGTCGTATTGAGAGAGGACCGGGCGAATCGTGTGCGGAGTGCTTCAATTGACGGTATGTTTTCACAGTGCTTCCAGGAAACAAATGTATGCGTGTTTCTCCTTCTAAAACAAGTCATATTTTTTTATAGGATCCTGTTCCTACCTCCCCTTTTTCATATGGTCGTGGTCGCTTCGAACTGCTGGTCGCTTGGTTAAAGTTGTGGAGCTTGGCCCTGAGCGCCACACTGTGCAATAGGATTATTAGATTTTGTTTTATTGTGTTCATTGTTTGAGTGGATGTGGATACGAATGAGTGTGAATGTGGTTGTGTGTGTTAAACGATTTTAAAGTAGATTTATAAATTTAACCAAAATGCTTTTTCTATAAAACTAAAATTAAGTCTATTTTATATAATAACTTTTGCTTTGTCTGTCCATTTTCATGCTCCCCTCGAACCTGTGACCTTGTAAACAAATAATTGTGGTTCCTTGGGCCCAGAATCCAAGGTGGCGTTGTTGGTAATTCTTAAAGTAGCTACACTTTTGATTTAAGTTAAGCCTCGGCTGCGACATGTGTTTGGAAAAGGACTTTCAATAGATGGCAACAACAAGAAAATACTCTTTGAGAAGGTGAAGCAGGTACATTCTTGTTAAGTTCATTCAAGAAAATATTTTACTAATAGTTAATTCCGTCTTCCTGTCATGACAACGTGCTCTGTGATTGGATTGATATAAAACTTTTCGAGATTTTACTGACTGTTGGCAAAATGGTCCAGAGGAAGACAGTCTATCTATTTCTACTTACATGGATGTTGAGGCTTTTTAGGCGACTCTGGTGCTTTCAAAAGTAAGTCTTAACAAATTATTTACAGACCGTTACGTGACTAAATATAAATATGAGGAGCTTCACAACCCAACAAAATGAGATTGTGAGTTTAGCCAATCAGTGCTCAGACAGGGCTGGGACATGACCGTTCTGCGTTTGACCTTGTATTCCCCTGTTGACATGAAGCTGAGAACGGCCATGACATGTGGAACTACCTCCTCCAAAGTTTTCCGATGCCGTGCGTCCGATACCAACGATACCAACAAACTGCGAAGTGATGACCCATCATGCCGAGTGCCTACTGTACGAGCCTGTCAGGTCCAGGTTCAGCAACACAATGTGCCCAAAGTATGAGTGGAGCCGACGACCTGAACATCCTGAATGACCAGATTATTGCATCAATGGATTTCTTCTTCTCCGATGGCACAGGCACATTCCAAGACAACAATGCCAGGATTCATCAGGCTCACCGTGTGCTAGAGTGGGTCCAGTGAGTGAGTCCAGATCTTAACTCCATTAAGAATCTCCGGGATGTGCTGGAGAAGGCTTTGCACAGTGGTCACAATCTCCCACACGATCTTGGTGTAAGATTAATGCAACACTGGATCATTTGACATTGCAGAAGGTTCTTGAAATACCGGTAATGGTGGTGCTCCCAGAGGATCTTCAGTCATATCAGTGACACAACATGCAAAAAAGTACACCGACCCTTCTTCTATAAAGATGTTGCTCTAAACTGAGCTGTATAACTGTTGCAAACGCCTTTTAATTTATCATGCAATTAATATTAATGATTTTAAAAGATCAGTTAAATTTTGTCTGACATGCAGCGAGGATAAAAATCATTATCATCTTCATTCTGCTGCTAATGACGTGGGAAACAGCATGAAGACAGTAGCATGAGTACGAGAGGAAATGGCATCCTATTGTATACTGTAACCAGTGCTGCTCCGTAAACATGGCTTCAGCAGGTGAGACAATGAGCCATATGCAAATGTGACATTTTACAGTGTTTACAAAGTGTTTGCTCAATTACCTTCCCGGTTAAACAATACCAATGTTTTCTAAATCTGTCTGCGCCCAATTTGCATAAATACACAGTGTTGAAAAGGAATTATTGCGAGGGGAAGTCTTGCACCCGAGCAGCAAACACCGTTTCTGTATAATGACATTAGTTTTGTTTTAGTTTTAGGTATTTATACTCCCTGGTTCTGGATGGGGTTCTTCTTCGAGGTACCTTTTTTTCCCCATCAACATGAAATATACAATGGTCAAGTCCAATCCACTCTGTTTCTAAAGCAGCACATCTCAATGTAGCTCCGCCAGTCAAAAAAAAAAAAAAGTAAAGACTAACATAAATAAATAATTAAAAACAGTAAAAATAAATAAATATCCATCCATCTTCTTACACTTTTCCGTTTCCGGGTCGTGGGGAGTTGGCCAAATCACATTGCACCAGCCCCTTATGGCTCCTCCTGCAGGTGGTGGGTCCACAGAAGGACGGCCTCACGATTCTAATCAGGCCTGTTGGTCTCTCACACGGGGATTCTGAACCGCTCTTTGTCTGACCCGTCACCTAGGACCTGTTTGCCACGGGGACCTTACCAGGGGCACAAAGCCCCCGACAACAGAGCTCCTGGGATCATTCAAGTGCTCAAACCCCTCCACCATGTTAAGGTGGCGGTTCCAGTAGGGGAATAAATAAATAAGGGAATAATCAATTTAAAATCAATAAAATTAATACAGCTATAAATTGTTAAAAACAATAAAATAAGTTAAATACAAAAAGTAGTAAAATAAAATAAGACACATAGACACAGAGAGTGCGTGACCCTATTGAATCGTTAACAAGTTTTCTCACTCAACATCTTAGTTCTAAGATCAGAGAATAAAAGAGACAAAACTTTCATGTAAATTAAACTAAATTAATCTAAATTAGCCCAGTGTTAGCATTAGTGCATTAGTGATCCGCCTTGTTTACGTCTGAACTACCAACGACTTTCACGGTAGTGATTCAGGTAGTGCAGCTTTAAGAACATGGCCTCTTAAGGCGAGACACCGCAGGTAAAAACATTGGTTTTTCATGCAATGTTGAGATTTTTAGCTAGTTTTCTCCCATAACATTTTAGGTTTGATCTGTCAGAGTATAAAAAAGACAAGCCAGCAAGATATATCCAGGAATTAACTAAAACCATAGAAGCTGATCCCATGGGTGCTGCGAGCTGGAGCACCCATGAGCACCCCCCCCCCCCCCCCCCAACAAAAAAAAAGACAGGGTCAGGATCGATCTCACTAACTCATGGTTATGAGCCCGGCACTCTACCTATGAACCTAAACACAATGGAGTGCTGCTGCACGTACATTAAAGGCCCTATACCTGATTTTTTTAATTTAAAACAATGAAAAAGTAAATCACTAAATTAAAATGTTGGTTGAGGTCCAAACTCATCCCTAATCTTCCTAACATATTTGTATGATCCCAATTCTTCACAGGGACCTGTTGAAAGGCACAACGTGCAGGGTCACTTTTCAGGGTTACCTTCTCAAAAATGCTAGAAAACTAACTTGTAAGTTCATGAAATTGATACAAATGCTTTATAATTAGATCTACAGTGTTTTCCCCACAAATGTCTGACTTTACAAAACACCAAAGGAACGCAAAACAAATTTCATTCCATAAAACAGGTATAGCTCCTTTAATTGTTGAATAACTGTTGAATCACAACTTTAATAAAAGTTGTGGCTTTACAGGTTACAGGTTGGGCTATATGATTGAATCATTTTGCACTGCTGTAATCCACATACATTTTTAGGGCCCGTTATAATTATTAGTTTTTCTTTTTTACAACATCACTTTAGTTGCTCCAAAACACTCCACACTTTCCAGTCTTGGACTTAAAAAAAAAAAACTCATAACAAACTTCAAAATATTGTTAATATATAATTCATGTCTGATTTATTTAGCTTTAAACCCAAACTACAAGGTAATTTTTTTTTTTTTTTTTTTTTCACTTATTATTCAAAAACTACTACCTATATCCCCTCTATAAAAAATCTTTGTAACTAATATATCTACAAAATAAAGCCAGAAATTGAAAGCTATCACTATCCCTTATTGTTTTCATTGCTGAAAGGCACATTTTTTTACATCAGCAAAAGTGCCAAATTGATGTCTAAATTCATTCATTTCTATCCAAGTTCACCTGCGGTGTCTTGTCTAAAATTGGGCGAACAATAACAGCTGCTAACTTCAATCAATCAATCAATCAAAACTTTATTTATAAAGCGCTTTTCATACAAAGTTGTAACACAAAGTGCTTTACAGATTAAAAGCAGTTCCCGCCCACCCAACCACCCACTCTTCCAAACAGACAACACTGCTCACCCCACCCCCCTCCCCATAGCCACACGCACACACACACACGCAGGCACACACACACAGCCACACACACACGCAGCCACACACACACACACATACACGATGAGATAATGGACGTAGTGCTGAGTCTGGGTACAGATGAACCAGGTAAGGAAATGCCGTCAGAGGAGGAGCCGTCTGCACCGGGAGCGGTACATCAGCCACAGCCACAGGGCACCACCACCGGACACCCAGCGGAGGTGCAGCAGAAACACCACACCTCCATCCGGGCACCCAGAGGACAGTGCCCACACAGCCACAGCCGACCACCGCTCCCGGGGCAGAGGGCTCCCTCAGAGGAAACACTGGGAATTCTAAAAATGCAAAACTGCAATATACAAATAACAACATTAGAATAATAAAAACATATATATAAAACTAACTAAAAACTAGTATAATAAGATAATTATAAACATAAATAATAATAACTTGAAATGTGTGACACACTGGGGTGAATGCCATGTGCTGAGATGATAAGAACAACTTCAAAAACCAAGCACTTTCTTAATCATTATTTAAAGGCTAAATCTATGCATATTTTGAAAAAAAAGAAAAACACAACTCCCGATACGCTTGTGTTGATGGAACAGTGCAGCGTCATGAGAAGTAGAGAAACTTTCTTGTAACGGTGGGTCCCGAGGCCGGACAAATTGAGAACCAGCCCGATATGTAAGACAGAGCGATTTCCCGGTGAAACCTGAGTGCCACTTGACATAAATCATAATCAAAATTGCGGCTATTATCCACCCACGTTAATTGCTTCTCAGGGATTAATACGAAAAGTCCTTGTTTCTCCCCGGACATTCGGATGAAATAAAAGTAATCATCTCTTCTGTGCTGAGCGGTTAAAGCGTGGCTTGTGTCAGGGTGACCCGGTAATTACGCCTCTGTTCCTCTCGTGCGTCAGTGGATGGGGTCGTCCCGTATCCGGCACGGCTTCTTTCGACAAAATAATGCCCGACATGATGGTAGCATTAGCATCTGACCCAGAGGGAAAACTCATTTCCATTTCCTTTTTGAGATTCAAGGAAGACAGCGTTATCTCTCGCCTGCGTACGTGAGTTAAGGGTAATTGATTGTCTTTCTGATCATTCTGTATTTGCCGCAAAGCAACATCTGAGATGGCGGATTGAACGGGAGCATTTTATCGCACGCTGAGAGCACAGTAGTGGAAATGGCATAGTACCTAAAAGTGCAATAATGTGGTATTCATGGTAGTTACATACATATGGAAACATCACGCAACAAACAAAAATGCATCATCATCCACAACATGAGGCTGATATGGAAAAAGTAAAATATAGTAGCCCATGACTGGTCATAGGTTTGGTTTCTGACAATGAGCTGCTCTATAAGGACAAGGTGAGCTCCCTGATCACATGGTATAAACTAAACAATCTGCCCTGAATGTGGAATAAAGTAAAGAGCTCACTTTAGACTTCAGAAAGCAGAAATCACCTCACACGCCTGTCCAGGTTAATAGCACTCCTTATGGAATTGTGAGGAGTTTTAAAGGGACTATACAGAGTTTAAAAATGCTAAAATTATGTATTTTCCTCCCCCTACATGTTCCAGCCATGTCCTAATGTGTAGAATGAGCTCAGACCTGTTCACCACAACTGCCTCTAAAATCTTGCACTGTCAGTTATTACTTCGGGTCCGAAGTGCCGTCATGCACGAGCTTAATATAGAAGGTGCAGTTACATGTGTGACCTGAGGTGGCAGTAGTGAGTATAAAACGGCCAACTTGCATCTAGCCCCTTTAAGTTTAGTCAACGTTCATATTTGTAAAACTCTCTCTTGGTCTCTTCACATTTTAATTAAAAAAGCTCTGCAGACTATTAAAGGAATAGGCCACCGTTTTTACATACTAAAATATGTTCTTACCTCACTTTAGTCGAGTTAATATATCCCCGTCTGGTCTTTGTCCGTGCGCTCTGCCAGGCAAACGGAGCACATACGCAGCCTCTCCCACATGTCACATAGCTCCAAAAAAGCTCACGATAGAAGCTACCAAGCTCTTCCACGTGTTCCCTATTTAAATAAAGTTACGTGAAGTGTTTTCATGCGAAGTATATTTACACAGAAATGTAACGTGTCGATTTTATAAGCAGATAAAAAGGGGGACTATATTGTAAGGCGTAATGATACGAGGAGTAAAACGTCCGCGCAGTAACTCCTAAAGGTTATTGACGGAAGTGAGCGGGGGAAGTCTTTAGGAGTTACTGCGCGGACGTTTTGCTCCTCGTATCATTACGCCTCACAATATAGTCCCCCTTTTCATTTGCTTATAAAATCGACATGCTACATTTCTGTGTAAATATACTTCGCATGAAAACACTTCACATAACTTTATTTAAATAGGGAACACGTGGAAGAGCTTGGTAGCTTCTATCGTGAGCTTTTTCGGAGCTATGTGACATGTGGGAGAGGCTGCGTATGTGCTCCGTTTGCCTGGCAGAGCGCACGGACAAAGACCAGACGGGGATATATTAACACGTCTAAAGTGAGGTAAGAACATATCTTAGTATGTAAAAACGGTGGCCTATTCCTTTAAGGTGTCTCAAAAAATATGGTTTGTCAAAAGAAACACTCATAATTTTTTATATATGTACGATGGAAAGTATTTTGACAGGAAGTTTGCTGGTGTGGTTTGGTAACTTTACATCACATGACCACAGCCTTCTTATGATTGTAAGGCGTAATAACACCTTAGGAGCACTTCGATGTTGGCGCAGTAAAGTAAAGATATTACTGCGTGGACGTCGAAGTGCTCCTTTCGAGCGAAATGCTATCTCTTTCGCAGACACGGTTACAAAATGTGTCAATATTTGTGATTGAGTAACCGTGGGAAATCAGCTCTGTGGGATGTTTTCATTTTTTCTGGGAAATCTTCGGCTCGCTAATTGTAAAGTGGTGAGTTTAGACTTTTATTTTAAAGCAATACTAAGTAACTTGTTTACCTTCATAAATTCTTTTCGTAGTCCCTCTGGGTGCAATACAAGTGTTAATGGGATGATTGGGGGGTCTTTCATCTCCCCCTGGTGTCTCTGGCCAGAAAACCACAATTGCAACTTCCACGCCACCGGGTCGGAGTCACTAATACACAGTAAGAATCATGAAGAAGAAGCTAACAGGCTAACAGGCAAAGCTAACTGCTGGCTAGCACCACTTAAACAGTATTTACAGCCAAGTCTGAGTTTAAAAAAAATATCTCCACTGTGTAATTGTACAATATCCCTCTCTCCCTTTGTCTTTTCCGTCAACGTAGTATTTATTCTCACGGACAATTAATAAAAAACGCAACATGCTACGACACCTGCAGTGGCGCTTATGACCTCTAGGGGCAAGAGTTACTTAGAACTGCTTTAACTCTGACATTAAAATGAAGTTGAGGTGTAACATCCTGATTTGATGTTTCTCTATAGGGAACATATCAGTCTGGTCCTAACTATTCTTACATGTTTTTGTTAATTTATACTATTTTAGTCAGTTTTTAGTCTCTATTTAGGACCATGTAAGTATACTAGTGTGTAAAGCTACAGCGTTCTGGAAGAAAGTAATTTTCAATTGAATCACTCATTGATTCAGATTAACATTTCCACTTGTGCCCAGAAACAGCCCTGGCATAAACCTCCCTCATGTTTTTAAAATCGTATTTGTCTCGTACTAAAACCCATTCATCATTGACTTTCGAAATGTGCCTAATGTGTAAATTAGAGCCAATGACGGCAATGAATGAATCAATAAATCTTTCTGTGCTGCAAAGTCCTTAGCCAAGCGCAGTTGTCACCACTGTGTATACAAGCAATTAGGCCTCCAATGAGCCATTTCTGTCTATTAAACAATAAAATACGGTGCACATTGTCATTAGAAGTTATAAATAAGTCTGTAATCTGTAAACTGGGGCTGTGAGTGAAACAGAGGGGATGAAGGTGGATCGGGTCACAAGACAACAGTTGGCAGCGGCCCGCGAGTTGTGTTCCAGAATGTTGATTAGTTCAGATGGGTTTGGGGTATACGCCTGTCCGCTCAACAACGTCTCGCCGGACCACTGCTCAGCCAAAATCTGCCCGGCCCTGGCCGAGACCCAGTTCTGAGGCGGAGGCCTTCAGTGCGGCGCGTCTTTTCATGTAGGAGAGTGAAACCACTGGACACTTGTTTTACTCAATTCTTAACATTCTGCACAATGTTCATCAAAAAAATGAAAGCTGTAGACAGAATGCAGTTAGGACTTGAAGGGGCTAAAAGCAAGTTTGCCATTTTACACTCACTACTGCCATCTCAGGTCATACGTGTAACTGCACCTTCTATATTAAAGGGATATTTCAGGATTTGGGGGGCGAGATGAAAGACCCCCTAAGCAACACTTGTATTTACCCTCAGAGGGACTAGGAAAATAAACATTTTACCGTCTTCAAAAAATTAGTAGAAATAGATTTGTTTGATTGATTTTGTGATTTTGGCTTGGCAACATTGATTTGAACGCCCTTGAATTAGTAAAGGTAGCTATGTCACCAAAAATCAGAAAGAAATGCACATTTTATGCATTTTTTTTTAGAATTTTCCCACTAACTATAATGCATTGAAACAAATAGCTCAACTTCACATCCATCGCAGCCCTTGAACTAAGCTGATCTACTCTGCTTAAAGGAGCTATACCTGGGTTTACCTCTAGAAATGGAATGAAAATTATTTTATCCTCCTTTGGTATATTGTAAACTCAAATGCTTGTAGGGAAAACGCCGTGCATCAAATTGTAAAACATTTCTATCAATTTCATGAACTTTCCGGCTATTTTTGCAGCATTTTTGTGAACGTGACCCTGAAAAGTGACCCTGCAAGTTGTGAAATTTGCCTACAAACTTGTTCTTGTAAACAATTTGGATGCTACAGATACATTAGGAAAGTTACGAATGAGTTTGGATCAGAGCTAGCATTTTAATTTAGTGGCTTCCCCTTTCATTGTTTGCGATCAAAAAAATCAGGTATAGGGCCTTTAAAGCTAGAAACATCATTGCATATCGTCGGGGTCGGCGCATTAGTTCAACAACCCATTAGTCCGACGTCTCATTATTCCGAAAATGTCCCATTGAGGAGGGGTTGAAAAATAAAATTAGGTTCAGGCAAGAGTCCACTGACCTTAGGGTTAGGGCCAGTGGTTGTATATGGCTTTCTAATCCACAACACAGCTGGGTTAGAGATGTTGGACTAACGGCACCTCTGCTCAATGGTACATTTTCTGAAAAAGATGTCGGACTAATGGATGTCAGACCAACAGCCTGGCACCATATCTTCTTCCTGGCCCACCAAGTTCTATCACTGATGATGTTAGAGACAACGTCTTCTCCAACACATCCTGAAGGTTCGTAACCAAGTAAAGGCCTGGACTCTTTGATGGCCAATCCACATGTGAAAATGACTAAATTTACCAATATGAGCCTCTTAATCAAAGCTCCTTTCCGCTATTTGACTGACAGAAACGAGGTGAGAGACCTGGAACACTCCCCGAGGCCCCGTCGCGGAGCTGCGCCACAGGGCCCGTCAAACGTCTGCGGCGCTGCGTACGGAAATTGATTTTAGACGCTGGGGGAGCAATGTGTTTATACCTCATCAGGCACGCGGCCGAGTGGAGCGCATAAACAAAATGAAGGAAATCAAAAAAGAGCGTTCAGGTTATCAGGTGTGCACTGACCCTTGCTTAATGGCATTCCCCCACCTGTATGCTACCGCAGCTCCGATCCCGCGCTATCGGCCAGAGAGGAAGGAAAGTGGTTCACTGATAAAACTTCCAAGCGTTGGATTTTCTTCAGGCACAATTATCTTCCCAGTGCAGTCATTCTACTCTCAGTCGGGCGGCTGCAAATGACCTCCCTCCTCCCCTCCGTGGCCAGCACAGGGGGCTGTTCTCTCCAGCTCACTCCTGGACTCGACTTGAATCTGTCAAAAATCGGCTTGCGTTATTGATGCAATCTCTTTTCTTCACAGAGCACCCCATAATGGAAGGAGTTTGGCTCGCAAGACACTGTGACTAGGGCTGGGTACAGTTAAACAATACCAAAGCAGGAACCGGAAATAATTCTTCAGGTCAATGTTTTGATGCTGTTGGTCTATTAAAAGACTCAGCTCAAATAAATGATTTTTATGTTTTTTTCAGACACATTGTACCGTTCTATAGCATACTCAAAAACTATGCTACCCCAAATTGTTTTGAAAATGCAACAAATGTCAAAAACAACTTAAAACAATTTCCTCACATAGCAACAGTATTCCTAACGCTGCGATTTCGCCTCTGTCTCTTTAAGAAACTCCGTGCCTGTCTGGCACAGCCATGAGCAGTCCACTCTTTAGTACATTGCTGTTGTTTTTTAAATTTCTTTCTTTTTGAATGCGTTTTTTAGGAGTACAGACAACATAAGCCAGGGGCTTCTTACAAAAGTAGTTAAAATAGATAAATTAGAAGCTAAGTCTGCAGGGGCGGGTGCTGTGGGCTGAACTGAGAAAGAGAACACGGGAGGGGCCTCGTTGCCAGACGGAGCCTCATCCCCTGTTGGCAGGATATTCAAAGACGAATTAAGTATTTATGTATCTATCTAAAAAAAAAAAAGGATAAATTTCCTCCGGTGACTGCGATCTTTTGGAGCATCTCGTCAGGTGTTGCTTCTGTTTGTCACTTCTGTGATTCTCAGTGTCCTGCAGTACTGAAGTGCTGTGTGGTACAGCTGGCTCTCTGTCACTGCCAAATCTGGACTGAGACACTTGATTAAAATCTGCTCAAAAATAGTAGGACAGTCCCTGGATGGACAGTGCGAGGCCGCCTACCATAACAACACAATGCAACTGGCTAAGAACATACTTCAGACCCCAGTCATGGTCTGAACCCAGAATATGTGCTGTTACCATCAGCTGTCTTATCTACTCAAAAATACATGAATCAATCTGAGCAACACTGGAGGCATGTTTTTTCAATGCCTATACTAAAATATTTGTCAAAGTCCTGATATCGGACAAAATGTAACAGCACCCAGCCCTGTCTGTGACTGCAGATTCTGTAGCTTTGTCTGGATTATAAAGATAATGAAATATTTCTGGATTGACTTTTAAGTTAGTTATCAAAGAACTTTCTACACAGACATTTTCATTTCACTGTGACAGTGCAAGAAATCTAACAGAAAATCGACAGATCATTATCATCATTATTCGGTACTGACTGGATTCACAAACTAGTGATGTGTCGGTCGCGAACAAGTCAGTAGAAAGCACACAGGAGTGCTCAGGGCGCTTTTTTTAAATAATCAAAACTGAGCAACAGTGATCGAAGCAGCAGTTGGATGCGTCTCAACCTTAACCTCACCTTGACCTTTAAATTAAGCGGTCATATCCATCCTTCAGACACACAAGAGTCTTCATATAGGCCCGAGTGTGTTTCTGTATCCATGATTGAGAAGGACAGGGAGAGTATGAAGGAGGTGGGTGAATGAGTGAGAAAGGCATACTGTATGCTATTTTGTTTTGCGCTGTCGCCATGGTACGGTAAATAAAACCATACCATACCATAAAGTCACGTAGTACACTGCCAATACAATTTGATCACCTATCCTGGCATTTAATCATGAACAAGATACTAAAAGAGAAAAATGATAAAATCTACCTCGATTTCGGTGTGCTTGACTAAAGCGCCTTTCATTCCTAAAAGCGGAGCAGATCACTTGGCCTGACCTTGAGGTAAGCTGCGTTTTAGATATTTGACTTTTGAAATTGAAACAGCAAAGCGAATGTGTTTAAACAAAACTAGTTATTTTCTGTTTTGAAAAGAGAATCACATGGACCAAATCCCCCAAAGTTTTTTTAAAGCCAAAGGTCACTCTGAGCGCATAATTAACTTTCACTTTGCATTCGGTTTCTTTTATCATTTCCGTAAGATCAAAGTTCCGGCTGACTGTTAAAAACGCGGTCGTTATTTTGTCTTTGAAGTGGAGTGCACAGAGCCATAAACGCGTCATTTGGTGCAACAACTCCTGTAATACATTGTAATCGTGGCTTTCATATATCCGGGAAATGTACCCTTACTGCAAAGAAAGTCTCTCCCGAATCAAAGGCTGTTAGATGTTTGGCTGTTAATCTGGCAGCCATTTACCAAGAACAAAGACAATCCATCTGAATGCGAAGGGAGAAATAATGACACTATTACTGCGAGCATAGAACAGTGGAGTCTGAAACCTTGCATTATCCTCAACGAGACCAGCAAAAGGCCCTGTATTACATTTTCTGTTAGACATGTGGTAATGTTCGTCCCTTGTTTATAAACAGACCTGGAGTTGTGGCCGTTTTCTTTATTCATTTAGTCTTCGGTGAAGGTTCTTGAGTCGTCTTCTGTACTGGGGATGTCACGGTTAAAACAAATGTTGACAATAATAATTACCGTCTTGTTTTTGCAAAAATATTTGACCGCGGAGGATTACTGCGCCCGCGGTTTAGACAAAGTGAGCCTTATGAGCCGCCGTCTCATCGACTGAAGTTGCCGCGCAGGCGCACTCTGTAGCTACAACCAAAACAACACTTTCTCGAAGCTGGAATCATGTCCGAGACGACAGCGCGCAGGATCTATCAGCCTTCAGAGACCAAGCCTGAAGTCTGGGCATATTTTGGGTATTTTAAGAAAGCTGAAGGACAGTTGATAGAGACAGTTTTCCTGTTTGTAAAAAAACGTGCAGGAAAAAAGTGTCTCTAAGGGCAGCAACACTTTGACCTCTTGACTCACCTGCGCGACCGTCTCCTACAACTCAATGGGCCCGATCTTGTGCATCAAAACGGAGACGATAGCTGACATTTTGCGCTCAGTCGGAGCGCACTTTGTGATCTTGCCACTCCAGACTTAGCGCATTTAAGTGGGTGGAGACACAGACATTTTCCTCCAACCAGATCGACTCCGCGTCCAGGAGAGTGGTTGTGTGGGAGTGGGGGGGTGAACATTAGCTTTTGTTTTGCTTCGCGTTCACGCCAAGCGCGGGCCGATCCGCGCCACAGCGGACGCTGTAGCTCTTTTTCTCTCAAGACGTGAACATGGTTTAGCTCACGATGGGGTAAATAAAGTTTTTAGTTTGACCTGTGAGAGCCTAAGGCTTAAGAAAGAACGCAAGACAGCGCAATGTAAACGAGGAAGTGAACGTCAGCCGTGTTTCGTTAGTGCAGTCACCTCCTCTTGTGACGCCCCCTCACAGTTGGCGGAGGCGAATGGCACATATAGCGCCGCCACTCGGAAAATAATTCGCCGAGAGCCTGCGCCGCCCCGTGCGCCGCCACAAGATCTGGCCCTATAACAAGTAAGTTAACGTTGGCGTTTTAGCTGAAATGCTGATGTGGGACTTTGGGTTGCGGGAGAATGTAACGAGTCGCCCCATAGTGCGGCTGCAGTGCCACCGCCAGCATAAGCCATGTCCGGATACCTCCGCACGATGGCAAAATGCGTTACGGGGTTCCCGGTGGCAGATTGCAATAGATTCACTCTCGCCGCAGTATTATGAATTTAATAATGATCACTGTCTGATGGCATTTTCCCAAATCTACAAAGCGAAAGCTCACTGGAAGGACACAAACTGAGGACAATTTTCCTGATATAGACGGTTTATCAATGTTAAAAATATTCTTCTTAGTTTCTGGCGCAATAAATAGTACATGTAATACCCTCGAAACGATCAACAACACATCGTTATAGTTCCTTTACTTTTATGTGAAAAGTTGATAAGGCTTTGTCTGTATTTTTTTTAAAATGTAATAAGCACAGTTAAACTTTTTTGAAACTATTTCAATTTGTGCAGGACTATCAATGCTTTCTGAACATATTAACACAAATTTTTTAAAAAAATACTGTGTTAATACCGAAAACCGTGATAAATTTGGTCACAATAACCATGAGGTAAAATTTTCAAACCGTGACAGCCCTAATCTGTACTAGTTGAAAGCCTTTTGGATGAGAGCGAAACGTTCGACACTACAGAGTACGGAAGACGACTCAAGAACCTTCATTGAAGACTAAAAGAATGAGGGAAACGCTCACAACTCCAGGTTTGTTTTTTCTGACCCAAGAACCTTAATTGAAGATGGACAACTCTTGTACGACCTGAGAGCCAACACAGACCCCTTCATTCATTTAGGTTTAAGAAATTAAGCCACTTCACTCTCCTTGGTCACTGGAGAAAGGTCCTATCTCACATGCCTGGAGACTAGTTGGAGACTCGACTTGCTGCTGGTCGTGGTAATGTCTCCGAGACGTCCCCTGGAGATAAGGTGAGTCTCCAGGTAGTCTCGGTGAAAGTGAACATGTTCGATTTCAGCAAAGACTTTATGAAGTGTCCATGTGGACGCGGTCTCAAGCTGTGTCGCGAATACTATTTGTTGTCCTCAACCTGTGAGATGTTTGAAATGATTTTCCACATTAGCGTCCAGGGATTTCTGACCACGTGAAGAAATACGAATGCATCAATATTACACAAATATCATCGGGATTTAAAAATGGTGAATAATTCTAGGTGAGAAATAGCAGCAATAAAGCAAAAAGATGAGGCCAGTGTCAGAAGAGCAAGGAAGATTTTGAGGGGCCGGTATATAAAAGCAAAGAAAGGTGCGAAGTGCAAGAGTGTTTCAGAAATGAGCCTCCCATACTTCGAGAATTGAGCTGGCTGTCTGGGGTCAGTAAGCACTGGGAAACTGAGACAAACATCCAAGAAGAGGTACGATAATTTAGGCTTAATTGTTCAGAGATATATGTGCCAAACACTAAAACAAGTGTTTACTTTATAGGTTGCTGTTGATGATCTTTCCCAACCCTCTCCCTCGACTGAACCAGCACCCTCATCTGCTTCATCTACTGCCTCGGAGTACAGCACCATTTGCCCTTCAACCCTTTGCAGCTCTTTCACAATCGCTCCAAAATAGCAATTGTAGATTTTCACTATGAGCCACTGATGAGCTGATTGAATGAAACATTACCATATTGATGCTTGAATTGCAAATTCAATGATGAAATTGTACCTGGACCCCGCATCTATTTTTGCTAATACAATTCTCTTGTTATGAATTGTTTTTTATGAAGCCAACTATAAATTATTGAATAGCTTCTTCTTTGTATCAAACACTTCTGTTATGCACTGTTATGTTACATTTTAAGTACAATTAAATATTAATTGGATGATCAATTTATGCATTTAATTGAGTGAACCCACCCAGATTGCTACTGAAGGCCCTGACTGAAACCCAAGGCCCGTACTGCACCAAAGCTGCCGAACATGTGCCACATAAACCCCTCCAGAAAGTGACAGGTCACCACATACTGTGAATGCCATCATGAAACAGTACAAATATCATATGGATTGTAACTGTTAATTTTACTCCATTGTGAGATCAATAAAGGATTATGTTATCTTATCTCAGAACCAGTTCTGTGGTGGGACAAAGGCTTTGGGGTCTGCACTTCATATTCCTGGAATTGTAGCGGAGTCTAAACTGTGTTAAGTCGCGCTTATGTGCGCAGTTTTATGTTTGTTGTAAAAGGAATTTCCTCTCGAGTGTTTGGGTGGGTTATGTGTCTAACTGCCTGTACTGAATTACAGTGTAAATTTAAGCTTCAAACCCTGAGACTGTCAAAACTAAGATGATCTAAATGATCTTCCAAAATAATAAAGTATAGAGCCGACAGGTAGCTGCACTCAATGCAACATAGAAACCCATTTCTATTCTGAGGCGAGAGTCCCGGCTGCCCCGCCGTGGTGTCTATTTCCACGCCTTGTTTCTGTTCAAAGGCATTAGCGCCCTCCATTCAGCCCGCCTCTGTGCACATGACACTTCATTTTCTGCATGATCTCCCCGAAAGTCGATACGATCTTGTAAAGACAAATACCAGATAGCAGTGGCTAACTGATGCCATTTGTTGGGGGGCGGGGAGTAGCGCTATTAATCATGCTATCCCAATGGAGTGTGGGGAGGACGGTAGGCAGATAGAGGGTCTCAAGTCTAACCGCATTAATAAGCCCACCCCCTGATGCATAAGCGGATCCCATTTCAAGACTCCTGCATCGTACAGGGAGAGCGGGGTCGCTGCAGAATACGGGGCTGTTATGGTGATGTTTCTGCTCAATTAGGTGCAGCTCAGACAGGTACGTCATTTTAGCTCGGGCGCGTACGAGAATGTGAGCAGTTGATTGAATGGGGCCACGCTGCCATTGACGCAAGCAGGGAGGAACCAGACTGTGGTCAATCTGCAGCTTGATTGCACCCAAAGTGTTCGCAGCACAAGAGTTAGCTCGGAATGTAAGTGCACGCCGAAAGGTACAAAGTAAGAACTGAACAATGTAGCCGGAGTTCTCCCAATAGACCGCGGCTTATTATGCGGCAGGGTTTGAATATGCAGTTTTATCTCTTCGGAGTCAGTCCATAATGGCTTTCACTCAGCCTGAAAAGGTGTAGAAGTAATAAATACTGCCAGGCGTCTTTGAAAGAGTGAAGTTTGAAAGTCTGCAGAGAGTAAAAGTGTCGCTATACTTTATTTTCCCCCCGCTCGTCTTTTAGGCCTTCCCCACTAGTGCTTTTCCTCTGCAGAAAAAAGGGGAGGAGTCTTAAAAGTATGTGATATAAGGGTGTGGAGTTTGCATGTTCGATGTAGCCAGGATGAAGTGTGAGTGGGATGAACAATGGATGGAAATGTGTATTTATTTTTTAAAGTTTTTATATAAAAATAAGGCATTTTATGCATCAAAATGGCCAAACTTGCCAATAAAGAAAGAGCCATATTAGATCTTCTATCTATATCTATAGTTTTTGAATGAGCTAATTAGGCCTGGGATAAAAAACAAAACAAAAACACTCAACTTCTAAGTTTTTATTCATTTTATTATCAGTTTATATAGTCCAATATCACAACAGGAGTTGCATCACAGGGCTGCACCAAACATTGAAGCAGTACTAAGTAACTCATGCCACTAGAGGCCATAAGCGCCACTGCAGGTGTCGTAGCATGTTGCGTTTTTTTACTCATTAATTGTCCGTGAGAGTAAATACTACGCTGACAGAAAAGACAAAGGGAGAGAGCGATATTATACAGTTACAAAATGGAGATTTTTTTTTTCACTCAAACTTTGCTGTAAATACTGTTTAAGTGCTGCTAGACCGCAGTTAGCTTTGCCCGTTAGCTTCTTCGTGATTCCATTAGTGTGTATTGGTGACTCCGACCCGGTGTGGTTTTCTGGCCGGAGACACCAGGGGGAGATGAAAGAACCTCAAATCATCCCATCAACACTTGTATTACCCCCAGAGGGACAACGAAAACAGCGAGCCCCACGCAGTACACGCCAAACAGCACAACATTATATCACCGAAGGTTTACAAGTACCACCTTTTCCAGTCACATTTAGCGGCACTTACTGAGTTCGGAGTTGGACTATTGAGCTACTGCTCTCCACCTAGTCTGTGTTCAGCTTTACAGAAAGACGGAAGGAGGTTGAATGGGTACAAGAAAAGAATAAAACATATCTATGCCTCATAGGATATCCAAGTATGGAGTGAATGAATAGTGCAATGTAAAGCGTCTTTGAGTGTCCAGAAAAGCGCTATATAAAACCAATGCATTATTATTATTATTATTATCCACGTCCCTTAAAATGGCGTAAATTCGAAAGGGCTGCTCTTGCATAGAAATATTTTCTGTAGTTGTGTCTTGCGTTGCCCTTAGCGCTGCCGAGGTGTTGTGGTTTCATAGCCGTCCTGTTGAATTAACGTGAGTAAATTATGAGTAAATGAATCACCAGCATTAATGAACTGTTGACCCGACTTGTCTTGACGAATTAGCGGTAATTCCAACGCAAATCTTGCATGTGCTGTGAAGATAAAAACCAGGGCTCCGGCAAATACGGACCAGAATGAGGGAGAACAGTCCAAGAGTATTAATAGAATAAATTCTCTCTCTGTTTCCAGTTAAAAGTTAATTAAGTGTGCAGACGATACATGTAATTACTTCCTATGACTCTGTTCACAGAAGCCCGGACACAAGAGAATAATTGTATGTTAAATATTTAATCAACTGGAATAGACACAGTTCGAAAGACTTTTTTTTCCGCGAGTATGTGCAAAGTAATTACATTTTTTCTTGCGTTAGCTCTGAAGACGGGGACTTCCTTGGAGATTTGCCAACTCGACTGGAATGGAGCCTGTAGGTTGGATGTGTGGGTCCATGGTAAATCCCATATTTTACAAATCTAGACATCCCAAACGGCCGTCTGTTTATGTCAATAGCGAGGGCTCAATGGCCTGACTTTTCTTCCGCACTGATTCCGCATCTCGTGCCCACTGAACATGCGAGCCGAAGCCCTGATTCGACTGTGAGAGAGGGTGCAGTTCCGCTCCCGTTGAACATGGCGACCTGCGGATTTCATAGGGAGAAAAAGTCTACGTGTTATAACAATCTTCGTAACAGCTGTTGTAGGTCCCTGTCAGACCAACACAAGCGGATAGTGGCATGATTTCCCATTAAAACAGTACTAAGTAACTCTTCCCCCTAGAGGCCATAAGCGCAACTGCAGGTGTAGTAGCAAGTTACGATTTTTTAAACTTATTAATTGTCTTGGAGAGTAAATACTACGCTGACAGGAAAGGCGACGGGAGAGAGGGTTACTGTGCATTCAATTATACAATGGAAATATTTTTTTTCACTCAAACTTGGCTGTAAATACTGTTTAAAGTGACGTTAGCCCGCAGTTAGGTTTGCCCGTTAGCATGTTAGCTTCTTCTTCGTGATTCCATTAGTGTGTATTGCTTTCTCCGGTCCGGTGACAGTCAAGTTGCAAACATGGTTTTCTGTCCAGAGACACCAGGGGGAGATGAAAGACCCTCCAATCATCACATAAACACTTGTATTACCCCCACAGGGACTACGGAAAGGATTTATTAAGGTAAACACGTTACTTAGTACTGCTTTAATGCCTTATTCTTATAAAAAAACATGAAATTTTTTACTCATATTTATATCAGTAATGTTCAGCGGCCCTCAGACCAATTTATGGTGGCCCTCGGCCTCTTGCTGTATCGGTACACATCACCAGAGATGGACCTTTTTATTTGAAATGTAATAATTCTATACAATTTTAACCTAACAACTAACATTTCGTTGTGAGACAGAGGTTTTAAGCTTAAATAGAGGTATGGGGCACAATTTAAACCTCTGCTAGTCGAAGGTTTTGCGGCACTAACTACTGATCTACGGCCCTTCACCCCGTGTACACTTCAATATGCGGCCCCCCATGAAAAAAGTTTGGACACCCCTGGCTTAAAGGGACTATACAGAGTTTAAAATTGTTCAAATTATGTATTTTCCTCCCCCTACATGTTCCAGGCATGTCCTAATGTGTAGAATGAGCCCAGACCTGTTCACCAAAACTGCCTCTAAAATCCTGCAGTCACTCAAAAAGTTGTTGCTCCGGGTCCAAATTGCCGTCATGCACGAGCTTAATATAGAAGGTGCAGTTACACGTATGACCTGCGGTGGCAGTAATGAGTATAAAATGGCCAACTTGCATCCAGCCCCTTTAAATCAACAATAATCTGTGGGAAATACAGTGCTTTACATGACATAATAGGTTCAAGCTGTGCTTAATGGGTTGGATTAAGTACCGTTGTTTGTGTTGTGATTTGTCATCCTGGCGATGGTGGGCTGTGGGTTAAGCATCATCGATCTTATGTTAATGTAGAAAAAAGATTGGGTTACTACAAGTCTTTGCCTAAGAGGAGAAGCTATTGATCATTTAACCGTCAGAGCCCCATGGCATCGTGAACGACACCAAATATAACGTTTTACTTACCTGTGGATATCTTCCGATCCATAAATGATAGCAACGATATCCCTGTACGTCACTCCTACGCAGTGTGATGACGTCGTCAAGTTCTCCAATAGTAGCGCCCCCTTCTGTCCCATGACACGGTAGTACAGTGGTTAGCGCTCGTGCTTCACAGCTAGAAGGTCCCGGGTTCAATTCCCACCTGGACAGGGCCTTTCTGTGTGGAGTTCGCATGTTCTCCCTGTGTCTGCGTAGGTTTCCTCCGGGCACTCCAGTTTCCCCTACAACTAAAACATGTACAATAGGCCACAATGAATGAGTGTGTTTGAGAGTGCGCATGGGGGACGACGGATGGAAATCAGCCCAAGGCTACAATCCGGTCCCGGTGTTTACATGCATGTGACCCATGTATGTTCATTAACATGCACTGTTCCGACCAAACAAATATATAAATAAGCTAGCTGCAGCTAGCGCAGGGCGGGATGGCGAGGATTTCCCCCCAAAGATGGCGTGTTCTGCAAAGATGGTTCCTCTCTGTTTGTTTATGGGTGCAACCGGAAAACGGCATCACATATTAACTTCCTGTGTTGTGGAAATGACTCATCTTGAGGCGCGAAAGGCATTTGATTGGTTTACGACGGTTTGTAAGTAAACAAACGCTATTTCATGACGCGCTTTTCACCGGTAATAATATTGAAATATTGTGCTAAAGCTGGGCGAAAAAATCGTGCTCCTTGGTCTGTTATATATGTCGACCTTTTTTAGCAATCAAAATTTGTAAAAAAAAATAAAAATAAATAAATTCCGGTTAAATGTTTCTTCGGTATATCTGTTATAACTTTTTTTTTTTACATCCTTTAAAACCAACTAAAACTTGTTTATTTTGAAGGTCCTGAAAAATAAAAAGCATAACACTTGAAGGGTACATTGCAAGGGGATGTTTTTAATGGCATGAAAGTGTGACAAGCTACTCCAGGTGAAAAGCACCTAAAATACCTTTTGGGGCTCTGAGGGTTTTAACAGCCAGACCAAAAGGTAATGTAACATCCACTTTTTTAAAACCATGGTACAACATTGATCCCTCGTAAAAGACACACCTGGGATAGCATTTCTCAACATTCCTGCAGCTTTGAGTAAGCAACCCTTGTGTAATCCTTTTTTAATTTAGCAGTTTCTACAATTCCAGCGCTCCGTGCTGTTCTCCCTGAGTTCTGTTGGTTCTGTCAGCAGGAGGAGCCCCAGGCAAAGTCTTCAACAGCTTTTCTATTTTTTTTTCTATTTTAATTTTAATTTAGTGTGACATGACAACCTTGTGCTTTGAGTTTGCGATATTGGGATGTGCACCAAAGTTAGCGCACAGACTGATGCCGCAACCTTAACAAAAGCATTAGTTAAACACTTTGCCGTACAAATGACTCTGCGCCTTGGGGCCTCTCGCTCATCCGGAGGTGCCGGAATCGTTGACATACGGTCGGGCCTCAACAGCTCCCATTGTGCCCGTACTTATCTCCGGCTGCGAAATGAACATAGTAAATCAGTGAGCAGCGGAGACTGAATGGATGTGTTTTTTTTTGCATGGGAAGATAAGCATTACAGCAATGAGTGAGCGTTCCCATTTAGAGGCTCTCGGTGGTTGGCAGAGTTCTGATATGATCCGCTGTAATGAAGAGCAGATAAGGAGCAGGCGCATGCACTGACGTCCCCGCGTGACACAGCGCTCGTGCGGAGAGGGGAAAGCTGAATATTCGGATTTGTCTTATGTAAAAAAAAAACGTGCTCACAGAACATAGGGGTTATCTTGACTTTACTCTACACTAAAACAGATAAGGATGCTCTCTTAAATATCCTGTATTATACTTTAATTTAACTACTTTGGGACATGCACATCTAAGCACTATCTCGCAGTATGAGGACGTGTTGGAGGGCTACCATTTTATCATTTTGAACTTATCTAAATTGACAACACAGTAGCTAGTTTACATGGTCAGAAAAATCAGATAACTGTAGACTTGTTGTCTTCAGAGACTAAAGTTGACTTTGGGAGGTGGTGGAGCCATTGTTTAGTATAGAAACCACACTTTAATGGCTGGTGTTTATTCCTGTCCTTTTTTATTCCTTGCAATGAAAAAATCCTGTTAGTTTTTCCCAGTGGGGCCCCTTAGTCCCTCAGCTGTGGGGCCCCAGTCCCTCTGCAGCCTGTGTCAGCTCTGCCCCTGTTCCTGCCTCACGCTGAGAGAGGAGTGGGCACTGGCTTCAGACATCACTCAAGTCAAAACATTCTCCAGGACTCCTGTACTTGTTTTGCTTTTATAACGGGCTGAAACAGAGGAAACGCTGTTGTCTGAAAAAGGCTGTGTAAACATTGCGTGTTTGCGTTTCACTCAACATCTCCAGCATAATTTTATTTAACCATTAAACTTAAAATATGAGGCTGATTGTTGTCCAATAAAAGGTGGCTAAACGCTGAGATGAGCAGACTACATTTATGGATTAGTTTGAGTTCGTAGAGATGTTGATCTTGTGTGAACAGCAGGTTCCTTCCTAGTGCACAGGCTGCGGCTGCACATTTTTCACCTCCTCTTTCCCTCAACCACAGTATCGCACTCTTTCTCTCCCTTTCTCTCTGAGGCGAGTGTAGGGCAGTCGTGCATGTGGTGCTTAATTAAACAAGCAGCCTTCACGGGTGAGTCTCGGCTCTCATTGTTCACTTAAAAGAGCCTGCTCTTTGTACCGACTCGCTCGCGACCGACCCATCACTCGCCGGTGCAATTGTGGGTTTTAAGAGCAACTGAACTATCAGCCCACCCCTTCAATCAGTCTCCGCTGATTGCACCCTCCATGTTTACATTCAGAGTCAAAGTGCTCCATGTGGTGTCACACCACCTGTGCGCAACAGTTCAGTGGATACAGCACAGGTTTAACAATTCAAAAGTCATGGGTTCAAGTCCACACAACTGTGTGCTATTTTCTTAGTGATCTCACCATAAAGGATGTATCTGTGAAGAGCTGGGAGAGACGTGCAGCAAATAATCAGAGCCGGGACAAACACTGAAGGGTGAGTGCTTCAAAAGGCTCTTCTGTAATCCACAAAAACTGTAAACAAACACAGGTGCTCTCAAGGAATAGGTCGAAGGTCGAAGCGCATGCTAACACAGACAAGGGTTTACTAAACCCATACCATGGCTGTGGACAGCAGGAAAGCAAGAACAACACTGTGAGCAAAAAGCAGACTAAAAGTCCTTTATTGACATGGACCACGCCAACATGTTTCGACTAGCATCTTCATCAGGCCAGTGTCCAGCTGTCACCATTTTAAAAGACTGGATAGGTCATGTGACACAGGTAACGTGACCATTCGTCACATTTACACCCTATATACAACAGTATTAAAAAAATATGGACTAAAATCTGTAGCAGTAAATGCATTATCACAATACATTTTTCACAAGTTGCAATTCAAAAGAACCCCTCATGATGCATCATGTTTACGTGTACAGAAGTGGAAACATTTGTCTATGAATAAAAACAAAATCAAAAGAACAAATAGTGGCACAAAACAGCAGGACCTTCATAAACAGGAGAAACACATAATATTCAGATCTCTTGCTTCCCTGCTGTCCACAGCATGGGTTTAGCAAAGCCTTTTCTGTTTTAGTAATCAGAGCCAGCACCAACACTTTTTTTTTTTCTCTTTAAACAAATTTTCAGGTCTTTTATATTTTGTCTGCATTCATTTTCTGTTTGCTATATTTTCCTGGTTAGCACAGCCACACGTGAAACATTGTAAAGAAATCAGATGAGGTTGTAAACCAATATCAGAACAGTGGATTGTTCTCAGTCAGACTAACAGAGGAACCGGGTCTCGAAACGTACGCTTTTTGTGAAAGGTTCAGACAAAGCGATGTCCAATCTACCTCCTGTTGTTGTTTATTAAGATAAGATAAGATAATCCTTTATTGATCTCACAAAGGAGAAATTCACTTGTTACAGTCGGCGTTCAAGAAGATCACTCAGAGTTAATAAAGTGCAGCTGATACAGAGATTATTGCACATGTTACTTTACAGTTAACTTTATTATTAACTCAATTGAATCATTTCAAATATCAAAGTAAAGTCAAACATCCTAGATCTTGTAACCTTGTCTTTGTATTTGTCGCTTGCTTTTCTAATACCAATACACGTCACACTTTATTGTTTATGTAACGCTGCTGTTGGCGTCTTGAATTTTAATAAATGTCAAATATGTGGTTGCGTTTACATCGACCTTAATAAAAACACGTCTTCCTTTGACAAACTGTTCAGCGCCTCATCTGAATTCTCCTTGGCTCGTGTTCGGCTGACGCACTCCCGCTCCCTAACCTTTGATACATAAATCATCACTCTGAATCACGTATCTTCACTTCTATCATTACTTATCAAAATCCTCGCATATTTTACTGGGCGACACGTTTACGGGCTGACGTCTGCTTCACTCGCTGGATATCACTGACCTCGGAGGAAAAGCGTTTTGAGCGAGAAGATGATTCAAACAAACATCATGTCGGGACTTGATGATAACAATGTCGTTAGCGGGCTAGCGTCACGCGCGCCGGGCCAGACGTCTTGGTGGATGTGAAGCCGTGACTCATTTTTTTTTTTTTTTTGAAGGAATCAACAGTCCAGCACGTCGGCTGAACTCCCAGCAGTCCCCGAGGAAGAGTTACGCAAGACATGCCGTAAATAAAACTTCACCCGGCATGTCACTGAAAATATGTAAAGCAGACTGCACATCATGACATTTTTATGGAAGTGTGAACAAATCAACATTACGCTTGTTTTCTGCTAAAACAGTGGTTCTCAACTTTTTTTTTTTTACCCTCACAAACCCCTTGGACTTTTGGTTTACGTACATGACCCCCTACCTGAAGGATGCAGCCAGGTTTTATATAGCGCTTTTCTGGACACTCAAAGACGCTTTATATTGCATTATTCGTTCACTCCATACTCGGTGGTGGTAAGCTACTATTGTAGCCACAGCTGCCCTGGGTAGACTGACGGAAGCGAGGCAACCAGTCTGCGCCATCGGCCCCTCCGACCACCACCAACCACTCACTCACTCACTACATTCACTAGGCTTCCTGGTGTTCCTAAACGGTCTCCCATCCAAGTACCGACCAGGTCCTTCCCTGCTTAGCTTCCAAGGTCTGACGGGATTGGGCAGAGCAAAAGCAGTATGGGCATGGGATCAAAGCTGAAATCTCTCAAACCTGTCAACTATAGGCAAAAATATAGTTTTAGAATAGTCAATTATTATTATTATTTTTATATCTGAAATAATTCTAAGTACTACCTGTTCAGGCGAGACACTGCAGGTGAATAGGATTTTTTTATTTTTTTTATACAGATATCAATTTGAAACTTTTGCTGTCGATCACTGACATAAATGTGAGAAAATATACATTGCAAGTTTTCTGTCATTTTATCTTTTCATATAAGAACAAGGTGTTTTGTGCCTAAAAATGCCCCAAATTTCCCATCTTTTCGGCGACGAAATCTGAATAATGGATAGAGCTACATTCAAATTTATGGTTTCATTTTATTGATGAATGAGTTTCCAAGACGTTTTCAGAGGAGATTTTGGATTTCTTGTTTAGTTTTAAAATAAGCTGTTTCTTAGTGGAAAAATTTGTAAAAATAAAATTTTAGCCTCATTTTTTGACATTCAAAACTCAATAAATGGGGCTTAGGGATTAAATAATAAAAAATCCCTCTGAAAAAATCTTCCACATATTGTACAGCCCAAGGCTGGAAAATGTGAAGTCTTTAGGTCCGACTGACGTGGACATAGTGTCGCCACAATGACAGAAAAATGTGTTTTAAGAAAAAGGCCCTTGAAATTGTTTTCTCCCATATAAGTCTATGGGGGAACATTGAATCAGCGCAACATTTAAACATGTTATTGTGAAGATTAGGCATAATTTTGGTTTCCGGGAGAAAGCTTATATGTTCAGAGACCAATTTGGCCCAAAACCTGAAAACTGAAAAAAAAATTGTTTGGCCTGTAGGCTTGCCTTAAATGCATGCGTAACCCCTGAGTCCGGTACAAGCATCTTTGCACACGAGCATAATGTAACTGTACATTGTCCTGATAAATAAATAAATGAAATGAAATAAACAAGCTCATAATCAAACAGTTCTTTACTTTCGTTTATGTCATATCCGAGGCTGGCAGATAGGACCTTTTCCTACTTTTAAAGCAGAACCACGTAACCTTCACCCCTAGAGGCCACAAGTGCCACTGCAGCTGTCGTGACATGTATTAACTCATTAATCGCCCATAACCAAGCGAGTGTCGACGTGACTTCCGAGTGGATCCTCAGTTGGCGTTTGCTCATCCTGTCTACGTTATTTCCCTGTGAGGTCTGAAAATATAAACAGCTCAAGATTCCATGGCAGACAGTGAGTTACTGGTGGACAGTCACAAGCTTCATGTTAAAAACATTGCGGTCAGGAGCAAAGAATTCAAGTCTTCAACGGCTAACACTAATTCAAATTTAAAACAGCAACAAGATTTTGCACAAGCCTCTCAAAAAACAATCGGCATGTCTTTGATATCATTTTTGTGGTGTTGATTTTTGATACTAGCCGATAGCTCTGAGATATAAAGTCCTACCTCATAAAACACAGACGCTTCCTGCAGTCAAGAATTCACATCCAACATAATGTTTTAAGCGCATAGCGAGTGACTTTGGATCAGTGTCTCACTGTCAGTGATGACAGAACTATTCGTTGATTTGTGCAAGACACTGCTAATCCTTAATGGGAAAATAGCAGAGGTGGGAGTAAGTCACTAAATGCAAGTCTCGAGTCAAGTCCAAGTCGTGAAGGTCCAAGTCTCAAGTAAGTCCAAGTCAGTCGGTCATGGGGTCAAGTCAAGTCAAGTCAAGTCATAGCTTTTGTCAAGTCAAGTCAAGTCAAGTCTTGCTTTAGCCGGCAAGTCACCTCAAGTCACAAACGCCAGCGTGTCTACTTTTCATGTGTTTAATCTTGAAAATAATAAGTGCTTTCTCAAGATACCGTAATTTTGAAAATTTAGGCTAAAATCAAACTTTTAAAAATTCATGGATTTGGATTTAAAGTCTAATTAATATTTAAACGCCACAACATTCAAAATATATGTATTATAAATAAACAGTCTATTTCCTCCTGCCTTTTCGCGCTGTATTGATTAGAAGCGCTATGTCGGGTAACCAAACACGCATGTGGCTAATTACCATATGTAAACATAGATGCGCTGCTTTTATGCAATGAATCCTGATCTTTCGACAGTTTCACTCAAATAAATAATAAACTATAAAGTCACAGCAAGTCATTGAGAGTCATTGGCCTCAAGTCCAAGTTAAGTCTCGAGTCACAAACAGCAAGTCCCAAGTCAAGTCAAGTCTTTTTGCAGCTTTGGTCAAGTAAGTCTCAAGTCCCGAAAATTGCGACTCGAGTCTGACTCGAGTCAAGTCATGTGACTCGAGTCCCCCACCTCTGGAAAATAGCATGAGAGGACCATGGTGTGATTCACGAAGTCACATGTCAGTTGCGTGCGTAGAGCCTATTGTCCATGAGAGTAAATACTACGCTGAGAAGTGGCAAAGGGAGAGAGGGATACTGTCTACATTGTGCCACAACCCAATTATACAATGGAGATGTTTTTTTTCTCAGCTGAAACTGCTAAAGTGGGGCTAGTCCACAATTAGCTCTGCCCGTGTTTTCCATTAGTGTGTAGTGGGGCTGCCGGATCGGAGGCAGGGGAAGTTGCAAGTGTGGTTTGCTGGCCAGAGACACCAGGGGGAAATCCCATTAACCCGCAGAAGGACTACGGAAAGGATTTATTAAGGTAAAAAAAAGTGACTTAGTTCTGCTTTAAAGCTCAGTGATTGAATAGTGAACTTTCTTGTATGTCCACACACTTGCGCTAGTTCTTTTCAAGCAACTCAGGACACGAAATGGTAAAGGCTCATTTTAGGCAATACTCGTAATTTAGCTCCCGGCTTTGTAAATCAGGCCCCTCCGTCGAAATGCAAAATAAGGAGACAAAGAAGAAATCTGAAAAAACATTACCCTTCTAGCTCCCGCTCTCTCACCATTTAGACTGAACACTTTGTCATTTAAGGGAAAATAGTTGTAGGTGCGGCTAATCCAGACTTTAAGTTTTGAATCAAAGACAGCGCAGTAGTAATGGGATGAAAGCTGCTTTACATTTGAAGATAATCAGGTGGCTAGCTGGGGAACGCTAACACATTGGGCTTGGCGGGGGATTTGTAATTCCCCGGTCCGTTCGCCTCCTACACACTCCCGTCCTCCCGCTGCTTACAAATGAAAATCCCCGCGCACAATGACGAGCACATAGGGAGAGTCCTGCGCTGCCAACATCTCCCTCTCTCTCTTAACTCGATTATGCTTTTGAATAATTTAGAACGGCGCCGGAGCAGTGTAGATGAAGGGAATGCTCAAGGGATGACAAAGACCCCGGCGTCACCTACAGCAGGAAAAACACGAATCGAGTCTGAAATAATCATCTTTTTGCATAAACATGTCTGGGTAAGTGCGTGCCCCACACAACGGCTGTCTCCGCTGATGAACTGCACCCAAAAGGTCTGCGTTTCTGGTGGCTGTCACTTTGTCGCCAGTTCAATTCCAAGAACGGGGCATGTCAGAGGTTTGCTCGTTCTCTTTCTGTCTGGGGGAGCGTTTTCGTGGGGCCCGTCCACCCAAAACATGCACAAGCCATCTCCAGATCTGTGCCAGGACCATGGCCCCGCCTCCTTTTTGTGCATGTTGACAGGTAGCTTGTTTTAACAGGAGGGTTGAGTGATATTGACAAAAAATATATCTATTCTGGGACTTCCTCGATTACGACGATGAAGCGATATTAGGCTAATGGGCTAAAATGTGATTGTAAGAATCTAAATTGAGACAGTCAAGACAACATATCCTTTGGAGCAACAAAGCAAACTACAAAAGTGCAGAGGAAAATAAACACTTTATACCTTTTTTGTTGATTTCTTGACATTGGAGATATACAGTGGGTTGCATAAGTATCGGCTCCTGTTAAACTTTGACATTTTGCCACGCTATGGACCATAAACATAAATATATTTAGTTGAAATTTTATGTGAAAGACACACACTAACCCCGGGATTCCACATCATCCGCCTATGCCCTCAGCTCCACTCCGCTCCCCCCCGACTCCGAACGGCTGCGACATCAACGTCCACTGTCTGCACTTGAGTCCGCCCCGGTCCTCTCCGCCAGTGCTCCAGCTCCATGAGGAGCACGTGCACAAAGCAACGACTTTGAGAAATAAACAACTATTTATGAGCATGCAAGCTATGCCGCGTTGAAGCATGAAGCCTGTGCTCCCCCTCATGCGCGAGGGAGAGAGAGGCAGGAAAAAAAGTTACGTGAACGAAAGCAACAGAAGCTTAATCGGGTCGTGTGATTGTTTTTGTGATAACAAACTCCCCAGAGGGAATTATCGAGGTCACTTTGTGTAAAATAGTGACATTTTTGTTAAAATAAAGTCAGCTCGGAGGGTATTTACTTTGAAAATCCAGATATTGTTGTTGTTCTCTTTCCCGTTTGGAGCGGTCTGAACTGTGGAGCTTGATCCAGCCGGAGCTGACGGAGCGCAGACGGATCTGAAAATAGAGTTGATCTGTGTTTTTATCGTGGCGAGGCGGAGAGGCGACGTAGGCCCCTCGGAGCGGAGTGGACGATGTGGAATGTTTCTGAACGTTCAAAATAGCAACGCATTTGTTGCGGAGGTCGGGGCGGAGTGGAGCGGAGCGGGGCGAGCACAGAGAATGTGGAATCTGGGGGTTTGTGACACACAATCACTAAGTGAAATGAAATGATGTTGTCATATTTTACAGACGTGTCATATGCTTCACTCAGCACTTCACTAATATCATTTTGGAAGAAGCACATTTGGAAAGATTGTGAAGGAAACATGCAGGGTACTGCAACAGTAAAGGGTATGGTTCTCCATTGGTGTTTATTATAGAAATATCATAGAATATCACTTTTAATTTCTCAAGTCTGTCCCTCCATGTCCCACTATATCACATCATTTGCCCATTTTTACTCTACGAGGTGGTCACTTCACATGTGTTGCATTCTTATTATCATTGTTCATTATCACCGTCCACCGAGGATGACTGCTGCATGGTGGCCATTGATTTTCAACATAAATGGCAGTTCCCACACTTGGGGCCATGGACGGGAAATACATTAACAAACTGCCACCAAGGGAGAACCTTCTGAAATTAAAAGACTCGCTTCTCTGTTGTCCTGCTGGAAGTGGAGGATTCCCACTACCGCTGTGTTTACGCAGATGTTGGCACCCAGGGTCGAGTGTCTGATGGATCGGTGTATGCGCATTCAGATCAGATCAGGAAAGGGCACTAAACAGTGACAGGTTACATGTTCCAGAGCAACACCAACACAGTCCTGCCATACATGTTTGTTGCAGATGAGGCATACAAACTTGATGAAGCACTATCCCCTTTGGGCATCTTGATCATGACCAACGCATTTACAATCACAGATTGTCAAGGGCAAGACAAAGCTTTTGGCATACTGGTGAACAGATGGAGGATGTATCTCACAACAAGAGTTCTCGATGTAGAGACAGAGAACACTTTTATGGAGATGTTTTCGATTTTCCACTGTATTATGTGCCTCTGCACATAATACAGTGATCTTTGGTCTGCCCCTCTGCTGATCCTGGTACTCTGCACAGGAGAGAGAGAGCGCGAGGGGGTAAGTCTCATTCATTTCAAGAAAATGTTTGTATGCGTATTTTTTATATATATGACCATTCACTTACAGATGTAATGTCTAAATAAAGGCATATTGTTTAAATATTAAGCTGTGGTTTAAAAAGTAGGCTATAATAGAGTTGTGGTGTAGTTGCTTACAGAAAACTGCTATACCAACTTTCACCACAAGATGGCTATATGTATTGCGAGATTGGACTACTGAGGTGGCTAGACTACCAGACTATGATTATGCATTAACGCCACGCCTATTGTGAAAAATATGGTAAAATTGTTTTCAGTAAGGATGCTTTATTACCTCCAGAGAGCTCTAGGACTCTAGGACTTTCTGCGGCAGTACATGTGGTTTGAGTGTGAAGTCGAGATTTTTTAGAAGCCACTATTTCCGTTTTGTTATCCCTTTTGCTTCACTCCCACTCTTCTTTTGGGTGCAAAACTTTCCAGTGCTGGACGCTCATGGTGGGTAGCATGGGTTGTCACTGCGGAAACTAGACAGATACAATAGATTTGCCTGAACAATTTCCACCCAATCTCTATTTTTTTTGTCACGATCGTGAAAACCAGCACAAGAGACAAAAAACAAACGGAGTCTTTGTTGCCAAAGCTCCACTAAAAGAGCCTGTGTTTGAGGTCCACATCGAGTGTCTGCCGTTGTCATCCATTGTCCAGCTGTGAGTTCCAACTGTATGTCATGTGACCTATGCATCGCATTCCTATTGGTCACACCCCCGACGCAAAACGCATGATGCAGGAAATGCTGGCCCGCTCTACAACTAGCGTTCCACTGCCTGATGTCGGTTCTAGCTCGTCTTTAGTCGTATGACGATTCTATTGTAAAACTTTGTCCCTGTCTCACTGTACGACCTACGACCTGTGATTTGAGCTACAACCAAAGTTTTTTCCCACGACTAGTGATTGTTCATCGCAGACGGCCTAAATCATGCAGTGTACACCCGGCTTTAGTCTTTATATGTGTTGTGGCCTATTCTGCTGCACTCATTATTAGCAGGTTGACTTCTCTTTTATCTTGAATTCATCTATTATTTGTTATTTAAATCCTCCCACTCACCTCGCCTCTTCCCTCTGGTCTGTCGGTAAACGATGGTAAGTGTAATCAGAGATGACTGGTTCATCTGTTGGAGCTACACAGGGGAAACCTCCACACACTCTGCACAGCTGCACCTCCTCACACTCCAGGTACTCCATTCTCTCCATGTGTTTAACGGCCGTGTGAGGCAGTTAAGAGACCGTTGCTTCCGTCTCCTGGGGAATGCTCTGCCTAATCGTGTCCATGTAGCCTTTATGCGGTAGTTACCACTAGAATATGCACAGAAAATGTCTTATGCTGCTGTAGAATGGAGGCGGTTATTTAGTCTCTCGAGGTTGTGTATAATCAGCTGAGGGTCTATTGAATGTGTATGTTTGACTGTGCGGATCTCGAGCAAACAAATAAGTTTAAGTTTGATAACCAATGAGAGGACATTCATACATGGATGAAAAATAGTGACTGGTTTAATAAGGTCAAATCACTGTGGTGAGTCCGGTCAGAACTCAAAGAGGAATCTTGGATGATTTGGGGTATTTTAATGCAGACTTGCATTGCAGTTTGTCCTTTACACTTTGAGAACTTTTAGAACCGGATCTCAATTGTGAAAAGAGCCAGATCTTTTTTCAGTCAATTTCAGCCAAACAACGGAGCAGGCGACACAAGTGAAAGCTTTCTGCACTAAAGTCAAGGCTAAATACACTGAAGATGAATTGTCAGGAAGCCTCTTTTTATTAGTTGCAGGATCAGACTCGGCCCTGTTTAGACTTGTTCTTTAAATGAATTGTTCGATTTAAGCAAAGTTCCAGGTACATTACTGTTATCTCTTTTGATTTTATTGATTTACTAGCTGAGACCCGGCCTTCGGCCGGGCCTCGCTAGTCTCCACATTTGATAATCTGAGATTATGAGTGATTACAAAGAAATGTCCAACCCGTCACACAGTTCAGCTGTAGACCAGTGGTTCCCAACCCATTCCAAAAACTATGGCCACTACAAATGTGTAAAATAATGAATGCTAAAAATAATTTCAAACAAACAGCAATTGGAGTGTTTGATGCACCCGTGCTCCTTTCTTATAAACTACAACGACAATATGTTCGCTAAACTCAGGGAATAGAATTCAAGAGACAGTGGAATAATTATGGATAAATATTAGGGGTTCAGCTCTAACGGTTTGGGTCACGGTGCAGGACCCGCGGTTTGGTGCATCACGGTAGTGTACAATCAAAAAAATAATAAGTAGGTTTTGAAATTAAATAGCCAAATGATCGTTGTTAGACAGTATTCATAACCTTACAATAAAATTGGCAATGCTTTCAAAGCTGCTTTAGAATCAAATGTACCTCTGGGCTCACAATACGTGAAAGCAAAATAGAAAACAAATGGTCCAGCAGCAACGTAAAAAAAAAAGAAAAAAACTACGCAGTGCAGGCCATGCGCTCGTTAAGTGGTAGTTTCATTTTCGCTTTTACTCACACGGAGGATAAATCAGTCGGAGCAGCGCGTTTGATTAGAGGCTCGTGTTTGAGCAGGTTGTGGGCAATGTTTTGCGTGTACTTTTTTTCGGAGACAAAGCTTTGGAGACGGAATACGGTCAGCACCAACCACGCACAAAGTCACTACTGTCGCCAGGCTTCCTGGTGTTCCCAAACGGTCTCCCATCCCAGTCCTAACCAGGCCCTTCCCTGCTTAGCATCCGAGGAACGGTCTCCCATCCCAGTCCTAACCAGGCCCGTCCCTGCTTAGCTTCAAAGTCGTTATGGGAAATAAACATGGCGGCGCCCAGGCGGCGGCCATTGAGATTGCGTTTTCTATCATAGATTAGTGACTAAAGTGACTTTTATTTTGTTTGAAGGCCCGAATGAAAAGAAGAGCTTCTTGTGTTTTCTGTCATAACATGTGTTGATATTGGGCTTTTTAGTCAAAGTTCTATTCTTAGTTGTTTAATAATCCATTTAAACTAAAAAAAAAAAAAAAAAGATGAAAAATGATGTTATTAGACACGAGGTATAGGTCCCACAGTGAAAGATTTAAGCTTCTTTCTTTTAGTTTGTTAGAAATGTTTTTCTTTTATTTATTTTTTATTATTATGAGGTAATGAATGTTAAATGTAGTGTGTAATTGTTCTTGCCGACCTATAAGTAAGTAGCAAATAAAGCAACAAAAAAACCCATACAAAATAAATGAAATAAAATGGGAAAGATAAGTGAGCAATTACTGCAGAGAATAATTTCAGATGCGGAAGTAATGTTCCATTACAAATTTAATAATTTAATTTGAATGCATTGTATAAAAGAGTAGTATACTGGCAGATTGTTTTTTGTCTTTCACCAGATGCTCTCTTCTGAAGCTAGCTCAAACTGGACGGTCTTCTCCACTCACCAGGTTTGCATTAGGCAAAATTAAAAATTAAAAAATGGGAGAGACCTTCACCAAAAAGGTGGGAAGGAATGAATTTCTCCTCCAACAGAAATGTGTTTCATAATCTGATGGACAGATGCCAAAATGTATGCTGAGGATCGCCTCAACTTTTTATTGGCAGCCAAGAGCTGATCTTCTAGACTGAATTAGACAAAGACCTAAAATGTTCTTTTTACATAATGCAAAAAACACAGGTTGCATTACTACAAATAGGTGTCACGTGGACCAGGTGGAATCAAAATGGGACAAATCACCTTCAAAACTAAAACAACGTATTGTATAATGTGGTTTCACACTTTCTTTGTGCAAAACTTATGTCACGTCGGTAACTCGGGTCTTCATCTTCTTTTTTTTGTTGTTGTAAAGATATCAGCTAACTTCTGATGCTTTTGAGTTTACCTTTTTGTGTACTTTGGGGTTGTTTCCTTCTTTGATTTTTTTTTTATTTCTTTATTTTAAAGTTGCCCATGATGAAGTACATGAATGCATCCCTACAAGAAAGACAATCAGGCTTCCAAAATAAGATGATGAAGGCCTCATCACACAAAACACTTTTTGACCTGACCTGACTACTCTCTGCGCAAGCGACTTTTGTGTTGTGTTTTGTGTCTTTGTTGGTCGCCGTGCATCTCTGGCACTGATTACAGGCGCATGACTAAGATACGACCTGTAGTATGAACACGATAACTAATTCTTCTTTTCCAACAGGCTGAGCCTCGTATATAATAACCACTAACAAACCTGAAACCAACAACTATAGCAGACATGTTCAGGTGGAGACCGGCTGCAGACAAACGCTTTGACACATAATATGTGTCAAAAGGGGGGATATTGGGTGTTGGTTGAATAAGAAGATATTTTAATGCTGTCAGAAAGTAAATTGTTATGTCACAAGATCAGCCTCACAGAATGAATGGAGGCCCATGACCAAGGCCCATGGGCAGCCCATGGACGCAGAGTGACCTGGCAGGACGGGTACAGCGGAGAGTAACCACGGAGAGCCTGGCAGGACGGAAGCGCCGTGAGGACGACCTGGATCCACGCCAACCACTGCTAGGTGGTGCTGCCACAGACGACCCCAGACGCTGACACCGATGGTGGGGACGGAGCAGGCACAATCGCACCTTCCGACGCTGAAGGGGTGGGCCGGTGTGCGACCTCCGACGCTGGAACCGGTCAACAACAACAACAACCAGAGAGCCTCCCTGCTCGTTTTGGTGTCTCTGAGACACCCCCCCAGAAAGAACACAACGCCCTGATTTCCACGTGTCCCACTCTCCTGCCCAAGGACCCCAAGGCCACATCTCTGACCCCCGAGACTCGGCCCAAATGAGTGTGGCAAAGGCCCCAAAGTGAGTCTCGTCGCCCCAAAAACCAGACCTCGCCATGACCGGCCGCTCGCTAACGGGACCAAAAGAGGCATCCAAGAGTTCACGCGGTCACTTCTCTGGGCCATGGGACGAGTGCAAGGACTATTTCATATTAGTTTGATACGGAACCGAAGAGACAGTATCTGAAGTCAAGACAAGAGCACATACAATATTTAAAACAGGAATATAAATTATAAAGAGAGCAGATAAAATACTTTCAGTGGTTTTATTTATATCAGTGATTCCCAACTAGTGGGACATTTTTTTTTTTTTTTTAGAGAAATGTTCCATATGAAATGGCTTGGAAACACTACAGGAGTCTGTTATTGGGCTGTTTATAATCGTAACTCCTGAATTAAAGGCATTTATTCATCCATCCATTTTCTGTTTTCAGCTGTTGGAGCTGCACCAGCTCCTATGGCTCCTCCTGCAGGCCCAAGGATGGACGGCCTCACCATTCTAACAGGCCTGTGGTCTCTCATAAGGTTCTTCTGAACCGCTCTTAGTCTGACCCGTCAACTGTCTGGACCTGTTTGCCATGGGAGACCCTACCAGGGGCACGAAGCCCCCGACAACAGAGCTCCAGGATCATTGGGGCGCTCAAACCTCTCTACACGTTAAGGTGGCGGTTCCAGGAGAGGTAAAGGCATTTACAGCTTGTTTAATAAAAACCTGTGTAGGAAATACAATGTAATATACAATATATGATGAAAAATGTCAGTTTGAACAGAAAAAATAATGGACTTAAATTAAAGATAAAACTTTTACATTTCTAAGAGCATTGGCTGCATGTGTCCGGATCCTGGACATTATGCCAAAAGGACCCTTGTCCTCGGGTAATGGTGGGTCCTGAAGCCGTACCATTTAAGAACCACTGGTTAATATGAGAAACCTGATCATAATCAGACTAATGCAATAATGTCTATCTATTATTTTCTATTATAATGTCTAATCTATTATGTAAACTGGCTAATCTGATAAATTAAACCGATAACTAGCATTATGTGAAGTCGACACAAAAACCCAAATTCTCCAGCTGCACCTGGGCATGAGGGAAAGGCCACAAAGTCCTCAATCACGTGCATTGTACTGTGTTTAGTCCTGACTCTGGGACCAGGAGACCACGCCCTGACGTAAAGAATGAAAGGAAAGATAGACTCAAAAGAATAAAAATACTTCTATACTAATACTTCAACTTCTATAGCGCCTTTATCTTCATCAGGCCCAAAGTGCTTTAAAGTAAAGGAGCCAGTCACCCATTCACACTCTAATTCATACACTAATGAACGCAGACACTGGAGGCAAGGAGGGGGAAGTGTCTTGCCCAAGGACACGACGACAGTGTGCACCTGCGGGAATTGGGATTTGAACCCCCGACTTTCCAACCATGAGACAACCCGCTGCACCACCTGCACTACTGTCGCCCCAAACGAAAACAAAGAAAGAAGGAAATAAGGAAGGAAGAAAGGTACTGCGGCGTCCTGAGGTACTGCGGCGTCCTCAGGTACTGAGGCGTCCTCAGGTACTGAGGCGTCCTGAGGTACTGCGGCGTCCTCAGGTACTGAGGTGTCCTCAGGTACTGAGGCGTCCTCAGGTACTGAGGCGTCCTGTGGTACTGCGGCGTCCTCAGGTACTGCGGCGTCCTGAGGTACTGCGGTGTCCTCAGGTACTGCGGCGTCCTCAGGTACTGAGGCGTCCTGTGGTACTGCGGCGTCCTCAGGTACTGAGGTGTCCTCAGGTACTGAGGTGTCCTCAGGTACTGCGGCGTCCTGAGGTACTGCGGCGTCCTCAGGTACTGAGGTGTCCTCAGGTGAGGTACTGCGGCGTCCTCAGGTACTGAGGTGTCCTCAGGTACTGCGGCGTCCTGAGGTACTGCGGCGTCCTCAGGTACTGAGGTGTCCTCTGGTACTGCGGCGTCCTGAGGTACTGCGGCGTCCTCAGGTACTGCGGTGTCCTCATGTACAGAGGCGTCCTGAGGTACTGCGGCGTCCTCAGGTACTGCGGTGTCCTCATGTACAGAGGCGTCCTGAGGTACTGAGGCGTCCTCAGGTACTGCGGTGTCCTCATGTACAGAGGCGTCCTGAGGTACTGAGGCGTCCTGAGGTACTGAGGCATCCTCAGGTACTGCGGTGTCCTCATGGACTGAGGCGTCCTGAGGTACTGAGGCGTCCTGAGGTACTGCGGTGTACTCAGGTACTGCGGCGTCCTCAGGTACTGAGGCGTCCTCAGGTACTGAGGCGTCCTGCAGTACTGCAGTGTCCTCAGGTACTGAGGCGTCCTGAGGTTCTGAGGAGACAGGGACGTCCTGAGCAGGAGCAGAGTTCACCTCTGTCATAAGAAGAAGCTCTTTCTTTGTGTTTTCTGGCTCGACACAGAGGAAGTTGTAGCCAAAGCCGTTCAGTATTTTGGCAGCAGCGTTTTGTTTGGCCTCTTTCTTCGAGAGTCCGGCTCCCACAACAGTCTCCTCTGCTACAGTTAATCTAACGTAGAAGACCCAGGTTTCAAACGATTTGTCCACGTTGACGACTCTGTAGTCTGCAGGCTTTCCTCTCCACTTGGTTACTAAATCATGCAGACACACGATGGGGTTAGCAGTCAGCTCAAAAGAAGGCAGTTTTCTCCAGAGCTTGGCCTTTTGTGCGGAGTTCCCGGCCAGCGTTTTCCCTGGGAGCGGGAGACGCCGTAGTTCGGACAGAATCTCCTGTGCGGCGAGTGTTTTGGCGATGATCTTAGTCGGGCCTTGAGCCTCCGCCATTAAACTTCCCACCGTTAAACGCAACGTGAAGGATGCGTTGTGGATTGGACCGTCTTGTTTCAGCTCGAGAAAACAAGCATCCAATCTATGTTTCGCTGCGAGTTCGAAAACCTCACAGACTTCGTTCTTGTAGTTGATGTCCACCTTTTGCTGTAGGGACATCTTTAGTGTGTGAGTATTCTCCATGTCAGTCGGAAAAGACTCGTGTTTGTGTCTGACAGTTCGAAGAGAAATATTAAATACGTCTCGTCGCGCTAAAGCTCTGAACAGAAATGAGCTGTGATGAAGGCTGACCTATACTCTCAACACTCAGAATTCTCTGGTTGCTATGACGTCACACTGAGATGGAATGGATGAGTTGAATTATGCAAATGAGCACGGAATGTTTTGGGCTGGTTACTTCCTGGTTACAGTGTTGGGTAGCGACGACAAAGAAGTTTTTTGTTTAAGGCGAGACACGGCAGGTGAAAGTATTGATTTTTCACGTAGTGGTCGAAGTGGAGATTTTTATCTATTTTCCTCCCTTTACATCTTAGTTTTCATGTCAGATATAAAAATGGCAAAACTCACCCGCATGATGTTTATTTTATGATGTTTTGTCCGCCTGCGAGGTGGGGGCAACCCGGAAGTAGCTGCTGCGCTGCGTAGAAACGCCGTCTTTCAAGCGGGTTTTCATTCATAAATATTGACAGATTTTACATCCACGTGTGCTGCTAAGGGTCCCCGTGATGACGCTTTCACTCAAATATGGTGTTTTTCCTCCTACGAGACGCTGGTGCGGAAAAGTCGAAGAACGGGCCGCGCATGCGCACTCGCTACAAAACTTCAGGGCTGGTTTTCTCTGAATGAGAGAAGCTGCACTCGGGCAGCAGGTGAGCCCTTGTAGTCGCTCCCACAGACTCCAAACTTTCCAGTCTGAGACTTAACAATATTTAGAAGGTTTTTTCAGACGGATTTTTTAATATCTAATTCCTAGCCTGATTTATTCAACTTTGAAACCAAAAAAACATTTTTGAGTTTTTACAGATTTTTTCACTGATGATTAGTTTATTGAAAAACTAAACAAAATATCCCAAATCCCCTCTGAAAAAATCTTAGTTACTAATATGTCAATAAAATAAAACCATAAAATTTAATCTGGCTTAATTCATTATTTTGATTTCGTTGCCCAAAATATAGGCAATTTGGGCCATTTTTAATGCTCAAAATGCCTTATTTTTATGTGAACACATAAAATGACAGAAAAAGTGCAATACATTTTTCCCTCATATTTATATCTGTAATGATCAGCAAAAGTTTCAAATTGATATCTCTACATTTTTTTTCTTTCCCTATTCACCTGCAGTGTCTCGCCTTAAATTATGAATTTTCTTCCCCCTACATGTTCCAGCAATGTCCTAAGGCAGGGGTAGGCAACGTCAGGCCTGGGGGCCAAATCCGGCCTTCCGCACAGAACCTCTGGCCCCCCAAGATGATTTTGAGAAATATTTTTGTGCAAATATGAGCTCAAATTCTAAAAATAGATGAAAAAGAGAAATAGTGTTGGCTTTTTAAAAATTTCCTGGCAGAGCACCCCACTTACTCATATATATATATAATATATCTATAATGTAAAACATGATTCTCAACATGTGGGTCGGGACCAGAAAGTGGATTGCAGAACCATTTTCTGTGGGTCACGAGTCTAAAGGAAATTTTCTACATTTTCTATTGGAAACTGCATGGAATCAGTTCAAATGAATGTTAGTGGTCTGTTTCTTAAACAATCTATTTACAGTTTTATATAGAGGAACTTAAGGAAATCAAAAACGAGTGTTCCTAAAAAAATAGCTACTTTCTAAACACAAAGGAACACAGACAAAATGGCGTACTGGCCACAAAGACCAGCAGCCCCGAATGTTTCCAGGTGCAGCCTTTTATAGGCGGGGCTGCGGCAGGTGGTTGATTGGGGCCAGGTTTTGAGACGCTGCACCAATCAGGAGGGTGAATCAGCAACCAACCAGTCCAGAGCGGGAAACCAGTCCTCCAATCCCAAGCCAGGGCCCACACAGCCCGGTTTACATGAAGGGAAAAGAGGAAATGAGAACCACACAAACAAAACTAACCAAAGGGAGGGAGACTGGAGGCCGGGGGCCGTAACAGGCACCAATAAACAATAAACAGGTACATTTCACCACATAAACCTGGCTTATTACATCCAATACTTGCTTGTAATGTGCACACACAAACACCATCAAAGCAGGCTGAATGACAAGCAAATAAACTGCAGCTAAATTTAAAGATCTTAAACACTAACTCTGATGCGTCTCTTTGCTCCTTTCTTCCTCTCACTCAGCGCATGCAGCACACCAGTGGGCTAAGCCCCATCCCATAAAGGGCCAGCAACTCTTTAGAGTTTAGACAGCCTTTTCTACAATGGATATAGATGGGAGCAACATCTACGTCACTGAAAGGTTATTTTTTGGCCATTTTTTCCCTGTGGTTCTGAACCACGCAGGCCAGACTCTTGACCAACTACAGCAATAGCCGAACAGGGCCCCCGAGACGAACCACAAAGGGCAAGACAGCATGCGCCATTTCATCTAAAGACAAACAGGTTCATGGTGCAAACGTCAAGGTTCACACATCTGGCTCAACGGCTGCCGCCGAACAGGGCTCGGAGCCCCGACGAACTACCACGGACCAGCCAGTCGCTCTCCCACCACCCAGCGAGCAGCAGCCAAACAGGGCCCAGGATCAGATCCCCAGCCCACCACCAGGGGAACCCCCATGAGCAGCCATAGGACAGGAGGCTGTCCCATGCGTGAACATTTCGTCAAACAAAACGGTAGGATTAATTGTGGATTTTTGCGTCTTGAAAGTAATGTCTAACAGCTAGTGCACATGCTCATGTACTGGTCTGAGGGAAATCATGGAAACATCATGTTGCTGTGGAAAGGGCTTAAAAAAGGCAACAAAATGGCAACAGTTATGAATTTCTTGATCTCAGTGTAGTAGAAAATAACTGCTTGATAGAAGCTCTGGGTTTTAGGAAATAAAGGTCTGGTTTATTGAAAATACTGGGACAGATGAATGAGGCACTAGCTGCCTGGGGCCAGGCCATCTCCTGAGAGAGAGAGACCTCCCAGTCCAACCTCGTGTCTGCCTCTAACAAAATTACTGCCCCAAGTGCCCGAAACAGAGGCAATTATAACAAGGCTGAGGTGTGATAGAGTTCTTGTATCTATTTGCTAATTCACTCAGAATGTCTCTTCGCGACAATACATTTCAATAGATTGTCCTGCTCGAGGTAGCTGAAGTAGTGTTCTTGGACACCAATGACATGTAAATGAATAGAATGGTCATGATGACGAAGAGACCAATATCGCATTGAAACAAACACTTGAAGGGTTTTTTACACAATGCCAGAGGCTTGCTGTTTTGCATCCCAATTGGATACAGCAGGAAGAGACATTACGAAGACCCGCTACAGCAACAATCAGAAAATCAGTGGAAAACCTTACAGGCACCAAAACATTTACCATTACATTTGTCAGTAAAAACATCTGTGTTGCCCATCCCTTTTATGCCAGTGCATTTCGGGCTTGGTCGTGTTTTGAAGAGCTTGGTGAGTCACATTTGGCATAAACGTAATTTGATGAAAACGAACGTGAGCCTTGATCCTGCGCCCTTATGCCCCTGATGCGTGCGCTCTCTTCGATGAGCTAACCGAGCGGAGTTTTGCCTCGTCACCGCATCTATTTAACGGACTGACCCGCGGGCAGAAAAGGAAAACCCTTCCACGATGTATAGGTTGTATCTATTTAGACATTTTGTTGTAATGAGAGCTAATTCGTTAGCTAAAGATTTAGGTGGGTCCTTGAGTGTGTCATGAATCTGGCGCAGTTTACTGACTTCTGGCTTCTTAAGAAGATGTTCATGAATGAGGCCCATTGTCTTTTCAGCTTCTATGTGCAAGTACTGAGTTGCACGCCTGTCAGTCTGCAGCGGTCAGTATCAGTCTGAATAGGTCCAACAGGGAACAGCTGGTGAACCGGTGAACCATGCACATGGGGAGTATGGACCCATTTGAGTAATGAGCAACTGCGTCAGGCAGAAATAGCAGATCTAATAGATTTAAGAGGTCTGTTAAGTTATAACCAATGAGGAAGCAAGGAGACCGCCCTGCCCTGTGGGTGCTGGACTTTCTCCCGAGTGCACCCTTACAAAACACAGCTAAAGTAGTTCTGCTTTCTTTTTTTACGTGTTTCCAAACAACAAACAATATAGATTAGAGTAGCAGGATGAGAGAACAAGACAGGAAGACATTCAATAATTTACCGTGAGTGTACGAGTGAACATGAACAGTAAGTATAATTGGAATATTTTAACGGTTATTGCGATAGATTTGGAGAGTAGCTTAAATACGATCGTCGATATCAAAATAAAGAGAACACACTCCATTAACCAGTGGCGTGTAACCGAAACGAAAAAGCATAATGGCCTATCTTGTTTCCTTAGCCTAACCCCGAATTTACACCAGAGGCAGTGTTTTTGTGCTTGTATTTTCAATTTACACAGACGATGTCAGAGCCACTTCAACCACGCACATATTTTCACCTCTAAAATGGGTAAGTAATACAATTATCTATAATATATGCCCATATATAAGCTGCCCATGCTTTGCTATCCTAGCTGCGTGCCAGACTCACTTCTTCAGCGCGACGGAAAAGTATTTTGAAAGGGTGTCACTTCATACTGTGTTCCTGTATTTGCACTGGTAAAATACCGGACATTGCCGCGTATTCGTGCCCAAATTAGAACTACGATTCTAATTTAGCTTTTCACAGAGCTTACGCCAACACTCAAATTGATTAAAAACAAAGTCAACGGTAAAATTAGAGACATTAACAATTAAAATAATAACTAGCCTCGTTTTATTAGGCAGCTCATATCAAACTGTCCTCCCACATTTGACGTGTACATGCCACATTCTCTGCGCCGCATATTTATTGCATTAAAATGTTAAGCTGCCTCTTAAAAGTCAAATGTATTCAGGCCCTTGTCACAGCTGGCAATCCGCATTATCCGAGTGACTTTTTCCTGTCAGGTGACTTCTCAGTGACATTTTGATCTGGAAACCCCCCCCCCTTTTCTGCTGGAACACTGGACGGTATGGTCATTGGTATCTGCTTTTCCCACATTTCTTTGTGGTCGTGAATGACAACTTTGCATGCAGTATAAAACGACAACCCCGATTTTTTACGGCGGTGAACAGAAGTAAGACCTGTCTGTGTGGTGTTTGGGAGATCATCAAGCTGGACCGTTCTCCCTGGTTGCCATGGCATTTTGGAAGTTCTGGATATGGTCCTCGACAGCCAAATAATGTCCCCCGGGATCAAGCACAGAGGGAAAGACCAAATGCGGAACCAAAGCCACGGCCGAACAGGGCCACGGATAGATCAGCAAGGGGAAGGCCAGGTCAGCCAAAAAGGGCGCACGGAGGATGAAGGCCAGACATCTCGCCCAACAGCCACAGCCGAACAGGGTCCCCTGAGAAGAACCACAAAGGGCAAGACAGCATGCGGCATTTAATCTAGAGCTAAACAGGTTCATGGAGGAACCGCCAAGTTTCAGACATCTGGCTCAACAGCTGCCGCCAAACAGGGTCCGGGCTTAGAGCTCCGACGAAACACCAGGGGAACCCCACAAGGTGCAGCCATGGGACAGGAGGCTGGCTATTCCCCTCCCACCACACCACGCATCATCTGAGGGGGATGAAGCCGACAAATTTTTGTTCAAGAAGTGGAAATATGTGATTTCTTGTATCTGTTCGGTTTGAAGGCCATTTCTAAGCTTATGTGACCCATCACGAGAACGGGGGACACAACTCGGTTTTGGGGCATTTTGAGCGGGACATAGCTTGTGAAAGTTTAGTCTCCAAAGTTTCCAACAATGTGTAACACATGGAAATCTGATCATATTTGGAAAAAGATGTGGCAAGTTGAATTTAGGAACTGGAAATCTGTCAAAGAGAGGAATCGGCCTCTAAACTTTTGGGCTGTTCTCACCTCTCTGGGAGTGACAATAGGGCTCATTTACATCTCATTTAGAAAAGCCATGCCACTGTACAGCTTCTCCCTGTCGTGTCATGTGTGGGGTTTCAGAGTTCACTCACTCAAACGCACACAAACTGATCCACAATAGGCGTATGTGTAAAACTGCCTTTTTTGCGTGGCATTTGTTCACTAAAGGATGTGTCAACAACGCAAACCAAAGCAGCGGTGTCTCCTCCCCAAACAACAAAAGGAAACAGGAGACGAGCGTATTCTAACGTGGAAACAGAGACATCAGAGATCAACTCAAACGCCAAATCCACCATGATAAAAAGATACAATACTTACTGTTTGGTGCTTTAGTGTCCAGAAAACGGATGCGATGCATACCATTTTTTGCCATATAACAAACGACTTTTAGCTGTAGGTCAAGAAGTTTCTGGTTGATTGGAGAGTTTTGAAAGATGTATAGCTGACAGGCAGTCGGAGCTTTGGCTGTTGGATTTTTACCCATTTTATCAGTCTCAGCCATTTCTTCTCACCATCTCAACCACTTGAACCGCTCTTGCCATTCAGGGTTATAACATCTTCAAGCTTTTTTTTTTTTGCTCTGACATCGTCTTCAGATGTATGATGCTTTTCTGGATGTCCTGAGACTTACTTTAATGTATTGTGACTCTTACATGGCTAAGAAAGGTGGGCCAACTTCTTCTCGGTGCAACACATTTTATTTTGTGCACAAGCTGAATTATTGTGTGTTTTAACATACAATACGTCAATTACCACCAGAGTTTGCTGGATCTGATTTGCTCATATCATGTACTTTAATCACTATCAATCAGTTATGAATAGCCCTAAATACATGAAGTGTATTTATCTTGTTTTTACCATTACTGTAATAATCACATATAATTTTACCTGTATTGTATTACCACTCTTATAAAGCTCAAACCAATGTACTATGTGTGACAGTACAGACATTCCCGCCTTATGGGGCTGTCACACCTTGACGATTAAGCCAGCATTGTTAGCATAGCGTCTTCTCAATCTGCCAGCTCGACCAGCGGCACTTTTCCTGGTCGGCCTAGTCAAGGGGTAAGGGACAATATTTCACTATTTATAGCCATTAGGATTAGGATTTTATCAGATTTGTCACACACCAATACAGTCGGGTCCTCGTCAACAGCAGATTGTCCAGTAGAAGTGAAAAATGGCTCTCACAGCTAGCGTTAGCACATGTAGCATTTGGATTATATTAGCATTCTCTGTAAATTAAAGTAGTTATGGTAGGGATGGTTGACGCGACTCAGGCTGAAGTGTTTCATGTCCAATCCAATCCACTTTATTTGTATAGCACATTTAACCAACAAAGATGTTTCCAAAGTGCTGCACATGAGATCCTAAAAACAGGTACAATACTTACGTAACATCGTTTTTCAAAACCCTTCACTAGGGGTCTGTGTTGAACCTTGGTCGAACCACAGGGCTTTGCACACCTTTCTCCATTTTAGTGTAGAGCCGGGGTCCCTAACTGGTGGACCTGGGTCCAGATCTATCCATCCATCCATCCATCCATCCATCCATCCATCCATCCATCCATCCACCCATCCACCCATCCAACCACCCATCCATCCATCCATCCATCCATCCATCCATCCATCCACCCACCCACCCACCCACCCAACCACCCATCCAACCACCCACCCATCCAACCACCCACCCACCCACCCACCCATCCATCCATCCAACCATCCATCCATCCATCCATCCATCCATCCATCCATCCATCCATCCATCCATCCATCTTCTTCCAGGTCCGTTGCCGGGTTGTGGGGGCAGCTGTTGGAGCTGCCCAAATCACATTGCACCAGCCCCTTATGGCTCCTCCTGCAGTTGGTGGGTCCACGGGAAGACGGCCTCACGATTCAAACTGGGCCTATTGGTCTCTCATAAGGGGCTTCTGAACCGCTCTTTGTCTGACCCGTCACCTAGGACCTGTTTGCCCTGGGAGACCCTACAAGGGGCACGAAGCCCCCGACAACAGAGCTCCCAGGATCATTCCGGTGCTCAAACCCATCCACCACGTTACGTTGGCGGTTCCAGGAGGGTATACTTGATATCTAAGGCTGAATTTAAATTGATCCTAACAAATTAAATGACATTGAAATAAAATGGCAACATTATTGAGTCAATGATCAGCTCTGCAATGTAAATAGACAACCTGTGCTTATGCTCTTGAAATTGCTCTTGCTCTTTTGGTCATTGCTCTTGAAAATGTTAAAACATATGTCCGGACCCTGGACATATGTCGAAAGTTAAGAAAGAAATGTTTGCAGACCTCAAGCTGATTTAGTCGGGGACCCCTGTTGTAGAGTTTCAGTGCTGTGCATGAATAAATATACATAAATAATTGTTAATGCTGGTCACATGTGTTTCATAAAGATAGATTGGCAAAAAGAAGCCCTGAGTTAGAGGAAACATGTACATTTATATGATAGTTAGATGCTTTATTTATTTTTCTCATGCCACAGAACAATAACACATTCAGGAAAAGTCTATATATCAATGGCAAATACAATCAAACCGAATCTGGTTTTATTTCAATCAGACGTATCAATCACATGTGTGATTGTGTATGCGGCTGTAATGGCACTATACCACTAGATGTCACCGATCCACATTCACAACCTTATGACGCACCCAACAATGCGGCCGCGGAGTGCGTGTTTACAAACCTACCGTAATTACCTGTGGTGCCGTAGCCGACAATGACTGCTAGCCTCCCCCGATGCCGTCAACCACGGTTAGCCATTATCACCACGGGACCAGACGCCATAAAGCAGCAGTTGTTTACAGAATGAAGAAGCGGGCTAGTCAACAGTAGATTAGAATTGACTTTGAGGCTAGTAGACCAATTCTCTTTGCGAATCCTCACAGAGAGCAGGAAAAGTGGCGTTTAATTGAGTGTGTGACAATGTCTGTCCAGTGGGATGGAATTTAAATTGATGTTTTTGAGAGGTGCTGTGGTTTGAAACGCGATATCGATCAAAGGGAAGACAGCGAGCGCCCATGTGGAGTTCATGTGTGAAAACCTAGAGGCTCAAAATGGACACATCATCATTCAACTGTGACTTTTACTGTAAACAAACATTCACTGTAAACGTGATCCTCCCACGGCAGCAGGATTAACGTATGTTCAAAACAATACAAGCCACCGTTCAACTGCAAAGGTGTCATGATGAATGTGGTGCAAAACGGGTCCACAGATGACTTCAAAAGTAGGGAAACGCAGATAAGAGCGCTTCAGCAATAAAAGAAGAAACGACCAAAGTCCATAGGTACATTATGCAACTTTTTTAATGAAAAAAAAAAAGTTATTCTTTGGTGGTTAGCATAGCACCTTTACTTATCATGGCCTGTAGGACGCTCCAGGATCAATTGTTTTCTAGCTTTCTGGTAGGTTTACACTTCTGATTGAACCGTCTCCATGGTTTTGTGTACATTCCATTCAGAAAACCTACCAGCAAACAACAAAATAAAATCTGAAATAAAATTGATCCTGAAGCATCATGGGGGGCACCGAGGCGCTAAGCCAACCACCCATACAGCCACTGAAAGGTCAATTCCGCGCCAATATTATTTTACATAACAAGTTGTATAGTGCAGCTTTGAAGCCACCTTGATCCATTCCATCTTGCCGGACCGGAATGGTTGCATTCCAACATTGAATCGTTAGAAGCCCCACCTCAAAACAGTGCGCTAACTTTAGGCCCTATTCCACATAGCGCGACTTGACTGCGCTCACCACGATCTATGTGCACATAGTGTACAGATCGTCATTAAAAAATTTATGAGCCGCAATGACGACAAATGTGGACAAATGTGGCCTTCTGGTGGGGGTTATGGAATTATTCAGAGGTGCCAAGGCTAATTAAACGGTAATGCATCAGCTAAAACATGAACTATGAAGGTAAGCAACATGCTAGCACCAGCTAAAGTTGCGCAAACAGCGGCTTAATGCTAGTATAGGCAAAATCCCCTTTCAGAACCGCGGTATGATGTTGTGAAATATTAAAGCACATCACTGCATGTTGCAATTATCCTAAAAAACAAGCAAACATAATAACAATGCACGCTCCAGCTGCTAATTTAAAGTGAGTCTCACCCGTTTTAATGCATCATGAACATGAGCAATCAAACTCTTTGAATCTTTGTTTTTCTGTAAACCCCCAAAATCTGCTCTCACAGGGTGAGTTTGGTCCATTTTTTAATTTGACATTAACACTGTGAGAGAAAACTAGCTAAAAGCTCACTGTGTGAAAAATGTGTTTATACATGCCATGTCATGCCATAATTGCTTTAGAGCTTTTTTGTTTAATGTGTTGAGACTTGACTGTGATTGGCTTAAGTTAGGCGATTCATTCAGCTTAAAATACCCGGCTTAAAGTCATTACAGATGGATATTACAGGGCTAATGTTCTTTGCGATGTAATGTCAATCGAGCTTTGGTCGGGCTAGACCTGTACACTGACTGTGCTATTTGTTTGTTGATTATAGCGTAGGAGATTTGAAAGCACGGCCACAGTGTTTTTTATCTTTTTCTTCTATACTCTCCATCTGGTATTGCACTCTGGGCCCAAGTATCGATCCCAAGAGCGATGACTCCCTCTGCTCTGCCACCTCTGCGTATCTGGCCACTGTATCTCCCAGGGACTTCCCACACCATTCCCCCAGCATCCTGCGCCACAGCGGGGGCAAGATGGAGCACGCATCCCCCCTTCCGTGGCACTGGCACTTAGTCTCTGTCAGCTACCCCCAGGCCGCATATCCGCCAGCTCAATTAATCACTCGCCCACCTTTGGAGAGACGACACTCTGGCCCGCGTTTAAACATACCTGCTCGCCATCTGCGAAAGCCCGGGCTACCTGGAGAGGGGGCAAGTGGAACAGGTTGGCACAGGTTGGCTTGGAGTGGCAGGTGGCAGCCGTCGGGGCAAGGTGGCGTTAATGCCGACTTTTGGAGACCATTTCCTTTGAGGCAGATCCAAGCCACTGCCGCAGCGTGGCGCCCGGGAAGCACGCGGGACTCCCGACTGATGAGCTTTCTAATTCAATCTGTTCCGAAGCGGCGGGAGGCAGCGTTCGAGCCAAGAGGCAAACATATCATTCTGGTCTATCCGGTCAGCAAGGAAATGTTTGGTTTGTTTTGGCCTTTGTGAAAGACATACATGGAATTGGAAATCGGCAATTACAGTCTGTCGTCCTGAAGATCTGAAACGCTTCAGCTTGGAACTCCTGAGCAAAATCAATGTGTCATGATCTGGGCCAAAGTCATACACATTTAAAATTCAGACCATTGCTGTCAAGTCTGCTGTTTTGGTCGTGAAGCTAATGTATTTTACCCCACTTTCCTGCCGTCCTCCCATAAATCTCCCGTATTACAACAAAGGTTAGCAAGGTTAGCAGCTGCCAAGGCTCCCGTTTTGGCCGTGAAACTACCGTATTTTATTTTTCAAATCCGAAACTTGACAGGTATGGTCCGGATAGTGTCGCCGGGCTTGTCCTGATCACTCCAGTCCTCAAAAATGCCTTTCCCTCAGAGCAGTTGTAATCAATTATCTTTCTTGTCGTAGAGTACATTTCTTTTGCCACCATAGACCTATATTTGTAATTGCAGCATTCGTGGAAGAAAAGCTACTACTAAGGCACACCTCACATCTAAAAAACATTTAAATAACATTTCGTAAGGTATCGATTAGGAGGATCAAACACTAAAACGCAAACAAGTTGGCAGAGAATTGTTGAAACAAATCTGTTTATTTAATGTGTCACTATTCACTATTGCTGGGTTGCAGGTGACATCACAGCGTTCTAAAGGCCAATGCTATTGTATGGAGGAAAAATTATTTTGTTTTTGAGGAAATTTTTGGTCTTGTACAGAGAGATCATGGACCCAGTGACTGATATTAATGATCATTTTTCTAATTCATACATTTTCTTTTGAGCTGCAACCCAGCAATTGCTGGGTTGCAGGTTCTAGAATGTGATGATGTCATCGGGCCCAGCGGGGGGCAGGAGCCAGTTTTTCCTATTAACAGCATTACACTTTCACAAGTCGTAGCTCAAAAGAAAATGTATGAATTAGAAAAATGATCATTAATATCAGTCACTGGGTCCATGATCTCTCTGTACAAGACCAAAAACTTCTTCAAAAACAAAATAATTTTTCCTCCATACAATAGCATTGGCCTTTAGAACGCTGTGATGTCACCTGCAACCCAGCAATTGCTTTTTTGAAATGGTCACATTTATGTAGCGCTGTTCCTTCCACATTAGGCACTCAAAGCCCTTTACATCCAGGAACCACTTGTTTAGCGCGAAGAGATGCACACCTCCAACCACCAGCCACTTGTTGATAGGTCGACCCGCTCTACTGTCGTCAAGTGGTTCCAACAGCTACTGCTACGTTGTGTAGCAGCTGTTGGGCGAGGGGATATGGGATTTGGCAAAATTTTCGCACTTGCCTAGTAATAAGACATTTGGTCGCGTTCAACTCTTCAAATTTTCTTCCTTAATAGTCATTGTTAGAGGATAGCATCAAATCGCTATTCATCATACTGTGTCATTATGTGCAGTCGTCCTATCTCATCATCATCGTCATAGCCTTGACTGTGGTGCTCAGACGCCTACTCTCAGACACTGAATGTTTGCTTGCGTATCAGTATGACGCTCAGAGAGGGTATTTAGACTGGGACATCCAGACAATACTTGGCACAACATGGACATTTATAAACAAAACAAATGAGCAATGCATTCAGGTTGATTTTTTTTTAATTAATTTATGAAACCCTTGAAATAGCTGTTCATCTTTGATGTTGTCCAACGAGAGGGCGCCCCAGACACTGTTTGACATAGCTTGGTGCCAAACCATGTCCGGTGCGCCCTCCCCACAGCTCTATCCCAGGTGTGAGATAAGAATATGCTTTGTATCACACACCTCCATCCATCCACCATCCATCCATCCATCCATCCATCCACCATCCATCCATCCATCCATCCATCCATCCATCCATTTTCTTCCACCTGTCCGTTTCCGGGTCGTGGGGGCAGCTGTTGGAGCTGCCCAAATCACATTGCACCAGCCCCTCTGGCTCCTCCTGCAGGTGGTGGGTCCACAGAAGGACGGCCTCACAATTCTAACCGGGCCTGTTGGTCTCTCATAAGGGGCTTCTGAACTCTTTGTCTGAACCGTCAGCTAGGACCTGTTTGCCAGTTTGCCAGTTTGCCGTGGGAGACCCTACCAGGGACATGAAGTCCCCGACAACAGAGCTCCAGGATCATTCGGGCGGTCAAACCCCTCCACCACGGTTCCAGGAGGGGGTCGCACACTCTTTTTAAATGTAAATAAATCGTTTTGTTTTACTTTTAAGACTGAAGATAGGCCTCATCTGAAAGCTAGGACCTACAAGTGATCTAAATTCTAGATTCCCCACGTTGTCATCCTCATTTACGTCTTGTTTTTGTCGCTATGTTGGCGTTTTTTTTTTTACAAGAAGCTTTTAGATTTGGGAAAAGTCGAACCGGAGAAAACGCACTTGATTGAGGCGGGGGTCAAGAGGTTGAATGAACTATCATGGCTTTAGAAAACAACTGTAAATAGAGAATGTTGATGCAGGAAGAGTGACAGATAATACCTTTAATGTGCGAACCGGAGCGGGTGGAGTCAGACCTTTATTTGGAGCCTCTGCTATCGACAGGGACAAAGGCCGTGTTTATTCATGTCCGAAAATAGGATTAGGAAATAATAGCATGATCTCCGGCTCTCCGTCAAGCTTTTGCGTCACGGTGATCAAACAAATCTATAATATCGTGCTGACAATGAAAGTGAAACGCATTCAGCCGGCGTCGATAAAGCGCTTGGTCGGACCAGGACTCGCTCAAGGCACGTACTGACAATAAAGAGGAGCTTTGTAGGTTATGTGTTACTACATCACAAAGACCTCAAAACAAACAGCGGTCTGAAATGTACTCTCAAAGATCATCAGTGAAACGGAGCATTTAGAGGAGGAAATGCGTTTAAAGCTACCGAAGGTCAAAGCGAAGCGGTGACATCTCCAACTGCCCAGTGATCAAAACCACTTTCATAAAACCTGGATAGGGCTTGTTTTAATCACAGATCGATACATCAAAAGGGGCGAGGAAAAGGCAGCGGTTTTCAGCCGTGAGGTCGAAGGTCATTGGAATTGCACCGGCCAGATGAAAGAGAAACGGTTTTGAAGTCATTTCCCTCAGAAGGAGCAGAGCGTCAGATGTAGAGTGTTTGCTGGAGTACTGCTGCCATCTAGTGGGCTGTCTAAGCAGAGCAGTGTTGTGGTGAAAAGACAGGACTGGGGAGCTTTAAGGTTTGTGGTTTAAAGCGTAGATTACAGGCATACATAAAGGTTTTCAGTCTTGTATCATTCTATGTGAAAACGAGGCGTTTCATGTGTAAAAAATGGTCGGGATCTCCTGTTTTGTTGCAACGAAATGTGAATAATGGACAGAACCTGGTGTAATTTCGCCTTGTTCTTTTAGGCGTATACAAGAGCTCAATAAACCAGGCTGAGAAACAATTGTTTACCTTTTCAAAATGATATTAATGTAAAATAAAACTGCCGCTTTACCCAAATCTTAAAGCTTCATGACTGGAGAGGGATGAATAATGCCTTATTTGAAAGCTAAGACCTGCAAAAGTGATTTGTTTTTCCTCATATTTTCGAAGCGGTTTTGTAGCGCTTTCGTCTCCTTTTTTGGCACGTTTTTGTCGCATTTTTGTTGTGTTTTCGCTACGATTTTGCCACGTTTTCAGTTTGAGTTTTCATCCTCGTTTTGGTCGCTATTGTGATGCTTTTTTTTTTTTTTTACCTCCTCACCTCCACCTGAACTGAGCACATTTTCTCAAGGGTGGCTTTACCCAAATTTAGCTTCTTGAAAAAAAAAGCGTCAATATAGCGTGACAAAAAAGTGACAAAACAACAAAAGAGCAACAAAAATGTGACAAACACAACAAAAAAGTCACAATCTGTTTTCTTTCAAATGAGGCATTACACCCAAACTATTTTATAAATGATAGATGAACAGCCGGACAGTTAGAGTTAGGCGTCCCTTAATCCCTTAACCCCCACAGGGAGTTAAGTCCCTGTGGGTGTAATACAAGTGTTTATGGGATGATTGGAGGGTCTTTCATCTCCCCCTGGTGTCTCTGGACAGAAAACCATGTTTGCAACTTGACTGCCACCGGTGCGGAGAAAGCAATACACACTAATGTAATCACGAAGAAGAAGCTAACATGCTAACGGGCAAAGCTAACTGCGGGCTAACGTCACTTTAAACAGTATTTACAGCCAAGTTTGAGTGAAAAAAAAAACATTTCCATTGTATAATTGGATGCACAGTAACCCTCTCTCCCTTCGCCTTTCCTGTCAGCGTAGTATTTACTCTCCAAGACAATTAATAAGTTAAAAAATCGTAACTTGCTACTACACCTGCAGTTGCGCTTATGGCCTCTAAGCGGAAGAGTTACTTAGTACTGCTTTAATCAAGGATGAATATTTGCAGACCACCCAGATTCTATTTCTAACTGTAGGTATCTGAGTAAAAAATGCCTTTAATGTTTGTGTATATAACTGTTTGCTGTGTAACTTGTCCTGTGTTGTCCTGTATATGGTTCAGTGTTAAATGCTTTGCTCTACCCCAACCTGACACGCCCCTCGAGAAAGTGGTCTTATATCAAAACAAATCACTGGACCAAGGTTTTAATCTATCTTTATGTGCAATACTCTGGCTCCCTCTGGTGGTCACAAGCAGGAAAGTATAAGGCAATAACATAAAAAGCTCCCTACTACCAGAATACTTCCTTCACAAATGTGTCATGATGAAAAGGTTTGGGAGGATAGGCTCAAAAACAAACACTTTCTTCTAGCAATGTGCAGTGAATCAAAGTATTGACCAGTAAAAACAATGTGACACAAAGATCTGGATTAGAAACTTGATTATGTTCTGTTTGTGTTTTTCTTTTTTTTCTTTTTTGGTGCAACAAAGGAGAACTTTATTACAGTTTTTCCCAGTCGCTTTGGGGCCTTTTTCAGAAACTGACATGTTCAAACTGCATAGTGTGTTGTATTCCCCAATGCACTTGCAGAATCACATCACCTGCTCAGAAATGCTCAGCAAATGAATCAAAGTTAAGTATTTGTGTCTTTTCAACATTGTTGAACAAAACATTTAGATATTTTCCGAGAATGCACTTTCATCAAATGAGATTTGAGATAGAAACCTTGCTGCAAGATAGAACTTGGACATGACAGTCTTGGTGTTAATCAAGTGTTAATTGATATTCACACATCATTTATTGTGTAACGTGTACTACAGAAAATATAGCCGCAAAGCAGCGATTATCGGCCCTCGCTGACCGCCCTGCCCAAAGCACCCCTTGCCCTTTTGTCTCCCTCAGTATTAGATCACGGTATTGTTGTTGGTTTTTGATTGAGTTATTCTTTTAGCAGGGGGCGCTGATACGCCCTCTCAGAAATGAAACTTTAGAATTTCAAAGTATTTTTAAATTTTAAATTTGCAAATAGTCATAAGTTGTGTCGGATCAGGTTTGAATTTCGGACCAAAATGTGTGAGTTTTTGTCAATGTTCACTGGGTGAATATTGCAACAGCGTGTCAGAAAGAAGAAGAAGATATTTCATGGCTACCTTGAACTATATATTTTCGAAAAGTGCTCGTGCATTCCTACCTCATGGCAGGGGGTTCAGGTTTACTTACCAAGTTGATTCTTGCATAATATATATGTACACGGGAGGGGCACGACGAGAGAAGTTTGAGAGGAGGGGAGCGCTTCGTGCTCCATTTGTCAGCGTTGCTTCGCACACGGCTGTCCAATCCAGTGTTTGTTTTCCGATACATGTGCGTGCACGACAAGAGGAGTGTGTTAGTGTATGTTTGAGAGGAGGTGAGCGTTTTGTGCTCGTTTTGTGCGCTCCGCACACTCTATGAGATTTTAAGAGCCACTTCGCCAGCTCTGATGGCGCTCGGGCCTAAATAGTATATGTAGAGTCTACATTTACAGTGACATCAAGTTACTTGAAAGATTCCGTTTTGTTCGCCTTCTCACAGCTGACATGCAGCGGAGGGTGACTCTAATTCATAAACAAAGCGACAACATGGACAGACTGGATATACCCTACCTTCATTAGCGACAGGCCTGAATGCAAGGTTTTGTTTGGTGTTTTTTAAATCAAGGCAAGTCAATGCAGTTATTTCTTTAAAGAGGGGGTATTATGCTTTTTTCAATCACATAGCACCAGTCTATATCACACTACAATGATGACGAAACCTTCTGTTGGTCTGTAAAAGAATAACTGCCTTGTATAAAATTGCTCTCTCAAAATGGCTGTAGCGAATGTCTTGAAATAGGCCTCTGTCTCTTTAAGAACCTCTGAGCCTTTCCGACACGCCCCCTCCACACGCTGTCTGTGGCATCAGTGGGGAGGGGGTCCTGCTGAGGAGCAGTGGTTGGTTACTCGGCTGGTGACGAAAGCTCGGAGGCGTCTCCAGGAGGTGGGGGCGTTCCTAGGAGGACTCAGGCAAACCTACACCTAAAATGGCTGCCATCAGAGTTTTTACAGATCACTCAAAAATACATGAATGCCAAGGCAACACTTCAGGCATGTTTTTAATGAGGGAATGACATAATAACATCATGTAAAGCTTGAAAAAGTTGATTTTGCATAATACCCCCCTTTAATACTTTTTAAAATTATGTTTAAATCAACTAGCGCAGAGGTCACCAACCTTTTTTCAGCCGAGGGCTAGCATTAAGCATTAAGTTGGTCGAGAGCTATCAGTTAAAAACAAATCCTAAAGACTTAAACATAACTGTTTACTTATAGCATATTGACCCCATATTATATCAACATAGCTTTATTTTGAACTGACATCCTGGTTATATGTGGCCGACACCATACTGGTGCAGCTGTATCAATCACCAGTTACTGTACATTTAATGGATGTCTTGACTTGGCATCAATATGGCAAGCTCCAGCAGCAGCCGTTAAGCACGTGTTTGAAAGAGATCGATCAATGTATCAACTTTACAACGCGTTGGTGTGGGTCCTATTGGCATTTAGGTGCGCACAATGATAGTGATGACTTCACGTGGCTCTCAGCAAATGCAAGTTTTTTTTCAGGATATTTTTAAATGGTCTACAGGTCAGTTGCACATTTTCTGAAAGATAATTTAAATCAAATACGCTATGTTTTATCGCGCTGTCCCTCTGTTTCTCAGTGTTTCTCCATCTCTCAAGTCCACTCTGGTGTTAGCGCGGTGCCTGCCTCTTACACCCCCCACACACACACACACACACACACACACACACACACACACACACACACACACACACACACACACACACACACACACGCACACACACCTCAGACCGGACCATCTGCTCTCACCAGTGCAGAGCTGGCAGCCTGCGGGCCTCACCACATCAATGACTTTCTCTGACTCACTGTGGTCCAGAGAATTGCTAAGGCTAAAGGGCGCAAAGGTTGTTAAAACTGGTGTCAAACGGATGCAAAATTTCAGTAGCAATACCACTAGCTATCAATCAAGAAAGAAACAATACAGTCGCTGATCTGAAGGTTGTTCTGAAGGTTTAATGCCAGTGGCAATTCAGTGTGTCTTTGGGCACAACAGTCCTCCTGTTTGAAGGACTTGGTGTGCTGTAGTGGTTGTAATTGCATGTTCGAGCTTCTGGAACAAATAGCTGAACCAATGCTTATCTCGAACTCAATGATAAAATTATTATAAATTAGAAATGAACAATCTACAATTCAATCTGGCATCTAATTTTGAAATGAACTAAATTCGTGCGGAAAGAACATGAAGCCAAGGCAATAGGCAAATAGTGATAGACCAAGCACACACCCCTGAGGAACACCCATGGGTACGTATTATTTTACTTTTATGTTGTCGACCTTGTTTGAAGCATGAGTTGACAAGCAATAACCTGACAGTCCGAATGATTGGGTTCAAGTCACCTGGAAAACAAAAGATGAAGCAAAGTTTAGGTACAACAGCAGACCGGATTGGCTGAAGCTCTAGTCAATGCAAACTATGCAACGATTGGCCACGATAGGTTGAAGGCTTTAATGAATTTGTGGTAAGTTCTGCCTGTGTTCAGAGTCAGAAGAATGTTTTCTCAAACAATGATTAATCGAACGACCATCCAAACCTCACAGCTTTCATAATATTTCCAAATAGTTGGACAAAGCTCTGCAAATGAATGGGCTTGTAATGGCATCAGCCATGGGATCCTGAACCCGGTAATGTCTCATCATTTGGTGTGAACTAATTGGTTTCAAGTCAATTTAATACATGAGATTATTATCCAATTAGATTAAGTGCTTTAACAAAAGACTGGTGTCAAGGTGATCTATCAAGGGGGCAAGTATAACTGTAGCACACCAACACAACATTTGGAAAAGGACACTTTCCCTTCTCTTAGAGTCTATAGTAAAACAATGAGGCCACAGTGCATGTTCGTTACAGTGGCTGATGATGATGTTTGTGATGTTTCTGTGTGAACAGAGCAGTCCCACGCTCCGGCTCGCTCTCTCTCCACATGTGCAGTCCTTGTTTTGAAGTGCGTTTTGTATTCACTTCAGTCACTAAAGCTTTGAGCAGCGTGACACTTATGATGGATGAGGCCAGCATTCCCACGCATCAAACGGGACTGCGGTTCAAAAGACCCGCATGCCAATATAGGGCACATAACCCACATCTCATTCAACACCGAGAGCTGTGTTTGTTTTGTTATTAGGCCCAGAGCGTCATGTGCGAGTCCCACGCTACGTTACTGTATCAGTAAATATTATCCCTTTGTATGAGTGTGCTGAGTCTTAGTGAGCACCAGACACATGGAGATATGCATCAAGCAGTTTGAGGCCTCACAACAACAAGGTAGTGACATATTTCTGAATACTTCAAGGTTCAAGGTTCAACTTTATTAATGTCCCGAAGGAAATTATTATGCAGCAGGAGTCCACACACAATAAAGCAAAACAACAATTAAAACACAGTGAGACAACAATTGTGCTTGGGACAAAGATCACACAGTCACAGCATCATCAGTCACACAATAAGAATAAGATCACGTAAAGGCTAATTTGCAGCAGCTTCACTGAGCAACATATGATCGTTTACTTTCGCGACAGCCTCTGGAATAAAAGAGGCCCTGGCCCGACGAGTTCGAGTACAGGGCATTCTTAGCCTGCGTCCGGAGGGGAGTAAGTTAAACTCCTTAAAAAGCGGATGGTCCGGACACTCCATTATCTGTTGGGCTTTACGTACAACCCTTTGGCTGTAAAGGTCATGCAGCTGAGTCTGCTGTGCACCAATGATTTTCCCTGCTACTCTGACCAACTTCATCAAACAATTTTTGTTGGTCACAGAAAGAGCCCCAAACCAAGAAACAAAACAAAATGTTAAAACTGACTCAATAAAAGACTGGTAAAAGATCGTCATGAGGACATTACAAACTCTAAATGAATTCATTTTTCTTAAAAAGAAGAGTCTTTGCTGCACCTTTCTGCAGATGGCGTCAGTGTTAGACTCAAAGCGCAAGTCCTTGTCAATAATAGTCCCTGTTCCCACAGATGAGGTAGTTCATACAAGTTTAGTTTAGAGACTGAACTAAAGTATATAGAGAATCTTGTCAAACCAGTGGACTTGGTTCTCTGTACACAGGTCGCCTTATCCAACGGGCCAGCAGGGGATGGAGCCCAGAGGCCTATGGAGTTAGAGGGCCTCCCACAAACAGTAGCACCTAAAGACAGCGCAAACTCCTCTCGTCACTCTGTGCCGTCCCCCCCTTCTCTATTGCTGTGTGAGTGGGCATGTTCCAAATAATGCTAAGTGTTTTACTGAGAGGCTTTTGTGACTGTCTGTACTGTGAGAGCTTTGGTGGACAGCAACAGGCAGGAGAGTTTTCCATACGACACCTTTTCTACCGGCCAATCCCATTGTCTGCACTGGTTTGTGCAAACCAAATTTTCCCCATGGTACCCGGGTCGGTTTAATTCGGTTGATAATGGCTCAAGAAAAATGTACAATGCGTTTTGTATATACACAATAATACATAATTCTAACAGACTAACAGAGATCCAGGACTGGTTTAGCCCATGTCAGTTTGCCCCACCGGCAGATCCATTTGGATTAAAGTGATAGCCTGTAAGATTGCAAAGTGAGGAGAGAGTGAGAGTAAACAATTAACGTCCTCGCTTCCGAAGTGGACCAGAGAGCCACTCCTAGTTTGCAAATTGAGGAGAGCGAGAATAAACTTTCAAAAGTAAATGATAAAGCTCCTTTCCCAATTGGACATGTCAGGCAGGTTCACAGGAGAGCTTGTCTCATTGGTTTAAGTGATAGCCCTGGGATTCTGATCAGTCGCTTAAATCAGCAAAGGGAGGGACTTTTGTAAAAAATATTGTTTTTTAATGTCACTTACATTACATACAATTTTAAACCCAGGCGGTCAAATATGCAGAATATGTTCAATTTGTAAAATATTTCAACTTACAGACTATCACATTATCACTGACTGCTGAGCCTATACTGGAGATAAACGTATTGTTTTTATGTGTTTCTTTTCTTTTAATATGGACCATCGTTCTAGTGCCAGTGGTTTGCATAAAATGACATTGGGTGACCAACTGTATGTATAGCTATGTATGTAGAAAATAGTAACAGATAATAGTTCTTCTTCTTCTTCTTCTTCTTCTTCTTCTTCTTCTTCTTCTTCTTCTTCTTCTTCTTCTTCTTCAGCTAAGTGGGTACTTGGGTGCTGTTGATGACCCAGTCACCCACTGCACCTGAACAATGGGCCTCATTGGAACTGGGGCAACTTGTCAACGGTCCCTTGACCATTGAACAAGGGTCTGACTATAGCTCCATTCTTCCGGACACAGTAAGGGAATGTGGCAGGCTTCAGAAGTTCCTTGCTCTAATGAACTTTCCATTGAAGTGTTTTTTCCCCTCTCTTTAAAGGCACTATTCGTGATTTTATTTTTAGTAATAAACAACATTGGTTAAATATTGTTGGGGGTTGGGGTTGACCCTGCATGTTGTGAAACGCACCTACAAAGGAAGGACTGGGATGTTACAGATACATGAAGTTATTTTTTTCCTTTCGCTGTTTTCCTTTTCGCCCTGAATGAACTTCGTTGCCTGCACTGAACGCTATGGGTCGCCCTCATTACAACATTATAAAGAGCCTACAGTCTAAAATCGAGGTGGAGGGCAGGTACGAATTCCATGGCGTAGCTATGGCAACTGTCACAATGCGGATTTCCAGTCTTTATTTTTGCTAATTTCTCTGTAGTTCCTGGGCCAATTCACAGGAAACAAAAACTGTCAACAAAGTTCAAAGTCATCTCTTTCAGCACGTATGAACTTTGGTATGAACTTTGGTCATGAAGGCGTCCGAAAGTGGTGACAAAATTCAACAATGTGTGTGGCGTGAACGCAACCTATACTTGCAATGCGTGTAGAAGATGCTGCATTTGCCTAACAAAAACCCAAGTCAAGTCAGGACACTGTCACAACAAGGGCATTGAGAAACATCCAGCCGCAACAACGAAAAACCCGGCTGACCTCGAAGAGTGGTCATTTTGTCACAAAACGAGGCTTAATGTCACCAGAGGGGAGATGGAGTCAGTAAATCTGTTTGAATGCCTCTCGTGATGTGTTCAGGGTAATTGGCGGATCTGCATGTTGTGACTGTGTACTTCGCACCCAACTGTCACCACATTACCCAAGCTAACAAACCAATCACTTAAACACTCGCTGCATGGTGATTGTTGTGTTTTGTTTGCAAAGCCGTTGGGTTTTTGCAAGGCTTACAAGAACAGCTTGAAAGACATCATGGGGAGAAGGAGAACAAGTTAAGCACAGGAGGAAAACAAAAAAAGAAAATCAGAGCTCAATTAGTTGCATGGAAGCCATCGTCTCCCGCAAGAAACTCAAAAGCTACCCGCTTTCCATCCCTATTTAAGTCGCTCCCCAAAGACTTATCACATCTTTACATACGCTTGATGAATCTGGATATATATGCTTACAGAATCAAAGTTTTCACCTTAGCTGAATCATCTTAGTGACTGACTTGTGTTCTCTGTCTATTTCCCAGAGTTTCCCAAATACCCTCAGAGCATATGTCGCTCTTTGTCAAATAGTTACAGCCTTTTCACACGAGCTTCCACATGATGGCATTGTGAATAATCCTACGTGTCCTTCATGCCATTCTTCCTTTGTATGAACTCAAAACATGCGCTGACTCCAAACATCTTTCATCTTTCCTTCCCTTCCCGGTCTTTTATTCAGAACAGCCCGTCCCTCTCTTCCCCGTCATTTCTATATCTGTCTGATGAACTCTTTTGTGCAGCGTCTAATCCTCTTCTGTGTGCCATAATCTCTTCTATTGGGATCCCAGGGGCTGAGGGCCTTTTGACGGCCTTCGGATAACTCCGCCATGACACTGCATTGAGTTCATGTTGAAAGATGTGCCTGTTTTGTGGACATTTTCCTTTGTTATTCATTTGGGGACACAAAGGCTTTATTTGTGGCATCAAAGACAAAAATCTCAAGAACGTTCCAATTCCATTCTTCCAAAAGAGGGTTAACTGCACTCTTTTAGAGTTTTATAAAAAAGTACTGCAATCACAAGTCATCCAGGGTTACCTTCAAATGCATGAATATAAGTGTTCCTCTTACACTGAAGCTCACAACTAGAATTCAGTCACTGAGTTTTAGGCAATGAAGGCCTTGCTCTTAGTGTGGCAGATTGTTAACATGGAACTCAAGAGTGTCAATAAGTGGTTCAAACAAAACAAACTATCTCTAAGTCTGGGTAAAAGCAAAATGATGTGTGGCAATTGTCTGTAATTCCAATGCTCAGGAAGCAATTCAGATCAAGGGTGTTGTAATAGAGCAGGTGCATCAAATCAAATTCCTTGGAGTTTTTATTGGCGATTGCATTACTTACTAATATATAACCACTAAAATATCAAGAAGCATTGCAGTAATAGCAAAAGCAAAGCACATTTTAAACAGCAAAGCTCTACATACCTTATACTGTTCTCTTATACTGCCCTATTGAAATGATTGCACTGTGGTTTGGGAAGAGTACTTATAAAAGCACAATAAAACCAATAGTAATGCTGCAAAAAAGAGCTTTGCTGAGTTCCAAACAGTACAGATGTTGTACAAGGCAATGTATAAATTGTTACAAAGTCAAATACAAAGAAGGTTCCAACACAGAACATCAGCTTCAAAATCAGCTGTTAGGGCAGCTGGTGGGGGTTTGGTGATGGGGAGCTAATGCCCTCTTCAACTGGCCCACTCTACACCCTGGTTTTTTAACGCACTACACTATGCAGGGCTTACATATTATATAATTCATTGTATATATATTAAAAAAAGGAAGCAAGCAAAATTGTACACAAATTAAGACTATATGGAAATGACAACTGGGAAGTAGCAAGATCATGGATAATATGTATATTAATGTGCCTTTTAATACAAAACTAGTGACTTTTGGGAATGTTAACTATGTGTGGCTTTGAGAAGTAAGCCAGCTACTAACAGCGGCCAGGTCCACTGCTGTTTACACAAAATCAAGATCTCTATAAACTTAAACTCATCCATGAATGTAGTCAGCGCATCACTTCTTATTTGAGAAAGACCCTATTCATATTTTCGGTTTCATGGCTAGATAGAGTAACGCTGAGTGTGTGGAGTAAACTAAACAATGCGATCACATGCACTGCGGCGATACGTTGCAATGTCAGCCTTTTCCACTCGTGTGTATGAGCCCGTTGCAAAAGCAACAAAAGCAGAAGCTCAGGAGCCCTGGTTAAACTTTTGACTTCAGTAATATCTGAAGTCTGTATCCCTCTCAGGCGAGGCTGAGAGAGCTAGGGTCTGGGAGAAGCACTAAGGATGTTGACTGTTAATGAAGTGATAGGCCTACGTACATGAAACTAATGCCAGCTTTAAAAGTGTGTGTGTTGTTAATAAACAATGGCTCCACCACCTCGAAAAATCCACTTTGATTCCTGAAGACAACAACACAGAACACTATCAGGAGCTGTAGAAAAGCTCATTTAACAAGCCATGAATCCAAATCTCTCCTAAATTTAAACTGTATATGTAAACATGAAGAGCCAAAAGAGCCGGCTCTTTTTGGTGAGCCGATCCAAATGATCCGCTTCACCAAAAGGAGCCGAAAATCCCATCACTATCCAGTAGCCGGCTACTGCACTCTGCACACGGGAGGACCCCGACAAAGAAAACAAGGGTGTGGTTTTATGCTTTTTGGGGATCATCGCCATCTGCTGACCATTCTGCTAAACACCAACATAATGCTTTCAAACTAAAATCCATGACGACACCAGTGTTGGGTAACGTTACTTTTAAAAGTAACTGGTCAAGTTAGCTCGTTTTTCTTCAACAGTGGAAGAAATGAGACGAGGGAGGGATCAGGACCAAAACTAACCACGTTACTGATTTGAAGAACAAACTAGTAGATTACCTAATGCAAAACTAACTTGTTATTTTACTCTGAGGACTCTAACGCGTTACTAAGTAGCGCCCCAACACTGAATGCCACACTAGTATGAAAGAACCACTGACTGGCTAAAACAGCACACCCACACCTGTCCTGAGTAAGCTGATGGAGTGGCCTACGTTTAAACAGATTACATTTTTTTTTTTTAAAGAACAAGTTGGCTATTCAGTGTAACGTCCTAGTTTTCCCATTCAACTTAGTTTGTGCCTCACTACTTTCACTCTGAAGTTTGTTTGTGGACATCTGCCGTAGACAAGCCTGACCTCTCCCGTGTTTCCGTGTCTCATTTCCCTTCTCTGTTGGAGCGGTCCAGGACAGCTTTGCGAACCCCATTAGTTTTCCAATTACCCCGGCGTCATCTGCCGAGCGTCCTGCTGGTTACCGGGGGCGACCGTTGACACGAGCGCTCATCTCCGCTCTGATTAGTCCGACTGGCGACAGGTGTACTTCCACTTCGACAGGCCAGGTAACGTAATCCGACACTCAGCGACGGTCTCTAGCAAGGTCGACAACTTATTTCACCTAAAGATGTTGAATTAATTGGGCTTATTTATCTATAAACAATGGTTAAGATTAAGAGTCAAGTGTTGATCAAGTTTGACATTCTTAGGTACATAGACGATAGCATTAATCCAGCTAATTTTCCAGTTTACGTGAAAATATAGCAGGATGAAAGCCAGCTGCTAGTTGGGGGTATAGTCCAAATAAGTCATTTTGTTCCATTGCATAAAAGCTCTTACCAACAGTGTTTCAACAGTTGTATCAGATGACCTTTAAGTCCATCAGATAGGCAGGTGAAGCATCCATATTTTGGAGTCCTAGAGAGTGCCTTTAATCTCAGAGTGTGTGTTTCTTTTTTTTTTTTTCAAAAATAAATAAAGTAAAAAACTCAAAATCTACTGTTCCAAATTATTGTGCAACTCATCGTTTCAATACATTTTAAAACTTGCACTTAACATATGTTGAATTTGCAGCATTAGGAGGTCATACTTACTGCAATCTAAAGCTATTTCAATAATAAAAAAATCTTAACAGGTCAAGTCATATTTTAACATAGGAGCCCTTCTGTGATAGCAGCTTAAAAAATCTGAAATCCATTAAACGTGTGAGTTTTTGGAGAATTTCTACTTGGATTTATTTTGCAAGATGTCAGAATATCCTCCCAGAGCTGCTGTTTGGATGAAAACTGCCTCCCACCCTCATAGATGTTTTGGTTGTTGATGCTCCAAAGGTTCTCAATAGGGTTGAGGTCAGGGGAGGAGGGGGTCCACATCATGAGTTTCTCTCCTTTTATGCCCATAGCAGCCAGTGATGCAGAGGTTTTCTTTACAGCAGGACATGGTGCGTTGTCATGCATGAAGATGATTTTGTTTGGGAAAACACAGCTCTTCTTTTTGTACCATAGAAGAAAGTGCTCCCTCAGAAACTCCACATATTTTTCAGAGGTCATTTTCACACCTTCAGGGAGCCTAAAGCGGCCGACCAATTAACAGTTTAGGGGAGGCCGGATAGAAGGATAATGCACAACTGCAGCCTCTGGAGGGTCCTACACCTTGATGTTCGGGAGACTCCAGAGGCACCAGCAGCTTCAAATACCTGCTTGCTGTTTTGTAGCAGCTGTTCTCTTACTCTGATGTATTTGCCTGGCTGAAACCGTCCTTATTGTGCCTTTATCTGCACAAACCCGAGTGTGCTCTGAATCAGTCACATATCTCTTATCAGTACGATGATTAAGCTAAGGTTTTCATACCTAGACAAAGGCATTCAACTATTTCACGCTTTTCATCAGCAGAGAGATCATTTTTCTTTCCCATATTGCTTGAAAATGGTGGTCTGCTGAATATAGTGGAATGTCCTTTTTCAGTAGTTTTTCCCTGAACTGGTCTCTGAGATTTATGTCAGTGCCCCGAGACAGAATACCATTCATAAGTTTCATTGAAAACCTTTTCCCTTTTTGACACAAAAATACAATTTGCATAATAATTTGGAACGTGGTGTATACATTAAAAAAACACAACAAAATTCCAGACAGTAAAAGTAAAAGAGTAACACTAAGTTTGGTAAAGGCTTGTTGTTCGTGTCTGTTGCTGTTCGGCATCTTATCTGAGACGTCTCTCTTTTGACCAAACTGCTGTGATGTGACGCTCTGTCGCTGTCTGACTCTTTTACAATAAGAGTCTTACTAAAGTGATAGCATGCAGTGACTTTTATTGTGTAAAAGGCAAACCGGAAGCAGTTTGTTACTATAAGTTATTACTTGACCAAGTAACGCTCATACGTGCGCAAATACACTGAAAGACGAGGGGAAACTTCCGTCTCTATTAATAACCTAATAACCACTGCCTTCTCTCTTCGCTTACACATCCCTGCACTGAATTGAGGAAGAAGCACTTGTTTTCACTGCTCTGGTTGTGTTAAAGGGATATTTCAGGATTTTGACATAGGGCCTCATTTCCTAATTATCCAGAGTGTTGCTGATTTCTGGAGATATTTTTGTTTTGTAATTCATGCAGTTCTTGTATTTGAAGAGTTACGTGGCACTGGGCTTGTGCTAGGCTAGCGCATTTCTTTGGTGTCAGCGAGCCTGCATTAAAGCCACGCCGCATAGAAATTTACCCCAAAAACTAAAATTGAAATACAAGCTTTACTTTATGACAGATATTTTCAGCATTGAAAAATACCTCAAACAAACATGTGATTTTGCCGTGAGCGGCTCAGCTCTCCTAAGAGATGACACAACTTTACCAGAAGTGGGTACGTCTCCAGCTCGTTTCCATGGAGATGTCGACTAAAGTCAGCAGAATTTGGGATTTAAACAGGCTAGGTTCCCATCCAAATCCATTCTTTGATTTCTCACTGCAGTAATACTGTAGAATGTACTGTGTGGAGCTGGTCATTAGGAGCATGTTTTGCACTGATGGCATGAGTATAGTCCAAAATGTTACGCAGTGTACCTTTAAAAACGGTCTGACATAATCCACAGTGCACCTGAGGCAAATCACTTATAACGCCAGACTAACTATCAGTGCTTTAAGTGGACAAAAAGAAGTGCCGGTACTCTTTGCCAAGTGGCTCTCGTGCTCGTCGGCACTTGTGAGAACCTCAATGACCGCGGCACAGGTGGGGTCAGCCAACGCAGACAACCTTGTTATTTTACTATTCTAAAGCCAGGAGAGCAGAAGTGTTCATTGTATTTTAACCGAGCAGCGATGTTTGCGTTTCACACACCCTCCCCGGGATCCGCTTGTTTGAGTGGACGAGCGCCACGTTAGGTTGTTTACAGAGGCTTCAGTGACGCACCGCGCTTTCCACTCATACAACTCAAGGGTGTATGGGTAATGTAGTCTCTGCTCACGGTGGGACGAAGTAGGAAGTGTGCGTTGTGAAAGGCGCCCTGAAAAGCGGCGGAGCAGCCAAAGGATTAAAACAGATGTGCAAATGAGCGTACCGGTACGCTAAAAGCACGTTCTTGGCGCACGGAGAGGTGGCGGTGCACTCGAGAGCTATTATTGGAAGTGGCGGCAATATGTATTGGTGCGTACCGGCCCACTAAAGGCACTGCTAACGATATAAATGTTTGTGGAGATAGAATAATTTTTTTAATATAACTCACCTTGCATCACATGAATGATCGCATTTTGAGGGACTATTTTCTAGCAGATCACTCCGCTGCTGCGTAGCTTATACAACCACGAAGCTGATGCTCAAATATAAGTTGTTTTAAATGCAAAATGGTTAAAATAACTCTATTGACACAGACATTTATATGGTTAGTCTGGCGTTGTAAGTGATTTGCCTCAGGTGCTCTGTGGAGCGGGTCAGACTGTTTTTAATGCAGTGTAGCTGATATCGTAGAAATGCGCTAGCCTTGCACTAGACTTGCACTAGCCTAGCGCCACGAAACTCTTCAAATATAAGAACTGCTTGAATTACAAAAAAAATATCTCCAGAAATCAGCAACACTGGATAACTAGGAGGTCCTATGTTAAAAATCCTGAAATATCCCTTTTACGTTCAAAGTTCGGTGGACGGCGCGCGGACCTCGACCCCGTCTGTACTACCAGACAGTTTTGTACATTGCAATGCACAAAAAAGTTATTGCCCAAGTTTTGCTATCATTCCAATCAACAAACACATTTAGTAATGAATGGGATCTTAGATTAAAAAAAAACTGATTGGGAGTTATAACATTAAAACATTGTACAACAAAAAAGAACGAAAATTGCATTATTTTGACCCTTTGGAGTAAACCCGTAGGTTACATTTATTCCAAACCCTCTTCCGAGAGTGACCAGAGGAACATCTAAACTCTGTAGGCACATTGTGAACACTCTGGAAAATGGACCACACTGTGTTTGCACATCAATTATAATATCATCTTTCTCTTCGGTCATGCTTCCGGAAAAATCAGCTCAAAACCTCCATTGTTCCAGAGTTGTGCAACAGGGATCGTGTTACCAGGTGCACGCACAAGTGCTCAGGAAACCATTGTGCGGTCAGTACCATCCACACAAAAGGAAACAAATCCCCGAAAACAAGTCCCGCTGGATGAAATACGAATGACGATGTCACTGGAAGGAGAGAGAGCCACGGGAAGAGGATGATCCGTGAGACAGAAGAGGGAAATGAGTGTAGGGGATGTCGGTGCCAGGACCCCCCGGGGCGCACTGGAGGGGGCGGCGCTGTGCACGTGAGGAAGCATGGGGCGCACGTTTCAGCCCCGGCTCTATAATCCGCCGAGGACATGTGAGAGAGAGGAGCTCAGGAGCCAAGAAATGGGATAATGTGGTGCACGTGAGATGGACCCGACAATACCGAGGGGGACAATGAGAAGCGCACGAGTTTGGGGAAGTTATTTCGATTTCAGAACGAAAGAACCAGACATTGTAAGATGTAAGATGCGACCAAACGTGGGCCATTGTAAAACAGTGGATCATTTTTGAACAGGATAACTTCTTAAATAACTAAACACTTTGATATACTGTACCTACCACAGTTACTAAAATGTGTTGGGCTAAGTAACAATGTGTAGTAAGTTTTATCCGCAATGGAATAATGAGTATTAATCTGGAGGTACATAATGGAATAAGACATAAGGTTAGGGCCGTATGTCTTGAGGAATCTACCAGGATAAACATAAGATACAAGCCATCACGTTAAGCAATCACCATGCTAACCAGTTAATGGTGCCCTGATGAATGTACTTTGAGAGAGGAACTGCTCAGAACGGGACTGATAATGGCTAATGGCTTTGTTGTTGTAGTTGTTTTCAATTTCTCCACCACAATCTTTTTTTGGTCGTTTTTACCACCAAAACATATTGATTTATTATTATTGGGGTAAACAACTAAACACATTGCAGATGAACATTGCAAATAGTGCAGCATTCATTCTGTCATAAAACAGCAGAGAAGCAGCGTTTCAGGCCTATGTCTATGAAAAGGCCCTATGAAAGATGCTGAACACCAGGAGCACATGGCTAATTATCATTTATAAACAAAGATAAATACTAAAGCGCACTGCATTACAGGTGTTGGACTGGCTTCTGCCAAAACTTTCTTATGGTCTCCTCATACTCATTTAAAGGAACAGGCCACTGTTTTGACATACTGGGATATTTTCTTCCCTTAGCTTAGACAAGTTGTTGCGTAACTGTCTGGTCTTTGTGTTTGCGCTCAGTCACGCAACTGTTATGTCTGTTATGTTTAGCATTTAGCTTCTCCTCCTCTCCTCTATGGGGTCGACGGGGGTGAAGTTAGAGGTGACTAAGCACTTCCACGTTTTTCTCTATTTAAATAGTTACGCGAGTAGTTACACGATCCAAGTATAGTCCCACAAAATTTAACTTGTCAATTTTCCAAGCGGATTAAAAGGGGTACTATATTGTAATAACACCTGAAGCAAGTACAATATAGTACCCCTTTTTATCCACTTAAAGCTTAGACATATTTAATTTTGTGTGACTACTTGGATCGTGCAACTACTCACGTAAATATTTAAAAAAGGGAAACGTGGAAGAGCTTGGTCGCTTCTAACTTCACCCCTTCCGGAGAGGAAGAGAGGCTAAATGCTAACAGCATCTTTGGTCTTATTATGGCCCAGCTTGTAAAAACTCCAGATTAGAACTCCATAATCCATTAAACCATCATCATCAGAAGAATTATAACAAATAAAGGCTGGACATATGTCACTTTGCATGAGTGTATATCATAAATTAGTTTCACATTTTAAGTTGAATTACAGAAATAACTTTTTCATGATATTCTAATAATATGACGAGTACCTGTACTTTAAACAAAAGAAAAAGTGCAGAGTAAGCTGTGGTATTACATTTGAGAACCACCGATCTCTGTCCCGATGGCTGACACTGGGGGTGCAGAAGGTCCGGCATGATGCTGGAGCTCAGTCTCAGTAAATGACTTGTGTAGCGCGACTCCTTGCTCTCCTCTGGCTGGCCAATCAGCTTGTTGTTCCATTTCACAGTTTGATTGGGGGTATTTGTATTTTCCAAAGCCAAAAAGATTAACATAAACTTGATAAAACATAGTCATGAGTGTTTGATCAATATTAAAAGCCAGATTCCTGAGACAGTGCATGCGATGGTGTCGACTCTTACTGACCGCCTCACAGCTGGCCTCAGAGTTAAGACCATCGTGAGACCGGTTAGTTTTACCCTACTGATGATGTGTTGTTGCAATAGTAATTGTCAGAGTCAGTAATTGTGCCCAGATATTGACTCTGGGCTGAGCTTTGAGGCCAACTGTGAGTAAACTATACTCCAGGCGTCTTTTTGGTGATTATAATGTGGTCACAAAAATAAATAGTCAATCTTGCGAGCTGTCCCTTTCAAGGCTCATTCATGAGTCCAGTGACATGAGCACTTAAAATCACCACAAACCGAACCATCTGACCAACCGAACCATCTGACCACAGCATGGTTTTCTTTGAAACTATTTTCAACAATTTTTCATCCTGCAAAAATGCAACTAACAGTGATTCAGAGCTCTATTCCTTTTCCTCAAACTGAGTTGCACAATACCTTCTGATGAATGACACAATGTAAAACAGCCTACGCAGGATTTATTTATGTCACTATTGAAGCCCGACATTCATCCTGTTCATTTGGACTAGTTTTAATACTGGGCCACAAAGACCGCAAAGCATAAGACATCATTCTGGCATAAAACTGAAAAAAGTTCAGCAGTAAATGAAAATACAGGAAGTGGTTATTATTAACATGTTTTAGTGCAATGTCCGTTTTCACTTCTGCTCATAGTTTATTCATACGAAAATAGCGACTCAACTTCTCTTCACTGTAGCGTAGAGGTCTTCGACCGCCGCCTTAGACACTCGGACCTGGGAGTACACAGTCTCTTCGGGATCCTCTGCTTGGTGGACCACAGCAGCAGACCTTTTGGGTCTGGGTTTAGTAAAGGCGATTTCTCCATAATGGACCATGTCTTCTTCTCGGTCCACCTCCGCGTATGTCTTTGACTGTCAAAGAAAAAGAAACAAAATGGCCATGAGGGAGAAAGGGCCCTTTTCTGAAATGAATGTACCAAAGGTCAATTACCATCTAAAAAACATTGCCAAAATAAAAAAACATAGTCTCCAAACCGGACTCGGAGAGACTAATTCATGCTTTTGTCTCCAGTCAGTTAGACTATTGTAACGGCCTGTTCACTGGCCTTTCTTAACAAGCTTTTAGACAACTGCAGTACATTCAAAATGCGGCTCGAGTCCTGACCAAAACCAGGAAATACGACCACATTAGTCCAGTGCTACGGTCTCTGCACTGGCTTCCTGTTGCTTAGAGAATAGAGCTTAAAACAGCTCTGAAGGTGTATAAGTCGCTTCATTGTCAAGCACCAAGGTACATCTCTGACATGTTACAGCTGTATGAACCACCTGGTGGTTCCTAGAGTCACCACCAAACACGATGAGGCTGCGTTTCAGGTTCATGCAGCAAAAGTCTGGAACAGCCTCAGTGAGGATCTGAGACAGGCCTCCAACCTGAGTATTTTTAAGTCCAGGCTGACAGGACACTTTTTTACTGCTGCTTATGGAGATCGATTGTTTTTCTTGTTTTTGTGTTTTCAAATGTGATTGTGATGAAGGATTTGTTTTATTGATTTTCATTGTGTTTTAATGCTTTTTATTGTGTTTTTATTGGTTTTTTATTGTATTTTTACTGCGTTTGGTGTTACTGTGATGCACATTGAGTTGTCATGTACATGAAATGTGCCATACAAATAAACTTGCCTTGCCAAAGGCTATGGGAGGTCTCACCTGTGGTTCCTCTGGACGTTCCTGTGGACGTTCCTGTGGACGATCCTCTGGACGTTTTGAAAGAAGAAACCTGAAAAATATAGGTTGATTATTCGTCTCGAGACATTGCAGGTGAACAGCCATTTTTGTGTGTGATATACATTTGTAACTTTTGTTGGAAATTACTGAATTTGTTGCCCCGTTAGAAAGACACATACAAAATGCAAACAAATAAATAAAACAAAATAAAAAAGACATTGTGCTTTTAGGCTCTCTTGTCTCTCTCTCCCAAACCATCATTCTCTCGAGGTACAGGTATTTTGACCTAAGTGTCATCAAAGGTATCCGTGGCTTTAAGAAGGAAATAAACACCTGACTATCAGCCACTGCTAATCCTTCTACAACGTTGGTACATTCTCTTAAACAGAGGCTGCTTTGTTATTCCTATGCACTGCTTACCATGACAGTCTGGAATATACTACATTACTCTGCCTGTGTCTGAGATCTTGTCTTAAACATGCTCTAAGCCCTGTCTCAAGGTGTCAACTGGTTTGAAATTGGCTTGTTGTACGGCATGGCTATGCTAGTTCCTCTGACTTGAAGTTGTGAGCGCCAGTACTTCCTGTCTGTATTCTTTTCCTGGAATAACAATCATATTTTCTAAAGATTACGTGGTGGGCAGTGAGTTCCCGGTAGATGAACATTTACTGTGTGGTCAAATCTTGATGTACGATCCAACGAGTTCAGAGGAGACACCTATGATCATAAAGGATTGATAGTTTGTCTTGAAGCTAAAGGCTAACATGCTATAAAAAAAGGCACTATTTCAAATTGTATAATGCATCAAATTAATGAAAGCCTTTAGCTTGAAGACAAACTCACTGATCCTTATAAACATAGACGTCTCTTCTACGGAAATATTTGCCCTTTACGGCAACTTGTTAACCTGCAGTAAGTGATCATCTATCAGAAACTCACTGTCCACCACAGAATCTCTAGGAAATACAATGATTCGAACAGGTCTAAGCTAATCTTAGTGGAAATTAATAGGAACAGGAAGTAGTAGCGCCACAACTTCAGCTCAGAGGAACTAGCGTAGCCACATTGTGCAACAAGCCAATAAACTGATATTTGTGCTGCCTAAAAATCCTCTGTAGTTTTTTCCACCAACACCAGACACATGGGGAAAAGCCAGATGCTTTGTGGGCCCATTGAGCTTTGGTCAATCCTTACCCACAGACTGTGGGGGCTTTGTGGGCACTTGCTGAGCTCTGTGTTACAATCTTAATCACTTCAGCAAAATGTGCTATTATTACAATGATACATGTGGGGAAAATGGCGTTGCGGCGCGATGTTTCAGCTATTTCCGGGACATCTCTGGCTCACGAGCAACAAAACATAAAGCATTGGAGATAAGTTTCGTCTTTTTCATACCCGAACACACAGGAGTCTCCAACCTTTTTGACCTGGTGGGCTACTTTTACAAAACAAAACCACCAGAGAGCTACTTGTGCTTTGAAGACACTTGTGTAATTATGCAACTTAGGAGGAGTTCACTCTGAACATATTCCTACAAAATAAAAATGACTCGAATGTTATCCTTATTCTTTAGTTTATTCACCTATTTAGTTTCTAGATACTGCTTGGAACAACAACAAAAAACACCTAAAATGTGACATTATCAAGTGTGTGTAGAAATGTAGAAAGTTTTTGGGAAGCAACTCAGTAAGGGCTGGAGAGCTACTGGTTGGAGATCCCTGCTCTAACATTAAAACTTAAGTGTTAATGGTTTTCATCTGTCATGCCAAAAGCTTTCACATTTAGCTAACGACTTGCTAACAAGCCAATGGCACTCTAACAAAATAACCTTTGTAACGTTCATTGTGTCTATTCATGTTACAGTATCACTTTTTGGGTTCATTTTGTCAGACACTAGGGTTAGAGATGTTGAAATCTTTTTACCTTTACATGTTTCAGCTGCCAACTGCAGGCCGTCATCAGAAGTATCACCGGCGTGCGGTGACGTGTCACTTATCAGCTGTTCTTACTTCCGAGGCGTGACCAGCCTGACGGTCCCAACAGGTCCGACAGACTGGTCACGCCCCCTGCCGCCCGGTGGATTCAGGGCGACAGGGGGCGTAATCATTGGAGGAGAGTGTCCCAGGTGTGGAACAGGAGGAATGCTCCCTCGTCACGGTTGATGGTGTCAGTGCTCCGTTTTCTGATTTCTGTAGCTTCTTTTATCCAGCGCTTGAATTTGTTTGAATTTGTTTGTTGTTTGAAAAAAGGAACATCAAACAGAATGTGAAAAAGAAACAAGGGCACGACTCACGGACAAAAAAAGAAAAGGCAGAACAGGAGAATTTAAAATCGGCTATCTCAGACCACTGCAAAAGAAACAATCACATCATGGACTGGGACGAGGCTCGGGTAATTGAATCTGAAACAAACAAATTCAAGCGCTGGATAAAAGAAGCTATAGATATCAGAAAAACGGACCACCGACACAATCAACCGTGACGAAGGAGCGTTGCTCCTGTCCCACACTGGGACACCCGCCTCCAATGATTAGTGACCAGTCGGTCGGACCTGTTGGGACTGTCAGGCGGGTCACGCCTCGGAAGTAAGAACAACCGATAAGTGACACATCACCGCACACCAGTGATTCTTCTGATGACGGCGGCTGAAACATGTAAAGGCAAAAAGATTTCAACATCTCTAACCCTAGTGTCTGACAAAATGAACCCAAAAGGTGATACTCTAACAAAATACGTTTGTATGAAGAGTCCCACTTGATCCTCAACCAACCAACCAACCAACCAGCCAGCCAGCCAGCCAGCCAGCCAACCAATCAAAGTTTACTGTATAGTATAGTGTGTTTGGGATGTGAAAATGGCAGTGTATGAACGGCTTAAGGAGACACTGAAACAGGAATAACACTGTCTGATGCTCCTCACCAAATGAAAATGGCACTGCCGATGAGTATCAGGAGACCAACACTTCCTCCAAGAATGAAGCTCATCCATGAGTTGGTCGTTCCTAAACGGACATGTGAGTGACTGGTAAAATGAATCAATGTAAGACATGAATGTTTGGATGAGATGAAGACTTACCTTCATGCCCCAGTGTGATGACAGGAGAGTTCTGTTCACCGACTTGATTCTTGGCCTGACAGAAGTATTGTCCTTGTGTTGAAATGTTGAAGGTGAGGCTGTAGACGTGTCCTTGGTGAACTCTCTGTGGACCCTTTGAGGTGACCCTGAACCAGCTGAAGTCTTGGACTGGAGGCCTGGCTCTGCTGGAGCAGCTCAGGGTTACAGACTCTCCCACAGACAGCGAAGTGTTCCCACTGAGCTGCACTGACGTGTTTTTAGGGGAATCTGAGGAGACATTAGTGTTTGAAGTAAGCAGGAGACCAGGGACATTTGATTCAGAAATGACTTGTGAATGGTGTCAGTATAACACCTCATTTACACCCAGTAAGTAAGAAAAAAAGCTTTTGATGACCCCTGTCAAAAATAGAAACGCTGAGGATTCCCCTCTTCAGGTTGGTGGGGAGTCCTTGCCTCAAGTGGAGGAGTTCAAGTATCTCGGGGTCTTGTTCACGAGTGAGGCACGGATGGAGCGTGAGATTGACAGACGGATCGGTGCGACGTCAGCAGTGATGCGGTCGCTGTATCGGTCTGTCGTGGTGAAGGAGCTGAGTCGGGGGGCAAAGCTCTCGATTTACCGATCGATCTACGTTCCCACCCTCACCTATGGTCATGAGATTTGGGTCATGACCGAAAATACAAGATCGCGAATACAAGCGGCCGAAATGAGTTTCCTTCGCAGGGTGGCTGGGCGCACCCTTCGAGATCGGGTGAGGAGCTCAGTTACCCGGGAGGAGCTTGGAGTAGCGTCGCTGCTCCTTCACGTCGAAAGGAGCCAGCTGAGGTGGCTCGGGCATCTGTTCCGGATGCCTCCTGGTCGCCTCCCGCGGGAGGTGTTCCAGGCATGTCCTAGTGGGACAAGGCCTCGTGGAAGGCCAAGGACAAGCTGGTGAGACTATGTCTCCGAGCTGGCCTGGTGTCGCCTCGGGGTCCCCCCAGAACAGCTGGAGGAGGTGTGTGTGGATCGGGAATAAAGTGGAAGAAAATGGATGGATGGAGTATTCCTGTCGTTGAGCCGTAGATGTGACAGACACAGGAGGAAATTAGCTATTTGTATTTCAAATAATATATCAATGCACTTGTGGTTGTATATCCTGGACAGGGTCATATTTTATTATTTATTTTATTTCTATTTTTTTATCTGTCCTTTTTTTTTATTTATCTTTTTTTTTCTCTCTCTCTTGTTCTCATTTCTATTTGTTCTGTTTTGATCTTTCCTTAAGGAATTGCCTTCAGTGTATCTGTTTTTGGGTATCATTTGATGATTCAACGGATATGATGCCCATCTCAAGGGGGATTGGGGAAAAGAAATAGGGGGAAAAATGTGCTATGCCTGCATACTGATAAAATTGTAAATGCAATAATGGCATTGCACCAATAAAAAGTTGATAAAAAAAAAAAAAAAAGATGTGACAGACACAGGACGGTAAACCACCAGATTGATTTGATTGATTTCCTATTGTTATGGCAGACGCACGTAAAACGGGCCGTGGACGTAACAAACTCTGTGTAAATGAGGTGTAAGTAATAAACTTTCAAGCCTGATCAGGATTTTTGAATTCAGTTCCATTTCTGCAACTTTGATTTAATGAAGCTGGTTAAGTTATAGTGACCGTGTGAATGAAAGCTTTTTTTTTTAATGTTTTTTTTCTAATCCTGGAAGAATTGTAAACTTTGTAATATTTGTTCATTTCAGGGCAAGGGTCTCCAACCAGTAACTCAAGAACTACCAGGGACCAAGAGGGATGTTACTTAAATATAAAGCGTATGAATACTGTGTTTGTGCCACATGTCTCATCAAAGCAAACAAGCGAATGTCAAATAACTCTTTTAAGTCACCACAAAAAAGGTCACGCTCTAATATTTGGTTGTAGCGCCTTTAGTTTGGATTACAGCACAGTCATTGTGGCATTTCATTTTGTTCAACCAAGATCTTGTATTGATGCTGAGAGAATGTGACCACTGAGAAAAGCCTTCTCCACATAATCCAAAGACTCTGGATTCTGGACTGTGGCGGCCGATCCATCTGCTGCTCCCTGAACCACTCTTTCACAATGTGAGCGCAATGAATCAGGAAGAAGAAATTCAATAACCTGAGAAGAATAACCTGAGGGCTATACTACGAAGCTGGTTGGTACTATTATCTAGGAAAAGTTACAACACGATGCCGCTACTTTATGAAATCCCCCCCCTCCCCCGCCGTGTTCAATGATTCTGTTCAGAAATCGTATTTAGTTTAGCTCCATTTATCCTGCAATCTCAGAGTGTTTCCTAACATAAATAATATGTACTCAACAAAATGCATGCAATGAGATGTTCATTAATGACGGACAAAAATAATTTAAGATGGATTTTTTGTGACCCTGTCTGTCAAAATGAGGGACAGAGTTTTCCACTTACACTCCACCCTCAGAGTGAAGCTCCCGTCCGCCCTCTTCTGTCCTCCACTCAGAGGATACACGGCAGAGCAGGTGACCTGGAGTCCATCGTGTCTGTCAGATAAAGTCATCTCCTGTTGGATGGAGGTGGTGAAGGTCCCGTCTGTGTTGGTGACCATGGTGTGGGGAGGGTCTTGGTGGAGGCTCCATGACAGTTTAGGAGGAGAGTCTGGACAGGGAGTCGGAGCGGAGCAGGTGATGGTCACTGACTCCTCCTCCTCCTGTCGTCCTGAGACCTGCACTGAGGGGCTCCAGGGAGAGTCTGCACAGAACAACACAATATCAGTACAAACATGGGTGAACAGTACTGGTCAAAAGTTTGGAAACACTTTCTATGTATCAGCTCTTTTTCAGTTTCAACACTGTCTACATTGTGTGATTCTCATTGAAGACCAACTATGAATGAACACATGGGATTATGTGGGAAACAAAAAAGGGTGAAATTTATTTTTATTTTTATTCTCGCCTTCAGTGAGAATCTACAATGTAAATGAAATAAAAGGAAAAACAATACATAGAAAACTTTAAAACTTTCCCTATCATGACTTTCGTGACTTTCATTAAATTCATTTCGAAGGGAAGAACAAAGATTTGAGTTTGGACCAATTTTTTGTTTCCAGAATCTCAAGCCTCTCCATGTTGTGTAGATTATTTCGTTTTGAATATGTTTGAAAAAAAGTGTCTTACCTTGGACCTTTATATGGACAGGATCACAAACAGCAGTCGCCTTAAACTGATCATTCTCTATTCTGAGGTAATACTTGTCAGAATGAATTGAGTTTATATTAGAAAACAGGGTTGTGCAGTTTCTCCCAGGCAGATCCCCGATCATTCTCATTGGAGACGAGTTACTGGGCCTGTCACTGTTATAAAACACATACACGTCTTCTCCAGCTCTATTTAAAAAGGGGTGAGTCTTGCTCCATATGGCTTTAACAGGTTTATTCGGGTCAAATTGGTCACGTAACCTAGAGTCAATGGTGAAAGTGCAGGGGATCCGTAAACAGGACCCGCTCAGAGCCTCCAGGTTTGGTGCAAAGACTTTCAGAATACGAGCATATTCACATGCACCAACAGCACCTGCAAATACAACTATGAATCAGTGACATGAACTTCAAAAAAATTAACTAATCAATTAAATATTCTGTGCTATTGATCAAGAGTGGGAAGAGTTTCCAAATCATTAAGAGTAATGTTACTTTAAGCTTCATTTCCACACGTTTTAGGAAGTTGGGAAGTCCCCTTGAAAGTATTTTCTCAACCGACAGATGGAAAGTATTTGTTGAAAATATTACCCAAGTTGCGAACGTTGTGCGAAAAAGCCATATCGGTGTGTTACTGCAGTACTGATGTAGTCGGACAGACAATACAGATAAAGATGTTTTGTGAAAGTTCTGATTATTCCCAAAAAAATGAAAATCGATGAATTTAAGGAACAAGAAACACCTTTTTTCCAACTCATTTTTCAACTTAGGATTTACTTACATGGAGAGTTCTCTTTTCTCTGATAGTGTAACTTCAATGTGTCATATAAAATTGGTTTGAAGTGAAATATTTCTGGAGCAGAGCTTACCTGAGCACAGCAGCAGGATCAAAAGAACACGTGCAGGTGCCATTGCAAAACAGCGGCTCCGTCAAACACCTCCTCTGGACTGGTCGTGTAAGACTTTTGCAGCGCTTACTGGCAAAGCAACTTCCTCTTTAAAATCAGCACTGGTTTCTGCCTTTCACAACAGGACTTTGAGAAAATGAGTGGGATAAAAGAGGAAGAAATGGCCAAGTGGGAGTTGACCATTCAACAAGAGGCCAGTTGTAAAAAACAACATGTAGCAGCTCTTGAGCAGCTCTTTTTCAACATTACTTTTTAAACTTAATGAGTCAGCTTTAACTCTTTAACCCCCTTCTTAGTCGAGCCAGGGTAACACCCCATTTGAAAGACAAGACCTGCGAAACTCCTCTGAGCTTCTTCCTTGTTTTTTATCATGTCAGCACTGTTTTTTTTGACACATTTTTGTCACATTTGCTTTTTTGTGGCATTATTGTCGCGTTTGTGTCAGGTTTTCAATTATTTGTGTAGTGTTATGGACACATTTTGTTAGAAATTTTTCTTAAGGGGCTGGATGCAAGTTGGCCATTTTATACTCACTACTGCCACCTCAGGCCATATGTGTAACTGCACCTTCTATATTAAGCTCGTGCATGACGGCACTTCGGACCCGAAGTGACACCTTTTTGAGTGACAGTGCAGGATTTTAGAGGCAGTTGTGGTGAACAGGTCTGGGCTCATTCTACACATTAGGACATCGTTGGAACATGTAGGGGGAGGAAAATACTTAATTTTACTACTCCCTACCCACAACTCCCTATAGTCCCTTTAAGTATTATAGTATAGATAAGGGTCATGTGATTTTATGTGATGTATCATGCGGTAGTGATTGACTTGACTGACCAGTGCTGCATCATGGCGACCGCTATGACAATAATAGCAATACATTTTATTTGTAATGCACTTTGCATTTGACACCAAAGCTCAAAGTGCTACAGTGGACAGCATAGTTAAAACAGAATAGAATATAGCACAACATATATTAAAAGCCAGGACTAACAAAAACAAGCATTAGCTGTTAAAATAAGCTTCTGTAAAAAGGTGGGTTTTAAGTCCTTTTTAAGCAGCGACTTCAAAGGCCCTGTCGCCCATAGTTTTGAGCCGTGTCCTGGGCATGACCAGACGGTGCTTTTGGCCTGACCGGGTCCTGGTTGAGGTTATGTGGTTTGAGCAGTTTAGTGAGGTAAGTGGGGGCCACACCGTGCAGACAGTGGTGGGTGTGCAGGAGGACCTTGTATGCGGGACTGAATAGGGAGCCAGTGCAGCGTACGGAGGATGGGGGTGATGTGCTCGTGTTTTCGCACCCTCATCAGGATCCTGGCAGCGCTGTTTTGATCATACTGGAGCTTTTGGAGGCTTCTGCCAGGGATCCCGATGAGGAGTGTGTTACAGTAGTCCAGCCTGGAGGAGACAAAAGCATGAATGAGCTTCTCTGCAGCAGGAAGGGAGAGGGAGGGGCGCAGTTTAGGAAATATTACGGAGGTGAAAGAAGGCAGTTTTGCAGATGGAGGTGACATGATTGTCAAAAGAAAGGTGGGGGTCAAATTTAACCCCGAGGTTAGTGACAGAGGGAGAGCGGGGAATGATGTGTCCAAAGAATGAAACAGTGGTGATTGGAGAGGCGCAGAGTTGATGAGAGGTTCCAGTTTAAATGGCTTCTGTTTTAGAGCTGTTGAGCTGCAGGAAATTTTGACTCATCCACGCCTCTATCTCCTCCAGGCGGGAGCTGAGGCGGGCAGCCGTGGCAGTGGCGGGAGCAAGAGGGATTGACTCGGAGATAGAGTTGTGTGTCGTCGGCATAGCAGTGGAAATTAATTCCATGCTTGCTGACGACATGACCCAGGGGAAGCATGTAAATGGTGAAGAGGGTTGGACCGAGTACGCACCCCTGGGGGAACCGCACAGGTGACAGTGTGGGGTCTGGATTTTGCGTCCTCCAGAGCTACATACTCGGTTCTGTCAGCGAGGTAGGAGTGAAACCATTGAAGGGCGGTACCAGAAAGACCAGTGTAGTGTTGGAGCCGGTGCAGGAGGATGTGGTGGTCGACAGTGTCAAACGCAGCAGAGAGGTCGAGAAGAATGAGGAGGGATGTGGAACCGGAGTCAGAAGCCATCAGCAGGTCGCTGGTGACTCTGATGAGAGCTGTTTCTGTGCTGTGGCAGGGACAGAAACCAGATTGAAATTTCTCATATAGCCTGTTAGATTTGAGATGATTATGGAGCTGGGTGGAAACAACTTTTTTGAGAAGATTTGAAATTGGTCTGTAATTTGACAGGGGTATAGGGTCCAAGTTGGGTTTTTTGAGGAGGGGTTTGATGAGAGCAGTTTTGAGGGAGGTGGGAACATGGCCTGTTTATACGGACAGGGTTATTATTTTGGTTATGAGGGGACTGATGGAGTTAAGCAGAGGAGATCGGAGGGGGTCAAGGCGGCAAGTGGATGGTTTGGATTTACGGATGATGTTCTCGACCTCCTGCTGCGTTGTGAGGTAGAATTGTGATAGAGTTTGTGCGATGGGGGTTTCGGGCAGGTCTAGTGAGGTACTCTTGAGAAGTGGGAATGAGGAACGGATATTGTTAATTTTTGAAGTGAAAAAAATCAAGAAACCGGTTGCAATTTGTATCTGTGTGACTGTCGAATGATGAGATCTGTGGTGTGAGGATGTGATTTATTGTGGAGTTTTCTGGAGTTACCTGGGTTGTTGTTGAGTGTTGAGCAGTGTTCTGACCTAGCCTTGGAGAGTGCTTTGGCATAAGCCCTATGATGTTCCCGGTAGGCCAACTTATGCACCGTCAGGCCAGATGTTTTGCAGGACACGGCCAGACCTCTTCATCTGTCTCAGCTCGTTTGTAAACCAGGGGGCAGAGCGGGTAAATTTGTTTGTTTTTTCCACTGGACACTTTTGTACATCTTTGTTGTGTTTTTGTGAGGTTTAGCTGATTTTTTTTTACTGCGGAGACTCCGTTCTAGCCATGAAGTACCCAGCTTTTTAACAAATAATGTTGTTAAAGACATTTGAGACCTCCAAGTCTTCTTCTGAAACACCGAAGAAGCACTAAGAGTCTCCCCACAACTGCAGCACAGTGGAGGCGCTGCAGGAAACAAAAAAAGGGACAGACGGGGAGAAGATGGTGAAATACTGTTGTTGAGGGAGCTAAGAAGGACGAAGAGGAAGGAGGAGGTGGAGGAGCTGACAAGTGCAGGACACCACGCTTTTGAAACAGCTTCCCAAATCCTATACCTTTGTATTGGTGTTGAAGGCAGTGTTTCCAAACTCACTTCCTTCCAGTCCAAGGCTTTGGTCCTGCCTTGATCCAAAAAGAGTTGCTAATGGAACACACTTCAGAAGTAAAGGAAGTGATGTCACAAAATAAAAGGAAGTTATGTTTCATCCAGGGAACGAGCCAAAAACTTCATATTTTCTGAATTGGACTACGGCTGTCGTCACGTCCACTAATCACGTCTGTTCAATCTGCTCCAATTGCTCCGTGACCAGACCAGAATTCCCTGCGTGGAATGGACAGGGAAGAGTAGGGCAGAGCCAGACAACAAGTTAATCACATGTACAGGGAATAGAGCTGTGGGTTCAAAACACAGCCCTGTGGCGCGCCAGTCTTGAGAGTTAGAGTAGAGGAGAGGTCTGGGCCGAGCCTGACCAACCCTTTTAGGATTGGTTTTAAGATTTTACATGCTTTAAAAAAAGTCTTGTCTTCTGGCCTAAGTGAAAAACCTCTTGCCAGTTCCCAGCTACTGACAGAAGAGGAGGGTGCCGTGTATTCTAAACTAATTTTTATTGGCACATTCACTATTTATTCTGAAAACCCAGTATATACAGATGGTGCAGATATGGGTTACTCAGTTAGCCCAGTTGGAGGGAAGTTTGTCGCCCACGTTGTTATTTCTCAGAATTGAATGTGCATGTGTGGTTTGTGTGTTAAACAGAAGTTCCCCCAACACTCTCTTTAACTGAGAAGACTGAAGTACACGACAGCTTATACGTTTAATTTAACTTGTCCATCCAGCATTATCGTTTTTCTTTGTCATTTCAAAGCAATGGCAGCTGCATGGGTGAATATTGCATCACTCAATCACCTATTTTTTTCTGCAGTGTTCAGGTAGGCTCTGCTTTTCATATGCATATCTTTAAAAATGCATTCATGCTAACCACCAGTGTAGAATATTTTATTGTTTAGTTATTTGAATGTCTTCGTAGCTGATTCATAGTTGTATTTGCAGGTGCTGTTGGTGCATGTGAATATGCCCGTTTTATGATCGTCTTTGCACCAAACCTGGAGGTCCTGCTTACAGATCCCCTGCACTTTCCCAAACATGAACTCTACTTTGGTCTAGCGTTTTTTTCCACCATCATGAGGCACTCAAAGCCCTTTCCAGCAAGGATCCTCTCACCCATTCACACTTTCATTCATACACCAATGTACACAGACACTGGGGGCAAGGCAGGTGAAGTGTCTGGCCCAAGGACACAACAACAGAAGGCCCCTGTACTGCAGGATTTGAACCGCCGATCCTCCAGTCACAAGATGACCCGCTCTACTATCTGTGCCACTGTCAATAGACTGAAGCAGAACTCATGTTTGGCAGTGTCTATGCTGGATAAGGCGTCGGAAATCAGTCTGTGCATGAAGAAAGATTAACCAATGACCTCACAGCAGCTGCATTCCGGCCAGCCCCATGATTTGCAAATTTGATCTTTATCTTATTTATTCATTTATATATTTATTTACAGATATATTTATTGTTTTGGCAGGCATGGTCCTCCATAGCACGAACCCCCGACAACAGAGCTCCCAGGATCATTCGGGAGCTCAAACCCCTCCACCATGTTAAGGTGGCGGTTCCAGGAGGGGAGAACAATATAGCTCACCATTTATCCAGACAAAATTAAGATATTTTTATATTTAAAATAAGCCTTGATTGTGTCAAAAATTAATTTGATAAAAATTAATGTCAGAAAAACATTACTCGAGAAAATCCGGAGTTAAAGTTCCGGCTCTACAGCAGGTTAAAATCAGCTAAGTTACCCATCACTGTGAATAGAGCTGAAGTTCTGCTGGACCTGGACAGTGATGACATCATCACTTAACAAACGTATACTTCAGTAAATGTGGAGTGAAAACATTGTGGGTGTCGCCATTTTGTTATGGTCCCATCTCTTCATCTCCCATTTGGGTAGATCTTCCAGCACCCCCTGGTGGTAAGTTTTGATAACATATGCTGGACATTACAAAAGCATAAATGCAGTGACAGGAACTACGCTTGGAATGAGAGCATAAATCTTAGAGTCTTAAAGGAATAGGCCACCGTTTTTCCATACTGAGATATGTTCATACCTAAGTGCACGTGTGAAGACCAGACAGGTACACATCAACTCGTCTAAGCTCAGGTAAGAACATATCACAGTAGGGAAAAACGGTGGCCTGTTCCTTTAACTCACCATAACAAGTTTAGTGTAGGATTTACTCTTGCATTATTCAGTATTAACTTACACAGGGCCTATATATGGGAGCAACATCTACGTCACTGAGAAGGTTACGCCACCTGTGGGTGAAACAGCAGCTCTCGTCTATTGAAAGAGCATAAGTTACTCTCAAAATGTACAGTTTAAAGAAGCTATTTCCTCAATAATGAGCCCGGACACGGCCTTGACTGATAATACTATAGCTATTTGATGTGTCTGTAAAAAAAGTAATTCTCCCATATCCCATGTGGTGCCGTGTTGTTTTCACCCAGAGGGGGCGGGGACTCAGCAACAGTGCCCGGATGTTTCTCCCATCTATGCAAGTAAGTGGTGCTCATTCATGTTTAGGACCATCCACATACAATACACTAGGGGGCAATACATGTTGATTACACACAAATGTTGTCACTTAATACCTCTATTTCATCCTGGTGCAGCTGAATTGTTTGCCTTTTCAGCGAACCACGTTGTTTTTCTGGATACGTTTGTACGTCTTTACCATGTTTTTGTGGAGGTTTGGTGGATTTGTTTACTTTGAGAGTCCAAAATGGTCCTGAAGAAAGCAGCTTTTTGAAGGTAAACAAACTGCTAGCTTATCAGCTAAACCCATTTGAGATCTACAAACATCTTCTTCTGAGACACTGAACAGTGAAGAGGCACCAAGAGCCCCCACACCTGCAGCACGGAGGAGGAGTCACAAGAGGAGCCACAGGAAACAACAAAAGGGACCAACGAGGAGATGGTGATAGACTGTGGAGGGAGCTGTGCAGGAGGAAGAGGAAGGACGAGGTGGAGCTGACCAGTGCAGGACACCACGCTCTGAGACGGGGACAAGCCCAGGAGGCGGTGCACCGTTTCAGATGATCAGAGGAGACAGAGGGCAGCTACAGTTTCTCCATCCTCCAAGGTCATGCGGGTGGAGTGGCTGAAGGACAACGAGATCATCGACCTGGCCGAGGACAGGAACTTCTACATCACCGTGGACCACAACCTGATCATCAAGCAGGCGCGTCTGTCCCACACGGCCAACTACACCTGTGTGGCCAAGAACATCGTGGCCAAGCGCAAGAGCTCCACCGCCGTGGTCATCGTCAACGGATTTCCCATCAACCAGTGCTCCTCCTGTGACCAAAACAGTGAAGATGGCGGCCGCGAAATAACGATCTTTCACCAAAGAAAAAAAAAGAGTGGAAAAAGAGTGGTGCGCACTGAATGGGTGCTGCTGCCGGATGCTCTCTCATCGAATGCAATTTCTCCATCTGTGAGATCAATAAAGTATCATCTTATCTTATCTTATCCTTTTACAAGCTGGACATCACAGTGTTCTCACAAAGAAGAATGATGCATGACTGATATGGATTTCATGTGCTTTGTAGTCATTTATAATTATAAAAACTTTCATTAAAAGTAATATATTTGTGTTTGGTCCAAATTATTAAAACTGTAGTGCTGCCCTGAATGTTCTGACTGAATACTTTATCATTATTATCCTCTATTTATTGAGAGCAGAGGAGCATGACATTGCCAATGTCACATCAGTCATTAATATGCATGACTTCATCAAAAGTATATATTGTCACACTCCTACTCTCTGGATCTGTGCCACCTTCAGAAGCGTGGATCTCGAGTGTTGCGTGCGTGCAGTAGAAATGTTGCAAGCACAGAATTCACATTTTGAAAAGAAAAATATTATTTGTCCAAGCAAATCTTCGTTCTGTGCGCGCTCGACTCACAACTTTGCTCTCAAAAATATATAACACGTTCAAGCAAATGTTTTCCCTGTGCACACTCAACTCTGATATCTGCTCTCATGTAAGTAAAAAGTCCAAGCAAATCTTTGGTCTGTGCTCGCACAATTCACTTCTCAGCATGCTCACTTCACAAAATGTGTCCTAACCCCTTGTTATGTGATAAGATCAACTGTTAGATCTCTATGCAGACAGGAACTAGAGCTTCAGCTGCGTTTGCACAATCTGACCGTCCTCACCCAGCGGTGGAAACAACAGGGGAAGTGACATCACCAACACCTGTTTCATGAAAACTTCATCACCCACATAGTATTGGACTATAAAAAAACACTCCTACTGCAGCCACTGACTTCAATGACTCAAACATGAACGATACGAAGCCACACAGAAAACAGATAAACGCTGTTTCAGATTAACCTTCCACACCTACAGCTTCATCACAGAAATAAAAACACGCTCTGGTCAAATATGACGGGCTCATTGCTCCGAATCGCTGCTGAGGAACCACCAGAGGTCTCAGTGCGATCTCACTTTTTCATTTTGTTTTGTTTTTTATAGAGTTCCTCTTTTGCTTTTACAGCAGCTCTTCTCACCTCTCAAGATGTTTCACAGTTTAGGGCAGATCGGAAAGTCAAAGCTAATGGGAACTCTCTACTTCTGCTTTCAAGCAACCACAGTTGTTGTTTTTTTTACTTAATGCCCTCTCTATTTGATGGCGGAAACCAAAACGTGTATTTGAAACCCACTAACACATAGAAAACATGCCAACTGGCTCACAGAAAGTTAACGGAAGGAAGTTTGTTGCTCACGTTGTTACCTCTCAAAATCGAATGTGTGGTTTGTGTGGAAAACAGAAGTTCATCCAACAGTCTCTTTAGCTGAGAAGACTGAAGAACAAGCTCATACGTTTAATTTAACTAACGAACATCCAGCATTATTGTTTTTCTTTGTCATTCGAAGCGATGGCAGCTGCATGGGTGAATACGGCAACACTCAACTTCCTCATTTTACTGCTGTGTTCAGGTAGGCTCTGCTTTTCTTCATTTGCATATCTAAAAAAATGTATTTATGTTAACCAATAGTACAGAATATTTGATTGTTTAGTTATTTTAATGTCTTCGTAGCTGATTCATAGTTGCATTTGCAGGTGCTGTTGGTGCATGTGAATATGCTCGTCTTCTGAGCATTTCTGCACCAAACCTGGAGGCTCTGAGCGGGTCCTGTTTACGGATCCCCTGCACTTTCACCACTGACTCTAGGTTACGTGACACATTTGACCCGAATAAACCTGTTAAAGCCATATGGAGCAAGACTCAACCCTTTTTAAATAGAGCTGGAGAAGACGTGTATGTGTTTTATAACAGTGACAGGCCCAGTAACTCGTCTCCTATGAGAATGATCAGGGATCTGCCTGGGAAAGACTGCACCACCCTGTTTTCTAATGTAAACTCAATTCATTCTGACAAGTATTACCTCAGAATAGAGAATGATTTGTTTAAGGCGACCGCTGTTTGTGATCCTGTCCGTATAAATGTCCAAGGTAAGACACTTTTCTTTGATCATTCTTTTTTTTAAACTTAACTTAAACAAAAATTGCTTTCACTTCTGACTTTGTGTTAAACAAAAACTAATTTCAGATTGTGTTTCGGCATAAACTTTGTTCTTTATCGATGTAACGTCTTACTTCCTCATTAGTCAGACTTCAGTGTTTCTGCAGTTCCTTGGTCATCCAAACAGCAACACGTCTTTATAAATATTTGTTCAGCAAAGAGTTTGGGGTCAGTTAACATTTGAGAGATAAGCACAGTTTTTTTGCAATCAGGAAAACATTCAATTCATCAGAAATATCGTCTGGTTAATGTGGTACATGACTCTTCTAAATGGAAGCTGGTGATTTTTAATGAAATAACGACATAGGTGTGCAGAGGAGTGCTTCATTTGATCCTCCTTTTGATGGAACACATTCCCCTTTTTTTTTTGGAGGATCTGGAAAAGATTTAAGACAATATAATGGTGTTTAATGAGAGTGTTCTGGTAATATTTTTAGTTTCCGAATCCATCACATCAATCCAAAAGTGTTCCTGAAACGACTAACATACAAATTAAGAACTGGGCGTGTCACTCGAGTGTTAAAGCCGGGTTTACACAGGCAGAGGCAAGTCAAGTTTAATGCTTTCAATGCTATTTTAATGTCAAATATTACAATTTAATCCTACAATCGGAACAAAACAAAACACACATTTAATTTCTTAAAATTTGGAAGCACTTCATCAAACAGAGGAAAGAGAACTGGACAAAACAGGCAACTTTTCAACAAAATAAATGTGGTCAATTTCAGCCTAAACTGCAACTGAATATGTTTTAGACCATTTAAGTGTATATGTGTGGAGGGCCACAGATCAGTGGTCACTGTGGTGAAAACAAGTGTGTCTAATGGAGTTTGAACATGTGTCCCAAACCTGCATTAGAGCTTGGAACCTTAAAACCAGCTCGTCCCACAATTAAAGGTTTGTTTTCGAGTTATAATTGTGCAGAATTATGAAACTTGTTGTTACAACGTACAAACTCTTGAGGGTGTGTGCCAAGAGGAAGCCCGAAAATGGCTCCTCTTTGGACACCCCTGTTTTACTTTTTGGTGTTTTCGATTAACTTAAACAGTAAGACCAATGTCATCATGTTCCAATAAATTTAGATTTGATGCCAGTTTGAATCCAATTTAATGCCTGTTAATGACTTATAAGGCCTTGATCTTGGCACAATTTATTTTTTAATGCTTTTGCAGAAATGCAGAAACCCTGTAAAGGTGCATTTGTTAGATAATCCTTAAAGGCTCACTGGTGATGAGAAAACCCTTGTGCCGTTATGGAGAATCATTTGTGAGTTCCATTATCTCTCAAAATTACACATTTTAATCCAGTATTAAACTATATCATTGTTTGGGGGGTGTGGCGCGCCCCCTGACAGACTTGAAAAGACATTGGGCCTGATCTTCTGCCTGGCGCAAGGAAAACTAGAATATGATTCAAAAGTGCATTTAATTAATTTCTGTTATTCAACTTAAACTGAAAAACTAATCTGTTGTAGACTCACTACATGCAAAGTATGTCTTAAAATTAGCATATTTTGAAAGTGGACTGTAAGCCATAATCATCAAAATTATAACAAATAAAGGCTTGACATATGTCACTTTGCCCTAACCCTGTAATGAGTCTATATCATACTGTATATCAGTTTCACATTTTATTTTCATTTTATTTGAATGGCTCTTTGAGGTTTATGAATTATTTAGAAAAGTTCCTACATGACTTTTGAACAGTCCAGTCCTGTCTGTGTTGTTCTGTGCAGACTCTCCCTGGAGCCCCTCAGTGCAGGTCTCAGGACGACAGGAGGAGGAGGAGTCAGTGACGATCACCTGCTCCGCTCCGACTCCCTGTCCAGACTCTCCTCCTAAACTGTCATGGAGCCTCCACCAAGACCCTCCCCACACCATGGTCACCAACACAGACGGGACCTTCACCACCTCCATCCAACAGGAGATGACTTTATCTGACAGACACGATGGACTCCAGGTCAGCTGCTCTGCAGTGTATCCTGTGAGTGGAGGAGAGAAGAGGGCGGACGGGAGCGTCACTCTGAGGGTGGAGTGTAAGTGGAAAACTTCACTGACACAAGGACAAGACTCTAACTCAGGGGTGTCCAAAGTGCGGCCCGAGGGCCAAATGCGGCCCTCATACCAATTTTGGGTGGCCCTCAGCCTTCTTGTTTTATTGCCACACATTCCCAGAGATGGTCATTTTACTCCAATTTTAATAATTCCACTCAATTAAAACCTCAAAGATGAACATTTGTTGTGGGCTGAGCTGGCATTATGGTTCTAAGCCTAAATAAAAGTGTGTGGAATGGTTTAAACCTCTCTTAAATACACGCAGTTGAACATTTGAATGCATTGACCACTGATCTGTGGCCCTCCATGCCTTATACATGTCAGTACACGGCTCTCGGTGAAAAAAGTTTGGACACCCCTGCTCTAACTATAATGTCAAATGTTAGTGCTTCAATGATTGTGATGATTATCTACACCATTATCACAAGCCAAATATCCCTGAAGCCAAATAAGCCCCTTTTGCTAAATGTTTGCATGTGGATTTCTTATTTTAGTTCTCGCCCTCAGTTTGAATATACACAATACTGGTCAAAAGTTTGAAAACACTTAATATGTATTGTTTTTTATTTATTTTCAAACTATTTACATTGTGTGATTCTCATTGATTCTCATTGAACACATTAAACTATCACACACACTCATGAGATTATGTAGGAAACAAAAATGGGTGAAATAGCTCAAAATATGTTTTATATTTGAAATTCTATTTATTCTTGGCATTTGCTTAATGAGCTTCATAAGGTCGTCATCCGAAATGGTTTAACAGTCTGTGAAGTTAAAAACGTTTCTGTGACGACATCGTGAAACTCACTGAGAAAATATCAAAAGTGCAAAGCATCATGAAAAATGTTCTGGATTGTTGGCACTCTCCAGCTAAATTACAAAACCAGCGCAGCACTCAATGTGTTAATATAATGAATAAACATTAAATGTGCACCATAATCATGTCATTGTTTCACTTGTGTCTTAGATTCCCCTAAAGACACGTCAGTGCAGATCAGTGGGAACACTTCACTGTCTGTGGGAGAGTCTGTAACCCTGAGCTGCTCCAGCAGAGCCAGGCCTCCAGTCCAAAACTTCAGCTGGTTCAGGGTCACCTCAGAGGGTCCACAGAGAGTTCACCAAGGACATGTCTACAACCTCACCTTCAACTGTTCAACACGAGGACAATACTTCTGTCAGGCCAAGAATCAAGTCGGTGAACAGAACTCTCCTGTCATCACACTGGGGCATGAAGGTAAAGGTCCGCACACACTACACCACTTTTATGCCCGATTTTGCTCAATTCTCAGTCACGCCGAGTCTTCTCGAGTTGTGTCTAGTCGAAGGCAGTCACACGGAGTCGGGACGCGTAGTGTGGGGGGGTCACGACTGGACTCGCGTTCGAATCGTGTAGTGTGGGCAGCAGAAAGACACGACTAGACTCCGGTCGTAGGAAATCAAACATGTTTTAAAGCACGATTTTCTTGGACACACGGGAGAAACGTGGGTGATTTTACCGTCCACTATGTGAACACACTCGATGCCGCGGCCAATGACAGAGTGAAATAAAGACAGGGAAACACCACCGCAGCTCCTCTCCGTTGTCTCCTCCGCCTCCTCCATCTCTGGGCTGAGGCCCGTCTCCTCTTCTTATTAAATCCACTGAAATACGTCCCGCTTCTTCGTGTCGCCAACTTTTATCTCCATTTGACAGAACTATAGCCAAGTTGAAGGCTCTGTGGTAGCAGTATGCTAGCTCTGCGGTGTTGTGACATTGTTGACACTGTTGACCAATCGGGACATGCACACGTTTTCCCACACTCACAAACACAGGCCTATCTTTGCGGATTTGGGGTCAGCCATAAGCAGCCCAGAAGAAGAATCAGCCCATAAGGAGCTAAGAACAATCCCACAGGCCACAACTGACACTACTTGACAGTACAACAATGAAATGTGTCCTCTGCATTTGGAGCAATTGTGTGCAGTTGCTCAGATTATATTTGTACTGTTGGTAATAACATTAAATTCTTTGCAGGAGGATATGGAGCGTATATTGTACGGTGTAACCTCCTGGTTGTTCCTCCGCTGGGTTAGGAAGGTTCAGATCGTCCTGACTGCAAACGGTTCCTCTAGGTCAACAGGTCGAGGAAGGGAAAGGAAAAGGGAAAGGAAAAGGAGAAAGGAGCTCTCTTGCCATGTTTTAGATGCAGCCTTAGATTCTGACCTCAAGAGTTAAGAAGATTCTGCGAAGAAAAAAATAGCAAAACTTCCTGAACTCAACTAAACCAAGTCCATTTGACCATTTAAAGGCGCATTGAGTTGCTTTGTGTACGAAATGCGCGGTATAAATAAAGTTGCCTTGCCTTGCCTTACTGCTTAACATTTTGGGCCATCAAAACAAACCATGGTCCCAATGAGCAGCTCAACACAGAAAATGCTAGTTTTTCTGTGGGTGATCAAAGAATGGATTTGGATGAGAACCTCACCTGTTTAAGTCTCACATTCTGCTGCCTTTCGTCACATCTCCATGAAGACGAGCTGGAGACGTTCCCCACTCCCGGTAAAGTTAGTCATGTCTTAGGAGAGCTGAGCCACTCACAGCAAAGGCACATGTTTGTTTGTACATTCATGAGGTATTTTTCAATGATGAAAATATCTGTAATAAAATTAAAGCTTGTATTTCAATTTCATTTATTGGGAAAATTTGACACGGTGTAGGTTGAAGCTTCACTCCGATAACATTCTCTTCATGATAACTGTCTTGCAAAATGTGAACAAATTCCTTTGACTTTTGCCAGATGCCAGTGCTGGGATTGGCCCTTACAACATAGTGAAGATATGTGGGATTATTGTGCTCTTCAGCGCTCTGCTCCTCATCGAGTGGTGAGAATACGTTTAATATTCAAAGTATTTCAGTCAGTGACAAATGACAATGTCTCTGTTCGTTTGTTTCAGTTTGATTCGGGAAAAGGCGACCACGACCAGACAGAATCAGGTATGATTTCTTTTTTTTTTATTCTAAATGTTTCTGTCATGATACACAAGAATAATTAAACTTGTCTCAATAATAAATAATAATAAAAACAGTAATAACAACAGTAGTAGCAGCTACAGTGTGGTGCTGAAGTGCTATGAAGGTGTGATGGAGCTAACAGCTTGGTGGTAAAAACTGTTCCTCAATCTGCCGGTGTGAGTCTTTAACGCTCTAAAGCGTTTGCCTGAGGGCAGGGGCTCAAACAGTGAGTGTCCGGGATGTGTTCTGTCCTGTCCCACCGTCCGACTGGCTGCCTTCACCACACGCTGCAGAAAATACATAATGGATGTTTTTTCACTGCAAATTGTTCAGTAGAAGCAAAAAACGGCACTGGTTGCCATCGTTAGCATATGTAGCATTCAGCTAACATTGGCTTCCTGGTTAGCATTGTCCATTTTTTAAGTTTTTATATGTATTATGGGACCACTTTGCTCCTCTCCATGTCTCTGTTATCTTTATTTAGTAATTCAGCATTTGTTAAAGTAATGGTGGAGAAATATGAGAAAGTTTATTTGTGTTCCTTTTCTTTGCTTTCTCCCTCTGGCTGCTTCAAACATGACCATATACGGTTCAAAGATGTCGTCTGTATCTATGATTTCTCTCTCTTCATAATAGAGATGCACAGATAAGTATTTTTGGTACCGATCACCGATGGCTACAGTTTAGATTGGCCTATACAACGAAATGACCCTCATGGCTCAATAAAGTTAGTTTTTATTTTTTTTACATTTTACAACATAGTATTTTGTTTTTACAGTGGGTGTAATTTCGGCCAATCAAACTCAGCCAATATACGGTAGAATTAGGAACAGTATTTTGGTTTTGGGCAGTAACTTTGGACAATATTTAAAGAAAGAGAAGACAAATTGCACGAGGAGACTGCGACATGAGGAAAGCCTCTTTCTTTGGTCCTCATGGCAGGGAGCTGACATTGCCGTAATACCAACCCATGGTGGCCAAGGCGACTCCAAAAGACAATTGATATACAGGGCTCCTCTGTAGCTTTGGGGTTCGTTTAAACTACGAAAGTCTGGCTCCAAAGAGTTTTTTTGTGTGCTTTGACCCATGTGACAACGCTGGGCTAGGTGTCATATTTTTGACCACGCTGGTTTTTGTATATTATATATATACACTATATATAGAAATAAAAAGGGGATGCTCAAATCTCTGATTGACAGGCTCTGGAGCTCTGTGGAGGCTCGTAGCCGGTCCGCCTGCCCCATGAGGGCGGGGCTTCCCACCTTTTTGCCCCTTTAAAGAACAGGCTTCGTAGGAGGAGATTGATCAGCCATGTTCATTTCACAGACCACTCGGGATCATTACTGTGAATGGGGCTGAATGGAACACCGGCTATCAAACACAGACATGTTTTACTTTCTCTTTGGACTCGCAGCCATTTAGTGACATTTCAGCACTAAAGAGCACATTTTTGTTAGTGAAATAAGACAGGCTTCACGAACCCCAGACTTTGATTGTAGTTTCCAACACTTCTCATAGTGATTATTTCTCGCGTCTCTACCTTCAGGAGCACATAATCCGGTGGATGCGGAGGTAAATAATGGCACATCATCTCCTCCTTCGCCTCCTGTTTGAAGTCCCATATGCAGATACTTTATGGGCATGAACCTGCATTCTTCAAGTGTAGCGGGTTAGCTCTAGCTCCATGGTTGTTTTGTTGAGTTACATACGAGTCAGACGAGTGGACCCACCAGGTGCGTGGAGATACAGTCGGCACTTAGAGCAGTACATCCAGAGCTGTCGTGTAGCCACCAATTACATTTAAAACTCGATTTAGAGCACGCTTTACTGCGGGCTTTTCACCGGAATATCTATTGTAAGAAAGTATGTGATCAGCCGATCATGATCAGCGGACTTCTACTTCACAACATTTCAAGAGCTTATAGTTTTAAAAGTGTGGTAGATAAGAAAGGTCTGATTACTATGTCTTATAAATGTGACGTCTTTTTTCTTTTCCAGAGGGCGGTTTCAGAGGACGCCGATTTTGTCAACCGTGTGGTGGAATGTCAAGTTTAAAGACAGCAGGGCGGCATATCATGGAAATGTTACTTACTGAGCTTTAAAGCATGTTTCAGCGTTCCCTCGTCAAGGAGAAGAGAAGGGAATCTTATTTTATTCACATGTAGATTATTGTTGTTTCTTTTACTGCTGTAAAATTTGTATTTCCCGTAATTTGCTGTCTTTGATGAAACACAAACTGCTGTCGACAGTTTTAATCACTGAGTAGTTCTCCGCTCAAAGTGTGTACATTAGGCCGCCATTGATTTATTATGAAACTCCAACTCTGAATGGGGAATCCAACCCAGAACCTTCTTGCTGTGGGGCAGTGATATAATGTATGGATGATCACATGTAAACCCAGACCAATACACACTGTAAATACATTGTACTACCTGCAAATAAAGTATTCTTAACAAGTGTTTTCCCATTAGTTCCCTCTTACTCATAATAACAAGTTTAGTGTAAGATTTACTCTTACTGTTGCATCACTCAGTAACGTACACAGGGCCTATATATGGGAGCGACATCTACGTCACTGAGAAGGTTTGCGCCCCCTGTGGGTGGAACAGCAGCTCTCGTCTATTGAACGAGCTTGTTTAATAAGTTACTCTCAATATTTACAGATTAAAGAAGCTATTTCCTCTATTATGAGCCCGGACATGGCCTTGCCTGATAATACTGTAGCAATAGATACAGACGGCATCTCATCAGAAGGGGGCGTGGCTTCGCCAAGGGGGAAAATAGAATCTTTAGAGAAACACAATTTTCCACTCTTTTCAGCCATTTTCTGGTGGAATATGAACTTATTTACCACATAAATAGAGTCAAGCGTAAATCGGGCCCATATGGATATTTTCTCACAGCAGATTGTTCAGTAGAAGTGAAAAAACGGCAGTTGCAGCTAGCAATAGCTAACCGCTAGCATTAGCCCAATGCTAGCATGCAGCATCAAGTATAGCATTCTCCGTTATTTATGTATTTATGGGCTGTTTAACCACTTTGCTCCTCCCCATGTCTTTGTATCTTTATTTAGTAGAAAACTATATTCATAATTCAGCATTTGTTAAAGTAGTTTTTGAATAATTAGAGGATTAGATTTTTCTCCAAATTGTTTTCCCCCTTAACTGTTTTCAAACATGACCACTTTTTGATCTGTCTCGGCACCTCGTTGTCCTGACACTTCGGTCGAGCGCGAAGCCCGTTCATTTTAACCGAGAACGAGGGAAAATATTCTCCGCTGAAATCTGATGTTTAGTCGATTGATTTGTGTAAAATGGCCAATGTTCATTTGCACCAACAAGTCAACACTGCACCGTTTCTCTGTGCGGCCTGAAAACGGCTTTGTTTTCGTGTAGTGACTGATTTTATGTGGACTTTTCCAGCCCCATGTTAACACATAGGAGAAAGGGGGCGGGCACAATTCATGGCGGCGCCCACGTGAGCCTCCGGAATAAGGTGAATATGGGCGATTCCAGAGATGCCGTCTGTATCTATAGGTGGCGTTCAGGTGGAGGGCAGGGCCAATACAACTCTATGGGAGAATTTTTTTCGTAAATATTTTTTACGACTGATATGATGGTGAACAAACAACATAGCTAATCGATCGCTAATTTGACAAACTGAAATGTACCCTCTATATTTAACATCAACACCGTTTTGAAACTTTTCCCTGTGATTTCAAGACAAATTTAAATGATTTAAAAAGTGGCGGTGTCTGTGTCAGGCTGATCCCAGGTCCTGTCGTCCCCCTTCCAACTATGGTCCACTTGTCACTTGAAAATTATAGTCTTTAAACCAATGCCCGTAAGCCTTATGGGTCACGGTTATGGCTCAATATACTTCAGTGTTCACGCTCCACTACCTGAACTCGCTCACACATTTCAATGGCGGAGTGGTTTGTTTGGTAGCAGAAATTAGGAGCCTGATTGACCCACGCATGCGCAGTCGAGATGGGCATTCAGCTTATTATAAAAGCTTTCATTCAAAGTAATATTTGTGTGACAGTATGAATACTTATTTACTTGTCGTTTGGCATCATTCTCTCACAAGCTTTTGCTCCGTAAACGCACCTTCATCACAAAACAATTATTAGACAAAAACTTCCAGAGCACTTTAAAATGTGTCTTTTTTTCCCCTTTTTTTCTTTTCTAAGGAAGACCGAGCACACACTGGATTCCTCCGAGCTGGCCTGGTGCCGCCTCGGGATCCCCAGAGCAGCTGGAGGAAGTGTGTGCACACACAAGTTGGTTGAAAAACAGAAGGTCAACAGTTCCAGTTCAGAATTTATAGGAAGAAAAATACTTTCTTTTAGTTTAGATTTCCTTTCTGTTCAAATTCTGCTGTTGTTTCAGTTTTTAACAGAAGCACCACTCTATACGACTGCTTCAAAATTCCTCCAATAATAGCTCTTATGTCCTGATCCCAGCTCCTAACCCCTTGTCACATGATGAGCTCAACTATTAGGTCTCTATGCAGTTCGGAACTAGAGCTACAGCTGCGTTTGCACAATCTGCCCGTCCTCACCCAGCGGTGGAAACAACAGGGGAAGTGACATCACCAACAACTGTGTTATAAAAACCTTTCTTAAGGTCTGGTTTGGACATGTCGCCACCAATATTTCACTACTTTTCCCTTCGTTCGTGGTAATTGGTGAAATAATTGCGGAGATCTTCACATTTTCGGGTTGCAACTGCCCTCCAGTTTGTTTATGAAGCTTATTTAAGTGACACAATGTCTCGAGTTTAATTTGATCAAAAGGTTTTACTCAAAAACAACAGGGCGTGTTGTTGAAGTGACACCAAACCTACGCCCTTGCATCACCGATATAGTATTGGACTACAAACATCACTCCCCCGGCAGCCACTGACTTTAATGACTCTGAAAACAGACAATGAAAAAAAGATTTACCTTCCACAGGTACAGCTTCATCACAGAAATACCATCATCGACAACAGCTCCCACACACTGCACGGGGCTGCAGAGGGGCTGAGCAGCTCTTTCAGTGGAAGACTGAGGCACCCTCAGTGCAAGAAGGAGCGCTACTGCAAGGCCTTCATCCCCACTGCTGTCAGACTGTTCAACAAGACTGCAAAGTCAAATGTGCAATAACCTCTTGCAAACTACGTGCAATAATCGCTGTATCTGCCTCACTTATAAACCACATGCACTATGACTAAACCTGCAGTGCTAACACTGACATTTTTTATTATAGTATGTTTATTTTATTTTTACTGTATATACTTTTTTGTTTCAATACTGCGCCCCTTACAATAGTCTGGTATTTGATTTATTTTACTGCATATACTTTTTACTCTTTTTGTCCCCTTGAAGTTTTTGGTAGTCATTGTATATAAGATACTAAAAATATGGTAATAGGTTCTCCTCTGGGGCCAGGACTTCCCTGCAAAAGAGATTCTTAAACTTTCCTGGTTAAATAAAAGTTAAATAAAAGTAAATAAAAAGTAAAGATGCCTCTTTCCTATCTGACTGTTTGCACATTTCCTGTATATTCTGCACAACCTGAGTGTTTCTAAGAGCTGAATGTAGCAAGTGAATTTCTCCATTGTCCAGATCAATACTACTTATTTGATGGTGGAAACCAGAACACTTGTTTTTAAATCCACTAACACGTGTAGAAATGTTCAATGGAACTTTTACAAGTAGGTTTGAACACACATCTCAAAGATGCACTGGGATGCATCATCAGTGATGTTCCTGGGGTCATTGGGAGTTTTGGGTCTTTCGACATCAGACCCCCTCACCCAGGCGACCCATCCGGCAGTGATCAAATCCCGGATTGCATCCCAGCAGCACCGGTCCACGGGCTTGCCTTCTTTAACCAACACCACCTGGTGTTTTTTTTCCGCTGCTTCTGTGATCGATTGTATTGCTCTCCTCTTAGCTGCTCCAGTCATCCCAAGTCCAAGCAGAACTTTACTCATGGAGCGTCCGGCAAATCCTCGGCAGCCTACTTCCACTGGATCACACTGTGCACGCCACCCTTTGCTCCTACACTGCTCCACCAGTTCAGAGTACTTGGCCAGCCTTCTCTCATGTGCATCCTCCATGTTCTCCTCCCAGGGGAGTGTCAGTTCCCACAGAGTCGGAAAACATCATCAGGTCATATAATGTGGCCTGGGAACTTTACCTGCTTTCCCAGGTCCACAGGCAACTGCCAATCTTGAGCACTAGATAGCCGGCCACCTCTTGGATGTTGTGACTGTGGCCGCTTTCCAGCCTTTGCGAACATGATGCTTTTTGTAGGATGGAACTTTGATCCCGGTATAGCTGTAGCGAGTGCCTCAGCAACTGCTTTAAGCACCTGGTCATGGCGCCACCGATACCGACCCTCACTGAGAGCTTTGGGACAACCACTGAAGGGAGCCTTTTCCTGCACACAGGGGACAGGAGACTGTACTTAGCCCGAGGTGTGGAGATTGGCTGAACTCGGTAGGGTATTGTGGACCGCTTAGACCAGGAACTTATTGTGGTAGATGTCATTCCGCCACAGATCTGACCAAGTGAGCTTCCTCTATAGCGTTCATGTCTGAGCTGCGAGGTTGGGCAGATGGAACATCGATTTAACAAAACCTTGGATTTGAAAATATATATTTTTTTTTAAAAACTGCATCAGAAATTTGATGTTTCTGACACAGCTGATCTAAAGATGAAATGCAAATCCTGTATTGAATGTATTCCTTTGACTTTCCACTGAGAAAAAGTGGCTTCACAAAGTGCTGGGTTGAACTCATGGTTCAGTGTAATCAGGGTTAATACTGAAATATCTGACCATTTAACATGGTTTCATTTGATGCCAAATTTGAACAGTATGAGAGACTCCAAGACTTTTGACTTTGGGGGCTCATTCATTTGAAAAGGATTTCAGCTATTTCAACAATTTGACCAGTTTATGCAATATTAACAGTTTCAACAATTTCACCATTTGTGGCTTCAGCCATTGCAGAAGTTACTAGTGTAAATGTGTGGTTTGTGCGGAAAAAACAGAAGTTCATCCAAGTTTAGCTCCGAAAACGACAGCCCATACATTTAAGTCAACTTGTCCGAGCATCCAGCATCATTGTTTTTGTCATTTGAAGCAATGGCAGATGCATGGGTGAATACGGCAACACTCAACTTCCTCATTTTACTGCTGTGTTCAGGTAGGCTCTGCTTTTCTTCATTTGCATATCTAAAAAAATGTACTTATGTTAACCAATAGTGCAGAATGTTTGATTGTTTAGTTATTTTAATGTCTTCGTAGCTGATTCATAGTTGTATTTGCAGGTGCTGTTGGTGCATGTGAACATGGTGATCTGAAAGTCTCTGCACCAAACCTGGAGGCTCTGAGCGGGTCCTGTTTACGGATCCCCTGCACTTTCAGCACTGACTCTAGGTTACGTCACCTATTGGACCCGACTGAACCTGTTAAAGCCATATGGAGCAAGACTTACCCCTTTTTAAATAGAGTTGGAGAAGACAAATATGTGTTTTATAACAGTGACAGGCCCAGTAACTCGTCTCCAATGAGAGTGATCGGGGATCTGCCTGGGAGAAACTGCACCACCCTGTTTTCTAATATAAAGTCAATTCATTCTGACAAGTATTACCTCAGAATAGAGAATGATCGGCTTAAGGCGACCGCTGCTTGTGATCCTCTCCGTATAAATGTCCAAGGTAAGACACTTTTCTTTATCATTCTTTTATAACTTAATTGCTGAACAGTAACTAATAATTCAAAGCCAATATTGTGTGTCATGAATAACAAATAATGAATTAACTATAAACGAGGAGCTCTCCTTCTCAAACTGACAAACCTCTTTCGTATATATGGGTTATACATGTTTTTATGCAGTTATGGGAAGAAAATAACAAATTTCAGATAAAACTGTGTTTCGGCATAAACTTTATTCTTTATCGATGTAACGTCTTACTTCCTCATTCGTCAGACTTCAGTGTTTTTGCAGTTCCTTGGTCATCCAAACAGGAACACGTCATTAGAAATATATGTTCAGCAAAGTGTTTGGGGTCACTTAACATTTGAGAAAAAAATGCCAGAAAAAGATAAGTTACTTCTCAAACTCCACAGTTTGTCCTTGTCCCGGGAAACAAAGTGAGTGCATATGACATTTCACGGAAAACTAAAAAATGTGTGCCAATAGTTGTACAAACTAAATTGGGGCTTATTATGTCTTCATTTCTGATTTCCTCCAATAGCAGCTCCTATGTCCTGATCACCTAACCCTTGTGATGAGATTCATTGGACCAGATTTATTGGCGTCCTGGCCCCAGAGGGGAACCTATTGTAGTGGTAGGGGAAACCAGAGTACCCGAAGGAAGAGATCATGCAAACTCCACACAGAAAGGCCCCGTCCAGGTGGGAATGGAACACAGACCTTCTAGCTGTGAGGCACGAGCGTTAACCGCTGCACCACCGTGCCGCCCGATCTCTATGCAGTTCAGCAGCATTTGCACAGTCCAACCGTCCTCACCCAGGGCGGAAACAACAGGGGAAGTGGCATCATCAACAGTGTTTCATAAAAGCTACATCCCCATATTGGACTTTAAAAACACTCCACTGACTTTAATGACTCAAACATGAACCACAATAACGATATGAAGCCACACAGAAAACAGACGATGATAAAAAAAAAAAAAGCGGTTTCAGATTTACCTTCCACACTTACAGCTTCATCACAGAAATAAAACATACTCTGGTCAAGTATTCCACCAAATCCTGTCCTTTGGTTCATCGTCAAAGAGAACCAGATGCATTGGTGTGCTCCTCAGCTGCAACTTCGGCAAATGATCCATATGGCTTAAGTTTCCTCTAAATAAAAGCACAAACTGGTGGCTCATGGGATGGCACATAGCTCCCAATCGACGGTGAGGAACCACCAGAGGTTCCTATTCTAAAGGAGCTATGATAATTAGCATTGAGGCTCCTTTTCCGACCTCCTTCCTCACTGGCGGCCCTATTCGGACGCTTCTTATCATGGCAAATATGGTTTGGTCTTAAGCCTCTTTTATAGTCGAGCGGCCGGTCCCGCCCACAGCAACCCTGTCCGCTTGACCCAAGACAGAATCGTTCGAACTGCTCTGTTACTCTTCTGTGTTCATGTTGTGATGTATATTTAAAAAAAAAAATGTAATAACATAAAAAGTGAAAACACAAAAGCACTACTGTAAATAATAGGAACAATATTTTAATGAGCAATAACTTGGAAGGGGAAACTGAAGGAATATGTTGTGTGTTTCCTCGTTGTGGGGAGTTGTCGCTGAAGTATACAAGAGCCTTTAGACCTCTTATTATACCTCTAACCACTTTGCTCGATTTGGATGCACCCCGAGTAAACAACAGGTCGGATGCATCATAGAGGTCTACCTGTCTTCTCCTCTTCATCTCCACTCTCTCTTCCTTCACTTGCTCAGTGCCAATAATACATGTGGCCAAATTGAAGGAATGCGTCCGAAATCCTGCCAATGTTTTGCTGATTCTGTTTGTAGCTTGCGGGTCCCATGTGTGCGTTCTAGTGACGTGTGGTGAGGTTTGCTGCTGGTGAGGCACATGCTATAGACTCCAATATAAAGTAAACAAAACTGCAGGAAAAATGCAACATGCTGTCTCTAGTATTCTCTTACTTTGAAATAGCATTCAAAAGCAACACATTTAAACATAAAATACATTCTCACGACATTGCAAATAAAAATTAAAAGACAACATAGTGAACGTGACCAGGTCTCGTACCCTGCCCGTCCGGATGATAAGTTAATGACATACCTGATGTGCCACACAGGTGGTACATGGTTGCATTGACATTTTCAACATACATCCATAAAATGTCAGTCTAATCAGTTTTCCTCTTTTACTTACTCCTTTACGTTTCAATTGCCTCTCCTAAACCGTGCAGAATAATAAAACAGACTGGTTTTCACTTGTAGTCCACATGTTTTGTAGAAATGTGTAGCGCTGACACAGCGCCCCCCTGGGGTCATCAGAGCTGTGCATTGGAGGCCTATCAAAATGCAGTTTAAAGTCAAATGAGCAGGTTAAACAAGTCGTTCTTATGCCTGATTCTTTATCCAGGTGATAGAAAACCAACGCGCACAACAAAACCCCACATGTTAACAGAATGTATCAGGCATTCTGTGAGACAATCCAGGACCAAATGAGACAGTTTAGAAGAGATAGGGCTCTGCGATCAACTCGGTTGATTGACATAATGGGTACCCGTATACAAGCATATGTCCACCCATATGAGGGGATCGCTGTGTCGTCACGTCCGAGGCTCTGGTGGGCAACACAAATCTATTAAATAGATAATAATCGTTCTATAGTGGCTCAAAACAATGCTCACAAACAGAGCATTGCTTCTGTAAAATGATCTGCGCTGTAAAAGATCTGTGATTTAAATAAACAACTCTTCACGCCCACCATTCACCAAAACATCCAGTGAATATCAGTGTGAGACTTAATTGCTAATTTTGCATCCGAAGTCATGTTACAGATGCTGGAGGGCAGCTACAGAACTTTTTACCTGAGGGCGCAAATGTCATGTTTATGAAATATTTAGAAAAGTTCCTTCGTACACGACTTTTAACAGTCCAGTCCTGTCTGTGTTGTTCTGTGCAGACTCTCCCTGGAGCCCCTCAGTGCAGGTCTCAGGACGACAGGAGGAGGAGGAGTCAGTGACGATCACCTGCTCCGCTCCGACTCCCTGTCCAGACTCTCCTCCTAAACTGTCATGGAGCCTCCACCAAGACCCTCCCCATACCATGGTCACCAACACGGACGGGACCTTCACCACCTCCATCCAACAGGAGATGACTTTATCTGACAGACACGATGGACTCCAGGTCACCTGCTCTGCCGTGTATCCTGTGAGTGGAGGAGAGAAGAGGGCGGACGGGAGCGTCACTCTTAAAGTGGAATGTAAGTCGACTGCTACACTGAGAAAGCGGATATGAAGGACATGACTCTAATTACGTCAAATATTGCTGTGAGAAGAAACAGTGACCACCGTTAACACCATTATCACAAGAAAAATCCTTATTCAGTTCATGTTTGTGTAGCTGCGAGTGTAAACTTATTTTGGGGCATGAAATGAGAGGCAGCAGACAACAGAAGGTGATAATGTGAGGAGTCCATGGTGAATGGCCAATAATTAGACTAGAGCTGCAGGAAATTTCAAGCTCTGTTATGAAACCGTCCTGTTGAATGAGCCACTGCTATTGGGCAAGTCTCAGAACCACTGATCAGCTAGCCCCGTTGAGAAGCTTCTGAGACAGGGACTGCGTCAGGCTGAGGAGGGAACGGTATTAGTGAGAGGAGGAGACGAAGGGAGGAGAGATCAGGGGGAGGAAGGAGAGGCTCAAGGTGAAGACCGAGAAGCAGGAGGTGTTGCGAGAGTGAGGGTCCGCTCTTTGCGTTTCTGTGGTTTGTGCTGGATTTAAGCAAACATAATGTGTCCTCAGATTCCCCTAGAGTCACGTCACTGCAGCTCACTGGGGACACTTCATTGTCTTCATTGGGAGAGTCTGTAAACCTGAGCTGCTCCAGCAGAGCCAGGCCTCCAGTCCAAAACATCAGCTGGTTCAGGGTCACCTCAAAGGGTCCACAGAGAGTTCACCAAGGACACGTCTACAGCCTCGTCTTAGACCTTTCAACACAAGGACAATACTTCTGTCAGGCCAAGAATCAAGTCGGCGAACAGAACTCTCCTGTCATCACACTGGGGCATGAAGGTAACGCAAAATCACGTAAATAAAAGAAGAGAAATAAATGGGTGATACCAGTGGCCTTTGTTTAGATCTGATAGCGAGATTAGATTACATTGTGTTGTGTAGGAAGTTCTTCTATTTGTAAAGGCTGCATCTAAAAAGTGTAAATAAGCATGGAACCTTCTTCTCCTTCTTGTTGACCCGGATGTGCGCCATCATCAGCAATGGCAAGGAGCATCCATGTGTCAGCGCAGTGAGGAGGGAGTGAGGAAAGCAGCTGTGATGCTTCCTTTAATACATCCTTTATATGTGCACGACTGGTAGAGACAAAGCCCAACAGACCTGCAGCTGTAACTGCAGCAAAAAGCAGTTCCACAAAGTAATGACTCAGAGGGTGTAGATACTTTTGCACACACCACTGTTTAGTTTTTAATTTATTTAAAAGTTCAAAATAATGTATACATTTCATTTCACTTCATGATTGTGTGTCACTTAGTGTATGTCTTTCAAATAAAATGTAAACAAAATATATTTATGCTGGTGGTCCATAGCGTGGCAAAATGTTGAAAAGTTAAAGGGGTACGGATACTTTTTCAACCCACTGACTTCCTGGTTGACTTCCTTGACTTCCTGGTTGTTGCCTTCACTGGGTCAGGAAGGTTCAGATCGTCCTAACTGTAAAACGTTCCTCAAGGTCGACCTAACGTCGGCCTCCGAGGTAAAGGAAAAGGAGAAAGGAGCTCTCTTGCCACATTTTAGATGAAGCCTTAAAGGCGCACTCACACTTGACATCCGAACCGTGCCACTCTCCAGCTCGTTTGAGGAAAGGCCTGGATGCCCCGAACGGCCTGCGCTCACACTTACACAAACGAACCGAGCCGTGGCCGAACACGAGGAGTTGTTTACAAGTGCACGTGAGCAGCAGCAGCGCAACATAATGCGGAAGGAAAAAAAAACAGCTGCGTGAAATAATGTCTACTATGAGCCCTGTCAAATCTCTTCACTCCACTTTTCTTTGCATTTTACTACAGTTTAACAAAAAGGGCTGTGGTGAATATAATAGTCGATTTGAATAAAGCAGAGAAATAGAGAAGTGCGCGTCCCTCTGTCCCGCTCAGCTGAGGCGGGGGGTGGAGCAGCACCTGCCGCTCTGAGCCTTTCTTTGGAGTCATATACAGCCTTCAAAAAAGGCTACGAGAACAGAAGATATGACGCTCAGTTTATGGCATTCATTGCTGCTTCGGCCACTGGTTAAACAGCTTTATGTTGGCGAACTCCTGGAAGTATAGACTATACTTCGTATACGCTACATTGCGACAAAGCACTTAACACGAACACGCACCGAAGTCACAAGCGATAAAAGCACCCGCAGGTTTTATCTGTCCCACTAAAGCCAGCGGCCAAACCAGGTGCAGCAGCAGAGAAGCTCGGACACAGGGCGGGAGAAGCGCAGCCGCTCCCGTAAAGTCAGCCCGGGACGTGCGTGAAGCGGCCAGGGCGTCGGGAGTGAGCGGTCGGGGAGACGAGCGGTATGTGGCCCGGGGTCCGGGGAGCCGCCCGGGAGCGAAGCGGTCGGGGCCGGGGAGACGAGAGCGAGGCAGCCGCTGCTCTGTTTGATAAATACAGCCTTTTCTCACTGTTTTACGTGACAAATGCACCCGCCCATATAACAGCCGCTTGTATCCGTGCGTGTGCACAAACACGAGCAACCGAGCCGCGCTCTGGCCCACCTCCTCTAAGCGGGCCAAAGTCCGGAACCGAGTCCGACTCGGGCACGGATTGATTGTACTCACACTGCACAAACGAACCGCGCCGAAGGGGCTTCCAGCGCTTGGGCGCGGTTCGGATGGACAAGTGTGAGTGCGCCCTTAGTGTCACATTCTGACCTCAAGACCAAAGAGGCTTCTGAGAAGAAAAAAAAGCAACTTCCTCAACTCAACTAAACCCAGTCCATTCGGCCATTTAAGCTTCACTTTGATAACATTGTAATATTCTTTTCAGTTAAAACGGAGCTGGAGAAAATAATAAAATATGTGATAACTGTCTAGCAAACAAATTCCTTTGACTTTTGCCAGATGCCAGTGCTGGGATTGGCCCTTACAACACAGTGAAGATATGTGGGATTATTGCGCTCTTCAGCGCTCTGCTCCTCATCGAGTGGTGAGAATACGTTTAATATTCAAAGTATTTCAGTGAGCGACAAATGACAATGTCTCTGTTCGTTTGTTTCAGTTTGATTTGGGAAATGGCGCACACGACCAGACAGAATCAGGTATGAATTAGTTTTTTTATTCTAAATGTGATAGAAGCAGACGTCATTGTGTCATACAAGGGGGCGTGGTCTAGCGGAGGGGGAAGAAAATCTCATGGGAATCACATTTTTAGCTGCTTTCCCTCAAACCATAAACATATTTATCACACACCAATAAAGTCAAGCCAAAATCGAGACCATATGAATGTTTTTTTTTTTTTTTTCAAAGCCAACGTTGGATTCCTGGTTAGCATTGTCCATTTTTTTTGTTTTTATATATATTATGGGGCCATATCTATCTTGATTCAGTAGAAAAATATATTCATAATTCAGCATTTGTTAAAGTAATGGTGAAGAAATGGGAGAAAGTTCCGTTTTTCTCTTCTTTGTTTTCCCTCTCGCTGCTTCAAGCATGACCATATATGGGCAATTCCAACGACGCCGCCTGTATCTACGATATTTCTTTCTCAGATTCACGGGTCTTCCTAACATTTAAATACCTTATAGTTTTACTAGTACTGAAGAAAAAAAGGTCAGATTAATATGTCTTATAAATGTGATTCGTCTTGTGTCTTTTCCAGAGGGCGGTTTCAGAGGACGCCGATTATATCAACCGTGTGGTGGAATGTCAAATCTAAAGACAGCAGGGCGGCATATCATGGAAATGTTACTTACTGGGCTTTAAAGCATGTTTCAGCGTTCCCTCGTCAAGGGGAAGAGAAGGGAATCTTATATTGTTGTTTCTTTTTCTGCTGCAACGCTATAATTTGTATTTCCTGGAATGTGCTGTATCTTTGCTGTGTCTCTGCTGTCGACAGTTTTAATTTCTATAGGTCATCAGTGAGTAGTTCTCCGCTCAAAGTGTATACACCACGCTTCCATTGATTTATTTGCATGTCGTTAGCCAAAACTGAAAGCATTTAGTGATGGGTTAACCAGAACATTGAAACTCCAACTCTGACTGGGGAATCCAACCCAGAACCTTCTTGCTGTGGGGCTCGAGTGCAACTGTGCCTCCCAGTGATATAATGTATGGATGATCACATGTAAATCCAGGCCAATACACACTGTAAATACATTGTACTACCTGCAAATAAAGTACTCTTAACAAGTATTTTAACATCCATTCACTCTTACTCATAATAACAAGTTTAGTGTATGATTTACTCTTACTGTTGCATCACTCAGTAACTTACACAGGGCCTATATATGGGAGCAACATCTACGTCGCTGAGAAGGTTAGCGCCCCCTGTGGGTGGAACAGCAGCTCTCGTCTATTGAACGAGCATGTTTAATAAGTTTCTCTCAATATTTACAGATTAAATCTTACTTACTTAATAGCTCTATTTAATCTTCAAGAAGTCTTTCAGAAGCTGGACATCACAGTGTTATCACAACGAAGAATGATCCAAGATAATATTGGGGTCGTTTAGGATGATACTGATACTTTATGTGTTTGCACGTTTGTAAAGCAGGTTGTTTTATATTATTCATACACATTAAACTGTCAATTTAACAAGTTATTTACTCATTGAAATGTTGAATTAATTACCTAAGCAAAGACGCACCTGACTAGAGGTGAGGACGATTCGATACGAGATACATGGCTTGCAACGCATACAATGCCCCGATAGTTGATATATTGCACAAAAGTGACCTGTGAAACATCATGATTTTTAAGGAACATGCAATTTTTACCCATTTTTCTTTTAAATACTACATTATTCATCATTTACATTTGTTTCCTTGTGCTTTGTACCTCTTTTTCTTCAATAAATAAGTGAATAAATGATCCCTCACTCACTTATTTGATCCGTCACTGACTTTATTTACATTTAAATAAACAAGAAACCACAGTCCTATATCAAAAGGAATACATCTTTCATAATTATAAAAACGTTCATTAAAAGTAATATCTCAGGTTTACCCCCCAGAACAGCTGGAGGAGGTGTGCTTGGATCGGGAAGTCTGGGCATATCTGCTGAGACTGCTGCCCCCACGACCCGGCCCCGGGTAAAGCGGAAGAAAATGGATGGGTGGATCTCAGGTTTACAACTTTTACAAAATTCAGCAGCTCGTGTCGTTCATGTCTTTAAGAGCAGCTCAAGACCCACCTTTTTAGCTTAGCTTTTAACTGACATCGATTTGTTTAATCCTAATATATAATATATATATATGGGAGGTTGTGCCAGGCGTATTGTTTTAAATGTTCTAATCTGTAAAGCACTTTGTGATACCTTTCGGTATGAAAAGCGCTTTATAAATAAATGTTGATTGATTGATGATAATATATTTGTGTGACAGTTTTTGGTCCAAGTGCTTAAAACTGCAGTGCTGCCCTCTACTGCTCTGACTGAATACTTGATCATTATTATCCTCTATTTCAGGGGTGGCCAACCAGTCAGAGACTAAGAGCCACATTTTTAACTGTGATACTGCAAAGAGCCACATCATACACATGGGCACACATGATCACCATCCCTTCCACACACACACACAGATCTCTGCTAAGCCAGATTTATTGTAAATGTCACACACAAACATGATAATGACAGATATTGACTCCTACAAGACCACATGCCAGTCATTTTCAACAATGAACATTGTGTGTGTGGCACTAGGTGTTTTATTTTTTAGATTAAAACAGTTACCCCCCCATTAAAAACTCTTTAAGTTAATTTAACTAAGTTTAGATGCTGTTTATAATTGTTTGCTTTTGGCAATGTTTAAGGTTTCACTGTGTTTTATGTGACATGCAATACCCGGGTACACCAGCAGAGGGCGCCTGGTGCGTTTCGTATCAGTAGCTGGCGCTGTAGAAGAAGTCCTGCCAGTACGTGATATGAGAGAAACAGAGGCAGCAAGCTCCGTAGTAATTACATTTGTACATGTTTTGCAGGTAAGCTGGTTGGAAAAGCGCACACATAAACAGTAGTAGAGTCTCTCCTGCACCTGTTAGATTAAGTTTTGTTTAGTTAGGAAGTGTTTTGTAAACTTTATTTTGTTTAAGACGAGTACCAGACCAAGTTAGCATTTCTAAGATGGCGGACGTTGGTCCAACGGTTGCCGCGGTGACCAAGCAAAATACCATTTAATACAGTATGAGGTTATGTTCGCGAAATAGGTACTCAGATGTGCGTACTAGTACTGTGCTAGTGGCAACTTGTGTGGTAGGGATTGCCAGGTTAACATTTCTTGTGTTTTGTTGCCACCATAAGCACATCAGTTATGTGTACGGCTAAGCTACTAGTGTACGTGTGCTAAGGCAGGAAAATGGAGTCACACAGTACAGTAGGTCAAGTTTCAAGTAATAATATGGTACAGTAGAATGGTAGTGACAAAAGATACAGACATGAATAAATAAGTGATTAAAGACATGATTAAAAGGTAATTCATACATGATTGAAAGGTAGTTACAAACAGTTTAAAAAGGTTTTTGCTCAGTCATTTAGAATATTGTAAAATTGTTCAACTCCAGACTTTAAGTATTGTTTTGTAAGAAGTCCTGCCAGTACGTGATATGAGAGGAACAGAGGCAGCAAGCTCCGTAGTAATTAATGTTGTACATGTTTTGCAGCTTGTGCCAACGGAAATAAATATGTTGCACCAAGAAGGAGTTGGCCCATCTTTCAAAAGTGTAACATGTGTTCACAACCAAGTCCACAAACAAAAATGTAATTTACAATAGCGTTTTTTCTCTTACTTTGTATGTTGCTTAGTGGGACTTCTGGCACTCCTTGTCTTGAACAATCCTCTTCAAATCTGGTTTATATTCCGTTGTTGCCACTCGAAGCAATTCTTTCACATGGGTGTCCGTCAGAACAGATCGATGTTTTGATTTCACATGTTTAATGGTAGAAAACACAGACTCGCAGACGTATGTTGACCCAAACATTGACAGTATCTTCAGCACAGCCTCTTTGACATTGGGGTATTTTTCCATTGGCACACTTTTCCAGAACTCAATGGTCCCTTCCCTTAAAGCAGCTTTCAGTTGGTCCTCCTCACAAAGATCAATCATTTCCAACTTAGCCGCGGCCTCATCTGTGACTAGTGGGGCTTTCAAACAGTCCGTCTCCGCATTAAATGGGTCGACGAGGAACGTAATCTGTGGCCTTTTCAGTTGTAGATCACGGAACCGGGTCACAAAGCTTTCGTGCAGGTTTTCAACCAGTGTTGCATATCTGGCTCTTTGCTTCTTTAGGGCGGCGCTGGTGACTTGCCCGCTGGCTTTTAACAGAGTGGGAAAATGCGTTAAATCTCCCTTTTGAATATGAGCCTTGAACAGCTTCAGTTTGTTGACAAACGCAAACACTCTTTGCACCAGGTCAGGTAGCATTTTTAACTTACCCTGCAGGGTCAGGTTCAGTCTGTCCAAGTGACACAGCATGTCGACCAAAAAGGCCAGATCCATAATCCACTCGAGGTCGGAGAGTTTGGGATAGTCCTTGTCCTTCTCTTCCATGAACAGTTTCACGGCAGCCAAAAGCACAAAAAAGCGAGAGAGTACTTTGCCTTTTGACAGCCACCTCACAGTGCAGTGCAGCGGCAGGTCACCTGGAAGCCCTTGGTCCAGCTCAGCGATGAGATTCCTGAACTGCCTGTGGTTAAGCGCATGTGTGCGGATGTAGTTGACCATTTCCATCACTGGCTTCATGACGTTGTTTAAATTCAGTGATTTAGACACGAGTTGCTCCCTGTGGAAGTTCCAAAATGCGGGAAATGTTTGGTCAGCTTTGCACAGCCCCACAAGCCCGTTCACAGATCCGATCATGGCTGGCGCTCCATCCGTGGCTATTGCAGTTAGTTTTGGTATGGGCAGATGTGCTTTCGCGAATGCAGCCATCATTGTTTCTTTCACATCTATGCCACGGGTTCTGTCTTTTAATGGCACAATATCAAGGAGTTCTTCTTTGATCACACAATCGTTTGACACAGACCGTGCAAATATTGCCAACTGAGGCTTGTCTTGTATGTCACAACTCTCATCCAATGCAACACTAAAATACTCACATTCTTGAAGGTCAGTGTGCAACTGTGTTTCAATAGCCTCGTTAATGTCCGATATTCTGCGTTCAACAGTGTGGCGGGACAGTTGGACTTCTGATATCATTCGTTTTAATTTGTCATTTTCAGGAGACAATATTTCAACAGCGTCGCTGAGGCATTTTTTCACGAACTCCCCTTCATTGTATGGCTTTTTAGTCTGTGCAATGTTCAAAGCCAGTTGATAAGACGCAAGCGTTACGGTCTCGGAGTGCTTTGTAAATCTTTGGAAAAACTGTGTCTGCTTTTCTGCCTGACTTTTCAACGTTACCAACTTGTTTTTGCGAAGTTCAGTCCCTTTTGGAAATTCCTGGTCGTAGCTTGCGTGGAGTGAGCTGAAGTGCCGTTGAAGATTAGAAGCTTTAAAATGCGCTAGCGACGCCTCACATATGAGGCAGAATGGCTTGTCATTACGTTCAATAAAATATGAACTCTCCCACTCTGTTAAAAATGTCTGGTGTTCATCTACATATTTTCGTACTGCGGTGCTTTTTTTCCCTGCCATTTTGAGAGCACACAAAATTACTCGAAAGATCTATTTTCATCTCACGCAAATGCGCGTTTGACGTTACTCAAACCGGCTTCCTGGTCAGGTTGACATATAGAGAATGAATGGCAGCGTCGAGCATTTTTGACGCCTGTCATGTGAGCCCCTTAAGAGCCGCATGAAACCAGCCAAAGAGCCGCATAAGGCTCGCGAGCCGCTGGTTGGCCACCCCTGCTCTATTTACTGACAGCAGAGGAGCATGACATCAGTCATTAATATGTCACTCAAAGTATATATTGTCACACCTCTGCTTCAGACTGATCAGTTCAATACACCACCTTCTACCTTCTACCATCGATACTCGTTACACAGCATGAATACTTATATACACAAAACAATTATTTGACAAAAACTTCCAGAGCACTTTAAAATTTGACTCCTTTTTTTACTAAGGCAGACCGAGCACACACTGGATTTCTCCGGGCTGGCCTGGTGCCGCCTCGGGATCCCCCTGAACAGCTGGAGGAAGTGTGTGTGTGTGTGTGTGTGTGTGTGTGTGTGTGTGTGTGTGTGTGTGTGTGTGTGTGTGTGTGTGTGTGTGTGTGTGTGTGTGTGTGTGTGTGTCTACTAACAGATAATAAGGACATTAATAAATAGTACATTTGGGCTGAGACCTCTTATATCCCAATTTTATGAAAGTGGCATTTCTCACCTCTCAAGAAGATATTTCACAGTTTAGGGCAGATCTGAACGTCAATGTTAATGGGAACTCCCTACTTCTGCTTCCAAGCAACCACAGTTTTTTTTCTTGTAGACTTAATGCCCTCTCTATTTGATGGCGGAACCCAGAACACGTATTTGAAACCCACCAACACATGTAGAAAACAACTATAGCCCACAGAAAGTCCACAACTCTGTCACATTTCAGCCACAAGTGCCTTCAACCACTGACGCCGGAAAGAAGAAGGATCTACCAGAACTAAAGACAGCGGGCACCAATTTTAATGGGCCTTTAGTAGGGCCGGGCGATTTTGGAAAGAAAAATAATCAAGATTATTTTCCCAATATTGATCAATCTAGATTTTCGATTCGATATTTTTTTTTTTGTTTAAAAGAAAAAAAAGAAAAAGTGTTTCCCTGGGATTGACCTGACAGGCGCTGCAGCATCACGCCATCCATATTTCTTTCCAGACTGCAACAGGTCTGGCCAATTCTCCTCGATTAAAACGCACCACGCGCTTATCGTGATCGACCTTTATTAAAATTACGATTAGAAAAAAATTTGACTAATTGCCCAGCCACTGCTCACTCATGGGGCTTTTCCACCAAGGTGTTGGTTCTGGGCTGGTTCTGGTGCCGGGTTGGTTCCATACTGACTTGGTTTTCCACCAAAATGAGAGCTGTGCCTATTGTCATAGCAACGCTTTGGGAAGTCAACATAAAACATGGATAGTAACATCTTACTACAGCCACTTCTGGTTATAAAATACAGAAAAATAAGTTTATGTTTCTGTCACAGCAGCCGTTAACATTTTGATTTCTTCTTTCTAACTCTTGTTTTAGCTAAAGAGCGTAAAGCAAAACAACAGTTTCCTCCACAGAGACTGTTTTGGCTTCTCCAGGAAGTTCTAAGCACAAACTAACTAATATTGATTGTTTGTTGGAGGAAAGCCCCCAGCCGCTGACATCACTGGTGCTCGTTTCTTGGTCCAGCTTTTAATTGGTTCCCAGATTTTGGAACCAAGAGCCAGCATTTTTTCAGTGGAAAACGAAAGAACCGGTTCTGAAACTGGAACTGGCCCAGAACCAGCACCGGCACCAGCTTGGTGGAAAAGGGCTATCAGTGAACACAGTTGGAGGGAAGTTTGTTTGTTTGTTCATGGTTTTCAGCCAATTTGTGCCTGTTCAGCTCCCGCAAACTTGTCAGGTTTCAGAAAAAAACTGCCTTAGTCTGTTGAGATGCAGGTGTATTTATTCCAATGTCCTGTTGCTAAGCTTCTTTTAGGTGACCAAGTGAAGAATGGAATATAACTTTATAACTTTAGAAGTTCGTCTTTCTCTCTCCCTGAAGCCTTGGATTTGTAAATACATACAGTATAAAAAAAACTGCCTATATCTTATATTGAATGTATTCCTTTGACTTTCCACTGAGAAAAAGCGGCTTCACAAAGGGCCGGTTTGAACTCATGGTTCAGTGTAATCAGGGTTAATACTGAAATATCTGACCATTTAACATGTTTTCATTTGATGCCAAATTTGAACAGTATGAGAGACTCCAAGACTTTTGACTTTGGGGGCTCATTCATTTGAAAAGGATTTCAGCTATTTCAACAGTTTGACCAGTTTATGCAATTTTAACAGTTTCAGCAATTTCACCATTTGCGGCTTCAGCCATTGCAGAAGTTACTAGTGTAAATGTGTGGTTTGTGCGGAAAACAGAAGTTCATCTAAGTTTAGCTCCGAAAAACTACAGCCCATACATTTAAGTCAACTTGTCCGAGCATCCAGCATCATTGTTTTTGTCATTCGAAGCAATGGCAGCTGCATGGGTGAATACGGCAACACTCAACTTCCTCATTTTACTGCTGTGTTCAGGTAGGCTCTGCTTTTCTTCATTTGCATATCTATGAAAATGTATTTATGTTAACCAATAGTACAGAATATTTTATTGTTTAGTTGTTTTAATGTCTTCACAGCTGATTCATAGTTGTATTTGCAGGTGCTGTTGGTGCATGTGAATTTGCTCGTCATCTGAATGTCTTTGCACCAAATCTGGAGGCTCTGAGCGGGTCCTGTTTACGGATCCCCTGCACTTTCAGCATTGACTCTAGGTTACGTGACCAATTTGACCCGAATAAACCTGTTACAGCCATATGGAGCAAAACTTACCCCTTTTTAAATAGAGCTGGAGAAGACGTGTATGTGTTTTATAACAGTGACAGGCCCAGTAACTCGTCTCCTATGAGAATGATCGGGGATCTGCCTGGGAAAAAATGCACCACCCTGTTTTCTAATATAAACTCAATTCATTCTGACAAGTATTACCTCAGAATAGAGAATGATCGGTTTAAGGCGACCGCTGCTTGTGATCCTGTCCATATAAAGGTCCGAGGTAAGACACTTTTCTTTGATCATTCTTTTTTTTTTAACTTACTATCTTAACAGTAGCAAATAATTCAAAGCCAAAATTGTGTGCGTCTTGAACCAAAATAAAACCTCTGTAGCTCCAGTTGTACATGTTTTTTATGCAGCTAAAGGACGAGTTACTGTGCAGCTAAACATCCAAAAACAAACAAAAATTGCTTTCACTTCTGACTTTGTGTTAAACAAAAACTAATTTCAGATTGTGTTTCGGCATAAACTTCTTTATCGATGTAACGTCTTACTTCCTCATTAGTCAGACTTCAGTGTTTGGGGTCAGTTAACATTTGAGAGATAAGCACAGTTTTTTGCAATCAGGATAACATTCAATTCATCAGAAATATCGTCTAGTTAATGTGGTAAATGACTATTCTAACTGGAAGCTGGTGATTTTTAATGAAATAACGACATAGGTGTGCATTTGATCCTCCTTTTGATAGAACACATTCCCCTTTTTCAGGCAAACTGTTTTGGAGGATCTGGAAAAGATTTAAGACGATATAATGGTGTTTAATGAGAGTGTTCTGGTAATATTTTTAGTTTCCGAATCCAAAAGTGTTCCTGAAACGACTAACATACAAATTAAGAACTGGGCGTGTCACTCGAGTGTTAAAGCCGGGTTTACACAGGCAGAGGCAAGTCAAGTTTAATGCTTTCAATGCTATTTTAATGTCAAATATTACAATTTAATCCTACAATCGGAACAAAACAAAACACACATTTAATTTCTTCAAATTTGGAAGCACTTCATCAAACAGAGGAAAGAGAACTGGACAAAACAGGAAAATTTTCAACAAAATAAATGTCGTCAATTTCAGCCTAAAATGCAACTGAATATGTTTTAGACCAGGGGTGTCGAGAGCCGGATATTTAAGTGTATACGTGTGGAGGGCCACAGATCAGTGGTCACTGTGGTGAAAACAAGTGTATCTAACAGAGTTTGGCACATTTTTTTTTTTTCAATGCTTTTGCAGAAATGCAGAAACCCTGTAAAGGTGCATTTGTTAGATAATCCTGTTAAAGGCTCACTGGTGATTAGAAAACCCTCGTGCCGTTATGGAGAATCATTTGTTCCATTATCTCTCAAAATGGCCAGAAAAGGAAACTTTCTTCTGAACTTTGAATGGTAGTGTTGCGTTGTGCCATTTATTTTAATGTTGTCAGTGATTGGTGGGATATTATTTATTAACATTACACATTTTAATCCAGTATTAAACTATATCATTGTTTGGGGTGTGTGGCGCGCCCCCTGACAGACTTGAAAAGACATTGGGCCTGATCTTCTGCCTGGTGCAAGGAAAACTAGAATATGATTCAAAAGTGCATTTAATTCATTTCTGTTATTCAACATAAACTGTAAAACTAATCTGTAGTAGACTCATTACATGCAAAGTAGGTCTTAAAATTAGCATATTTTGAAAGTGGACTGTAAGCCATAATCATCAAAATTATAACAAATAAAGGCTTGACATATGTCACTTTGCCCTAACCCTGTTATGAGTCTGTATCATACTGTATATCAGTTTCACATTTTATTTTCATCTTTATTTGAATGGCTCTTTGAGGTTTATGAATTATTTAGAAAAGTTCCTTCATACACGACTTTTAACAGTCCAGTCCTGTCTGTGTTGTTCTGTGCAGATTCTCCCTGGAGCCCCTCAGTGCAGGTCTCAGGACGACAGGAGGAGGAGGAGTCAGTGACGATCACCTGCTCCGCTCCGACTCCCTGTCCAGACTCTCCTCCTAAACTGTCATGGAGCCTCCACCAAGACCCTCCCCACACCATGGTCACCAACACAGACGGGACCTTCACCACCTCCATCCAACAGGAGATGACTTTATCTGACAGACACCATGGACTCCAGGTCACCTGCTCTGCGGTGTATCCTGTGAGTGGAGGAGAGAAGAGGGCGGACGGGAGCGTCACTCTGAGGGTGGAGTGTAAGTGGAAAACTTCACTGACACAAGGACAAGACTCTAACTATAATGTCAAATGTTAACGCTTCAATTATTGTGATGATTATCTACACCATTATCACAAGCCAAATATCCCTAAGACAAATAAGCCCCTTTTTTGCTGAATGTTTACATGTGGATTTCGTATTTTAGCTCTCACTCTCAGATTGAAAACAGAACTGGTCAAAAGTTTGAAAACACTTAATATGTATTGTTTTTTTTGTTTTGTTTTTCAACACTATTTACATTGTGTGATTCTCACTGAACACATTAAATGATCACACATACACACAATCATGAGATTATGTTGGAGACAAAAAAAGGGTGTAATGGTTTTATATTTTAAATTCCCTTTATTCTTCAAAAGGTCGTGATCTGAAATGGTTTCAGTCTGTGGAGTCAAAACCATTTCAGTGACAATAAAGGTACATAATATAACTTTTCATGTGGGGGAAAAAAAGTTGATATTTGTGTGTATTTGACCTTTCAGTGACCCAGTGGCTGTATGGGTGGTTAAGATGGCGCCTGTGCTTTCCATCAAGGTGGCCCTTAGGACCCTCCAGGACCAATTGTTTTTTAAGGTTTCTGATAGGTCATTGCTGTGGGAACCGTCTCCATGGTTACGCATACATTCCATCTAGAAAACCTACCAAAAACCCAAAACACAATTGATCCTAGAGTGTCCTTGAGGGAAAGTAAAGGAGCTATGTTAACCACCAATACAGCCCCTGGGTCACTGAAAGGTCAACTATGCACAAGTAACATTTTTTTCCCCCCACATAAAAAGTTACAAAATGCACCTTTAATGAAACAACTAAACATTAAATGTGCGCCATAATTATGAAATCGTTTCATTTGTGTCTTAGATTCCCCTAAAAACACGTCAGTGCAGCTCAGTGGGAACACTTCGCTGTCTGTGGGAGAGTCTGTAACCCTGAGCTGCTCCAGCAGAGCCAGGCCTCCAGTCCAAAACTTCAGCTGGTTCAGGCTCACCTCAGAGGGTCCACAGAGAGTTCACCAAGGACACGTCTACAGCCTCACCTTCAGCTGTTCAACAAGAGAACAATACTTCTGTCAAGCCAAGAATCAAGTCGGTGAAGAGAACTCTCCTGTCATCACACTGGGGCATGAAGGTACGGCAATATTGCTTCAAGTAAAAGTACAAATGGGTCAGCCATGACCAGGAGCATCCAAATGTGTCAGGAGGGAGTGAGGAAAGGAGCTGTGATGTTTCCTATAATACTTCCTTTACCAGAGGAACCTCTGGATGTTCCTCATCAGCCCATACTGGCGGGTGTACACTGCGATTCTGTCCGTCTGCGACATACGATCAGCAGTAGTGAGAATAATCTTAGGTCGTTGCTGAAAATCGCGGGTGTTAGGTCGTACAGTGAGACAGGAACAAAGATCTCAAATAGAACTGCCGTACGACCAAAGACGAGCTACGACCGTCATCAGGCAGTGTATATTTTGGAACGCTAGTCGTTAGTGATGCGCCCGCGGATTCGGTCGGGTCGGGTACCTCAAAATTACGACAAACTTCGGGTGCGGGTGGGTCGGGTTAAAAAAGTGCACTTTTTTCCCTTATATTGTTGGCTTACTACATACAGTGCACGCTTATCCATAAATGCCACACAAAGCCGGCTGTATTTTGTTGAATGTTTAGTTTCATGGGGTAAACGTATCATTAGCATGTTATGTTTAGATGTCACCAGACCCATCGCTTCTGTATGACTTTGAACACCGCTACAAATGTGTCACAATAGCCGTGCCCAAGCACATAATGACACGCACATGTGATGAAAGTAATGCATCAACAAGAAGCAAGGTGAAACTAAAATCAAAGACACAGCTTCTGTCTTACTAACCTAAAGTGCTCCACTTCTATCCAAACTCCGTTTACTTGACAGAAAGATGACGTGGTTGAAGTAAAGCCTCATGATAGTTCCTGCTTCTCGTTTCCTGATAAGTCCATTCGCGATTTCAGTTCCTCAGTGGTGCAGTAAGTAGCAAAACAAAGCATCAAGTGCTAAATCTCCTGTAAACTCGCGGTCACGTGACGCGCTCCCATTTGAGTGATATCCAGCTGCAGCGAGACTCTATTTAATGTGCGCGGGTCGGGTCGGGTCGGCAAACTGAGAGACTTTTCTCCGGGTCAGGTTTAAATTACGGCGGGTCGGTGCGGGTCAGAAAAAAAGCCGACCCGCGCATCTCTACTAGTCGTAGAGTGAGCCATCCTCTTGCTACAGAGAGGATCCCCGTCAGTGTCCCGTCAACACATCAACTCACACCGCATCCTGCCAGAGACACAAACAACACAGGCCGGGCATGAGCGGGTCCGGCTACGCATTTTACAGGACTTTCCCTGCACTTCTCCCCCACTCGCATGCAGCACTTTCCTCAGCTAAACACAGATCTTCTGAAGCCTGAAACTGCTACAACAAAACTTTGATCATCGCTACGATTGTAAGAGAAAAAAAAAATCCCACAGTGAACACAATCCCACAAGCCACTGCTTCCTCCTGAAGGTTTCCAAACTCAGCCGATCTCCGCACGAGGGTGAATTGATTGACAGTACAACAACTGTACAACGAAATGTGCCCACTGCATTTTGCAGTTGCTCAGATTATATTTGTGCAGTTGGTAATAACATTAAATTTGTTGCAGGATCACATTTAAGCGTATATTGTATGGTGTAACTTCCTGGTTGTTCCTCCGCTGGGTTAGGAAGGATCGGGCAGATGAAGCTCCTGTCCCTTAGTGCAAAAGGTTATTCAAGGTCACCCTCATGACGTCGGCCTCCAAGGTTAAGGAAAAGGAGAAAGGAGCTCTCTTGCCACCAGTCCATTCGACCATTTAAGCTTTTAACATTGCATTTTTCTTTTCAGTTAAAACTAAAATAATAAAATATGTGATGTCTTACAAAATGTGAACAAATTCCTTTGACTTTTGCCAGATGCCAGTGCTGGGATTGGCCCTTACAACATAGTGAAGACATGTGGGATTATTGCGCTCTTCAGCGCTCTGCTCCTCATCGAGTGGTGAGAATACGTTTAATATTCAAAGTATTTCAGTGAGCGACAAATGACAATGTCTCTGTTCGTTTGTTTCAGTTTGATTCAGGAAAAGGCGACCACGACCCTGAGACAGAATCAGGTATGAATTTCATTTTTTTATTCTAAATGTGATAGAAACAGACGTCATTGTGTCATACAAGGGGGCGTGGTCTAGCGGAGGGGGAAGAAAATCTCATGGGAATCAAAATTTTTCTCCATTTTAAGCCGCTTTCTGTCAAATTATAAACATATTTATCACACAGAAAGAAAGAAAGAAAGAAAGAAAGAAAGAAAGAAAGAAAGAAAGAAAGAAAGAAAAAAAGAAGAAAAGAAAAGAAAAGAAAAGAAAATTTTCTGCACAAACGCAGACAAAACATTTTACCGATCGCACATTTCAGGCCGTGATAGGCTGATCATGATCGGTGCACCTGTACTTCATAACATTTCAAGACACTATAGTTTTACTTGTATGGAAGAAAAACAGGTCTGATTAATATGTCTTACAAATGTGATACGTCTTTTGTCTTTCCAGAGGGCGGTTTCAGAGGACGCCAATTATGTCAACGTGGAATGTCAAGTTTAAAGACAGCAGGGCGGCATATCATGGAAATGTTACTTACTGAGCTTTAAAGCATGTTTCAGCGTTCCCTCGTCCAGGAGAAGAGAAGGGAAATTCATCTTATTCACATGTAGATTTTGTTGTTGTTTCTTTTACTGCTGCAACGCTCCAATTTATATTTCCTGGAATTTGCTTTGTCTTTGATGAACCACAAACTGCTGTTGACAGTTTTAATTTCTATAAATCATAGTTCTCCGCTCGAAGTGTGCACATCACGCTGCCATTGATTAATTTGCATGTCGTTAGCAAAACTTAAAGCTTTTAGTGATGGATTAACCGGAACATTGAAACTCCTAACTCTGACTAGGGAATCCAACCCAGAATCTTCTTGCCGCGGGGCTAGAGTGCAACTGTGCCTCCCAGTGATATACAGTGGGTTGTATAAGTTTGGGCACCCTTTAACTTTGCAACATTTTGCCATACTATGGACCATAAACATAAATACATTCCATTTAAATTTTATGTCAAAGACACACACTAAGTTACACACACAAATTTATACACGATTAACTTTTTTTTTTTATGAATAAAAAACTGAAAAGTGGGACATGCATAAGTACTGGCCCCCCTTTCCTTTTAGTGCAAACAATTGCCTTCAGAAGTTTCCTGATGATTTCTGAATGATCACATGTCGACCTAATGACTAAATAGAGTCGACCTGTGTGTGATCTAATGTCAGTTCAAATTCAGCTACTCTGTGATGGCCTCAGAGGTCTGTTCAGAGACTATTGTGGAGCAGATGTCCAAGAACACACCAGACAGGTCTGGGATCAAGTTATTGAGAAGTATAAAGTTGGGTTAGGTTAAAAAAAAAGATTTCCAAAGCTGTGAACATCTCTCAAAGTACAGTTAAATTCACCATCCAGGAATGGAAAGAGTCTGGCATCACTGCAAACCTACCAAGACCCGGCCGTCCTCCTCAACTTACTGACCGAACAAGGACAGCACTGACCAGAGCGCTTACCAAGAAGCCTGTGATGACCCCGGATGAACTGCAGAGAGCTACAGCTCAGGTGGGGGAAACTGTCCACAGAACAACTATTAGTCGTACACGGCACAAATCTGGCCTTTATGGAAGAGTGAGAACAAGAAAATCCTAGAAAGTCCCATTTGCTGTTTGCCAGAAGCCACTATGCAGCCTCCATGTGGCTTCTGGCAAACAGAAAATGGGATTTATTGCGGTTTTCTTTTAAAAGGCCAGATTTTTGCAGCGTACGACTGATAGTTGTTCTGTGGACAGTTTCCCCCACCTGAGCTGTAGCTCAGGCGAGACACTGCAGGTGAATAGGGACTTTTTATTTATTTAAAGATATCAATTTGAAACTTCTGCTGTAGGTTACTGGCATAAATATGAAGAAAAAAATGTATTGCAAGGTTTCTGTCATTTTATGTTTTCATATAAAAATCTTAAAATGCTCAAAATGTTGCATTTTTCCGGCGCCGAAAACTGAATAATGGATTGAGCCAGATTAAAATTTATAAATGTGTGGTTTTATTTTGTTGACATATTAATTACAAAGACTTTTTCAGAAGGGATTTTGTTCAGTTAGAAAATAAACAGTTTTTCAGTAAAAAAAAAAAATCTGTAAAGATTTACATTTCGCCTTGTTTTTTAATATTCAAAAAATAAAAAAAATCTTCAAAATATTGTTCAATCCAAGGCTGGAATATTTGAAGTCTGTAGGAGCATTTGACGTGGAGATGTTGTTGCCCCAATGAGAGAAAAATGCCTTTTGACAAAATGGCCCTTGAAATTACAATTTCCCATATAAATCTATGGAGAAACATTAAATCAGTGCAATATTTACATGTTTTTGTGAAGATTAGGTATATATATTTTTTTAAAGAGTTTTGCCTCTAGTGTCTCCCCTCTGAGACCATCACAGAGCAGCTGTATTTGAACTGACAGAAGATTACACACAGGTCGACTCTATTTAGTCATTGGGTCAACATGTGATCATTCAGAAATCATCAGGCGATTGCAAATTATGTATAAATTTCATTTCACTTCGTGTGTGTCTCACATAAAATAGAAAGAGGTTTATCGTTGGAAATAAATGAAATAATGAAATGGAATGAAAAGAGCAAAGACAGTCACTACACATATTTTTGTTTTGCACCAAATACGAGATGAATTGCGTTTTGTACAGAACCAGAACAAAGGCAGGAGGTGTTTCGTCTTTGATTTCATGTTCAGTATGTTTTCATTATGAGCCTCAGAGCCACAGGTTTAAACATGTAAACTGTCAGACAAATGATCCGGTCAGAAATAACAGTGCAGCTTACGTTTGATGATGAGAGACCTCTACGCAGCACCTGAGCTCCTCCTCAATGAATGAATGATGTTCCCCTCACATCTTCTGTCGTAGCTCCTTAGGTTCCTGAATCTTCTCTCCGTCAAATGTCCACGTCCGGGGACATAACTGTCCAAGTCAGCGAGGGTTGTCCCAAAGTTTGAAATAAACAAGATGTAGCTAAAGCAGACGAGATCGTTAGCTTTACCTCCAGGAAAGTTCGTTTAGACTGAAAGGCTTTTCTGCAAAATATAATGCAATATTTTGTATTATTGATTATTGATATAAGATAAAGATGATATTTTTAGAAACATTTTAGAGAGGGCGGCACCCCAGCGCCCCCTATGGACCGGACGCCACTAGTCCATTGTATAGTAAAATGTCGAAAAGTTAAAGGGGGACCCATACTTATGCAACCCACTGAAATGTATGGGTGATCACATCTACAGTAAATCCAGGCCAATACAAACATTGTACGACCTACAAATAAAATAATGGTAAATGGTAAATGGCTCACAATGACAAGTTTAGAGAAGGATTTACTCTTGCATCATTCAGTCACTTACGCAGGGCCTATATATGGGAGCAACATCTACGTCACGTCTACGTAACTTTAGCGCCCCCTGTGGGTGAAACAGCAGCTCTCGTCTGTTGAACGGGCTTGTTTAATAAGTTACTCTCAATATTTACAGCGGCAAAAAAACTCCACCAAACCCCACAAAAACACGGCAAAGACGTTCAAAAGCATCCAGTAAAACAACGTAGAACACAGAAACCACAAAGGCAAAAAACGTAGGTGTACCAAGAGAGAGGGAGGTTGCCGCTTGTTTACACATCGCCATGGCGTCACACTGGATTTCTCCGAGTTGGCCTGGTGCCAACTCATTTTCTTCTTCCTAAGGGGGGGGGGCGCGGCTGAAAAAACTTGAGAAGCACTGAGCTCGAAGGAGTGCGCGTGGATAAGGAAGTCTAGCCATCTCTGGTCAGACTGAAGCCTCCGTGACCCAGCCCCGGATCCTAGGAAGCAGAAGAGATGCGACACCAGGTCGTCATCATGCAGCATCACATTCTTGAAGCAGGGACTCACACACGGGAACATTGTTATCAAACTACATGCTCCATTGAGAATCTCTATGCTAATTTGATGACCACACTGTCCCCAAAGTGATCAATTGGATGATAAACCCACTCCATTTGGCGGTATCTAAAAGTGTGTCATGCAGAGCTATGTGCTGAGGAGGCGTGGAGCTGTCGGACGTACGTCAAAGCTGGTCAACAAAGCTTTCTTTGTCCTGCGGCGCATTAGCAGACGCTGACATATGTGGCCACCGTTGCGGAGGTGTACACGTGACTTTGCGCAGAAGCGATCCATACATTAAAGCGATACATTTTTGCGGCAGCAGCAGATACTGCAAAGAAACTTGGTCAAAACCCTGTAGCAATGTTTTCTGATTTTTTATTCACCTTATTCCGCCCTGCCAACCTTTGCCTTTTGCCTTTTTTTAATTACAGATCTGCACTTCCGTTGTATTGACACTTCCGGTCGAGCACGAAGTCCAACACTAAGTGGAAAACGAGGGAAAATGTTTGCCGCTAAACTATGATGCGCAGACGATTGATTGTATAAAATGACCAATGTTCATTTGCACCAACAAGTCAACACTTTGTGTCCGTGTAGATGAATAAGGTCAATACAATTTAATGTTTTGCTTACTGCATATTTGACCCTGTCAGAGTGGAACACAGAGTGACACAGGCGAAACGGAAGCACTGCAAATGAAGAATCTTTTCTTTGCCGTCAAAATACTTTTAGCCATTTAAAGGGACTATACAGAGTTTAAGATATAAGTATTTTCCTCCCCCTACATGTTCCAACAATGTCCTAATGTGTAGAATGAGCCCAGACCTGTTCACCACAACTGCCTCTAAAATCCTGCACTGTCACTCAAAAAGGTGTTAATTCGGGTCTGAAGTGCCGTCATGCACGAGCTTAATATAGAAGCTGCAGTTAAACGTATGACCTGAGGCGGCAGCAGTGAGTATAAAATGGCTAACTTGCATCTAGTCGCATCTTCAGTGTGTTGGTGCTGCAGATGGATAGAATTTTTGTTGTCAGTAGGTGGAGTAATGCGTCGGTTTCCTTCTATGATACAAAGTTGGCTCACATTTTACATGGTTGGATCTTAACAAGGCTCTAAATAGAACTTAATAATATAATTTCATTGAAAACAATAAATAAACGTAATAGTCTATTTTGCAGCAGATCAAAAGTTTAGGACCACATGACTTTAAAAGCCCAAATCTGGGCAAAAATGTGGATTCAGTGTCATTTTCTGTCAGGCATTCACACAGTCATAACGTCCTGATGGCAAAGTCAAAGTTCTCGTTTAGACCGAGTTCGGGTTGTTGAGCTGCATAAACAGGGCCTCTCGCAGCGTGCCAACACTCCTGAGCTGGGACGCAGGAAAAACAGTCATTTTGAATTCCTCAAAAGATCCTGAGGGTCATGAAACTAAAAAAGTGAAGTGGAAGACCAAAAAAATGTCCCCACTGAGCCTGGTGATTGGCTGCCTGTCACTGGATCCTTGACCCAAATGAAGGCCATCTCTGGAGCCGACTGCAGCCCAATACCCAGTGGCTCCCACAGACGAGGGCCTCAGTCAGAGGGATGCTCTCTGTAAGAAAAAGCCCCAGACCATTATGGCGCCCCCTCTCTGATTCTGTTTATTTGGGTTGTTTGCATTTGCACATTGTAAATAGCCTTTTTGGTTCTCTGTTTAGCACCACTTTGTATGAAGTGATCTGGAACACACCTTTTCTGAAATGACAACTTTATTTAACCTTTTAAATCTTATTTTTTGTTACTTTCTTCCACCCTAGCAGAGCTGGGTCGTAACGATTGGGGGCTCATCTCACCAGACCTTTGCATCTTACTTTATGACATTAAGAGAAATTTAAAACAAGCCTATTCTTAACACATAGCACCTATAACATGCCAATAAAAAGACATAAATGGCATAAGTAATGAAAGACCTACATGCCTGCAAAGAACACAGAAACAAAAACTTTTGATTTATTGTCATCTCTCACGCTTCGGTCCAGGGGGCGACCGGGAACACCAATGGGGCAGCCGCAAGGTGGCAACTGGTTTTCTATCTTTTCCGGCTCCCTTCAACAGGAGGTCAGTTGCTCCGTTCCATGTGCCTCATTCGCTTGGTCTCCTTCGGGTCCACTTGACATGCCTCCCCCGGCGCCCACACACAGGCCAGGACATCCCGAACCCACGACCCCGGAGCCATAGGCCTGGCAGGTCAAGTCGGTCCTCTAGATGTGCGCTCCGTCCACTTGGAACCTTCTTCAGATTCAACCATGCAAAATTTTAACATTTTTGAACTGGTCTTAGACTTTTGTTCGGGAGTGTGCCTTTTCTACAAAGAAGAAAATTAAACAATAAACATGTGGAGAACTGTTAATGAGCTACAAGTACATTTTTAGTGACCTGATGGAAAACATGTCACTGTGTCCTCACTTCACAGACGTCCGCGTGCCTTTCACAATTCTGGTTCAGTTCAACAACAGCCAATTCCTGTCCAATCACTCAAGACAGGCTCGAAAAAATCATTTAATCAACAACCACTGTTGAAATCACCGCGGGTAACACGGCATGACTTTCTGGATGCATCTCAAATTCTTACCAACAAACAAAACCATTGGTGTCCAGTGCCTGTTAATTGTCCTTTGACGCCTGGAGGCCTGTGCATGCGTAAACAAACCTGGGTGTGAATAATTGAAGTGTGTGTTCACGTTTCTCCAGGTGTTCCCCTCTTCCTGTAAATGAGCGCCGTGACCTGCTCCGCTGCACTGCCTCGGTTTGAAAGCCTAAAAATAGCACCCGTTATAAATAGCACTGGATCGCTTGCGGCTATCACGCTATGCTAATCTCAGCTAGTGTGGAAAATAAAGCCTTGATTAGATCACATGTAGCTACCACGCTACGCAACGTTCATCAACATACTTTGGAGTCGCGTTCTGAACCAGGCGTACATGTTTTAGTCATTATTCAATATTTCGCTCTTAACCCATTTAGCGTTTGAAAGGGGAGACTCTAAGTTTTAGGTGAGTGAAAACAGTTTAATTCTACGTGCCTCGGTTCCTGGGAAATATAAGCTAAACAGAGGCTAGCTTTGCGTGTTAGCATATTGTGGTGTAATGTTTTTTTTTCCTTTTGTTCTACTCCAGGAGCTGTCCGTGTTATTTCTGCCCTTCACGTTAGTGCTGTTAAATTTGTATTGGTCAATATAGGGGCCATTACCATTGCTGCTGACTGTTTAAAGTGTTGTTCTTTGAATCTCTAACTGTTTTAACGTGTTCTGACTTCTTAACGGAATAAAACGGCGCCCTCAGCTCAGTGGAGAAGTGCAACTAAATCTCCTTCAAGCTTCATCTGGTTGGCATTGTCCATTTGACCAAGTACTTATGGGCAGTTGAATCACTTTGCTCCTCTCCATGTAGTATCTTTATTTAGTAGAAAATATATTCATAATTCAGCATTTGCCAAGGAAGAAAACATCTCATTGGAAGCACATTTTTTCAATCTTTGTAGCCCAGACGCAGGCCCTTTGTGCGACCCTGTCCGGCCCGCGAGAGGCCAACCATAAATGATTAGAACATATAAGATATATGAATGCCATCACTTTTGTTTTGAAAAGCTTGCCGTTCATATTACTTCTGTATTAAAGCAGTACTAAGTAACTCTTGCCCCTAGAGGCCATAAGTGCAACTGCAGGTGTCGTAGCAAGTTACGATTTTTTAACGTATTAATTGTTTTGGAGAGTAAATGCTACGCTGACAGGAAAGACGAAGGGAGAGAGGGTTACTGTGCATCCAATTATACAATGGAAATATTTTTTTTCACTCAAACCTGGCTGTAAATACTGTTTAAAGTGACGTTAGCCCGCAGTTAGCTTTGCCCGTTAGCATGTTAGCTTCTTCTTCTTCTTCTTCTTCTTCTTCTTCTATTGCTTTCTCCGCACCGGTGGCAGTCAAGTTGCAAACATGGTTTTCTGGACAGAGACACCAGGGGGAGATGAAAGACCCTCCAATCATCCCATAAACACTTGTATTACCCCCACAGGGACAACGGAAAGGATTTATTAAGGTAAACACGTTACTTTGTACTGCTTTAAGCGAAAAAGCAATAAATAAGTCCAGATAAAGCAATGAATGACAAGGGATGCTAGGCTCGTCACGCTCAAGATGTCAGCTCACACCAAAAAAGAGGAGTATGATAAAGATGAAGAATGCTGTTTATTTGTTTGTTTATTAATGGATCCCCATTAGTCTTTACCATACAATAGTAAAGACTGTTCTTCCTGGGGTCCATGAAATGCTACATTTAAATTATTTTTTTAATTTACATTATATTACAAATCATCATTACATGTACAAATACATCATTAAAATCCTTAAAAATCCCGATTCTGAACATGCTAATACAATATTACAATACACCGAATCTGGGAGATTATTGTTCACTACATTACATCCCATGATTTAGGACGTGGGTTTTTTACGATTCTTTTAAAACAGCTTTTGAACACTAAGGCTGTTAAAGAATGAGGTAGCTTGTTCCACAGAACTATAGCTCTGCACAGAACAGTTCTCTTCAGAGCATTTGTCCTTATGCTGTGTTTTCAATAAGACCTGGACAACCAAGTGCTTTCTTTACAGAAATCAAAGGTAAAGCCGTGTGCGTCGTTTGTGGTGCACAGGTTGCTGTGTTAAAAGATCACAATTTGAATCGCCACTATAAGACCAAACAGGAGGAGAAATGCAGAAATCTGTCTGATGAACAGTGCGCAAGGGAGTCTGACAAGACTGCAAACACAACAGGAACTGTTTTTTAAAGAAGGGGTATTATGCTTTTTTCAATCACATAGCACCAGTCTATATCACACTAAAATGATGACGAAACCTTCTGTTGGTCTGTAAATGCAGTAAATTAGAATCACTGCCTTGTATAAAATTGCTCTCTCAAAATGGCTGTAGCGAATGTCTTGAAATAGGCCTCTGTCTCTTTAAAGAACAACTAACCCCCTTTTTTTTCTAGCTAAGTTGTATAAATGGGTATCTTATAGTGTTGTCTACGTGTATATGTCACTATTTTAACAATTTAGTGCAAATTTGTTGAAATCCTGTCTTTGTGTCCCAAACCGTCTGTGTGGCGCCATCTGCAGCGAACTGTCGGTACTGCATTTGATTTTTTGAATTCGGCACCCAATTAGCGGAGGGGAGAGAGATGATGTCAGGAGGCGAGAGATGATGTCACGGGCCCTGCCGCTCTGGGGTATAAAAGGGCTCAGTCTCGCTCACGCCCCCGTAGCGAGTTGGTGTTGGAATAACGAGAGAATATTTTCATCGATTGTCAGGTTTGCGATTAGTTATCATAGCATTTAGGTAGATTTTATTAGGATAGCTTTTTTTTTAATTATAAATAAGTGTATAGTTTTAGTAGTGTTAGTTGTTGAATATTGTAGTTGTAATCACTAGTTGCTTTTATTGTTAGATTAGTTCGCTCAATTTAGCTTAGGGCGTTTGTTAGTATTGCTTTTAGTGTTCTATCGTGTATAATTTAATTGTTAGTTGTTAATTGTACTGTGTTAGGATGGGGAGGAAGTGTAGCGTAGTGGGGCTGGAGTTTGCAAAGACCATTTTACGTGTTGATTCCTTCGCCAACTTCACCGAGGTTGAACTGGGCTATGCTAGTCTTCTCCGTTTGAAGAGCGAGGCCGTCCCCACCGACTCTGCTGCCCCGCCAACAATGTGAGGTGAGTGAGAAAAATAATGCTGATTTACCCATTTTGGATTTGGTAATAATTGCATTGATTGTAGCTGCTGTAAAAAGAGGCACTTGGTTCACTCTGTCCCGGTCATTTCTGTCAGTAGAAGCTACTTTGCTCACAGATTGAGTCATGTACAGTATATAGAATTTTTATGTGCACGTCAGAATAGATCGTTATTGTAGTGTCTCAAACAAATGCGCTGTTTTGGCCTCTGATTATACCAATCACATGAGTCGTGTAGATCTGTTGAAAAAATATGGCGTGTAAATAGACACTGCAGCCTCAGCTCCAGGCGACGTGTCCCGCACTCGCTCACTGTGGCTGAGGAACAGCAGCCACAGGTTATAAGCGCGTCTACTCGCTGCCCGGGGCAGCCTGCTAATGCATCAGTCTGCAAAGTTACGCCAACACTGTGCGCAAATGTGCACGAGTCTGAGCAGTGAGCACCAAACTAATCTAAGTTTGATATGACTGTAGCTTTTGACAGTAGCTACAAGCTAGCCTGTAAAGCTAACGTATAGCTAGAATGCACTGTGTGTCGGAGGCTAAACTGAGCGGCTCCGTGTGCGCTCTGCTCCCGTTTGATGCTCGACTGCGGTCAGTGAGGAGAGGGTTGACCACTCCAGGTGGACCGTGTGGTCAGTGAGGAGAGGGCTGACCTCTCCAGGTGGACCGTGTGGTCAGTGGGCGCTCACAGATGTGAGCTGTTCTTACGTGCTTTCAGAATCAGTATAGTTGTTATTGCCATTGTTGTTGAACAGGTTCACAAAGTAGGATAAATTCTGATAATTATGTTCATGTTGACAAGTTTTCTGAAGTGAACCAAAGTTTACACCTATTTGGACGCAGCTATTCAAAATGCCAAACCATTTGGAAGTTTTTAGTAGCCGACTGTAGCCAGAATTAACCTGATACAAATATTTGGTTGATCTGCTATAGGGGGCATATTCTAAAGTCTATAAATCATCAATACAAACAATGTGTTTGCATGTCACTTGTGTGTGCACTTTATAAATATTATTTATTGTTATGTTTTCAGCCAAAAGTGAGCAGAGAGAAATGTCCAGACTGATCCAGTCATTACAAGGCATGCAAGTGTCCAGGCCAATGTGAAGCCGAGCAGGCGACGCAAAGGTGAAATCTATTTATCCTTTATACAGTACTGTCATTTTATGTATAAAACAGTCTACACTTTTGTTTTTTTATATACTGTAGTTAGACACAAGTTGTGTAATTACTGCCATTTTAAACGTGTTTATTTTGTTTGTGTTTTGTACAGCTACTCAAGCCCGGACCGCTTACACAAGCGTCGGTTGTGGGACAGGGGACCTGATGGAAATCCCTCTTCCTGACAGTCCCAGAGCAGCCTCTACACCTTTAAAAAGGAGAAGGTGTGAGGTGTCAGCGTCTGACCCCAGCTTCCACATTGATGACAGTGCCAGCACTGTGAACTGTTCAAGGTAAAAAGAAAATCTAGAGTTTTAATTGAAAAAATATATACAGCGTCCTGGTTTTTTGAGGGATGAAATATCCTTTCTTTTATATAGCATTCCTGCTGAAGTCCCTCCACACAAGGACAAAGAACATATTGTTCTTGAGGACCAACTGCTGGAGCTGTTTAGGCGATGTCCTGTCTGGGTCACTCAACAGTGTCCTCGCTGTGAGTTCTCCAGTCAGTGGTCCAGTCAGCCCATGGTGAACAACATCCCAGCTGGAAACCTACAGCTCTGTGCTGCTGTGCTGTTCACCGGCTCATCCTTTAGCCAGATTTCAAAGGTACTACAAAAACATTTTATTTTTCCATATATTATCCGATGATAACAGATGTTTTAATTTTATAGTTCTTGGGGGCCTTCAATATTCAGGGACTGTCAGAGCAGTGCTTCTACAGGCATCAGGCAAAGCTCCTCATCCATACGGTCAACTGGCAGTGGAAGCTGGAGCAGGATGACCTCATCAGGGAGGCTCTTGAAAGCGGCTCCAACACCACGTTTTTTGAAAGATTAAGCTAAAATAAGCCCACAATACCACACTTCGCATATTGAGGCATCCATAGTCTGATTCTCTCACAATAGTCTGGGCTTCTTATCCAAAGGAATGCTGGCCAGGTAATGAATCCTAAAGGTTCAACAAATATTCACTAGAGTTATTTTAGCACTTTGAAATGTTTAGAAAATAATACATAGATACTGCATATTAATGTTTATTTGTGAAATTTTAGGGTGCAGGTTGGTGCCTTGAATTATGATTAAAAAGGCAAATCGTTTTGCTGCTGTATGCCATAGTGTATCCAAAATTCAAGCGTGGAGACTACACAGTGAGAGCCATGAAGACCAGAGCTACCTCAGGTATGTCACATTAAAAACAACACAACCAATGCAAGGACAAATGTTTTGTGCTTTGTTTACAGTCTACTTTGACCAACTAATGGCCCTGCTGTTTGAAAGTGTGGTCGAGGATCCTCTCCCATATCAGGAGCACACAGACAAAGCACCTGTGCCTGAACCACTCTGTGCCCATTGGACAACGTAATAGATTAAAATCAATGTTTCATGCAAGATGTAATTGTGGGCAGTGAAAAAAAAATGAAGCCTGTATATGTTCTGTCAGATATGTCACAGGAAGGTGTATGCAGCACCACTTTCTGTTTCTAGAAGCTGAAAACTTACTGCATGTATATTTATTACAGTTGGTATTGTATAACATAACCAGTCAACTTTGTCTGTTCAATTTGTTTATTGCACACATCTATGTAGGCCAAGTGAGTGGCACATGCAGCTCAACCTCAAGTGAAATATGAGCTGTCTGATGTAGTAAGTTTGTAGTAAGTTTTACCAAAGAAATTGTGCTACAATAGGGAAATTGCACTGTTGTAAGAGCCAGAAGTGCAGAATCAAGTAAGAAAACTGGTACAAAACAAGATCTATAATATTTCAATATTCAACTAAAACAGCATACATATAAATACTTAATTATAGTCTTTACTCTACAGTGTCATCATTCAGTGGTAGTTTAGTGTATGTGTTAACGTTGGTTAAACCTTTAATTCACTAAATTTAGTTATAGAAATTACTTCAGGCTATTTACTTAGGGCTAACTGGCTCTTTGGGTTCACAATGTTAGAGTCAAGCCTTTAGAGAAACATAACCTGAAAGATTATTTCACATCTTCAATGGCAAACCAAAAACAATTTCAAAAAGACAGTGTTCCTGCTCAATAATACAGGCCTACATATATTTATTTATGTGATATGTTTTGTGCACTTTGCTATAATAAAAATCTTTGTAACACAATTAGCCACGTCTCTATATCACACACTCTGCTGAGGACACTGAGATACATCTCCCATGTTCACGTAGACCACAGCAAAAGTCTACATCTAAAATAGATCGGTAAATTCTGAAAGCAGCCAGGACAGTTACGTCTGGTCCCTTAGCTGCGATGCTAACGTCGATCGAGCTCAATGCTAAGCTGCTAGCTTTGTAAATGACAGAGGAATAAATGAGCCAGCGCCTCAGGTACAAGGCCGCTGTCTGCCACGATGCCCCCCCTGTGTAGAGAGAGCTGTCGAGCTGTCCCAGTGGAACATGTTGCTAAATAAGTTAGCTCGCTGGAACTCCATGCTCCCATGGTCGGACTTTGTTTACGAGGAGCGGTGCAGGTGCAGCGTCGAAGTCAGAAGCCTCAAGCCTGTCAATCACAGACCCAGGCCCCTCCCACCCCTCACCCCTCCCGCGTGCCCCTTAGTCCTCCAGGCAACGCCCCCTTTCTGTTGAGATTTTCAAATCTGAGGCTCTGGCGCTGAGGCTCTGGAAGGAGGGGTTAGTAGTTCTTTAAGAACCTCTGACCCTTTCAGACACGCCCCCTCCACACGCTGTCTGTGGCATCAGTGGAGAGGGGGTTCTGCTGAGGAGCAGTGGTTGGTTACTCGGCTGGTGACGAAAGCTCGGAGGCGTCTCCAGGAGGTGGGGGCGTTCCTAGGAGGACTCAGGCAAACCTATCCCTAAAATGGCCGCCATCAGAGTTTTTACAGATTACTCAAAAATACGTGAATGTGCGAGGCAACACTTCAGGCATGTTTTTAATGAGGGAATGACATAATAACATGATGCAAAGCTTGAAAAAGTCGATATTGCATAATACCCCCCCTTTAAACATTGCACACTCATTGATGCCGCTGTCAGAACAAGTTATGTAATTTCTCACAAAATCGTCAGAAAGATTATGGTATTTTCTGATGGAGAATGTATATTTAGGGGATTGCCTACTGGACTCGGTTGCACTGATATGCCTGGAGAAAAAATCTGCATTTGCGAACGTGAGACTCTCTCGACGCTCTGTTACCAGGCGGGTTGTGAACATTTCTGGAAACTTGGAGTCTCAGCTGAAGAACAGGGTACTGACTTTGATTATTTTTCTCTAGCTTTGGATGAGAGCTGCGATGTACGTGACGCCAGCTACTCATCTTTCAAATCACGGAGGAACTGGCAGCTATGCAGTCACTGAGCTGACATGGAACAAGCCGACAGGTGTGACAACGGACGGTTACCCAAATTTAACAGGGAAAAATGCTGGACTTTTGAAAAGAATGCAGGACAAAGTGACAGAAATTAACCCTGTGCAGAAACAGACTCCTTTGCACTGTATTATGCACCAAGAGGTATTGGGTAAGTCAGTGTTATCATTGAACCATGTTGTTGATGCTGGAACAAAAGTAGTTCACTTCATCAGAGCGCGAGCATTAAATCAGTTTTTTTTGCACTTTTGGAGCAAAATAAAGCTGAAATTTCTGTGAGAGATTACATTCAGGATTTCTGTGTGAAGAAAGGCCTCGACATCGCACAGCTTTATTTAGATGAAGACTGGCAGATCTTGGATTTGCAGTGGATATGGTTGCACTAATGAATGAACTAGAAGACAAACTGCAATGCAAGGCCTTGTACAGTGCATTTAAGGCTTTTATGAAAATATTTTAACTTCTCACAAGCCAGGTGAAGGGCAACATTCTTAGCCGTTTTCCCCTCTCTAAAGGAAGCCACAAGATCAGCTGAGCACCTCCACTAGTGCTCATTTGTGTTACATGGTGAGTTTTCAAGGCGTTTTCAAGATTGTAATTTCAAGAAATAATTGAGAAAGAAATGTTTATGATTTCTTCACCATTCACCTGCGATGTGGACACTGCACAGAGTGATGTACAAATGGAACTCACTGACCTGCAGTCTGACAGACTTCTGGCAGAGCCATTCAGGCCACTGTCCTCCCGGATTATTTTTCTTATTATTCTCACCTAAGGAGGCATGCTCAGAAGATTCTCGTCCTCTTTGGATCTACTTATAAACTGTATCTGAACACCCTTATTCAAGCCCCGTCATGTTAAATCTCGAGTTTTATTAAATATCTTTGTCTATACCCGCGCGGTGCCATACCATTAGTCTGACGTCTCATTATTCAGAAAATGTACCATTGAGCAGAGGTGCCATTAGCCCGACATCTCTAACCCAGTGGTGTTGTGGATTAGAGAGCCATATACAACCACTGGCCCAAACCTTCAGGTCACTGGACTCTTGCCTGAACCTAATTTTGGGAAGGACAGTTTTTTTTACATATGCATTTTTGGAATAATGAGATGTCGGACGAATGGGTCGACCCCTCCTCACATCCATGAAACCGGAGGTTCATGGTTGTATCTGAAGTATCTGAAAAAGCTGCCGAAACTCGCGGTAATCAAGGAGATATGTATATTTTGCCTGTTTTACATGTAAAACTGCACGGCCAAAACCCGCATTCATTAGTTTACTTTGGTTTCGTTTATTTGAGCAGGTAACATTTTCTACTTTACAAAATACACATTAAACAGCCATAGATGCTCAAAAGGAATCGGCTGAAGCAAGAAGCTTATGAGCGCCTACCGCACATTCAACATGACAAACATTTGCAATTCACAGTAATAATGAGGACTGTATCCACAACAAATAAGAATTTAGTACAAAAAAGGTAAACAAGAGTCCTCAAAAAGTTAAGCCGTATTGCATTTCTTAAAAGACAAAAATCGATCTGGTGTCTTTTACGTTTTATTCTTTACCCGTCTGTCTTGGCACTCGCTCAAAACCCCAGGAGTCGGCGACCGAGTGACGTAAATGTAAGACACACACGCAGCGATGGTGAAATGAGAGCTGACAAAAGGCACAATCCTGTAGTACATAAAACCTGTTTGCTCAGAGTCCATGCTTTACTCTGAGCTGCTCAGCACAAAGAGCCGAGCGAGTAACAGCAGGTCTGCGGAGATGGACTTTCTCACGAACATGTGCACTGACTGCGAGCCAGGTTATAACACCATCTGCACATGCACCAGGGTGGGAAAGTACTGCTCCTTCCGTCAGGGCAGGAGCAGTTCCAGCAGGGTTTGTTTCAATCCATCTGTATTTGTTTGTGTAGCGCCTTAACGACAGCAAAAAAGCACAAAGCACTTCAATTACACCGTTGTCATTGTTTGTTTGTTTTGCTAAATCCAATATTTTTGTCATCTAATGATGGGTAACTAATCCGTGTACCTTTCGATCATTAGTTATTCCGTTTCAAAATAAAATCAGAAAAACAACATTTCCATTTGTTTTTTTGTTTTTTTCCCTTTCTAAACTTGAATTAGAAAAATAAATCTTGTATACGTCAATGTCAATGTGTTTGTTTTGGTTCTAGTTGTTTTAAATTCCCTCCAAAATTATGACGTTACTATTATTTCGTATTATTATATTTTTCGACACCGGAAGTGAGGAGAGACCTCAGCTCAGAGCCGCTCCTACACTTGTTTGGAAAGTTTTATGCAGATACTTTTTAAAAATGGGGCAACACATGCAGAGATCAGAGATGCTTTATATTACCACGGAGGGAATGGTTGCTCAGAAATATCCGTGAGGAGATTCTGCTTGGGAAACAACTTTAAAAAGCTGGGCAGACACTGAGCGTCTCTGTCATGCAGTGTACAGGGGGCTACGAGCCACAAATAGCTGCTCACGACGAACGTACGAGTGAAAATCGCACGGTCACAAGGTTTTCAAACATGTTTGATGTTTTTTGCGAGTGGTGCGGTCCTGGCCCTGTGGCAGCGACACTGAAGCCGGTGGAAAGCAGCGCGAACACGGGGAAATGCAGCTGCAGGCGCCGGGAGGAGAGGACACACGCGTTATCAGTCCCGTCGCCAGACGTCAGTCTTCAGGAGGGCATATGAAATCCACGGGGGCACATTTACTATTAAATACATATTTTTCATATGGTATTCGCGTAGCCCTGGCGCACACTGATCATTACATTAAACATAATCAACAGCAAATATGACCAGACCAACTACAGCTGCAACATGAGTCCTCGTGGCGGAAACGTCAGTACAGTTGCAGGTGCGTTTCTCCGAGCTGAACCTCATCAACACATCGTTCTACTCAAACTTGAACTTATGAGAGTGAGGTCCTTTTCAAAAGCAGCTGAATGAGCTGGGCCTCGCGTCTGTGCAGAATACTGCGCCGATGCAACGAAAACACGTTTCTGAGTGTGGAAAACGACCGGACTCTGGGGCTGTAGAACGAGCGCCTGCACCCCCACACCCCACCCCCCTCACCACCGTTTTATGACCATGAATATGGCTCGGTCAGTGCTGTGGCCGCGTCCACTTTTCAGTCTCTCTCAGCCTTCACTAAAGCTCCAGCGTCTGAGTGTAATACGCACACTTCGAACGCGGGCTGTTTTCGATAGTAAAATACACACGAGCACCTGCCTCTCACGAGCCGGGACGGGAAATGAGCATAGAGGCCGACATCGTGGACTCTCAGAGCAGAGGATGATCGTTAATGCTCCGCTATCATACCAGCTATATTTTATTTTGTGCCCAGACAACACGGGAGCCGTGCGCAATTACGCACGAGCGCAGTTTAGAGGGAACCGTGCCAGAGAAAGAGAGAGAGGGATGAAATGCCTCGGTGTCAGGAGAGGAAATAGTTACTTGTTGTGGAGTTTGGGCTGGTCTCTAATCAGGCAGAAAGCGCAAAAGTAACAGTGATACGTAGCCTGTCTTTGGCAGAGGGACAGTTTGTGAATGCACGACGGGAAAGGGTTTTAGAGCGCGGCTCTGGGGAAACAGAGAGAGAGAGAGAGAGAGCTCCCGAACGCTCCTGGCACCAGCTCTCCCGGGCCATGGGAGAGAAAAAGGCGTGTGGAGTCTGTGACTGACGAGACAGGAGCCCCGACACTCACATCTTCCACCTGTTCGCTCAGCTCCGCTCTTGGCCGCCTCCGAAGCGACATCACCGCCCACTGCCTCCTCCTCCGCCCCGGTCACCTCGGCTGCTGCAGCTGCAGCACGAGGAGCTCAAAGTGAGCAGCAACGAGAAATAAAAGTCCTAATGACATAATAAACAACGGTTACAGAGGAGATCGCGTTGAAGCTCGACCTCTTTTGCCTAAGTTTGTTTTTGTTTCCCTCTTGCGCGAGGGAGAGAGAGGCAGATAAAAAGTTACTCATCATTTCCAGTAGCAAATCAAACCGAAGCAGTAGTGAACAAAATAACGGAAGTTGTTTTAGCAGTGTTTGTTTCCACTGCATAGCAAAGAAATGGGTCAATATTTTATTTAGAATTTTTTGCCTTTCCAATTTAATTTAGAAAATGGAAATACAATAAAACAACCACATATTTAGTTTTTCTGATTTTATTTTGAAACGGAATAACTAATGATCGAAAGGTACACGGATTGTAACTGACACAACATCCCAGCTCCTGGTTACACAAGTTGAAGTTGCAAAGAGAACACTTGTACATTTGCGAAAAGGTCACTGAAGCAATATAATAATATAATACTGTTAGAAATCTTTTCTTGTCATTTTCTATTCAAAACTAGACAGACTAGACAAAATGTTTGCACATCTTGAGAAATTAAATATGCACTGATTTTTTTTTTCCGTCTTTAACATTCAAATGAAGTATTAAGGCATTAAAAGTAATTCACTTTGACTTGCCTCTGACCATTTAATCCATGAGTTGTTTGGAAGCTCGGGCTTGTTGATTCTAGAAAAAGTAATAATCACGATTATTTGAGTCATAATTGCAATAACGATTATTTATTGGCTTTAAACAAAGTTTATTAAATTATTGATAAAAAAAATCAACAACTGTACATATTATATTAAATATGCTCACGTTTCTACACTAATGATCAAAATCACACTTGCCCAAACGGAGTCGCGGTCTGATGACATCATCACACAGCGCTGATGTTTTTATATCGGACAAAAAGCATTTGCCATTAGCACGTGAAATGCAAAGGAACAAAAACAATCATCCATGAAATGATAGAAGTTTGCTTTGAGCTGTGTTGGTGAGATCTGCTCCTGAAGAGTTTGAGACTTTTCTGCAACAACCAGCGCCTGGACAAAGGATATGAGCGACTTCTAAACTTCTGTTCTCCTTTCAGCAAATTGTGAGCGCTATCTCTGAGCTACTGATAAAAATTGTTAACATTTTACTGAGACAAATACAGTTGATCACCCAGCACTGGTAGTTCAACAGACGCGCTCACACAAACACGGGACTCTACACTTCAGATGGACAAGCGGGAGGGCATCCTTAATAACTAGGGGTGTAACGGTACGCTAAAATTGTATTCGGTTCGGTTCACGGTTTTGGAGGGTTCGGTTCGGTTAATTTTCGGTACAAATAAATAAGAACTAACAAAATTTTTCTTTTGAAAAGCTGCCAATACACAATAGAATTCTTGCATAAAATAAATAAAAGTGACCCATTTGGGTGATATTTTAAATAAATTGCACTCTTATAATGAGAGTTACTGTAACTCATGAGAACCATGTGGATTCAACTCAACAAAAAGGCCACAGTGAACGGCTTTTTACTCTCGTCTACTCGCCAAACTAATGTCCGGATACTCTAGACTCACCAGACACAGTAAGAAGAGAGTTTAAATGAGAGTGAGGCCCAGAGTCTGCGCAGAGAAAACATGAGAGCTGCGCCCGGGACACAGGTGACATGATGCAGCCGCAGAGGAGCCGCGCATGAGGCGAAGCACCGGGAGACAGACGGCCGAGCGGGACACGAGCGGAGAAGCACTCGCGCTTTGGAAGAGACAGGGGGAAGGCGGTCGGTCTCTCCTGCTCATTCACTTCAGCAGACTACTCCGTTTTGGTGTTATATGTGGCGAAGTAGGCGGAGAGTGAGTGCGCGCTGGAAGAGCCTGTCCCCGTAACAACGCGTTGATTAATCAGTGAAGCAACACTACGCACCTTGCGTAGTTTGCGTATAGGAAGAACCGGCTCTGAGCGCTGGTATAACTTTTTGGCTGAAGTGCGGACGTGATGGGATATTGTAGCGAGGCTCAAGACTTTTAATCAAATACTTAAAGCCAGCGCCTTCAACGACTGTAGTTTCTCTCGGCTACTCATGCATAGAAATATATACATGGAAGAGGCACGTTGTCCCAGCTCCTATCTCTTTACATAGGGGTGCTCAGTGGCGCATGACTCCAGTTTCGTCCGCCATAACGGCCCAAAGTACCCGTATGACGCGTCATCTGTATCTATGCTCCCCACGGCCCAAGTGGGTGAAAGCAGCGTGAGCGCGCACGGCTGCCGACGAAGCCTCAGAGCAGAGCGGACGCCATTACGCAAAAAGTAAAATCTCTTAATATCATCGTTCTTTAAATACAAAATGTTTTTTTAAGGCCATTTCAGGCGAATAAGCTACCATGCTACGATGACTTTGGGGGTTAGTTTGTCAGTGCGGGGCTTAAAAAGCTAGTTTAGCCCGCTCTTTGAACAACCGGGCGCTTAGCGGCCCTTCGGACGTACGTAGCCGCGCACATGAACTTCCGCTCGGTCACTTTTCTGGGAAGTTTCGTAAGTGCTGGAAGTCTTGATATTGTGATAGAATTGTTAAAAATCGAGTTATTACTTCACTGTATTTGCTAGTATAACATCATAACTAGAATGGTTTGGCTGAAATACAAAGAATGAGCACTGCAAAAGTGTTTTATATTACATTTTCATTGGTAAAATGTGAGATATTGTTTTTTATATAGCATTTATCTGTACTGTACTGGATCCAGGACAGATGCGGAAATCATGCATTTTTTGTGTGTTTCATTCTACTTACACAAATAATGTACATGTACATAAGTACATTAAATGCTGGTAGTATTTTTTTAATTAATAAAACAGTTACAATTTAATTTTCAGAAATGAGTTTAATAACATGTAGACTAGTTGTTTCTTATTAACCATAATCCAATGCTATAAACACATGTTATATTCATCATACATTTCGTATTTAGTTTTTGGCTAAAGACTTAGAGAAACATAAACTTACTTGAGATGTTTGTTATTTCGCGTTTATTCTTGTTTTTAGTCCAGTCCGTTCATTTGTTTTGCTCAGACTTCAGCCGCTAAATCACACGAGGGAGAATCCGCTCGTTCATGAGTCATCACGCACACGCTCGCGCACGTCAACGGCCCTGGTGACGTCACGTCATTAGAAAACTTTTAAAAATGTATTTTTGATGCTTTACAATTTTTTTTCGAAGAAAAAAAGTCCATGTCCTAAAAATAGTAATTTTTAAGAAATATATTTGCCATAGTCTGAAACTCCAGATGCCCTGTGGACCATTTTACAGGCTGCTCCTTTTACATGAGTGTCTATGACAAAAAGGGCTTTTTGGGCTGCTGGCTGCAATATCACGGCCTGCCACTAGCACAACTGGAGACGGGTGTAAAGGGGCGGACCCCCCCACTGTACTCATGCAGCTTCAATGTACGTCACTCAACAGCGTCCGTGCGGAAACTCGCGTAGGAACTTTGTTCCGCGGCGCTTAATATGACGCTAATAATAAATTTACATTATTTAATGAAAATAATACACCGAAACGGTACGCAAGTGGACCGAACCGAACAGGCCGAACCGAACGGTTCAATACATTCCCGTGAACCGTTACACCCCTATTAATAACTGATCCATTCATTAACTGCTAAGTTCAGACAACACTCGTTCATAAGTCACTTTGCGTCGTTGGTCTTTGACTGATTGGAGGCGTGGGGAAGGCATGACATGGAGGAATTGAGAGGGATATTACATACATTTTTAGTCAAGCGATTTTCAAAGATGTATCGACTGAGTAGTACCTTAAAGGTAGTAAGTCCTGCGTTCAATTATCAGTGTTGGTTTTGTGTCTAACCACACTCCGGGTTCACTATCAATACAAAAACATGTGCATGGTTTCATAACAAAATTCTTTCACTCCCCTTGCTGACGTCAAAGTCTCTCGTGTAAACTCCTAATGCCCCAGAAGCCACAAAAACAGTTCAGCCAACATGAATTTTATCACTGCAATTACCTTTAGCCCCGAGCTACCGTACGAGCTGCACCTCCACCTGCTTCCTCTACTATTCAGGACGTATTACTGAAGCTTCATTTCATTTGAAAAGGATGAATGTTAAGCTAAACAAACTTGCTCCCTCGTCTCCTCCACACCTGCCCTAAGTATTTTCTCTGCAGACTCTCCTGACAATGTCTTTAACTACGTCTCCAAACAAGTCTTCTAGGCTTTTCCTAGAAACGTATGCCTACATTAGTGTGCGGAACACTCACCACAACATTCTAAACAGTTCACAATTTGTGGTGGTGGAATTTTGGCCAATATTTCTGGTACAATCCACATGAAACAAAAATGGTCACAATGTTCAGAGTCTTCTCTCACAGCACAAACTCAGGTCCAATCATTTTCTCATATAGGTGTCCAAAAGTGGTGACAATATTCACAAAAAAATGTGTGTGATGTTTGTCAGTAATCTTTCTACTTTCTCAGTATGGACTTCCAGCCATCTAATCACTTCCAAATTAGATGGCTCAATTTCAATATTTGTCAATTTTCGTAGATTTCTTGCAAAAACTGACTTTCTCCCATAGAGTTGTATTTGCAGCTGCCCTGAGATTATGACATCATCATATTCTAGAACGTTCGTCATAGAACCTCTCGCCTTCAAGATGATTGGGTACACAAATCAGAGATGAAATGCCAGTTAAAGTAGTCTAGAAATGTAAAAAATACTGTCAATTCCTTTAAAATTTCTTTGCAGAACCCCATTTAAATGGTAAAATGGTAAACGGACTCAACTTATAAAGCGCTTTTCTACCTTTTATCAGGCTCAAAGCACTTTACAGTAAGTAACCAGTCACCCAAGTGGGTGAAGTGCCTTGCCAACAGACACAATGACAGTGTGCATTTGTGGGAGCTGGGATTCGAACCCACAACCTTCCAATCATGAGACAACCCGCTCTACTAACAGCGCCATATACAAATCGGTAGAAAGTGATGCTTTACTTTGGCCTACGATCGATACAGATGGCTTCACGTCATAGAAGGGGGCGTGGCCTCGCTGAGGGGGAAAAGAGAATCTTTAGGGAAACACAATTTTTCACATGAAGCATCAAGTTAGCATTCTCTGTTATTTATGTATTTATGGGCTGTTGAACCACTTTGCTCCTCTCCATGTCTTTGTATCTTTATTTAGTAGAAAACTATATTTATAATTCAGCATTTGTTAAAGTAGTTTCTCCAAATTGTTTTCCTGCTTCACTGTTTAACTGCTTAACTGTTTCCCGCTTGAATGACCATATATGATCATGATTTCAAACATGACCATATATGGCTGATTTTAGAGATGCCGTCTGTATCTATTGGAGTGTCCAGCCCTTTTGACAATAAAGAAAACTGTCCCGCCACCAAGCAAACTTGCCTACCTCTGCGCACAGCTCATATCTGTGGATTGGGCCCGGAATGACAGAGAAATTAGCAATATACTAAGATTAGAAATCTGCATTTTTACAGTTACTGCCATGAAATTCTCAGCTGCTCCACCACAAGTTTAAACTATAGCTCTTTATAATGCTGTAAATCAGTAAGGGGTGTAAATTCAGACTGGTCGTCAGGATTAAGATTCGGCTCTGCAGGCAGTAGTGGCAACGATGCATAACTGTAAAAAGCAATTATCTTTTTATAGTAAAGGTGCCATGGATTTACTCTTTCAGCAAATCCATGGCACCTTCCCAAAGTCCGGTGACAGATTATCGGTTTTCAAAACGTAACGAACCGTTCTCCCTCTGTGACACAATGAAATCCAGGAAGTGCAAAACGAAATGGTCAAAGGGATTAGGATTATTTAAAACTATGTGGTCCATTTTGATTTCTGTGTCCTTTAATACAGGTGAACGTGTTGTGAGTGTGTTGTTTCCGTGGTTACGAACATAGTCGTGACACCAAAGCATCTCATTACAGCCTTTAAGAGACTTCCACCCCTGGCGGCGTGTCTCTACATGTCCGGCTGTTTACCGGAGCTGAAGGGGAGTCATTATGCAGAATTGGTCCTTGCACCTGGCTTGCACTACCTGTCCTGGCAGCTGGCTGGACACTGTGTTTGTGCCCCGGGCGGTAGAGGCCTAATTAACATACCTGATATCTGCCCAAATACAGTGGGAGTGGCTGAGGTGCGTCGACTTACTGGGAAACAGGTACAGAAGGCTATTCAAAATGGACTTGTTGGAGCCTCACTTTATTAAAGTGTTGGTGTTGTTCAGTTAAATCTACAGGAAGTACTTCAATTATTTCCTCTGGCTTAAGCAGTTAATTATAATGAAAACAATAATTTGAATGTTTGGACTGTTAAAACAGTCACTATGTTTGCATGCAGTCAGAAACCCTTTTATAACCAGGATATTAGCAATAACCCGGTTGCATGTAAACACTGGCAAAAGATTTAAAGAAACAAAGGATATTTTATGGATTTTCACTGGTCCTGTTTCTATACAGGCTTGGTTCAGATGGCGAGCTGAGGACTGAGCTGAAAATATACGGGACGCTAGGCTAACATTAGCAACATGCTACAAACACTCACCAATTCTGTTGATATCTACCAAACGCCTGCTCCTTTTGACGCCGGCGTTCGGCTCCTTGACATTAAAATAATACATGCTTTTAGTTTTAAAACTTTATATTACGAAATAAGGGAACAGACAACTTGGACTCACCTGCAGCAAACTTTCTCCCAAGCGTAGAAAGTAAAAAAGAAACAAAAAAAGGTCGCGCATAATCAGGAAGTGACTTGCTGCCGGTAGCAAGTCACTTCCTGATTATGCGACGACTTTGTTTGTCTCATTTTTTTTGTGCAATTTATTTACAAGACGAAAATTACTTTTAGCTTGAAATCAAGTTACATGGAAGCATTACAAGTTCAGAATAACAAATATTTAGAGACATCTTCGAACAAACAGTAAATGTTATACGCATAGTTTTAATAGGAGTGAAAGGCAACAATACACAGCTTCTTCCAACCTTTCTCAGTTTTGTATCTTTCATACCATTTTTGCCACTTGTCACGAAGTTTGAGATTTATTTTGGCCGTGTCTATTCTGCTGCGTCTAAGTTTTAGCGTGGGTCTCTATAATGAACAATGCTTGTGGTCTGCTAATGCTAATGGTAGTGTGGTGGCCCAGTGGTAAGGCGTTAGTCTTGTAAACCAAAGCTCATGGTTTCAATCCGCATTCATACTTCTGAAGGCAATCAGTGGCAAGATACCTGTGTAGGCTGTGTGTGATGCTATTTTTTTGATGTGCATAGAAGAACATGTGGCGTGGTGGCCAAGTGGTAAGGCGTTGGTCTCGTAAACCAAAGATCATGGGTTCAATCCCCATCCATGCCTCACTTCACTGAATGTGAGGAACAGAATGAATTCATAGCCAACCTTGGAATGTGAGCAAGTCTCGATGTGCTGTGAACTCTGTGTCCATGTTTTGACCTCGATTGATGCGACCCTCGTGGGATTATGACCACTGAAATAAAGGACAAATTAATACAGAGTAAATTCTGTGGAGTTTAATATTTTTCTCTCAGTGATCTTAAAGTGACCCTATTCCCAGTTAGTCTGTGACGCCTACGGCCTTTTCTAACCCAACACAAACTAAAAACATTCATGTTGATTGCCATGATTAATCAAAATATCACGGAACAACTATGATAACATATATTAAAAAGCCAAACCCTTCATAAAAATTTAAACCAACCTTGTTTGAACCTGTTTCTCCCTTCAGAACAGCAAGTCTGAAAGAGCTTTGGAAGAAGTACTCCAAGTTAAAGCACAACAGCAACAAATTGACGCATGTTAAAAGTGCATTATAGAACATGGGAAATTAAAAAGTAATGCGTATTTGACCTGTCATTGACCCTGGCTGTATGGGTGGGCAGCATGGCGCCTTTACTTTCCCTCCCGGTGGCCTGTAGGACGCTCCAGGGACAATGGGCCTCATTCACAACACTTTCTTACGCACAGACAGTCAGGAGCTCTGACGAACAAAAACGTCTCCAATTCTGTTTTACAGTCACCCAACATTCTGAGTCATATATTTGTACATATGAGGTTAATTAATTACAGAAACACGTAAATATAATGAAAGTAAACTACAGATACAGAATTTTTCAGAAATGAGCTGGTAATATTAATTGTAGTTATATTAAAGCAGTACTAAGTAACTTATTTACCTTAATAAATCCTTTCCGTAGTCCCTGTGGGGGGTAATACAAGTGTTTATGGGATGATTGGAGGGTCTTTCATCTCCCCCTGGTGTCTCTGGCCAGAAAACCATGTTTGCAACTTGACTGCCCCCGGTGCGGAGAAAGCAATACACACTAATGTAATCACGAAGAAGCTAACAGGCTAACGGGCAAAGCTAACTGCGGGCTAACGTCACTTTAAACAGTATTTACAGCCAAGTTTGAGGGAAAAAAAATATTTCCATTGTATAATTGGATGCACTGTAACCCTCTCTCCCTTCGCCTTTCCTGTCAGCGTAGGATTTACTCTCCAAGACAATTAATAAATAAAAAAATCGTAACTTGCTGCTACACCTGCAGTTGCGCTTATGGCCTCTAGGGGGAAGAGTTACTTAGTACTGCTTTAATTTGCTATAAATTTGCTTGCCCAAAGATGTAGGTGGGTAGTTGAACGCAGGGAGCCGATGGCTGAGTTTCTTTTTCTTTGGGGGGTTTCTTAGTGATTAGCTTTGGATTTGCGTTTTGCCATCCGTATGCTCGTCTGGCTGCCTGTTCCGCACGGTACTGTTTGTCCTTATGTGGTGAAAGGTAGACTTTGACATATGCTAATTTGGCCTAACACATACGCACTTCCAAGTTGGCAAATGTAGAACACAGGTGTGAAGTTTTTTCCCGACTGAAGAATGTGTCGTGAATCTGTTTCCTGACACTGCCTTTGTAAGTACGGTTTAAAAGACGTTTTTAAGAAGATGTTCATGAACGATGCCCAGAGTTTTTTTCGGTTGCTGGTAGGTTTTCACCGCTGGGTACGAATTACCATCCAGAAAGTAACGGATGGAAAGGTAAGGCGCCATGCTAATTACTCATACAGCCGCCGGGTTACTGAAAGATCAAATGCGCACCAAAAGTTTGTTCCTTTCCAATACTGGTCAAAAATAAACCAAACAAATGTAATGTCCAACAATCTGGCGTGTGTTGGACTTGCCCTGCTTATATCTATGTCCCTGAATAGTTAATATTGTTGACGTGCTCTGTATGGTGTGACTGATGTGTTCACACTGGTCAAACATGAATAAGTAAAGCCCCGGTTACTGTCCATTAGAGCCGGGCGCTCTGACAGTGTGGAGGCACTGGAAACACGAGATCAACTTATCCATCCAACCCACCGGGGCCATGCATCATTGATGTGGGTTCCCCTAAGTTCGAGTTTTATGTATCCTCACACATGTGGGCCATTGTCTACTGTACAATAACTCGACCAACACATGGATAGTTTTGTGCCGGTGGACTGCAGTTGTAACACCCCGAAGTTCTGATCACCAGGGTACAAGGAGACCACGACACTTAGGAAAGATTTAAGATGGATTTATTACAAAAAATATTTGGAGTGTCAATGGGGCTTGGAGCAGGTGGAAGCAAGGCTTGAACATTGGAGCTTGGAGGGGCAAGGCATGAACCTCGGTGAAAGGAACTTTGTGACAGAGAGGCTCTTTCCCCGACTTTACTGTGCGGACGTCGAAGTGCTCCTAAGGTATTATTACGACTTACAATAAAGTACCCCCTTTTATCCACTTTGAAAATTGACATTTAATTTTGTGTGACTATACTTGGATCGTGTAAACGCTCAGGTAAACGTATTTAAATAGGGAAAACGTGGAAGAGCTTGGTTGCTTCTAACTTCACACCTGTTTGGGTCCATGAGGAGAGGAGGAGAGGCTAAATGCTAGCAACATGTTTGGTGTTTTTGCATGACTGAGTGCAGGCGTAAAGACCAGACAGGTACGCATCAACTCATCTAAGCTCAGGTAAGAACACATCTCAGTATGCAAAAAATGTGACCTCTTATAAAATGAAACAGTATGTGGCTTTATTTAAATCACAGAAGTATCACTAACATGGTAGAATCATGAAACAATGTGAATGCAGTTACAATGAAACTTGATGTCACTGTGGGGTGATCGTTTCGAACTGTGATTCGAAGCTCCAGGACAATCGCTTCAAGTGCTTTGGAGTTTCATGAAGCTTCACTTTTTTTTTACTTCCCTAGAACAATGGTGCACAGGGTTATCAAAGCTGAAATCCCACCCCTACAGATGCCCACCAATCAAAAAGAAACATGGCAAGTGGCCCACTGCAAATAAGGGAAGAAACACAAAAGAAATCCACACCCAACTTAAAGTGGCAGTGCACTGGATACAGCATATGTTACATAGGCACAAAAGCCCAAGAGCCAATGGAATTTACAGTTCAAAGTATGTGTGTGACGTCAAGCATTGTTCAAGGTTGTAGTTTGGCAATGGCCACGGATATGAAAGAAATGGAAGCTCTTCAGTCCGTCCTGGCTCGGCTCCCAAAAATCCTGAAATTAGAATTGAAGCCTTGGAATGTGCAAGGAATGCTCCCAAGAGTTATGATGGCTCGCTTCACTCACTAGGGCTACACTACATATGTCACAACCAAATGCTCGCGAAAATCAGATCTAATCATTTCAAAGGAGTTCACCCTTCCCACCTGATAACGGAGCTCAATTGAGAAGTTCCAGATCCTTATACGAAATGAAGTAAGTAGAGGGTATGGTAAAACCAGGCAAAACTATCATGTATCAAAAACGGCTTTGTTGACATTGGACACTAGCACATGTGGCGTGGTGGCCAAGTGGTAAGGCGTTGGTCTCGTAAACCAAAGATCATGGGTTCAATTCCCATCCATGCCTAATCTTTAAAGGAATGTGGAATGTGGCATCTTTGGATTCAGCAAGTTTTGGGACCGTGCTCAACCCTCAGCCATGGTGAACTGATACTGTGCTGGATGAATGTGGGCAGAATGAAGCGCTGTGATTGGTTGTTCCTTTCTCAAAACAAGGAAACACACAACAAACTCCTTAAGTCTCCCTCTTCCAAGTTATTTTTCATGAATTTATTGTTCCTATGACTTAGTGCTTTTGTGTTTTCACTTTATTCACATTACAACATGAACGCAGAGGAGCAACGGAGAAGTGCAAACGATTCTGGCTTGCGTCAAGGCTTTAACGTGACATGAACTGACTGCTGGACTCGGCTTGGTCAAAGGAGCGAGGACGACGCTCACTAAAACAGGCATGTCATACGGGATTTAATATTCCACAACATCATACTGCGATTGAACAAAGTGCCGATGATAGCATTTAGCCACCGTTAGCCCAAGTTAATATGGTGTTAGCATGATATTTGCATCTATCTTACCGTCATAGTTCATCTTTTAGTGGCTTCTTTCCTATAGTTTTTGGCACGGTAGCACCTCAAGTACTCGCATTGTCTTCTCTATCCACTACACACTAATTGTTGTGGGCGGCGGTCATACCGATGCACATGCTGGAATTCACATTACTGAAGAGACAACAGAATGGCCTGAAAAGTTTTGTGAGCCTTGATGAGACCAAAGTGGACAAATGCTGCCTTTGGTGGAGCGTATGGAATTATTCAGAGGTGCCAAGGCAAAAACTAGGGAAAGAAGTGGCTAAAATACAAGTATGAAGGTAAGCAACATGCTAATGGTATGCTAACAGCAGCTAAAGTTGTGCTAACAGCGGCTAAATGCTATCATCAACAAAATCATCTTTTTCAACAGCAGTATGATGTTGTTAAATGCATAAATGTGAAATATTCAATTCTGTATGATCTGCATGTTAATAGTGTGGGCTGCCCTCACCTCTGGCCAGTCAGAGGCCAGCAGTCTGTTCACATCACGTTCAGCGCGCCTTGGCCACAGCCTGAGGTCGGTCACAGAACTTATGCCTGGTCAGACCGGTTTGGCCCTAGACTCGGCAGTGGAGACACATCTATAGGCGTCTTTCCACTGAGCACGGGTCTACCGCAAACGTCACGATCTATGCACTCGCCATGTCATGTATCGACTCTACCCAGTACATACTTTGTTTCCACTACACGCTACACTACACACAGGCAAAGACTACAGGAAAGAAGTAGCTAAAAGATGAACTATGAAGCTAAGCTACATGCTAATGTTATACTAGCACCAGCTAAAGTTACACTAACAGCGGCTATATGCTAATATCTGCAAAATCCCCTTTTAGAACAGCAGTATGATGTTGTGAAATATTAAATCTGTATGACCTGCATGTCAATAGCAAGGGCTGTCCTCTTTCTCGTTTGACAGTCAGAGCCAGCAGTCTGTTCACGTCACAGATCCAATCTGCCACGAGGAAGCTCCTTAGATAAAGAGTGAAACGTTATGTGCGAACCGGGGCGTGGTGGGGTCAGATCTTTATTTCAGAGCCCTCTCTTTACGGCCAATTGTTGGATGCACTGCTATCAACAGGGACAAAGGCCGTGTTTATCCGTGTACGCAGATGGGATTAGGAAATAATAGAACGATCTCCAGCTCTCCGTCAAGCTTTTGTGTCACAGTGATCAAACAAATCTGTGATACCGTGCTACAATAACAATAAAACGCATTCAGCTGACGTCAATAAGCACTTAGTCGGACCAGGACTCACTCAAGGCACATACCATTGCAAAGTAATGAGGCTATGGTTACAACACAAAAGGCCTAAAAATATCACATATCACTAATGTACTGATGTACTGTATGTGGCAACGCCCTGACAATAAAGAGGAACATCAGTTTAAAAAGGGGAAATATACACTAATATACACTTTAGGAGTTTCGTGCAGCAGCATACACAGCTTTTCCTTTTTCTTTTATTCTTTTACCAGTGCCCTTAAATTTCATACAATTGTAATTGTACAATGTATTTTACAATTAATACATTAAACCAAGCTAGGGCGGTTTACAATATCATGGTACGAGTAAAGGTTTTTCGGATTTTACCAGATTGCATTTTTCCTGGATCCTATTGATATTTTCAACGTCTGTACCCAATAGGACCGTAAAGGGTGACACACTTTTTCACAATTTTCATTGCTCTTGGCCAATACCTAACAATGTGTAACTTTTGAAGGAAGCAGAAACTTGAACGACACAAAGATAAGCAGGTCATTAATAATCTCTCAGTCTCCTGTACTGTTACTACATGTATAAGAGCATTAGAACAGTTACAACACACATTTGTATGATGACTTTATTTTCTTTAATACTTTAACTACTGTATGTGTAGGCGATGCACAAGGTGGAGAAAAAGTTGCTTTTGATCTTCATTTTGTATGGATTGTTGTGAACATTACATGAAGGCAATGCCTCTCTCTGTCTGTCGTTGATGACCTTCAATGAATGAACTTTCTATCGCAGATGCTCATCTGTGAAAACGGACCTCACATCATCAGGATTATTGTCCTGCCATTAATTTGGCCTCAGTAAAACATTCAAAGAAGTGGATTGAGCGGCTAGAGATGGTAGTTGTTCTGCTTTTGCAGAAGAAAGACTTTTTTTGTTGGGTCTGATTTTAAGGTAAATGGTCTCAATCTATATAGTGCTTTTCTACCTTCATCAGGCCCAAAGCGCTTTACAGTAAGGAACCACTCACCCATTCACTCTGTCATTCACACACCAATGCACGCAGACACTGGAGGCAGGGTGGGTGAAGTGTGCAGCTTCAGGAGCTGGGATTAGAACCCCCGGCACGCCAATCATGAGACGACCCGCTCTACCGACTAATACAAACTAAATAAATGCAATAAACTCTTCATTTTCCAATAATTTGCGTCAGTTTATTTGTGAAAATGGCTAAATGTAGTCGTGAACTTTGTGTAAAGGAGTAGCTGAGGCGAACCTCTGCAGACGTGGTGTCACGCACGCACCTAACCCTAACCTTAATCCTAACCCTAACCCTAATCTATACCTAATTCTAACCCTATCCCTAAAACCACAAGTAAGTGAGGACCACTCAATATGTCCTCACTTTACAAAAAATTCCTCACTCTGTGCCAGAAAAGCAACAATGATATAACAAAGTGACAAAACCACAACAAAAGGCAATGAAAAAACGTGAAAATGTGACAAAAATGAGGTGACAACGCAGCAAAAAAGTTAGGATCAACCTTGTTCTGTCTAGTCACGTGGTACATGACGTTGTGCCGTCTTCATCAATTGCAATGTCCCTGTCAAATATCCATCCATCCATCCATCCATCCATCCATCCATCCATCCATCCATCCATCCATCCATCCATCCATCCATCCATCCATCCATCCATCTATCTGATTAAAAACTCAAACTGGTACTCACAAGGTCGCAATTACAAGAACACGCAAGCGCACACAAGTAAAAAAAAAGAAGTTCACCAGGATGAAAACGCAACAAAAAAGCAACAAATACAGTATGTGACAAAAACGTGCCAGAAAAGCAAAGTGACAAAACCACAACAAAAGGCAACGAAAAAACGCAACAAGAACGCAACAAAATCATGACAAAAATGTGACAAAAATGAGGTGACAACGCAACAAAAAAGTTAGGATCTATTTTGTATGTCTTTGCTTTCCAATGAGTCTGTTGCTCTCCAGTCAAGAAGCTTTTATATTTGGGTAAAGCCGAACTGAAGAAAATGTGCTTAATTGGGGTTGGGCCGAAAGAGGTTAATTGTTTTTGTGTTGGGAACTTTGGTTTTCTCTCTTTGGATAAACAATCTGGCGCAATATGTTGAATTGATAAAGTGATGTTGTGTGGCAGGTTGCACTTAATGATGCTGATAGTAAACGGCTTCACGGACCTGTAAATGTTACTTTTTCTACCCATGTGGTCTGGATTGGTGAAGCCAGTGCCGACTATGGTGAGGTAAAATGTCTGTTTCATGACATTCATACAATTTATGAAGTTTCTCCATAATAAACAGAGTAGTAGATGATGTTTAGTGGACGTTAGACGTGAACCTGATCCACAATAAACAGAAAAAAATAAATATGTTTTGACATTTGGATCAGAAGCCACTTTCATACGTACATTTTTATTGTTAACTATTTCATTAATGACTTCTAACCAGGCTTTGACTTCACATAAATGAGGTCGATGGGTTGACAACAGCTGAAAACATCTGGATTATTCATAATTTGCAATGTTTGAGGCTAAATGCGAATGGACATAGAAAAATACATTGACCAAAATGGACAATTCTCAAAGTTTCCCAGAGTAGCCGCTCACTAACGGTTTCCGGAGGTTTAAAGCCTTAAAGGTGAAAACTACCAAGCCTCAAAGTGGAGTCTTTTTGCCGTCAAAGGGGCTCTGCTCTTCTTTCACCTTGTTCCGTCTAGTCACGTGGTACATGACGTTGCCGTCTTCATCAATTGCAATGTCCCTGTCAAATATCCATCCATTCATCCATCCATCCATCCATCCATCCATCCACCCACCCACCCATCCATCCATCCACCCATCCATCCATTTTCTTCCGCTTTATCCAGGACCGGGTCGCGGAGGCAGCAGTCTCAGCAGAGACGCCCAGACTTCCCAATCCACGCACACCTCCTCCAGCTGTTCTGGGGGGACCCTGAGGCGATACCAGGCCAGCTCGGAGACATAGTCCCACCAGCGTGCCCTGGGCCTTCCACGAGGCCTCTTCCCACTGTCAAATAAATAAATAAAAACATTTAAAATAAGGATGACATGCAGTTCTCTATTGTGCAAGCAACTGCAGTCACTGAAGCTGCCAGTATGGTCAACAACTTGTCTTTTGCAATATCGTGAGAATGCATTTTAAGTCGAAATTTAGCTTTCTACTGGAAAATGCTGTTGTTATTTCAATACAAGAAACATTTACACAGCCACCAGAGACCTGCAGCAGTGTGGTTAACATCATACACATGCCTCACCAGCTGCAAACCTCACTTCAGTATATTAATAAGTCCCCATCACACAATTGAGCAGCTGTCGCGTGTTTTTCATCGCGCCTTCGTACCGCCTCATCTGACCCTGATGCTGCTCCATCGAAATGCATGAGCAAGACAGTGAAAATTCCTTGTTTTCGATCCGATTTGCATTCCAAAGTTTATTCGGGACTGTTTCAAATCATTCGGCCGGTGCCAAGTGGAGTCCTGCGCGATAACAGAGCGGCTCTTGTCTCGCCTGCCTTCTGCGATGCGTAAAAAGGGGCGCATTGTGGACGGCGTTTCCGCTGCGTGGGTACTCCGCATCATTTTTGGCCATGGCGCTGAATTGAACTCCTCAGATCTCCTCGCGGACTCACTCGTCACCTCTGGCCTCTTTCCGCTGCACAATTGACTGTCTTGTGCACACCTCTCTCCACACACTCCTCTCGAGTGACTGGGTGAAAAAGTGAGTACACCGTTTGTAATTTCTCACATTTCTGCCTAAATTGGTCATAAATTGTGGTCTGATCTTTATTAAAATCATAACAATGAATAAACAGTGTCTGCTTAAACTAATGCCACCCAAACATTTACATTTTATCATATGTTTATTGGCCATAGCAAGTAAACATTCACAGGACAGGGAGGAAAAAGTAAGTGAACCCAGGCATCTCACTGAACTGCAACAGTTTTGTGAAGAGGAATGGCCCAAAATTCATCCAGATTGTTGTGCGTGTCTCATCTGCAACTACACAAAAGCAGTTATTGTTGCAAAAGAAGGATCAGCCAGCTGTTTAATACAAGGGATCCCATGCTGTTGTGAATGTCTCAGTTTTTTTTGCAAAATATCTTGATAAACTTGTGAATTATTTTTTCTATTGATGATATCACCTTGTCCAGGCCCCGAGGCAACAAAACAGCCCCACACCATGATTCTGCCCGCACCGTACTTCACATTGATCATAGGGGTTTGGTCTTGATGTGCTGTTCCATTTGTCCTCCACACATGACGTTGTGTGTTCCTCCCAAACTATTCAACTTGTGTTTGCAAAAGAGCAAGAGTGGACTGATAACCCAGAGAAATGTGTTCACTACTCAAAGTGACTTGATCTCATAACCACTGGTTGTTTACACAAAAAAAACAAGGTCATCTTTTTTCCAGTTGTTGGTCATTTTGTAAGGTATAAAAGCACATAGTTTGGGGAGATTTCATCTTTAATATTTGTTTGTTTATTCGGTCACAGTCCTGAACTATATTTGGGACGAGGTGGAAAGAAGCTTGTTATCGGAATCACACATTTTCACTCTTTTTAGCCATTTTCTGGTGGACTGGTATTTTTCCCACTTGAAAATTACGACTTCCCACCTCAGAGCGTCCCAGTTGAATAAACTCGTATGTAAACAAAAACAGCTAATGCTACAAAATTTGGCTGATAAGATTCTCACGTTACACTAACGTTACTCCAAAAAACATATCATTCAAAACATGCGACGTAACATTATATTAGAAGGCTATGACCAACAGTAATGTTCACTTCACTGGTGCAGTGGTTTTGCTCCTCCACTGGGGGCAGCCATTGCTGTCTTCATCTCGTGTCTGAACTCAGAGCTCTCTGGACATTTCCGAGTTTACAAGTTGTAAAGGCAGCCAGCCAGGTTTCCTCCAGTTGCTACGGTTTCCCCAACCTCCAAAAACATGCTGGTCAGGTTGACCCACAATGGTAGCGCGGATCAGTCACAGCGGCTCGGGACTAACAGCTGAAGACTATTTCGTTGTACAATGACAAACAAAGCACTTACTTACTTGTTTTCCCACTCTGGATGCTTCAAACATGACCATATAGCCTATCGCCTATGGGCGACTCCACAAATTGTTCCAGAATGTTTTTTCCAAGAGGTGCAGTTAGAACAGTTAGAAAACATACTGTGTGTCATATGTTTTCATGTTGCATTGTTTTACAATGACCACCAAAGCAAAAAGTAATTCACTTTACCCAGCTCTCCCTACTCAATTCAGTCACTTGTTGTGCATCTCTCTCTCTGTCTCTCTCTCCCTCCCTCCCTCTCTTTCTTTCTTTCTTTCTTTCTTTCTTTCTTTCTTTCTTTCTTTCTTTCTTTCTTTCTTTCTTTCTTTCTTTCTTTCTTTCTCACACACCCTCTCTCTCTCTTTGTATCTCTCTCTCCCTCTCTGTCTGTCTCTCTCTCTCTCTCTCTCTGTCTGCTTCTCTTTCTCTCTCTCTCCCTCTCTGTCTGTTTCTCTCTCTCTCTCTCCCTCTCTGTCTGTTTCTTTCTCTCCCTCTCTGTCTGTTTCTCTCTCCCTCCCCCCTCTCTCTCTGTCTGTTTCTTTCTTTCTCTCTCCCTCTCTGTTTCTTTCTTTCTCTCTCTCTCTCCCTCTCTGTCTGTTTCTCTCTCCCTCCCCCCTCTCTGTCTGTTTCTTTCTTTCTCTCTCCCTCTCTGTTTCTTTCTTTCTCTCCCTCTCTGTCTGTTTCTTTCTTTCCCTCTCTCTCTCCCTCTCTGTCTGTTTCTTTCTTTCTCTCTCTCTCTCTCTCTCTTACTCTCTCTCTGTCTGTTTCTTTCTTTCTCTCTCTCTCACTCTCTCTCTGTCTGTTTCTTTCTTTCTCTCTCTCTCTCTCACTCTCTCTCTGTCTGTTTCTTTCTTTCTCTCTCTCTCTCTCTCACTCTCTCTCTGTCTGTTTCTTTCTTTCTCTCTCTCTCTCTCTCACTCTCTCTCTGTCTGTTTCTTTCTTTCTCTCTCTCTCTCTCTCTCACTCTCTCTCTGTCTGTTTCTTTCTTTCTCTCTCTCTCTCTCTCACTCTCTCTGTCTGTTTCTTTCTTTCTCTCTCTCTCTCTCACTCTCTCTCTGTCTGTTTCTTTCTCTCTCTCTCTCTCTCTCTCACTCTCTCTCTGTCTGTTTCTTTCTTTCTCTCTCTCTCTCTCTCACTCTCTCTCTGTCTGTTTCTTTCTCTCTCTCTCTCTCTCTCTCACTCTCTCTCTGTCTGTTTCTTTCTCTCTCTCCCCCCCTCTCTCTCTGTCAGTCTGTATCTCTCTCTCCACACACTGCTCCATTCGCCGTCCGCTCTTGCATATTAATGAACAGGGAACAGCGGGCTGCTTTTAAAAGCGCGAGAGAGAGAGAGAGAAAGAGGGAGAGGAGGACGACCTAAAGTAGTCTGAGGAGGTTTGGAGCAGGAGAGCGCACGGACGGGACGCACGCTCCGAGTTGCACAACCAAGCGCACGGACAAGAGAGCGACTCAACACAAGGGAGGGAAGCAAGGAGAATTCCTGAGCGTTTGGAAGTGCGAAGGGGACAGTTCTTTCACCCATAAGAGCCCCAGTTTTTGCCCCAGGAAGGCACCATGACTCGCTACGTAACGCTACTTTTGTTGGTACTGGCGATATGCGTCTTGAGCGCAGATGGTGAGTGCTTTTGGATACATATATATATTTTCTTTTTTAATTGTGCGCAAAGAATGTACTCCCTTTGATATCCTGCTTAGAAATGTAGGCTATACGTTTATTTATAACGATATATTTAAAAGTAGTCATATGTTGAGACCGGATGTTACAAAACTGATATCAACACAAAAAAAAACAACACAGACATAACAACATGAAAGGCTTGTGACTCTTTTACAGTGACCATAGGGTATAAAAGTTAGCATTGTTGTCATGGTTTCTGTTGTTTTCATGTTTCTGTCATGTCTTTTCAGTAACACAAACCAGAGGTGGCCAGAGTAGCGAAAATATTTACTCAAGTAAGAGTAACGTTACTTTGACATTATTTTACTCAAGTACAAGTAAAAAGTAGTGGGCAAACTATTTACTCAGGTAAAAGTAAAAAATGTACCTGGTAAACATGTTACTTGAGTACTGTGAGTAACTGCAAAAAAGTCTGATTCATGTTTCTGACATGAAAAACAAAACATGATATAATGTGAAAATTGTAATAAGAAAATACCATGAAAACATATCACAAGAAATAATTATGAAGAATGAATTAAGCAAAACAAAAAAAATACACATTTTTTACGCATCAAAATGAAGAGTTGTCTCTTTAATATTTACTCACAGTGGCACGGGTTTTTACGAGTACAGATTCTTCATTTTAATACAATACTTTAATAAAGTACAGTTACTTCAAAAAGTTACTCAGTTACATGTAACTGAGTACTACCCACCTCTGACACAAACTCACTCTTACTGAGATGTAAGTACATAGACAGTGGATGGATGGTAAGTGAAGTCTTGTCCCAATACGGCAGAATCCAATACAATGAAGAATTTTGTTTTAAAATATAGCTTTTTTTTCTATTTTAAAGTAGTTTTTTCCCACAATTATGTCATTTGAGATTTGGGCTGAAAGCTTCGGGGAAAAAATGCCTTATTGCAATATGTTTGTGCAAGCTCTCAGTTGTCCGGGAGCATAGACACCACGTTGTTGACATATAGTCCAGTGGTTCTCCCCTGGTTTGCCGGCGGGACCCACCATCATTGGACAAGAAAGAAAGAAATGTTAGTACCACTCAACTCAAAACATGCACACTATGTAACCTTACAGTCAGGTGATTCTGACCATTAGCCTGGCTCCACATCTGGCGGTGGGTCCCCAAGCACTGCACTGGGGGCGCTGCACTGCGGGCACCCACTGCGGTCACCCACTGTGGTCACCCACTGCGGTCACCCACTGCGGTCACCCACTGCGGTCACCCACTGTGGTCACCCACTGCTCCGTATGGGTCGTCCCAGCGACATCGAAGGATGGGTCAAATGCAGAAGACACATTTTTGTACAGGGACAATAAAGTAGACCTTACCTTACACGTGCTTATGGGTCGCCCACTTCTCCTGAAGGGTCACCCCAGTGGCATCGAAGGATGGGTCAATTGCAAATAAGAGATTCCCCTTTATGGGACAACAAAGTTCACCTTAAAGGTGCGCTATGCAACTTTTTAAAGTTGATATTTGTGTGTATTTGTAGTGACCCAGTGGCTGTATGAGTGGTCAGCATGACATCTTTACTTTCCATCACACTGGTCTCTAGGACGCTCCAGGATCAATAGGCTGCGTTCACGTGACATCAAAACATTGTAAAGAACCCATAGTTTAAAAGTGAGGCGGGGGCAACTGAAAATTCCATTGCGGTAACCATGATAACGCTCAAAATGCAGATTACTAGTCTTACTTTATTGCTAATTTCTGAGTAATTCCTGAGCCAAATCACATGAAACAAAAACTGTCAGAAAGCTCAAAGTCCTGTCTTCCAGCACATATGAACTATGGTCTAATTATTTCTTCATGAAGGCATCCAAAAGTGGTGACGATATTCAAAAAAATGAGCGTGATGTTGGTCAGTAGAAAGGACTTTAAACCATAAAATAATGTGGCAGTTTGTGAATCCAATCACTGTCAAATAATGATCAGGGAAAACATCTGAACGTTTTAGTTTTGGAAATTTCAGTTTCTCTCCCATAGAGTTGTATTAGAACCTGCCCTCCAACTGTAATAGAATTCTAAAACGTGAACGCAACCTATTGTTTGGAAGGTTTTCACTGCTGACTCTCACCAGAAAACCTACAGAGCAATTGATCCTGGAGCTTTGTAGAGACCACTGTGTTGGAAAGTACAGCCGCCATGCTGACCACTGATACCACAGGTCACCACAAAGTCAAATACGCACAAATATCAACTTCTTTTTTTGCGTAAAAAGTTGTACCTTTAACCTAATGTTATGCTAAAATGTAAAATACTGTATTTTCCACACAAATTATTGTTGAATAAGCCTTAAAGCCACACCACATTACATTTCACCCAACAAATAGAATAAAATACAAGCATCTATTTTATTACAGATATTTCTATTATTAAAAATGCCTTTAAGAATGACCAAACAAAGGTGTGTCAGCTGTGAACGGCTCACCTCTTAATTTATCGCTTTTTACCTCTCTTATATCCATCCGTCTGACACAAGATCATTAGTTGCTGACAAAACATCTTGAGGTGCGAAGTTAAACGTCCTCAATACTAAAACAACTCAGTACAGATGAACGATCAAATTTTTCATAGTTCAAGTAGTGCAAAGGGGTTAGATTTTGCGTTTGAAATCTTGCAGCTCTTATTTGATACATTGATCAATTGCCACAAATGTCTTCAGCATTACCTCACTATCACAGACCGGTTCGTTCACGTGCCCGTCGCTCGCCTGCTGGTCGTGTGGCAGAGCGGTGCCGTCCCTCCGGGCGTGTGATTGTAGTCCCGCTCCTCTCCGGGCGCTCCTTCTGTCGGCCTGGCACCGGCTCCACGCGCCATATGCTGCCACTTCCAAACACGCTCATAAGCATCAGCTCTGGGAAGTGCCATCGGAGTGACATAACAACTCATGACGCAAAGATCGCAAAGAGGTCAACTCTTTAGCTGTCCACCGGTGGTCACTGTGCCTAAAAAAAAGAAATAGCCACTTGTGTTTTATGTTCCGCCAGAAAACGGTTAAAATTAGTGAAACATTGTGATTCCCGCGGCATGCTTCCTTCCCACTTGACCAAGCCACGCCCCCTTGTATGTATATGTCCCTCTCCCAAAGGTATTTTCCATCAATTAAAGTACACGTTATGAAATAAATGTGTATACTTTGTAGGGGTGTGGATCTGTCGATGACATGTCTACATTCATATCAGAACAATATACTGCGACACAAGATTTCAGGCTTACACTCTGAAGGCAAAGAAAACATCGGCTAGCTATGGGTGATGGCAGATTGAGCACTGGAAGGATCAGGTGGCGCCGTGTGGAATTTAAAATGTGGAAGAGCTCTTCCTGGAAATGACATGAGCCAGATCTGCTGATAATATCATCTGCCTTGACCCATCATTCAATGGCACTGGTGTTGAATGTGGAGTGCGGATTGTTAGCCTTGTGATCTGCAGGAGTACCTCGCTCAAGGTTAGTCAGCCCTGCGGATGGTGTTTACCAGTCGATTGGTTTCCTTCAGTTGCAGTTTTTCTCACCATAGTTCCCCTCCCAAGGCCAGAGTGAGAGAATGAAAATGCACTATACAAATAAGATTTCCCCTTCCTTCCCCAACCTGCAAGTTGAAATCTCGTGTATTTGTGAGTTCACAAATACATGAGAATCTATCTTGTGCTGCTGATCAGAGTTTGAACCATTGACGGTGTGAGCCAATCATGTGGCAGCAGTGGTTTCGCTCGGGATAATTTATCTCCGTAATTTTTTATGAGCTATTTTTATCTGTCACAAATTAATATCTCATTATAAGCATGTTATGTTAGGAACAAAAATATGAGATTCAAGGATGAATGGAGCAAAACTAAACATGATCTGAACAGAATCATAGAACACGAATTTCGCTACAAAAATGTGTTTTTCAGAGCATCATCTGCTCGGCAATATTAACACATTGAGGCCGCACTGTTTTGGGGATTTAGCTGTAGATTGTCAACAATCCAGACCATTTTTCATGATCTTTGTAGCACCAAAGCATATTCTATGTTATAGCTATGGACACATGCTCGTTTGAAAGGTTAGACTCTAAGCTCTCCGTAGGGGAAACAAAACAGTTTGATTCTAGGTGCCTCGGTTCCTGAGAAATCTAAGCTAAACAGAGGCTGGTTTTGCTAGATTTTTTTCTATTCGGAGATATTGGGTGTTTTATGAAACATTCTTCTTTCTGATTAACTCCTCTCTCCAACTCTCTCCTCCCCTATCCTCTCTGGACGGACACTAATGTTATACTACCGTTTCAAGTCAGTTTTCTACGACAACATTGTTGACATGTTTTGAAACACAGCGTGTTGCCACAGATCGATCGCTTTTTAGCATGTGCATTTAAACAGCCTGGTTCTCAGATTGAAGACTTTAACAGGATGTTTCTCAGCCGTCCTTGGATCAATTTTGACCATTTAAAAACTCAGAGACATGTTAAAATCTCAACTGTTTTGATATGGACATGGGCGCGTTTGGGTTAGGCAGCTGCTCTGCCAAACCAAACGCGTTCCAGAGAGAGAGAGAGAAATGTCGGCTTTAAAGCTGTTTGTTGCGCAATAACATATATGAAAATGTCCTGATCGTGACTTTTCACAAGTTTCTGATCGTCGTCTATTTCAGTTCTGTTCATCACAGACCTACGAATTCTCTGCTATTGACAGCAATTGAAATCCACACCAACAGAAAGTGCTTTGACTGAATGGAAATGCTTGCGCCACAGAAAATTGGCGGGGCTGGATAAGGTGAATAGTCGTAGTTGTTGCAGTATAACTTTCAGGGTTCATTTAGTCAGACACTAGGATTAAAGATGTTGAAATCTTTACCATTACATGTTTCAGCCGCTATCTGCAGAAGTTAGATGTCTCTAATCCTATTGTCTGACTAAATGAACCCTGAAAGTTATGCTGTAACACAAGTAGACACAATGAACGTTACGAAGTTTGACTGTCATTGACTAAAACGAGGCACGCCCGATCCAATCAGCAGCTGATTCTGCACCAAATGTCCATCCGCTAACCGCATTGTGATAATTTCCATATAAAACATATAGGGTCATCTCATTGGGCAGAATTCTTGTAACGATATTAAAAACAAAAAGACTCTCAGTGTGATTTTTTTCTGAAATCCTGCAGACCTACTGTCCTGTTTGAGAGACATGGGCTAACCATGTCACCACTGTGTAATGGGCCATGTACCTTTTTTATGTGGAAACACTGACCTGTTTACTGGCCTGCGCTGAGGGTGTGTATGTCTTGATTCTGCAATGACAGATTTAGTGAAGGCACACAGCAGATGGATGGACTAAACCTTGAACATGGCAGGTCCATACACGTGGCCTCTGAGACTCATTCACACACACGCACATACTCCCAGCTGCTCATGATGTACATGATGTACATGCTGTTTCATTCTATCTGTGAAAACATGTCTGTGAAAACATGTCATTACCATATTTGCCGCCCGTGTGCCTCGAACAGAGACGTGGCTGCCAATATGTGCTGATATGCACCGGTGGTTGAAGCCAGGCCAGTCACAATAACAAGAAAGAGTTTTGATAACATAATGTCTCCTTATCGTTACCGAGTTGCCCATTTATGCTCTGTGTTCAAAACGCCTTTGGATACCCATGCAGCTTTCTGTCCGTCTCCTGCGTGAATGCACTCCGTCAGTCGCTTTGTTTACCCTAGACCGTGTGGGAGTCATAGCAACATGGCAGTACATGAGCTAACCACTGGGGACACTACAGGTGAAGCAGAACAAAAGGATTTAAAGAGGGGGTATTATGCTATTTTCAGTCACATAGCACCAGTCTATAGCACACTATAATGATGACGAAACCTTCTGCTGGTCTGTAAATGCAGTAAATTTAAATAACTGCCTTGTATAAAATTGCTCTCTCAAAATGGCTGTAGTGAATGTCTTGAAATAGGCCTCTGTCTCTTTAAGAACCTCTGACCCTTTCCGACACGCCCCCTCCACACTCTGTCTGTGGCATCAGTGGGGAGGGGGTTCTGCTGAGGAGCAGTGGTTGGTTACTCAGCTGGTGACGGAAGCTCGGAGGCGTCTCCAGGAGGTGGGGGCGTTCCTAGGAGGACTCAGACAAACCTATCCCTAAAATGGCCGCCATCAGAGTTTTTACAGATTACTCAATACGTGAATGTGCCAAGGCAACACTTCAGGCATGTTTTTAATGAGGGAATGACATAATAACATGATATAAAGCTTGAAAAAGTCGATTTTGCATAATACCCCCCCTTTAAACAATTTGCAAACAAACCATCAGTAATTTACATCATTTTCTTGTCTGTTCTTCAGTTAATGTGGGTTGCGCCATGTTGTTTACTTTTCTTCTCCAGGTTTGTATTTTCTGACGCACTTCCAGCACCCTCTGGTAGTAACTTTCGATAAACACATGCTGGCCTTTAGAAAGGTGTGGAACGCACGGATCTATTTACGTACGAAATGAGCCTTTACACCTACAGGTTTTGAAAATACAGTGTTGATCTAAAACAAAGGGCGGCATGATGGCGCAGCGGTTAGCGCTCGTGCTTCACAGCTAGATGGTGTGGTTCAAACCTGGACGGGGCCTTTCTGTGTGGAGTTTTCATGTTCTCCCCATTTCTGCGTGGGTTTCCTCCGGGTACTCCGGTTTCCCCTACCACTAAAAACATGTACAATATGTTTTCCCTCCAGCCAGGTGTTTCTGACCACTAGACTGACTCCACATCTAGAGAAAAAATAAAGTATGTGCAGCTCGTGTGGCTGAAATAAATGAATAATAATTATGAACTGTGATTTGGTCTAAGCCCCAACTTGACTGTAGCCTAATCAATAACAACAGCACTTGTATTGCACTTTACAAGCCTGTGTCACAAGTTTCTCAAAGTTCTACATAGTAGTCATTATTCATTAACTCTGTTAGCTGTTAATTTTAAGCAACAGCCGCCCTGGGGCAGACTGCCCATTTACCACGTGGCTATAATGTGTTGTTCATATCCTGATCTCTTATTATATCAGTGCCCTCTGCTGGACACGTGTGGAACTCTTTCCTTTTTTTAAATTTAAGCTGCCCATCAGGGGCTGGAATGAGCATTCTGGTTATTCTTGAAAAACTTTTTTTTACATACTCTAGAATTTATGCTCTACAAGGCAGGGGCCAGATCTTGCCAACGTGCAATAAATCTCACCTCACAGCAACAAAGCCTTCGGTGGAACTTAAAGACAGCGTCAGGAACAGTAACAAGCCCCAATGGAGAGATTTCTCAGAATTGACTTGACATTGTAATTGAATTCTGCAAATAACAAAGTATTATGATTTATATTTTTGTAGTCCTGTCCTTTACAAGGTCTTAAATATATATTTAAAAAAAACTACACAAAACAAAAATACAAACTTTCCGCTCCACCTCACTTTGTCTGCGTGTTTGTTGTCTTCACAGCGTACAAGTGCAGGTGCACCCGGAAAGGACCGAAGATCCGGTACAAGGACGTGCAAAAGCTGGAGATCAAGCCCAAGCACCCGTTCTGCCAGGAGAAGATGATCTTGTGAGTCCGCCGCATATTCATCTGACATCTGAAACTAACCAATGAAGAACAGAGATTAGTGTCTCCGGTTTGTTTCCGAGAGTCCAATACAGCTAAGGAAGGCAACAGATGGTTTTGTTGATGCTTCCCAGAGACCGCCTTAGGCCAGGTGGTGCGCTCTGCTGCCCCCTGCTGACAAACACAGACACAAACAGAGGAATCGGACTCATACATGGACAGACACGTGGTAGTGACATGACCCACAAGAAGTAGTCAGTGGTGAGGGACAGAATGTTGTAAGCTCCAATATATAAAGTCAATTAAAGGGGAGATGCAATGAACCCTCTCTTTTAGTAGTGAATATTTTCTTTACAGTCATATAAGAACTGCATTGGCCAACAAAAAGCTAAACTTAAGCTTACAATATATTCAAACTCGAGATACAAAAACAAACCCAGTCCTCTCTACACCCGACCCCTATGGTTCCCTCTGCGGGTGATGGGTCCACAGGAGGATCAGCACCTCCAAATCCAAGGCCATGGTTCTCCACCGGAAAAAGGTGGCTTCCCCTCTTCAGGTCGGTGGGGAGTCCTTACCTCAAGTGGAGGAGTTCATGTATCTCGGGGTCTTGTTCACGAGTGAGGGACGGATGGAGCGTGAGATCGACAGACGGATCGGTGCGGCGTCAGCAGTGATGCGGTCGCTGTATCGGTCTGTTGTGGGGAAGAGGGAGCTGAAGAGGCAAAGCTCTCAATTTACCGATCGATCTACGTTCCCACCCTCACCTATGGTCATGAGATTTGGGTAATGACCGAAAGGACAAGATCGTGGATACACGCGGCCAAAATGGGTTTTCTTCGCAGAGGGGCTGGGCGCACAGGGATAGGGTGAGGAGTTCAGTTACCTGGAAGGAGCTCGGAGTAGAGTCGCTGCTCCTTCATGTCGAAAGGAGCCAGCGGAGGTGGCCAGGGCGTCTGTTACGGATGTCTCCTGGTCACCTCCCTCGGGAGGTGTTCCAGGCATGTTCTATTGGGACAAGGCCTCGTGGAAGACCCAGGATACGCTGGTGGGACTTTGTCTCCGAGCTGGCCTGGTGTCGCCTCGGGGTCCCCCCAGAACAGCTGGAGTAGGTGTGCGTGGATCGAAAAGTCTGGGCATCTCTGCTCAGACTGCTGCCTCCGTGACCCGGCCCCGGATAAAGCGGAATAAAATGGATGGATGGAATTGAACCATACGGTCCATATAGTATTTCTTGTAAAAAAAATAATTTAAAAAAGTGGTACAGACACAGCGCCCCCTTCACATCTTTAGGGGCACTGAAAGAGGCAACACGATAAAGTTGCCTGTTCATGCACCCGATCCAGCCGATATTTAAAACCAACGAAAAAGCCACACAATGGGACAGATTGAGCAAGCCCAGGTCAATGTGTGTGATTTGTCTTAAAGTTTCAAACAGCTGCGTCTGTATCCAGCTTCAACCGTTTCATACTGTCAAGTCCTGTAAGTTAGTTAGTAGACTTAGTAAACTTAGTTTATTATCCAGTATTCGTCCCACTCTAGCTTCTGTTTAGCCCTGGTTTAGACCCAGGTTAGCCACTGTTTATCCCACTTAAGCCACTGTGTATCCCCGCTTTAGCCACTATATATGATCACTTGTTATTATTACATATAAATACAGCGTTACAACAGAAAAGGGCACACAAAAAGTTTTGTCAAAGGTGCCAGGTGCATTTTACTTTGGAAACATTGTCGCTTTTGAAAACCGTTATGTCTGCATTGTAACATGGCCTGTATAAGCAGTCTTGTTTTTGACCTACATACTGTAACTGCCTGCACGTTTCCCTGGCCATCCATCATTCCTCATGAAGTTTAGCATCTGTTGTGCCCTGACGCTCCCTTACAGCGGCCCAACTTTGCGCTCTTATGAATCGAAACCACATTAGCGGCACAATGCTGCTCGGGTTGCGCAGGTGAATGGGAATGAGCGGAAATCGGGCCTGAATGAACGCAGTAATTAGCTTAGATTGCACCCTGATGAGCTACGCTGGCGCTCGTCCAAAGCAGATATAAAGTTCCCAAGAAAAGTCCTACAAGCTCCACTACCTCCGAAGGCAAGCACTTACATAACAGAACAGAGACTAAACTTTCGGGGGAAAGCAAAAGGGATGCAAATGTTTTAATCAAGTCAAAGTGAGTGGTTTTATGCGAAGGAGAGGCTATTCACTTGTTGTCAGTGGCTTTAACATTCATAGGCTGGTGCCGCATTGACTGGCCGGTTGGTCAGAGAGGCCCCATGGCGCGGGGGCTGTTTTCCCACATTTCTCTTGTTTGGCCTGAATATGCCACATGCAGGTCGACTGTCCCTAAAGTTTGCCCGTACTCAGGGCAAAAGACAGGCCAATTGACTTAATGTGCTGGATGTCAACAAGGCCCGACTGCGCCTTTGTCAGAAAACTTTGTGATAGTGTGAAAAACAGAAGCAACAGACTGCAAAAAAACAAAGTCATCGCTTGTGTTTTGGTTTTCGTTCTGGGGATACGGAACAACGTTTTGGAGCTTTTGATCACGTTAAAATGTTATGACCTCATTCAAAAAGAAAAGTGCCTTGAAAATTATTGCTTGCAAGATACTGTTGTTGGGCCACGCCTTCCCGAACTCCATGAGAGGCAAATCGGGCTCAATATTGTAATCCTCTAGTGTGCTCCCAGTTTAACTTGACTATTCTTTTAAAGTGTCAAACACACAATTGCCGCCATGTTGGTTTCTTTTGTTTTGATTAACCTCTGGTGGTTATAAAACACTTATTGGAGATTAGAAATGGTGATGTCATGTCTTAGTGATAGGGATGGGCGGATCGATGCCATAGTATCAATATATCGATACCAAACGGCTACTTTTTAAGTATCGATATTGGGCAAAAAGTATCGATACTAATTTGCATATGTAAAAGGAAGGCGGGGCAGCAATTATCAACACAAAAGGATGATTTATTTTTTTGCTCTGAGCCAAAACAGTCCACAACAGCAAAGGATTGAACTGAGCCAGTCCTATCATTCTGGTTTAGGTTCTGTTTGTCATTTAAGTATTAATTTTAAATGTTGTTTATGTATTTAATTTCACATTGACATTGTTTAATTAACCTGTTAAATTAATATAATTTTAATTGACCAGTTAATTATATAAACCAATCAGTTCTAGAAATGTATATTGATTGAGATACATTCACCCATATGAAATGACCAGTATCGGTATTGGTATCGGTATCGACAAAAAAGACCCCAAAAGTATCGGTATCGATTCCAAAAAATGTGGTATCGCCCATCCCTACTTAGTGGGCAAAAATACGACACATTTTTTTTTGGCAAATGGATATTTGTGTTTAGTTCTACTCTCCAAACACCGCTGCATCTTTGAATATCATTCTCTCTGATTTACTGAAGTCGTATGGGTATCGTTGTATATATCCCTGATGCTTTGTGATGTAATGTGTGTTTTGTCTGTGCCCGCAGTGTGACGATGGAGAATGTGGCGCGGTTCAAAGGTCAGGAGTACTGTCTTCACCCTAAACTCCAGAGCACCAAGAACCTGGTCAAGTGGTTCCGCATCTGGAAGGACAAGCACAGGTACTAAAACATGTCAAATAACATTTATCGACCGAAATGATTTGATAAGTAAAGAAATACAAGATGTTCCCAGGGCACAGACAGACAAAGTCCCCCCAACACTAGTTCTCTAGTCTAGACAGAACATGCTCAGAACATCTCCTCAGATAGGCGTCCAGGAAGTGTCTGCATAGCACCTCAACTGACTCCTCTCAACATGCACCAGCGGCTCTACTCCAAGCTCCTCTTCAATCTATATGTAAGAGAGCGTCCAGCCAGTAGGTCGACTGTTTCGCTTCTTCACTTCAAGGATGCCACAATAGACACATTCAACCTCCTTCTCCAGAGGCAGGTTAGTCAAAGAACCCTCCAGAACCTGATGGACGGTGATGATCTGGTCTAGTTTTCCACAACTGTGAACACATTACTTTTCCTGCATCTGAATTTTGCTGGGTTTTCTTCTCTAGTAATGTGGAATAGACCTTAGGAGCTTGATCTCCAAGGCTAGTGGTTCAACCTTTTTTGTCCTATGTACCGCTTGAGGCATGAATTTATACTCTGAGTACCCCCTAACTCGAGGATCCTGCCTAAAAACATATTAAGGGGAGACACTACAGGCAAAACTCAATTTTTTCAGTTTTCAGGTTTTGGGCCAAATTGGTCTCTGAACATACAAGCTTTCACCCGGAAACCAAAAATATCCCTAATCTTCACAATAACATGTTTAAATATTGCGCTGATTCAATGTTCCCCCATAGACTTATATGGGACAATGCAATTTCAAGGGCCTTTTTCTCAAAACACATTTTTCTGTCATTGTGGCGACACTATGTCCACGTCAGTCGGACCTAAAGACTTCACATTTTCCAGCCTTGGACTGAACAATATTTGGAAGATTTTTTCAGAAGGATTTTTCATTATTTAATCTCTAGCCCCATTTATTGAGTTTTGAATGTCAAAAAATAAGGCGAAAATTTAATTTTTTACAAATGTTTACACTAAAAAACAGCTTATTTTCAAACTAAACAAGAAATCCAAAATCCCCTCTGAAAAAGTCTTGGTAACTCATTTACCAATAAAATGAAACCATAAAGTTGAATGTAGCTCTATCCATTATTCAGATTTCGTCGCCGAAAAGATGGGAAATTTGGGGCATTTTTAGGCATAAAACACCTTGTTCTTATATGAAAAGATAAAATGAAAGAAAACTTGCAATGTATTTTTTCCTCACATTTATGCCAGTGATCTACAGCAACAGTTTCAAATTGATATCTGTAAATATACATTTTTTCCCCATTCACCTGCAGTGTCTCGCCTTAAAAAAAAAAAAAACATAATTAAAACTAACTTTTCTATATTAAATTCTACTCAGCTTCACCTTCATATTTTAATCTAAGGTCATTCCAAGTACCCCCTCCCAAGTGCTCAAGAACCCCCAGATCCCTGTACCCCTGGTTGGGAAACACTGTCCAAGGCTACCAACATCTACCAATCCAGAGTTACTGTTCTGGACGACCAGGCGGATGTTGCAGAGACTTGTCAGCAAAGACAACGCCACAACATCCTTTGACCTATGGTTCTCTGAGTGGATCAACCATTCAGCCCCAGGGCCGTACCATCAAGTAGCCTGGCCAGCCAGAAACTCCTGCTTTTTGTTTTTGTTCAAAAGCAGGACGGTCTGGAACTCGTCTAGCAGCCAATCATTTCTCCAAAAGTGTTTTTTATTGATCCAATCACAGACCATGTTGTCACGACAGGAAGACAGAACTGTGAAACATTTTCTGAAATGTAACGTTACGTCACCAGAATGAGCGATGCTGCATCATGTGATCAACTCAGGGGGTGAGGGGCGACGACAAATCATCTTCACTGTCCTTGGTGTTTTTGACGGTGTTGAACAATCTCTTTTATTACTCTCAGATAAAGGAGATGTTGATGCGTCATCTTCTCTGAGTATTCTCTTCTTCTTGTTACAATCTGTTGAAAGTATTTTTGTCCGGTTCCAAATATACATTAAAACAATTGTAAAACCATGACCTTCCTTCTTTACAAAGCATGCAGCATGTCGCTTGCGTCATATCCATATTTCTCTGATTGGTCCATATGCTTAACAATCACGCTCATCAGGTTCTCAAAGAAATAACGCCCGCTCCACAACATGTCTTTGTGAAGAATAGGAAAAGCGTGTAGTCTGGCTGGCCAGGCTAGCCACCAAGGGGAACCCAATCCGCTCCTTGGGTGAACTAATACACTAAAAGCACCAACCTGAAAACTAAAGCTCCAGGCGGAGGCTCCAGCTGCACCACTCGGCAACATCGCAGGAAATATAGAACTGCTCTTAGTCGAGCCTGTAACCCTATAAAATGCGGAAGAGGGACAACAATTTGCCTCTGGTTTGTAGCGGTCTTATTCCAGGGTTAGCCTATTTTAAACTGTCATATTGCGACATAATGCTGATTATTAATCACTTAGTCATGGTTTGAAATGTTTAAATAAGATCTCTTCTTTTTCAACAGGGTGTATGAAGCCTAAGACCACGCGCTCCATCGCTTTTGGATGAGATGACGAGTAATTCAGGACTCTTTTGCTTAAAAATGGAAAATAATCTACAATCAAACTATGCTATGGTTAGGCACATTGTTAAAGGTAGTCTTTAAAGTATATATAGTCTTTAAGGAAAGGTCCATGTGTGGAAATATATGAATTCAGTATTTCAAAGGACTTGTGCCTATTTTCTCTTCAATATGTCAACTCCTGTTTTGAAGTGTGTGAGAGATCCACAATATGCTGAGTGTGATTTTGTACAAAGTCAAAATATACCTCTTTATGTAGTGCTTTGTGGTGTTTTTGTGAGCTCTGTAATTCGGGGTCATCGTGTAGCACTCCAGATGAACAGATGATCAGTCATGTAGGAATGTTAGTCCAAATTATGACTTTTTGGAAACTTTTGCTACTTGAGGACAAAATGAGGATGTGCTCCTCATAGATACCAAGATAAGTGTAGTTGGTTGTTGAATTGATGTAAACATATTGGGTAATCTTCAACAAAATCCCTTTTCAATACGGTTAAATATACCTAATGTGAAAAAGCCTCTAAACCGGACAACCTTTTGGAGCTTTTAACAATGTTATAACATTCCGTTGTCAAAAACATTTTATTAACATGTGTATTTGACTTCAATTGACACAGTATGCGCCATCCTGCTTTCTTCGTCTACTGCTGAAACGCTCTGATCTGTATTTCCCACATTTTCTTGCGTCATGGAGGAGACATGAGACTGTTATGCTAAAAAAAAGAATACTCTTCACAGTTCTATCACGTGTCATTTCCACCAGTGCCTGCAGAGGGTGCTCCAAAGCCCATTTGAAATCCTGACCAGCCCTTATTCTCACTTTTAGCCTCATTTATGCGAGATATCTATACTTTAAACAATAAGTGACAAGGCAGTTGGGGCTACATCCCTTGTGCTCTTTACCTTCTCTGTTTCGAAAGATTGCTAGAGGATTATGCTACATCCAAGTTTATAAAGTGAAAGGCTGGAAGTCTCAATGTTTTACAAATTTTATAAGATGTGCAAAATTGACCACATTTTCTTAGATTTTTCAGTAAGTAATAATAATATATACAGTACATATTTATTATTTTTTGCAAAGTCCCTCCTTCCCGGATCTCGCCACCTTATCAGAGTCTAGCATCCTCCTGCGTTGACCAATGAGATGAGCTTTTCCTGTGAACCATTTACTTTGAAAATTATGTTCCTACTCTCCTCAATTTGCAAACTAAGACGGGCTTTCTGGTTAAGAGGGGAGGGATTTGATTATGTACTTTCAAATTTCACTCTCTCTCTCCTCACTTTGCAAACTTACAGACTATCACTTTAAGATCCTGAGCTCATTGCACATGTATACCCTTCAAGCTGTGTGACCCTGCATTTGGAAGTGGTTTTGTTACGTTCACAATACAATTAACATCCAAGAATGTGTATTACTATTGTTTTATAGGACCTATGGGCCACTAGATACTATAGATTTTATAAATTGACTAAGTATGAGTTTTTGTATAGGCCAAACCCAATGTAAATACCCCTGAGTGTAAAGCATATACAGCAATAAAGTGTCTATCAAAAATGGTTGATGTACATTCTTTGTGTCTTCTCCCTGTTTGAATGGTTCCCTCTGGTGGATTTCTAAGGTACTGCAACCGTCTAAACATCAAACGCATCCATTTCTAATATACTTTGAACCAGCATTTGCACAGCCAGTGCACTATGTGATATGATCATAGAGAGGATGAGAGGGTAGTTCTGATCTAAAGGACTGAAGGACAAATGTCATTGATCCACAAGGGAAACTGACATAAAGGGCTTGGAAAGGAAAGGTCTATGGAATGTACTAAAATATTTTTTTTTCAATATTTTTTTCATTATTGTATTGAAATGTTTTTTTATTTTTTATTATAACATTATATTATATGTTTTAAATTACAACAACATTTGAACATTTGTGGAAACAGGCATTAGAAGTTGTTCAGCATCTTGCCCACTAGATGGCAGAGTAAATCAAAGAACCAGAGGCAGGCCTGTCATGGCAATTTAGACTACTGTTCTTTGAATGAAAAAAAGAAAGGAAAGGTATTTGCTCCTTTGTAATTATCACACATAACTCGAATCAATTCGATTTTCGATTTTAAATTCCTGATTTAATTTTTTCTTTCTTTTTTTTTTTTTTTTTTTACAAAATAAATACAACTCATTTTATAACCAAAAGATGTTTCTGCATTGTTGCCCTTGTAACAAATTGTAACTGACTGTGAGTGTTTGAGTTTTTAAAAAAAAAATTTAAACATTGATTATTTTATTTTTTATGAATTGTTACATCCCTGCACACAGCTGCTTAAATAATCTAGTTCAGTGGTTCTCAAAATTTTGACTAGGTACTAGGTAAAATATTTGTCCACCAAGATTGATAGAGTAGAACATTTTAACCAACAAACAAATGTTTATTTTAAAAAATGAAGAAATAACTTGATAAACTATGCCATCTTGGTGAATTTGAAGAGGGCAATACAAATCGGTCCACAGATCTCGACTATATTAGTCAAAGGTAAGGCCTGCAGGCCAAAGTTGACCTTCAAAATTATTTCATCTTGCCCGTGAAATGATTTATCTATTTTTAATGTAAGAGCGTACCAACCAAGACTGTTCATAATGCATGTGATGTGGAAGGCATGACTCGTAATATTAAAGTCACATTTATTGAAATTATTGGAATTTATTGAAATGATTAGGCTGTTGGCTGTGAAATTAGAGGTATTTATACCTAGTGAATATAGTGTAGTCAGTGCTTTAGGCTTTACTAAAGGGTGTCGCCGAGCAAACACAACACAGAACCTACATGTACAGGGAAGTCACTACTGTCAGTATACGTATAAAATATAGTGGACATGCTGAAAGCCCAGTCTTCTGTGCAGCTCACTGCGCTGACCTATGCATCGATTAATCGTTAACACGAGTTTATTGCAAAGACAAAATCCAAATCAAAACAATAATAGTAAGACATACAATTTTGGCCAAAAAAAATTAAATGTGTAATTCGCGGGCAGAGCCGTGGGAAGATATTTTAGCTAGGGGTGCTGAGGGACAAAATTTACCCCCAAAATACTTTTTCTGTGGATAAATCCTATTTATTAACCTCTTAACTCCCGCCTGAACCGAGAGCATTTTCTCCAGTTCAGCTTTACCCAAATCCTGTAGACCAGTGTAACACCTCATTTGAAAGCTAAGATCTACAAAACTCATCTAAATGGATTTTTTTTCCATCTCCAACTCATTTTTTGTCTTTTTTTTGTCATTTTTTTTGTCTTTTTTTGTCATTTTTTTTGTCATTTTTTGTTCTTTTTTTTGTCTTTTTTGGTCTTTTTTTGTTCTTTTTTGTTCTTTTTTTTGTCATTTTTTTGTTCTTTTTTGTAATTTTTTGTTCTTTTTTTTGTCTTTTTTGGTAATTTTTTGTTCTTTTTTGTCATTTTTTTATCACATTTTTTGCTCTTTTTTGGTCAATTTTTTTGGTTCTTTTTTGTTCTTTTTTTGACATTTTTTAATCACATTTATTGTCATTTTTTGTTCTTTTTTTGTCAATGTTTTCTCACTACTTTCTCACTTACATTTCCATCATTGTTTTCGTCTCAGTTTTGTCGCTATTTTCACAGCATTTTTTCCAGAAGCTTTTGGACTGGGGGTAAAGCTGGAGAAAATGTGCTCGGTTCAGGTGGGAGTTAAGGTCGCTAATATTGCCTGCAGTTCACAAACTATCCACCAGGGTGTGCTGCAGCGCCCTCAGCACCCTGGGTTCCCACGGTCTTGTTCGCGGGTGAAATGTGCCCCCCTGTAAGTGACTATTTATTACAGTCTGAATATTCCAAGTGTACGATAAACGTTGTCAATCAAAAACCAGCGAAAAACTGCATTAATTATTTTGTAGCCTGGCCAGCTACGCTCTCTTCTGTCTATTTACAATGACTCAGTAGTTTAGACCCACATTGCTGAAGTCGCATTTCTCGAGCTGCGGAAAACAAACCCGCCTGAAGTTGCCTGTTTCGTCCCTGGTTTCTGCCTAGCTACAGAGGGGCGGGCGATCTGGCGGCTCCGTCCCTGGGCTCGGCTTCACGGAGGCGGGGTTATCGTTTGGCAGCTTCGCCCTCCTCCTCCTCCTCCTCCTCCTCCTCCAGCAGCTCCAGCCTCACTCACTTCACTGTGAAGCCGCGACAGTCTCGATCCGTCAACAGCAAACCTCCAGAGCTCCTTCCTGCTGCATCCTCTCTTTGCTTTTCTGACATGTTACCGGCGTTAGTTCACAAGTCTACTCTCTGAACCCCCGCCCACGTACACAGGAACCGTCGGACGTCGGCTCCATCCAAATACGAAGACAAACAATTGATGCTTCTCGCTGTGCGTCGCGGCTTGTTTTGACCTGGTAAGCTGCTGATGCTACTTGTGATTAGCATGCGTTGCTAACTGAACTACTTCTTGCACTTCCCCAATATTAGCCGCGGAAGCTAACTGTACTCACCGCTTCACTTTTACCTCTAACCCTTCTGGCACAGCTGTTTTACACACATGCACATTTAACCCGACATTATATCAACGCGAATTGCTTACTAACGCTAAAAAAATCACGTAATTTGCAATGATTGGTGCACATTTTTTATTACACAGATGCTATTAGCGGCTAATAAGCTAGCTGTGAATAGTGACAGCTTCAAATTACCTGTGCAAGCTAACTTCATGTTGTTAAAATGCTATTACGAGCATTTTTTTTACTGTGTTTTTGGAGCCAAGCTGTGTTGGAAACAAAAACACAATCGGTGCCATAGTTTACGTCGGCAAATAGTGGCTGAATGAATGTAGGGCACTCGAGAATCACCTGGAGTTGACGTTTTGTGACTAGAACGAGTGTTTTCTGGTGAATGGCCGCTGGGAACAGTCTTTTCATTGAGGCTGTAGTTTCGCTCTCGGATTGTTTGAAGACGTTTTCCTGATGCTCGCTGGTGGGTCAGTCGGTCCTTGGAATGTTCTGGTATGTCCCTAAAAGACTCACATAAAGATGAGGCTCAGTTTCGTTCTTCTTTTGAAGCAGGGTTTGACAGTTTTAACAGGGATGAGGCTCGAGTGGAGGCTTTGTAACACCCCCAGTGCATTACATAATGCTTTCAAGGCATTAGGCTGATTCAGGCCAAATAGGATATTGTGGATCTGGCACCATATGTGACATTGTAAGTACAATGGGCCTGTGTGTGTATCCTTGAACATTGATTGGTAGCCTAGCATTTTGTTATTTGAAAACATCTCAACTCAGAGGGCAGAGAAGTGAATAGAGCTCTCGATCGTGTCGTCCAAACGGCTTGGTTTTGTGGGAAAAGGTTGTAAACATAATTCTATAATAAAAATGTACAATTGTGGAGTTGTTGTTCACATAAAAGATTGAACGAGGTGCTTTCCCCTAGAATCCGGAAGCTAATAAAGTGTTGTTCTGCAGCCCTTTTCTCTAATTAAAAAAAATCTATATGTTTTTTTTTAGCTAATGCTAGTCTATGGACTGTTTGCCGTCTGTTCCGTCTAAAATTGTAGAAAATAACGAAATATTTTTTTGTTTTTACGTTAATAACCAGTTTATAACATTAGTTCACACACTCTGTAATGGCCAAGCACACAAATAAAAACCCCAATTGGTTTAGAAGAATTTAGAAAAAAAAAAATCTCATAAAAATGAAGCTAACTTAACCTCTTAACCCCCGCCTTTACCGAGTGCATTATCTCATGTTCAGCTTTAAGATTTAAGATTAAAGATTTAAGAGATTTTTGAAAAATGCAAAAAACAACAAAGTGATAAAAAGTGGCAAAAGACTGACTGCCAGAAAAGCAGCAATAAAACAATTAATAAAGCGACCAGAACATGTCTAAAGAGTGATGAAAAAGCTACATGAAATGTGACCAAAAAAAGGCATGAAAAGCAACAAAAACACAACAAAAAAAAACTATGAAAAGTTTAAAACACAACAACAAAAAAAGCCAAAGAAAGTAGCGAAAACATGACAAAAACAGCGCGGCGACAACGTAAAAGAAAAATTTTAATCCGTTATGCAGGTCTTGCCTTTCAAATGAGCCATTACTTTATGCATCAAGAAGCTTTTAGATTTGGGTAAAGCCAAACTGGAGAAAATGCGCTTGATTAAAGTGGGATTAAAGGGGTTATTAACAGCTGCTGCATTACCTATTTGTTCTTTTTTTTTTTGCAGTTGTATTATACTCCTTACTTCCAAGAGCATCTCTGTTTTTTGTGGCATTCTAATTTGTACACTTAGTTTGAAGAGAAAATGTACATCATCTTTTTAATAAAAGACAGCATAGGAAGAGGGAGGCGGGGCTTGCTGATACTTTACAGGTATTTTCTTATTGCAGTATTGAAAGTTGGAGGTGAATTCATACATTAAGAATATTATGACATTGTATTAAAAAGAATTTGCGTCTTTGCCCTTTGAGCGAAATCTCCTGCGAGGTTTGGATTTGGTTATTTTGTGACCGAGATCGTTTAGGCTGTGAGCAAAGGTCGCTCTTGCTGGGGCGGATGTTGCTAAAAGACCAAGATTATCTCCGAATGGTTTTGTTTTGGATACTGTCTCCTAGTTGAAGACCAAACTCCTCTTCTGCAGTAGCTGTCAGCGATGTTAATAATTGACACCTTGCTCGTAAAAAAAAAAAATCATCATAAACAACAGCGTCCTTTGCATCGGCGCTGCGGGAATAACCGCCAACGAATGGGAAACTGCAGTTTGAATGGTCACAATTAGTAAACGGCAAAGGTGGCAGTTTTTTTGGGAACAGAATGCCGTCTGCAAAGAACAAGGAGTACGTGTGATCTTGGCGTAGCCTTGTTCTGAAGGGCGTGTGGTTCTTATCGTACTTTCGTTTAATTTTTCTGTGATATTGTGTCCTCCCTATGTTTAAGTTGTGCACTGTAAGCAAGCAAGGCATGGGCGGTGCTGACCAAAAGAAATATATATGTTTTTTTTACATTACATGGCAAGGGTGTGTTTATTTGGGCTATATGCTCTTCTTTCTTCTTTTGTTTTTTGGTCAGTAAGATAAGATAAGATGGCCTTTATTGATCTCACAATGGAGAAATGTACTTGTAGATGCTGTGAACTAGGGCTGCAACTAACGATTATTTTGGTAATCGATTAATCGACCGATTATTTTTACGATTAATCGATTAATCGCTTGGCTGTGAAAGGTGCATGGAAATTGAATTTTTTTCCAATTTTTTTATCACATAAAGCTAAAGTGGCGCCGCTTGAGGACACTTGGATGGAGTAAACTTAAAGGAATAGGCCACCGTTTTTACATACTAAGATATGTTCTTACCTCACTTTAGACGTGTTAATATATCCCCGTCTGGTCTGTGTCCGTGCGCTCTGCCAGGCAAACGGAGCACATACGCAGCCACTCCCACATGTCACATAGCTCCGAAAAAGCTCACGATAGAAGCTACCAAGCTCTTCCGCGTGTTCCCTATTTAAATAAAGTTACGTGAAGTGTTTTCATGCGAAGTATATTTACCCAGAAATGTAGCATGTCGATTTTATAAGCAAATAAAAAGGGGGACTATATTGTGAGGCGTAATGATACGAGGAGTAAAACGTCCGCGCAGTAACTCCTAAAGGTTATTGACGGAAGTGAGCGGGGGAAGTCTTTAGGAGTTACTACGCGGACGCTGTGCTCCTCGTATCATTACGCCTCACAATATAGTCCCCCTTTTTATCTGCTTATAAAATCGACATGCTACATTTCTGGGTAAATATACTTCGCATGAAAACACTTCACGCAACTTTATTTAAATAGGGAACACGTGGAAGAGCTTGGTAGCTTCTATCGTGAGCTTTTTCGGAGCTATGTGACATGTGGGAGAGGCTGCGTATGTGCTCCGTTTGCGTGACAGAGCGCGCGGACAAAGACCAGACGGGGATATATTAACACGTCTAAAGTGAGCTAAGAACATATCTTAGTATGTAAAAACGGTGGCCTATTCCTTTAAAGTAAACGTTTGTAGGAGGCTCTTTGTGCTAATTCTGCTTTGATTGGACGAGACAAAGACCGATATTTATGAAATTTACGATGTACAAAACACTGCAGACCCTCACTTTAAAAAACAAAGTAGGTTTTCATCCAAAATACATAATTGTCATGTCTTTTTGCTCTATTTTAGTCTGTGTTTACTAGAAAACGATTAATCGATTACTGGAATAGTTGACAACTATTTTAGTAATCGATTAGTTGTCGATTAATCGATTAGTTGTTTCAGCCCTACTGTGAACTCGACTGTAAACTTAATGTTCCCTGTCACATGTAACTTTTTATCTAAAAAAAAAAAAAAAGTTGATATTAATACAGATTTGACCCTTCGGTGACCCAGTAGATGCTTTGTTGGTTAGCATAGCGTCTTTACTTACTATCTCGGTGGCCTGTACGACGCTAAAGGATCATTTGATTTGTAGGTTTTCACTGCAGATTGAACCGTATCGATGGTTATACATTCCATTCCAAAAACCTACCAGAAATCATAAAAAATAAAAGGAAAGCGAGGGCGCCAAGCTAACCACCCATACAGCTGTCACTGAAAGGTAAAAAAAAATACAGTACAACACTAGACATAGCCCTAATCAACAGCTAGACACAGATGCTTTTTTTCTGAAGTGAGTAATCAAAGAATGGATTTGGATGAGGACCTAACCTTTTTGAATCTCATATTTAGCTGCCTTTTGTCAACATCTCCATGAAGACGAGCTGGAGACATCCCTTCTCCCATTAAAGGTCTGAGGGGAGCTGAGCCGAGTACCTGTAATGAAATAAATGCATGTATTTTTATTCTATTCATTTTGTATCTTGCACAACGTAGCTTTAATACATTATATCATTTTACGTGAACAACTTTATATTAGTGCCAATTTGACCTTTTAGTGACCTGGCTGTATCATTGATTAGCATGGCGCCTTGACTTTCCTTGACTTTCTACAACACTCGGATCACTTGAAACATCTCCTTTGGATTGAATGCATGCGTAACCAAGGAGATGGCATAGAAAATCTACCAGAAAAACAATTAATCCTGAAGTGTTGTAGAAGCCACGTTGATGCTAACCATCCATACAGCACTGGGTCATCAAAAGGTCAAACATGCACTAATGTCAACGACTTTTTTGCCACATAAACATGTCCATGATATACCTTTTCATTATGTCAAAGCAAATCAGTAGCATCTCCATGGAAACAAGCTGGTGTTGTAACGCTCCCAGCAAAGTTAGGAGTCAGATGAACCTGAAGTGTGGGCCTTTGGCGTGCCCGCTCTCACGTATGCACGTCTCACTCTGCCCCACGGCCCAGGCCCCCGCTGTGAGAGATAGGCCGTCTGTAAAAGAACCCTGGCTTCTTTATGGAGGGAAAACACCGGCCCAGCGGCCGACAGTGTGGGATTAGAGTCTGCAGGTCAGGAGTGATGGACGAAAGCCAAATAAACCAGGCCAGATCTGTTTTCGGACACAAATCCGCCTCACGTTTTCAACTTGATAACCTTGTAGTAGTTTGGTTCATGACATTCTAGAATATGTTGTGGAACTCTGTGGGAGATTCTCTGGTTGAAAGGCAGAACCCTTTTCTTCATACGGGATTGAGTCTTGTCCTGCAACAAGTAATAGGTTCACCAATATCATTGACTGGGTCCATGGTCTCTCTGTCCAACACTAAAATCTCAAAAGCAAAATGATTTTTACCCCACCTGTATAAATATTACAGGCCTTTAGAATGCTGTGATGTCACCTGGAACTCAGAAATTGGCCGTGCCCCAACTGAAACAGAATTGTGGAACACGAACACAACCTATTGAGTACTAAGGACTAGGAAACTCCCACAACGGACTGACAACTAATTTAGTCGATAATTGTTTTTTGTCCCCAAGTTATGTCCCTTAGACACTATGGGAGAATAAACAGACGTTTTCAGTCAGTATATATAAATATATTAAGAAAAAGAAAGAAAATTGCAATGTAAAAAATAAATCTTGCTAAAGTAATACAGTGAAATCTTGTGGAAGAAGTGATTTTAAAGAGTTTCAATTTTGAAATGTTTTCGCTCTTCTCTTCGCCTTTTTAAGTAAATCTGTATATTGCGATTTTACTGAGGGATTGCATAAAAAAGTTATTGTGTTCTAGAATTTTTGAAAACAAGCGACGTCACGAGCTTGGTAGGATGTCATTAGGTTACCTGTAGCGTGTTGTGGTCTTCAAAGTTGGTAAAATGGGCAGTGAGACGATGATATTGAGCCTAATTGATTTCACATTGATCTCCTTTGTCTTTGTGCGGTCTCAGGCTGAAGGAAGGTTCCAGATTCTTTCACACGGGCGATGTGATTCAGCAGACAGCGGTCTTAAATCGTCGGGCTGAAAAGCGGAGCACAAACATATTACATAACACAGTAACTTGCCTTTCATTTCACAGACTATATCTTTGTGTCAACAGAAGAGGGAATGGCCTGAAGTCCCGTACAATGACTGTGCAGTTTTTGGCACAGGCTGTAAACCACTTCTGGAGATGACCAGGTCGAACATAAGGCCGTGACAGACAGTTTAGAGCGGCCCGACGGCGAGGAGACGTCACTAACGAGAACATTTAATTAACTTCCATCCTGTCTTCATTGTTCAGGCATTTTTGAAACAACCGCGTAATGAAGGTGGTTCAGTCTAGGGCTGAACGAATACAAAAGTGCAGTTTGATTGAAGACAAATCTATATCGTTTATATCTTGCTTTGTCGATTTTAATATTTTGCATGTTCATATCTCAATATAAATACGACAACAATATATTTTTCTTTTGAGATACTGATATCTTGAATGTTCATATCTCAATATCGATACAATAACGATATATCCTTCAGCCCTAGTTCAGTCCTTGAACCTAGTTTGTTGCAGGTGATGAAACTGAAAAATGGTTACCGTTGTGACCGACACTTTTTCACAGATTAAGTTGTCCCAGTTTTTGTTCCAATTTCAATTCAATCCAAGGCCTAATTTTCTGATTAGAAAAGACGGAATCAAATGCTTTCTTGTCAACCTAAGTTTCATTTTGAGTGAACTGAAAGCGATTATCAAGGAAACAATGCCTTTTTTGTTTGTCTTTAAATAGTGAGTTGTTGTCCAAACTATCTTTCATAAGGCATTTCTTTTTTTCTTTTTTCAAGCACGTTTCACAACTTTCAGTGAGCAAGAACATCATGGCAGTGTAAAGAACGACCTGCTAGTTTACCCATGAAAACCACAGAAATGCCTTTAGCTCTGAGCCTATTCCTACAAATGCACGCATTTTTTCAGCCGTCGAATTCCGAACCCGATTTAAAATGAACGCTCCATCCCCATACAAATGAATCGGAAAGACCGGCACAAAACTAATGTACGGGGAGGTATGTTTTGTCCTTTTCATGGCATTGATTTATTTTTTCTGTGGTTTCTTTATCATTAACATCTTACTTAGGGCTGCAACTAACGATTATTTTGTAATCCATTAATCTATCGATTATTTTTACGATTAATCGATTAATCGCTTGACTGTGAATGGTGTTCAATTTTTTTTTATCACATTATAGCTTAAGTGGCGCTGTTTGAGGATGTGTTGATGGCGTAAACGAAAGGGAAATGTTTTTTTAAGGCTCTCTTAATGAAATTTACAATGTACAAAACACTACAGACCCTAAATATAAAATCAAAGTAGGTTTTCGTCAAAAATACTAAATTTTTTATGTCACTTTTGCTCCATTTTAGTCTGTGTGAACCAGAAAACGATTAATCGATACTAAAATAGTTGTCGACTATTTCAATAATTGATTAGTCGTCGATTAATCGATGAGTCGTTTCAGCCCTAATCTTACTAGATGATGTTTAGTGGCCACTCGATGTGTATACACCCACAAAAGCAAAAGCTTAAACATGACACATTAGACACAATTTTTGCTAAAACATGGTTAACACAATTGTATTTAAGATTTTGCTAAAAACTTTACTCAGCTTTCTTTAGTTTGACCATTTTTGCTATTTTTATATTTTCACTTCCTTATTGGACACTGACAGGAAGTGCAGTTACTTTTTTTTTTGAGGTGGGTGGCAAAAATAAAATTAAGTGACACATATTATACAACAGTGAAAAGACATGGCTTCAGTGACGTTATACAAGTTGGCGATTGTGTACGAACCTTCCGTCTTCTCGTCCAGCAGCATCTTCATAAAAAACAACACAGGCATGAGGATCATTTTTGTTGTGCCGCAAAGCCTGCTGTTACTTCCAGCCATCTTTATTTACTCAGCCTGAGCCGGGCACCGCGGGACCCCCGCCTTCAGCGCATTAAACGCTAATGTACGCCACAGGACCATGCCTCTAGGTTTACACAGCTCCTTGTCACTTTCTCCAATCTGTCTCCGCTCCCTTTTGTTGTAAGCTGTAGATGTCACTACAATCACTACTTTGCTAATAGATAAACTGGGTGGGGGGAAAAGGTGGAGCTAACAGGGAGATCGGTCTAAGGTCTGTATGTTTTTGATCGGACTTTTAGAAAAAACGCTTCAAAGATGAATCCATTTAGCTGCGCCGTCTGTTAAAGCAGTACTAAGTAACGTGTTTACCTTAATAAATCATTTTCGTAGTCCCTCTGGGGGTAGTACAAGTTAGAGCTGCTCGATTATTGAAAAAATAATAATCACGATTATTTTTGTCATAATTGAAATCACGCTTATTCAAACGATTATTTTTTGCCTTTAAAAAAAAGTCTATCTTTATTTTATTTATTTATTTATCAAAACGCTATGATGATATTTTATGTTTTCTGGACAGTCATAAAAGTACAAATGATTTCAAGTATGCCTTGATTAAAGAGAGGTCCCTGTTTCACACCTGCCCCCTGCTGGCCAGCCATCACACCTGCGCAAGTAAACTGAGCAGCGCGGCCTGATGACATTATCGTACAGCGCCGTTTGTTTTTATGTCAGACAAAAGCATGAGCCGTGGCACGTGAAAAGCGAAGGGAAAATAATCCCAGCGGCCTGAAAAAACGCAAGTCTGCTTTGCAAAAAAAAAAAAATGCAAAAAAAAACTGGAAAAGAAATTATGATCGATTTTTTGCGATTATGCTAATTTTGTAATCGTTAACTGTTGTAATCGAAATCGTAATCGAATTTCGATTAATTGCACAGCACTAGTACAAGTTTTTATGGGATGATTGGAGGGTCTTTCATCTCCCCCTGGTGTCTCTGGCCAGAAAACCATGTTTGCAACTTGACTGTCACCGGACCGGAGAAAGCAATACACACTAATGGAATCATGAAGAAGAAGCTAACATGCTAACGGGCAAAGCTAACTGTGGGCTAACGTCACTTTAAACAGTATTTACAGCCAAGTTTGCGTGAAATTTTTTTTTCCATTGTATAATTTTTTTTTTTCCATAAATCCCTCTCTCCCTTCGCCTTTCCTGTCAGCGTAGTATTTACTCTCAGAGACATTAAGTTAAAAAATCGTAACACTTGCAGTTGCGATTATGGCCTTAGGGGCAAGAGTTACTTAGTACTGCTTTAAAAACGTTCTGCCTATTGAAGCAGTGTGAGGGGAACGGTTAAATCTGTTACCCACTCTTCTTAAAGGTTAGTTTTGAGGCAAAGAACAGGTCAGATTTCTATGGTGGATTTATATGAAATAAGGACTGGCCCAAAGTTTAACGTCTTCTCTGTCACCAACATAAATGCAACCTATTGAGTACTAAGGACTACGAAACGGACTGACAACTAATTTAGTCGATAATTGTTTTTTGTCCCCAGGTTATGTCCCTTAGACACTACGGGAGAATAAACAGACACTTTCTCCAGACGTTTTCAGTCAGTATATATAAATATATTTATATATATAGAAAGAAAATTGCAATGTAAAAAAATAATCTGACTAAAGTAATACAGTGAATTCTTGTGGAAGAAGTGATTTTAAAGGGTTTCAATTTTGAAATGTTTTCCCTCTTCTCTTTTAAGTAAATGCGATTTTACTGAGGGATTGCATAAAAAAGTTATTGTGTTCTAGAATTTTTGAAAACAAGCAACATCGCAAGCTTGGTAGGATGTCATGAAATAAGGACTGGCCCAAAGTTTAACGTCTTCTCTGTCACCACAAATGAGAAAAGTCGTATGTTTTCTCCCGGAACTGTTAAAAAGCACACAACTGGTGTCAGTTAATGAAAATCCCCATAAAGGTGAATGGGCCTTTCCAATATTAGAAATTAGACAACAGCCAAGTCGAGCTAACTGTAAGCAAGTTGACCCAAATGCCGCGCGTCTCCTCCTCCTACACTTTTTTTCTATTTGTTGCAAAGAGAGCCGCTCTTGTGTTCGACCGTAGGCGTTCGGCGCTGTGACCTCGAGGCGGACAAAGCATGGGTTATACACAAACAACAACAAAAACCTAATCCTCGCCCTGTCCATAAACACGTGCAATATTTGTGATAAATTCATGAATAATGCCCAAGCCCGACTCTTCACAGGAACCTCGGCTTGAACTACAAATGAAGCTTTCCACATTTTAACCTACACACCTGGTCCCAGTTATTTTTATTAGTTCATTTTAAAAAGATTTGATATTATCCATGAAATAAGTCGCGGCTCCCTCAGTGCAGGGGAGATAACAAGGCCCGCTCCCCACAGACGGGGTGCAAACTAGGCCACAGCTCGGCGTTTCAAGGGCACAGACGGGCTTCACAGCGTTTTTCATCTCTGCTCTATCGTCCTCCTGCCTGTGGCTCTTCTACCCTCCGTAGACTTTGCTCATTTTTTTTTTTTTGTCTTTGTCATCTAATTTTGTTTATTTTCATTTGTCTTTCTCCCGCAGGGCTGTGGCGTCCAATTTAAAGGCTCCTCCATTTGCTCGGGTTCTTTTGTTTCCCGTTGCCTTTGCCAGATTGCAGTGTAATGTAACTACTGCAGGCAAATCTGTCCTTTCCCAGATAGAGAACGTTAAGTAGGTAGCCTAAATGTATGCTGTACGGAGATGTGTAAAAGGAGACGTTTGCTTCTTAGGAGAGGAGAGGAAAACAGTGTGGTCTTGAGGAGGGAAGAAAATTGGGGACCGGATCTACTTAGCAATCCATCGGAATCGCACATGAGCGGTTTCTCTTATCGATGGGGCTTTACACTGCTACTTGTTTAAACTAATCTGCAGAAAACAATGATTTGGTGGTTATTGTGCAGCCCTAATAGCAATGTAGGGCCAGATATGTAGCGACTGCCAATCATAGCAGAGATTAGCATATATTTAAATAAATGAAAATACCAATTTATAAAGTTCCAGACAGGCATGGGACGATATTAGATTTTTTGACTCACAATAATCTTGGACAAAGTAATTCCACGATTAACGATATTATCACAGTATTTTTTTCAAACAATTTCTTAGTTTCCTATTTTTGCTTTGCTTGAATATATTTAGCGAAATATCTGCAGATTGTGGTTCAATATGTTAATAATTGTGTTATTTGGTACATAATGAGAATACACACTTGTTTCACCAAGATCGAGCTTGAATAGAGATATGGTGCTGTTGAGCTGACGTAGCTAACTGCTAAGCTCACTGCATAAGGTAAGGTTGAGGTGAACTTTATTGCCCCCTTTTGGAAATGTGTCCTCTGCATTTGACCCATCCTTCGATTGCCGGTGGGGCAAACAGTAAGGAGCAGTGGGCAAGGGCTCACCTATTATACATGTTTTTAGTGGTTAAAAACAGCAAGACTCAGGGAAAACCTGCGCAGACACGGGGAGAACATGCAAACTCCACACAGAAAAGCTCCTTCCAGGTAGGAATTGAACCCCTATGTTGGATTTGGGCAGCAGCTCCTTAGCATTTAGCATTGCAGCTACAATCTACTAGCCGTAAAAAACCGACTGGGACGGTACTCACTGCAGACAATAGAAACTCTAACGGTCACAGAGAAAGTATTTGTATTACCTCACAGATTCATTTGTTAAGTCTTTAAAGTAGAAACAGTTCTGGAGCAGAGTCATGCTGTCTTAGCTGGACTGAGGGTGCACTTTGTTTACGTAGCCATGTGTTCTGGCAAGTGTCCTGTAGTTTGGGCAATTATCTTCGTAAACGCTGTGATCAATTAACCAGACTTTCTTTTCAACACAATTACCCATAGTCAGTCGTCACATAGACGGTTATCGCTGCCATGTCTTTAAACTCTTACAATATTATTTCTAGGGGTGTAACAATGCACCGTGCCACAAAAATCTGACGATATGAACCATATGAAAGTGTTTGAGTCTATATTTGTTCATATTTAAGCGAGGTGGTGCCAGTGTGTATGTGCGCACCTAAACACAGAGTACATGCGTGTCATCATCACTAAACTGAAGGCTGTAGACTCTCCACACCTGTATTTTGTCCTCCAAAAACAAATCTGCGTGGCTTTGTAAAGGTTTCTCCGAGTCCTGTAGACGGCCAGGCTGCACGAGTGAAGATCCAGTGCGCCACACAAATGTGTAAGATCCAATCTTGGTCATAATCCGCCTCAAAAACTTTGTTTCCAGTAAAGTCCAAGTGTAATATTGTCCAGAAACAGCCCAAACACGAGCCTCACATCAAACGCGCTGCAGTGAGTGTTTTAGCTGCCGTGTATGGAAAGCAAAACTTTGAGCTTTTATTAAAAAGCAGCTTTGAAAAATTAGAAATCATTGACTATTTTATTCTGAGACCATCAATACTGCTAAAGGATAAGCATTTGGCTACTTTATTTCAAAAACAACTTTTTTTAAATATTGTTCTTGCACCGCGATGCACCGAAAACTGTACTGAACCGTTACACCCCTAATTATTTCCAAACCAAAAAGCCTAGAAAAGAAATAAAAGAGAATTTTCCTTCTGGATCTTGGAGCGTTTTTTTTAAAGTGGACACAATTCCATCTTCTAAACATTTGTCATTTGTCTCGCTTTGTGGTTTTCTTTGCGTTTTCTTTGCGCTGAGAAGTGATCTCCAAACACTCCACTCTCAGGTCACATAGCTCTGTCACCAGGCAGTGTATGGAAAATTGGGCCATAGTTCAGAGGTCAACCAGTTCACTTTGTTTTGCTTAAAGTTTGCCTGCACTTTGAACTTTAGTGTATTTAAGGAGAACCAGCAAAGACTGAAAAGGTGACGGGCCATGATGGTCTGCCCGCCCTTGCAACTAGTAAGAGCGGGAACTGCTCGCAACATTGTGGGCCACCATTCAGATATATATTCTCTATGTCTCATCTTGGGTTGTGCCAAAAGTACAGACAGACCGGGTTTTCAATGCAATATTTTAAAACATGAGGCAAGTTGGATGAAAGTTGCTGTTTTATTCATGACCTCTTGTGAATATTTTATCATCTTTTGGCCTTTTGCTTGGATGAAAGTGGTCTGAGCTGTTCTATTTTTTAATAATTTAGCATTTTTCTGGGTAAAAACAACTAATGTAGCGTATAATTACGGTTTTGTCTGCTTTTATTTTTTAAATCTGTATCAACTAGGAATGTTGACAAGTTGTTTTTTCTGTTTTTCTTTTAAGGTTTTTAAGTTTGTGTGTGGAAATGTAATTATTTTGAGCTTTTACTGGCTCAGGGGTTCCACAGGGCTCAGAAATGGCTCTCCTATAGTTTTGAAAGTAGGATAATGAAATAGCACTTGTCACCTTTCAGAAATAACGCATTTTTTAACTTCTTTCTCAAACCTGAAGCCTTTGTTTTGGCACCAAAGGAAAATAAACTAAACTAAAGCAAAATTCGGAAAATTATTATCAAAACTGAGCCCGGGCTGTTTTGTCTCAGTCAAATCCTCAACCTCAGTGATTTTTCAAAGCATTGTGATTTGATTTGGATATTGCATCACCTAATATCAGAATAACAATAATCTAGTAGTGTGTTGTGCAGCCCAATGTGTCATGCGGTTTCATTCCACTTTCGCACTCAAGCTAAAAGCATCAGAGCCTCGCTGCCTGATACGTCTGATACGACTTTCCTGCCTTTTTCAGGACACATTTCTCAGCTTTCTTCTGTTTCCATGTGAACAACAACCTTTTTGTCAAACACAAGGCTGCCAACCGTGGCCGCCGGGATCGAGGCGGACTGGGGTGGACTTTTCAGGCATTTCCAACACAGAGCAAATCCTTAGTTACTGCTGAGGCCTTTTTGGGGTTGGTTTTCATACAAGGCGACGCGGTGGGAGTTTGGGAACGCTAAGTGCCCCTTATCGGTCGGTGTCATCGTGTTACCTGTCTGCGAGTCACTGCCAAGAATCAAAGACAATTAATAGAGTCAACTCAACAGATTTTCTGATATTCTTTTCATACTTGGCCAAAATGAGCAACATTTTTGGTGACGTTGAAGGTGAAGTGAAAGTGAAGTGAAAAACTAAACAACAGAGGTGACGAGGTGGAGATTTTTCTCTCTTGACGTCCCTTGTAATCAACACATTACATTACAACACATTACAAAACTTTCAGGACCGCTTTTCTGGACTTTTCAGAGGGATTTATTTGTATTTATTTCCTAGCCAACAAAAAGAAGGTGAAATTAGATTTTTTTTTTAAATTTTTATGATGCTCCGATTCAGCTTTTGTGCGTCCTCTTTTCTTCAGTGTGAGATAAATAAAGTATTTTATTTCTTATCATGATGGTACAGATCAATGATCAAGGGATTATGCACAACGAGGTGTCCATTATCAGAAATGGCTGGACGACGCGGAGGCATGAACAGTCGCTTCCGCAGAGTCCAGTTATTTTGATAGTAGACACCTCGGAGTGCATTATCCCGCTTAAACCATGGTCCCGCAAACTGAAACTGTTCATTGGGGCCTGTTTGCTTATTTTTTAAAGTCCTGGGCAGGAGTTATTTCACTTTTTAATCTCTTTTACCTGAAAGTAGTTCCAGCTCAGTTGTTTATTGTTACTATGGAAACAGCTGCAGTGGAGTGATATAGAGTGTGATTTAACTGTTGCCGGGCTAGGTGTACATTATCACTTTTTAACGGACACCGTCCAGCCAAACAGAATCGGGTATTCACCCAGACCATGGTATTCACCTTATTCCGCCCCGCCCACTTTTGCCACTTTTTGCTTTGTCTCGGCACTTCCGTTGTCCTGACACTTCCGGTCGAGCGCGAAGCCCGTTCATTTTAACGGAGAACGAGGGAAAATATTCTCCGCTCAAATCTGATGTTTAGTTTTGTGTAAAATGTCCAATGTTCATTTGCATCAACATGTCGACACTGCACCGTTTCTCTGCGCGGCCGAAAAACGGCTTTGTTTTCGTGTAGTAACTGATTTTATGTGGACTTCTTCAGTCCCATGTTAACAGATAGGAGAAAAGGGGCGGGCACAATTCATGGCGGCGCCCACGCGAGGCTCCGGAATAAGGTGAATAACTTAATAAACTAATGGAAAAACATTTAACAAGGATCACAGGACTTTTCGACACTATCCTTTGGACAGGCTATTTTATATTCATATGAACAGCTCACATAAAGTGATCTGATCATTACAACTTATCAGTTATTATAACAGTTATAACAGCATTCATTCATGCATTCATAAACTAAAATACAAAAAACACTTAGCCGCTCTAGCAGTGGCCAATTGTATTTTTTAGGCTATTTTCATACACAATTGGGTTCTAGCTGTTGATTTTATCTATACAAAGAGGACGCAAGAGTACAAATACATTTTTGAACATGTTTGCCACAACATTGTTAATAATCTCCTCTGAGCTATCTGTGCTGAATGACCCTTGTTCGCTATGCATAAATGAACACCCCCCGCCCCCCCTTATATATGGTCAAGGGACATGTACGGACATGACGGGGCATACCACCCCGTGCCAAGAAACGTAAGGAAGTAGTAGCAGGTTTTTCAAACATGTTCTGCTCTCTCTTCTCTTCTCCTCTCCCTCTGCCATGGCTGTTGGTTTACATCCTGGAACCCTGCCGCCAAGAGACGCAAATGAAACCACGACTTTCCCCTCTGATGTTTCTCTCTGGTGTGTTTTTGTGTCTGCAGCTAGTGAAGGATCCTGCTCGAGGGATTAGCGGACCGTCAATGAGGAACTACCGGCTCATCTTTTGCCACAACCTGAAGCAGCCATAGATGTTTTACCCCTTCACAGGTGTGGGGAGGAGCGGATAGGACACACTTTTACTGCTACACGGTGAGCATGCACGCACACACGCACACACACACACACACACACACACACACACACGTACGCACATGCACACACACACATGCACACACGCACGCACACACACACATACGCTTCAACAAATCTGCTTAAAACAGCAACATTTTCAGTCTTCTGTTGGGTGTAATAATGGTCTGGTAGGGCTCTTCGTGCTACTACCTACGGGCATGTGGGTTTTATTGAGTAAATATTTTATAAACGTGACCTAGTATCTCCATACTTTGCAGCAGGGGAGTCCAAAGTTTTGTCATTGAGAGGTTTTGAGGTCTGAGTCCCACAGCATTATGTAGACTTTGCTTAATGCAGCTCTGTCTCACAGAATTTGTTTTTTTTGGCTGGAATTAGGCAGAATAATTACATTTTCTGTAAAAGAAGAAGAAGACGATCTTTATTTATCTTTATTTATATAGCGCCTTTCACAGACATAAATAAATAAAAGTGCTTTCATTTATTTATTTAAGATGGGACAGTGCATATTAATTAACATGAGTCCTCAAAGTCCACATGTAAATATGCCAGAGTTAGCCACAATGGCTAATTTTCATCTGCAGTCCCAGCTTTACATGAGACAATTGTACATTCACTTGTAGCGTCAGTTTCCCCTGGGACAGAAGCGCTGTTGCGTCTGCACACGTCTGCGCCAACGACCTGACCACCACCATACATTGACTCATACACACACATCATTCATCCAGTGGTAGGGGAAACCGGAGTACCCGGAGGAAACCTACGCAGATACGGGGAGAACATGCAAACTCCACACAGAAAGGCCCCGTCCAGGTGGGAATAGAACCCTGGACTTTCTAGCTGTGAAGCGAGAGCGCTAACCACTGCGCTACCGTGCCGCCGAGTAAAAGAAAAAATAGGGCTGGATTACCGTTAAACGATGCCTGTCTGGTAGCAGAAAAATAGTCTTGGTACGTACCGGTATTGAAACAGTGGAAGTATCGAAAAAGAACTGAAAATAAAACCTTATGTCTTAAAGGCACTATATAGAGCCCAGACCTATTCACCAGAACTGCCTCTAAAATCCTGCCCTGTCACTCGCGCTCACACGAGCTTAATATAGAGACTGCAGTTACGCGTAACACCTGAGGCGGCAGTAGTGAGTATAAAACGACCAACTTGCATCTAGTCCCTTTAAGATCCAAGTTTTTATGCAGTTGGTCCAGGGACAGCATTAAAGGAAGTGATGTTGTTTCAGCTCAAATAAATTATAGATTTTTTTCAATATTTTCCCCCATTTTTGCTAAATTTTTACTTTACTTCATTTGTTTATTTGGAGAGGACAGTGCACATTAATGAACACTTTGTACAGTTACTTTGTGTAAATACGCCAGATTTAGTCCTGGGCTACTTTCCATCCATAGTCCTCGTACATTTAAGACAACAAATGTTTAAAACAAACAAATATTGACATATATTATTTACACTTTTTCCTTTTTTCCCAATTTGTTTTTAAATGTTTTATGTTTGTCCCATTTACCCCCAAATTTAAATTTTTTTTTCTTAACATTGCCCTAATTTTCCCAATTTGTTTCCCTCATTTTTCCCTTTTAATTCCCAATTTCCCAATACTTTTTTTTATTTTTATTTCTTTATTTTATTTTATTTTTTTACATATTTTTTTACATATTTTTTTTCCTTATTTGTGCCACAATTTCTTCCAACATTTTAGGGACAATTTTTTTTCGCTTTGCTGCGACCACTAAAGCACATGAACACAAGGCACTGGTGATTTCCGCTTCCCAACTGGGAACATTCATCTTTCCCAGAGCACTGGAAGGCAGCGTAATAAAAAAAAGAGTTTGTAATGTGGCACCAGCAAGACTAGCATAGCTGCTGTTACTAAGCAACAGTGTATAAAGCAGACTCTTGGTTGGACATTTACTTAATGCACACTCTAGTTTACACTTATTCTGTCTATAAGCAAAGAACACCATTTCTTTACTTGCACTGGGATTCAGGTATTGTGAGAGCTGGAAAGGAGTTGGGCAGCTGATTTAAGTGTCTACACGACTCCCTCCTGATTTTGTCGTCCTTGTAAAACATGCCTGTGCCCTTCCTCCCCGACAGACGCTAGGCCTCGGGGTTGTGGTGAGGAGGAGGAGCGGGCCATGAGGAAGAGCGTTTCTCCGTTGCCAGGCGATGAAGGCGGGAGCTCGGCCCAAAGCACGCGGGTGTTTGGCGTCCCGTTGGAGGAGGTGACGCGCGCGCACACCATCGGCGGACACGAGGTCCCCGCGCTGGTCAAGCACATCGTGGACTACATCGAGGAGCACGGTGAGGCTGTGGTTTAGATACACGACACCACCATCTGCTGGCGTTTTGTAGAAGTACACTTCCTAGCAGCACATTCCCTGAGTTGTCTTTTCTAGATGTGCACATTGTTTTTAGGTTAGGGCGCCTGAGTAAAGCATAATGTAGGCCCTTTAAGGAGGGGCTCAGTGCCCTTTATAAGTATGAGATAGAATATCGGAGGTACTTTTCCATATGGCTACCTCTTTGTTTACGCCAAACCTACATCATGTGTTTGTTTTCCAATCGTTCCATTTCTCTAATCTGACCACAGGAAACATCTCATATTATTATAATGTTTTTTCCCTTGACAAATTGGAGACACTTCTTGTGTGTCTTGTGTGTTGGTGAGAGCAGGGGTTTTCCAAAATATGTGTTGAACGGCTGGAAGGAGGGACAGGTGTAAATGAGCCAGAACTGCAGAAATATTTGCGTAACAGGGGAATCACAGTCAATTACATCCTTTTGTTTACGCATATTAAGTAGCCATGTGAACTCCCGATTACAGCTGTTTGACTCGATTCTACTTAAGTTCTGACTACTCCTCTCCTACTCTAAAGGCGACATGTTTGCACTGCAAATGTAAGTCTTACATTATATTTTAGCAGGTTCAGACTCTTCTCAGTGAGAGAATTTGTAAGTTGCTCTGGATGTTAGCACTAGCCGCGTTAGCATTAGTGAATATGTTGAGATGATTTATTATGGAATCGTGCCTGTACTACAGAGATGGTATGGCCTTACAGCAAGACCCAATATGATGAATTGAGATGCTTTTGCACTCCCCTGTTGCACAAATATTTCTACAGTTCTGGCTCATTTACTCCTGTCCCAACCATGTCCCAACTTCCGGCCGTTCACACTTGTTTGAGGCTGTGCATGCGCAAAGTGACCCAACATATATTTCGGAAATGAGGAATTGTAGTAATTGTGTAAACAGAGTGTTCCAGAGCCTCGGACCAGCCACTGAAAATATTATGTTCCAGAGCAGTGGTTCTCCAACTTATCCCATCAATAAAGCATGACTAATCTCCTAACCAGACTTGCTTGACAAGTACCAGAAGAAACCCTGTTAGCACCCACTCTAGAACATCAGTGATATTGCTAGTAGTTCCTTTGAAAATATGGTTGCACAGCCTTTATGAAATTTCTACCCCTTTCCTGTAACCGAGGATCAATAGTCAACATCTCTTTTTCAAACGCGCTTCGGAGAGCGAGAGAGAAGTGTTGGGTTTAAAGCTGTTCACTACACAACACCACGCCCCCTCGGACAAAAAACAAAGAAAAGAAATGCAATAATATATAAAATGTCCAGATCGTGACTTTCACAAGCTTTTGATTGTCATTTATTAAACTTCTGTTCATCACAGAGCTCCCAAAATCACACATAAGGTGTATTACAGTGTCTAGTTTCGTAATAATAAAACCCCCCGCAAAAACAAGTTTTTCCGTTTTTGGCACTCAATGTGTTGTCAAACAAAACAAAAAAGTCATTGAAATGTATAGTCCCAAATACCTTACATAAACAATCACTGAACACCTATTATGGACTGAGGTGTTGGTGTGACCTGATGTGACTGCGTTGCATCACTCAGCAGCCACATATGTCTCACCCAGCGGCTCGATAAGATGAAGCCAACGTCTCCACGCTCCACTGGTCTCTCTCGTTACATAAGCCCTCTGTCGACAGCGGTGTCTCAGCTGCGAGGAGCGCCACAGTCCTCCGCTAACACTCAGGCAAATGCCTTTCGCATCCGTTAACACTGTCGGACGTACCCCGGGCACGGATAAATCCAATCATTTGGGCTGGAGCACCAGCAATTGAATTTTCCCTGCTTTCTGAATGTTGGATTAAATGGTTGAATAAGATGTGCGGGTGTGACTTGCATTCAAAATAAGCGTTCACTGTTTAGAAAAAAGGTACAAAAGCGAGCTCTGAGAAGTCCTTTGTGAAGCCAGGCATGGGAAGGCCACACTTCCACTGGGCATGGGATGGTTCACAGCTTTAGACCCGACAGAGGAGTGCAGTGGGCGCCTCAGGAGTTTTATCATTTGGGACCGGCCCTTGTTACTGTCGGGAGTTTTGATCCACCTAGAAATTTGTTTATTATAAGATACAACGCTGCAAAACTGCTGATGGGTTATAGGGGTGTGCACGTGCGTTGTCCAATGATATCACCAAAGCGTTCACGCGTCAAGAGTAGATGAATGTTTCAAATACTTTTTCCACTGATCTCCAAGTTAATATGCGACGTATGAACAATGCATGACTATTACTAGTTACTACTGGTTACAACTTTTTCCTATTTAAAAACACATTTTGATCTCATTTTCGCATTTTTTCTTCTAATTTTTGATAACTTATATTTTCTCTCTGCCAGTATTTTCTCCCTCCAACCCAGCCCTAGTTATTACGGAGGAACTTAGAGTTGGCAGATCTTGTTTTTCCTCAGTGTTTACAGCGGTCCTATTGTCTGGCACAGATCAGAGAACTGCCCGTGTTATCTGCAGATCAGCCACAAGTTGTTTTCAGCCAAAAACACACTTGACGACGGAGACACAGGGTTGAGCGTTGTCGCGTTAACCAGCTCTCCCACAATAATAAAGGTGTTCATTCAGCGTGCGTTGGCCTTTAGTTGGGCAATAACTACCGCTGGTCAGTGTCATTTTCGGGACAATTTCAGCTGGATTCGGGATCCGAGCCTAGAAAAATTCTAGAGAGCCGAGATTTTAGGACTGGCTCAAATGTTTCATGACGGCCCCAAAAATTCTCGGGACATCTGGTCACCCTGTCTCCAACAGTCAGCAGAAATATATCGAATTCATCCAGTTTTTACATGTGGGGCGCTAATGCCTTTCTTTTTAAGCCCAACTTGACCATTTCTTGTCCATTTTCTTGACCCACGTGGACACTTCTGTTGTGTGAAGCTGCTAGACAATAATCTGCTCACTTCGTGCTGGATTTCTTATCTCTGTCCAACTTTTAATCATCATGTCGTCATTTTTGTTTTGTGGTTAGTAAAAGCCACAGCCAGTTACCCCACAAAATCATTGATGCTGGACGTGAGCGGTCAATTCCAGCCGCCTAGGGTCTGCTTGATTGGGGCCTACACAACAAATGCTTAATCTTTGTCGATCTGTCTGTAGTGAGACAGAGGCTATTGCAGCAAAGAAAGAGGCTCAAATAAGGACTCAACATCTCCTACACATTTGCATACATTGTTTAAAAAATCTCATCTTATCATGTTGAAGAAACAGAATGTTAAAGCAGCCGCCCGACGTGGTCGCGACACAGAGGAATGTCTGTTGTCTTTCTTCACTGTGTTCACGGGTCACAAAGGCCTGGTTTTACATAATGTACATTCACGGGCAGGGAACTGAACCGGCCACATTTGCTTCTCACCACAACATATTCAAAACATGATAATATCTCTACTGTTCAGTCGTTGCGATGTAACCTTTTGTTTTGGACATAAACGTTCCTTTTTGCAATGCTAAACAGAAGAGTAACTATAGATACAGACGGCATCTCGTCACAGAAGGGGGCGTGGCCTCGCCGAGGGGGAAAATAGAATCTTTTGGGAAACACAGTTTTTCACTCTTTTAAGACATTTTCTGGTGGAATATGAACTTATTTATCACATGAATAAAGTCAAGTGTAAATCAGGCCCATATGGATATTTTCTCACAGCAGATTGTTTTGTAGAAGTGAAAAAACGAGTTTATGTATTTATGGGCTGTTGAGCCACTTTTCTCCTCTCCATGTCTTTGTATCTTTATTTAGTAGAAAACTATATTCATAATTCAGTGTTTGTTAAAGTAGTTTTTGAGTAATTAGAGAAAGTTTACATTTTTTCAAAATTGTTTTCCCCCTTAACTGTTTTCAAACATGACCATTTATGGGCAATTCCAGAGATGCCGTCTGTATCTATGCTATATTTATGGACAAACACAAGATATATGGGATAGGATCACTCAAGCATGTGTAGAGAATCCACAATACACTTTGCAGTTAACGTTTTTAAAGGTAGAGTGTGTGGCTTTTTTCTCTAAATATATAAAAGTTGTGCATCCCCGAACACAAGTTTAAAAATCGGATAATTCTTTACTAATAGCAATTGCACTATTCATTTATGTAAAAAGGAAAACACATTTTACGTGATGTAAAAGTTGCTACCCACTGCCTATTGTCCAGTCAGAAAGCCCGCTGAACACCAGGTTAGAACAGAAAAGGTGCGTGGCCCAGCACACCCAAATGACCTGGAGTCCAAATCTGGTCCTTACGAACGTTTTGACACAGCAGATTGTCCATTAGAAGGGGAAAAACTGGCACTTGAAGCTGTCCATTAGCATGTAGCATGAAGCTATCGTTAGATTGTGGTTAGCATTCCCCGTTTTATGTACAAATTTGGGCTGTTTAACCCATTTTTTTTCTTTGTATATTTATTTGGTAGAGAATACTTCCCATAATTCAGCATAGCAGGTGAAAGGGTAGTTCTTTTCCCTTTTATTTTTCTTCGTCGTGATAAAGATACCGTTATAGAATTAAACGGACTTCATCGCCCTCTCAAGGAAGGCTCTTTTATCACATGACATTGGGACAACAGCTTGCACTGAACAACAGTGGCATTTACATTTTCAAGTGCAGCTGGTGGTACACGGAGCAATGACGAGATAAACTTGAATCTAAATGAACTTTATTATCACAGAGGAAGTTTGTCTTGGGCTATTCACCCATGCTGCTGTCGAACCAGTGCACATAAGGCAACACTCCATTAAAAAAATAGGCCGTCAATTGTCCATTGTGCATGTGCGCAGGTGACTTGGACGTGGAGGGCGTGTTTCTAGTGAACGGGAATGCGGAGCGTGTGGACTGGCTGCGTCAGAGGTACGATTGCGGCGAGCCAGTGCAGCTGCAGAGGGAGGCGGACCTGGCCTCAGCCGTGTCCCTGCTGAGGCTCTTCCTCCAGGAGCTGCCCGAGCCCGTCATCCCCCAAGACGTCCAGAAGAACATCCTGCAACTGCGCCAAGGTACGGGGCAAAGTGAGACACGAGGAGGGTTCACGTCAGATTAATCCTCGGCCCTTCTCTGGCTCTTTTGCTTCTGTTTTCCCGTCACTGTCCTAATCCTCTCCCATTCTCCGCTCATTGAGATTGCAGCCGTGCACAACTGTGTCACATCACAGCGCGTCCATTGTGTTCTCTCATCTCATTAGCAATAGCTCTATTTATAAACCCTACGTGACTTTCGAAATGCCGTGGCCCGTAATCTTATCATTGTTGACTCTACAAAGTACGATAACTTGGCAAAAATGGCAAGTGCATGGAGTTCAGCGACATAAAGTTTACGTTTTTACGATATAAGTGCATAATGACCCCGGTAGCATGTTGTAAAAGTGCTACTAGCGCGCTGTGAAAAGGAAACTGTGGCAAAGTGCCCTAGTTAAGTTTTAACTGTTAACTATAATCCCAACTCATCCCATAACAACCTCGACACAGTCCAAACCAAGTTTACGAGCATGTTTCATAACGTTCAGGTTAACACACAATTAAAGCAGTACTAAGTAACGTGTTTACCTTAATAAATCCTTTTCGTAGTCCCTGTGGGGGTAATACAAGTGTTTATGGGATGATTGGAGGGTCTTTCATCTCCCCTTGGTGTCTCTGGACAGAAAGCTATGTTTGCAACTTCACTGCCACCGGTCTGGAGAAAGCAATACACACTAATGGAATCACGAAGAAGAAGCTAACATGCTAACGGGCAAAGCTAACTGCGGGCTAGCGTCACTTTAAACAGTATTTACAGCCAAGTTTGAGGGAAAAAAAATATTTCCATTATATAATTGGATGCACAGTAACCCTCTCTCCCTTCGCCCTTCGCTGTTGCGCTTATGGCCTCTAGGGGGAAGAGTTACTTAGTACTGCTTTAACGTATACGGCTGAAGTGACTAAACTACGGTTTCATGTATTACTTGGAGGAATCAAATTTTCAGGTGGATACTTTATGTCAGTGGATGTTAAAGGAATAGGCCACCGTTTTTCCATATATGTTCTTACCTGAGCTTAGACGAGTTGATGCGTACCTGTCTGGTCTTTATGCGTGCGCTCAGTCACGCAAAAAGGCTGAAGATGTTGTTAGCATTTAGCCTCTCCTCCTGGGGGCCAAACAGGGGTGAAGTTAGAAGCGACCAAACTCTTCCACCGTATTTAAATAGGGGAAACGTGAAAGAGCTTGGTCACAGGTACGCAACAACTCGTCTAAGCTCAGGTAAGAACATATCTCAGTATGGAAAAACTGTGGCCTATTCCTTTTAATAAGGCCAGTCTTGAAGTGTAGCCAGATCCTGTCATAGATACATTATATGCATAGACTGCCCCCCATTCCTTTGTACAACATGATTCCACTGTTACTGCATCTGCACTGCTCGGCGATCGCGGAGTTAATCTAAAAACATAAATGTGGAAGAACTTGGGCGTAGCAGTATTATTAGCTGCTGAAGCCTAATAGGAACTGGGGGCAGGCTCTGGAAGTTCCTCGCTGTGATGGACTTTCCATTCAACTTTTTTGCCCCTCTTTAAAGTCACTATTCTAAATATAGGGACTGGCTTCAAAAATCCAGCCAAATTGCTAGCATGACTGAGCTTCAGTTAGCCCACACTGAACGCTATGAGGGAAGCCACCCTCACTTAGTCTATTGCTATTCTACAGTCTGTGGCTAAAGTCTTATTGCTTATCTGTAAGTCTACATGCATTGCACATTTCAGGGTTTCTCTGGGGCATTAAAAAGTATTGAAAAAGTCACTCAAACTGGCATTAAATCAGATTTTGGGGCATAAACGATGTCATTGCTCAAATATTGTATTTGCATAAGTTCGTTGAAAAACAAACTTCTGCAGTTTTGGCAGAAATTGTCCACATTTTTTTTGTTGAAAAGTTTCTTGTTTTCCAATTTGCTTTTCAATATCAAAAATTCCCCTCACTCCTCTGATTGATGGAATGTTTGCAAATATTAAGAAATAGAATATGTTGTTGTTGCAATTATGGTATTAAAATATAGGATATGGGCATTAGCAATGGAATTAAAAAAGCATAAAATGTGATTATTTTGTTGCCACCTGTAGAATTTACTAGAATGTGGACGTGTGTTTGCATTTTGATGTTAAGTAAGTCACAGTCTGGCAGGTTTACACATGGACCAATGAGGCAATTTCATGTCCAATCAGGAGAAGAGGGGGGAGGAACTTTGATCATTTGCTTGGGAATTGGCTGTCTCTTTAAAGGTGTGTTATGGAACTTTTTATGTGAAAAAACCCCCACAACAATAGGGGCGGGACCCTTTCCAGGTCTTCATAAATACATCCATGGATCCTCTTCACTCGCTCACACAGCAGCAGAAGCAGTTACAAGGGAGATAAACAAAGATCTGCCCAGGCCCACACCCCCTCCGAAACTCGTCTAACCTCTCACTTCAAGAAAGCAAACAGGGACAAAAAAAAGTAGTAACGCAAGTCTCTTGATTGTTTGCGGTTGCCAGACTCCGGCGGTGAGGAGGAGCAGTGCCGACGGCTGAGGTCCTGTCTGCAGCAGCTGCCCCAGGTGAACTACAGCCTGCTCAGGTTCCTCTGCAGGTTCCTGTCCAGCGTGGCCTCACTGCAACAGGACAGCTGGAACGTGGGGGCGCTGGCTGCCGTCTTTGGACCGGACATCTTCCAGTGAGTGCACGCTGCTCTGCTCTTCTACATCTTCACTAGTTTAACCTCTTAACCCCCCCGTCTTAACCAAGCACATTTTCTTTTTGATTTGACCTAAATCAAAAAATCTAAAAGCTTCTTTAAAAGGGAAACGTCAAAATAGAGAGAAACGCAAGATATAAATGTGAATGAAAACGCAGCAAAAAGAGTTTCAAAAGAGCTACAAAGACAAGGGACAAAAACGCAGCAAAACGGGCAACAAAAAGTGATGAAAAAGGAACAAAAATGTGTCAAAAATGTGATAAAAAGCGACAAAAATGCTACGAAAACAAGAAACAAAACACAGAAAAACAGGCGACAAAAACGCAATAAAAACGTGACATAAAAGCACAAAAAATACGACGAAAAAGTAACAACAATCTTGCGTTGGAGTTTTTAGATTTGGGATGAAGCCGAACTGGAGAAAATGTGCTTGGTTTAAGGCGGTGGTTAAGCGGCACTACACTGTTGTGAGTCCATGTTTGATCTCTGAACTTGCACAATACTACACTGATTGCCATTGAGAGCTATATATTATATATATACTTTTGGCCATATATTGTATTTTAGAGACTTTTGGGATAAGCAACTCAATATATAATGGATATCCTGTTATTTCCCCTCATAATGTGCAGCAACATGTACCTAGAACACTCTAGGCAGGCAGCTGTTTCTTATGCTCAGTGTGTGATGTAGTCCTGTCCTGTCAGTCTGTCCACCGATGCAGAGGACGTCCGAGAGCAGGAGAGTGTGAGCAGAGTGCTGGCAGAGCTGCTGGACAATCAGGAGGGACTGTTCGACTCAGAGGAGGACGACGTGTCCACCACCAACGACTACAGCTCCATCAACGAACAGGTACACGCAGATATGGCCCCAATCTGAAGTCTGAAAGTTATTAACTGTGCATATAAATGAATGCACATGAAGAACTGCGGCGTTTGGAATTGATTGTGGGAGTTGTGAGAATGGGAAAAAATGGATGTAAAAGCTTTAAAAAACACAATTTAGAAATATATTTGTGCTCTCTGAAAAGTTTCAGCTTGACTCATCTCCCTGTGTTCAGCTGGTGAGCCAAATCTACGAACAAATGACGTCAAATAATGAACAAAACCAGTACAGTGGTTCCGTTTGGAAGCTGAATGCTAGAATGTGGCATTTTGAGAGTGCCAGCAGCACGTGGGGGGCATCTCTCCATTTGTTGTTTTCACGCTGAAAAATGTGGTGATGTCACACTCACATGGGGCCAGGAGCTTAGATTCCATTTAAAAATCCCATTTACAAATACTGAACTGAAACCTTTCTTTAAACACTTTGTTGGCAAGCACCTTTTAAATAAAGCAACTCATGAATGTCCAAATGTGCAATAGCTGTGTTGCAAGAAGCCACAAATAAAACGACGGGGCACAGGGAGCTCTACTAGCACACTGCTCAAAATGTTGCATAACAACAAAGCGTCTGCCATTTTTCTTAAAGCCCCAATGTAATATATAGATATACTATCTGCTCCTTTAGAGTGTAAATTTGTCCTCGGCCCTGCTGAGTGATGCATGGTGGAAACGGAATCCTCCTTTGCTCTTACATAAGTGAGGGAGGCTGAGGAGAGGAAGTAAAGTTGTTTCAGAGATTCCTGAAGCCCACACTAATGAGGACCGTGTAAGAAAAGAACTGTGATGTAACCTCGGGCCCACTTGGGATTATCACCTGCTCACACATAATCCCGTTAGCCAGGCATTATATGCTGCTGTATGTTCACACCAGGGGCGAGAGATATTGACAGAAATCTATATCGCAATATTTTTAGGGATTTTCGTTTCAGTTAAAGTGAATGATTTCTAATGAATTCACTGAACTAGATTCTTTGAGGGACACGGCAACCGGCAGGTGAAAACTTTTTTTCCCACTCGTTTTGTCCCCGCTGCTGATTTTATGACGTTTTGTTGCTAGTGAGCCCGAAGACACCAGGAAATAACTACATCATCGCGCCAGCCAGACGATTTCCCACACGCATTCATTCACAAATACTGACATGTTTGGTATCCACATTGTAGCATAAAAGGCGACTGAGATGCTGCTGTAATCCAAATATGTTTTTTTCTTATCTGGGAGACGGCTGCGGCAAAAAACTGGAGATACATACTTTTCAAAAGTTTCAAAACTTTTGGGCCCGTTTTCTCAAAATGAGGTTTTCTTTACACTCTTGCAACAACATCTCCACTTTAATCGCTTCTACAGACTTGGATGGAATAATATTATGGTCAACTTATTTTTTTTTAAATATCTAATTCCTGCCTAAAATATTGACCACCTTTCTACTAAATTATTCACTTATAAATAGCTTATTAAAAACAAAACCCCTCTAAAAATGTTAAAGTGACAGTCTGTAAGTTTGTAAATTGAGGAGAGAGAGTGAAATTTGAAAGTAAACAATCAAATCCCTCCCCTCTTTAATCAGAAAACCCTTCTTTGTTTGCAAAACGAGGAGAGCAATAACAGAATTATCAAAGGTAAATGATCAAGCTCCTCCTGTCCTGATTGGACCTGACAAGCTGGTTCACAGGAAAAGCTCGTCTCATTGGTCAACGCGGGAGGAAACTAGACTGATTAGTTGCTGAGATCCCGGAAGGAGGACAACAAATTATATTACTTACTTAAAATAGCTTTCGTCGATGCAAATATTGACATTTTTTCCCTTTTTATTCATAACATGCGTTTTTGTTACTTGAAAATGACACACAACATCAGTACATTTTCCCAGTAATCAGTAAGGAGGACCAAAAGTTTAAAATTGTACAATACATTGAATTGTCCCCCCATTCACCTGCCTTAAAGCAGTACTAAGTAACGTGTTTACCATAATAAATCCTTTCCGTAGTCCCTGTGGGGGTGATACAAGTGTTTATTGGATGATTGGAGGGTCTTTCATCTCCCCCTGGTGTCTCTGGACAGAAAACCATGTTTGCAACTTGACTGCCACCGGGCCAGAGCCACCAATACACACTAATGAAATCACGAAGAAGAAGAAGCTAACATGCTAACGGGCAAAGCTAACTGTGGGCTAGCACCACTTAAACAGGATTTACAGCCAAGTTTGAGTGACAAAAATTATTTCCATTGTATAATTGGATGCACAATAACCCTCTCTCCCTTCGCCTTTCCTGTCAGCGTAGTATTTACTCTCCAAGACAATTAATAAGTTAAAAAATCGTAACTTGCTACGACACCTGCAGTTGCGCTTATGGCCTCTAGGGGCAAGAGTTACTTAGTACTGCTTTAAACACAGATCAGTGTGACCCGCATATAGCTGTTCATTACTGACACAGTTTCTCTATACGCGGCCTGTCTGCTGAATAAAGTACATCCATACATGCAAAACCAAAGTTATGCAAGAGTGATAAATGAGCTTCTGCTAACACGTCTGGAGCTCTGCCATGCTCTGAATACCAACCGTAGCATACAGCTGTACGGCGGGCGTATAATCTATCAAATGTAGGTTGGCAGTGCTATCATATAACTGTAAACTGTACAGTGTGGAATTTGTCGATGAACACTGTTTCATCATGTCTAAAGTACATATGACTCATCGTTCTCTAGTACTTAATTAGCACAGTTATTATGTCACTTTGCAAAGCTTTTACATTGACTGTAGCTAATAAAAGATAAGGTTTCAGTTTTACATTTGCGTGACGAAAAAGAATCCTTTTGACTCGATGTTGTTGCAAACGGGCGCTCCTTGTGCGTGTGCGATCGAAGAGCTGGCCCGGCTGAACATGTGGGCAGGTGTCGGATGTGTCAGCGTCCAAACTCCCACATACATCAGAGTACAAGCTGTTGAAAAGTACATACCGAACCGGGCTGTTGATATATTTACTTCGCTTAATGTTCTCTGAGGATGCTATCAGTATCCCTGAATCAGGGGCTGACACTTCACAGCCCACGCTCGAAACACACACCGCTGGGCCAAAAGGAAAGAAACAAAGTAAAGACCCAGAGTGGAATTCAGTTCTTCATTTCATAAGCAGTTACCAATTACCTGCACATGGAGTTACACGAATAAAGCATATTCACCTCTATTTGGCGTCAACAGTCCTAATTAGCATGTGCAATCTCACCTCGGCGTAGAGCTGGACAATTTACCAACAACACATCTTTATTCTGTTTCATATTGATATATCTCCATTGTTTATGTTCATATTAAAAACAAATACAGCTGATTCACGGAACAAATATTTAAACTTTGATATAAATCTCAACTCTAATAAAAAAACAAAACAAATGCTTCCCTCTCGCACAAAACGATCCTCCAGCGTGTCATCCACACTCCAAAAGTTGGTGCCGTTGCTGCCAAAGAATCTGCTGTAAACATGTTAAGAAGTCCCATGACGATCATTGAAATTGAATTGGAGATTGCAATTTCTAGGAAATTTCAATGAATCACCCAACTCGAGCTCAACCTGAACGTCTTTCACCTAATCGTTTCATAATCGAGAATGTTTCCTCAGTTTGTGCCGTAATGTTTGCAATAATTTATGTTGCCCTGTGGTGATAGTCCATTAGTCACTAGGGATGCACCGATCCGCTTTTTTGGGCTCCCGATCCGATCCCATATTATTGACACTTCATCTGGCCGATACGATCCGATACAGTCTTTTTGTATTATTAGATTTTTATATAATGTATATCATTATATATTATTGCCTATGGATATTACCAGTTTTACCACTAGTTTTACCAGTTGTATTTTTTTCATAAACAATGGAAGACGTTTTGGCTTTAGCTTTGAATTTTAACCCCTTAACTCCCACCTGAACCGAACACATTTTCTCCAGTTTGGCTTTACCCCAATCCAAAAGCTTCTGGAAAAAGGTGTGAAAATAGCAACAAAACTGAGACGAAAACAATGATGAAGATGTGACAAAAAATTACCAAAAAATGACAAAAAATGTATTTAAAAAAATGACAAAAAAGTTACAAAATGAGTTGAATACCCCCCCCAAAAAAGATGGAAAAAAATTTGATGACATGAAGAAAAAGATCCATTTTGAGGAGTTTTGTAGGTCTTAGCTTTCAAATGAGGCGTTACACTGGCCTACAGGATTTGGGTAAAGCTGAACTGGAGAAAATGTTCAGGCGGGAGTGAAGAGGTTAAATTAGAAAGTTTTTCAGAAGCAGGTGTTTGAATTCTGTTTTGAAATGTGTCTTGTAAGCCCACGAGAGCTGAGCACTTATGTGAAAGACACAATAATAAGAATAAATCAAATCAAATAAATCAATTCAGTGTCCTAGCTTAGCGATAGCATGAAGGCCGTGAATCTGCGGTCCTGGATCTGCAGCGGCTCCATCTGCAGGTTTACCGCTGTGCTGTGATAAACCCTCGAAGTGCGGCGGTGCGGTAAACCTGCAGATTCAGGGACGCAGATTCACGGCCGTCTTGCATCGGACCCGTCCTGTCATCAAATCCGATCCAATCCGATACTCTAAAAAAGCCTGAACGGCTACCGATACCGATACTGAATATCGGATCGGTACATCTCTATTAGTCACAATATACAAATAAAGTATGAAATGCACACATTCTTGTCCTAGCTATTAAACATGAATATGCAGCGCCCCCTGCTGTCACAGTTCAACTTTGACACGTCTAGAAGCACCATACACAGGATTATTGACAAGACTATTAAAAATCGGCGGTGCATGTCGGCATTGGCCAATCAAAATCCCCTAAAATCAGCATACCTTAGGAAAAACAATGATACATTTTGTGATTTTGTGTCTGCTGAAAAGATGATAAAAGGCATGACAAAACTGACTGCGCGATAATTAAAGTAATTGCCGGTTATTCGAGTGCTAAGATTCATTAGCTGCAGCCGTAACGTCATCCTCATTCCCAAAAGTGAGCTGCTGCATTGCATTTGTCTATGGCACAAACCCAGATGCATCTTGTGACTCATCCTCGCCGATCTGTACGTGTGACGATGGGAGAATTCCACAGCAGCCAATCAGACCCCTGCCTTTGGAGCTGTTGCCATAGCGATGCCACCGCCACAGCAGCAGCAGCAAGAGCGGGGCTGTTTTAGCTGAAGACAAAAAAAAAAGTGCGAGACAATCAGCGGCGTGATCCTTATTAGGGACTTGATCAATGTGACAGCCACTTAAAACCGATCCAATCTGAGGATCTACAGTTTTGGAAAGACTTGCTCTTTTCTGATCAGCTTTGGAATGACGTAAATTCAGTTTAGAATAAATATGTCCAAGAGTTGGGACATTTCGATGTAAACTGCTAAACTTACACAAGACAGAAGCTTTTCAAACACAGTAAGAGAAAGTTGAGATCTAAAGTTGAAGCCAAAATGAGGTACAATTTCTTTTCAATTTTCTTTCTCGGAAAACACCAGATAACATGCACTAATGTTTTCCTAATTTCAACTATTCCTGATTGTGCCTAACCTGAACCAGACAAAGGGATGGCACACTTTGCTACTTTGGTGCTTTTAAATTATAAAGAGTGGTTTGTAATAGTGTATAAAATGTTTTATTATATGTTGAGTGTTTACCAAAGCAGCACTAACTTCACTTAACGGTGCACTTTCCATCTTTTTATGTAAAAACAAAAGTTGATATTCGTGCGTATTTGACCTTTCAGTGACCAGCGGCTGTACCGGTGGTTATCACAGTGCCTTCGGTTTCCATCCTGGTGGTTCCTATGATGCTTCAGGATCAATTTTATTTTAGTTTTTTTTAGGATATACAGAAATGCAACGAAAAAGCAGCAAAAAAGTAATGAAAAAACAACAAAAAAACAAACAACAACACAATCAAAAACTTAAGGCAAAGTGACAAAGTTACAAAAAAGTGACAAAAAGCCGAGTAAAGCCGAACTGAAGAAAATGTGTTTGGCTCAAGTGGGGGTTAAGAGGTTAAAGCAGTACTAAGTAACTCTTCCCCCTAGAGGCCATAAGCGCAACTGCAGGTGTAGTAGCAAGTTACTATTTTTTAACTTCTTAATTGTCTTGGAGAGTAAATACTACGCTGACAGGAAAGGCAAAGGGACAGAGGGTTACTGTGCAACCAATTATACAATGGAAATATTTTTTTTCACTCAAACTTGGCTGTAAATACTGTTTAAAGTGACGTTAGCCTTGCCCGTTAGCATGTTAGCTTCTTCTTCGTGATTACATTAGTGTGTATTGCTTTCTCCGGTCCGGTGACAGTCAAGTTGCAAACATGGTTTTCTGTCCAGAGACACCAGGGGGAGATGAAAGACCCTCCAATCATCTCATAAACATTTGTATTATTCCCACAGGGACTACGGAAAGGATTTATTAAGGTAAATAAGTTACTTAGTACTGCTTTAATAGTGCCTCATTTAAAGTGACAGTCAGATACTACAGTCTTAAAGGTACACTGCGTAACATTTTGAACTATACAGTTGCGGCAAAACAAATCACGATCCTAATGATACAGAAAATGCTGGTACTGCAGTGTGTAATAAACGAATGGATTTGGATGAGAAACTAACCTGTTTAAATCCCATATTCAACTGCCTTTCGTCACATCTCCATGGAGACGAGCTGGAGACGTACCCACTCCCAGTAAAGTTACAGGGACTTTACTGGGCGAAATTCTACGCGGTGTGGCTTAAAGTAATATTCAATAACAATATTCTTTATAAAGTCCCCGGGGCTCTCACTTTGACCAATGAGACGAGCTTCCCGTGAGCCGGCCTGTCAGGTTCAATCAGCAGGGGAGGGGGCGGGAGCTTGATTGTTCACTTTTGAAAGTTTGCTCCCACTCTCCTCATTTTGCAAACTGGGAGTGGAAGAAAGAAATATGAAGCACTGCAACATGATTTGATATGTTTGAATAAAATAAAATGAATGTAAAGTTGACTCAATACATTTTTAGATTAGATTTAGTCTGCTCAATTTACATGGCTCTTTTGGTGGCAAAGCTGGATTAAAACTTAAAAGAATGGCTGGACAAAATCTTGACATAAAGTTGGGGTTCCAGATTTTTCCTGCACATACTGTGACATTTTTTAATTTGGCTCAAGCTCCTTTCTACCTCTCACAATTCCTTCTGCATGGCTGAATTGTTCAGGAAAATTGTTTATATGCACGTTTCAAGCCTGTATACAGCTTTGAGCAGTGAAGAAGGGGGGCCACCAACCCCCAAAATTAAATTTCACTAACTTGGCTTCTACTTCCATCTTCTATTGCTCAATAAAAAATAGTTGAAGACCGTGCAACAAGATCAGTTTTCTGCTGTGTTTACAACGTACTCTGTGGTGGTAAAAACATATTCCTTTAAAACAACAAAAGGTCAGCCACCCCAGCTTTAAAGTAAATAACATTTTCATCTAAAACTAAATTGAAATATGCTGCCAAAGTTAATGCTGGAGTTTACTACATTATCTAAGTAATCGCAGCCAATGAAATCGTAACTTAAATTTGATCATGATTAATCTTAATAGTATAATATTAAAATTAGCTGGCAATAGGGCTGAATGATGATCTCAACAAGTCCGTAGTCGTGCACGTTTGGCAATTTTTCTAAGATAAAGTAAATTTTGTACTTTTCAGCAATAACTGCATTGTGAATTGTTCATTGCAATTGTTCAAAACTGAATTTGATTTGATTTTAACATACTTAAAACACCAGAATGACGGTCTGCCAAAGTAATTGTTATCATAAAACTAGCTAATGTAGTCGTCTGTGTTGCAAGAAACCAAAACAATATGATTGGATGAGTGTTGAGTTCTCATACATGTTCCATACGGCGACAGCAACAGGCCGTACGCGGAGTTATTTTGGTTTTGAACTTGACCTCGCGAAGCTATTTGTGTTTGCTGTTGGTACACAACATACGGTTTCCCCAAGTTTGTTTACAAAATAGTATTTGGTCGTAATTCCTGGAAGTACATAAATGCAATCTTCAGACTGAGTAGAGCTTTAAGAGACTCCTTGAAAGTTTCCCGTAAAGTTGTCTAAAGGTCACTCCATGTCGCCGCTACATTGTTTCATTACATAATTAGTAATATGATTATCGCCGCCAGTGGAACATTGCTGCATCAACACCCTGGTAATATATAACTCGTGTCCCCCACCCTCTCCTGGCCCATTTACCACGGTCTATAGAGGGTATGCATGTGACGTCACAGTGTTCGTAAATGCAAAATGCAAATATTGAATTTAAATTTTAGTTGCATTTTTTGTCTATTAAAATGTATCTTTATTGCACATTTATAAAGACGGCTACAGCTGACAAAAGTGCTTTAGCAATAAATTCAATAGTCAGTGAGGCCATATCAAATAAATATTTGTGATTTAATTTTTATAATCAATCCATAAACACGTTGCACTTGAGATCTTACGTCTGAAATATGAACTGCTGAACTAATTCAAAGCATCGCACGCATTTCAGAACATGCTCGAGGTGTAGACTACATGTTAAGTTGTGCACTGAAAATGTTACATTCATATTTGCCCTACATTTTGGTAATTAGAAACATTTAAATGTTATTGTTTTATGTGATTACAAGCCACCGACAACGGACCACAGTATTCTTTGCTTTAGATGAGATAAACCCAAAATAATGTACAGCCAGAAAACTGCCTCCATGCTGCGTAATAAGACACTTTCGGTCGGAATGCACCGATATCTAAACCAGTATCGGATATCAGCTCGATACTATGTGCTGCACCCATGGGCGCAGCTCTCAGCTGAGCAGAGCAACAAGCTGGAGAATTCTTAAGTGTTGAAATACTATACTCTACACAGACATAAGTCAGAGTCTGTGCTGGATTTAACCAGTGATAAATGTTCTCTCACTGTTCCGCAGCGCTGGGGCTGCAGTGTTTACAAGACAAGCAGGCTAATGCTGCTAACTACCTTCTAACGATTCTGTCGATAGTTAGCTGCTTCATGCTTAGGGGCTACTGCATCTGCAAAGCTAATCAAGCGACTAAACAGCGCTCAGACAGAGCTAAATAAAGAGAATGTTCATATTGGGCAACATTTAGCAGCACCAAAAATAATCAAAATCCTGTACTTGCTAAGTTGCTACACACAAACACACGAGAAAATCCTCTTGGAGCTGTAGTATGGTTAGTGCAAAAGGAAGCCAATCTAGTAGTTGTAATCAGCTAATACATATCTAAATACAACACAGCCCACAGCACACATGCAGACCCCTGTGTCTGCATTAGGGATGTCCCGATCAGGTTTTTTTTCCCCCGATCCGAGTCCGAGTCATTTGATTTTGAGAATTGCCCGATACCGAGTCCCGATCCGATACCTAATAAATTGTTTTAAAAATTAAGAAAAAAAACTATATTATTCAACTTGTTTTCACTCATGGTTTTGGATATAGAGAGTAACTCTACTTTGTCTGTTTTTCTCAAGTAAGCAAGACTATTAGTCTTTACAGTGTAATATAGTTTTACACAGAGAGGGTGATCTAAAATCCCATTCTTTATTAAATGTGTTTGTTGCACTGCAATGTAAAAAACTGTCTGGCAGCACAGAAAAAAAACACAGCAGTAATGTGGCCAAACAGTTAAATAACAATATGTTTGGCCAAAAGCTAAATGTGCCATGTTAAAATGATGAGTCTCTTTAATAAGTAGATATAGGGTGACCACATTTCCCAAACCGGGACAGGGTCGAGGTCCGCGCGCGCAGTGCACCGTCCACCGAGCTGTGCACGCGCGCCGTTCATCGTGGCTTGAGCGCGGGTCACCTACTGTGGGCGTGTACAGAGTGCGTGTGTTTGACTAAAGGTTTAAGACAACCAGGAGTGACAACAAGTGCTTCAATTCACCTCCTGAACGTAGCGCGGGGAGAAGTGAAGAGAGGAGGCAGTGGTTATCAGGTTATAGAGACGAAGTTTCCCCTCGTCTTTCAGCGTTTGCGCACGTATGAGCGCAGCAGGCTCGTCTTTGTCCACTGACTTTTAAACATCTCCGCAGAAATGCGTGGAGCGTCTCTCTGCTCAGTGGGGTCTGAGTAGGCATGGTTTAATCACATGTAGCGGTAATAGCGATAAAAACAGCTGTTTGCTTCTTCTTACCGCTCTCTCCGCGTCTTCCCGTCCGTTCTCTCTCCTCTCTCCTCACTTAGCCTACAGTAAACTCTGCACGCGTTATGGGAGATGTTGTTATTGTTCTCCTGCGCTGGCACTTGTGTGGATTTGGGGATTTCTCAGACGAAGGAAGGACACGGACTGAGCGATGGTGCGAGTGGTTTGACGCAGCAGGGAGTGAGTGACAGAGGCGCTGGGCCAGGGGGAGAGGACAGAAAGTGGTTCGCGGTAGCTCGAAATCTGATCAAAAGTAACGAGAATGGACATGCATAAATATCCAAGTCCTGATCGGGAGGTGTTGTCCGATTCCGATCGAGTCTGGAACCACATGATCGGGCCCGATTTCCGATCACGTGATCGGATCGGGACATCCCTAGTCTGCATGTGTGCTGTGTCTAACCCCTGCATCTGCATGTGTGCTGTGTCTAACCCCTGCGTCTGCATGTGTGTTGTGTCTAACCCCTGCGTCTGCATGTGTGTTGTGTCTAACCCCTGCGTCTGCATGTGTGTTGTGTCTAACCCCTGCATCTGCATGTGTGCTGTGTCTAACCCCTGCGTCTGCATGTGTGTTGTGTCTAACCCCTGCGTCTGCATGTGTGCTGTGTCTAACCCCTGCGTCTGCATGTGTGTTGTGTCTAACCCCTGCGTCTGCATGTGTGCTGTGTCTAACCCCTGCGTCTGCATGTGTGTTGTGTCTAACCCCTGCGTCTGCATGTGTGTTGTGTCTAACCCCTGCGTCTGCATGTGTGTTGTGTCTAACCCCTGCGTCTGCATGTGTGTTGTGTCTAACCCCTGTGTTTTTGGACATGGGCTGTTATGTCTCTGATGCACAGTGTGGACTTAGCCATTTCCCATCATTTCCATCTTTATAAATCAACAAAGTGAGACCCAAGAAACAGATCTGCAAAACAATAATAATGAAATCTATGGTATTGAATAAATGAAACAGCTTAAGTACATTTCTGATATAACTTCTCTTTATACTTTATTGGAAAGTTTACTCAAGTAAATGAGTAAGTCGGTCGATAACCTAAGTATGTTTGAAGAAAATGCCTCGTACTTGTATCTGTAATTGGAATCGGTGAGTTCTCGAATGAAAGTTTTCGTATCGGTTTGGGAAAAAGTGGTATCCTTAGTTTCCGGCTGTTCAAATATGACATAAAGTTACTGATCGCTCACTGACTGCTATTTCAGAATCTGTGTGATCTGTATGATTGTCAAATGAGTCATTCTTCATCTCCCCCTGCAGTCCGCCAAGCTCAGGGAGAGTCAGCCGGATCTTAGACAAAGGCAGAGTCGAGCTCCATCTAATGCAACCTTCTGTTTGTTTACCACTCTGTTGGAGCATTGGGAGCATGTTTGGAATGATATGACACAGTGTATAGTCAGGTTTATCCCTATAGCTCTGTTGTATCTCCAGCATCAGTGTGCCACGCATTCATCCTCTCTATATTTAGCCCCATCAGAGAACAAACTGGATTATTGTGAGTTTATCGTACTGAATGGATGCGGAACAAAGATTTAATAAGACTTTGCGGCCAGACGTGAAGTAATCGTGGTTGTTATTTTGTACCACGCTGCTAATCAGATGCCATTGCAGGCGAATACCAGTCCGATACTAGGCCATGCTGTGCTAAATTAGCTTTCAAAGTGGAAAACAAAGACCGTATTGCTTCCCGGGTGTTTATTCTCTGACCTAATTTGATCAATTTGAAAACAACTTTTATTTCCGGACATTTTTTGTTGATAAGAGAAGAGGCGTTGTTTTTTTTTTTTGCTTTGTGCAAGTCAATGATATTCGCAGCATCTTTTCGCTCAAGCTTTGTTTTGGTGTGCACAGATCACCGAGCTGCTGGACGACGACAAGTGTGAAGCCGAGTGTGAAGAGCTGCCTCAGGACGGAGAAGACGGCTCCTCCGAATCGCCACAGCACCCCAGCCCCACTGCCAACTCTGCTGACAGGTACTGATGGAACAGCCGTCGATCAGCCGCTTAATGTCTGCGCTCAAACGACTACGGTGAACGCTTAGCCGCGCCATTGTTGGACACAATATCCATATCACAACGTGCCACAGTACAGTCGTCTCCAGGAGGGAATGCTGATTGTCATAGACTGTGGCGATTAGAGAAGCTTGGAGAATGCTGTATTAATTCAACAGTCGGTAGCCTTCTCCAGTCTCCAGAGACATGCGGACCCACACACACACAGGACAACATTATCAGCAGGAACACACAGATCTGCTCTGAGTTCATTACAGCGCGTGCTCTGTCCTAAAGAGAGATTTACGTGCGGTTACCGGTTTGGGCTTCATTTTACTGATTATCAGGTCAATAATAACTCCAGTCAAAATCTGCCTAATGTTCCGTTATGTAAGACACACATGTAGGGATGTGGCAGTGCATTTGGCAACATGGTGATATTGTGATAATGTTTATGACAAGATCAGGCTTTTGATGGTGTCATGCATTAATGAGGCTGTAGCTGCTTTCATAGTCAAGTTCCACCAGACCTGAATTCAAATGAATGAAGCAGAGATGCCCCAATGTAGCTTCTTTGCTTCCGATGCTGATACTTGAGCATCTGCTCATTATGATATCTAATATTAACCGATACCAACAAAGTGACTGCTGTGAGAGAAAAGAGTGAAGGATCCTCGTTTCTCCATTGTGAGATCAGTAAAATCTTATCATTTCTTGCAAACAAGAAGTATTTATCAATTATTTATTATATTAAGGAACAACATAAGACTAGAACTAGTGTAGACTTTTCTACACTAAATATCCTTGGTTATATGACAGGCTTTAGGTTGCATAAATATGAACAACTCACAGAAAATGATAATTTTCAACTATCAATAATTACAACATTTGTATAACAAATATGTCATTTCAGTTATTCTTTAACAGCACTTCATAAACTAAAATACAAACACTTGGCCGCTCCAGCAGTGGACAATTTCATTTTTTACTCTAGATCAGTGGTCCCCAACCACCAGGCCAGGGACCGGTACCGACGTGACGTATTTGCTACCGGGCCGCAGAGAAGTGAAAAAAAAAAAAAAAAAAAAAGTAGCATTTTCTCCTATTTCTCTTCCACACGCTAGTTAGCTCGTATATACGAAACTCCAGATAGAAAGTCTCTCTACAAATCCTTTGGACTCGAGTTCATCTGGTTTTATTACAGACAGAATCAGCCTCGTGCAGCTGAATGTGTTACGCGCAGCTCCAACGTCTTTCTGTCACCAGCGCCGCTGAGCGTCTGCTCTCTCCCTTTCCCCTCAGCTCGCGCTAATTCTTCCAAAAGTTCATTGCGTTGCAGCCTCACAAGTCTTTGTCACAACCTTTCACAGTTTCAGAGGACAGAGAGCCATATTTATCCCGCTGCGAAGCGGACACACAGAGAAAGGGAGAGGAGAGATTGTGCCGTGGCCAATTGTTTTGGGTTCTGTACCCGTCCGCAGCAGGAAAGGGTTGGGGACTCCTGCTCTAGATGACCCAATCATAGTTTCTGTCCCAGCTTTGATTAGTAGCTGCGGCATTTTGCGCAGATATCAAAGATGCGAAGGTTAAAACAAACTCTGCCATTGAATTCTCCAGGTTCTGAGCATGTCCATATTCACTTAGATTTAGTTGGTAAAAGTTTTTTTTTTAAACTGTTACCAAAGCAGGTAGCGATTCAGTATCGGATATTTGGAATTGATGCTTCTTGATACTGTATCTTTCCAGTATCGGCACTGATATCTGATACCAGTATCAGATCGGTGCACTCCTTGAAGTGAACATTTGCAGAGGACCCTGAGTAGCACCTGAAGCACCTCAAGTACCACCTGTGGGAGGTGTACCACAGCTTTAGATGATTGAAGGTCCAGCCCTGTGGTTCATGCTCAGGTTGATGTACATCTGATATACCGGTGTGGGATATTATGCCGACACCATGGAGTTTCCAGGCATCTGAATCAGATGTGTCCAAACCAATTCACTGATCCTTTGCCAGGCCATGTTTTTCCAACCCTTAGATGTTTGCTCTGTGCGGCTAATGCTACCGCTAACACTCACAACAGCTTGAATAGAGGCTCTGCATAATCTAAAAACGACAAACCACAGAGGAATGATTAATGTTAACCTTTCAGACTACATTACTCTGATTGAACAATGTTACGGAATACGTAGCAGAATACATTGTAAGGCAAGTCTTCCTAATTCCGTAATGAAGCCTTCTCTCCAACACGGACTGTGTGCCGGCAGTAACCCATGTGTGAGCCAGTGAGCGTGGATTAGGGATTACTGCTTAATCATCTTAAAGGCCACTGGGACAGGGCGCAGCATGACCCTGACTCTGCACTGCAAATGACTGTGCGCCGTCACTCTCCAGTCACATGACCCTCGGTTTCCACATTAATGGAAACTGACCTTGGCCTATACGGCGAAGGTTGTGTTGTGTTCGTCTTTATGTGCCAAGATACGAGGGTAAATGTTTGTGGTGATAATGAAGGGCACGTGTCTGTAGCCTCGCAGCGTGGGGTAATGGTTTTACACGGTAATTCCCTGTCACTGGTTTGACTCCAGCGTCGAGTGACCTGGTCTTACCCCAGTCACTGTCTGGTCAGGGGGATTAATGGTGTATTTGTAGACGCTAAACGCTCAAGTAGCACAGGGTAATGCTCTTCAAATATGGATTTCAACAAAATGGGGAAAAACGCATTCTCTACTTTTCCCCTACGTTTTTGTTGTAAAGGCTCATTTGTATTAAAAAAAAAGGCAGAAGGTATTTTTAAAGAGGGAAGTTTGTTGATGAGCTGCAAGCTTGGTTCCAATTATGTCTTATGGGAAAAATTGATAATTATTAAAAGGCGACATTTCATACATAATGTTTGTGTTTGTCTTTTAACAGACTGCTATTAAATACTGCACAAAGTAAAAATAGTTGACATTCCAGTGTTGTTAAATGTGACTGTAGCGATATTGCAGTTAAACAGGAAGTTTGCCGGTTTGTTTAAAACGGAGCAGGTCGTATGCGTCTGCGCCTGAAGAGCAGCTACGTTGTAACAAAATGTCTGCATTACCGAACGATCCCAATGCTCAGCCGGACGATTTATTGCATTTACTGTTACACTATATGGCTTGAAATGGAAAGGGAGCAACATATCACAGAAAGCCTTTCAAACCTTAAAGGAATAGGCCACCGTTTTTACATACTGAGATATTGACGGAAGTGAGCGGGGGGAAGTCTTTAGGAGTTACTGCATGGACGGTTTTGCTCCTCGTATCATTACGCCTCACAATATAGTCCCCCTTTTTATCTGCTTATAAAATCGACATGCTACATTTCTGTGTAAATATACTTCGCATGAAAAAACTTCACGTAACTTTATTTAAATAGGGAACACGTGGAAGAGCTTGGTAGCTTCTATCGTGAGCTTTTTTGGAGCTATATGACATGTGGGAGAGGCTGCGTATGTGCTCCGTTTGCCTGGCAGAGCGCACGGACAAAGACCAGACGGGGATATATTAACTCGACTAAAGTGAGGTAAGAACATATCTCAGTATGTAAAAACGGTGGCCTATTCCTTTAACTGAGCTTTTAACCGTGTAATAACTTTGTCCCTTGGCAGTAATCCAGGATTAGTGTTTCACTTCATTTGTTTTGAGTAATCCTGTTCACTTTACTCATTTCTTCCACTTCAGAAGCGTCATAGAGGGAACACAGAACTGTCCCCCATATTCATTTATACAATCCCTGACCGGATTTGTTCTGAGCAGTTCTGTGCTCAAAGTGTGTCTATCACGACACCATTGCTATTGTAACATGCCATTAACTAAAAAGTGAAATCTTTTCCCCCTTCACTATTCTGTGATTTGTCATTCCTTCTGCTGCCTGCAGAGGGCACTCCAGGCCAATTCAAAACCCTGACCAGCCCGCTGTCCCACATATGCTGTCTTTTCTTTACATAGACATTATTTCAAATATGAAAATGCTGAGGTGCCCAAAAGTAATGTTTAAGCTTCATCCATGACACGCTCTTTTTGAAAGCTTTTTCCAGAACAAGTTCCTGGAAGTCATCCGTGGTGTGTGCTATTAGCTGGGCCTCTGCATTTCTCCGTGAATGTAAAGTAAATAGTTGACTTTTCAGTGGCCTTGTGAAACTCGTGACTCAACATAACCTCGGAGGAGTTGTTTGTCTGGATTTTGACAGACAGCGGAGTGTGTCCCTTTTGGCCGGGTTAGAATTCTCTTCACAGCCGCTGCCAGCCGCCTCAAAAACAGTTCACACGCTGACAGCTTCTTCTCCTTTCATATCTATAAATACGCCTGGGGACTTGAATCTCAACATACTTCCTCATCACTTGCAATTACTCAGCTAATCCCTCCGTGTCTGCTGTCAGATGTAGACACATAGACTTATTAATGGGGAAAATACTGTACTCGTTTTTTAATAGATAGACCCGTTTATCGCTGCATTGTTGATTTGTTAGCTTGTTGTAAGCTATAACTGGCAGCTTGCATAATCTTTTTCAATATTGATGATTCCTTGAGGGTGGTCAACTTTACAACACGATGAAGTCGCCGAGGTTTCCAAAAGCAGATTTATATGTCACAATTATGCCTGATAAGTCTATTCTAGCCTTTCAAACATTTTGCGTTTACTTCATGTAGACTTTACTTTGAGCACATATTAGATCAAACAGTTCATTTTGCAGCCCTACCAGTTAGTCACGTTTAACCTCACCCCTCAGCTCAACTCCTCCTCAAGAAGCTTCTTTCCCCGTTGTTGGCACGGCAGTGGAAATGATGCACCACACTGAAAGACGGATCCCTCAACACGAGGATTTGCATGCCCAAATATAAAACAATCCCAACGGACTGACCAGGTCAGACCTGCTGGTTTCACGTGTTGCTTGCACCTGTGGGCGTTCCAAAAGTGGCTTCTGTTTCATTTTGCGGTTAAAATAAGCCTTGACTGACGAGCTGGAAATGACATGCAACTTGTTGTGCTCTTTAACATTTTACAGTGTTGTCCCATTATGAAAAACAAGCCTGGAGTTATTTGGTTTTATTCATGCATGGTTGAGTAAATCTGCATATTCAGGCTATATCCATCTCAACACGTGCTGTTCCATCTGATGTCACAATTTGGTCCCTATTTCTCCAAGAAGTGTCTGTGCGCCTTCATGGATTTGTGTTGATCAATGCAAAATTACCTTTGCCACTTAGTCCAAGTGCCTTCTGCTAGTAACGTTGCCTTTTTTATGACTTTAGTGAGTATAAAATGGGACCCTTTGTTAAGCTGCGCAGCTGCTCGATTCTGCCAAAGATTTTGTTCATCAAGCATGATTGGTCTTCTTGGGTGTAGCGTCTTCTCGCAGGTGTCTGTTGTTTTTATCCGTATCCCGTCAGACTGATGCTCTGTTGTATTGGAGCAGATTGAAAAAACAATTTATGGGAACAAGCGTGAATCTATTGTAAGGCTGCACAATATATTGCAAAATATATTGTATTGCAATATTAGGTGATGCAATATTCATATTGCAAAGAAGCCATAATGTATCGCAACATCACTAATTTAAAGTCTTGGCTGTTTTAGTTCAACATTTCCTAATTTTGTTAGTTTGTTGAAGTGTTTTGATCCTGATTTTGTGTTTTTTGCTGACTGTGTTTCATTTGAATGGTACATATCGTGTTGAAGTGGTTTAGTGAAATATCGCAATAATATCATGATCGCAATATTGCACCACTGTATCGCAAGTTACTTCCGTGTTGTGCAGCCCTAATATTCTACCATGTTCAGTTCTAACGCTAACTGGTGTGCATTATTTTCATACAGTATAACCGCACACCGTTAAATCACTGCTATATCACACCGCTGCGGGCGTCACCGTAGCAACGCATAGCACAGCTGGATCAGATAAACTGTTGGCTGGCAGGTGAATGAGAGTGAATGCTGCGGCTGCGTGCCCGGTGGACACCACAGGTTTCTTTCGTCTCCACTGCGCGGTGGTTCACAGAGAAGTGCAGCTTGACTAAAATGTGTCGCAGCGAGAGGATGGCTCACTCAGCGACTACTGTTCCAAAATAGTTATGATAGTTCAACACATTCTGGAAAATTGTTATTAAATGTTAAGTATGTGACTCTGCGTTGTGCAGTAAAGTGATAGTCTGTTAGATTGCAGAATGAGCAAAGAAACAGATCGATTTCAAGAGCAAACAATCAAGTCCGCCCCTGACTGGACCTGAATGCCACTCCTAGCTTACAAAATGAGGACAGGCTGGTTTTACAGAAAAGCTTGTTTATAGAAAAAAATATGATTATGTAATATTACTTTACGTCAAATTGCAGGCCCAGGCGGTCCATTATATGGAATCTATTACATCTATTACAGACTATGACTTTAAAACTCTATAATGCATTTTAATTTTCACTGACTACTGACTGCTAGCATTAGCCATCACTAACTCAACTTCATAGTTAGTCTTTCACCTGCTCCTTTGCTGGCAGTTCTGCATAACTTCATTAACTCCATCTTAAAGCAAAAGGCAAAATGGTGTTTTTAGGAAGTATAACGTCCCCATGACACACACATACCTGGAGTGGTGTTTTGAGCTCCTTTAAGTCATGTTTCATGTCATGAGCTGTAACAGGTGTGTAGTGTGAGTTATGCCACACATAGATATAAACAGAATATAGGTCAGCACAACGACATCGGCTATAGGTGCTCTGTGTATCGACCTACTTCTTGTAGTGTAATGTTCCATAAAACTGTCACGAGAACAGCTCCATTAAAGTTTACCGGATACGACCACACGGCTATAAATTTCTAAGGAAATATCGGGCTGGATTCTTCAAGCCCAGGATTAATATAGGCTGTGTTTTATTGACTGTTTGGTTGTGTTCAGAGTGTAATCTGATACACCTACTGACCCAGATAGCACCAGTTACACACACACTATCGCTTCTCTCTCTCAGCTCTGATAAAACTAGGTTCTCTGTTCTATTCACTGAATAATTATACATATATATCGATGCAAATATGCAAACCATCAATGTTTAGTATTTTCCTCTAGTATTTTTCTTTGATAAAAATGATGAGATAAAAGATGAAAATGATCTCCAAAGTAAAAAGTTTAAAGTTGGCAGCAAACTCTGTCCAAATAAACCTGTAATGCACACTCCTGAACAGTAGGTGGCAGTGGGTTCGGCCCGATTGTTTTGCCGCACGCGAGGGGAATTTGGGGCTGGATTTAGATGTTGTGAAACTAAAGCAGCAAGGTTGATTTTTTTTTCAATACCAGGACTTTCTACAACTAAAGAAATGTGTTTTATTCTGTTAGTAAAAGCTTTCTACTGTATATGGAATACTTTATTTCATGTAACTGAAAATAGATACAGACGACAACGCGTCATAGAAGGGGACATAGCCTAGCCGAGGGGGAAGAGAATCATTCATTGGAATCACAATTTTTCACTTTCTTTCGCCATTTTTTTTACCAACTTTAAACATATTTATCACACACCAGTAAAGTCTAAACTAGGCCCATATGTTTTTTTTCTTCACAGTAATTTGTTGAGAATTCAGTTGAAGCGAAAAGCGGCACTAGCAAACGTAGCACGAAGCTAACATTAGCTTCGCTAGCTTCCTGACTAGCATCGTCCGTTTTAAAGGAATAGGCCACCGTTTTTACATATTGAGAGATGTTCTGACCTGAGCTTATACGAGTTGTTGACCTGTTTGGTCTTTGTGCGTGCGCTCAGTCACACAGATGTAGTTAACATTTAGCTACTCCCAGCAAAGGTAAAGCTCCAAACTGGGGTGAGTTAGAAGCTACCAAGCCGTTCCATGTTTTCCCTATTTAAATACAGTTATGTGATCCTTTACACGATCCAAGTCTAGTTACACAAAATGAAACATGCTGATTTTCTAAGCGGATAAAAAGAGGCACTACATTGTGAGGCGTTATAACACCTGGAGTGCTTTGAAGATGTTACAGCGTGGATGTCGAAGTACTCTAGGATATACAGTGGGGAAAAAAAGTATTTGGTCAGTTTCACATAGACATTGTATTGGATTTTGCCCAAATACTTTTTTTCCCCACTGTATCTCAATATGTAAAAAAGGTGGCCTATTCTTTTAAGTATTTATGGGCAGTTGAACCACTTTGCTCCTCACCAAGTCTTTGTACTTTTATTTAGTAGAAAAGTATATTCATATTCAGCATTTGTTAAAGTAATGGTGGAGAAAGACATTTTTTCTACTTCTTTGCTTTCCCCCTCTGGCTGCTTCGAACATGACCATATATGGGCAATTCCACACTGTATCCAAACTGTATCTCTGACCATTTTACTGCTTGGGACAATCTCCCCTATTATGTGGGACGTTATTCTTCGAGCTTTATAGCCCCGTCAGTGTCAGCTCAGACTCTAACTTGACCTGACATCACTGCCTATTACCACATAGTTACCAAGTGGAGCAAAAATTCAAACCCCCCTCCCACTCGATCGCAATTGGCCGTGGAAAACCATTCCCTCTTTGCCACTGGCTCTCACCTACAGTCCCTCCTCTCCCCATTGGCCCTCCCAGCCGTCCCTCTGCACCTCTTCTATTTGAGCAGTGTCGAGGATGTTTACCGCAGCACTTTGCTTGCTTCCCCTCTCCCTCTCGCCGACACATACACACTCACCCTGTACCACAATGCACCCGAGTTACACTCCTGCCTCTCCGCAAGATTTAGTACCAAGGACGCTGCTGACTCCTCAGCGCGCTCAACTGGGATAACTGGATGAAGAAGGGGAGAGCCATACTTGATGAAAGAAGCAAGAAATCGTGCTGTGAAAAGTCAAAGATACTGCGTGGGGAGCACTGCTGGATAAATACTGGACGCGGAAGCAAAGATTAGAGAAGATTTTTTTTTTTTTGACATTCAAAAGCCAAGTTAAAAGAGGACAAAGACGTGAAGATAAGCCGCGACAATGAGAATGCCCTGTGACATTCTGCTGCAGAGGTAAACACGAGGTTATGTAACTTTGGGGCTGCCTTGAGAATTTGATAATGCATGAATGAGTACAATGAATGAAATATGGAGGCTACGCATACAAAAATATGCGGTGGGACTTTATCATATGGAAGGAATTGGACTGTGTTTGTGTTTATTGCATTGCTGTGTTTAAAAGCCAAGTGGTAAAAAATGTAAAGAAAAGAGGTCATGATATTACTCAACATCTTATATTATGTAATCTATTCATGACACAGTAGCTGCCCAAGAATGTGTCTGCGATTGTTTCCCACTGTAAGGGAGCGGACATTGATTTTTCCTCAAAGACTCTGTCAGATATTTAGAATGATTTATCTTTGGCAGAGTTGAATATGTTCTAGTACAGAGTTGTTATGAATGCAGGAAGGTAGGAGTCTCGACAGATTTTTAATGAACTGCTGATTAGCTTATCAAGCATGCACGCTAACAAGGCCAATAGAATGAGGTCAGGCTAATGATATTGTCAAAAAGAGAGTTAATGCAATCACTGGTCTGAAAGGGATGGTTACAGTGACTTCTAAAGGACACTGGTGCCCAAAGATCACAGTTTTCTATATTGTAATGGAAATACAGTAGATGAATCGCTTTATATTATAAAACTAGGATGGCAAGTTTCATTATAATCTAATCACAATTTGTGAGACTGCGATGAGTTGATTGAATGAGAGTCCTTGGCGAACCCCAAAAACGACCATATCCATTGGGTCTAGTGTATTAAAGCTACTAACCTTGAAGGCTCAGTCCTCACCCAACATGTTCTGTAACGTGTGTGATTCTTGTATGATAAGAATCACGTATTACAGTCCTCTCTCCAATGTTAATGCCCGGACATGTTTAAAATGTGCGTGTGTAGAGTAATAGAAACTCTAGTGGTGTCAGTTATAGGGATGTGGAGGAGTGTCGCGCTCAAGCCATCATCTGTACCGTGTTGTTTAAGCATTGTTTGGCTGTCACCTCAAGAGGCTTAGTCAGCAGCGAACAATCAGCGGTGCCACAGTCACCTTGAAAAAGCAATCTGATTACTAAAAGTGACTGAATTAGATTACAAGTGGCTTTATTAGTTGCATAAAGCGGCTGCCGACTGTTGTGAAGTGAAGGTTTTGTCCATGTAAAGCTACCGCTGTTTGAGTGCGGCGACCACCAGTGGGCGCTACACCACTGTTGTTGATTGATTCCGATTCAGATCAATGCGCGACTCACATTCACCTCGGGCTGTGGCTGAATCAAGGCAGTTTCCTTGAAGATTACGACCCGTGTCTTGCCTCGCATCATGACAACGATGCACATTAGTCTTCCTTCTGCTTTAGTCGCAGCGGTCTGCTTCGCCTCACCTGGTGTAACTTTGTAACTTTGACTGTGCTGCAAATCCACATCTTCTTCAAATTTGACGTGAGTGTTTTTCAAGCTAGAAAACGCTGTGTAGCCAGAACAGTGTACAACAAATCTTAATATGTCATCTTTAGCTGACACAGACTCTAAATAGTGACGTATTTCCATCTCTCTCCGCCGCCATGGTTGTTTGCGTTTGTGTCGGGAGTCGTCCTGACGCTGAAAACATGACTCCCCGAGACGCAAGAAAAGAAATAAAAGGAATATGTATTTTAACTGTGGAGGATTACCAAATAGGAGTAGCTTTGATTACGGTTTTGAAAATAGTTTTATAGTTCGCCCGTTGTTATCGTAGCGCACTACCAAGTAACTCGCTACCGGCATCACTGCTAACGGTTGACCTGCACAGACGACGGCTTATGAACTCTACGATGAAACTCCTGTATGACTGAGAGCTTACTCAAACATTACATATAGATGTCAAACTAGAATGACGTATTTTTGACGGCCCTCCCTTTCTCAAAGAAGTGTGAAGCGCTTTAATTTCATTTTAAGATTTATTTTATGAAGCTGGTTTCTTGCTATTGGAAGGATAATCTATCAAGTAACTGCAATGAAATCAATGTTTGTTTGTTTTGTTTGTTTGTTGTCACTCTTGCAGTTTTCTATATATAACTGTGTCTTTAACTTTGACCTCTTAAATAATACCAATCTTCTCAGGATCTTATCATGACACTGCAGATTCTATTTAGGCATCGCTCTCACGGCACAATTTCCTTCTATAATTCTATCCTCTCTGCGTATTAGTCTTGCTGAGTTTGTTTAATTGGCTGTTTTGGCGGTGGGATTATCTGCAGAGCTTTTGGCTTGGAGCGCTGTAAATGTTTACTGTTCTTCGGCACAGACAAGAGCGGTTTATGAGACGAAGCTTAGAGAGGTGATCTGTGCTTACGTGCCAGCAGGCCTCACGCCGAGTAAGAGCATTTGCCGTATTTGAAGTGATATATGCAGACAACCTGGGGAAAAGGCGACAGCTCATCTGCGGCGTGCTGACACATTAGCGGAAGTGTGCGCAGACCGCAGAAAAACACTGGTCTCAGATAAAACGACTTCAGAGGAATAAAAACTAACCTCTGTAAACAGCAGTAAAGCAAACTTATCTGTTAATTTGCTCTTGTACAAATGCCGCCGGAATGATCGTGATGTTTCAAGGTCCCCCAATGTGCGTTTCCTCTCTGCCTGTAGCCTATTGTGTATCGCGGAACATATGTCTTTGTAGCTCAGAGCCTTCAGTCACAAAGGAGTCAGATCAAATATTCTCTTTACCGCGGCGGGCTGTGGAGATTATGTAATGCAGCCCCAGTTCTGAGCTTTGTGCCGGGGACTAGGTTTAGCTTGCAATAGGGCTGCTCGATTATTGAAAAAATAATAATCACGATTATTTTTGTCATAATTGAAATCACGATTATTCAAACGCCTTTAAAAAAAAGTATATCTTTATTTTATTTATTTATTAATCAAAACACTACACTACATTTTCTGTTTTCTGAACAGTCATAAAAGTAAAAATGATTTCAAGTACGCCTTGATTAAGGAGAGGTCCCTGTTTCACACCTGCCCCCTGCTGGCCAGCCCTCACACCTGCGCAAGCAAACTGAGCAGCGCGGCCTGATGACATCATCACACAGCGTTTGTTTTTATGTCAGGCAAAAGCATGAGCCATGGCACGTGAAAAGCGAAGGGAAAATAATCCCAGCACCCTGAAATAATGCAAGTCTGCTTTGCAAAAAAAAAAAAATGGAAAAAAATATTGATTTTTTTATTATTATTTTTTAAATAAAATAAAAATTATAATCGATTTTTTGCGATTATGCTAATTTGGTAATCGTTTACTGTTGTAATCGAAATCGTAATCGAATTTCAATTAATTGCACAGCCCTAGCTTGCAATGAGGAGTATGAAGTTGTGGACACATTATAGTGTATTTGAGTGCAGAAAGTTGAGGTCTTTAGGTGAAGGTTTTCATGTAGTGAGCTCCACAGTTGTGAAACAGACGAGGCAAATTAGATGACACCATGTTTAGTCCGTGCTCTGGAGACTGTCAATAGACTTGGCCAGCTGAAATATACAAAAGCAAGTTTATATGTAGAGCACAATTCATTCACTAGAAGGCAGATGAAAATCAATCCATGAAACAAAAATATTAAAGCATATCATTCATTACATTAAAAGTGAAGAGTGCAAAATAGAATCCTTTCAGTGTCATATGCACCACTAAAAATAACTGTTGTCTGCCTGGGTTTGAAGAACATTGTCCGAGTTGTTGCCGGTCTCACATCTTCATTAAGACTGCTCCAGATTTTAGCTGAAACACTGGTTCTGGGATCAGCAGGAGACCATTCCCGGAGGCTCTCAGAGTTGAGATGGTTTGACTCTCGCATATATGAGATGTAGTGCCAGTTCAGTGACCTGAACACTGGACTACTATGGTCATATTTCCTGGTTCTTGTCAGGACTGGAGCAGCAACGTTCTGGATGTATTGCAACTCTAACAGCTCGTTTAGAGAGGCCAGTGAGCAGGCCGGTACAGTAGTCTCACCCACCGGAGACAAATGCATGGATCACTCTGCTTTAGGGACTATATCTTTGCTTTTGGCAATGATAAAAAAAAAAAAAAAAAAAGCTGCTGATGTTATTGCTTAAGTTCAGGTCTGAATCCATGATTACCCCTCGATTTTTAACTCTCTCTTTGTCTCTGTGGACAATTTTAGTTCAGCCTGAGTTTAACTGGAGAAAGTTGCTTTGCATCCACTGAACTGTTTGATGCAGTAACAGTGAGTCTGCAGGCCCATGTACACCTTCCATCAGTGACATGTAGATCTGTCATCTTCATAGTTATGGCAAGACACAATTACGCTCTTTACTAGCTGACCCAATGGAAACATGTATAGATTGAACAAGAGGAGTCCAAGTATTGACCCTTGAGGAACCCCACAGGTTGGGTCTGGAACTGTGTTATTATGTGACTTGTGAACCATCAGAAGGATTTTGAAACCTATTCTTGGCACCGGACCTCACTGAGCCGCATCCGCTCAAAAATGAATACATGATCTTGCCTCGGTGACTCAAAATTACAGATGCATCTTCTCTTAAATAATTGAGCTATGACCACATTTAACACAAACTGACAAACTTTCCCTTAAAGTTGCAAAAGTCTGTATTATTCCCTTTCTTTTGCAGCCCTTGTGTGGTAGTACAGCGACTGAAAACAAATCCGTCAGACTTTGCCACTCGGGTCTCGTATGAATAATTGATGATATCGATCCGCCGACAGCGCCGTGTGACCGGGCACTTGAAAGGCTCTTAAAGGTTGCATAAGTCCAGCTGCTGTCTGTTCCGATCACATGAATGTGACCCCCCTCACAGTGGCACCACACGTCTGACTTTGGCCCCAGTCTCAAGCGACCTTGAAGTTATGTAAACGTTTGGTGTTTGCGTGCCGAGATGCACGGACACGTCTCCTCCCCGACAAACACTTCCTGTGCTCCAAAAGAACATCGGAGAACAATGCCGTAGTCTAAATAAACAGCTGAAGTGGCGCGGTGCTCTCGAAGTTACTGTGGTGGTGGCTTTTATAGTGAGTGATTCAAGGTTTTAAGGAACAGGTCTAAAAATTCCTTCAAGGTTTTGTATTTGTTGATCAAGGTTGCTCGTGGTCTTTTTTGTCTCCTAGCAACAATGTGACGCCACATCATTCCAATGAGGAGGGAGCCGGATGGTACATGATGTTCTAACCACATTGTCCTGTCTGTGTCTCTCAACAGCTCTCACCTCTCTCCTATATCCATCCTGCCCCGCGACTCTGCGCAGTAAGTACACAGCAAACGACACATGCAGTATGCAAAATAACAGGCCGGCACCACTACTTACTCTATTATTCATATAGTCAGAGGTGGGTGGATGGCCAAAATATTTACTCTCGTGAGTGTAATGTTCAGTATTATGTCCTGAGCAAATATAACCTAGTACTACATTCCTTTAGATTTAATCACTTCCAAACTGGGCTCACACTTGTTCCTTGCCTGTTGAATTTGTTTGGTTTGGGGCTCAGAAGAAATTTAAATAGTTTCATCAGCGGCTCTGATCTAGTTTTTTTCTCTTTTTTTTTTGTCTCCCCGTCCATTTATCAGTTGTTATTAATTTACAACAATTTCCCTCTTTAACTGCTTTTTAAATCCACACCCTGTAACATATCACCCAATAGATCGAATAAATACAGGCATTCATGTTTATCAGAAATATTTTTCTTGTTGATAAATATCTAAACAATGACCAAACAAGCAGGTCTTTCTTTGTGTGAGCGGCTCAGCTCTCCTTAGAGCTCACTGTCACCTCACTGGGACGGGACGTCTCCTGCTCGTCTCCGTGGAGATGTTGACTAAAGGCAGCCAAATATGAGATTGAAGCGTTAGGTTCACATCCAAATCCATCCTTTGATTTTCCCACTGCAAAAAAATGCATTTTCTGTGTAGTGCTTTTGTATTGGCAACAGTAGAATCCACAATGTTACACAGTGTGTCTTTAAGTTTTCATCAGCAAGCCATAATGTTAACAAAACAATAATGAAATATAGTACATTAACATGGCTGGCAAAACCTGTAATCAGAGTAAATGGCTGCTTAGGACACAAGGCACACAACATTTATTTCAAGTAATATTCAAAGTATTGTATTGAAAACTGCAGTACGACGCTCAGCTGCATAAAGTAAATAAAACAATGACATGTCATCTCAAAGGAAGTTTAAGTATTTGTTACCCAAAAAAATCCACCACAAGCACAAAGCTCACTCGACTGGTGTGAGGGCCTCAAATCAGTTTTTCAGAGTCTCCAAATTTAACAATAGAGAAAAATAAATAGTTATACAGAAATGGTGAAAATATTTGCAGAAATTTGCCCTTTAATGCAGCGTTGGGGCTGATTTCCCAGAGCAGAGGTGAGGAGACTAGAATGGGAGCTGTGTTTTGATTAAGAAGCCTAAACCTGGAGAGGTATTTGCATGGCCCGGAGCTGTTTTGAGTTCCAAGGACATGAACCCGGCATCACATGACTGTCACTCCCAGCTGGATCACAGCATGACATGGAAAACTCAGAGTCACCGTGGAAGAAGGAGTTCAAGTCAAACACAGATGTGGGTAAAATAAACTCACTAATCTGAGTGTGAAGGGTAACCAAAACTGTCACTCAGGTTAAAGTAATGCAATACATCATCTCTGGACATGATACAGAAATGAGCATTGGCTTAATTTAAAGACACAAAATCTCTTCCACGCAGAGAAGCTGTGGGGCTGTGGTTGTTGTGAGATTAATGCGATCCGCGGCTGGATGTGTCTTTAGAAATGCCTCCGCTCTGTTGGAAGGCTGAAAATCTCCTAATGAAAGGTTAGGTCGGCTCTTTCCCAGGCCCAGCTGGAAATTAACACAGCAGATCTCGCAAGTCTATTTATGGTGCCTTTGTGGATGGTTATGTAAATGTAACATGGATTAACTATAATAAGTACAGTGCACATGAACTAAAAAGTTTGAGTCTTTAGAGCCTTCCTCTGTTGCTTTCAATACATGAGTTCTTCCAAATGCCTTGTTGTGTTGACTATTTGACTTTGCTCTCAAAATATTACATGATGATATACATGAACAAAGGCTGCATGTGAAGGGCTCTAGAACTTGGAAAAACCTACTAAAAGAAGAAAAGTGAGGCTGATAATCCCCTGTTCATCAGAGCGGCTAAAGATGTCTGAGTGGAGTCAGAGAGGGCTTTACCTTTTATAGGCTCCGCTCTCCTCTTCATGACCTTACGTTTGGGCATAACTACACTCAACATGACTCTAAATGGCTATTGTCACTGGTTAATGGGATTAGATTAAACGAGACGTATTATGTAAAACACTTAGGTACCAAGCAGGATTAACCGAAAGCTAGACACTGCATCCATCTTTTAGCGAAGTGTTGAAAATAACCGTGCACCCAAATAGTTTTTGTGTTTTCAGGCAACAAATGAGGCTTTAAACAGTAGCTTCTTATAACAAACTTTACCTGGAAATGCACTATAGTAAAATGTATGGTTAAAAGGATCAAAATGAATCTGATGAAGGAGGTGCATAGACTTCAAATTAGCCACACTTTTTCTCCCCCGTGGATAAACTGCATTTGGCAAAGCTGTTTTTTTCTTACAGGGCGTCCCAACAGTGGAACACACTGCCTGAAGCTTTTAGAGTCGGCCTCATTCTATTCATTTAAAAATAATGCCAAAAAGTGGTTAGCGGAGACACAAACTTGTGGGCTCATTTTTAAACTGGCTTTTACGTCTGCCTTATAACAACAAAATAAATGTGTGTTTTCAGCTTTATGCATGAATAAACCAAAACGCAACTCCACAACGCCCCCCGTTTGAACTTTAAAGGTGCATTATGTAGCCCTCTTGGATGCAACCAGGGGCATTTGTTTTTAGAAACCCCCCCAAAAAACCAGTTGATCCTGGAGTGTCATGGAGGGATGGAATGGGAAGGTACTATAGGTCAACTACACTGCAAAAGGTATTTAACTAGATCAGTATAAACATCTCAATTTGAGCACAATAATCCAAATTTTAGTTGTTTTGACTCATTAAGAAGTTCTTGTAGCCTGGCTAACACCAGACTAAAATCACAAGTGATATTTAGTCTGGGGACCACCAATTCATTTTCTCGTAGGAGAGGTGTGGTTTACGATCGTCCATACTCGTTTATTGGGCGATACGAAAAAAAAAAAAAAAAAGTCTCATGCGTCTGCACGTAGCCCCAGCCAATCATATCATCGTATGAGATGACGTATGACGTACCCGCTGTAAACTTTTGAGCTAAATTATTTAGAACAAGGTCTAAAGCTTGATCAAAAAATACCATCGCGTCTGCTGCTGTCATGTTGGATCCGTAAATAAACTTTTTTTTAAATTATCCGTAAATAAACTACAAGCTTCCATATATCGAATAGCGCGTCATCGTCTTGCCGTCCCTCCTCGCTCTGTGATTGGTTCCCAAATCCACCGGAGATTTGGCCATGGTCCCCAGGCTGTTGTGCAGTTCGAAATAATTCGAGCGCACACAGCAGCCTGGCGTTAGCCAGGTTAAAGTTCTTGGGCATTTGTCCTAGATTATTTCACTTGTTCTGAGATGTTTCTGACTCGTTTCGATACATTTCGTCCTTATTTCAGGTCATTTTCTTTGCCAATGGGGTAAGACAATTGTTCTTATCTCATTGGCAATATTACTTTCTTATTTCAAGCGAGATTTACCTTAGAACTGGTCTGAAATGTCCTCAAACAAGCAAAGTAAACTTGGTCCGATCAGGAAAAGTGTCTGAATGAGTGAAAACCGCTCAAAACAAGATACATTTCCTCAATTCAAGTCATTTAAGCCAATGCTTGATATTTAGTTTTTGTAGCGTACGCACTGATCACCTTTTTCTCGCATAAAAAGTTCCATTATGCACCTTTTTTGTGCTGGGATTTTGGTAGTGAGAGTGTTCTTATAGGTTTACTGTTTACTGGTTTTAGTTAGAAGATCTGGCAACCTAAAGCAGGGACTCGTTCTAAATTCTGATTGGATCAAACAAAAATGTAAACATAAACGACCCCTCAAAATCGTGCCCGTTTTTGTTTTCCCAGGATCATCCAGGAAACCATCCGAGCCGCCGTGGAGCACCATTTCCTCGAGCTGAAGACCTCCATCGACCAAGACCTGAGCAGCTACTCAAACCAGGGGTGAGGGTTCACATCAACACATCCACAGACCTGCTGGTTCACCTGCTGCCAAACGTGACCCGCAGGACCAAAGGGGTGTCGGGTGACTTTAAGGAAAACATTCCCCCCATTCTGAACATTGTGTATGAGGCAGGCCATACTGTCCGCTGATAACAAGACAACTGTAAATGCTCCAGTCAACAGCTGCCCGAGCCCGGCTTGACCTCCCCAAGACAAAAACAGCCGGCCCTAAGACTTTCCCTTGCGGCACGACCCTTAAGCATCAGCTGAACCGAGAGAGAGAGTGTCGTTTTTATGACGCGTTATGTAATGGATGTGGTGAAGAGCAATGCCATATTTAGCCTTTTTTATTAGATTTCCCGTAATAACTAACAGGGCTGTTGTTTTCCTAGGGTCGGTGCGACGGAGGCATGTGGTCGCCACGGAGACGGAGAGCAACAAACAGAAAAGGAAGATGTTTTGAGAGAGAGCCCGGCCGAGGAAAGTCCGAAAGATGAAGAGGTGGGTGGAGGGCGGCGGAGTCTGCGGAGGTATTTAAGCCGAGAAAATCTATAGAAGTGCGAGCTATGCGTCTGACACAATGGTTAGTGCATCGATTGTCACCATAGAAACGTTAGCTAAAACAATGGTAGCAGCCCACAAGTCAATTATGAACTCAATTTGAGTCAATGCTTCATAAGTGCGCCGTTCACATAGGTCTCCAAATGAGAAGCATCTTAAAGTACATCATTAACTCCTTGCTGACATGTATTTATATTTATTTCAGTCTTAGTCCATTATTATTTAATAAGTAACTTGTTTCTAGATGCCAAAATTTTATGGAAAGTTAATGCAAAACACGGTGAGTTATTCATGCTAGGAAAGGTTGCTTTGTTTTGTGCATCCTGTTGTTGTTGTTGTTGTACTCCCTGTGGCACCATCTCGCTGTGCGCTATTTCATTTAGAAAGGAAAACAAAGGATGGTGCTTTCTAATATACTGCTCAAAGGGGAACACTTTAACAACATATTGTAACTCCAAGTGTTCCCTTTATTTATGTATATAAAATAAAGGGAACATTGTGTTGCTCAAGTGTTCCCTTTGTTTTTTTTTAGCAGTGTATTTACCCTCATTTCATGCTTTAAAGATTTAATCGTTGCAAAATTGTAATAATATTGTTTCTTTTCCCAATTATAGTGACTCAAAACATTGAAGTTATTATCAGTACTTTTTAATACTAGGTTTTGCAATATTTGGTAATACTTTGCTGCCCTCTGCTGGTCCCTTAACTTAGAAAGGATTGGTTAATAATGTATCGTTGAGGTGGCATTGTACACACTTATTATTGTAACTGTGTATCTTTTTACAAAAGGGGGGATCTTTCCAAATATGTTTTTCCTTTTTCTTCAGCAGTTTGTGGCTCATACAGTTTGTGTCACTAATTGAATTGTTCTGCTCGAAGCTGCTCTTTAAGTTTGTATCAAGTGGTGCTTTTCACACGTGCCACATTCATTCTTCGGTGAGAATAGAAAGACCCTGATGCTTTTCAAGACCCTGCAACCCTGCTCTTTTGTGACTTTTTTGTGACTTTTTCCATCACTTTTTTGTCACTTATTTGTTGCTGTTCTATGGCTTTTTTGTTGCGTGTTCCTCACATTTTTGTCACTTTTTCACTGCTTTTTTGTTGCTTTTTCATCCTTGTCTAATTTTTTGACACTCCCCCCCTTAACCCCTTAACTCCCACCTGAACCGAGCACGTTTTTTCCAATTTGGCTTTACCCCAGTCCAAAAGCTTCTGGAAAAAAGGTGCGAAAATAGCAACAGAACTGAGACGAAAACAATGATGAAGATGTGACAAAAAAGTGAGAAAACTTTGACAAAAAAGTGCCAAAATATGACAAGAATGTGACAAAAAATGACAAAAAAAAGCAAAAAAAATTCAAAAATGTGACAAAAAATGACAAAAAAGCAAAAAAAAAATGACGAAAAATGTGACAAAAAATGACAAAAAAAGCAAAGAAATTACAAAAAATGTGTCAAAAAAAGCCAAAAAAAATGGACAAAAAAATGGACAAAAAAAATGATCAAAAAAAGACCAAAAAATGACTAAAAAGTTACAAAAATGAGTTGAATAAAAGCTGGAAAGCTGGAAAAAAATCTGATGACATGAGGAAAAAGATCCATTTAGATGAGTTAGATGAGTTTAGATGAGTCTTAGCTTTCAAATGAGGCGTTACACTGGCCTACAGGATTTGGGTAAAGCTGAACTGGAGAAAATGCGCTCGGTTCAGGCGGGAGTTAAGAGGTTAATTTTGCTTTCAAAACACACAATAAGTGAGGACATGTTTAAGTAGATTATTTTTTATTTCCACCAGCCTAAATTAGATTTGCTATTTTGGCAACAACACATGTTTTATTTTTACCTCCCCGAGCCTTTAATGACATGCCCTTTTGTTATGATTGTCTTGTAGGATTTCGAGGCCGCCCCAGAGGAAAGCTCCCGGATGGACTTGGATCAGAACATCCTAAACACTGCCAGGTGAGTTCCCCTCATGTTTGGGTTCGCCTCAATAACAGGCTCCAGTGGGATTTGGCTTTGACCTGTCCAGACGGTGGAGGTTTAACATGGAGCGAAGTCTAAATGATTTGTATGTTTTCAGGCAGGACAATCACACGTGTAACATCATCGAAGAAACTGACAATGGATGCTGCGTGAGTCTCAAAGAACATACTCGCGATTTAGTTTATACATTGGATAGTTCTTTTTTTTTCATCACCATTTTGCCGCCCTTTTCCCTTTAGGACTTGGATCCATGCCAGTGCGATCAGAACGCCAACACCAGCGAGATGAACCGCAACCACCTGTCGCCATTTCATCCCCGCACAGGCTCCTCCCCTCAGCTGCAACTCTTCCCTGACCACCAATGGGAAGGTACTACCGCGTTTTGTGGACTTTTGGCCATTCAGCTAATATGTTATTTACCTTTGGACAGGGCTGGGTACCGTTAAACGATGCCACTCTGGTATCGGAAAAAATTTAAGTAGCGAAAACAAGAACTGAAAAAAATCTTTAGATCCAGTGACTTAGTTGTTTCTCCCCCATTTCCCCCCCAATGTTTGCCCCATTTTCCCCATTGTTTTCCCAATTTCCCCCCATTTTTCCCCAAATGAGCCCCATTTTTTCCACATATTTGAACCTCATTTTGTATATTGCATTTCTTCCACACATTATTGTTCTGTTTAGGTATCGGAAAAAGTATCTGAAAAAGTATCTGTATCGAAAACCAAGTATCGTTAGAGTACTAGAATTGGAAAAAAATGTAACGGTACCCAGCCCTACTTTTGAATTTTTAAATGCCGTGGTAACTGGTTATTTTGAATGATTTTAGACCCATATATATAGATATATAGATAAGTCATTATGAATTAGGAAAGAAATCAACCAAATGAGTGTGATTGTGTCGTCTAATATACTTTATATTCATCCTGTGGCTAAAAGCAGAGCTGGTCAAAGTATTGCTACTTCTGTTCAAATATCACTCCTATACGAGTAAATGTCGCTCAGCCAAATTATTACTAAGGCAAGACGCTGCAGGTGAATCGGGAAAATAATTAAATTTAGTGATAGTTGAAACTTCTGCTGTAGATCACTGATACTGATGTAGATGTGAAAAAGAAAAAAAATAATGTTTTCTGTCATTTTACGTGTTCATGAAAAAAAGACATTTCATGCATAATATATTTTCAGCAACAAAATCTACATAATGGCTAGAGCCAGGTTTAATGGTATCATTTTGTAGAAATATTAGCTTTTATTTACGTTTATTTAAGTTAAAGTTAAGTGGAAATCTGGAAGCAATACATTTATTTGTTTTCTGCAGTTCAAAGCTAAATAAATCTAGCAGGAATTAGATTTTTAATAAAATTCCTCTGGAATAAATCTTCAAAATATTATAAAGTCCAAGTCTGTAAAGTGTGGAGTCTGTTAGAGCTGCTAAAGTGTAGAGATGTCGCTCGATTTGTGTATATTTCTCCCGTCTTCAGCCGCTGCCGTCTCCCACACAGGAAATGACCATATTTGGATTACAACGTCATCTCAAACTAGAAAACTAGCTAGAAATCTCAACATTGCGTGAAGAATCAATGTTGTCACCTGCAGCGTCTCGCCTTGAGTTAAAATAGAAAAGTATTTAATCAAAGTAGAAAATGCAAATTAACTCCAATAAATTTTGCGAATAATGACTTAAAAAATTGCGCCCGAGTTCAACCACCTTCTTTCTGCACAGCGCCATCTATTGATCTGGAGTATATGGGAAAAAATACGCAGTCCATTTGTTTTGTTTTTTACATTGGAGCCTTTTTAGAAATAGCTTCTTTTTTTTTTTAAGTTGGCTCTTTGATAATATTATGTCCGTACATAGTAGTTTCCTTTTGCCCCGTAGAATCAATCGATAGCTTATTCATTGACAGCAACGACAGACCGTGAGGAAGTCATGAACGATCGATCTCACCGCTCGTCTTTGTCCATCCTCTTCCTCCATCCTCCCGTGTCTGTCGCTCTCTTCCCCCCCCCCCCCTTTTTTGTTGTTGTTTTTGTTTTCTCCGCCGTTGCATAGCGTCGCCCCCCTCTCATCACGCCCACCTCCCTCACATAGACTTCTCATGTATGCACCTGCAGAAGGAAGGCCAGGGTAAGTGCCATGTCTGACAGTGATCGCCACACTACTGCCTCCTTTAACCAAATCACGAGAAGCACTAACTTGGACAACTAACCTATGAATACAAAAAAAGACAAATTCCAAACCTTTGTGCCCCGGGCTGAAATAGTTATCCGAGAAGGTGTCCTCTTTTTTGAACTATTTTCGTAAGCCATGACCTGAATAGCTTGAAACTAAAGTACCAGTGCATGTGACCTAACATGGAGAACTTTTCTGATGGGCATTTCTGGTGTAAAGCTCCTGGACCTCATTATCTCCATCTCTGTTCATTTTATTGTGAAATTACCATCCCAATAAGTGATGCAGCATTAATCAGAAGAAGCCACACTATTGATACAGACGGCATCTCGTCATAGAAGGGGCGTGGCTTCGCCGAGGGGGAAAATGGAATCTTTTGGGAAACACAATTTTCACTCTTTTTTGCCGTTTTCTGGTGGAATATGAACTTATTTATCACATAAAAATAAAGTCAAGTGTAAATCAGGCCCATATGGATATTTACTCACAGCAGATTGTTCTTTAGAAGTGAAAAAACGGCAGTTGTAGCAAGCGCTAGCTAACCGTTAGCATTAGCCCGATGCTAACATGTAGCATCGGCATGTAAGCATTCTCCGTTATTCATGTATTTATGGGCTGTTGAACCACTTTGCTCCTCCCCATGTCTTTGTATCATTATTTAGTAGAAACTATATTCATAATTCAGCATTTGTTAAAGGAGTTTTTGAATATTTAGAGAAAATTTACATTTTTTCAAAATTGTTTTCCCCCTTAACTGTTTTCAAAAATGACCATATATGGCCGATTCCAGAGACGACGTCTGTATCTATATTTCAAAATCACCAAGCTCTCTCTTCATTGAGTCTCAACCCATTCGGAAAGTTGTACATTGTCCAATTTGTGCACTTAAGGTGACACTGCAGGTGAAAACATTGATTTTTTCTTTTCCAACGCAGTGGCCAGTGTTAATTTTTAGTTAGTTCTGTCCCTCCCTAACCCTCATTTGAAAGCTAAGACCTACAAAACTGAGTTAAGATTTTTGCATTGTTGCCGGGGCGAATCTGGAGGGATGGCAGCTGCCGCCCCATTATTGCTCTTGGGTGCTCACGGAGGCTCACTCTCACTTAGGACTTTTTTGGCTGGACAAAGAATTATAGCAACTTTATCTAAGTAAGGAGCCGGGTGCCAACTCCTGTGGCTCCCAAGATGAGGATTTATTTTTTACAAAAGTTTAAATTTGACCTGGATTAGAAACCCCCTACTTAATTATAGACCATGGTTTCCCAAACTTTTTTTGGCTGGGATCCCAAAATTGACACAAAAACAACTCGGGGACCCCCCATTGTATAAAGTTATTGCCTCTTACGCTACTTTAGGATGATGAAAAACATGTTATAATCAAGTGAATATGTATCTGAATGGATTTCACTAATTATAGGCTGGTTTATTTTTCAGTATGTCATTGTCAGCTTTGCCAGAGTTATTGAGCTTTGAATCTAAAACCTAAAAACATTCTTCAGCAAACGTTTCAAATTGATACTGTATCTCTACATTGAATCTTTTCCCTATTCACCTGCAGTGTCTTAAAGAATCAAAAATGAGCTGAAGGGTTTGTGAGAGCTAGAAACGAGTATAAATTCAGCTTCCCCCTCACTGTCGGGTTCAGGAGCTTTAAAACCTGTTGCGGTTCCCTCCTCTCTGTCCCACCTCCAGGCTGTTTTCTTGCCTCTCTGCTGACGGACGCACAAACTTTCTGAAGGCGAACGCGACTCTGCATTTTAATCTGACCTTTTGTCGCCCCGTCCTGTGCCCAGACCCCGTCCCGGCGTACAAGTCGTGGCAGGAGGAGAGCGAGAGCGGCGAGGCGCAGCTGTCCCCCCTGGCTGGCCGCATGGTGCCGCTGCCCCCGCTGCTGCTGCCGCCCGTGGAGCAGAGCGAGTGGGAGGCGGAGGAAGAGGGCGGAGGAGGAGGAGGAGGAGGAGGAGGAGGAGGAGGAGTAGAGGGCGAGGGCGAGGGGGAGGGGGAGAGAGACACGTGCCCAGAGCTGTCTCCATCCTCCTCGGCCCGCGCACACCCACACCTGCTGGCCAGGCGCTTCCTCGACTTCGGAGCACACAGCGCCCAGAGGTTTCTCCAGCAGGAGCCCGAGAGCACCTCGCCCACCAAAGCACACAGGTCAGAGGGGTCAGCGGATCGATGACAGAGACACTTTTTAGTCAAAGCGGTGATGGTAATAGTATTATTTTTATAGACAGAGACACTTGTGATAGAGATTTAGAGGGTTTTACCCACACCATAGAAATAATGATGTGACATGAGACCGAGCGACTCTTTAAGGCGAACGGGTCGTACTGGATCTCAATCGTGGAAAGAGGCGGAGTCAATTTTACCCAGAACTCAGCTTTTTGCATTACAGTCAAAGATAAGTGCACTAAAAATGAGTTGTCAGACAGTTTCAGCCTCTTTTTATTAGTTGTTAGTTTGAGCGGCTCTTTGAAATGAACAGATCTCAAAGACTTGGCTCCCAAGAAAGAGCCCATGACTAATCAGAAGCACTTACAAGCAAAACAACAAAAAGTGCTGTACTTGTTACCGCTGTGATATGTTGAAGTGTCTTTACTTGAATAAACCAGTGGTAGCAAAAACTAAAGATAAGATAGATTCTTGAGACTAGTACTTTAGTACAATTACAACAACTAACAATACTTGGGTTTCGACACCGATACCTGAACGACATTTTCAGGGAAAATTGAAAAGTAGAATAAATTTGGGAAAAATGGGGGAAATATTAGTAATAAAAGATTAGCTTGGGGCAAAAATAGATAAGAAATTGGGTGGAAAAATCTTATTTATCTTATTTGAGCCGAAGCGACAACCAAGTAACTTCTTTAATTCCGTCCGTGGATCAACATCATCACAACTTTGATCTAAAGACTTTCAGTACCTGTACCCAGACCTTCTTTGTCCCTAGTTTTGAGTGTTGTACGTGTAATCCTCAGCCGCCCCCGTCGAGCATCATTCGGCTCCAAAGAGGCCATGAGAGGAGGGGACGCTGTCACACACCAACTCACCAAGAAGCTCCAGCACCTCAAGAAGAAAATCAAACAGTTTGAGGAGCAGTTCGAAAAGGAGCGCAATTATAAGGTACAGCACACTCTTCCACACAGGGGAGGACACAGAAGTGGCCGAGCGCGCTGGCACTTTTCCTGTAGGACGTAACGACGGGGCCATCCTCTCGTCCTCCTGACCCTTTACCGATGTCTTCTGTTTCGCCCCGCAGCCCTCTCACGGGGATAAAGCGGCCAACCCCAAAGTCCTCAAGTGGATGACAGACCTGACCAAACTCCGGCGGCAGATCAAAGGTACGCGGGCGGCGCGCTGGTGCTCCTGAACCTGTTTGACCATAGTTTGGCGTAGTGTGCATGTGCTGGTCTTTACTCCGCGCAACACATCACACAACCCTCACGTGTCGCCGCCGCGTCCTTGTCCACATCCATCAACGTCCGGGCCACTTCAGTGACGGGAAACTGCTCTGACAATTCAAACTAGGATTCAAAGTGAAAAAGGTAGTGAGGAATTCATTACTGGGATCGAGAATTGTAAATTGCAAAAATAAAGGTAGAAATGGGGGGACATAAATGGGTCAAAAAAGAAAGAAAGTGGGAAAAACTTGTAAAAATCTTTTATTTGAGCCCTACAGTTGATCCAATAAAAGTAATAGTTGCTCAGTGAAATTGCCCCTGAAGAGAAAGTACTGAAGTGGGTATTACTGTAGAAAATACTTAAAGGAGCATAATGTAACTTTTTATGTGGAAAAAAAGTTGATGTTTGTCAGTATTTGAGCTTGTAGTGACGCAGTGGCTGAGTGGTCAGCGCGGCGCCTTTACTTTCCAACACAGTGGTCTCTACAACGCTCCAGGATCAATTGTTTTGTAGGTTTTCTGGTGAGAGTCAGCAGTGAATACCTTACAAACAATTGATCCCTGAGCTTCCTACAGACCACGAAAAAGTAAGTAAAAGCACCATGCTGACCACTCGTACAGCCACTGCGTCACTTCAAGCTCAAATACAGACTAATGTCAACCTTTTTTTGCATAAAAAGTGACATAATGCACCTTTTAGATCTTCAAAGTAGTAAGTAAAAGCCAGTTTAGGAAGAATAACTTCATAACTCCATAACTGCATCTTCAAAAAACACAAAAATGTCGGACAAATTCCCCTCTTGTACGGCAGTGGTAAATGACAGAACGCCAACACAGCGCCGCCTACTGTTTTGGAGGGTACATTATTAGGCTTTTAAAAGAAACAAAACACATTTACTTTGGAGCCTTTATAGAAATGTAGTGGGATAGAAAGTATTATGTTTATCTTTCAAATGTAGTGGAGCAACAGAGATACTACTTGAGTAAACGACATATCTTTATAAAATGACCAAAGTGCAGTGCTCTCCCCTCACTGAATCCCGCCCCTCTGTCGACACCTCAGAGGCCCCGTCCCCCCGAAACAAACCACATTTCTGTTTCAACTCAAACTATCCGAAGGAAAAACAACAATAACACTGTGCTCCCTCCTCCTCCATCCTGCCCTCGGCGAACGATTGACCCCGCCCGCCTCCAGGACGCCAGCACCACCTTTCCCCCAGATGCTCGTTGCGGCACCAGGCTTTGCTGCACTCACACAGACGTCAGCACGCTCCTGACCCCCCCTCGTCCCCCTGTTCCCCTCACACACTCACCCCGGCCCCGCCCCACCCCCCAGGCCCCGCCCCCAGAGCGTACAGCCTCAGTAAGTACCACCCCTCTGCTGTCTGCACCACACCTGCCGTCTTGCTTCTTCTGCGTGGCTGGCAGTCTGTACGAGCTGCATGCGGCTGTCTCGGGCCGGAGGCATGGGCGTGATTGTTTTATTCCAACAGAGTTCAGCCTAGTGAGAACTACGGAGGCCCCGAGGGGACATTCGAGGGGGAAAAGAGGAGACTAGATCATTATTTGGACATGATCAGACTCACAAACCACATTCATTGTTACGGCTGAAAGTCCTTTATACTGATCAACATCAAGCACATGTTTTTGAATAATGTCTCCACTTTAAGATGCAAGAAAAAGCTAATGTGCTCCTCTCTGCTTCATCGCAATTAACAGAAAGGAAAAGGAAACTAAAACTTTCCGCACACGAGGAAGCAGCTGTTCAAGCGAGTGCCGTTATTGCACTGTAGACACGCGTTTGTCTCGGTTCATCAGAACATCTGACATAAAGTTAAGCAACATGAATTTTAATATTAACACAAAACCTAAAAAGAAGCCTAGACTAGATTGTGGCCTAATAATAATAATAATAATAATAATAAATAGTAATAATAATAATAATATTTTTAGTTTTTAATTAATTTAATATATTAATTATGTATGAAGATGGACAACCCCTGTACGACTGAGAGCTTACACAGACAATAATAATAATAATAAAAGATTTTATAATAATTATAGTAACCTTACCTTGTATTATTCAATGTATTTTTTTTAAAATGTCAGAGTCTTGAAGCCTTTTTAATTTAAAAAACAGTTAATGTTTAATATCAATCGTCGTTTCCTTTCGTCAGGACGATAATCGTGAACAATTGTAAAATCGTAATGTTTTCTCTCACAATTATCGTGACTCAAAAATGTCAAATCGCGAAACACCTAGACACCAATATATCATGAAATAATGTGACCTGAAAGTTGTACAAACATCCTGATGTGGCTTTATTTGCGCCTCAGTCGAGGCAGGAGACAGAGCAGCAGCAGCGTCGCCTCCTAAAGTAAAGTCAAACCCAGGACTGTCGGTCGAACACATCTCTATTAGGGAACTTTCTTGAACTCAATCCATGGCCTTGTCCAGGACTGTGCTGGTGTTTTCCCGCCATCCACAACTTTGACTGAAATCTTGAACTTTTCACTGGATAAAGGATCTCAGGATTCCAAGATTTTTCCTCTCTCCTCCTGTTTTCTCCTCCCTCGAATGTCCACTAGGGGGCTCCGTAATCATGGAATTTCAAATGCGATGGGATGAGTTATTTTTCTTCATTGAAGAGCAAAACTGACTTCCTTTGGCAGATATTTTTGGATTACCTTCTGACATGAAGGGAAAATATATGTACTTCAAGAATATTTACTACTTAAAACAAAGAGTTTTTCAGTTTTTCAAGAAAGAAAGACTTAAAAAAAATAATTAATTGAACTTAATTTTCTCACTGAACAGCAGATAGGTGAGTTAGACAAATCAGAGTCCTGCGAAAAATCGAACAATTTTAAAATCTGTGCTCCTCTCCGTTTTCTCTTCTCTTCCCGCTCCTCCCCCCTTGTGCTTGGCGCTCGTGTGCGTCCTCCAGAAGCCAAACAACGCGCCGAGAGCGAGCTGGGCCCTCAGACCCGCCCGCGCAGCAACACACTCCCCAAGAGCTTCGGCTCCACCCTGGACCAACCCCCCCACCCTGCGCCCACCACCTCCACCACCAGCAGCAGCATCGCCGGCGCCGAAGAGGAGGAGCGTCCCACCAGAGAGGAGACCGCCGAGCTCATCCAGAAGAGGGTCAGGGGCAAGAGGCAGGACGACTGCTGGCCCGACGATATCAAGGTCTGTCCAACATGGCAACACGACTATTCAGAAACTTCCTCCTATTTATATCAGAATAAATAAATGAGTAATGAATAGATAAAGCATATGGTTGACTTAACGGGCTGACAATATTAAACTCATACGACCTGAAGTAAACGAAAATGTGAAGTGTGAAACAGGCTGAAGAATCAATTGAACATGTTTTTGTTTCCAGAAAATGACAAAGGAGCAGCTGTCGAGTGAGAAAACCGTCCTGCAGAAGAACCTGCTGCACTATGAAGGAATCCACGGCCGACCTGTGAGCACGAACAAACTTTGACTCAGGAAATGGCTGAACTCCATTAGTTATTAAGAATCTGAGTGATGTTTTTGTGTGCAGGTGACCAGAGAGGAGCGTTTGGTAATGAAGCCCCTGTACGACCGCTACAGACTGGTCAAACAGATGCTCACCCGAGTCAGCATCACACCCATCACAGTATGTTCCAAAAAGAAGCCCTATTGTGACGGGATTAGTTTTAACCTACGGACCACATGCAGTTTGTAATAATCACGGAGAATGTCTGTGATGTTAACCCCGAGCGAATTCCCCGGCAAATGACCTACGTGCTGTGTTTTGCTGAACTCTGAGGTCCTGTGATAATACTAATCCAATGCAAACAGGCATCTCTGTTCCGGCGAAGAATGGAGGCGGCATTAGAATGTTTGTCCTAGTGGTTTTGCTGGGGATCCGTCATGTTTACAGACAGGGTTGTAAAAAACCTGTCATGAGCTATTTTTATTCATCATTAATCACTCGTTACAGTCATGAAAAGTTGTAGTCTCGCCAACCAGACTCTTCTTTACAGAAGTGGGTCTGGCAACACTCCATTGCGCGCTTTCAAAGGAAGTGACGCAGCGATATGGAGCCTACCGACCAATCAGAACAGCTCCCTGAACGGGCGTCACGTTGTTGCGCCTTTGTTTTGTAGTGTTTCAACACAAGCAACCACTTCACGTAATGCTCCGGTATACTTGTATTCTTAAGTTTTTCTGACATGAACGACAGAAGTCATTTACTGAACTCCGCCATTGTCGCTGTTTCTGTCGTCACCTCTGTTATGTTCTCATTGGCTGCTATGCGCTTCGGTTGTCCCACATTAGTCCCGCCTCAAGCAGTAGCTTTTCTACGATAGGGTCGCTAGACTAGTCTCCTGTTTATTAATTAATAAACATCGGAGATTAGTCTGGATGCCAGGCTAGAAAGGTTGTGCGCAAAAGTCTCAAAGGACGACGACTTAATCAGAGAGTCACCTGCTCATCATTATTAAGGCTCAGATTTCACTATTACAAATGCAAATTGGAGCTTGTTATTGGCATTTCCTCAATTTTAACTTAATGTTTAGGAAACAGAGTGTGCATCATAAAAAAGCAAAAACAGCAATCACGTTGGCCTTGGTGGCTGTAAAAGGCTGTTGAAAAAGCGAAGTGCAAAGCAAAGTGCAACCACGCAGCGTTCCACATGTAGAAGAGAGCCCAGAGTGAGAGAGTCAATATCACAACTACTTTTAACCAACAACAGTTAAACAAATTTTACGGACAATTGTTCAATGTAAAATCCTAAAAAAGGCGTCACAACTTCAGTCACGTGAAAGTCGATTTTACACATTTTCTCAGAAAGCTTCTTATCCAGGAGATGTTTGTAAATTTGCAACTTCGGTCCTGTTTATGAATGACGAAATGTAAGCTAATGTTAAGAAACGACCCTAAACAAACCTTGCTCCGCCTCCCACAGGTGTCGCCCTCGAGCAAGAGGCGGAGCCAGACCCTGCAGCCAATCATCGAGGGCGAGACGGCCCACTTCTGGGAGGAGATCCGAGAGGAGGAGGAGGAGGAGCAGCCGCCACAACAGCAGCGAGGGGGCGGGGCGGTGGAGGACGAGCGAGGGCGCAACGAGGAGGAGGAGGAGAGAGAGGAGGACGACGAGGACGACGAGGAAGAGGAGGCGGAGAGCAGCGGAGGGGAGACGCCCAGCCCCGACGTCATCATGCTCACCCACCCCATCACCCAGAGCCAGAGCAGGGGGCCCATCAGGAGCAAGCTGGAGGAGGGCTCCGGGAAGCTGGCCATGGATCTGCGGCTGTCCAGCTCCAACGCCTCGTCCATGTGAGCGCACGCTTCGCCTTTTAGTCAACAGTCACCTCCGGGGCAGGGCTTCTTACATGAAGAATATGATTAAATATGAACATTTTCAGTGTCACTGTAATGTAAGTGACACATTAAATAAGGTGAAAAAAGCAGCATTTTTACAATAAAGATAAGTCTTGTCCGAGCCAGAGGAGCATGTGTTTGTGGTTTCCAGCATGAGCAGATAAACAGAGTGGAGTTTGAAGAAGAAATCAATGGAGAAGCACTTTAATGATTAGAAAGATGCACGAATAAACAAGTAATACAGCTTTAGGGACAGTTACACATTAGAAAGATTATTTGCAGTCATCGATCTGTGGGACAAAGGGGTAAAACTGTTCATAAACATCCCAAGACTTTCAGCGTTGTGGAGGCTCTGCTTTTGAGACGAGGTGCGGAACAGGAGTGTGAGCGAGTGAGGCAGCGAGGTGGAGAGAAAGTCCAGACTGCAGTGCAAAGATGGGTTAAGTCACACAAATAAACTCTCTCTCAGCTGAGAGATTAAACATGTGTTTTGTTAATACTCAGGCATAAACAGAGTCAAACTGACGAACTGCTGAACTAATGAATGACATGAGAAGTGTCCACACGGTGCTTTTACTAGATCCTGCTGGACCGGAGACCGGAAATGACTGTGGGTTTAGGAGCTACCCTTAGCAATAAAAGTAATAAGTTACTAAAAGTACAACAAATGCAATTCTAATATTGCAGTTCAGACACAAGGAAGTCAGCTGTCAATGTCCGGTATATTTCACAGAAATACAAACATGAATACTTCATCAAGGTCTGACACAATAATTACTTTATTGTTCAATAAATGAATGATAAAACGATGTACTTTCGATAAATACTGGTCCCAAAAATATCTAAAGTTGCATTATATAAATGTTTGGTACAATTGTTTTAGGGAAATACAATCAAAGTAAATAGTGTTCCACTGTGGTGAAAGGTTGTGGTCCTTTCTGGTTTAGTTCCACTTTTAGCAGAATGACCAGTGAAGTTCTGGTCTCAGGAAACTCTTCGTAGCTAATGCTCTTTGTGACGTGTGGTTGATTCAGGCCGGAGCTGCTGGAACAGCTGTGGAAAACCCGAGCAGAGAAGAAGCAGCTGAGGAAGACCATCCGCCAGTTTGAGGAGGAGTTTTATCAACACAACGGCCGGTTGGTCTCATACAATTTATAAAATTTAAACATTTATAAAAAACGCTATTTGTGGAAAAATGTATGCAATTACGTATTTTGCCTTGTTTTTTTAGAATGTTTATATATTGTACGTTACTGTTCTTTTAACAATACATCAAAACAGTATTCACTCATTAATCTGTTCCTTGTATTACTTGTACCATTTGAAACGTGAACCTCTCAGCTCGCACAAAGGTCACGTGTGTGTTAGATTTCAAAATTGAACGTAGAAATTGATTTGAAGTGGTTGTTGTTGCAGAAACGTGCAGAAGGAGGACCGCCTGCCCATGCTGGAGGAGTACAGGGAGTACAAGAGGATCAAGGCCAAACTGCGCCTGCTGGAGGTCCTGATCAGCAAACAGGACTCCTCCAAATCCATCTGAACCCCCCCAGCCTCGCCGCGTGTCCACAGGACCTACACCCTTTTTATCTTCAAAGTTAATATATAGAACGTGAAATGCACTTGCGAATCGGGATACTTAGCTCTAAATCCTATCAATCCCCAGGACTCTCCGTAATGGGAAAGCTTTGTCTAGTATAGGGAGGGCGAGCGTATGCCAAAACCTGCCATGTAGCCTTTATTATTATGATTATTATTATTATTATTATTATTATTATTATTACTACCATAAGCTAAACGCTGACTTCTATCAAGACCGAGCAAGCAGTGATTTCTTTGCCAAAATTTGTAGTCCCAAAGATGATCTCTGCCCGTTTTTTGGAACACACGGCATAATCTCCAACTTGGAAATGGCGAATATCTTTTCATCGTGACTTGAAAACTGCGGACTCATGTAAGAAGGACGAGTAAGAAACTCTTCGGGATTTTTGTTTTTGCTGAGGATTCTTGTCGGACAGCGAAAAAGACTGGATTTTCCTATGACTGTGCTTCACCCGTTCACTGTTTTTTGGAGCTAAAATATTTGGACTCATTTTTGTGGCTTCACTCTGAACTTACAATTATTATATAATGACACTGCTTTTTTTTTGGTTTTTCCAATTTAAAAAAAAACTCAATGTTTTCGCGAAATAGTTGTTTGTGGCAAAAATTGTGCTAGAACAGGTTTTTTTGTTTGTTTTGACCAAGCAGCAATGGAGAATCCTCGACCACAGCGTGTTTCTTTGATTTCTCGTTTTTTGCATATCCTCAAATCAGCTTTTAAGGCGCTGCTTGTTCAACGTAGCCTGAGTTTGCTAATGAAACGGACAAAGAGAATTTGTACAGTAAGTAAGTTTGATAAGAGATTTTTGAAAGTGTCCTGCTGGCGGGGTAAGCTTCGATCCATCCGTATATATATATAGTATATTCCCACGCTCGTTTTTGTGCCACATCGGGCCGAGACAAGCTCAGTTTTTGAGAATCCAAGCCATTGACTGCCCTCTCGCACGACGAGCCTGCGCTTATTCATAGTTTTCAGCGACATTGCTTGAAGAGAAGTAACCACGGTGACCGCTGTGATGTAGGATAGTTACAACAATACACAGTCACAGAGATTTATAATAAGGTCTTGATTGGGGGGGGGTGGAAGTGGGAGAGAGGCCTTTCATATTCGACTTTTAAGGCGAGGCACGGCAGGTGAAAATATCGACTTTTATTCAGTGGTCGTATTTGTTTAAAAAAAAATCCTGTTTTGGTGTCCACGTGTTGCACGAAAGGCGACCGAGATGACGCTGTAATCCAAAAGTTTCCTTTCTGGGAGACGGCAGTGGCGTCTTGAAAGACACAACAAAACAAGATATCCCAAAAATATATATAATATAATATTTTATATGAAAACACAATGACAGAAACCTTTCAGTTAAAATCATTTTCAAATGGACACCTCGACTACAACTGACTCTGTGCATAAGTTCAAACCATAACAACGCCGCCCAAGGAGTGACTTCCTGTTTCGATAGATACAGACGGCATCTCTGGAATCGCCCATATATGGTCATGTTTGAAAACAGCTAAAGGGAAAAACAATATTGAAAAAAATCTAAATTTTCTCTAATTATTCAAAAACTACTTTAACAAACACTGAATTATGAATATAGTTTCTACTAAATAATGATACAAAGACATGGGGAGAAGCGAAGTGCTTCAACAGCCCATAAATATATAAATAAGGGAGAATGCTAACTTGATGCTACATGTTAGCATCGGGCTAATGCTAACGGTTAACTGGCGCTTGCTAGAACTGCCGTTTTTTCACTTCTACTGAACAATCTGCTGTGAGAAAATATCCATATGGACCCGATTTACACTTGAGTTTATTTGTATGTGATAAATAAGTTCATATTCCACCAGAAAATGTCTAAAAAGAGTAAAAAATTGTGTTTCCCAAAAGATTCTATTTTCCCCCTCGGCGAAGCCACGCCCCCTTCTATAGATACAGACGGCATCTCTGGAATCGCCCATACATGGTCGTGTTTGAAAACAGTTAAGGGGAAAACAATTTGGAGAAAAATTTAAACTTTCTCTAATTATTCCAAAACTACTTAAACAAATGTTGAATTATTGATATAGTTTTCCACCTATTTTATTTTGGCGCGCTGGATCGAAACAGGAAGTCACTTCTTGGGCGGCGTTGTTGTGATTTGAAATTGCACAGAGTAAATTAAGTTTGTGCCCCGCTCACCTGCAGCATCTCGTCGTAAAACAAGTTATTCCACATAAAAGCTTCACGTCATTATTACTGAGCACTAAAACAATTGTGTGCAGGAGAAGGGCTTTTTGTATATATATATATATAAGAAAAAAGAAATTAAACAAATCTGTACAATTGTTTCATTCCTTTCTTTTAGTAAACGCAGCTTCACGTATGTCGCTTGAAAACTGTGAATCGACCTGGGTAAAACGTGACTTTATTCACAAATTCACTTTCGGCTCTCGCATGTACTTGGGTTAAACTCATTCGATCCCCCTTTGTCACTTCCAAACTGTTTTTTTTTTCTTTTTAATCTAAATTACACTAAACTGTCAGCAGTGAATGAAACGGTTTTAAACAGAATATCGTCGCCACTGTTCTCGGTCAGTGAGTGCTCCCAGTCGTTGAAAAAAAAAAAAAAACGTTATTTGCACAGCATTCCCCACAGAATGCAGCCCGAGTGTTTTCTCGTTTTTGTTGTATTTCCCCAAAAAAACACAAAAAAAACAAGCACTACTTAACTTCTATTCTAAATATTTACTGTAAATAAATCCACCCGAAGGAATGAATGTCGTAAATGTTTAAATCATTTCAAGCGTTGTTTTTTTTTGGTTCCCATGTGCTTCCCGAGAATGTGTTTTTTGTTGTTTTTTTTAATCACAACTCTCCTATTTACTCTGACTGTGTGTTCCCCGTTGTTGGCGTGAGATGATTTTATTTTGTAGGACGACGCCGACTCACCGGTCGCAGTCGGCCTTGGCACTGTGTGGCTAATCCACGTGTTTGTTTCTGATTTTGTCGAAGTCGCTCTGTACAAAAAAGAAAATAAGCTAATGTAGAAGCAGTCCTGTCGTCCGCTTGCATGGCCGCGTTATAATCCACACCCATGTATTGTTTCAATCTTTTGTGCCATGAAAATCAGCAATAACCACATTTGTTTTGTTTCGCGTGTAACGATAGACCATGTTGTACAATTACTACCTTTTCTGCTCAGTCGCACAGGAGTTTTCCACTGGGGGAAAGGAGTTCGAGTGGTCGTCTTGACTGGGGTGTTTGTGACGTTTGAAATGACCGCTCGAAAACCTTTCCCGCGATACTTTTCATATATTTTACAGTTGTTACGACACGAGCGCACTGTTCAATGTGGTGAAGTCAAAGCACGTATCATTTATTAGAGGGATCGAACACACATTCCTCTTGTAAGGGTTACGCCGTTAAAAGAATCCGGGATTGGGCGTCTATTCTAAATACCGGATACAGAACTGACCTGTTTGGGATCACACTGTTTCCAACATACAGCTGTGTTCAAGTTAACCGAAGCATATTTTCAATCACTGTGCAAAACTCTGCGTTTAGCAGCAGCAGCATGCTAATGCTAATGCTAATGCTAATGCTAGTGCTAATGCTAGTGTCAATTAATATAAGTGATGATGTCATCGCTCTACTTCCGGGTCCAACGGTGCTTTAGCCTGTTCACTATAATGGGATTTAGCTGATTTGAACCTGCTGTAGAGCCGACTACAAGGCTCTTTATAAACATCTGATCACAAAGAAATATTACATTTACTCTCGATTTTCTTTTCTGGCATTAGTTATCCAATATTTTTTTTTGTACACAATGAAGGCAGATTTTCAATATAAGAATATGTTTTAATATTTTGCCGGGCGAAATTGTGACACATTTTTCAGAGGTGAAAGGTTTTTGGCCTTTTATCTGTTATTTCAGCAGAAGATTCAGACAAAGTAGTAGTTTTTGCTGTTTATCTATGAAGCTCATGAGTTTGGGCCTGGAAGTAGCTTGGTTATTGTGTGTGATGGCACACTGTATCTCGTATGGGACGCGTTAACATGACACCGCAAAACATTGGTTTGATATTAGTCACATGAAAGGACTTTCAAGACTTTCAATCAAAAGATGAATATGGTTTGTAGACCCAGCCCCTCACAAATAATAATCAAGCCGACTGATCTGTTTGGACATTTCTTTCCATGAGAAATGATGAATAATTCCACCATCAGTGGTTCATTTGTGCTGCTGGAGAAGATGATTCATTTTGTGTCGGTTTCAGTTTCATGTGATTCGACTCAATAAAAAAACAAAAAACACAGTAAATAAAGAATCCGGTCAAAACACTTGCAGTCTTACAGGGCACATGACGGGTTTCTACTCAGTACTTGCTGTAGTTTGATGGGATAATTTCGTCTTAATCACTGCTTTTACACTGGTTTTGAGGCAATGTTATGAAGTAATGTTAGATTTTTGTTCTAAGATGTGAGTGAAAAAGGGAAAATGAATTACCCGTTTCACAGATAGAACTGGGACCCGCTCATGGCCCTTATGTAACAGTACGGTTGTTACGCTGTTTTTATGTCACATCCTGTGTCCTTTTCAAACAAGACCGGGGAATAATAAGGGTTAAAGGCACATTTTTTGTTGCATAACCTTTAGAATAATGGTGTTAACTGTGTTTTAGTGACGAGTCCAACCGGTCACACACACTTGAATCCATCTTAATATCAATGCGACATGAACGCAAACCTATCGCCACCACTTTGTCGCCGTGCTCGTTCCACAACGGTAAAATCCTAAATCTGGACTGATCTTCCCATGTTATTCATTACACACCATAGTAACCATTGTCAAAGATGTCCCGCAACTCCTGTAAGTGTATATTATACAGTCCGATTGGAATATTAGGCTACAGAACTTGTCAAATGCTGCATCTTTATCAATATCACTCACTGTGTGACGTCCACCAGGCCTGTAAAAATAGAGCCCGCCATCTTTGACAATGTTGCCGTTTCTTCCTATGTGGTAATGTGTGTTCATATGTGGATCTCAATGATTTATTTTCTTTCTTTGTGAATGCTGTTTTCAGTTTCAATTTCAAAAGGATAATTAAAAAAAAAACAATTTACATACAGTAATAAAAGATTTAACCTATGCTGTTGTTGAGTTGATTGTTTGCTGAATAAAGGAGGAGCTGCCTCTAGATTTTATTTTGAAACTGTAGCTCCACCTTTTATTATGACATTCTCGTCACGTGTGTGTGTTGGGGGGAACGTATTATAAAAGTAATGAGTTAAAAAAGGATGTCATTATTAAGTAAGAGAGATACAATTGCTTTGAAATGGTTTGTATTTATGTACAAAAAAAAAAAATGTAAACCCCTCCCCAAATAAAATGCAGCACCAAATCAAGTGGACACTGGTGTAAGAGCTGCAGCTGCTTGTAGTTAATGTCCTCAAAACAAAAACGAGAAGGAGTGAACTAAAATATAAACTGAAAATATCCCCAAAGTAGTTAATGTAACTCAGCACATTTTTAAAACTATAACTACAAATATACAATATATGTTACAATTTCAAAGTGTCTCGCCCAACACTGACTGCAACACCCGGGGGCCCATCCCTACATTAGGAATAATTACCATCCAGTCAGGTTGGCCACCTGCTATAGACCTGGGCAAAATACGGGATGATTTAACAGATGATTTAATCCGGACCACGATTTGTAGGGCATAAATTCATAAGTGAGTCTCTGGCCCATTCCTGTGAAGAGTTATGATTTTTTTTAGACATTACCAGAATACTCACTCCAGCCACCAGGGGGCAGCTTAAATAAAAATAAAAATAAAATAAAATAATTCCACAGGTGTCCAGCAGAGGCACTGACATAATGAAAGATCAGGATAGAAACAACACATTGTTGTCAAGTGGGAAATGGACAGTCTGCCCCGGGCAGCTGTGACTACAATGGTAGCTTACTACCACGGAGTATGGAGTGAATGAATAATGACGACAATGAATCAGAAACTTGTGACACGGGCTTGTGCAATAAGTGTGAGCCGTTTTAATGAGCCTACAGTCCTGCCAGGCTCATTATTATTCATTTAATGAAAAGAAGTTTCCTCAATAGTATTTTCCCAATCAAAACAGTTCTTTATTTTGGAGATTTTGTTTATGGACTCTGGCGATACACTCATATATATTTTGGACCCAGGGCAATGTACTTGGAGACCCTGCTATAGTGCATCACTTCTCAGAGGTGCTTTCACTGCGGTGGTAGAAGTTAACGAGGATAAGAAGTTGAATAACCTAATGATGCACACACATGCACATCCTCGGCTTGATATGGCTAAACATTTACAGAAAATAATAGTCCTACTAAATTATATATCATCACCTATTAAGAACACACAAAGTTGAGCAGAATAAGTTATTGTTGGTGCGGCCCTCCGACTCAATTCAGGCTTCTCATGTGGCCCCTTATGAAAATTAATTGAGGCATATAATCCTAGTGGTAGCGCTCTCCCGGGCCATGGGGGAGAAAAAGACGCGTAGGGTCCATGAGTGACGAGGCGGGTGGGGTTTTCTGATCAACTGAATCAATGAATCAAATAACTCAAAACACTCGGTCAGTAAAATGAATCGAACATCAGTGACTCATAATAAATGGAGAACGCGTATCTCTGTCCACCCTCTGACAGAGAAGGCGGTCACTGTGGGCGGCTCCTCCCCCTGTCCTCTCCTAGGTCCTCATTCCGCAGATAAAGGCGGGGACACAGCGTCAGGCTTCTTCACTACAGTGACTCGTTAACTAGTAGAAAATGTCAGGACGCGGAAAAGGAGGGAAAGGGCTCGGGAAAGGAGGCGCTAAGCGTCATCGCAAAGTGCTCCGTGACAACATCCAGGGCATCACTAAACCCGCCATCCGCCGTCTGGCTCGGCGCGGCGGAGTGAAGCGTATCTCCGGTCTGATCTACGAGGAGACCCGCGGTGTCCTCAAAGTGTTTCTGGAGAACGTGATCCGTGACGCCGTCACCTACACCGAGCACGCCAAGAGGAAGACCGTGACCGCCATGGATGTGGTTTACGCCCTGAAGAGGCAGGGCCGCACTCTGTACGGCTTCGGCGGTTAAACTCTGCTTTAACACCAAACCAAAGGCTCTTTTAAGAGCCGCACACAACGACTCAAAGAGCTTCCTTCACACGGCATTTACATTGACGAGTCTGGAACTATTAAAGTACAGTGTACTGTAACTCCGCTGTACAGCGGAACAGTTTTGCCGTCAAACTACACCAATCATCTTGTCCCATTATTTGTGTTCTCTGACCAAAGCATGTTTTTCATAAATGCAGTCCTTAATTTAATTCTAAACTCACTGCCCCAGATCCCCTACAGGCTTTAAGTATAAAATCAAACTGCTCTAGTGGTTTCCCAGGTATAGTTAACACATCACTTATTTATCTTAGTTATACACTTTTTTTTTGTGGTGGGAAAACTGTGGCAAGGAACATCACTTTTGATAAAATAAACGATTTAATGATATTATTTTTAATTTATAATTTGCTTTTTTACTTTCCCATTTTTTCAGTTTATCTTGAATTTCCTCAAGTTTCAGTTCCCAGGTCTTTTCAGTTGATTTATTATTACATATTTTTAGGCCAAGAACTTTAATTTCGTGTCTAGATTGAATGTTAATTAGAACTTTTTTGTTTTCGTCACTGATCCAACGGCTTCATATTTGTACTGATTTAGATATTGCACCTGAGGCGTTAACACAGTTTAAATGGTTTAACTCACTTCTTCATGAGGACAGTAGCCTAACGTCATCAACATAAGCCTCCAGGGGCCTCATTTATCAAACTTGCTGCGCACAAGATGAGGCCAAGGCTGGTTCCGAAACGGGCAGATTGCTAAGAGCTCTTACGCCAAACCGGATGTGCGTCAGCGTCCGCCATGGCAAGTTGCCTCCGAATTGGGCTGTCAGTTAGGAAGTAGTTAGGAAAAGGAGCCTTGATGCTAACTATCATGGCCACTTTAGCATAGGGACCTCTGATGCTAACTAACCAGTGATTAGGAGCTATGTGCCATCCCACAAGCCACTGCGCCAAAAAAACCCACCCCCCTCGCCCCCACCCTCGAGTGATTCATGCGCAACCACTGTTGATTGACAGGAGCACATTTAATAATAAAAATAATAATAATTAAAAATTAAGATTCTGCACAAGCCAAACTTTATAAAGTGATAAATCCATGTTGTCGTCTCCACAGCTCAGTCACATGTCAGTGTTAAAGAGGAAACTCAGGAAACAGATTAAATGCTTTTGTTTTCATTTAGTAGAAACTTAAGCCACATGGATCATTTGCATAATGTAGCTTTATGAAACAGCTGTTGAAATAAAATAACACTAAAGGGAAATGTTTGGATCAGTTGGATTTATTTTTTTCCTTAAATGTCTTTGTTTGGACACTATGTTGTTGTTGGACACTGTACACTAGGGGGCGACATGCACTTTTGTTTGGCCTGCACTCCACCAATAACTTTAAAGAAGAAGAAAAGCAGCTGTTGGTGATGTCACTTCCCCTTCCCCTGTTTAAGGACGGACGGATTGTTCAAATGCTGCTGAAGGTCTAGTTCCCTAACTGCATAGAGGTCTAACAGTTGACCCCATGAAAGGTTAAGGAGTTAGTTGCTAGTGTTAGTGCTTAGAGGCTACAATTTGATGGTTTCGGATTGAGCCCAGAACTTTGCGTAGCCGCTCTGACCTCAGGTCACTCACACCACGCGGTCCGAACCGCTGCTCCATCCAGAACAGGACCTAACGTACAGCGCGTGCACTCTGGAGTTTGGACTGAGATGTCCCACAAATGTGCTGCCGGTTGGGAACCAGTTCAAAGCTGGACTAAGAAACGAGCACCAGTGATGTGCACCTTGGGGTGTGGATTTCCCTTTCGACAAACAACCAATATTAGATAGTGCTTATAACTTCCCGGAGGAAACTTTGCTTTATGCTACAGCTAAAACAAGAGGAGCAGTTAGAGAGAAGAAGCCAAACTCTTAATGGCAGCTGTGACAGGACAAGCTGTGTATTTTATAACCAGAAATGGCTGTAGCAGATACTATCCATGTTTTATGTGACAGTTAATTGACTTCCCAAATCATTGCTATGGTGGAAAAGTCTGTATGGAACAAACCTGGTGTAAAGGTTTTAAACTACCCCCCATTTCAGGCTAGTTTCAGGTTACCCCCGGGGGTAATTTGAAATCGATTTCAAGTTACCCCCCGGTAGTCTGAAATCAATTTCAAAGTACCGGGGGGTAAGGTGAATGGGGGGGGGGGGGGTAGTTTAAAATCGCTACACCAGCACCAGCACCAGCTCTGAAACAGCCGAGAACCAGCACCTTGATGGAAAAGCCCCATCATTGGACTGTCATTGGCTTCTCTTGGCTCAGTCTGAGCGCAGCCAATCAGAGAGGAGGACTGGCCCGCCTGCGTCTGCATAGAGAGGGTATAAATAAGACTCCAAGCCCCTACTCTGTATTCAAGTCTGAACTTCAGCTGATCGACATGCCTGAAGCAGGGAAGTCCGCGCCCAAGAAGGGCTCCAAGAAAGCCGTGACCAAAACCGCCGGTAAAGGCGGAAAGAAGAGGAGAAAGACCAGGAAGGAGAGCTACGCCATCTACGTGTACAAGGTGCTGAAGCAGGTGCACCCCGACACCGGCATCTCCTCCAAGGCCATGAGCATCATGAACTCCTTCGTCAACGACATCTTCGAGCGCATCGCCTCCGAGGCCTCGCGCCTGGCGCACTACAACAAGCGCTCCACCATCAGCTCCAGGGAGATCCAGACGGCCGTGCGCCTCCTGCTGCCCGGAGAACTGGCCAAGCACGCCGTGTCCGAGGGCACCAAGGCCGTCACCAAGTACACCAGCTCCAAGTGAACTCCTGCCCCTCAACCTAAAGGCTCTTTTAAGAGCCACCCACTAAACTGAGAACAAACTTCAAAGAATGAACCAAACATGTCGCGAGTGTGAGGCTGGTCAGACGGTCAGTGGGTCAACACTGTTGACCCACTGGTACAAGCGAATGGTTGGAGTGTAAGTGACTTTATGAACTTAGATTATGGATATTCCTATAAAAACTATTTTGAAAACGTATGTAGTGAAATGGGTTAGGGTTATGGCTGATAGTTTCCCAAAAATCATACAGCCAATAACCTGGTGCTGCAAATACTTCATGCCTCTGAGTCTATGGTGATAAACAATGTATGCAGTGAAAGTCAAATCGGTCTTTTACCATTTCAAAAGGTGCCAATTGTGTCTGTCCAGAGTTTTCCTTATTAATGACAACATGCGTTTGTGGTTTTGCTGATTTATTACTTTTATTATTATAAAAAGGCGCGCGGGGTCCGTGAAAACAAAACAAACATCACCGCCTCCTCCTCAGTCCACCCCGGTCACCTCCGCTGCCCCACAAGGAGAATAAACAACGGTTACAGAGGAGATCGCGTTAAAGCGAGACCTCTTTCACTTACGTTTCCTCCTCTGTCTTGTGCGAGGGAGAGATGGGCAGAGAAAGTTACACGAATGAGAGCAATAGAAGCTTCATCAGATCGTGTGATTGTTTTTTGTGATAACAAACTCCATAGAGGGAAATATCGATGTTATATTGTGAGAAATACTGACATTTTCGTTAAAACAACGTCCATTTTAACGTCCATCCTTTAAAAAGCTCTTTAAAGTGAACAGCTCCTTCACAGAGCCATAAGTCCCATCACATGGACTCACAGATTGAAATGACAAAAGAAAAAGGGCGGGCTGTCGCTCTCGAAGCTGATTGGCGCGGCACCCTAACGCTCGCGCCCATTCACAGATAAAATGCGGAGAGTCTCCGTCCGCAGCATTTCTTTCTTCGAGTTGATCCTCAGAGAAACATCTACAACCATGAGCGGCAGAGGAAAGACCGGAGGAAAGGTCCGCGCTAAGGCCAAGACCCGCTCCACCAGGGCCGGGCTGCAGTTCCCCGTCGGCCGTGTGCACAGGCTGCTCCGCAAAGGCAACTACGCCCAGCGTGTGGGCGCCGGAGCTCCCGTGTATCTGGCCGCCGTGCTGGAGTACCTGACCGCTGAGATCCTGGAGCTGGCCGGTAACGCCGCCCGCGACAACAAGAAAAGCCGCATCATCCCCCGCCACCTGCAGCTGGCCGTCCGCAACGACGAGGAGCTCAACAAACTGCTGGGAGGAGTGACCATCGCCCAGGGAGGAGTGCTGCCCAACATCCAGGCCGTGCTGCTGCCCAAGAAGACCGAGAAGGCCAAGTAAAGCGGCGCTTTCTCAACGGAAACACAACGGCTCTTTTAAGAGCCACACACTGCTATGAAAGGGCGGCTCTTGTGGACGTTCAATAAACACTCCGTGTGCTACGGCCACGTTACAGCCTAAATGTTTCCAGCAACATTTTTCTTTTGTGCCATAATTGCTCATGTAGCTGTGGGAAAAGTGTAATTTGTGTTTAACTCTAGAACACTGTCGCTCAATTTCATAACGTCCTCACTAACGCCAGGTTATTTATTTTTACCCGAAATGATGCAACTCTATCAACATGACATATTTGAGTAGTTTTTATATTCTTTTAAATTAAACATTCATGTCTAATAAAATGAAAGAAAAGCATGAGCGGACCAGATAAAGGGGGCAAGATTGATTAAATACACAAACCTACCCTTCTATCACTATTGCTGCCAAACATGTGCCTGGGCGGCACGGTATTGCAGCGGTTAGTGCTCTCGCTTCACAGCTACAAGGTCCGGGTTTGATTCCCACCTGGACGGGGCCTTTTCTGTGTGGAGTTTGCATGTTCTCCCCGTGTCTGCGTAGGTTTTCTCTGGGTAGTCCGGTTTCCCCTACCACTAAAAACATGCACAATAGGCCAGGATGAATGATGTGTGTGAGTGAATGTATGGTGGTGTCAGAGGGTCCGTTGGTGCAGACGTGTGTAGTTGCGAAAGCGCCTCTGACAGTTTCCCCCAGGGGAAACTGAAGCTACAAACGTAGTTTACACCACCGAGTGAACGTACAATTGTCTCATGTAAAGCGCTTTGTGACCATGTCTGTGAAAGGCGCTATATAGATAAAGATCTTCTTCTGTGGGAAAAAGTGTGTTTTGGATTAGAAAAACACCCATCAAAGATGTTAAAGACAAAGCTGAAGCCCAGAGACCCGGGACACTCAGATAAACCATCAGAATGAAAATCACATAAATGTATTTGCTCGGGTGGAAAACATCCGGCAACAGTGTTCTAGGGTTGAATTAACAAACTGTGTGAACTTCAGCTGGGGCATAAACGGAAATAAATAAAATAAAATAAGCATAAAAACACAAATTGACAAATACAACATTTCCTTTGTTGCAATGTCCCAACATAGTTAATATCTGTAATGTTAGAAATGTCGTTCCTCTGAACAAAACGGCCTTCTGTCCAGTCATACTGTTACATGATGGAAGAATAATCCCTATAATCCCAGTGAACTTCTTTTTCCGCTTTGAGCTCTTTAGATCAGACTTGCGGTACCTGATCGTGACCAGGCCACTCCCCCCCTTCTGGGTTCCAGCCTAGCGGTGAACCATCTAAATTACAAAAAGCGAGGCGAGATTCTCTAGCAAGCAACAGACTGCCAAAGTCAACCACGTCGTAATGGTTTTTTTTTTTCTCCACACACTCTTGGCTATACCTGTAGGATCATAAAAGAACTGCACTAGTGGTGTGTGTTGGTGACAGACAGTAGTAGTAGTGGTGGTGGTGGTGGTACTTCAGTGATAGGCCTATATTTGCAATCAGAGCAGTATAAGTAGTTCTATAATAAAACGTGAGAGAAACTGGTTCTGCTGGTCTCTATTAAAAGCCACCTCCATCTAAAAAGACAATGATGTAGTTTTCACTGTTTGAATGGGGCTCATGTTTTCACCTATTTGGTGAAAGATAGAAAATAAAAGGGCAGGAATATTGTTTGTGGGGCAGGAAATCAATCAGCATTTTGCTACTATCACTTTGAAACCCTTCTCTTTATGTATAACAATATGTTTCATGTCTATCAAGAGTATTTTTGTGAAAATAATAACCTCGAGCGCATTTCCTCCAGTTCAGCTTTACCCAAATCTAAAAGCTTCAGCCTATACAAGCGATCACTGTTATTGTTTACGTTTTCGCCGGATGTTTTGGTGAATGGTCGGCAACAGCTGATGCGTCCAGGATCTGTTACAGCGCAAGAGAAGCAATGCCCTGTTTATGGACATTGTTTTTGCCGATCATAGGATTTTCATCAAATTTGACAATGTAAAATGCCTACCACGGCCAACGGATGTGACGACATCGCAGTTAACACCTCATTTGAAAGCTAAGACCCACAAAAGTCGTAACTTTTTTGTCACCCTGTTTATGTCATGTTTTTGTCTCTTTTTTTTGTCCTGTTTTTGTCTTTTTGGTCGTTTTCGTTGCCTTTTTGTTGTTGTTTTTTTGTCACATTTTTGTTGCGTTGTCGTTGCTACTTTTCACTTCTTTTTTGTCACCCCGTTTATGCCATTTTCTTGTCTCTTTTTTCTCCTGTCTTTGCCTTTTCATTTTCATTTCATTTTTTTGGGGTCGTGTTTTCGCCACGTTCTTGTTAGTTTTTGCCGCTTTTTTGTTGCTTTTTTTGTGCGCTTTTAAAGTTGGGTAAAGCCACACCGGAGAAAACGCTCTCGGGTCGGGCGGGGGGTCAGAGGTTAAACTCGCTGCGGGAGCGGAACGGAACAACGGCTTCTACGTCTCCTTGTGTTTCCGCACGGAGTTTTAATAGCGGTGAACCACATCCGCTCGGTCGTACGTGGCTTGCCGTGTTTACATTCAGTGCAGCAGGCAAACAGAAAGACCCCGGCCGTACGTTTCCCCATAAACCAGCGCACACATCAAACCTACTCGATCGCTTTCGTGTTGGAATAATGGCGACGTCTGGCAGCGGCTTTGTTTGACGTCTCATCTGCCGCGGTGAACGCCCTCCTCCCTCCTCCCTCCCTCCCTTTGCTGCCTGCTTTCTGCTGTCATGGCGGAGATCGGCTCCTCTCTTGAGTTCTCCGGTTCTCTGACCAGCTCCAGCCTCCCTCCCCCGCGGACTCGCATCTTTAAGATCATCGTCATCGGAGACTCGGGGGTCGGGAAGACGTGCCTCACCTACCGCTTCTGCGCGGGCAAGTTCCCCGAGAAGACCGAGGCCACGATCGGGGTGGACTTCAGGGAGAGGCTGGTGGAGATCGACGGGGAGAAAATCAAGGTAGGTTTGTCACACGCCGAGCTGCATATGAGCAAACTGCGCTGGTTGCTTTTGTTTGATCGGTGCAAGGCTGGGCAGGCAGTTTGTAACAATAGAGGCGACTTTACTGTTGTAATTCACGAATTTCCACAAATAGAAGGGGGGACGTGCACAGAGAGAGTCCAGGGGGTCACCTGCCCCTTTGCCCTGTGCCCTTCAAGTGCCCATCACAACATTTTCTCCCCAAAACATATTTATTATTTCTTTAATTGTTCCACTGGCTAAAATGGCTGAGTTAAAGAAATGTTCTACGTTTCTTTTTCTTATGTATTTTTTCTCTATCAGGTATGTTTGTGTTGTCCCTAGTGTTTTTATGTGTCGATGAGCCAAAAATGAATTTCTACCTCGATTGACAATAAAATTCTATTAAAGGAATAGGCCACCGTTTTTACATACTGAGATATGTTCTTACCTTAGCTTTGACGAGTTCATTTGTACCTGTCTGATCTTCCCCCGTGCCTTCAGTCACGTAAACACAGCGCAGACGGCGTTAGCATTTAGCCTCTCCTCCTCTCCTCTATAGCTCCAAAACTGGTCAAGATAGAAGCTACCAAGCTCTTCCACGTTTTCCCTATTTAAATATGGTTACGTGAAGTGTTACACTACAAAGTATAATTACACAAAATTAAACAATGTGGATTTTTTAAGCGGATAAAAGGGGAACTATATTGTAAGGCGTAATAATACCAGGGGTAATTTGGCAAACGCACAGTAAAGTGAAGATTACGAACTTATTATCGAACTTCCCCCATTTTTGTCCAAATACTTAGAAAAGTAGAAAGATTTTTTTTTTTAAGTTTGCCCCACTTTTACCTCCCCCCCCACACAATTCCCCCCATTTTTTTCCTTGTTTCCCCAATTTTTCCCGCCCATTTTTCCCTATTCCCCCCCCCCCATTTTTTTTTTTTACACAATTTCCCCCTTTTTTCTGCCCATCTTTCACATTTCTGAACCCTATATTGTAAATTATCTTCCACTGTTTTTATTTGACAAATATTTTAGCATAGGTATCGAAAAAAGTGTTAAGTATCGGTATCGAAAACCAAGTATTGTTAAAGTACTAGAATCTGAATGATTTTTTACTGTACCCAGCCCTATTGTGGTTAATAAAGTTAATACAGAGCTTTGTATTTTATTAAGATAATCCCTTATTTATTCAGCTTTATGATGTGAAGTTATACAGTGATGAAACCAAAGTGGCAGCATGAGAACTTACTGTAAACCTGACACAGGCTGTAAAGTAATAAAAATAGGAGGATCCTTAATACTCAAGCCAAGGCATATTTATGTATCCCACGCATTACATACACAAGGTAACTCTCGACTCTCCTGCCCCTCTCAGATCCAGCTGTGGGACACGGCGGGCCAGGAGCGCTTCCGGAAGTCCATGGTGCAGCACTACTACCGCAACGTCCACGCCATCGTCTTCGTGTACGACGTGACCAACGCGGCCAGCTTCGCCAGCCTGCCCGCCTGGATCGAGGAGTGCCAGCAGCACGCGCTGGGGCCCGAGGTGCCGCGCATCCTTGTGGGCAACAAGTGCGACCTGCGGGACTCGCTGCAGGTGGGCACGGACGCGGCGCAGCAGTTCGCCGACTCGCACTCCATGCCGCTGTTCGAGACCTCGGCCAAGAGCCCCGGGGGCGCGCAGGAGCCGCAGGGCAGGAACAGTGACCACGTGGAGGCCATCTTTATGACCGTGGCCCACAAGCTGAAGTCGCAGAAGCCTCTGGTGCTGAGTCAGCCGCCCGCAGAGCCCCGCGGGCCCACGGTCAACCTGGGCCGGGGCAGGGACGACGCGGGCCGGGGCTGGAGCTGCTCCAGCTGCTGAGAGAGGGTTGGGGGTGCAACAGTCCCGTCCACCTCCACACCCGCTCTGGTTACGGAACGTTTCGCATTATTATTGTTATTGGGGGTCAACCTCTTATCCCGCTCCTGAACCAAGCAGACTTTCTCCAGTTTGGCTTTACCCGAATCTAAAAGCTTCTTGAAAAAACAGTACTGGAGAAAAAGTGCTCAGTTGAGGCTGGTGGCGAGAGGTTAAAGGCGCATTATGCAACTTTTTATGCGGAAAAAAAAAGTAGTTGGTCTCTACAACGCTCCAGGATTCATTGCTTTGTAGGTTTTCTTGTGAGCGGCTCCGTCAGCAGTGGAAACCTTCCAAACAATTGATCCTGGAGCGTCCGAGAGACCAGTGTGACAGAAAGTAAAGGGGCCACGCTGACCACTCACACAGCCGCTGGGTCACTACAAGGTCAAATACAGACACATTTTAACTTTTTCTCACATAAAAAGTTGCATAATGCGCCTTTTAAAACAAATAAATACACTTTGGTTTAGAACATTTTAGCATTTGACTCCATGGAGAAAAATGAATGGGAATTTGACTTCTGGAACCTGAGCGGGTTTGAACTCCATCATGAGGGGCATTCACGTGAAAACTTCTGGGCTTCTTAAATTATTAGGAATGTATCCGTATCGAAAAGTCAGTGAAGCAGTACCACGTTTATAGCGATTTTTGGTTGGACGTCATTGTGGAAAAGCTACTTTTTTCCGTAAAATGCTCTCAAAAGCCGTCCGTGCTCTCAGTATTGTTATTCCCACATGGTTTGATGAGAGACGAGGAACATCGTGTATAGACTCTGCAAAAAGACCAACAAGTAAACGATGGATTTCCAAACAATATCACTGCATTTAAAGACAAGAAAAAGGATGGGGATAATGGTGTCGCATGACTTTTGACGTTTGGCCGGTGTGCTGTTGCTTCATGGGAAAGTATGAGTTAGGGAGGATTTCAGTTTCTCCTCCTGAGGCGTTGTGGAAGTCTGTCCAGTGGCATTCTGGGAGCTAATTTTTAGGGCTGGGTACCGTTAAACCATACCAGTCTGGTGGAGAGAAAAAAAGTTTAGGTTCTATTGGTGAAAAGTATACAGCATTAAAGGAAGTGACTAGGTTGTTCCAGCTCAATGGAAGGGTTTTTTCCCACTTGTTTCATTTTCTTCCCATTTTTTTTAACAAAAGCTTTTGCTTATTTTTGCCACAATTTTTTCTCGTTTTCCCATTTCTGAGCCTGATATTGATACAGACGGCATCTCTGGAATCGCCCATATATGGTCATTTTTTAAAACAGTTAAGGGGGAAGAACAATTTTGAAAAAAATCTAAATTTTCTCTAATTATTCAAAAACTACTTTAACAAATGCTGAATTATGAATCTAGTTTCTACTAAATGAACATACAAAGACATGGGGAGGAGCAAAGTGGTTCAACAGCCCATAAATACATTAAAAAACGGAGAATGCTAACATGATGCTACATGCTAGCATCGGGCTAATGCTAATGTTAGCTAGCGCTTGCTACAACTGCCTTTTTTTAACTTCTACTGAACAATCTGCTGTGAGAAAATATCCATATGGACCCCATTTACACTTGACTTTATTTGTATGTGATAAATAAGTTCATATTCCACCAGAAAATGGCTAAATAGAGTGAAAAATTGTGTTTCCTAAAAGATTCTATTTCCCCCCTCGGCGAGGCCACGCCCCCTTCTATGACGAGATGCCGGCTGTATCTATTGTAAATGTGCAAATCTTCCACATATGATGATGCTCTGTTTTCTGGTTCAAGACGACAAATATTTGAGTATCGGAAAAAAGTTTCGTTCAGGTATCGGTATCGAAAAGCAAGTATCGTTCGTACTGAAATCGAAAATAAGAATGTAGTGTAGATGTACCCAGCCCTACTCTTTTCAGCCTGGGAGTAAAGTGTCTTCACCCACATTCAGCAGCACAGTCAGTCCAGCTCATCTATGGAACAACCGATTGGACTCGACCAACTCGTGCAGGTGTGTGATGCCAAAGTAATATACATTTTTATCCAGCTTTATTTTATTATCTCATCATTTGGTAGATTTACATGAAGAACGATGTAACTTCTCTTCAACCTTTGTAACCAGTAGAACAGGCTATTGCTGCGACATTGGCCTACACGGTCCAATGAGAAACGTCAGGTCTCATCCTGCTGACCCAACACTGTCCATGTCAGAAATAATAAATAACTAATGGTAAAGTATCTTTCGTCAGCAGCCAAACAAAGGCATTCACTACCTTGTAATAATGCTTCTCACAAATCAACTCTATACTGATTAAAGTGATAGTCTGGAAGTCTAAATGTTTTACAAGTTTTATAAAATGTGCAAAATCGACCACCTTGTCTTGCATTGTGATGTAAAGTAAGTAATATATATATTATTTTTCATTAAGTCCCACCTTCCCGGATATCGGCAGCCAATCAGAGTCAAGTATCCTCCCGCGTTGACCAATGAGACGAGCTTTTCCTGTGAACCAGCCTGTCCGGTCCGATCAGGAGTAAAGACGAGAGGCTTGATCGTTTACTTTTGAACTTTCTGTTCCCGCTCTCCTTATTTTGTAAACTAAGAAGGGATTTCTGGTTAAGGGGAGACACTACAGGCAAAACTCAATTTTTTCAGTTTTCAGGTTTTGGGCCAAATTGGTCTCTGAACATATAAGCTTTCACCCGGAAACAGAAAATATACCTAATCTTCACAAAAACATGTTTAAATATTGCGCTGATTCAATGTTCCCCCATAGACTTGTATGGGAGAATGAAATTTCAAGGGCCTTTTTCTCAAAACACATTGTTCTGTCATTGTGGCGACACTATGTCCACGTCAGTCGGACCTAAAGACTTCACATTTTCCAGCTTTGGACTGAACAATATTTGGAAAAAATTTTCAGAGGGATTTTTTATTATTTAATCCCTAAGCCCCATTTATTGAGTTTTGAATGTCAAAAAATAAGGCGAAAATTATTTTTTTAACACATTTTTCCACTTAAAAACAGCTTATTTTAAAACTAAACAAGAAATCCAAAATCCCCTCTGAAAATGTCTTGGTAGCTCATTTATCAATAAAATGAAACCATAAATTTGAATGTAGCTCTATCCATTATTCAGGTTTAGTCGCCGAAAAGATGGGAAATTTGGTGCATCTTTAGGCATAAAACACCTTGTTCTTATATGAAAAGTTAAAACGACAGAAAACTTGCAATGTATTTTTTTCTCACATTTATGCCAGTTAATCTACAGCAACAGTTTCAAATTGATATCTGTAAATATACATTTTTTCCCTATTTACCTGCAGTGTCTCGCCTTAAAGAGGGGAGGAATTTGATTGTTTACTTTAAAATGTCACGCTGTCTTCCTCACTTTGCAAACTTGCAGACTATCACTTTAAGGACACATACCTTTCCCCCCCGATAGCATGACTTCCCTAAGTAATCCCGTGGCACTGGCTCATTACGGCTCCTGACTATGGTTTGACCACAGGGCCGTCGCAGCATAACAGAAATGACGGAGTTGGCAGGAAAACAAATGGCCCGTTTGTTTCCTGACAAAACAGAATGGAGACACTTGGTCATTCAGTCCGACACTTGGTTTTTTGTCCATTTGGCTCCACAATTCACCGACTAGACAATAATATAGTCCAGTTGACTTTCGAGGAGATGCACAAAACTGACAAATAAGTCTTTTGTTTTATGCTCTTGCAAGGGAATATAAATAAACTTGATACTTCACTGTAAATGCACTGTTGCCTGTCGACCTGTGAAACCCCCGTTACCTTATTATTTGCCAGTTCGGGCGTTTCACGAGATGTCTGTCATTTTCCTTGCAGTCGGTTTGTACGTGCAATATGGCTGCGCAATTCATCGCAATATCCTTTTTCGTAAAACAAAACTATCCTGTTCTTTGTTCTTTTTTGACTAGAAGATCATTTTAATTGTTGACATACTATTTAACCGATTAACCTTTTACCCCCGCCTAAACCGAGTGCATTTTCTCCTGTTCAGCTTCACCCAAATCTAAAAGCTTCTTGACCGGAACTTGCAGCCTACAGAGTTACGTTTCATTTGAAAGCTAAGACCTACAATGTGATCTAAGATTTTTCTTCATGTAGTTTGTCGGCTTTTTGACGCTTGTTTTGCGTTTGTTTTTTTTGCTTTTTTTTGCGTTTCCGTCATTTAAAGCAGTACTAAGTAACGTGTTTACCTTAATAAACCCTTTTCGTAGTCCCTGTGGGGGTAATACAAGTGTTTATGGGATGATTGGAGGGTCTTTCATCTCCCCCTGGTGTCTCTGGCCAGAAAACCATGTTTGCAACTTGACTGTCACCGGTCCGGAGTCACCAATACACACTAATGTAATCACGAAGAAGAAGCTAACAAGCTAACGGGCAAAGCTAACTGTGGGCTAACGTCACTTTAAACAGTATTTACAGCCAAGTTTGAGGGAAAAAAAATATTTTCATTGTATAATTGGATGCACAGTAACCCTCTCTCCCTTCGCCTTCCCTGTCAGCGTAGTATTTACTCTCCAAGACAATTAATAAGTTAAAAAATCGTAACTTGCTACGACACCTGCAGTTGTGCTTATGGCCTCTAGGGGGAAGAGTTACTTAGTACTGCTTCAACACGCTTTAACGTGCGTTTGTCGGTGTTTTTGTTGACTCTTTTTTTTATGTTTTTGTTGATTTTTCATCACTTTATTCACACGTCTTCGACACTTTCAGATTTGAGTGATGCCAATTTGGAGAAAATGTGCTCGGTTCAAGTGGGGGTTAAGAGGTTTTTAACTGATTAATCATGAAAATCCCTAGAAAGAATTAAAATAGCAAGTTTCTATGGGCAAGGGTTGCCAGGGTTGCAAAAAGCAGCCTGAGAGTCATGGTTTGGCGATTGGTAGAGCTGCGTTCCAAGTAAAATAGGCTATTTTTGTCTCGAGTGACACAAACATGCTCTGAAATGTATTACATAATTGCGCAGCCCTCACGTGGTCCGTCTTGCTAACGGGATGTATTCAGCCTTTTGTTTTTTTGTTTTTAAATGACTGTGTGTGCGCATCACAAACGGTGCACAGTGGAGCTGCGTCTGCGGGGCCCCAGCTGGTTCTGTGGCCCCTCAGCGGAGACGGGACAAAGCTTCTCTCAGGACTCTGCTCAGAACATAAGACTCGGACGCCTTTGCTTTTTACTTCTGAAAACTGTTCTGTTCAAGTGTCCTTGTCATTGTTTTTTTTTTTTTTTTTGATAAATAAAATGCCTCACCCTCTCGGCAAAGACGGGAAAATTCCACGTGTGTCTTTTCTTCTTTAGTTCGGGGGATGTGGAGCTGAAGTTGGAAATGAGTCGATTGAGGAGAGAGAGATCAGGGAAGGAAGAGACGGAAAAACCTGGTGTTCCAAGTATAAAAGATAAATGAAAAATCACACTAAATGGTCTGGGTGAATATGATATGTCCATTGTAGCGGACACATCATTTTAGAAAGATATTAACCTCCACATTTTCCAGTTTGGCTTTACCCAAATCTTAAAAGCTTCTTGGAAAAGGGTCAATATAGCAACAAAGATGAGGCAAAAAAAACGAAACGTGACAAGGCAACGGAAAAAAGGCGACAAAAGTGACAAGGAAGCAACAAAAGAGCGACAATAATGCAACAAAAAGGTGACTCCAGACAAAAAAAAGATAAAAAAGAACAAAGACACGAAGAAGGAAAAAATACAAAAACACGATAAAAAGCGATGAAACAAAATAAAACAATAAAGCAACCGAAAAAGGCAAAGAAGCAAGAAAAGTGAGAAAATGGAGACAAAACTATATATGTAGGCCTTAGCTTTTAAATGAGGCATTACACTGTTTCTCTCCAGTTGAGAAGTTTTTAAATTTGGGTAAAGCTGAACTGCAGAAAATGCACTGTGTAAAGGTTAAATTTACACAATCAGGTTAAATCAGGTCACATTATGGTTTCATTTCAGGTTAAAATCACCTCTGTAGTGATTAAGATCATGGTAGGGTGTTTCTCTAATATGATGTAAATGAATGTAAAGTGACGCTGACCCCTCACACATCCGTGTTTACACTGGTGTGACGAGTGTGGGATGTGAGTGTTTTACAGAGCACTGATGGGCCGGTCTGTGTCTGTTCTGTAGCGCTCGTGTCCATTATGTGTTCTCGGCTGATGCTTCCTCTTCTATGGCTGCGTCTGAAACCATCAAATTGTAGCCTCTAAGCACTAACACTAGCAACGAACTCATGGGGTCGACTGTTAGACCTCTATGCAGTGAGTGAACTAGAGCTTCAGCAGCATTTTGAACAATCCGTCCATCCTTTAACAGGGGAAAGGGAAGTGACATCACCAACAGCTGCTTTTCTTCTTCTTTAAAGTTATTGGTGGAGAGCAGGCCAAACAAAAGTGCATGTCGCCCCCTAGTGTACAGTGTCCAACAACAACATAGTGTCCCACAAAAAAAAACACCAAATGATCCATACATTTCCCTTTAGTGTTTTTTTATTTATTTCAAGAGCTGTTCCATAAAGCTACAGTAGAAAATGATCCATGTGGCTTAAGTTTCTACTAAATGAAAACAAAAGTATTTAATGTGTTTACTGAGTTTACTCTAACACTGACATGTGACTGAGCTGTGGGGACGACAACATGGATTTTGTCACTTTTATAAAGTTTGGCTTGTGCAGAATCTTAATTTTTAATTATTATTTTTATTATTAAATGTGCGACTGCCAATCAACAGTGGTTGCGCATGCATCACTTCAAGGTGGGGGCGGATTTGGCGCAGTGGCTTGTGGGATGGCACATAGCTCCTAATCACTGGTTAGTTAGCATCAGAGGTCCCTATGCTAAAGTGGCTATGATAGTTACCATCGAGGCTCCTTTTCCTAACTCCTTCCTAACTGACAGCACAATTCGGAAGCATCTTGTCATGGCGGACGCTGACACACATCTGGTTTGTCGTAAGAGCTCTTACCAATCTGCTCGTTTCGGACGCAGCCAAGACCTCCACTGTTCTGTTCCAACACTGGACCTTCAGCTCATTTTCATCTAACCCAAGTTTCACAGAGAGACATCGGCCGTTTTCACACATGTTGGAGCGCCTCGTAGGTCGGCCCGAGTCCGCCCTAGTTCCAACTGCATTTACTCCAAAGTTAGTTCGGTCACACCATTCACACTGACCTAAAAGGTGCCGCTCTCTCCCTTTAGGTCGACCCAACTACAGCCTGTGTGAAAACGGGCTTAGATTTCACTTGAAGACACATTTAGTCCTGATGTGTTACAAAGGACGTGGAAGGGAAGGTTTTTCAAAAAGGGCTTCAATGTAAACAAAACTGATACACATTTTATTAATAAAAACAAACAAAAAAACATCTCTACAAGAATTAATAAGATTGATGTGGTTCTTTGGGTTCATAAAATTGGACAGATGAAAATTTGGAGCAATTTGAGGGAAAGTCTCAGACACACGGTTAGAGCCATCCCAGCACATTATTCTGATGTCCTCTGCACAGGACAATCGGTCAAACAATCCCATCACAATTACAATGCAGTCAGGCTTTATTACTTAAATGCACGCTTAAAAAACTACATCTAGCTCTTCACAGATATCAAACGTCATTGTCGAAGTGCTTCCCCACTGGAGTTTAGAGAAGTGTGCAGTTTGGCAGTGACATGTGCCGTTTCAGGTCAAGGTAAACGTCTTATTTGTGGAAAAAGGTGTGAAAAGTCTTTGTTTGTGGTGGATGGTCAGGAAAGTCGGCTGTAGGCGGGCAGCGTGCTCTTGCTCTGCTCGTCTGTGCTGCTGCGCTCCGAGCTCTGAGCCGGAGAGTTGAACAGTCGGTCGTCGTCGTCTGAGGCTGAAGACGAGAGAGAAGCGTCATGACAAATATCAGAGCAAATGGGACACAGAGGACCAAGAGCAGAAACTTACAAAATGCTATAAAACTGGCTAGAATGATAGAATACACTTAGGAAAACATGACTTTACAATATGGTGCCATGGAGCGACCGACCATCACCTGAGGAGGCCATGACCTGCATAGGAACTTACTTAATATGTTAAAATATAGCAAGGCTTATACAGGGAGCAGAAAGTCAAACCTAATGCTTTTTCATGCATAGATTATATATTTTTAATGACAAAAACGGCCAAAATAATATATATATATATATATATATATATATATATATTAAGACTGAATGCCAGAATGTAATGTTTTTTATTGACATTTAAGGCCTTTACCCTCCTGACTACCTGCAACGCTGTAGAGGACATTTCTAAACTTGAATATCTCCCATACTACATATACAGCTGAATTCTTGTGGCCTCTACAGAGGACATTTAGAGCTTGAAACTAAATGTGAAGGGGCGGGGCTTTGGTAACTTTCTTTTATCATCAAGGATAATGGTGGCAAACAATGCCAACACATTTTATGGGAAGAAAAGTGCATACAACGTTTTATGGAGCAAACTTTGGACTGAAATATTGTGTGTGTGTGTGTGAATGCATGGTGGTCAGTCAAAGATTGGGGGATTTAAAAAAAAATTAAAAATGAAAAAAAAATGACTGCCCTCCTGACTACCAGAATGTTGCCCAATCAATTCAATGACTTTAGTGCTTGTGAATACCCCGCGGAAACCTTGTATAGTATTGTCTCAAAATGAGTGATGGATAAGAATAAAATAAGCCTATAAAGTTTGAAAAGTGGTCAATGGTACATACATCGAGTTATTGTAGCAGAAGAATGAAGTTCGTCTACATAAGTTAAAAAGAATCAATATTAAGTTGCATTCACTCCCTTTCACCTTTGGAGGTTCACTCAGAGAAATTACAGCTGTGACTTTCAGACACTCTCTCGCCCCGTGGAAGAACACATCCCTTTACCGTGACACACCGCCCTCTAATGTTGCAAAATGATCACTTCGACTGATGATACTTTTAAATTAAAATTATCATCCTGTATGGGTTTACTAATTAATTCAGATTCAGATTTAGCTTCTTCAAACACGGCCAATAAAATCCTACTAGGTCTCATTGCTGCTTTCATTTTCACTATAACGTTACAGTTGCTTTCATTTTCACTATAACGTTACAGTTGTTGGGCGTGTAGAGCGATTTGTTTAAATCACAGATCTTTTACAGAAACAATGCTCTGTTTGTGAACATTGTTTTAACCAACCACAGAACTATTATTATCTATTTAAGACATTGTTTAAAATTGAGGGGCAGGAAAGAGTTTCATATTGGTAACTATAGTAACGGTCAAAATGCAGATTGTTTCGTCATTGTTTCCTGATATCTGTAATTTTCAGTACAATCCACATGAAACTGTCAAAATGTTCAGTGTCTTCTCTCTCAACACATATGAATGAAGGGACATTTCGGGCGTTCTGCTCTCCCAAAATTTCATCCGATGGGCGGGGGGAGCGACTGAATTTTGCGGTGCATTATGGGTAACAATAGTCTTATAATAACATCAATTCAGCCGGAAACTATATAAAGCAGCCTTTGAGATGATCACAAACTGAGTCGGGCTTAATGCATTTGTGGTTTATTGTGGACTTTTCATCAACAATGAGCTGTAGGCGATTGTAACAACGGGGCTAACCTGGAATAACCATTGTCCACTGGCACAAATAATAGTCCTTTATTCGGACATATGGGCTGGATATGAGCTTAAATACTAGGGAGATCCTTGTGTAGATCGTGTGTATAGCTATAGTTGAAGATCCATAGGACATGGCAGAAACAAAGAGGGACTAGTTAGAACCAAAACAGCAGTTATTTTTCAGTCAAGAGCTCCTTCCTACTCTTCAGAACACATTCAAAACAGTGTTGTTTTTGGCAGCCCTTTTAGTTTTAGTCTTAGTCTTTTGGACGAAAATGCTTTTAGGTTTAGTCACGTTTTAGTCACTTCAAAATGTGATCGTTTTAGTCACGTTTTAGTCAGACGAAAAATAAAAAGGTTTTCGTCACGTTTTCGTCTGTTCATTATAAGAAGTTGTAATTAATTTCAATAAGTCTTGGAAATTGGGATAAATAATAGCTTCTATTGGCTTTCTATAGCTTTTGACAAACAGATGACACCACGATAGGCACTGGCAGAAGTGGTAGTACTGTGTACTTTTCCCAAAAGCGCCCGCTCTCCTTGTCCTCTGATCGTCGCTTTTTTTTTTTTTTTTTTTTTTACCAACCGCGCTGTCTGCACATACGTAGCCGACCTCAACGCGCTTTCATACGCCACGGTATTGAAAACTGTCCTGAGAAACGACAAAGTCCCTGTGACATGGATGTCAGACGCTCCGAGGAGGATGTACGCGAGCAGTGACCGCACGCCACGGGGAGAGAGAGAGAAAGAGGCGAATCATGAGCATCACGGCACCGCTCCGTGTCACGTTTACGGTGTGTTCTCTCACTCCACGCACAAACTGTATGTGAACGATCTGACGAAAAACCTTCTCCCATTTTTGTCTCGTCTCGTCTCATTGACGTAAACTCGTAAACGTCTCGTCATGTTCTAGTCCCCAAAGAGCTCATTTTAGCTCGTCATCGTTACGTTATCGTCATTAAAAAAAGGGGCTTTAACGAAAAGATATCGTTATCGTCTTCGTTGACGAAAACAACACTGATTCAAAATCACTCGCCCCTGACGTCTAAATCAATCAGTGGTTTTGTAAAGCCCAATATCACAACAGGAGTCGCCTCACAGGGCTGCACAAACCATTAAGGCAATAAAACAGAACAGAAAAGTCTCCATCGCCTTCAGTCTGAATACAGTATAATGGCAGCAGGAAGTGCGCTAGGACATGAACGGTGCCATGTTTTATCACAGCACCGCTCAGTGGATGAAAGTTTGGGTGAACAGAACGCCCGAATGGCTTTCTCATAAAGGCTTCCAAAAGTGGTGACAATATTTAAAAACTATTTGCGTGATGTTGGTCAGTAGAAAGAGCTTTCAGCCATAAGATAAATATGACAGGTTTGGGAATCCAATCACTCCCAAATAATGATCCATTTCAACATTTGCCAAGATTCTTTCAAGAACTGTTCCTCCCCCATAGAGCTGCCCTGCATCTGATATTATGACATCATACAATTCTAGAACATGAACGCTCCAAATATAGAGCAATATAAAAAATGATTTACTTTAAAGTGCTGATAAACCCTTAATGACCCCGAGGCCGCTCACCTCTCCATGTGCACACCAGCTCCGTGTCCCCAGGGTCGCACTGTGGAACCAGGGTCTCCTGCAACACAAAAACCAATCGCGTCTGTCATAATGGACGGTCTTTAAGTGGACAGAATGTGCTCTGGTGCGTCATACCAGCCCGGTCCGTGCGTCGTAGCAGCGGCAGAAGGGCAGACTGCGGCAGGCCACGTAGGCGATGGCGGAGGACAGCAGCAGGCTGACCACGCAGCTCAGGAGGATGGTCGCGTTGGCCCCTTTGACCATCCGGTGCAGGACAAATGTCTGCGAGACATCAGTATTATCTGCGTTACTCTGCTGTTTGCCTCTGGAATCATTGGCACAACAACATGGCGCTCTTCGCTCACCACTTGCGGGCTGTGGTGGTGGTGGAAGACCTCGGCGTTGTCTTCTCCGTAGGTCAGGGTGAGGCAGGAGTAACCCGACACAAAGACCGAGGCGGCGCAGGAGAGGCAGGCGGCCAGCACCAGGACACTCACCTGCACAGAATACAACGACTCATCAGCCCATGAGGAGCCAAGAACAATCCCAGAAGCCACTGCTCCGCCTCCTGAAGGTTTCTGCATGTGAAACAATTGACTGAAGGATTTTGCTGCGTGACGTTCCATTAAAGCAGAACTAAGTAACGTGTTTACCTTGATAAATCTTTTTCGTAGTCCCTTTGGGGGTAATACAAGTGTTATGGGATGATTGGAGGGTCTTTCATCTCCCCCTGGTGTCTCTGGCCAGAAAACCACAATTGCAACTTGACTGCCACCGGACCGGAGCAACCAATAGTACACACTAATGGAATCACGAAGAAGAAGCTAACGGGCAAAGCTAACTGCGGGCGAGCGCCAAATATTTACAGCCAAGTTTGAGTGAAAAAAGTTATTTCCATTGTGTAATTGGATGTACAATATCACTCTCTCCCTTTGTCTTTACTGTCAGCGTAGCATTTACTCTCACGGACAATTAATGAGGAAAAAATACGTAACTTGCTACGACACCTGCAGTTGCGCGCATGGGCAGGGCTGAGAGACAAGAGTTGCTTAGTACTGCTTTAAATAAAAACAATAATATACATTTGAAGTTGACAAAACAAATCGACTGCAGAATAAAAGACTAAAATCTAATGAATTAATTGACAAAATCCTGACAAAAAACGACAACATTGAAATTATCTAAATCTAAATTATTTTCCTTTTTTCTTGAGAGCCTTGGTGCATTATGGGTAACGGAAGTTTGTGTGAGTGTCGCCATGAATTAAACCCGCCCCTTCACATGTCGGTACAAATGAACATCGGACATTTTACACAAATCAATCGACTAAACATCAGATTTGAGCGTTGAACATTTTCCCTGGTTCTTAATGAACGGACTTCGCGCTCTTCTGGAAGTGTCAATACAAAGGAAGTGCCGATCTGTGGCGAAAAGAGGCAAAAGTGGGCGGGGCGGAAACAAAGCGAATAGACTTTGGGAAACAGCCAGTGTTTACATGGAATTAATCTGTTTTAGTGGCTTTACTCATATCAAAATGATGCTGATGTGAAGCTGCGCATGTAAAAAAAAAGTCTACATTAGTGTGTATTTGACCTTTCAGTGACCCAGTGGCTGTATGGGTGGTTATTCTGGCACCTTTTCTTTCCATCCTGGTGGCTCCTATGATGCTTCAGGATAGGCTTTCGGAATGTATAGGTAACCATGGACACGGTTCAATCAGCAGTGAAAACCTGATATAAATCCCGACTCACCAGGACGTGGTTTTTCTTTTGTGATGCAAACAGGGCCAGAACACCCGGGACAGCCATGATCTGAAAGAGCAGGAACATGACCACACAGAGAAATTAGGAAGACTGTAGAAAAAAGGATGCGTTTTGTGACTTTAATACAACATAAATGGAGCCATAAATATTGTCAATCTGCTGAGTTTATGGCGTAGTTGGATAAATAATGGACCTTGTCACTATGAATAAGAAAAGGAATACCGTTTCATGCCCGCATTAGATTGGGGAAAGAGATACTCCTGCAACTATATCAGTATATTACGGAGCCCAGGGATGGACATGAGCGAGAAAAAAGAAGACGGTAATTATATTAACTTGGGGCCTCAGTTAATAAGTCGGGTCTCCAAGATGGTTAAGGCGAGACACGGCAGATGAAAGTGTTGAGTTTTCACTGTGGTCGATGTGGAGATTTCATATTTTCCTCCCATCACATCTTAGTTTTCATATCAGAGGATAAAAATAACAAAACTTATCCAGGCAAAATTTGAGTTTTTCAGATTTTTTCACTTATGATCAGCTGATTCAAAAACTAGATCTATCATCAGTCAGTAATATGTCAACGAAATAAAAACATACATTTAATTCTCTGTCTATCCATTATTTAGATTTCGTTTTCGTATTTCTATATGGAAACATAAAACTTATAAAATTGTCCACATCCCCGTAGCTTGTCATATAAAGCAGAGTTTTTCAACCACTGTGCCGTGGCTCACTAGTGTGCCGTGAGATTTTGTCTGGTGTGCCTCGGGATATCAGGTAGTTAATTTCTCTGAGACAAGAGAATTAGTGATGCATTGAGGCATTGTGGCTAGCGAGACTATACGGTGTTCCTATTCAAGACACTTTGATGAGAACGACTGAATATAGGCTACAGAGTTAAACATTTTTAACATTTTCTGCTGGTGCTGCCACGTGATTTTTTTTCAATGAAAAACATGTGCCTTGGCTCAAAAAAGTTGAAAAACACTGGTATAAAGAAAAAATCACCTGCTCTGAACAGAGATTCCTGAGCTTCTGGTTCTTGTCGAGTACAACAGGTTGTGCCGATGCAGGATCACAAATCTCATTCACCTGACTTAATTATTTTTATATTTATTGGCCTTAATTTAAGAGACGAGATGCACGTTGGTCATTTTCATACTCACTACTGCCACCTCAGGTCTTACGCATAACTGCAGGTTATATATTAAGCTCGGGATACTTTTGTTCGTCTTTGGTGGAGGTTTGGTGGATTTGTTTATTTTGAGAGTCCAAAATGGTCCCGAAGAAAGCAGCTTTTAAAAGGTAAATGCTAGCTTATCAGCTAAACCCATTTGAGACCTACACATTTCTTCTTCGGAGACACTGAAGAGGCACCAAGAGCCCCCACACCTGCAGCACAGAGGAGGCGTCACAAGAGGAGCGACAGGAAGCAAGGGAGGGACAAACGAGGAGATGGTGAAAGACTGTTGTGGAGCGGAGGGAAGGAGGAAGAGGAGGGTGGAGCTGACCAGTGCAGGACACCACGCTCTGAACCAGGGACAAACCCAGGAGGCGCTGCAGGAGACAGAGGGCAGTCGTGGTGAACAGGTCTAAGCTCAAGATATAGTTATAGATGACTTTATAAATAATCAGAAATACTTTTGAGGCAGAGGGAATACTTCTTGGAATACAAAATGGAAGAGCCATTAGGGAACACTACTGATGAACAAGGAAGCAATTTTTATTACTGCGAAATCACGTCATAGATCTTACCATCCCACCCCATATGGGAGTCCTGGTGGTGCTCAGCGGGGTGTTCTTCCTGAACACCGCATCCATCACCCCGCAGACCACGCACAGCCCCGCACAGGCGACCTGCAGCACGCCCAGCACCAGCACTCTCCCCTGGGCGAAGATGAAATACCGGTATCGGTCCATCCCCCACGTCGCTTCCTCCTTTCTACAACCCCCGCGATCCAGCGAAGTGACAACCCTTTTGTCCAGCGGCGGGCAGGGCAGGGAACACGGCTTTCCAAACTTTACATCGGCGCAACCTCCGCGGGTTGGTCGTCTTTAAAAACGTCGGGTAAAAATGTGTTAAAAAGCGCGTTCCGCCGTTGGCTTCATGTCGGAGGGACAGGAGTTTCTACAGTCCACGCAGCGGGATTTGGTTCATCATTAACCTGAGCAGGTGAAACTACTGGGAGCCGTTACTCCCTCAGTTTGACCTGGCAGGCTCATAGCGACACAGGTGTTAAACCCACAGTTTAGACTGCCAGGCTCGGACACAGTAGACGAAAATTATAGGTTAAAGTGGGACTTTTTTCGATTAATTTCGATGAATTAATTACATAAGGTTTAGCGCGATTAAAAATATGAATCGAAATCAATCCCACTTTACTTTAGACACTTTTTCAGTTTCCCTTTTCTTGCAGATGTTGCTTAGAGACGACGACGGCGTAAAGCCAAAAACAACTTTACTGTTAAACTTGTAAATGTTTATTCACACAGTTACATACACCTATTAAATAACTGCTTTTGTGTTTGAAATGATCACAGAGGCCTAACATCTCCACAAATAAGCTGAAATGAAGGAAAATACAAAGAAGCATCGGAAATATACCTCTATAAAATAAACACAAACCCAGAAAAAAATTATGCTCAAATGCAAACACGAACCTCTTCATTTATATATTTAGTTTCTGCTTTAAAATCCAAATTTTAGTTCAAAGTAAGTCTGTCTTAAAGGGAGGGTATTATGCAAAATCAACTTTTTCAAGCTTTACATCATGTTATGTCATTCCCTCATTAAAAACATGCCTGAAGTGTTGCTTGGCACATTCACGTATTTTTGAGTAATCTGTAAAAACTCTGATGGCGGCCATTTTAGGGACAGGTTTGCCTGAGTCCTCCTAGGAACGCCCCCACCTCCTGGAGACGCCTCCGAGCTTTCATCACCAGCCGAGTAACTAACCACTGCTCCTCAGCAGAGCCCCCTCCCCACTGATGCCACAGACAGCGTGTGGAGGGGGCGTGTCGGAAAGGGTCAGAGGTTCTTAAAGAGACAGAGGCCTATTTCAAGACATTCACTACAGCCATTTTGAGAGAGCAATTTTATACAAGGCAGTTATTTTAATTTACTGCATTTACAGACCAACAAAAGGTTGTGTCATCATTGTAGTGTGATATAGACTGGTGCTATGTGATTGAAAAAAGCATAATACCCCTTCTTTAAAGATATATTACGAAACTTTACATGTGGGGGGAAAAACAGTTCTATTAGTGTGTATTTGAGCTTTTAGTGACCCTTTCCATCACAGTGGCTCAAGGGTCAATTGTTTTGAGTGTTTCTGGTAGATTACCATTGCTAACGGACCCTCTCACCAGAAAAACTACACATTTTGTTTATCCTGGAGCGTTGTAGACCACCTATGCCGCCATTGGATTACAAAAAGTTAAATAACGCACAAATATGAAGTTGTTTTTTTGTTTTTTCTTTCACATAAAAAGTTTCATAATGCACCTTTAAAGTCTTTTTAGTCTGGCTACAGTCTGATTTCAACTTGATCTCAGCCATTTCTTTTGAACAATGATGGAGCACTCAACTTTTCTTTTTTTTTTTACGACTGTCTAAATATCCAATGGGTGAGAGACTTGGATTTTCTGATTTAGCTTGTTTTTTTTTGGTACATCTATGACTTCAATGAATAGTGCAGCAAGTTTTCCAACTTTATTTCTGGGAAGTTTCAGGTCAGAACTCATTTAATTTACAGCACATCACACAGATCTTATGAGGTCAAGGCAATTTCTGAACCTTCATCCATTCAACACAAGAGCAACAACTTTACAGTCTTTATTTTCCACACAGGCTAGAAAGAAAATGTTTACATTATTTCACTGGTGATTCTGGTTACTTTAAACTCCATGATTTACGTGTTCAATATTTTTTTGACAATAAATAAGCGAGTTAAACATGTAACTTGTATTCAGGCTAACAGTATTTAGTTTTCACCTGTAGGATTTTAGGTCCATCAACACGATTTCACCCATAAATAAAAGACTTATAAATAAATGTAACAGGTTGATTTTTGCATAGTTTTCCATGGCCATGTTCCCCCAAATCTCTCAATATTACTTGCATACACCTTTCAGAGTCTCTTGTAGCACAGGTGAGTGTTTGTTCTGGTCATCCTGTGCTCTCATTGGCTGCTCGTCTTCGCCTGTTGAAAGTGCCGTAACGCCTGTTTGTACCACTCGGGAGCCTCCGGGCCGCTCTTTCCCGGCGTCTCGTGGTCGTAACCGTAGGCGACTGTCAGCTCCTCGTCTATGTGCACCGGCCTCAGGGTTCGGATGCACTTGATCGAACCAAAACGAGGGTGGACATACCTATAAACACAAACATGTGCAAGTTACAGAAATACATTGATTTGGTGCCAACTGTATTTTAAGTGGAGTTGCAAAATTAATGGGAATAAACACAACTGAAGGCTGCTTCTTTACAGACATATATTTGATAGATAGCTACACTTAAATATCTATCACAGCAGATGTCTAACGCCAGGGTTTGAAGAAGATAGTGTTGATGTTATATAGGTTGAGGCCAATACAAAGAAGAGCTTTTGGAAATGGAATAATAGACTCATTCCATGTTTGTGTCCATGTTACATATGTTCATCATTGTAATGGGACTAGACGGAGTTTAAAAATGTTAAAATGATGTAGTTTCTACCCCCTACTTGCTCCAGTAATGTCTTAATGTGTAGAATGAGCCCAGACCTGTTCACCACAATTGTTAAGATCCTGCACGATCACTCAAAAAGTTGTTGATTCGAGCCGAAGTATAGAAACTGCAGGCTGTGTTATGCTTTGTCATAGCAATGTGGTCCTCACACTTGTACGGGTCTGGGGTGACTGTCAAAATGTTTTAAATGCTTTTGCATTTGTTGTTAGCTACCCATTAATTAACATTTTATGATGTCACTTTTGATAGACTACAGCAGGGGTAGGCAACGTCAGGCCTGGGGGGCAAATCTGGCCCTCCTGCACAGAACCTCTGGCCAAGATGATTTTGAGAAATATTCTTATGCAAATAAGAGATCAAATACCTGTTAAAGTATTATACGACTGTGGGAAATGGCAGAACATCCCATTTGGTCATATATAATATAAAACATTGGCATTGGCAGAAAATGATTCTTTACTTTGGGCTACAATGGTGAGGTTCGGCCCTTGGTGTGTTGGCAATGATGAAAATTGTCCCTCCACGATGAAATTTGCCTAGCCCTGCTGTACAGTTTCCATTTCCTGGAAACTGTCGGCGTTGCATCCACTGCATTTCCACAGCGGTACACACACAAGCAAACAGGAAGCGGTAAAAATCAATTAGCAAAGGGCGGCCGTCTGCCGTTGATGCTGCATTATTAGTGATTTTGCGCTAATATTCCCATAGGATTATGAATCACGAAACTCTCCTACTGTCGATGTATTTTTGGAGATTCACCACCAATTGGTAAAAAGCTCTCTCTTCCGTGCACCGCCCGTAGACTGTTATTGAGGGGACTTCGGCGTCCCATGAAAGACGCTGATCGCGAATAACAGGTGACCCCAAATACACAAATCTGAGTGCACGGGCTCTTTTGAGTTTTCTGATGTTGCCGTGGGTCTCAGACTAAATGTAGAGAATATAGAGGGGTGCATCATTCTGGTCTCGCCAGGCTACAGTCTCCATGCTTCCTGGTAGAACTCACGTGTCATATTTGCTGTTGGGGCTGAAGGAGTGGTTGGCCTTGTGTCCCAGAGAGGCGCAGTATTGGTCCGTCCTGTCGAACGGCTGAGGGACATCGATGACCGTGTCCTCGTCCAGAGAGATGGTGTTCCCGTTCAGAGCCCAGTCTCGGCTATCCACCTACAGGACAAATCATCCTTTTATTGATCATTCTTTCAGACATGTCTTTCATAAGGTTTCCAGGTGATTGGGGTCAGAGCTGACTACTGCTCAACTGCTAAACACTTTACATACATATTACATACACATAAAATTACATACATTAATCAAAATGTCTCAATATTAAAATTAAGGATTACGTTTCATGTTTGATCGGTTTTATGTTCACAGTTAAAAAAAAATCCCTGATACCGGTACTTTAACAATACTTAGTTTTCGCCGCGATACCTGAACAAAACTTTTTTCCGATACTTATACAAAATTATTTGTCGTCTAGAACCAGAAAACAGAACATTAATGTGTGGAAGCTCTGCAATTCTACAATATCAGGTTCATCTCCCATGTCAGGAGATGAACACACACCTCTCTGCCTTCATAGTTATTATATCTTACTAATTCACTTGACAAATGCATTGATCGCTTCCTTTCCCCTTCGACTCCAAACGTATTTGTGGTAAATGCAAAGAAAAGCGCAGCAGGGCTTTTTGTGCTATGGTAGAAATGAACGAGCACAAGAGCATAGGCATTTACACGGCTGTAGGAGCGAGAGGCGTGTTGTTTTATTTATTCCGCTGTAGCCTTTGTTTTGTTTAGTTCTGCAGTAGACCTGTTTTGGTTTACATGTGGTTTAGGTCTTAGTTTATAGATAAATATTTACAGATACAGATCTACCAAATACCCAATATTCAAAATACATAATTTGGAGCAATGTACATTAGGATAAACTTGAGCAGAATAAGTTTGCGTTATTAATGGTGAGGCCCTCTGGCTTAATTCAAGTTTCTCATATGGCCCCTTGTGAAAAGTAATTGCCCACCCCTAGTGTCAGCTGTTTGGGGAGACTCGTCCTGGAAATCTTTTAGTCCGGGTAATGTGAATGAAGACTAGAGCATGTGGTTCTGTGGAGTGTGTCTTTAGGCTTCTACATGGAGGGAAGTCATCTAAGACGGGCTAAAGGCATCTATTTTTGTTTTTTAAAGGCAACAGCAGCAATAGCTTGAGCTTCTGAATAGAAGTATGAAGTTTGTGTCATCTTTCCCGTGCGCTTCAGCAAAGTACAGAGGGCATGTTTCCAGAGCTCCAGTCCCAGAGCCTAGTATAGCCTATGGCAGCAAAGGATGAACAGATCAACAAACAGATGTGGCCCCGGGGCCATTATAGGCGTCTTTCCGCTGAACACCGCACACGCCACGGTCTATGTACTTGCATTGTCACGTATTGACTGTACCCAGTACATGACACAACCGCAGTTGTTGTGGACGGTGCCCCCACAAATGTGCCCACTGTACAGAACACCATTAAAAATGTGTAAGCCGCGATGAGAGCAAATGTGGACAAATGCTGCCTTCTGGTGGGGTTTATGGAATCATTCTGAGGTGCCAAGGCTAATACTACTGGAATCAAGCAGCTAAAGGGTATGAAGGAAACCAACATGCTAATGTTGCGCTAACACCAGCTGAAGTTGCGCTAACAGCGGCTAAATCCCCCTTTTAGAACAACAGTATGATGTTGTGTCCTCTCTCTCGTCTGCCAATCAGTTCATGTCATGGTTCAGCGCTTTGGCCACAGCCTGAGGTCGGTGCCTAAACTTATACCTGGTCAGACCGGTTTGGCCCTGACCTCGGCAGACCGGTTTGGCCCTGACCTCGGCAGTGGAAAAGCTTGCTCAACCGACCCGGGTTGACCAGGCACTGGGCTGTGTAGTGTGTGCTAGTGGAAAAGTGGCTCAGGCTTATAATAACGGATTTCAGTCCTCATCCCTAATTATTAGTAAAGCTTCAACGGTTTTGTTACTTTAGCCCGTCTTACCAACACCGAGCTATTGTTTTTAGCCTCATCTTAACTGCTTCCCCTGCTGTATGTGCCAGCAGGGGAATAGAACAGGTCGAGTATACCTCAGAGTGCGTGATGCGGACTCCGTTGTAAAAGGCCATCACAGTGTTTGCGTCGGCGTCGGTCTTAGCAAACAAACCCTCTCCTGCTCCTTCGATAAGAGAATCTGCCACATAAACCCTGGGAAATATTAACATTAGTTACAAACAATCAATACATCATAGTGAAGAAAGCAAACATATCAAAATAATCAGAGGACCTGTGGCTCTCGTAGGGGTCCGGGAGCAGAGCGTGTGCGGCGATGCAGCTGGACGTGGACTTGTCGTAAGTGTACACAGCACCTAAAAGCAACGGTGTACTATCTAAATACCGCATTATGCATGGTTTGTTCAATGATAATAAATTAAATGTCCTCCATTCACATTTGCATGATTGCTGAAATGAGTCGGTTTGTGCTGTAGATTTGGAGTGAAGTTAAAGCAGTACTAAGTAACATGTTTACCTTAATAAATCCTTTTCGTAGTCCCTGTGGGGGTGATACAAGTGTTTATGGGATGATTGGAGGGTCTTTCATCTCCCCCTGGTGTCTCTGGCCAGAAAACCATGTTTGCAACTTGACTGCCACCGGTCCGGAGAAAGCAATACACAATAATGGAATCACGAAGAAGAAGCTAGCATGCTAACGGGCAAAGCTAACTGCGGGCTAGCGTCACTTTAAACAGTATTTACAGCCAAGTTTGAGTGAAAAAAAATATTTCCGTTGTATAATTGGATGCACAGTAACCCTCTCTCCCTTCGCCTTTCCTGTCAGCGTAGTATTTACTCTCCAAGACAATTAATAAGTTAAAAAATCGTAACTTGCTACTACACCTGCAGTTGCGCTTATGGCCTCTAGGGTGAAGAGTTACTTAGTACTGCTTTAAGACAGTGGTTCATGGAGATGTTTGGTCCGCTGTTCTGCATCCTCCAGACGCCGCGGCCTTTTCTACCAGATCTGAAGGTTTATTTTATTAAAGCGGGTCACGCAAAAGTATAGTAATCTACTGCAGGCGCTCCCAAAGTGAGGGCAGCAAGGCACTGAGCTGGGATCCCCAGAATTTGGCAAGATGTGAACAAAACAAAGCACAATACTAACATTCAGTGTAACAGCCGAATATAAGTGAATTGAGGCCAAATAACAAATTAACCTATTTCAATTAATATTTAACCGCATTTTCTCCATTTCGGCATTACCCAAATCTAAAAGCTTCTTAACTGGAGCCTACAGCCTAGAGGCCAGGGTAACACCTCATTTGAAAGCTACGACCTAGAAAACTGATCTAAACTGATCTTTTTCCTTGCATTGTTGCTGTGCTTTTTTATTACTTTTTTGCCACTTTTTTGTTGAGTTTTTGGTCACAATATTGTTACTTTTTTTGACACTTTAAGTCGCCTTTTTCCCCGCTTATTTTGCTATTTTGTCACTTTTTTGTTGCACTTTTGTGGCTTTATTGTCACTTTTTTACGTTTTCTTGTTGCGTTTTCATCCGCATTTTCTTCTCGTTGATGTGTGTTTTAGATTGGGGTAATGCCAAACTGGAGAAAATGTGCTGGGTTCAGGTGGGGGTTAAGAGGTTTTAAAAAGGCACTAGAATGACAAAACTGCTGGAGGCTGCACTTTGTTACTGTTATTGCTACAACATGATCCTTACTGTTCTGAGCCACTTCAAAGTGCGGTCGCCCGTTGCCGTTGGAGACGAGGTTTGCCAGTCGGGCCTGGATGACCTCTCCCTCCACAAACTTCCCGTGCAGTGCCGTGCGTCCGTCGGGATACATGTACGCCACCGAGTCCCCGCTCATCTCCCCCTCCTCGTTCACCCGCCCGAACAGGCAGCCCCCGTCCTGCAGCACCGACAAAGTGGAAATTTTACTGAAGATTACTGACATAAATATGACAAAACATGTAACTGAAGGTTTTCTGTCATTATATGTTTTAATATGAAGAAAATGTGAAACCTTTATAAGAAATGTTTAACAATAGGCTATCCATATTGGTCGGGCTCTACTACAACCTACTACAATGTTTTGATTGTTTAAATCTTCAAGAAGCTAGTTATTCAATGGACAACTCACTAAATCGGGCTTGGAAATTAGGACTCACAGTGTAGTAGATCCAGCAGTCCCCGCAGCGGCTGTTGTCCCGGTACTGTCCCCTGAACATCAGGCGCCCCTCGGGGTCGTACTCCTGAGCCGGGCCGTTCAGCTCTCCGTCCGCGTATGTGCCGCACAGAACTGTCCCATCCTCGTACGTGTAAACAGCCTGGCCCTGCAGCGCGTCCTCCACGTACTGCCCCGAGAGCGTGCTGAGGGAGAGGCAAGAACAATAGCATGGGGTGAGATATCGGTGTGTGTGAAGCTGAACACTGCGTGTGAGTTTAGATTCTTCTTTGGAGGGAAGTTTTGCCTCTTTGAAGGATAGGAACATGTTTCAGTATTCTCTGTGTGAGCCACTGGTGGACGGGCAACATGCAGGTATTTGGTAAAAACCTCAAGCCCATCTTATCACTGACCATCTTATCAGACCACTATCTTACACTTTGTTCGTTAGATCATGCAAAATTGAGCAAAAAACAGCTCAAACTAAAAGGTTTGGGGTTTTGTCTTGGAGCTAACAGAGAGCACAAGAAAAAGTGCCAAGATTTGAATGAGCTGCACAAAAATAACACGTTTTTTTGTGTTAACATTTAACATTAAAATAAAACTCCTGCTTTTAAGTGTACATGTCATGCATATGGAGCCTAAAAATACTTTTTTTAAAAACATATTTTTGTGCCTCAGCTTTGATATTTTACATTTTATAATTGAAAATATGTCTCTGGGGAAAGAGTTGGTGAAAATCTTGACTGGGGCTCCTCCTGCTGGCAGCTTTAGGAATTATTCTCTCGCTCCAGGTTGGATACAACAGCTCCAGCAGTGAGTGATTAACACAAGAGCACAGAACGGCTCTAAATAGAATCGATAAAGTTGGATTTTGGGGTTTGAACAGTGACGTGAGTGTAATCAGCAAGTACAGAACGAGGCGCTGATACCGTAAAAGAAGAAATGGCTACATTTAAAAGCTTTTTCCCGACGATTAACTCAAATCCGCGTGAATGTAGTGAAATACTACTCCAGGTCTGGCTTTGACGAGGGAGCAATATTAAAACACATTTCAAACCTCAAGAAAGTCGACTGCATGATATGTCCGCTTTAACTGGCACTGATGTTTCCACTGGGGAAGTATTGACATCCAATGTAATGATTTTTAACATGTTATCCAACACAAAATCTTGATATATTCATTAGTGTAGGACACTGTTGGGAGAGGAAGACCAGCAGCTGTACAAAAGTGTAGTAGGTGTGGGAATATCATGATTTTCTTTGGCCAAGATACTATTTTAGAATTCATCACGTGTGTATCTGTGTTTGCTAGAAAACGATTAATCGATTACTGAAATAGTTGATCGATTAGTTGTTTCAGCCCTATATCTGTATATTGCCTTTTAGCCATGTTCTTCTTCTGAAAGTTCACACTTCACTGTGCTTGTCTAAATTCCTCTGTCACTCACTCAGAACCCGATGAGACCGACCAGCAGAGCAGGGAGACGTGTCTGTATTCGAGCACAGTGCATCACACAAAAAAAACAACAACTGGATCACAGTATGACAACATCACCAAAAGGCAGATCGTCACAGGCATCAGATCATGATTTGCCTGTTTTTTTTAATTGAGATATGGCCCATTCAGGTTACGACTAAACAATGCTATGCTGCATTAATGTGTGTGCGGCTAAACTCAAGGGAGGCAAAAAGAGATAGGACTAATGTCTGCTTAGGAGGTTTCCTTACCTGCCATCAAAGAAGTGGAACGTGCCTTTGCCGTTCTTCTCTCCGTGGCTGAAGTGACCCTCAAATCGGTCGCTGGACGAGTAGGTGACGGTGCAGAAGCCGTGAGGCAGACCATCCTCATCTAAAGGACCTGCACACAGACGACATTAAGCACAAATAGTTCTATGTCTATGTAGCCTTGCAAGAACAGTCTACAACATACTCGATAAAATGTTCTAACAGCTTCTCCCACCGAAGCCAGTCATCCATACACCGCATTCACACACAGGCAGGCAAGGTGGTGGGAAGAGTCTGGCCCAAGGACACAATACCAGACACAATATAGCCAACAGTGGGGGAGGTTGATATGATTGTAACTTTTAATAAAACAATAATGTAGGGCTGCACAATGTATCACTATAAATATTGTAAAGCGATGTTAGGTGATGCAATAACCGTAACACAAGAAGTCACAATATATCGCAACATCACCTAAGTCTTCATCAGACTGTTTTTGCAAACTCGGCCAAAAACAAAAGTTCAGTTTTAGTAAAAAAATCCTAATTTTGTTATATTTTAGTCTTGTTTTGGTCCTGCTGTAGTTTTTTCGGGTTTTTTTTAAGTCTTTTGTTGACAATTTGTTGTAATCTGTCAAAACATACAATAGTGTAAAAATAGAATACAAAAAAGAGTAAAAAGAATACTGCCAGAAATATGATCAGACAAGCAACTCTTAACATTGTTTTGTGAGCTACTTTTTAAATAACATGTTATGTAGAAGTAAAAGTATTATGAGATAAAATTAATCCAAGGAGTCTAAAAGCTTCTCGAGCATATATTTACAACTATCGTTCCTTTGTTTCCAGTCGGAGTGAAAACGGAGCGACACCGACATCAGCTAATCACGTAGCCGAGACAGAGCCGCCTTCCCGCGCCTGTACAGCGGACTCGTCTCAAATCCAGCCCGCGGCTTCTTCCTCGCTCCGAGCGGCCCCCGCGCTTTCCCAACTCTCTGATTTGTTTGCGCACATCTCGAATCGCACTCGCGAGGAGGGCTCGGAGCTTCCCAACACGGCCCCACGGTACAGAGATACCCTCTGGAGCACTGACAAGACACAGACATAACAACCATACCTTCAACGGTCTCCTCCAGCGCCTCCTCGTCGCTGTCCATGCTGTCTCGGCCGGGGGTGCGGGCTGCCGCCTGCCTGGTGCGGATGGAGCGTCACGGGGAGGGTGGGGAGGGGAGTACAGACCCTCTCAACAAACTCTCTTTTGAAATTGTAGCTATTCTACATTTTATTGTTTTATAACCAACCTTTTCAGGCTGCAACCCCCAAAATCACTCACCCTGGACCACCATTCTATGAAATGTTTGGGGCATTTCTAATGGTTTAACCCCCACCTTAACCGAGCACATTTTCTCCAACTTTACCTAAAACTAAAAGCTTCTCGGGCCAGTGTAATGCCTCATTTGAAAGCTAAGACCTAAAAAAAACTCATCAAAGATTTGTTGTGTTTTTTTGTTATCTTTTTATTGTTTTTATGACTTTTTATCTGACACATTTTTGTAAATTTTTCATCACGTCTTCATTGCTTTTATGTAGCGTTTTGACTACATTTAGGGGTTTTTTTGTATAATGTAACACATCACACAAAAATGTGACGATAATGAGAAAGAAGCTCAGTTTAAGTCCTTCAAATGAGGTGTTACCCTGGTCTATAGGCTGTAAGCTCTCTGGTAAGCTCCAGTCGAGAAGCTTTTAGATTTGGGTAGTGCCGAACTGGAGAAAATGCACACAGTTACATATTCATTGAAATCTGTAAATTTGTTATTTGGCCTCGATTCACTTACATTAAGCAGTGTCAGTATTCTGCTTTGTTAAAAAAACACACTATAAAGAATACAATACAAGGCCCAGAAGGTATGACCATAAAATGACAGTTTTGCGGTGGAATGGTAGAAGTTCAATAATATTCCCCATATTCAGTGATGACGAGCAATGATTGAATAAATATTACAAATCTTGCTTTATGCACAGAGAAGGCAAGGTGAAGGCAAGGTGAAGTGTCTTGCTCTCTAGGATACAATAACTGAAACTATCCAGGGTAGGGATCGGACCACTAACCATCATTTCATCATAAGGCTCTACCTCAGAGACCATTGTCTGGAACTAATGTGCTGGAAGGATTTATGGAAACAAAAAGAAACCCCTTTGAACACCCTCTTAGGATGGCACATACAACTGGTCCAGTGAGCACAAAGTCGACTCTTGTTAAACATTGACTTCCCTGCAGGGGTGGATCTGAGGCCGTCGGAACTTGCTCCCTGTTTCTTGAAAGCGCCAACGTGACAGGACAAGTTCAGGGCGGGGCTTGAAGTCCTCCTTATGTCACGCTGGCCTCGATTGTGAACCTCAATTCCAAACATGGACGCTCCCGTGCTGGTGGCTGCCGTCACTCTGCTGTCTGCTCTGCAAATGGGTCAGTTACCAAATATGCTGTTTTGGGCCGGTATAGAGGGAGCCTGCCGGGTTGGAGGAGAACATGAAATTGCGATTAGATTAGAGGTTTTAAAACAGAGGTGCTATTCTTTGTTCTCCTTTTAAAGATATGTTAAACAGTGTTAACATTTGTGGAAAGACTGAAATGTAAACTGTGAAAGTTAAGCCATCCCATGCATTTCAGAACATAATAGTCGAGGTCTCAACTTAATCCCAACAGTACCATGGATATCCGATATGTATTGAGGTACCACCAAAGCAATATTAGCTCAAATCAATATAAAAAGTGGAGAGTAGAGTCGTGGGACAATTTTGCGAGGTGTTGGGTCATTTCTGGTAAATCCCATGGAATATATGAAATGTAAAATACCAGTGTTATCGAGGTCTCTGATGTAGTGAAGAAGCAGCGGCTCTACTCCGAGCTCCTCCGAGTTTCTCAAGATGATGATCCAATCCGAAAGCAGGATGACCTCCACGCTTCGGGTTGCCAGTTGCAAAGACTAAAACCAGCTCCTGACCCGCACTCATGTGAGCGTGTTTCCTCAGCCTACCTGGCCAGACGAGTGGGTTGGTCCCGGATGGCGCACAAGATCATGCCTCCAGCGGTGACCGGGCCGCCAGAGTTTGAGAGGACTTTCCGTGCACAGTGAGTACAGCCCGGCTTTCTTGTGTGGCCGATGGTACGCGTGTCAAACTTTGAATAAATCAACATTACATTGGCTAGCAGTGAAACCAATACTTGATTTGAACGCGTTTACCTCAGATCTTTACCTCACAAATAGGTCCTGTTTACGAAATGTGATCTCGAAGAATATAGAGATGATTGTTTGAATGAATCACTTTTCAGACAGAACTGCGTGGAGTTCTACCCGCTCTTCCTGGTGTGCATGTGGAGCTGTGGAGTGTTCTTCAGCGAGCCCATCGCAGCCGCAGGAGGACTGGTCTATATGATCGCACGCCTGATCTACTTCAATGGATACATCAAATCCACCAAGAAACGGTCAGCAAATGACAATGATGTCTGTTATATTCTATCCGAGCAGGCAGGCAGTGGCACGCAGACGTACAGGGCCACACAGGGGGTCCAAGAGCCTCATTGCCCACACATCACAACTATTATATACAATTAGCCCTAGAACATGTTTGACAAAGGACAGACAGAACAACAGATTGAAAGAGGAAAGCGAAGGAAAAGGAAATCTTTGACTGCAATTTTGCACAGTGGAATTATTACTATTTTTGGTTTATATTTGGCCAAAACGTATCTCGGCTACATTTTTTAAACCGTAATGTGTTATACAAACCAGTGTTATTTTTGGCAGCCCTTTTAGTTTTAGTCTTAGTCTTAGTCCTTTGGACGAAAATGCATTTAGGTTTAGTCACATTTTAGTCATTTCAAAATGTGATCGTTTTAGTCACGTTTTAGTCAGACGAAAAATAAAAAGGTTTTTGTCAAGTTTTCGTCGGTTTCATTATAAGAAGTGATAATTAATTTCGATAAGTCTTGGAAATTGGGATAAATAATAGCTTCTATTGGCTTTTGACAAACAGATGACACCACGATAGGCACTGGCAGAAGTGGTCGGCCTACTGTGAACAGTACTTTTCCCAAAGGCGCCCGCTCTCCTCGTCCTCTCATCATCGCTTCGAGATTTTTTATTTTTTTTTCACCAACAGCGCTGTCTGCACATACGTAGCACATCAACGTGCTTTCTGCGTTCATACGCCACGGTATTGAAAACTGTCCTGAGAAACAATAAAGTCCCTGAGAGAGAGAGAGAAAGAGGCGCCGCTGCCCGGGCGCATCATGAGCAGCACGGCGCCGCTCCGGGTCACGTTTACCGGTGTGTTCTCTCACTCCAAGCACAAACTCTGTTTGTGAACGATCTGACGAAAAACTTTCCCCCATTTTTGTCTCGTCTCGTCTCATTGACGTAAACTCGTAAACATCTCGTCATGTTCTAGTCCCCAAAGAGCTCATTTTAGCTCGTCATCGTTACTTTATCGTCATTAAAAAAAGGGGCGTCAACGAAAAGATATCGTTATCGTTGACGAAAACAACACTGATACAAACATTACCTTTTTATTGCTGTAACTACTTATACCAGGGGTCTCCAAACTTTTTTCATGGGGGGCCGCATACTGAAGCATACACAGGGTGAAGGGCCATAGATCGGTGGTTAGTGCTGCAAAACCTTTGACTAGCAGAGGTTTAAATAAGACTGTGAAGTAACGCCGACTGTAACAAGTGAATTTCTCCTTTGTGAGATTAATAAAGGTTTATCTTATCTTATCTTATCTTAAATTGCGCCCCACACCTTTATCTATGCTCAAAACCTTCATGCCAGCTCTGTCTCACAGTAAAAGATTAGCTGTTTGGTTAGAATTGTGTGGAATTATTACATTTCAAATAAAAAGGACTATCTCTGATGATGTGTCCCGATTCAGCAAAAAGGCAGAGGGCCACCAAAAATTGGTCTGAGGGTCGCATTTGGCCCCCGGGCCGCACTTTGGACACCCCTGACTTATACAGAATATATTACAGTTTTAAAGTAACTTGCCCAACATTGGTCGGCTGGTCTTCTATTGTTAGTTCAAGATAGGGCTGCACGTTTTCAAGTTTTTCATTAACCGATAACCAAGGCCCTTAGCAGTTAACACTTGTTTAACCATTAGTGTGCGCTAAGAAAAGTCCAGTGACGGTGCACAGTGACGAACGCTAGCTTGTTGATGACGAGAAATACGTGAGGGAGGGGCTGGGCTCATGGGGCCCTTTCAGGGAGTATGCGATGGCCAATTGTCTTTGCTCCTTGTCGCTGCTGCCTGCCTCTGGCTGCGTCGATCCCGTGGGTGCTGCCGGGCTCGAGCGCCCGCCTCGGACCACCCAAATCTTTGGGCGCCAGGCGCGTGTGCCCTGATAAAAAAAATATTCAATAGATAACATGTAAAGCATAGAATAATCTCTTTTTCTCTTTCACGTCCATATTTGAGTGCAACGCAAAAACATATATAGGCTAGTACATAGTTCAGTTGTTATACTGTTCACGTAGCTCTGGAAGGAGAGTGTCCGGTTCATAATCAGGGGTCGTGAGTTCAGATGATGGCCTGGTTTGACTTGACATCCACTGGTAAACAAAAGCAAAATTATGCCTGATGCTGTATTATTGTCACAAAGACAATTCTTTACTAAATCTTGGTCAGTGACTTCATTTTTAGATGGCTGTATCACTGACACTTCTCATCAAGTATCAAATTATTGAGAATGATTGAGAAATTATTCTCATTAATTGGTTTCATTCTTATTATCCGGAGCCATTTTCCTCTTTCTAAATTATCACTCTCAGTTGGTTAAACAGCTCAATCCTAATAATGTGGTTCACATTTCTGAACGAGAATAAATGAGCTCAGTCATATAAGCCTGTCAACACAGTGTGACACACACTTTGAGGTATCATCTACCCATCACTATGGGAAGCCAACCGTAACTAAAATGACGGCAAGGTTTGAAGGAGCCACGTGAATAAAAAATCCCCCTATTTTTTGTGTACATTTTATTTTGTAGCCATGACAGAAACCTTTGTTCTAAATGAACTTATCCAAATATTAAATTAAACGTTTGAACGTACAAGTTGAAATGCAATAAAAACACAACCAAAAATGAAAGTAAGACACAGAAAAATAAGTTGAAATGTAAATAAATGTACATTACAGAACGTAAGTCAAAAATACGACAATGACACATTACTGTTATGAACACAGAAGTTTCCTTCAATGAAGTCTTTCCCTGTTCACCACATTATCTTCAACATCTATTTATTTGTATGCGACACTGTTGGTCACTTGTAAGAAAAATATCTGCAGAGGAAGACCAGCAGCCGTTGGAAAGTACAGTCGCCTGTGCATAATAGTGTCCTCATGCTTCCACTTCCTTACTCCACTTCGAAGAAATAAATGATTCTTTTGTTTTATTGTTTTAGGTTGCCGGGCTTTTGGATGAGCGTGGCCGTCTTCTTCTCCCTGTCTCTCCTGGGATTCATCGGAATAGTGCAACAGATATTTCACAAGTACTTCTACATTTACACATGAATTTAGCACACAGGAGAGACTCAAGTGTGAATCAAGTAAAAAGTGTGTTTTGGAAGACGGATCTCTGACATTCCCGAAGGACTTCCCGTGGACTTTATTACGAATTGTCCTTTGAGTTTATATGACTTTTACAATTATGTACATTCTGTGATGTCCAATTAAAATTGCACCTACAGACAGATTTACTGGTCTTGAACTTAAAGGTTCATTATGCAACTTTTTATGTAGAAATAAAAACTTTATTTGTGTGTAATTGACCTTTTTGTGACCCAATGGCTGCATGGGTGGTGAGCATGGCGCCATCACAGAGGCCTCTACAACACTCCAGGGTTGCGTCTGAATTCCTCAAATACGTAGCTCCTATGTCCTGATCCTTGCTCCTAACCCTTGTGATGTGATAAGGTCAACTGTTATATCCCTATGCAGTTAGGAACTAGAGCTTCAGAGCTGTTCGCACAATCTGACCGTCTTTACCCAGCAGCGGAAACAAGATGGGAAGTGACGTCACCAACAGCTGGTTCATAAAACTACCATGGCCGAAATTTTTGCATGAATTTGGGGATAAATGACAGAACGAGGAGGAACAGCAAGACGACGACTCACTATTCGACATACGGAAACTTGTAGTTTGTTTACGGATGAAGGTTTATTTACGGATCCAACATGACAGCAGCGACGCCATATTTTGATCAAGCTTTAGACTGTGTTCTAAATAGTTTAGCTCAAAAGTTTACAGCGGGTACGTCATACGTCATCTGATACGAAGATACGATTGGCTTGGCTACATGCTATGGACGGTCGTAAACCACACCTCTCCTACGAAAAAACTAATTGGTGGTCCCCAGAGTAAATATGACCAGGCTACCGTTCTTCCATACTGAGATATGCTCTTACCTGAGCTTAGACGAGTTGATATGTACCAGTCTGGTCTTTTTATGTGCCTGTGGAAGAGTGTGGTCGCTTCTAACTTCACCCCCGTTTGGAGCTATAGGAATATGCTGGGAGAGGCCAAATGCTAAAAACATCTTTGGTCGTTTTGCGGGACTGAGGGCACACACAAAGACCAGATAGGTATGCAATCAACTCGTCTAAGCTCAGTTACGAACATATCTCAGTGTTGCCCCCTCGAAATCACCAGGGAGAATCAGTTGGCTTTTCAAAGTTTATTTCGAGCTCAAATAGTACAGAAAAGAAAAGGGTAAACATAGGTCCCACGTCCCAGATGTCACAAGGCTTAGGCCACGGCCCGACTACTGCGCCACAGCTTCTGCCCTGAGGCTGTGGGCCTAGCTCTTTTAAACTAGCATAAAGCGGTCACGTGATGGATGCGCTTCCGGTTTCAATTAATAAAAAGACAGTGTTTAATTTAGCGAAAAGATGAATAAATACTGTTATTTACAGTGAACCATTTACCAACAATAAGAAAGCGCTTAAATACTTTGTCGAAAATGGGCGAGCAACACCCTCCCCCACTAAAAATAATGTTAACCCAACATTCCCTTAATCCTACTGGGGGGTCTTACTTGACTTAAACCATAAATTGTAGTAAATAAACAATTTGAACCACAACAATACTTCACAAAAGAGTCCAGGCTAAATGAATAGTGTCCGTTATCCAAGAGTCCTTTGGCACGGCGGTACGCGCAGGTTTAAAGGTCCATTTCCGTATTTGGGTAGATAGTCCGTTGAAGCATTGGTGGGCCCCAGAATCTTCAGAATTGACTCAAGGAAAATACCTTCTACCCAAGATTTTGTAGCAGCATAGCAAACCAACTAAACAAATGGCATGTACTACTGAAACAATAATTAAAGTACATTTACTACTATTGCACATATCTCTATTGCACACAAGCCACATACTTTAAAGTGCAAAGTGCAAAGTGCAACTCAATTAGCAGGTACATAAAGTGCATGTTACTACTGCATTACGACTGGGAATTAAAAAGGATATAGGTTGGCCGAGGTGCTGAAGAAGCCGTCTCGGACCCTCGCTGGTTTGGACACACCGACAGGACAGGTCTGCACTTCCAGGACCGTGGGCTCACCAAGCTGGTCGTAGGTGTACAAGCGCCTGGGCCGTCTAGTTCTGACAGGTCTTGCAGGTCCCTCCGAGGAGTCAGAGGAGGATGCCTCTCGCTCAGATGAATCCGCTTCCTGTACTGGCTCTGGCTCCGGCTCAGAGTCAACCTCTGGGATCAGGATCACCACTTCAGCTCTCTCCTCAGCAGGTGCAGCTCCCTGTTCCGGCTGTCTTGGAGTGGGGACTCTAGGTTGGAACTCTCTGGCAGTTGGATTGAGCGGCTGAAGAGCGGGTTGGGGTGGCAGGACGAGATGGTAGTCTTCCTCACTAGAGCTCTCTGTACCTGCAGGCTGGATGTTGCACTTAACACTTGTCCCTCTTCCTGGCGACGTTCTGGTTCTCCTGCTTCTCCTTTTAGGGTTGGGGACGACAGGCGCTGGTTCAACCAGGTAAGGACAAGGTAAGAGCAAGTTTCTGTGCAGCACCCGTCTTCTCCCTACAGCATTCAGAGGCTCAACCACATAGACAGGGCTTCCAGGGCCTTTGCTCTCCCTCACCACATGGACAGTGTCCTCCCAGTGACTGCGGAGCTTCCCCGGACCACCTCGAGGCGTGAGATTTCTCACCAATACATGGTCACCCGGGTTCAGCGTGGAGCTCCAGGCGCGCTGATTGTAATAATCTTGGCCCTTTTTTGCAGACTTCCTCATGTTCGTCAGGGCAATGGCATAGGCTTCCTGCATTGCCTCTCTCCACTTCTCCGCATAGCCAGCAGGGGTCTGTTTCTCTGCGTCACCGAGCCTCTTGGGAAACAAGAGGTCAACTGGGAGGGTTGGTTCACGTCCAAAAAGCAAGAAGAAAGGGGAGTACCCTGTCGCCTCGTGGATGGTGGAGTTGTAGGCATGAACTACTTTGTTGAGGTGCTCCTTCCATCTGGCCTTTTGTGTCTCCTCCAGTGTCCGCAGCATACTCAACAGAGTCCTGTTAAAACGTTCGGCAGGGTTAGCTTGGGGGTGGTAAGGTGTAGTGCGAGAGTGTTGAATACCACCATATTCCTGGAGCTTCCGAAACAGCTGGTTCTCAAACTCTCTTCCTTGGTCGTGGTGGATCCTGGATGGAAACCCAAAGCGTGGGATAAATTCGTCAAACAGCTTTCTGGCAGCAGTTTTCCCAGCCTTGTCTTTGGTTGCGTAGGCCTGAGCGTATTTAGTGAAATGGTCCACTAAAACCAGGATATACTCTTCCCCTCCGTTGCTTTTCTCCAGATGTAAAAAGTCTATTGAGACCATCTCGAATGGTGCAGAAGTTTCAATGCTTTGAAGTGGTGTCCTTGTGACTCTGTTGGGCCTTTTGTTTTTGATGCAGCTGCAGACACGTGTAACGTAGTGCTCCATCTCCTGCCTCATTTTTGGCCAAAAGAAGCGCTCTCGGGCCAGGGCCACCATCCGGTCAGCACCCAAGTGTCCCATCTCCTCATGGAGGTACTTGTACACCAGGGGCTTCAAGGGCTCTGGCACCACCAGTTGCAGCCTGTTGTTGGTCTTCCTCCACAGGAGTCCATCTTCACCCAGCTGCAGCTTTGGCCATTCTCTCAGGAGAACCCGGACCTGCTCACTCTCTGCAGCTTTGTCTCTGTACTTCAGGTAAGTGTTTTCTCTTTTCAGGTTGGAGACCCTCTGGATGGCTGGATCTGCATTCTGCTGGGCCTGGATGTCTTGGATGGAGAAGGGCTGAAGGGGTGGTACAGCACTGCCATCTGGTGGTAGGACATCCACATTACAGGTGACAGCAGAAATCCAGTTGATCTCACCTGTTTGGCTGCTTTTGACTGCTTTACAGATGCTGTCCATGACCTCCGGCTCACACTCTTCCGTGCACTCCTGCATGATGGTTTTGATGGGCTTAGGTCTGCGAGAGAGAAAGTCAGCATCTGTGTTAGCTGTTCCAGGTCTGTACTTGAGTGTAAATCTATAGTCTGCCAGCTCTGCAACCCAGCGGTGACCCGTGGCGTTGAGTTTTGCCGACTTGGTAACGTAAGTGAGTGGGTTATTGTCACTGTAGACTGTGAAGTGTGGCGCGTGGAACAGGTAGTCACGGAAACGCTCTGTGATGGCCCATTTCAGTGCGAGGAATTCCAGTTTTCCTGAGTGCAGCTTGTAGTTCTTCTCTGCAGGCGTCAGGGTTCTGGATCCGTAGCCAATCACTCTCAGTGCGCCATCTTGTCGCTGGTACAGCACAGCACCGAGCCCTTGCTCTGAGGCGTCAACATGGAGAATGAAAGGCTGCTCGAGGTCTGGATATGCCATAACAGGTGGATTTGTAAGTTGGTTCACAAGCGTCTCTAAAACTGCTCTGTGTATTTCTGTCCACTGAACCGGAGAGGAGGGTGGAAGCTGAGCACCTGAATGTTTTGTCCCCTTTTTGTGGCAGTGTTTTGGCTCACCTTTGGGCTTTGCCAGCAGCTCATACAGTGGTTTTGCAGTCCTGGAGAAGTCCTGGATGTAAGCTCTGTAGTAGCTCAAGAATCCCAGGAGCTTCCTCACCTCTCTCACTGTAGCTGGGGTCTGGTACGTGAGCGCCTTTACTGCCTCCACCTCTCTTGGGTTCATCCTGTATCCTTCTGCAGAGATCACACGACCAACATACGTTACTTGTGGCTTAAACAACTCACATTTTTCGGCTCTCAGCTTCATCCCACAGGCTCTCTGTCGCCGCAGGACTTGTCTGACGTTTTCCACATGTTGGTCAAATGTGCGGCTGAAAACAAGGACATCATCCAGATAGGGCACACAGACTTCATCCCTCAGATCTCCCAGGCATCCCTCCATGTGGCGTTGAAAAGCAGCCGGGGCATTTGAGAGGCCAAATGGGATCCTGGTCCACTCATAGAGTCCCCATGGTGTAATAAAGGCTGTGTATGGTCTGCTCTTCTCGCTCATGAAGCCTTGGTGGTATGCTTTGCCCTGGTCCAGGACGGTGAACCAGGAGTTTCCACCCAAGTTTTCCAGGATTTCTTGGATCCTGGGGATGGGATGACGGTCTGGCCAGGTCTTCTCATTCAGCAGCCTGTAATCAATGCATAACCGGAGAGTGCCGTCCTTTTTCCTGACGCAGACTACCGGTGAAGAGTAAGAGGAATAGGACTTTTGAACCCAACCTCTACTCAACAAATCCTGAATGTGAGCCTTGACTTCCTGATACAGGTGTCGGGGTATGGCATTGTATGTTCTCTGGACAGGAACAGAGTCTTTCAAATTAATGTCCATTTGCAAACCAGTGACACAACCAGCATCCCACTCATCTCTGGCAAACACGTCACCCTCCTCCACCAGCATCTGACGAACTCTGTGCTGCTGCTCTGCCGAGAGGTGACTCAGGTCTACAGGCGGGACCCAGGGCTCCCTCTGTGGTGCTTGACTGGGCTGCTCCGGTGAGGATGTGGCACTGCCCTCTGGTGACTTGGGCTCTAGTGGATAAACAGCATCAACACTATGTAACCAGCCAAGCGTTGTGCGGCCACAAAGTGTAATATCACAGTCCGTTGTGTTTTCAACAGTTACCTTAATCCTTGTATTCTCTTGATGTTGAATGAGCTGTTCTCTTACTTTGAGTCCTGTGGGCCACGGTGTCTCCGGGTTAGGCTCCAACACGACGTGAGTTCCACAGAGCAAACCTTGCTGTAGATAGTTGCATTGCACTTGGATGGCGTTCCTCTTTGGGACAGTAACTGGCATTCTTCCCAGACGAGCAATGTGGGGGTTGTTTTCAGGTGACGGCTTCTGTAAAACAGTTAGAACAGCCCTCGCAGTTTCCTGACCCACATCAAGTGCTGAACAAAATCTCCTTACCATGTGACCAGAAGGAAAACAGCTTCCAAGACCCTCATTTGCCAAAGCCAGCTCCTCAATTACATTAAATCCAATAATAGGACGTTCCAGATCTGTAGAGGCAACTAAGATGGGAACAACTACTGGTTCATCACTCATCCCAGCAACAGCATCTTGTGACAGTGCAAACTTCACTTCAATCCAGCCCTGGTATGGAATCTTTGTCCCATTTGCTGCGGACAGATCCAGCCCTCCTTCTTCCAGTAACTCTTCCACAGGCCTCACAGTAACATGGGGTAAGTGTCTCTGCTTCCACTCATCTCCAATAATGGACACTTGTGAACCAGTGTCCCACAGCACTTTGGTGTCAACATTGTTCATTGTGGCTCGAACAAGGCACCTCCTTCCCACCAGCTTAGCAGTTTGATGTTGTTTACCAGTGAGGGGCGCTGTGGTGCAGAATATGTCTGTGTTCTTACCAAGATGTACGCTGGTTTCGATCTTGTTGGTGGAGGCTGTGGTGTTCCTAGGCGCTCTGCGGCAACCAATGGCCCAGTGGTCTATGCTCCCACACTTGTAGCAGTGGTCGCATTTCCCCCCTGGATTGGTCCGCTGGCACTGGTGACACTGCCGGTTGGGGCGTGTCCTTGGTGGTGGTCTGTTGTAGCTGTGGCTGGCTTGTCCCCATGGTGGTGGTTGTCCGGGTGCCTGGTGCAGGCTTGACAGCTGAGTGGTGAGATTCTGAATGGCTTCACAGATTGCTTTGTTCCCCTGGTCTACTTTCTCCATCAATGCGTCACGTTTTTCAAACTTTTGCTTTTTATGACTGGTAGAGTTACTGTCATAACTGCTGCTCTCTGAATCAGTGAAATGTGGATCATTACTCACCGCTAACACCTTGGCTCTGGATTTGCTTGACAGCTTGCCCTTCCTCTCCATCTCCAGGTTGTAGGCGGCGGTCATTTTCTCCAGCAGAACTTCATCAGTTACTTTTGGATTTTGCAAATGTGGCTTTATGTCAATACGGATGGTGTCATCTTGGAGTCCGGTAAGTATGGTTTGCAAAAACTGATTTTGGATGAGCTCTGGGCTGTACTTCAAGCCAGTTTCTGCTCTCTCTGAAGCAAAGAGTATCTGTTGCCTCAAGTCCATAGCTCGAACTAAAAACTGGACTGGAGTCTCTCCGTGATCTTGTGCAGCACGAGTTAAGGAGTGGTACAGCTCATTAGCATCTTTTTCAACAAAATGAGTCCGCAATATTTGTTTCAGAGCTTTCAATGACAAATCATCTCTACTTTCCAGATAACTTCGCAGTTTTGTTCCTGGAATCATAGCTTGAAGGACTGCATCAATAATTTCGCATTCATCATATCCCTTCTTTAATGCTTTTGTAATTTGTCTTTCTAAACTTGCATATCCCAGCTTATCCGTTTGATTATGTTCACCAATTTGTCCATTAATTTTCAAGTCTTTTCTATACATTGGGTGAACAACAGTTTGAGTTCTTTCAGACAAAATATTAGCGGCAGTAAGCGTGGTGGCAGAGGTGCGTGGTCTTACCACAGGTTCCGTGTTGCTGGGCGCAGTACCAGCTGTGTCCGCCAGAGGGCGGCGTGGCGACGTGGGACCAGACGTAGACAGCGTTTTTCTCAGCTCATCAATTCTGTCATTTATTTTCAATAACAATGACATTCCTCCATCTTCAAGCGACGTGACATCCTCACACTCCAAATGCTGCAGAATTAGCCTTCTCAATTTGCGAGGTGAGTTTTTATCTTCATCTTCAACATTTATTTCAAGTGTAGTGCATATTTTAAGAAGTTCCCAAGCAGGTAAGGCAATTAGCTTTCCCTCGATTTCTTCCAGCATATTTTCCCATTCAGACACTTGCTCGTTAAAGTCTGGCATGGTTGGAAAGTCTTTTACCTTGGATTTGATCGTGACTTGCGGTGGGTTGTGTCGTCTTCCTTGACCTCGCTTCCGTTAGCATTAGCTCCGTGATAGCTTCGTGTTGGCGTCTCTCGTAGCGTATTCCACTCACGAATATAGTCCACACACGCGCTCCGGTAGCCACAATCCACGGTAGCGATCCAGGTCATCCACAAACTTAATCCGACCGGGCAGAAACACCAAGATTTTGTTGCCCCCTCGAAATCACCAGGGAGAATCAGTTGGCTTTTCAAAGTTTATTTCGAGCTCAAATAGTACAGAAAAGAAAAGGGTAAACATAGGTCCCACGTCCCAGATGTCACAAGGCTTAGGCCACGGCCCGACTACTGCGCCACAGCTTCTGCCCTGAGGCTGTGGGCCTAGCTCTTTTAAACTAGCATAAAGCGGTCACGTGATGGATGCGCTTCCGGTTTCAATTAATAAAAAGACAGTGTTTAATTTAGCGAAAAGATGAATAAATACTGTTATTTACAGTGAACCATTTACCAACAATAAGAAAGCGCTTAAATACTTTGTCGAAAATGGGCGAGCAACATCAGCATGTAAAAATGGCAGCCTGTTCCTTTAATGACTCAAACATGAACCACAATAACGATATGAACGACGATGATATAAAGCTGTTTCAGATTTACCTTCCGCACCTACAGCTTCATCACAGAAAGAACCACCAGAGGTCCAGGAGGTCTGATAACTAGCATTGAAGCGCAATTTCCCTACCTCCTTCCTCGCTGACAGCCCCATTCGGACGCTTCTTATCATGGCGGGCTTTGATGCGCATCCGGTTTGGGCTTAGACCTCTTTTGGATGTACCCCAGCGTCAATCTGGTGGGAGTGTCCGTCAACAGTGAAAACCTACCAGAAACTCTAAAAGAATTGATCCTGGAGCATAATAGGGGCCACTGTGATGGAAAATAAAGGTGAAATAAAGGCCGATATGTCAATGAAAGGTCAAATATAAATATTTATGTCATCACTCTTTAGTTGTGTTTTTGTCACTCTTTTGCCGCTTTTTTGACACTTTTTTAGTACGTTTTCATCCTCGTTTTTCCATCTCTATTTTGGCGCTTTTTTCAATAAGCTAATGAATTCGAGTAAAGCAAGACTGAAGAAAATGTGCTCGGTTCATGTGGGGGGTTAAGAGGTTACAGCCTTTTTGTGATTTTTTTTTCTCTCTTTTTCATCACATTTTTGTTACTTTTTGGTCACTCTTTCTTGTTGTTTTTTCTTCTTTTTTTTACTTTTATTTTTCATCACGCTATAGTTGTGTGTTTATGTCGCGTATTTATTTTTTATTTTTTTATCATGTTATTGTTGCTTTTCCAGCACGTTGTTGTCGCTCTTTTGCCACTTTTCTTGCTCTTAGAATGTGCACGGTTCAGGTGGATTATAACCTACACGTACACTCCTGCTCCCCCTGCCGGTCGCGTGTAGCTACTGCAGGTGGTAGTGGGCGTAGTCTATGGCAGTGACAATCGACCGAAATCACAGCGGCTCCCTCCTCTTATCTGCTCTGAACAGCTGTGTGGTCGGATTTCTCACGTTGGAAGGTATGCACTTTGCACCGTGTGATGTTCTTGCTTTATGGCGCCAGTGTAATGTTTACCGGGTCGCTTTCTTCTTGGGTTTGGGAGCTAGCATGGAGTTAGCGTTAGCATTGGGTCACTGCTGCAGATGTAGCTACATCAAAACAATAACAGTCTGGACAAATAGCGGCAGCATTTAGTGGATTTTTCCCCCTGATGTGGTTAGTCATTTGACACCTTTGCTCGAAATAACATGGCATATTTACGAGCAAAATATGCTTTATTATTTTTGATTACGTTTTTCATCACATTGACTGTTACCTGGTGTAATCAGTAGCGTTATCCCATCAAACTGTACAATAATGAGAGAAAACATATCTGCTCTTAAACCTCTTAACCCCCACCTGAACCGAGCACAATTTCTCCAGTTTGGCTTTACCCAAATCTAAAAGCTTCATGACTGGAAAGCATATAGGCCATTGTTACACCTCATTTGAAAGCTAAGACCTACAAAATATATCCTATTTTTGGCACTATTTTGTTGCTTTATCAATGTTGTTTTTTTTTTTTTCGTATTTTCATCCGTTTTTGTCGCTAATTTGACTCTTGCACTGTTTTCTCCAGTGTTCTGCTGCTGCCTGTAACAAACAGTTTCTGTGTTTGTGTTTCTGCAGGTCCCGCTGAGTCGCAGCCCTGCATTCCACGCGAGAGGACGAGTACTTCACCATGAGCTCCGACGATGGTGGGTGTGCCCGGTCATTATTGAAATACAGTTATTTTCCAATTGTGGGCATCAATCTGAGACCGAGGATGGAGGGGGGGGGGAGGAATGTCGTAAACGCACTACAAACTAGTAACACTGAAAATTTTTGGGGTCCAGAAGCTTTTGGGTGTGTTTCGTGTTTGACTTGTTGACTTGTGACTGATTTCTCGGTTTTGTTAAGGTGATATGGAGAACCAGGCCGAGCTGGAGGAGAAGGGCAGGCTCGTCACTCAGGTGCTGGAGCTGCAGCACACGTTGGAGGGTAAGACGGGCAGCATACCAGGGGCCCGGGGCAATGCTAGGCTGTCCTTTCCAAGCAGACGAGGAATGCTAATGTCTGCGCATCACGGCGTTTGGCAGTACATTTGACACGTTAGCCCTATTCGCACGGGATTAGAGTTACCCAGGGACGTCTGGTAAAAAAGTACAAATGACTGACGTTCTCTGAGTTTCTGTACCTGTGGGAATCTGCCACATCGGGATGAAAAAAAAGTGTCAAAAAACAACAAACGTCAAAAATGTGCCAAAAAATGCACCAAAACAAAAACACCAAAAAAAGAGCATGAAAAGCAACAAATGTGGAAATAAAGCATCAATAAAGCGAAAAGCATCAAAAGCGCAACTGGCCTGTAAGAGGCTGTAAACTCTCCAGTCGAAGAGCTTAGATTTGGGTAAAGAGGTTAACCAACGGGATAATGTTGTGTAAGGGCAACATGGATCCGAAATATCTTTTTAACAGTTTATTTAGGACCGTACTGAAGATCTAGAAACAACATCATGGAAGTTATTTCTCTGATCCAAATGCTGCCTGTCCGGTTAAAGCATCACTATGCAACTTTTTATGTGGAAAAAGAAGTTGATAATTGTGTGTATTTGACCTCGTAGTGACCCAGTGGCAGTATGAGTGGTCAGCATGGCGTCTTTATTTTCCATATCGGTGGCCTCTATGACGCTCAAGGATCAATAGTTTTGTAGGTTTTCTGGCGAGAGGCTCCGTCAGCGGCGAAAACCTTCCAAACAATTGATCCTGGAGCGTCCGAGAGACCAGTGTGATGTAAAGTAAAGGCGCCACGTTGACCGCTCATACAACCACTGGGTCAATATGAGGTCAAAAACACATATATCAACTTTATTTTCCACATAAAAAGTTACATAATGCGTCTTTAAAATAAAAAAAAAGAGAAAACAAACCGCGAGGTGAACCGCAAGAACGACCCCGTTGTCGTGCCAACGCTTGACAGTTCAACATGATGGGCCGCAGGGAAAGTTTGGATGCAGCTGGTGCAAAGTTTAGACGGCGGAGGCTGCATCAGAGCTGATGTCGTTCGCCGGTAAGAAGCGGCTTTTCTCGCTAAAGCAATGCTCACACAAACAAACCGAGTTAGCGCTCGCCACACGAATGAATAAAAGGCTTGTCGGCATCATTCAGTGTCATTACCTCTCAGCCGTTTCCAGAAAAGACTTTGCAAAAAGGAATGAAATACTGACACTGCTGATCCCATGCGAATGCCCTTGAAAATCACCGACGTCCCCAGGTAATTGCGTGCGAATAGAGACATTTCGAGATTGAGACATAGTTAAAAAGCAATGTTTGATGTGATGCGCAAAGAGTTTATCGTTAGTTCTCATTCATTCACACACTTCCGCACAGTGATGTCACAAAACAAATGAACTGAAGTGAACTCAGTGCCCCGTGACTCAAATTTGCCCTGCACATCGGCGTCCTCTCAGTGTCTGTAGAGCGTAAAGAGGTCAGGAGCTCACAGTGTGCCGCTTCCCTCTCCAGACCTGTCCGCTCGGGTGGACGGCGTCAAGGAGGAGAACTTGAAGCTGAAGTCGGAGAACCAGGTGCTGGGCCAGTACATCGAGAACCTCATGTCCGCCTCCAGCGTGTTCCAGACCACGGACGCCAAGGGCAAACGCAAGTGACGGTCCGTCCCCGCACTTCAGAGCTGAATCGAGCTGACGTCACGCAGGTCAAAAAAAAAAACGACAGTCTAATCGCATGTAGCACCGTGCATCTTTCAGGGATTTCAAAAGCTATAAAAAAGCAGATGAATAATAATAGTCAGTCCCTTAAATCTGTGCAGTTGGATTTGTCTTGTTTGATCATTTCGGCTCCCGTGCATTTTTGTTTTAGGCTCTGTAAGAAAGACGAGTTCAATTCTTTCTATATATGGAGGATCTGCATCTAAAAAGTGTAAGGAAGCTCCTTCTCCTCATCGTTGACGTGGATGTGCGTCATCGTCGGCCGTGACATCCAAATGTGTCAGTGCAGTGAGGAGGGAGTGAGGAAAGGAGCTGTGATGCTTCCTTTAATGCCTCCTTTAGCAGAGGAACCTCGGGATGTTCCTCATCAGCCCATGAGGAGCAAAGAACAATCCCACAAGTCTCATATCGCAGTGGTTCATTGGTTTGAAACTTTCAGAGTCAGTGATAATAGAACAGTGCAGTTCAAAAGATCGTCCTGACACAGAAGGAGCAGCTGAAGCGGTTCCTGTTCCCTGAGGTCGACCTCATGACGTCGGCCTCAAAGGTTAAGGATAAGGAGAAAGGCGCCATAGTATCTTTCCACTTTTGAGATGCAGCCTTAGTATAACTCTTTTCTAGACACTAGAGGGCAGGCTTGCTTAAGATCCAAAAACAGCAGATCACCTTGGACTTTGTCACTCACTGAATGATCTGGGCTCTCCTTTTACTGCCCAAAACCCCCAATCAGAATCAGAATTGGTTTTATTGCCATGGTTATGAACAGGTTGACAACCAGGATTTTTTTTTTATCGGTCAGTCGTGCAACAAGAAACATAAAACAAATTCCACATGACATACACACTTAAATAATAAACTATAAAAACTTTAAACTATACGACTATAAGGGCTAATGCCTAAGACTAAATTTAAACTATGATAACGACAACACTTTCATAGAACAACAGGGTGAGTGTATTTGTGCAGGTGCATTGACTGTTAGCAGCAGATGCGAGCGTGGACATACCACATAGTGCAATAAAGCAGATTACATTCATGAGTCTGTGACGACTGTGTTTACAGGTCTGTTTGCGCAAACCAATTATTTTTACAACATTGTAGTGATCCTAATACAAGCCAGGATTTAAAAAAAACACACAGATTTGTTAGGGTTATTTTCCCTTATGCAACACTTTGGTTCTCGACAGTCCCTGCGTGGGTGAACACACAGTCCTGTTTACATGTACATAGAGCAGACATTTATTTATAGGGGACCGGGATGCACTTTGCCCTGACAGAGAAGGCGTGGCCTGTTTGTTTTTCCCCAAAGCACCATACAAAAGAACAATTGCCGCAGCACTTTGAGTTAGCAAGCCGAGCGGGGCGTGATACAATAGTGAGGTTAGCCCGGCCCTGATATTAACCCAGTTATATTTAGATCGCTGCTTTGATATTACATAAGTATCAGGTTTAGCCCTTATATTATGCAGCAATACCGTTTGGATTAAGAGCCTCGGAATCAAAAGACTGAGAGTGGCTTTAAGTGCATATGACAGGTTAGAAAATGCTCGTTTTCTTTAGTTTGACATAAATGCGGTGTTCATTATTTCACCAACTTGCTACAAATGGCCGCAGGATGTGACATAGGAAGAGGTAAACCTTCCAACTGCCTTTGTGTAAACATACTGTACATACGGGCCGTGAGCGAGTCCCAAATCTGTTCCTGAAGTGTGGAATTGTCACGCTCTAGTCATGCGTCTCTCAGGTTTTGTGGCACGTGCCAGTTACGGTCCCTCTGAGGATTAGAATTTTGCCCGTGGGATGCTCGATTTAGACACAATAGTAACATTTAATGAACAGAAAAGCATCAGAACCTGTCAAATGCACTTTAAAAAGGGCTTTGTCGACGTGTATTTTCTTGAAACCAAATGTCGTTGGTGTAAAATGGCACAATTGATTTGTCACAAGTATTACAGCAATTTTGTGTATTGTTTAATGTGTAGTTGCTTTTGATTGCTGCTTATAGAGTGCACGTTTAAGAAGCCTGTACTTTACAGCTACACTGCGTAACATTTAAAACATAAACCATAAACACAAAGCATTCATTTCATTACAGGAGGCAAAATTCCTCTAAACATATGAGGTTTTATACAGTAGGGTTTCTTCCAAATGCTAAATGTTTAGTTGCTTTTGGGGCAACAGAGTGTTCCACTGTGTAGTGACGTGGAGGACAGGTCTGGATTCTATGGTAGGATTATCTTAACTTTTTTTTAATCCGGTTTATGGTTATCGTCAAATTACTGGATCTATCCACATGAAACAAACTGTTGGTTTTACTGTAGGAGCCCAGCCTCCAGTGTATAACGTACATTTTGTTGTATATTTATTTGCCATTATTATGTGGAATCTACAAATGTTTATAGGTATGTTACATTTGACCCCGTTTACTTGTTGTACAGGTTAAACTGTTCCTTTTATTAAAACCTTTTTCATGGATTTATATTTGTTTGAGCCATTTTTTCCCCTCCCACTAGGGCGGGGTACCGTTAAACGATACCAGTCTGGTATCGGAATTTCTTTTTAGGTACAACCGTATAGAAAGTATTGAAAGCAAGTACTGAAAAAAGTTATAATTTTCCCCAATTTCTTCCCCATTTTTCACACATTTCATGAGATTGGAGATGAATCCAATTTTGTAAATTTGCTGGTCTTCCACACATTGTGTTTTCTGGTTCCAGATGGCAAATATTTTAGTATAGGTATCGTTGCTGGTATTGAAACAAATGTAACTATATCCAGCCAGTGCACGAACATATACATTTTCATACGGTCTGTGATCAAGAAAAATGAAATTCCCTTGAAAGTCAATTTTCTGAAATATTAAGATTTTTTATTGAGGCCAAAAGTTTACATTCGTACATTTGTCTGGTATTTGCTTCTACTGTATTGGGCTACATGTACACGCACACATGAGTTTCTTACACACAAGCTTCCCCTCCCTGCCCTACAGTTTGTGTCACAACAGCAAAGGAAATCCAGCCTGCCAGTGCTGTTTTCATACTTGCCACATACTCTCCACAGTGCAGGCGAGACGCAGCAGGTGTATAGGGAAACTTTTTAAACATAGAGATATCAATTCAAAACCTTTGCTGTACGTTACGAATGAAAAGCGCTTTATAAATAAAGTTTGATTTGAAGTTTTCTGTCATTTTTTGCTTCCACATAAAAATGAGGACTTATATGCCTAAAAATGCCCAAAAATATCCAATCTTTTCAGAGACGAAATCTGAATAATGGATTGAGCCTGGTTTTAATGTACGGTTTGTTTTTGTTGACAATTAGTTGCAACAATTTGGGATATATTTAGTTTTGAAATAAGCTCTTTATTAGTGGAAAAATCTGTAAAAAATTCAATAAATCAGGCTAGGAATTAGATATTTGAAACATCCCTCTAAAAAAAACAACAACCTTCAAATTGTTAAGCCTTGGATTGACCAATATTTTAGTTTGTAGGTGCTACTAAAGTGGAGATATCACAGCACATAAACAGGTTCCGCCTCTTTGCTTCCTGTAAGGCACGACTTTGCCTTAAGACGAGGCGTGCGCGGATATTGTACTGTATTTATGAGATGAACTAATGTTTGGCTGGGAAGCTGCAAATGAACTGCGGCTCGGGGAGCAATAAAGTCTTCTGGATCTGAATCTGAATTCACACACATTACTCCCATTCTCAGCCTCTTTACTGGCTCCCTGTGCGATTTCATGTTGGTTTTAAAATTCTTAGATTTGATTTTTAACAAAAGTCTGCATGGTTTGGCCTCCCGGTACCTGTGCGATCTGCTTGTTCCCTACACCCCGTGTCGCTCACTGAGGTCGGCAGTTTGAAAAATATTACAATGGCTACACGCCCTGTTTTGAAATCTCTTTTGAAAATGTTTTTTTCTTTTTCTTTTTTTTACTCTTTGGCGTTTAACTCAGCCTGAGAGTTGACTTTAACTTATTTTTTGCATTTATCCATTTCTATATTGTGTCGTCTACAGCACTTTGGTCGACTGAACTGTTTCTTTAAAGTGTTTTGAAGAAAGTTGGTAGGTTCGATTCCAGTCGGCTTCCTCTGAGCGTTCCCATAGTTCAGAGATGTGTCGTTGAGTGAAGGGGATACAAATTCACACACAAGGTACCAAAACCTGACTTCCATTTATTGTCATTAAATAAATACTAAATCAAAATGTAAAAACTACTCCGGCTCTTCATGTCACTTGTTGCCGTCAAACCTGGATAAAAATCTGAAAGAGAAAAGAGGCTGATTAGCAAATGCCTCGGTGGAAACTCGACCCTGTTACTCATGCATTACTCCTCATATTATTCGCATGTTGCACAATGAGCAGCTGTAATAACACTGTGCCAGAAAGCTTTTACCTGGCTAGTGACATTTACAACGGTGTTCATTTTTCACTTAATGAATATTTATAAATGACATATCTGTGTGGGATAGTAAAAGTTAACTAAAGCTTGTTAAGGCTAAGAAAGAGAAAGCCCAGGTTGAACAAAGCACTTTAAAAAAGAGATTGAATGTGCAGCATCACCATCGCCTTCTATAACGCCCTCATCTTCTCATAACGCTGATGTGATTGTGGAACATACTACGCTTGTGCATTTACCTCTCTTAGAATTGCCCAGAAGTCCGAGTCCACTTTGACCACCAGGCGGAGCGCTGAGACGGGCTGTAGGGAGGCATTGATCCTGCCCGTTGCTAGGCCTTTATCGAACGTGCCTGTGGACGCAAAAACGAAAAAGCAGCTTCACACACAGCAAATGTTCCAGTGTTAATTTGACAGTCTGAGGAGAAGGTGTGAGTCATATAGACACCAGAGTTAACTTCAGATCAGACACCATGAGTGACAGTAACATAACAGGACACTAAATACAATGAGCTCTTTGTTTCCAGTAAAAAGGCTTTCGCCTCATTGCACCTCAGTGTCACAGACCGACAGGTGAAGAAGGAAGTCATGTATATTCTGTCCACCATGACGCAGAGAAACTGGGACACACGTGACCCTACATTGGATAGAAGTAGTTTCTCATTTATATATTTTAGATTTGTGTAATTGAGTGACTGTTTTTTTGCCTCCAATACTTGATATAAATAAACACTTTCAGTTTAAGTATTTAATTCATCAAACAGAAGTCTGAAGTTCTGTCTAAAGTAGAATCTCCATGACTTCCTTCTTCACCTGTCGGTTTGTGACAGACAGAATCCAAAAACCAGGTGAAGCTGCCACTGTAGCCCCTGCACTCCCTCTTGTGGGTTAGATTATAACCTGACCAACCACCCCCAATGTTCAGGTTTTGACACATTTTGGGACAGTTCCGGGGTTTCTACAGGGGGCAATAGTAATCAGTAATCAGTGAAAGTTAAAAGTAACAGACCAAAAAACACTTTCAACAACCATCCGATTTCTGAATAATATCCCGCTTGCTTCCTCTATCTGGGCTCGGTTGAGAATTTCCACCTGACTGAAACTGCCCAATGGGTTGAAATATTAGAGGAACTGTTTTATTACGGGTTTGGCATGGAGCATAAGGAAGCTGAATGACACAATATCAAATGAGTTCCACACTGCTCCCGAGTCATGCCCTTGGGAGCACATTGTAACCAGCATCTGATATCCAAGGAAACGTGAACTCCTTATCTTCATCCTGCCCGTCAGGCACACCGCAGGCTTTTATGGCCACGGTGTTATCACACCAAGTCCTACTCCCTGGCAAAGGCTCACACACTATCAGCGATCATAATGTGGCGATAGAAAATCTCCCTTTCTCAAAACATCTTGTTCCGTTTGGATCAAATGGATGCAAAAAGATACTAGAAAAAATTGACTTTAGAAAGTGTTACCAAAAAGGTAGATGTAGGTGGACCTGACCATGAACCTAGCACGAGATGTCTGTAGGTTGGAGCAGAGCTATTATCCATAAATGATAAGGCGAGAAGCTGCAGGTAAACAGGGGGGGGTGAGGGGGAATTAACATTGGCACTGCGTTCCACTGTGTTATTATGCAAATTGTATTTCAGTGCCAAAAAAAGTTTTTCAATGAAACTCATGGATGGTATTGTGTCTCAGGGCTCTTTGAATCACTGACAACTAATCATCCCAGGCATCTGAGATTGATGTCAGGTAAAAAAAAACTACTAAAAAAGGACGTTCCACATTATTTAGCAGACCATCATTTTCAAGGAAAATGGAAAAGCGTGAAATAGTTGAATGCCTTGGTCTAGGTATAAAAACCTTCTATATTTCATGAAAGATTAAGCGTAATCATCGTACTGATAAGAGATTTGTGGCTGATTCAGACACACACAGGTTTGTGCAATGTGTGATAATGGCACAATATGGACGGTTTCTGCCAGACAAATACATCAGATTAAGAGAACAGATGCTACAAAGCAGCATACAGGTATTTGAAGCTGCTGGTGCCTCTGGAGTCTCCCGAACATCAAGGTGTTGGACCCTCCAGAGGCTGCAGTTGTGCAAAAACCTTCTATCCGGGCCTCGCCTAAACTGTTAATTGAAGCTCATGAACAGAAACGGCTGCAACAGACCCAGAACTACATGAAGACTCATTTTCAAACAGTCTTGTTCACTGATGAGGCCGTGTGACCCTGGATGGTCAGATGGAGTAGTGAATGGTTGGTGAATGGCCACAATGTCCCGACAAGGCTGTGACGTCAGTAAGGAGGTGGCGGAGTCATGTTTTGGGTCAGAATCATGGTGAGAGCTGGTCGGCCCCATTTAGGCCCTTTTACGCTCCCTGAAGGTGTGAAAATGACCACTGAAAAATATGTGGAGTTTCTGACCGACCACTGTCTTCTATGCTACAAAAAGAAGAGCCGTGTTTTCCCTAACAAAATCCTCTTCATGCATGACAACGCACCATGTCCTGCTGTAAAGAAAACCTCTGCATCACTGGCTGCTATGGGCATAAAAAGGTCCCCTGACCTCAACCCTATTGAGAACCTTTGGAGCATCAACAATCAAACCATCTATGAGGGTGGGAGGCAGTTTTCATCCAAACAGCAGCTCTGGGAGGCTATTCTGACGTCTAAAACAAATCCAAGCAGAAACTCTCCAAAAACTTACAAGTTTAATGGATTTAAGAATTTTGAAGCTGCTATCACACAAGGGCTCCTATGTTAAAATGTAGCTTGACATGTTAAGATGTTTTTAATTGAAATAGCTTTTGATTTCAGTAAATATGACCTCCTAATGCTACAATTCAACAAATGACCACTTTCAGTTAATTACAAGCTTTAACATGTATTGAAACAAAGTGTTGCATAATTTGGAACAGTAGATTGAGACTTGAAAATTATGCTGACTGTCATTTGAGATAGTTTAGAAAATCTTAGAAAAATGTCATTTGCATAATAATTTGGAACGCAGTGTAGAGATGTCAACATGTACCCATAAAACAAGTACCCAACATGAAGGAATAGGTCACTGTTTGTACATACTGAGATTTGTTCTTACCTGAGCTTAGACGAGTCACGCAAAAAGACCAAAGATGCACAGTAAAGTGAATGTATTACTGTGCGGACGTCGAAGTTGTTATTACGCCTTGCAATATAGTTCCCCTTTTTATAGAAAATCGACATGTTTAATTTTGTATAACTATACTTGGATCGTCTAACTGCTCACATAACCGTATTTAAATTGGGAACACATGGAAGAGCTTGGTCGCTTATAACTTCAACACTCTATGAGAGGAGGAGAGGCTAAATGCTAACAACATCTTTGATTTTTGCGTGCACTCTGTGAAAAGACCAGTCAGGTACGCATCAACTCCTCTAAGCTCAGGTAAAAACATACATCTCAGTATGGAAAAACGGTGACAGACAAAACTAAAACATTTGTTTCAATTTTGAGGTTTTGGGCTAGTTTGGTCTCCAAACATATTAACTTTCATCCGGAAAACAAAACAAAAAAACGAATCTTCATAATATGTTTAATTATTGCACTGACTCAATGTTTCTCCATTGGTTTATATGAAAAATTGTCATTTCAAGAGCCATTTTCTCAACAATTTGTCAATAACACCTACAGAATTGAAACTTTCCAGCCTTGGACTTAATATTTTGAAGGTTTTCAGAGGGGTTTTTAATATCTAGTTCCTAATCTGGTTTTACAAACATGGCGAAATTCAAATTTTTACAGATTTTTCCACTAAAAATAGCTTATTCTAAAACTAAACAAGATCCAAAATCTCCTGAAAAAGTGTTTGTTCACTAATATGTAAATGAAATAAAACCATAAATGTAGAACTGTCTGGATCTATTGTTCAGATTTTGTAGCTAAAAATATGGGGAATTTTGGAGAATTTTAGGCATAAATGTCTATTTTCATATAAAAACATAACATGACAAAAACATTTTGGCTTTTCTGTGTGCGAGTGAGAAGGGGTGGAGTCTGGGTCATGAGAGGAGTGCCGTTACTCAGTAAACCAGTGATGGGATTTACGGCTCTTTTCTGGGCACCGGGTCTTTGGGATCCGTTCATTGCAAAGAGCCTTTTAAAAGACTGGCTCTTTTTAATCTATAAAACACCAGCCAGATGACTCTGGATATCTAAGACCCGATCGATAATAGGCACTTTTTATATAAATCATCTAAAAACGTGTTTGTGAATCAAATAATGCGCCACAACGAATACAAAGAGGCTGGAACTGTCTGACAAGTAATTTTACTACATTTAGCCTTGACTTTTTGACTTGTAAAATGCTTCCACTTGTGTTTCCTGCTCCATTGTTGGGCTGATTCTTGAGTTCGTTTGAGGGAGTTCTGGGTAAAATTGACAGACAGAATGATCCGGCTCTTTTCACAATTGAGATCTGGTTCAAACAGCTCGCCTTAAAGAGCCGTTCAAAAGAGCCGCTCAGTCATGAACGTCTCTATGGTTAACTAGTCAAATACTATAAAATTACAGTCGTGCTGCGTTTTGAAATGATCCAATCCGACAATACTGTACATGTTACTGTACTTACCTACTACGACAAAGCCGTCACTGGTGGACGTGTATCCAGACGTCTGGCTTGATTTTCTTGCTAAAGACACCTGTAAAATAAAAGCAACAACAGCATATCAGTCTTTTATTGGACTTTTCCAGACACCCATATATAAAATAAGTCCAACCAATCATGACTTAAAGTGATAGACTGATGGTCAATTTTGCACATTTATAACAATGTATTAAACATTTAAACCTGGTCTTCCATTTTGATGAAAAGTATTTTTTTGTTTTTGTTTTGTTAAGTCCCTCCTTCCCGGATCTCGGCAACTAATCAGAGTCTAGTATCCTCCCGCATTGACCAATGAGACGAGCTTTTCCTGTGAACCAGCCTGTCAGGGCCAATCAGGAAGGAGGGGGAGGAGCTTGATCGTTTACTTTTGACATTTCTGTTCCTGCTCTCCTCATTTTGCAAACTAAGAAGGGGTAAGGAGGGAGGAATTTGATTGTTTACTTTCAAGTTTCATCTCTCCTCACTTTGCAAAAAAGACTATCACTTTAATGCAGATGTGTCACAAAACACAAAGCAGTAAATACATTAATAGATTCTCTTGATTCCCCCCCCCCCAAAAAAAGCATTTTCTGTTCCTTTGTCCTCATTGACCAATATATTTTTGATAAAAAGCAAATTTAAAACGGAGCGTGAGAAGCAGCTCTGTGGTGGGTTTAGACTCTGACGACGTCAACACTAGGCCTCAGATCGTCAGAGTGCGAGTTATTGCCCAGATAATACGGCCTTTCAGACAAGCGCTACAGATCTCCACAACAAACTGTGCACAAACGGACCGGTCCTGCAGCTGTCCCCGAGGAGCAACTTTTTCAGACAAATGACGACAAGAGGAGCTGCTGTTCTGATTGTTCTGATAATCCCCGATGACAGACACACATGGGCTGCAATTGTCTGAGTAATCTTGATAGTGAACATTCAGTCCGTCTCCCTCCCAACAGCTCAAAACACTCCGCTTCACCGGCCGATATTTTTTTTAATTTTTTTCCGTCCTTCAAAGTTTTTCTTTATTAAACTGCAAGTGGATAATGCGTGCTGTTTTGGTTTGGTCAAGTGTGCGCGTGTAACGTGAGCCCCGCCTGTCAGCCTGCCCGGGCAGTCATGCATAACGTGGTTTCCCTCCTTCCCCCGGCCCTTCTCCTTCTCGCTCTTCTAACTTTACTCAAGGGTCAGAGCAGCGTGGCCACTTTTCCCCCGCCACACACACCTGCTGGTCCGTGCGTCTACTGGGGACGTCAGCTCGATGCAACACACTGTGAAAGAGTGGGTTAAGACTTTTTGGGATGTGCTGGAGAAGGCTTTACGCAGTGGTCACACTCTCCCATCATCAATACAAGAAAAGTGACTGTAAAACTGGATCTTTCAATTTTTAACAATATAAAATACACCATATCAAACTATTTATGTAAAAAACAAACAAAAAGTGAAACGATATTGATCCTAAAGCATCATAGGAGCCACCGGGATGGACTAGACTCAGGTGTTTTGTGAATTGAGAGCATTTTGATCTTGCAAAAGTACGTGCATTTAGTCGACCAATGAGTATTGTTGTCGACTGAGACAATAAGTCGACGAAATGACTAACAGGGGCAGCCCTAGCGCAAATGTGCACCAATATTTATTTAAACATTAACTTAAAATGTTGCATAGTGCACCTTTAACTTAAAGGGATATTTCAGGATTTGTGACATAGGGCCTCATTTCCTAGTTATCCAGAGTGTTGCTGGTACCTGGAGATATTTTTTTTGTAATTCATGCAGTTCTTCTGTTTGAAGAGTTTCGTGGCGCTAGGCTAATGCAAGGCTAGCACATTTCTACAGTATCAGCTAGCCTGCATTAAAAACAGGTGCACTGTGGAGCGGGTGAGACTGAGGCAAATCACTTATAACACCAGACTAACCATATAAATATCTGTGTCGATAGAGTAATTTTAACCATTTTGCATTTAAAATAACTTATATTTGAGCAGCATCAGCTTCGTGGTTGTACAAGCTACGCAGCGGCGGAGTGATCTGCTAGAAAATAGCAAAATGCGATCATTCATGTGATGCAAGGTCAGTTATATTCCAAACATGATTCTATGGACACAAACATTTCTATGGTTAGTCTGGCGTTATAAGTAATTTGCCTCAGGTGCTCTGTGGAGCGGGTCAGACTGTTTTTACTGCAGGCTAGCTGATACCATAGAAATGCGCTAGCCTTGCATTAGCCTAGCGCCACGAAACTCTTCAAACAGAAGAACAGCATGAATTCCAAAAAAAATATCTCCAGGTATCAGCAACAGTCTGGATAACTAGGAAATTAGGCCCTATGTCAAAAATCCTGAAATATCCCTTCAATATTTTTGTATATGTCCTGAACCCAACTCTTCTTTTTTGTCACTTACAAGTTGCTCTCTCGGCAGGTTCGTGTCCCCACACGGCGCTGTAACCACCGCGCACACACACTCTCTTTGTGGTTTCCCATTTGGCGGCGGCGCTGTGGGAGGCCTTAACACCTGAGCTGAAAGCGGAGCTGCGGGCGCTGTAACGTAAGAGCGCGGCTTGTTACTCACATGGCTGGGCTGCACCTCCACCGTGGTGTTGTACAGCTTATCCGTACTCGTCTCAATGTTTCCACTGCGGAACAGGTAACTGCCGAGCACAGAGCACAGGTAACAGGGCAAAAGTCAATGCAACGTGAAATGAAAACACGGCTCTGTCATTCTGTTTTCACATGAAACTGCAAAAGGTAAATAAGGATGTGCTTGCTTTTTGTGAGCGACGGCTTTGGGAACTGTGTGCCTGTGGCTTGCTGCAGTCAAGGGCATTTATTTAGTATCGTTTCATTTTGATTGGTGGGTTGGGACACGAAAGTGGGCCGCAGAACCGCTTTTAGTGGGTTGTGAGCCTTTTCCCCAAAAACATTTCTTTCAATACATTCAACCAAATAAAGTATCATATTTTTAGGGTTTTTAAAAAAAATTTTTATCACTATTTCAGCATTAAAAGGTCTTGTGAAGAAAATAAACGAAAATATTTGTTTATTTTGCCAAGAGTCAAGCGCTTATGTCTTCTAGGCTTTAAGAAGGCAGAAAATACTATTAGCAGCACATGCTAAATCTTTCATTGATTCATATTGAACATATTTGTGTATTGAAATAAAGACGGCGTATAGTTTTAGATGTTTTTTTTTTCTTAATTTCCAATCAATCGATAATCAAACAACAAATCAAGGAGTAAATGATAAAGAAAATATTTCGGTAGAAGAGTATTAATGGGAAACAACCTATCCTGTTTGGATGGATATAGTTCAGACCTCAGAGCGTTTGATCATGTGGTTTAAGCAGGTCATATTTCAGTCGGATGTCAAATGGTGCTGATGTGGCAGTTGCACAGGTTGCAAAGGGTGTGTTTGATTTCATTCTCCAAAGTAAATAAAGTCGTCTAAACAATGCCACCCACATTAGCATTTTACCTGGAGAGCAGAGCGGTGCAGATGATTAGATTCAGAAAACTTTACTGATCCCAAAGGGCAATTTATTGGCAGCAACTTCTAAAACAGTCACAGTATGACAGTTCAGGGAAGACAGGCTCAAAGATCAACAACAGTTCTATAACAATTAAAAAACATGTTTCAAATGTTTTTTCAAATGTTTCTTACTGAAGGAATACACTCTCTTCACTATTCAACAGTGGAATAAGAAAGAGTTGAATCAACGATTAGTTTCCTGTGAAGACACACAAAAGCTCTGAGGACAGAGCATGGAGTGGCTGCAGCACCTGCTCCTCACACAGAGAGTACAAGTCTCTTCATAGGACATGTTTTTACGGCTTAGCAGTTTGTAGCAGGACATGAAAATACACATCCTCTTTAGAACATTTGGCATGGTTTGCCTTAAGGGTTTTGGAAAAACATCAAATGGACATTTTTATGATAATAGAAATTTGATGTTTAATCTTACCTCTGCTGAACTGCCAAACTAGTACAAGAGTCATGTTTGCAGCTTTTAGACAGAATGATGAGACCATATGACAAAATATGTTGCTGTTCCCAAAGGATATCACAAATTTCAAAATACAATTTTCATGTGTTTGTAATTACTTGTGTGACCTGAGTTGGCCTAAGTGTGTGTTTGATAAAGTTTCCCGATCTGTAAAGGCCCTTTCACACTATCGCGATAATCGGCAGGCGGGAGTGGTCAGGCAGGTTATTTCTTACAACATTTAAAGTGGCGTTTCGGGCCTCATGCCCTTTATCAGACTATGGTGTGAACAGCACCATCGGTCACAGACGGCGTCTGTGGAGGTCTGTGAAGCCAGTTTTGGCTGATTTCATTTGTCGCACTAGGAGCGCTGTGATTGCCAAGTGTTACCGGCTGGTCAACAAATCGGATATTAGAAGGAGAGCTTTTGTTTTTGAGTTATTAAATGCTCTAAATCTGACTCCCCTCACGCTAATTTTGCCAAATGGGCAACACACTGTTTTATCAACAAGCGGAAAATATACAAACTTCTTGACATACACAGAGATAAAAAGGTGACCGGACTCTGCAAAACCCTTCACTCGCCAGAGACGACCACCATCACACGGCGTTTGAACGAGGACCGAGGCATTTTGTTTACAATTTATTACTGGGGTACAGGTGGCTTCAGTGTAGCTGTTGCTCTGAGCAGGTGAGACCTGAGCAGACAAACAGTCGTGCTGCTGCCCCCAAACAGCGACAGTGTGAATCCTCCTTAAGGATGGGAAATGAGAACCAGTTCTACTAGCAATCTATGGGAACAGTACATCTCCATTAACCAGCCCCTCTTTAAACCAATAAAAGTGCAGTGGGACATGTGAGAGCCAGCAGCCTGTGTGCCTGCTCCTGGGGCTGTCACAACGCTGCCAAGTTGCATAAGTACAATTACGAGCGATTTATTATCTCTAGCATTTGATTCCCATGCACATTTGGAGCGGTTTGCCGCAGTTTGGCACTCTGACCTGGTCATGTAGACGGGCTGGGTGAAGTTGAAGAGGACGTAGTCTCCTTTGACGGGGGTGAACGCCCAGAAGAAGTCCTTTCCCTGGTAGGCCCTGTCCAGGCTGTGCTGCTGGTAGTGCTTGAGGCTGCTGCTCAGTACGGCTGTGGGGTTAGTGTGGGCCGTGAACAGCTTCTGCTTCCCAAAGTCCTTATCCTGACGGAACACAAACACTCTTAATGTCTATGGAGGGTTTAACAACACATAGATAACAGACATGTGGAGAGTAGTAAGAAGAGAGTTTGCTTGGTCAGGTTTTCTCTTAATCCGGAACAAAGAAACAATATGACAATCTTAGCTAATGTTTACAAATCTAAGGTGCGGTAATAAACGCATAAAGGTCTGGTGATGGTTTATGGGTCGTAAAAAATCCGTCATGAGCTATTTTTACCCGTCATTAGTCGTCATATGCATGTTTTAGGTGTTTACACGTATACCTATTATTTGAGTTAGGGAAAAACAAAGATTAAAGGATAAATGGACGCCAAACTAAATGGGTAGAGGAATTACAATGCACACACCATCATCGGTCACAGTTAGAAATGCAAATAAGAGCTTATTATTTGCATTTGCTCAGTGTAACTCAACGTCGAAGTCACAACAAGCAAATCCAAATGTCAGCCCGACAACGTTGTTCAAGCTTTATACAGGTAAAAGCAAAATTAAATGCTTTTCAATGCTATTTTAATGCCACAAATACAGAAAAAATGTGCATATTTCATTCCTTAAGATTAGCAAACATTTCATCAAACAGTGGGAAATGAACTGGACAAAATGGGAAACCTTTGACCACATAGAACGTGGTAAATTTCAGCCAAAACTGCAACTGACTGTGTTTTAGTTCATCATTTTGGTAAGCGATGAACTTATACGGCAAAATTGTTGAGCAATGACATCATTTTCCAAGAAATTTAGATTTGATGCCAGTTTATTGCTCTTCTAATGACATTTAAGCCTTTTGATGACCCACGGTAACCCTGTTTTTTAACGGGGTAACAGCACTACAAGACCTTGCATGACATGTCCCATCACTGCATGACTAACAATGAATGATGATTCTACAGTTTCAGAGGACCCTGAGCACTAACAGAAGAACCCCCGCACCACAGGCTGAGAAGCGCTGACTGCATTGCGTAGTAGTGGAGTATGTAGTGACCTTGAGCAGCTGAGTCTTCCCGTTCAGAGAGGAGTGCAGCCCCACGTGCTGGAACAGCGACGGCTTGTACCTCTGCTTCAGCTGGTTCTTCTGCTCAGTACAGTGTTTCTGTAAAGCACACACACAGTGCAAGCTCACAACAACGACAAACACCAACAACAGAGTGGTTAATCGTAAGGATGTGAATGATGTATTTGGGGATACACATTTTCTTTTATATGTTTATTCACTTAACACGTGTTTTTAACAATGAATACATAATTTCTTGATAAAGTGATAGTCTGGAAGTCTAAATGTTTTACAAACTTTATAAAAAGGTGCAAAATTAAACCACCTGATTTTGCATTTTGATTTAAAGTAATATAATATAATATATACGTATGTTATTTTTGGTAAAGTGGCGCTCTCCTCAGCTAAACACACACACCGTCCGCTCCTGAAACTACTACAACTAAATTTTGGTTGTAGCTTCAATTGTCTCTTTCGAACCATCGCACAGTGGAGACGAGAGCAGCTCATGATTTTTACTATCCCCACATCGTGCAATGGGACCTCTAAAAATCCCTCATTGTTTACTTTCACTTTGCAAACTTACAGACTATCACTTCACCCAGACACACAGGTGTGTTTAACAGTGTGTTTATTTTTTGTATTTGATTGTATTTCTTTATTCTAAAATGCTTGATGTACGTGCAGGAATCACACTAGTTTTACTTCATGGCACATCACAAAAAAGCATTGAGATGAAACTTGTAAAAAAAAAAAAAAGCTTAGAATTAGTTTCTTTCAACTTGAAATGTGTCTTTTCTCTGTATATACTCATCTTTTGTAGCCGTATAACTGAAGCACTTTGGGTAACACTTTTTTTTTTTTTTTTACAGTACCTTGATACATTGTACCTGACTAAATTTAGTACAATGTAATGTGCTCTGCAACACTCTGTAATAACTTGTACCTATGAGTTAGATACACGATGGAATAATATGTATTTGTAGTTTTCTATGTACATAATGTAATAAGACATAACGCTAACTCCCACCTAAAGCTCTTGCATTATGTACCTACAAAGTACTTATATAAGTTATTCCATTGTGTATCTATAGGTACACGTTATTACAGATTGTTTCAGAGCACATTACATGGTACTAAATTTAGCTACAATGTATTAAGGTACTGTAAAATAAAGTGATACCAAGACTAATGTATTAACTCACGGCGTCCTTTTCGGGGTGACAGACTTTGACCCACAGAATGTGGTCAAGGAGCCAGTCGATGGGCTTGTCTCGGTGGAACATCAGGAAGAAGCCCACGATCAGGGGCAGGTCCCGCGTTCGAAACATCTTCCCTGGACGACAAAAGAAAGACACCGTGTCACAATGACTCACCTCATCACGTGTCACCAGGACTTATTGGAAAAACAATATCGAGAGATTTGCGTTATTAGAGACTATTTTTAGACACAAATGTAGTTGTCAGCATTTGAATACAGTCCTTAAATATCAGCATGGCGCCTTTCCTTTTCATCAGGGACACTCCAGAATCTATTGTTTTTAGAGTTTCTGGTAGGGCTGGGCATGACATCGATTTGAGCTGGTGAATCAAATCGATTCATATTTTTAGATTCCTTTTTTTGTTGTATTAATCTCTTTGTTACAACAGCACACTGACACACACACTTCTTTTTTTTTTTTTTTTTTTTTTAATCATGTCATTTAATTCATTTCATCCCTTGGGGTTCGTACAGATTTTCTCTTGAGGTTTTCCATGACTTTTCCATGACCCCAATGCTACTATTTTATTACCCACATTTATTATTCAGTGTATGTATTTATCAGCACTACATTTTCAGTTTGGGATTTTTAGGAGTAGGCCTACTGTAGTCGAGACCAGAATACTAGAGAAAGACCAGTGAGTACTGAGACCACGACCAGGCCCCTCCTGGGCATTTTGAAAAAGGTGACAGTCTATCGGCCAAATGCCCGCAGGCGTGATCACGCTCCTGTGCACGTGCCATAGAGGATCACTGAGCAAAAAGAACTGGTGAATCACTGGGAATTGATAACAATGCCACACACATTGCGGTCTGATATATCATTATGAATCAGTTTCTATAATGTGGTGCTCCAGAGTTGTGTGTCTGACAGATGTGACAATGTCAGATACATTAAAGTGGGGGTTAGTATTAGTATCAAATTTAGAGCTTATCCATCCTGTAGTAGTAGTAGTAAACTTTTGTGCTCCAAAAGGAGGTTTGCATCCTCTGTGTTTTTATGAACCAGCTCCAATATTTTCCTCTATGAAGCGCATTATTGTCATCATTACTGGCATTAGCTGCAGGGAGCCCAGCTCCTTCAGAGGCCACGGGCAGCGCTACCAAACCACTGCCTGAATAAAAAAGTGCGCCATCACTCCTACTTACTCCTATTTACTTTTGATGTACCCATTTTTTTCTACTATATTTTAGTTACGTTTCTCAAAATTCCAACTGTTCCATGGCTTAACAAATTCCAAAACTTGTCCAGGGCCTGGAAATTTTATTTTAAAATTCCATGACTTTTCCACGTCTGTACCTGTGCCTGGTTATATATTTTGAATAATAATAGATTTATACATCTTTTTGAAAGCTTTCAGACTGTTTTAATTGATCTTTCAAGTCATTCCACAGAAATATACAGAAATACATCAACACTTTTTATTTGTTCAAGTTTTTACTTTTGGAAGTACTATTGGAAAATACTGGTTCCTCTTTTCAACTGACTTTTTTTGTGTTCAAAAAGCTCCTGTATGTAAGGAGGGAGAAGATTAGTATGTGCCTTGTACACCATTACTAATGTGTTAAGGTCATGGATTTTCAACAGATTTAGCTCTACAAAAATGGGGTTAGTCGGTGCATAGAAATGTCTGCTTTAGTGATAATTCTTAATGCCTTTTTTAGAGTCGGAAAATAGGATGAATATTGGATTTGTAATTTTCCCCTGTATTTCCAAGCCATAACTTAGAAGAATGAGAGAGGCAGTTTTCATTTTGCCAATTACAGCAATATTTTTGCTTATTTTGTTTTTAATATACTTATTTGTGATTTCCTTTCAAGATTTCCATCAATGGTGTCTCCTAAAATTGGATTTGCAAAACTCGTTGTATCATTAATTTTCCAAAAATAATGTATTTAAGTTTTTCTCAGATTCATTGAAAGTTTGTTTAGATAAAGACAGAGTTATTGTTCTATTGCTGGGTTGCAGGTGACATCACAGCGTTCTAAAGGCCAGTACTATTGTATGGAGGAAAAATTATTTTGTTTTTGAGGAAATTTTTGGTCTTGTACAGAGAGACCATGGACCCAGTGATGATATTAATGATCATTTTTGTAATTCTTACATTTTCATTTCAGCTATGACTTGTGAAAGTGTAATGCTGTTAATAGAAAAAACTGGCTCCTTTCCCCGCTGGGCCCGATGACATCATCACATTCTAGAACCTACAACCCCGCAATTGTATCAAGGAGCTGTTTCAGGTCTTTTCCTGAGCAGTACAGGCTGGCATCATCCGCATATAATTAACATTTTCCAAAACATCACAAACATCGCTAATATACATGAACAGTTTCGGACCCAATATAGAGCCTTGTGGAACCCCATGTGTGATGTGTGATACATTGTGTATTTGTATGTTGGGATCTGTTTCCAAGATAGCTTTAAAAAAAAAAAAAAAATCCCCTACCGATCAAAACTTGGATCTAAAGATTTTTTGATTTTTTTTCGGTACCGGTTTTGTCATGTACGCAGTAAAACATAGCCAGGACCGATCCTACAACCTCGGATTTCTAAGCTAACGCCCTACGAGTTGAGCTAAAACTCACCGATGAAACCGAGCTGGGAGAACTCCAGGAACAGCCACGGCTGCGACTCTCTCTGGGCAGTGTAGCTTTTCATTGCGTCATAGTAGTCCGCCTTGGCCACGATGTCGTCCTCCAGCTGCCGACAAAAACAAACAGCTTACAAAACCAAACCGGGAACTTTCACAGACCTCATCAGAAATCAAATGGCCCGTGTTGTCATTGTGCAATGCTGTGATAAAGGGATGAAACACCTTTCACTTTATTGTCCAGCGACCAAACCACACAGACATTCTTCGAAGTTTGCAGCATTGCACAAACAACACAGTGGAGGCCGATCGTTGGGTTGGATCTATCTATGCCACTCCCTGTCAGTGTCATAAGGAAGTGCAACTATAAACATCACAAAAATGTCAAACTAGAGAAGAAAACTGCGTAAAAGTTTGAGCAAAATCTTAAATATAATTGCGTTAACCTTTTAACCCCCACGTGAACCAAGCTTATTTTCTACAGTTTATCTTTACCCAAATCTAAAAGCTTCTTGAAAAAAGCGTCAAAATAGTGATGAAAACGAGGATGAAAATGCAACAAAAATGTGACAAGAGTGACAAAAACGTGGCAAAAACACAACAAAAAAGTGACGAAAAGGCCACTATAGAGCGACAAGAGCAATTAGAGAGCTACAAAAATGTGCAAGAAAAGCAATAACGCAACAAAAAAGTACCAAAACCACGTCAACGACGCGACTAAAAAGTTGCAATCAGTTCTCATTCTCTCAAATGAGGCGTCACTCTGGCCTATAGTCTGTAAACTACAGTTGAGAAGCTTTAAGATTTGGGTAAAGTCAAACTGTAGACTGGCTACGGCTAAGAGGTTAATTATGTTTTAGCAAAAATTGTGTCAAATGTGTCATATGCACTTTGAGCACTTTGAGTAAAGACGACAAGCATACAATGACACCTGCAAGTGTGGGCAGAGACTTCTGGTTCCTGAAATAAAATTTTCAAATCCCCCTTTGTTTTTTTTTTTTACTTCATTCCATAGACTTTGGAAAATTCAAACATTCACAGGTCAAAGGCACAAAGGCTGATAAGCTGTGTGGTGACTACTGTTTGCAATCGCATTACATTTGATCAGAGAAACTTTGTGCGTCATATGAAAGACACATTTAATTCTGACAGCACATACATGTGAAATGAAGCCAGTCTGCTTTCTTTTCCTCCACACAGAGATGGTTCTAATAGTGATTCGCTGAGCGTGTTCCAAGCCCCACCTGGACATAGTATGTGCCTTTGGCCTGCGCGTACAGCATCAGGAAGCTGAAGTCTAGGTTCTGCTTGGTGCGCCATCTGCAAACAGACAATATCATTCAGCAAACACAGGTACAGCCTTTAACTTTGACAGTGATGAAGAATGGACCTCATATTCGTGTCATCATAAGTCACACTAAAATCTCAGTTTTAAAACTAAAAATAACTTAATACTGATCTCAATACCACAGTATTATTACGTATAGGTACAGGATTTCATCAGGCAGAAGCAAGTCAAATGTGAGTCTTTATAATGTCAAAATACTATATTTTAATGTCACAAACATAGAAAAAAATTGGCACAATTTAATTTCTTAAAATTTGCAAATATTTCCTTAAACAGAAATAATGAACGAAAATAATTTCAGCCCATAACCCAACATATTTGAGACCATCATTTTGGGATTTTCTATTAACTTATACAGTAAAATGGTTGAGCAAATCACATAATTTTCCAAGAAATGTATACTTAATGCCAGTTTGAATCTAATTGTATGCTTTTAATCATCTTTAAAGGAATAGGCCACCGTTTTTACATACTAAGATATGTTCTTAGCTCACTTTAATCGAGTTAATATATCCCCGTCTGGTCTTTGTCCGCGCGCTCTGTCACGCAAACGGAGCACATACGCAGCCTCTCCCACATGTCACATAGCTCCGAAAAAGCTCACGATAGAAGCTACCAAGCTCTTCCACGTGTTCCCTATTTAAATAAAGTTACGTGAAGTGTTTTCATGCGAAGTATATTTACCCAGAAATGTAGCATGTCGATTTTATAAGCAAATAAAAAGGGGGACTATATTGTGAGGCGTAATGATACGAGGAGTAAAACGTCTGCGCAGTAACTCCTAAAGGTTATTGACGGAAGTGAGCGGGGGAAGTCTTTAGGAGTTACTGCGCGGACGTTTTGCTCCTCGTATCATTACGCCTCACAATATAGTTCCCGTTTTTATTTGCTTATAAAATCGACATGCTACATTTCTGGGTAAATATACTTCCCATGAAAACACTTCACGTAACTTTATTTAAATAGGGAACACGTGGAAGAGCTTGGTAGCTTCTATCGTGAGCTTTTTTGGAGCTATATGACATGTGGGAGAGGCTGCGTATGTGCTACGTTTGCCTGGCAGAGCGCACGGACAAAGACCAGACGGGGATATATTAACACGTCTAAAGTGAGGTAAGAACATATCTTAGCATGTAAAAACGGTGGCCTATTCCTTTAAGGCCATCTTTTATATGCTTAGGCATAATTGTTTGAACCAATGAACCTGGCACCTTCAGGTGTCTTGAAATGGCACCCATTTGTTCACAATAATGAGCAAGTTTGCTGAGGAGAAGGCACGCAAAGTTGGGCACTTCAGACGGGTGAGTGAAAGTTTGTTTATTTTCACTGGTGGCCGCTGTGCCATCGTGTCTGTTTGCTTTTTGATGAGGCCATTGTTGTGCTGTAAGCTAACGTGCTGTGTTCAGTTTAATTGGATTTGTTTCCGTTTTGTTTTGGGTCGTAAGCCGTGTGTGCAGGTTACAGATAATATAACGTAGTCATTGTCCATGGCACTAATGACCGTGTGTGCGTTCTTCTTTCCCTCTGGTCAAATGTGTGTGTTGGGATAATGTTGCTAGTTGTCATTGTGTTGCTAGTTGCTGTAGAGGTCGGCTCTATGGGAAGTGGATTTATGCAAGAGACTTTTATTTATATATTACCTGTTAGAGGATAACATTAAATTGTTATTTATCATACTGGGTCAGGCTGTACAGTCGTACTATCTCTGTCATAGCCTTAGCTGTGGTGCTCAGGCGCCTCTCAGAGCGTCATACTGATGCGCAAGCATTCAGTGGCTGAGAGTGGGCGCCTGAGCACCACAGTCAAGGCCAGTGGCGGCTGGTCCATTATGGGCGGTGGGGCGCCGCCCCTCCTATCAATTTTGCAATAAAAAAAAAAAAAAAGTTTTAAGTTTATCAAAACTTTAAAAAAAAAAAAAGGGGAGCGGAGGTGAAGGAGCGTGTAATTTAGTCTACCTGGTTCATTGTGTGCTGTAACCGCTGTAACAGCATCATAAATGTGTAGTTTTGTGCTCGGGGCGGCGAGGAACAGCGCCCACGCGATCTAAACAATGGCGCTCTGCTATGGTATAAAAACGTCACTACATATCATTAATTCAACCAATCAGAGACGCTCAATAATAAAATAATAATGAAAGAGATTTAACAGGTGAAAGATGAGGAAGCGTCTACTGTAAACAAACGCGAGTAGCTCGTTGTTGGAGCAGCTCTGAGCTCACGGACGATCGGAGGAAAAACTTCTCATTTGAGAGACCGGAGAAGCTTCGTGTTGTTTCCTGAGAGGAGGTGACAGGATTTAGTCAAACTAATGGACTTAAGACAACTTTCTTCAGTCAGAAGTCACGTCTTAACGGACTTTCCTGGAGGTAGCATGACGATGCTAACTAGCTCGTCTGCTTTAGCTACTGCTTGGGAAAACCCTCACTGACTTGGACAGACAGTTCTGTCCCAGGACGTGGACATTTGATGGAGAGAAGATTCAGCATCGCGAGGAGCTACGACAGGAGATGCAGGAGAACATCATTCATTCATTGAGGGAAACAGAGGTGGACTCCAGGTGCTACAGGAGGAGGACTCTCGTCTAAACGTAAGCTGCACATTATTTCTGACCAGATCATTTTTCTGCCGGTTTAAACCTGTGGCTCTGAGGCTCATAATGAAACCACAGCAGGTCTGGGACTAAAACTGTACATGAAATCAAAGAGGAAACACCTCCTGCCTTTGTTCTGTTGGTACAAAACACAAATCAGTGGTGCACAACACAAATATGTATAGTGACTATCTTGACACTAGATTTTCCAAAAGCAAAAAAGCTTCTTTATTTTTTAGTTGAATAAAACTAAACAATACGTTTGGAATATATTCTACATAAAATAATAATATTAAATGCCCAAAGATAACTTTCTTTTTTAAGTTTAAAACAATGCTCATAAGTATCTTCTACAATATAATTGAAGGTAGGTAGATGCAACAGTTTACAACGGTTTTCACATCACCAGCCGCTACTGGTCAAGGCTATGACAGAGATAGTACGACTGTACAGCCTGACCCAGTATAATAAATAGCGATTTAATGTTATCCTTTATCATACTGGGTCAGGCTGTACAGTCGTACTATCTCTGTCATAGCCTTGACTGTGGTGCTCAGGCGCCCACTCTCAGCCACTGAATGCTTGTGCATCAGTATGACGCTCTGAGAGTATGATAAATAGCGATTTAATGTTATCCTCTAACATTATCTGTTAGCAAACCTATTTTTTTTCTTTGCTTTTTGCTGTTGTAAATACAATTAGATTGGCTTGTAATGTTTTCTTAAGCAGCATTTCAGGTGAAGAAATGAGAGCAATGAATGAATTGTACTTGACTCGATCCTTGGAGTCCCCGAACGTCTCCTTCAGTGTGGTGAAGTTGGGGTAGTAGTGCTCAGGTGGAGAGACCACCTCCAGCAGCCCACTCTCCACCTCCTTTGGGAAACTACGGACACAACAAGAATACATTAGTGTAAGGCAGTAGAGAAGGCTTTATACTTGCCAGTTGAAGCATCTGCAATATTTCTGTTGAATGACAAAATTTAGCACAGACTCCTTAGCTGCCCTGAATTTCAATATTACACTTTGTAGATTGTTATGTCATGATTTCAAGTGGACAGCAGGGGCATGGAAAATGACAACAGGGCTGCAACTAACAATCCTTTTGGTAATCGATTAATCTGCAGATTATTTTTACGATTAATCTGCTTGACTGTAAATGGCGGATGAAAAAGATTTGAGGACGTGTTGTTGGAGTAAAATTAAAGTGAGTGTTTGTAGGAGGTTCTTTGAAAGTCACTACAGCTTAACTTGGTTTGCACATGAACACAAGCACAAGTTCCTGTGAACGGGCCATTCCTTATTTGAAAGCTAAGAACCTTCATAGCTTTAACAACTGGAGGCTTCACTGGCACTGACTGCAACTTTATCGGGGACAGAGCTGGAAGTGAGGAAGTTTATTTCCAAACTGGTTTAAACTATAGGATCTGGTAACAATAAGAGTGGAGTTAATTCTGCTTTCTGATTGGATACTGTAATTGTCCAGAGAAACAGACAGATAATTTATGAAATGTACAATGTGGCCATACCGCCTTTGCTCTGCCCAATCCCGTCAGACCTTGGAAGCTAAGCAGGGACGGGCCTGGTCGGTACTTGGATGGGAGACCGTTTGGGAACGCCAGGATGTACTGAGTGAGTGAGTTGGTGGTGGTCGAAGGGACCGATGGCGCAGACTGGTTGCCTCGCTTCCGTCAGTCTACCCAGGGCAGCTGTGGCTACAATAGTAGCTTACCACCATCGAGTGTGGAGTGAACGAATAGGCAATGAGCGCAGCAGGCCGCGCTCTCGTCTCTGTTTCGTCTCTTTTAAACATCTCCGTAGATATGCGAGGAGGGTTTCTCTGCTCAGTGGGGTCTGAGTAGGCATGGTTTAATCACATGTAGCTGTGTAATAGCGATAAAAACAGCTGTTTGCTACTTCTTACCGCTCTCTCCCCGCCCGTTCTCACTCCTCTCTCCTCGCTTAGCCTACAGTAAACTCTGCACGGGTTCTCCTGCGCTGGCACTTGTGTGGATTTGTGGATTTCTCAGACGAAGGGGGGACACAGACTGAGCGATGGTGCGAGTGGTTTGACGCAGCAGGTGGAGTGAGTGACAGAGGCGCTGGGCCAGGGGGAGAGGACAGAAAGTGGTTTGCTGTAGCTCGAAATCGGATCAAAAGTAACGAGAATGGACACGCAGAAATATCCGAGTCCTGATCGGGAGGTGTTGCCCGATTCCGATCGAGTCTGTAACCACGTGATCGGGCCCGATTTCCGATCACGTGATCGGATCGGGACATTTCTAGTCTCCAGGTAGTCTCAGTGAAAACGAAGAAAACAAATTCGATCTGATTTCAGCGGAGTCTCGGCATGGTTTCCGAGAACTTAAAGGGGCTAGATGCAAGTTAGCTATTTTATACTCACTACTGCCACGCCAGGTCATACGTGTAACTGCAGCTTCTATATTAAGCTCGTGCATTTTTTCAACTCTGTATAGTCCCTTTAAGTTAAGTAATACTTAATCAACCCCCAATCTCTGCATTTGACACATCCTCTATGCTGCTGGGGTATTTGGTGGTAGCCTGGCATCCAGACTAATCTCTGATGTTTATTAATTAATAAACAGGAGACTAGTCTGGCGTCTGTGTCGTAGAAAAGCTACTGCTGGAGGCGGGACTAATGTGGGACAACCGAAGCGCAGCAGCCAATGAGAACATAGCGGATGTGACGACAGAAACAGCAACGAGAAAGTTGTATCATTCAGACATTAACAATGGCGCTCCTGCCACACGGAGTTCAGTAAATGACTTCTGTCGTTCATGTCAGAAAAACTTAAGAATACAAGCATACCGGAGCATTACATGAAGTGGTTGCTTGTGTTGAAAAACTACAAAACAAAGGCGCAACAACGTGACGCCCGTTCAGGGAGCTGCTCTGATTGGTCGGTAGGCTCCATATCGCTGCATCACTTCCTTTGAAAGCGCGAAATGGAGTGTTGCCAGACCCTCTTCTGTAAAGAAGCGGAGTCTGGTTGGCGAGACTAATTTGTTGGAGCAGTAGGTCAGTGCTCAGAGACCCATCTCCAGATGGAAGCCAAACTAATGGAAAGAAACACCTGGCCGGAGGATTAAACTTTTGTACATGTTCTTCTTGGTAGAGGAACCTGGAGTACCCGGAGTAAACCTACTCAGACTCAGAGAGAACATGGAGACTCCACACAAAAAGCAACGTCCAGGTGGAAATCAAACCGGGGAGCGTCTAGCTGTGGAGCATGAGCACTAACCGCTGCGCTACCATGCTGCCCAGAGAGAGGTGAATGAAGTCTCTTTGAGATCTCCGACAGGTCTCGGAGACGCTGCAAGGACGTCACAGAAACGTCTCACAGGTTGAGGACAACAAAAAATATTTTCACGACACAACTGCTTGAGACCTCTCGGAGACCATGCAGAATCGAACCTGTTCGTTTTCACAGATGAGACTTGTCTCATCTCCTGGGGACGTTTCAAAGACATCTCCATGACCAGCGACAATTCGAGTCTCCAACTAGTCTCCAGGCCGGTGAGAAAGGCCCTTGAGGAATGGAGCCAGTTTTAATTGTAGGCTTTTACTTTGTTGCTGCGTTAGATACAAAGATGTGGTCAGGAGGACATTATGGATCATCCTTTAGTAAGCATGTTTTTACTGAAAAACACATCGAGCTAAGAATCGGATATCAAGCAATCTTTAGAAATATTAAAAATCTTGTCTGTAGGTGATTCTTTATGTGGAAAATGAATTTTGAGAAAATCACCTTCGAATGTCTAATTTCCCATCTAAATCACGGCAGACACGTTCAATCTGTGAAATAAAACAACTTTCTTGTTTCACATGAAGTTATAGTGGGGATTTTTAATGAGTCTTTGTGCATTTTTAGTTTATTTTTAGTTGCTGAAAATATCCTGACTTTTTAGTCAGTCACTAGTTAGTAGTAGTTTCAGTCTCACTGTAATATGTCAAAGTGACACATTTGTTGACTAAAGTTAAAAACAATATGTCAGCCTTGTTCATTTGTGCTGACAGAAAGCTTTGAACTTGTGCCAGCTTTCGCTCCATGTTTTTTTTAAAACTTGTTCCCCGCCCAGGCTTCCAGGATGGAGCAGATGACTGCTTCCAAAACAAGAGTCTATTTGAAAGTGGATTAATTAATTAAGTACACTGACACTAAACAAACAATGCGATCCTACGATAAACAGAACTACTTCTTCAGAGCCGGCAGCCCTGGAAAGTGATATTGCAACTTAGGGATGTCACGATTCTACATTTGAGTCATGATTATTGTGAGGAAAAATATTGCGATTTTACGATTACTCACGGTGATCAAAATTAAGGAAGAAAATACTGAGAATTTCTTTAAATCTTTACAATACTGTCTGAATCTTCACAAAAAAGAAACAAGAAAGAAACAAGACAGGATATGTACATTCTTAAATTTCTTTAAGGGCTGTTTTAATAAGCGAAGTCGTTATCTCAATAAGCGTAGTGAATTATGGGATCGCTCAGAGGTCAATTGGGATAAATTTGACCCGGAAGTCTGTTTTGACAGCACAGAAGCGAAGACGAGAGAGTGCAGATAAATGCAATTTAAAGAGAGGCTCGGGTGGAGGAGACAGAGATGAGTAGCGCTGTTTTTAGACGATGGACATTTGCTAATTTGAAGTTATTTGTGTGGAAACGCGGGATATCGCTAACGGCTACAAAGAGGACTTGGCAGACACAAGACGGAGAAACTCTGGCAGATCCTTGAAAGTTCCTTCAGTGAAACAGGCGGTGGAGATAGATGGAGTTTGCTGCTGCACATACGATGTGCCTGTGCCGTGACATCGGTGAAAGTAGCATCATGTCCGCAACAGACTTTACCGAGAGTCTGGAAGTGAGGGCCACGTAACTGCAGTCCAACACTGGGGCTTTTTGTTTGTTATATCACATTTGTTTTTTTTAATCTACTTTATGTATGCCCTTTTAAGGTTTAAAGTTTTTATAGTTTATTATTTATGTTTTATGTTCATGTTGCTCTGAAAAAAAATCCTACTTTGTGAACCTGTTCAATGTCAATAAAACCAATTCTGTCGGATTAAAACAAGGAAAAGCTTTCAGTTTCTACACATCTGGATGGTGAGGGAAATGTTTTACTTCAGTGCCAAGTACGAAGTACAGTTTCTTTAAGGCCGAGTGTGTTATCAGAAGAGATCCAACAAATTACATAAAAAGCATGTGATCATTGAACAGGACACATGTAAGATGCTATTGCACATGTTTTGCTGGGCATGTTTATTGTTTCCTTTGCTGCATGAGTTAATTCAACTTCAAGGCATTTGCCATTTAGCCTTTCCTTCATACACAATCTTCGTAATCCCTCCTCCCGCCATACAATGCAGAGAGAATGCATGTTCATGTCGGCCAAATCACTGTGTAGTAGCCTATAAAAGTAAAGATGACTTACTTTCTGCTTTTCTATTGTACAGTTTATATATGTGTGTAAATTTCAGGAAAGAATGATCCCCACACCCAAAAAGTCAACATTTAACTTAGCTTGTGCCACCTGCTATTGGGAATTAAAACAAACATATTTGACCAAAATGTTCGTGGAAGCCCAGATACTCACCCTCCATATATTTTTGATCTGTGAATGTACCACAGTTTGTGCGCCTGTAAAACAATCTTTATTCATGCATATTTTACATTGGGTTTATTGAGAGATAGCGCATTTATCCCGGTTGACCTTTGACCGGAAGCGTTGCGCATGCGCACTACGAGATTACGACTTCGCTTATTGCAAACCTGCTGAACTCTCAGCCTATGTTATCTTTTATCTTTATGCTTAGGCTATACCCTGGTAAAAAAAAAAAAAAAGTAATATTGCAATTTTGAAATAACAGGTAAAATAATATTCATATTTGCCCTCTCTAGACAAAGTGAGTTGTTGTGAATGTTTTCAAAAGACATTCCTCAGATCTGAATAAATGAAGCTGATTTCCATGCGCTGCCTCACACAGTTTCACTTTTGTGCTCCGGACAGTATGTTCTGAAATCTGACGATTAACCTACTGTACACTTTTTAACCACGGTAATTGTAAAACGGGTTCATCTTGATATCCCTACTGTGAGTATGTTGTTGTGTTAGCATTCCTCTCTTTCATAACTGCAGCTCCGACTGCACCTTTCTGATTCGGTGGCACCGCGCCCATGTGGGAAACACTGGATTAAACGCCCAGATCGTGACTTTACACAAGCTTTTGATCGTCATTCATTCCAGTTCTGTTCATCACAAAGCTCCCAAAATCACACATAAGGTGTATTAGAGAAGCACGTTTTTTACGTTTTTGGCACTCAGCGCATGGGGGCGAACAACTAATTATTTGTTTTTTGGCTCTCAATGTGTTAAAAGAGACAGAGCAGAAATCGCAGCCCACTTTTAAATAACATCATCTGTAACTCACCTGGTGCTGATCGTTTCTGCCACACTGGTCACGTAACTGTAGTCTGTCTAAAAACATATGCAGTATGTGTTAAGAGTTTGGTGGTTACAAAGTAAATTAAATCACAAAACCTGACCTTTTTAATGCACACAAAATCAGCATAATGAAAAGACACTAAACACTTTTTTTTGTACTTATTCATAATCAAATTGGCCATCTAGCTCAAAATGTGTATTATATCGAATTATAAAGATGACATATCCGGTCAAAATAAATTCCATTCAACTTTCAGAGAACATGTATCCAAGTTTGAATAAACAATTTTGCACCACATAACCATGTACACTGCGTTCCAAATTATTATGCAAATTGTATCTTTGTGTCAAAAAGGTAAAAAAAAAAGTTAATGAAACCCATGGATGGTATCGTGTCTCGGGGCTCTATGAATCACTGACATTAATCTCAGAGACCTGGGATGATTAGATTTCAGGTTAAGCCCAGATAAGAGAAAAACTGCTGAAAAAGGGTGTTCCACTTTATTAAGCAGATCATCATTTTCAAGCAATAAGGGAAAGAAAAAGGATCTCTCTGCTGATGTAGCATGAAATAGTTGAATGCCTTGGTCTAGGTACAAAAACCTTAGATATTTCATGAAAGATTAAGCGTAATCATCGTACTGATAAGAGATTTGTGGATGATTCAGACACACTCGGGTTTGTGCAGATAAAGGCACAATATGGACGGTTTCTGCCTGACAAACACATCAGATTATTAGAACAGCAGCTACAAAGCAGCAAACAGGTATTTGAAGCTGCTGGTGCCTCTGGAGTCCCCCGAACATCAAGCTGTAGGACCCTCCAGAGGCTACAGTTGTGCATAAACCTTCTATCCGGGCCTCCCCTAAATGGTTAATTGAATGCTGATGAACAGAAACGGCTGCAGTGGCTCAGAAATACATGAAGACTCATTTTCAAACAGTCTTGTTCACTGATGAGGCCGTGTAACCCTGGATGGTCAAATCAATGGAGTAGTGGATAGTTGGTGAATGACCACAATGTCCCAACAAGGCTGTGACGTCAGTAAAGAGGTGGCGGAGTCATGTTTTGGGCCAGAATCATGGTGAGAGAGCTGGTCGGCCCCTTTACCCCTGAAGGTGTGAAAATTACCTTTGAAAAATATGTGGAGTTTCTGACTGTCAACTGTGGAAAAAAAATAATTGTTTTCTTTCGTTTTATGTTTTCATGTCGGCATCTTATGCATAAAAAACTGCCAAAATTATTTTCAGCAACAAAATCCAAGTCATGGATAAAGCCAGGGTTAAATCTATGGTTTTATTTTGCTGAAACATTAATTACAAATATTTTTTCGGAGGGGATATTGGATCTTGTTTCGTTTTTTTAAGCATAATTTTAGGGGTTCAAAGTTCAATAAATCATGGGGTGAATCAGATATTAAAACTTTGAGAAAACGTGTGCGCCTGAGCGTGGACCATGACCATATGTGGATTACAGCGACATCTCAGACGCCTTTGCCAGACACAAGGAAACTAATTATGTCAATTGCTGGGTTTCAAGTTCTAGAATGTGACGATGTCATCGGACCCAGCGGGGGGCAGCAGCCAGTTTTTCCTATTAACAGCATTAGACTTTCACAAGTCGTAGCTAAAAAGAAAATATATGAATTTAAATTATCCTTAATATCAGTCACTGGGTCCATGATCTCTCTGTACAAGACCAAAAATGTCTCTATATAATAGTATAGGCCTTTAGAACGCTGTGAATGAATAAGCGTGGGAAAGCGGCCGTTGCACCGCAATGAAATGAAAGTCCATTACTGACAAATCACTGTTTACTCAAAGTCCATTGTCATGTGAATAAGATTGGCAGGCAGCTCGACTGGCTCAGCTTCTCAACACGTGTGAATGGAGACGAACTGTAAAGCAAGGGCAGTGAGTCACCTCTGCAACAAAGACGATGATGAGCAGGTCCTCGCTCTGGGACGGGGCGAGCTCGTACAGCAGAGACTCCAGCGTGTTGACCAGGTAACTCTGTTTGTCCCGCTTCACTGTGGGGATGCCCAGCACTATGGACACTGCACACACAGGGCGAGGATACATGAATGACACAACAAGGCAAGGCTCAGCATGTCAGCATGTTGGTGTAGTGAAGCTTTAAACTGTTCATTGAGATAAGAATTTGACTGACTCCCTTTTATCCGCTTAGAAAATCCACATTGTTTAATTTTGTGTAATTATACTTTGTAGTGGAACACTTCATGTAACCATATTTAAATAGGGAAAACATGGAAGAGCTTGGTAGCTTCTATCTTGACCTGTTTTGGAGCTATAGAGGAGAGGGGGAGAGGCTAAATGCTAACGCCGTCTGCGCTGTGTTTACGTGATTGAAGGCACGGGGGAAGACCAGACAGGTCCTAAAAGAACTCGTCAAAGCTAAGGTAAGAACATATCTCAGTATGTAAAAATGGTGGCCTGTTCCTTTAAGCACAAATCCACCAAAAACACGAATAAAGAGGCTGATTAGCACTCATTATATGACACTCTGCAAAGATAGGCTACGGCTCTTTGTGGAAGAGAATTGTGTATTAAACTATAAATTCAAAAAGCAAAGCTTAAAAGGCCGCATGTATTTAGCTGGTGGTTTTAGTGACTTAAATGGTGCTTAGTTTTTGTTTTCATGTGATCGATCTTTGCTGTGTCTCACATTCTCTCCTCTACGCAGCACAGTGGTACAGTGTTTAGCGCTCGTGCTTCACAACTAGAAGGTCCGGGTTCGATTCTGGTGCCTTTCTGTGTGGAGTTTGCATGTTCTCCCCATGTCTGCGTATGTTTCATCCGGGTACTCCGGTTTCCTCCACCACTAAAAACATGTACAATAATCCAGGATGAATTCTCATCCTTGTTGTAATAGTAGTGCGCGGCTTTGTTGAACGACGACAGTAGTCTGTTAAAAGCAGCTAACATGATGTTTTCTGACGATATGTTGCCATTGCCTGGCCTGCCAGACACTCCCCCTTTCTGTTCAAAAGAAGAACCATCTAGACGGCTGCTCTCAGCCAATCATTTCAGGATTTGACCCACATCGGTCCAATCACCCACCAAGAGACGGAGGCCGTCACCTGTCACCACCACGACTCTTCCAAAACAATAAAGATGGCGGCACAGCGACCGAAACACTGTCTTCTTCTGCTCTTTCTATCTGTTTTAAATCATTTGGAAAATATTAAATCCCTAAAACTGGAGCAAGAAGCAGCATAAAAAAGGAAGTTTTTGGAAAGGCTTCCTGCCGCTTGTTACTGTGAAGTATGTAGCGTTGTTCTAATTGGTTGATGCCATCTGTCAATCACGCCCACCGGGAAATCGTTGAGATCATACTTGCTCCCAGACTATGTCTTTGAAATATCTATGAAAAAGCTTGTAGTTTGGCAGGCCAGGCAAATGTTGCCATTTTTTTGACAGCCTGACAATTTCCGGGGCAGGGACAGCATGTGCAGTTATTTAAAGGAGCTATACCTGATTTTACTTCTAGCAATGGAATGAAATGTATTATACCCTCCTTTAGTATATTGTAAACTTATACATTTGTGGGGAAAACAGCGTGCATCAAATTATATAACATTTCTATCTGTTTAATGAACTTTCAGGCTATTTTTATATCATTTTTGTGAAAGTGACCCTGCAAGTTGTGAAATGTACCGATAAACTTGTCCTTGTAAAGTTACAAATGAGTTTGGACCACATCTAGCATTTTAATTTAGTGTCTTCCTCTTTCATTGTTTGCGATCATAAAATCAGATATAAGGCCTTTAAGCTCAATCCAATCGAATCTGTTGGGTTTACATGGGTTTGGGCGATCCTGTTCTGGTCTGAATATGTGAAAATTTTGACTTTCCCTTCGTCATGTAACTGTACTGACTTTCCACTGTGTGGTTAAAAATATCCGCATTTAAATCGCCCTGATTGAGGAACTTCCCTATTTTGCAGATGTTATTCATAAGCAAAATTCAACAGAGTAGAGCAGAAGAGTGTTCGTAAAAGACTATGGTAATGGTGAGCGGGTTCTGCAGGGTGAATCTACCTCCACTCCGGCGCCTCCCCAGCACTACATTTGGCACCAGGCTGTCTGGGTGCTCCCTCAGGTGGGGCAGGTACAGGTGGACATTGGGCTTGAGTAGGTTCTGGTCAAGAATGTCCCTCTTCGTCTCCTGCAGAGTCACTGTCAAAATCAGGAAACAAAATCAGCCCATGCGGGAGAGGTCACGGTCCTTTACATAGGTGTTTCCCAACCAGGGGTATGGGGGCCCCAGGGGGTACTTGAGCACTTAGCAACGAGTAGAATTTCAATGTTTTTGAGTAAAAGGTTTGATTTTGAGAGTAATTTAGCTTCATTTTGAACACACTATAAAATACTGAAAAATCTTAGTTTAGTCAGTCACTTGGCAGGATCCTCGAGGGAGGGGGTGCTTGAAGTGTAAATGAACGACTCAAGGGGCACACGAGACAAAAAAGGTTGGGAACCACTGCACTGAAGGTAGATAGAACTGGATAGGATCGTCTAGAGCCTTTAGTTTAATTCAGAGGTGAGTGGAAGCTAAGAATGTTATGATGTGATGATGTCATAATCTCAGATTGATGGTAAAGGCCCATACAACTCTATGGGAGGGGGTAAATTCTACTTGCGCTCACTGTGCAGCGGTGCAACGGCAGCATACAAGGGCCAAACCAGTGTTCATTTCGTCGACTTAAATATTTAGTCTTAATTTTAGTCAAAGTGATATTTTAGTCGACTAATATTGGACTAAAACTAAATTAAAAGTTAATCATGAGACTAAAACTATGACTAAAATGTCCAGATATTTTAGTCAGCTAAAATAAGACTAAATAAAACGAAAAGTAGAGACTAAAATCACCCACTAAAATCGCTCTGAAAGAGCCTCAGATCATTTAAATTCACTGCCAAATGAACAGGTCTGAGCTTTATTCATGTGGGAGCAGCTCCATGAAGTCGAGGACCTTGATTAAATATGATTATAATTAATATTATAAATATATGTCGACTAAATTTTAGTCAAAAGACTAAGACTAAAACTAAAATAAAATATGTTGTCAAAATTAACACTGGACCAAACTAAATCCAACATGCTATTTTACACTTGTTAAGCAAATGTATTCAATAATACAGCTGCCAAACATTCATGAACACAGGTTTTTAAACAGAGTAAACAGTAGGGCATAGAAAACACAAGGTTAATGGATCAATATTAAAGTCAATTGCTGATCACAGCATATACAATCTTCAAATGGTAAATGGTCTATTTATACAGCGCATTTCTACCTACATTGGGCACTTAAAGCACGTTAGATGATTCACACTCTCATTTATACACCAATGTTTGCAGACACTGGAGACAAGGCAGCAACAACAGCGTGCACTTGCGGGAGCCGGAATTCGAACCACCAACCCATTAAAGCAGTACTAAGTAACGTGTTTACCTTAATAAATCCTTTTCGTAGTCCCTGTGGGGGTAATACGAGTGTTTATAGGATGATTGGTGGGTCTTTCATCTCCCCCTGGTGTCTCTGGCCAGAAACTTGCAACTTGACTGCCACCGGGCCGGAGCCACCAATACACACTAATGGAATCACGAAGAAGAAGCTAACATGCTAACGGGCAAAGCTAACTGTGGGCTAACGTCACTTTAAAGTTTGAGTGAAAAAAATTATTTCCATTGTATAATTGGATGTACAATATCCCTCTGTCCCTTCGTCTTTCCTGTCAGCGGAGTATTTACTCTCCAAGAGAATTAATAAGTTAAAAAAATCGCAACTTGCTACGACACCAGAAGTTGCACTTATGGCCTCTAGGGGCAAGAGTTACTTAGTACTGCTTTAATTATAAGACAACCCACTCCATCGTCGGAACTAGAGGTCGACCGATATGGGTTTTGTAAGGCCGATGGCCATATTTTGGGATTTTCATTGGCCGTTTTTCATTAGCATCCTGCCGCTAGCTTTAGCACACTGATGCTAACCGCTACATTTTGCGCAGCGATCAAAAGTACAATTGTGGAGGTTAAAACTAACTCAATGATTGAATTCTCCAGGTTATGAGGATCAAAATGAGCTGCAGTCCCCTTGAGGCCTAAGAGGTTGTTGTTGCTCTCATATTCAGGAAGTCTCTATCACTTTCGATTCCGGAGAGATTGTCTTGTCTTGGACTGTCGGCCCTTTAACTGTGCTTCTTTCTAAACAAACTTTGCAGGACACGCTTCACCAACTTTGGTGCCAGCTTGAGTTATCCATTTAAGGTTACTAGAGGTGGGTAGAGCAGCCAAAATATTTACTCAAGTAAGAGTAATGTTATATAAGAGAAACTAGACACAAAGTGCTCAGGGAAAATAAATTGTACTTTGGTTTTTCATTTTTCTCTTGAGAGTAATGTTACATTGAAATAATTCTACTCTAGTACAAGTAAAAAGTGTTACTTGAGTACTGTGGGTACTAGGACTGGGATAACGTATTTTTACTCAAATAGGAGTAAAAAGTACTGATTTATATAACTACTCTGCTAAGTACAGTTTCTTCCTCTTTTTGTTTTTCATTTTCCTTTTTTTGACATTGGAGATGACCCCGATATTGCAGATCTTCCAAATATTATTTTGTTCATCTGTTTCTAGATGACAAATATTTTAGCATAGGTATCGAAAAACAGTATCTCTCGGGTATAGGTGTCGTGAATCAAATATCATTCAATATAATATCAAATATCAAGAACTGGTATTGGGAAAAAAAATTACCGGTACCCAGCCAAATGTGATAGATGTGTGTGGATGATGGGTCTGCGCCTCTCTTCATTGGACGGACACAGCTTGTGACTGGTGCAGCAGAGAGCCGGCTTTCGCTAACTAGCTCATACTTCCTAGAACTGTCCAGCTCATACTTCCTAGAACTGTCCAGCATAACACGGCTACACCCGGACCCTGCACCAGCTGAGGCAAATGTGCGTAGTGAATGGAGATACCTGGCGATGGCCTGATTCTAATGCCGGCGCCCTCGGCCTGGGAGAGGTTCTTCAGCTGTTTCAGGATATTGTTGAGCTCTCTGCTGACCTGTCCCCCCAGCTCCTCCGCGGTTACGAGGCGCTCCTGCAGGGTGAGCAGGTCCGGCAGCCCCAGGGCAACACCTGGGGGGGACAGCACTTTGTCACATTTCAAATATCGATGTGTGAGTGATACAGCAGCTTCAGGGGGTAAATCATTTGTGTGTTATGTAGTAGTCGGACACCAAACTCAAACTTATTTTTAATTGGCTGTATATTTATGTGTCGAGTATCTCTGTGTCATGTGATTTCACATGGTGGGCTCTTTTCATGTTGAAGTATGCAGACGCCTGGGTTTTTGTGACGGTCGATCGGTTGATAAGATAGATGGAGTGGTGCTCAATGGTTTACATATCCTGGCAGAATTTTGGATTTTTCAAAGAATATGAAAGATAATTTTAGATTTTTTTTCACTCATTGTTGTGTGAAGTCATTTATGGTGAAACAACTGAGTTTGCCATTTTGAAATCATAATGAAAAAAGAAAATGACACAAATGATCCTGATCAAAAGCTTACATACCCCAGTTCTTAATACTGTGTATTGCCTCCTTTAACATGAATGACCGCTTGGAGTCTTATGTGGTAGTTGTGGAGAAGGCTCAAGTCCATTCTTTTTGGTAAAAAGCCTCCAGTTCCTGTAAGTTCCTGGGCTGTCTCGCATGAACTGGACGTTTGAGCTCTCCACACAGTGGTTCAATGATACTGAGGTCATGAGACTGAGACGGCCACTAAGAGGAGCTTCACTTTATTCTGCTGGAGCCAGTGGCATCAGCGAACCAGCTCCATATTTCACTGTAGGTATGGGGCACTTTTTGGAATCACTTTTAGGGTTAATTTGGTCAGACAATAGGGTTAGAGATGTTGAAATCTTTAACTTTCATGTTCCAGCCGCCAACTGCAAGCCATCATCAGAAGTATCACAAACATGCGCTGAGGTGTCCCTTATCAGCCGCTCTTACATCTGAGACGTGACCAGTCTGACAGTCCCAAAAGGTTCGAATGAATGTTGGACCTTTATTTTTTTATTTGACAGGGACATTGCACAACAAATGTGTTGCACAGACCAGAGATAGCTACAAGCTCATTTTCATCTGTCGTCCCTGGGCAGAGGCAAAGTGACAGCAGGTTTAAACAGTGACCAATGAGCATCTGACTTTAGAGTCCGTTCACAATAGAAAATACATATAAGGCACCGGCAAAAGGATCACCTCAACAAACATTCAGATACAATATTTACAGTATTTACAACTAGCTGAGACCCGGCCTTCGGCCGGGCCTCGCTAGTCTCCACATTTGATAATCAGAGATTAAGAGTTATTACACAGAAATGTCCAGTATAGTCCCTATAACCCGTCAGTCAGAATAGCTGTAGACCCGCAGTAAGTAGACCAGTGGTTCCCAACCCATTCCTAAAACTGTGGCCACTACAAATGTGTAAAATAATGAATGCTAAAAATAATTTCAAACAAACTGCAATTGGAGTGTTTGATGCACCTGTACTCCTTTCGTATATACTACAACGACAATATGTTCCATAAACTCAGGGAATAGAATTCAAGAGACAGTGGAACATGTAGGCCTATGGATTAATATTAGGGGTTCAGCGGTTACGGTTCGGTTGACGGTGCAGGAGACGTGGTTTGGTGCATCACGGTGTAAGTGCAATCTAAAAAAGAATACGTTGTTTTGTATTAGACAGTATTTATATCCTTAGAATACAATAGGCAATGCTTTCAAAGCCGCTTTATAGAATGTAAAGGAGGGAAGGAGAAATAGAAAAGAAATGGTACAGCAGCAAAGTAAAAAAAAATAAAAAAATTAAAAAAAAACGCTACAGTGCAGGCCATGCGCTCGTTAAGTGGTAGTTTCACTTTCGCTTTCTGCACACGGAGGCTGAAGCTCTCGGAGCAGCGCGTTTCATTTGAAGCTCGTGTTTCTGCGTGTACTTTTTTTCGGAGACATAACTTTGGAGACCGAATATGGCCAGGATAGGATCTTACGCATTTGTGTGCGCTCTGACATGACGCAGCACTGGATCTATAATGAACCACAGCCTCGGTCACTGCAGGAGAGACGTAAACAAAGAGACGCAGATGTGTTTTGGAGGAGGTAACTGTACCTGTGCGGAGCGTCTACAGCTGCAGTTTAGGGTGAGTGACGATGACACACATCGCCCTGTTTGGATGCGCGCACACAGGCACGGCAGTCAGATCTCGTGCACTCGCGTTGTTGTGACGGCGGGTTGTCCTCGGCCAGCAGCACCGCGGTCCATATGGACCCGTGTCCAATGCCCGCGGCCGGTGGGACGGTCACGTGGTGGCCTCTGGCCAATGCCCGCGAGCGGAGGGACCGCCACGTGGGGGCCGGCCGCGGATTTTTGGGAAATGAACATGGCAAGTCTTATATAGCGCTTTTCCAGACGCTCGTCGGTGTACAATTGGTTGCAGTAGCCTATTCATTCAGTCCACTGCGCACCTCAGCCCCCACCACCAACCACGCACACAGTCACTACTGTCGCCAGGCTTCCTGGTGTTCCCAAACGGTCTCCCATCCCAGTTCTAACCAGGCCCGTCCCTGCTTAGCTTCAAAGTCGGTATGGGAAATAAACATGGCGGCGCCCAGGCATCGGCCATTGAGATAGCGTTTTCTATTATAGATAGCAATTACAATTATATACAGTTTTTTAAAAACTTGTACCTCCTCATATTTGTAACACTACCCCATGTTAATGCTCACAAATCTGACCGTCTTTCAACCACTTCTTCAGATTAAGTTTGAACTGCTGAAAAGTGCTACTCTCTGGAACAGTCACATCCTGCAGCTTTTACAGAGTAACAACTCTGTCCAAAACGTGGAGGATCTAAAGTTCACAGAACAGTCTCCTCTGGCCGAGGCTCGCGTTGTTCTACGTCCTGCCTCGTCACAAGATTTCACAAACATTCTCAGGGGCTGTGGGGCCAAATCATGAAGAATTTTAAACACTAAATTGACATTGGAAAACAAAATGAAATTTTCAAACGTTAATAATTTGTATTTCTTCACAGTGTTACAGTAGTGGTATGAAACAGGTATTTTATATTAAAAAAAAAATCAGTGCCTGTTTGTACGGGCTTTGGAGCGGCTGTAATGCAGTGTTGGTTGATAGAGACCATGTTGTAATGCAATATGTAAGGTGTGAAAATATCATCGCATGCGTGTAAAGCTTGGCTGCGTCTGTGCTCATTTGACTGCAATAAATTTAATTTTACAGTTTTTATCAGATTTGAAACATGCTTTTTAAACGACAGTGTCCTGTCCTGCCTATGCCTAAATACTTAACAGACTCTGCTTTGAAAATTCTTGTTCCTTTTACAATGATTTCTGGCGCAGAGTGAGAAGTATTCCTTTGTAAATCACGGCATCATCAGCGTACATTTGTACATGAACTTCAGGACAAATAGCTGGAAGATCGTTTATATATACACTGAACAAGAGAGGACCCAAAATAGAGCCTTGTGGCACCCCAACTGAGCTGTCTGAAAAAAGGAGACCTAGTGCTCTTAATTCTTGTGCAGTGCTTCCTATTCTCTAAATATGACTTAAACCATCGTAATGTCAGAAACATTGTGAGTGGACAAATTGGATAACAGGATGTTATGGTTTACCGTGTCGAATGCTCTTTTCAGGTCTAAAAATATGGCACCCACCACCCCCCTTATCCAACGTGCATTTCAGTTGTTCAACAAAATAACAAAGTGCAGTTTCAGCTGAATGGCGTTTTCTAAAACCGAACTGAAGAGGATTCAGGGGGTGCTCTCCATAATTCAAATGATCCATCAGTTGCATGGCCACTACTTTCTCTACTACCTTGGATATTACAGGTTAGATACTCTCTGGTCTATAGTTGGCCAGCTCAGCTTTGTCTCCTCTCCTAGTCTGACGGTCACAGTCTGACGGGGGCGTGACCGTTCTGTTGGACCTGGTCACGCCTCCGTCAGACTGTGACCTGTCGCCCCGGTGGACTCACTGATACTTCTGATGACTTCTGATGACTTCTGAGGTGCACTTTTTTGTTGTCAACAAGGCCTATGAGGAAAGGCCTATGATGAAAAGTGCACCATACCACTACCTACTGTGAAACATGGATATGAAATATGAACCAGTGAGTGAAAAACGTTGTGTGTTATATCTTTCACATTCTTTAAAAACTAGTCAAAAAAACACAAAAAATTCTGCCAGGGTATGTAAACTTTTTAGCACAACTGTATCTTCAACTGCGAACAGTCATTCATTTGCTACATTTAATCAATTAATCCACATCTGAATTATATTCTCTCGTCTTGATCAGTTGTTGGATCCTCCTTAAAAAGTAATCCAAAAGTTATCTTTAAGAAACCCTCAGCATCAGGTTTTTCATTCTAATTGCATCCACAGAATATATCTCACTAAGCTTTCTCTAATTGTAAACTTTGTCACATTCTTGCACATGGTTTGGGATTCTCCAAACATGAAAACGTTCTGGTTGTGTGTCTCAAAAACACCATCAGATCCGTTATCGCCAAACAGAATCAAACAGAATCTTTTTTCTTTACACCCATGCTTGTTCAGGATTTCTACAGGAGGAAACAAATCAAATTGAATGCTTTTTAATTCCATTTTAAAGCCTAAATTTATTATATTTTTCATGCAGTAAATCATTCAACACAACACATAAATCCCTGCAGCTTTAAAGGGCTTTATGTGTGGTGTTGAATGATTCACTGAATGAAACATGTTGTCTGACCTGAAGTGTAACCCTGAAGAAGGTAATGTTGTCACTCTGGGTAGATTAGGATTGTTTCCTTGTTTTGTTCAAGTAATAAACAATGAATCACAAAAACAATGACAAACACGATTCAGATACACCCACATCTTGTTACTAATATATTTGTCCCACTTTATCCATAATGCCATATAAAAGTGGCATGACTGTGTCAAACCTTATCAGATAAAACCCAGCCCTTAACCTTCACAATCTTATATTGTACTGCGCACACCCAAACTTCATCCAAAAAAAAATGACTGTCACATAATACGCCTCACTACTACAAAGATGATCTGAATGTTCTTATGATCTGAATTTATATTCGTTTTTTAATCCAGATTTAGAAATTCAGCATTATTCAGGACAAAGTTAGAACACCAAATTGTATACAGCTAACTTTTACGTTCAGGATTTTTTCAATTTTAAAAAGGAAAATATACTGCAAAAATCAAGAATTGCGTTTTTTTTTGTTTTTTTTTACATATTCAGCAACGTTGCAATATAGAAAAAAAAAACCTATTTTCTTTTTTTGATTTCCCTGTGTCAGACAAGTACGTAAGGACAATGCAACTTTTGTTGACCAGAGAGCAGTGAACAGAATTTCCCATTGGGATGAATAAAGTTGTTTTGATTTGATTTGATTTGATACAATAATTAAGCTTTTATTGACGTTGAATCCTTTTCTGCGTCAGCTCAAATACCCGGAGGTGAAACTTGCTTGTTAAAGGAATAGGCCACCGTTTTTACATACTGAGATATGTTCTTACTTTAGCTTTGACGAGTTCTTTAGGACCTGTCTGATCTTCACCCGTGCCTTCAGTCACGTAAACACAGCGCAGACGGCGTTAGCATTTAGCCCCTCCCTCTCTCCACTATAGCTCCAAAACTGGTCAAGATAGAAGCTACCAAGCTCTTCCACGTTTTCCCTATTTCAATATGGTTACGTGAAGTGTTCCACTGCAAAGTATAATTACACAAAATTAAACAATGTGGATTTTCTAAGCGGATAAAAGGGGGGACTATATTGTAAGGCGTAATAATACCAGGAGTAGTTCGAAATCCGCGCAGTAATCTTCACTTTACTGTGCGGATGCCAAATAATGCAGTATAACTTAACTTAACTATTAGCCAAAACGCTTCAAAAAAGGAAACACGTTTACGGAGAACAGGTTCATAAACGTGCAGAAAACGTGGCCAGTGTGTCAGGGGTCTGAGAGCCTTAAAGGTGGCGCTGCTGGCAGACGCAGATTTACACATGGGCTTGTGGGTGTTTGCATAACAGAAGGATTCCAATGCAACTATGAGCTAAAAATAATAATAATTATAAATAAATTCTGCGTGTTTTACAAATTGTAGATTCTCTGTAAGTTCAGCAAACTGGCGAACAGTCATTAAGCCGCTGGGTCATAAGGCAGATTTGGCATCAGCAGGCTGGACATGAATGAACAACAGGTGACCAACTCTCCACCTGCTGGCTTTAGATAGCAATAGGTCGGCGCGGGCACTTGTTCCATGGCCATCTTTACGCATCTGTTTATGCCAGTCTGGTTATGCGCATGGATGGTAACAAGTTAGTTTCTCCATTGTGAGATCAACAAAGGATTATCTTATCTTATCTTGCACGAGCCCTGCTCTCTCCACAGAACGCATTGTGTTTGACAGGAGCGCACATACAGATGATCTCCCGGAATAGCCGTGCGTAAATGGCACGTCACATGGCCAGAGCGCACGACGTGTTTGTGAACGTGAGCAGAGCGAAAGCCAGATGCTCAGATCTACTAAAGTTGTATCAGCACTTTTCTCCTAATCAAGACAGTTTCACTTCCGGGTATTCGAGTTGACGCAGAAAAAAATTCAATGTAATCAATAAAGGTTAATTGTTTTATTTCCTTTGCTTACAGTGTCTGTTATCGAGTGAATGTCTTATATAGACAAATGAAAAAAACAAAATAGTCAGTATTTGTTATATTGCAACAGTCCTCAACATGTAAAAAGTCATTTTTTGATTTTGCAAAGGCCTATTGCTTTAAAAATCGAAAATACAATGAACGCAAAAGTACACGGACCGACCACTGTGCCAGCTCTGCTCTCTTATTATTTAATGTAGCAAAGGGCTCAACGCAGTGCGCGAAATACCCGTCAATATCCGAACTGTAGCGCAATACAGATATCACACCAGATGTTAAACCAGGACTCCTGCGCTGCTTTTGTAATGAGCTCATACATGAGAGGGAAAGGCTGACATTTGCCGCTCCGCGCGTGATCACATTGTTTACTTTTCACTCCAAAAACCAAGCTAACTATAAAACCGAAAATAAGAAGCGGATCTTTCTCAAATAAGAAGCGACTGAAAGCTGGGGATGCACTGACTACACTGATGATTAGTTTCAGTTTGTAGAGTTCTTGATTTTGTGTAAACAGCAGGTTCCTCGTGGACGGGCTGCACCTGCAGAGTTCTCCTTTCTCCCTCTCCCCCTGATCCCACTCTCTTTACTCGTTCAGTCTTTGCCTTCCTCTATTTTTCCCGAATGTAGCGGAGAGCGGTGCATGTGGAGCTTGAGAAACATCCACCCTTAGGACCCTTTGTACCGACTCGTCCGCGACCGACCCATCACTAACAGTGCAGCGTGCGCTTGTGTCTGCACCTTTGCTTCAGCCTACCACGGGCTCCAGGGGTCTGATGGGTCAATCAGGGGGCCGGACACCCCCGTATTTCACACACTGGTGAAGACTCACCTTTGTCCTCTGGTGCAGACTGAATCCAGGCCACTGTTAGAAAGCACACGCACGCCAGTAAGAAGCCAAACCTGCAGAAGGAGACCCTCATCTCATTGCCCGGATCATGGAGCAGGGAGAGGTCCGGACAGGTGGCAGAGCACGCGACACTGACAGGAGCTCTGCGGCTCTGAGGCTGCTACTGTTGTACCTGGGCCCGCCCTGAGGACACACGGGCGCCCCTACTGGCTGCTTCATGCACGTGCAGCCGGGAGTTAGTCAGCTACACACGATTGGCCCAACTTTCCAGATGTTTCTACTATTTTTACTAGTCCGAGCTCACTACAATATAAAACAGCTTTACAGAAAACTACTAGGTTATGTCACAAACCCAATAGGAGGACTCAGAGGAAATGGAATTGCCTACAGTTTACAAACATGTGACAATATCGAAGGCAACAAAAAAGGTTCCTCTCGAAATTAGACAATAATACTGAAGTAGGTCTACTTCAGTTTTTTAGGCTGTTTAGTCCTAATGTCTGTGGACTAAGTAGTAAAAATAAAACATGTGGCACAGAACATCAACGCCACAAGTTCTAGGGTAGTTATTTATTTATCCTAGTTTTTTCCATGCAAAGTCAACTGGGGATGTAGCTCAGTGGTAGAGCGCATGCTTTGCATGTATGAGGCCCCGGGTTCAATCCCCGGCATCTCCACAAGGGAATCTTTTTCTGTAAGTTCTATGTGCGTAGGTTTAGAGCAAATGTGGCAACTGTGAAATGTTTCTCGTTTGCCACTTGCGAAAGTCAAATAGGTGAACTTGTACCCATGGATTACACGTTTTTTGTGCTTTGTTTTTATAGTGGAAGAATATAGAATAACAAAATATAAGACTAAAACAAAGGAATAGACCAGCAGAGCCATAAACCGAGCAAATATTATTTTCAGTATTTCAGTGAAAATCTATAATAAAGTGATTTTAGCTGAAAATAGTTAAAAGCTGATTTTTTTAACCTTCAGACTGGAGCTTAAATATGTTCCAATATGTATATAATATCGATTGATCCGTTGACGTACCATAATTTTATTAATCCTTTGATTTAAAATCAATATTAGAAATGAAAATGAGGGTAAACCATCGTTAGGCCAACCACAAGGCTGTACTGACATCTACTGGTCATAGTGAGTATTACAGCCCTATTTAGACAATGCCTTATGAATAGTTGCTTTGCCTCTAACGCAGAGTTTCGTCCTCGTGTGACGACTTTCAATTCCTAACGTCGTTATGTAGCTTTTTATTTAGACTAAAGTCGCATTTTAAAATTAAGCTCAGAAAATGTTACACCAATTTCATGGAGGCACGGCCGGCTTTCAGTTATTAATATTTGGCCTGTTAGCAGCAAATAGTCCAAATAGGCCAAAGGGAATGAATGAGCACAAAAATACCTTCATTCTCTGGTTGTATCCCTGACTTTCTGCTTTGCTTGTTGTAGTTTATTTTCTACTGTTCCGCAGGTCCCTATACTCAGCAGAACAGCACATACAGCACTAAAAATCGCAGAACATTCAAGGAGCATATGATATGCATCACATGATGCATATGATCATATGTAATCATATGCATTAAATAGTACAAAGTACCAAAAGCTGTGGGGAAAATTTTTGCCCTGCACTCTCTCTGTTTAATTTTTTTTTTTTACTTACAATAGACTATTAAAATAAAAATTTAAAAAAAGAATTTTGACAATATAGAAACAAACCTCAGACCTTTGAAACTTTAGATTGTAGATCGGTGCAAATGAATGCGCATTTCTTTTGACAAACCATATTTTTTGAGAAAAACAGAGTCTATGTTGAGCATTGTTAATAGCACAGCTGTAGTGAAGGGACCAAGAGAGAGTTTCACAAATATCAATGCAGAGAAACTTCAATTCCTTCAACAGAAGTGCTATTCAATTGGACAGGCCTGTGTGTTGGTTCTACAGCTGCTTCCTGAGGTCTATAAGACAATCCTCTGTTTTTCCCACATTCAGGGAAATATGCTGTTTGTGGGATGTTTAACCATACAGCCATAAAGATCACTGTACAGACTTCATTTCTTAATGTGCTTCACCTCCTACAATTCTTCTTCTTCTTCTTCTTCTTCTTCTTCTTCTTCTTCTTCTTCTTCTTCTTCTTCTTCTTCTAAATAAAAAAAAGAAAACAGAATGTATACATTTTCTATCTTAATCGTCTTCACCTGCTTCATCTTCACCTTCTTCACCTACTTCGTCTTCACCTTCTTCGTCCTCACCTGCTTCATCTTCACCTTCTTCACCTTCACCTTCTTCATCTTCACCTTCTTCGTCTTCACCTTCTTCGTCTTCACCTTCATCACCTACTTCACCTGCTTCATCTTCACCTTCTTCATCTTCACCTTCTTTGTCTTCACCTTCTCCTTCGTCTTCACCTTCTTCGTCTTCACCTGCTTCACTTTCATCTCCACCTTTTCGTATTCGTCCTCACCTGCTTCATCTTCACCTTCTTCATCTTCACCTTCTTCACCTTCTTCATCTTCACCTTCTTCATCTTCACCTTCTTCGTCTTCACCTACTTCACCTGCTTCGTTTTCACCTTCTTCATCTTCACCTTCTTCACCTTCTTCATCTTCACCTTCTTCATCTTCACCTTCTTCGTCTTCACCTACTTCACCTGCTTCGTTTTCACCTTCTTCATCTTCACCTTCTTTGTCTTCACCTTCTCCTTTGTCTTCACCTTCTCCTTCGTCTTCACCTTCTTCGTCTTCACCTTCTTCACCTGCTTCGTCTTCACCTTCTTTATCTTCCCCTTCTTTGTCTTCACCTTCTCCGTTGTCTTCACCTTCTTCGTCTTCACCTTCTTCACCTGCTTCGTCTTCACCTTCTTCGTCTTCACCTTCTTCTCCTTCGTCTTCACCGTTTCGTCTTCACCTTCTTCTCTTTCGACTTCACCTTCTACGTCTTCACCTTCTTCACCTGCTTCGTCTTCACCTTCTTCACCTGCTTCGTCTTCACCTTCTTCACCTTCTTCGTCTTCACCTTCTTCACCTTCTTCGTCTTCACCTTCTTCACCTTCTTCGTCTTCACCTTCTTCACCTGCTTCGTCTTCACCTTCTTCACCTGCTTCGTCTTCACCTTCTTCACCTTCTTCGTCTTCACCTTCTTCACCTGCTTCGTCTTCACCTTCTTCACCTTCTTCGTCTTCACCTTCTTCACCTTCTTCGTCTTCACCTTCTTCACCTTCTTCGTCTTCACCTTCTTCGTCTTCACTTTCTTCATCTCCTTCGTCTTCACCTTTTTCTTCCGTCGTTTCCTCGTTACACCTACCCCTCTCAGTCCGTGTGACAACTAACCCAAGTGTCCACTTTACAAGCAATGTTGCTAGCTAACAAATGCCTTCAGCACATTCGCTGTAGGCTCTAATCAAAGCTAACGCGTCTTTTGTTTATGGCACTAGCAAAAAGAAAAGGCATAACAAACATTCCAATGTGTCTTCTACTCATGTCTTCAGTCCAAATGAGAAAGTGATTATTGGAACCAATACACACATTAAATATCAGTCAACGAGACAATATAACCCATGTGAAATGAAGCCCTGGTCTCCCCTCAAAAGGTAACATGAAGTGCTCGAGTAGATTCTGTGCAGTAATTGTTCTCTGACGGAGGTGCTCTTCGGTGTTCATGTTCGCAAAACTTGTGAGAGAAATGAAGAAAGACCATGCCATTCTTCCTATGAATATTCTGGACATTCTCGATCCTATACAAAAGTACTCCTGTGTGTCAGAATGCAACTGTGGCACTCATGACTTGTAGACCTATTCATCGGATCTGAAACCACCGCGTGTGTCACAGTCTTTTCATTCATTTTTCTCCGCCGCACTTTCATAAAGGCGGTTTAACTGCGGTACAAAAGTGGCTTCTCCGTCACCATGGTAGCGGCAGGATGAGCCCGCACTCCTTCCCTTGGCGCACACACGGCTCATTCAGTCTGTTATAACCAGTCCCATCCGTCAGACATTAGCCCCGGGGACCTCTGACCTGCCCCCACCAGCAGGCACGCATGAGGAAGCAGACTGTTTCCACGGCGACATGGAAACATTTCATCGTTCCCGATACATAGCCTTTTCCTGCAAGTGATTTTGAACATGCAAGTGAGATTTCAATTCAGTTCACACACAAAATGGAATGGAAATTGTGAATTGACTGATGAGCTAAAATACAATTAAAGGGATTTTTTAAACTAAATGCTATTTACAAGGATACAATGTGACTTCATGTACTGTACATATTATGAGTGGTATCACAGCGGCCGTGCTTCACAGCTAGAAGGTCCGGGTGCGATTCCGACCCGGGCGGCGGCCTTTTTGTCTGGAGTTTACATGTTCTCCCTGTGTCTGCGTAGGTTTCCTCTGGGTGCTCCGGTTTTCCCTAAAAAACATGTACAACAGGCCAGGATGAATTAATGATCAGTCTCCCCCAGAGGAAGCACGACGGAGTATGTAGTGAATGTACAACTGTCTCATGTCTGTGAAAAGTGCTATGTAAAGAAAGTTCTTCTTCTTCTTCTTCTTCTTCTTCTTCTTCTTCTTCTTCTTCTTCTTCTTCTTCTACCGATGGTTACAGTTTAATGCTACAGGTAAATTACCCAGTCATGTTAGTCATACTTGGCAGCTATCAGTCTGAACCCCTTCCTTTGTCCACTGGAGTGCCCCAAGGGTCAATCCTGGGCCCTCTTCTGTTCTGCATGTGTAACAGTACGAGCTGTCTGTGTATTACTCCGCCCGTCAGCTGGTGGCGCCGTATAAAAAGGCACAGCCTACCTGCGTTCGACTTCTGACCTCTTGTGTGACCTCCTGCCTGGTGTGGAGGTGGTGTAGCTTCGGGCTCTCGTGAGCAGGTAAAAACCAAAACATTACTTTAGCGTTGACTTCCATCGGAATTGTTAGCCCTAATCCGAGCCCTGTGTTTGGTGCAGCTGTGGGTCTGGGGTGCCCTTCAGGCGCAGTGCAAGATGGCGGTGCTGTAGGCGGGAGGTGTGGTTCCCCACAGGCCAGTACGCGGAGCATGACATATACATCTTCAGGAAACTTTCATCAAGGCGCCTGCATAACAACAACAACAACAACAACAACAACAACAACAACAACCACTTTGTGCTTTGTGGACCCGGATGTGAAGCCGAAGAGTGTCTGTGTGAACTGTGAAACGACGAGGAAACGGGATAAGCGGATGTTTGCCATCCCTTGTTTTTTTTGGGATAAATGACACAAACTGAGCTGGAACTGAAACAGCTGAAGGTTGAAACTGAACTTATTACTAGAAATAAATTGTACAAAAACATTTGGAACGACTTGCCTCTTTAATGAACGAACCTGTGGTCATTTTTAATGTGTTACTGCTAAGCTAAGACCTTCCACTCTGTCACACATGTATATTAATGATCTACCACTTGTGTGCCCAGAAGTAAATATTCAAATGTATGCAGATGACACAGCTCTATACATACATGGGCCATCAAAAACAGCAGTGGCGACTAAACTCACAAACGCTATGGTCAAGGTCAGTGAATGACTAAATCAGATAAATGTCTCCAAGACAGTCGGTATGTTTTTTTTTACTAAAACTACCAACTTCACGGCAAATTCGGACATTGTAATATCTGGTGAAAAACTTCAAATAGTTAGAGAATTTAAGTATCTCGGTTTTCTCATAGACTCCAAACACAACTTTAAATCTTATGTCACCAAAACTGTCAAGAAAGTAAAATTTAATTTAGCCAATTTTCGATTTATCAAAAACTTAATGTCCACCCGAGCAGCCAAAATGTTTATGCATTCAATGATCTTTTTACATATGACTTACTGCCTCACTAGCTGGTCCCAGGCCAACCACAACACTATGAAACCAACACAGTCCCTACGCCGCGAGGCTAGCAAACAACTTAAGATGTTTAAAATTCATTTTAAGGAACTTTTTATTAAACATGACCCCTTAAATCATTACTATCTATTTTAAACCATTTAACTAGGAGGAAATTACTGCTTGTTACTATTTTTATTTCTCACTATATTGTAGTGTTTATTTATTTTTATTCTTTTGTATTTGTTCTTTGTATTTTTTAGTGTGTATGCTTCTTATTATTGTGATGGACCCCAGGAAGACTAGCTGCTACCCTGGTGGCAACTAATGGGGATCCTAATAACAAATAAACAAATACAAACAAACACTTAAAGTTCTGGATAAGAAACCACGTCATTTTCATCACTGCAATATTCTGTCAAAATCCAATTTATTAAGTTGGGAAAATCTTATTAAGTTCACAACTATCTGTTTTAGCATATAAAATCCTTCATGGCCTGGCTTCTCCACCTCTTAGTGAATTTGTGAGTGTAAGGTCTAACACCAGTCGCCTCACTAGAAGAACATCCAGAGGAGACTGTGTCATTCCACTCAGGAAAACTGCATTTAGTCAGTCAGTCTTCTCTTTTAAAGTTTCAAAAGATTGGAACAACATCCCGACAACAATCAGAGAAATCAATAGTTATAACATGTTCCGCTCATCATTAAAACTTTGTCTCTTTAGCAAACAAACATGCCTGAACATCCACCGCCGCTTCCTTGAGTCGTCTTGCATGTCCTTCTTATCTAATCTCAATACTGCTGCATTTTAATGATTACTTTCTTTTTTACACCTTCTGTTGTAACGGACTAATGTTATTGACTGTATATTTTAATACTGACTCTAGTTGTTCATGAACTCCTGCTTGTGCTTCATGTCATGTTGCCTCCTGCATTCTCATTTAAGCTCTGTCGCACATAAACTCTTTGTTGCATGTTTGTTTTGGCGTCTTATTCCTGCTGCTGTTGCAAATGTGATGTTTATTGTATTTTGCCACGTGATAATCAACTTGTTTTACCTATTTCCAGGGTGCCTACTGTACATCTGGCCTAGGACTACAGAAGAAAACTAGCTTTTTGGCTAACTCTGGCATATTTTACTGTTGAGCTGTTATGTTAATATGCACTGTCCTTGCAAAAAATACCCCCCCCCCAAAAAAAAAACTTAAATACAGTAAAAACAAACATACATTTTTGTTACTGTATGTAAAATGATGTTAATGATGTACATTTTCAAGCTTTCTACTCATTTGATTTACTGACTCACTGACTTCGATTACATGCTGTCAATATTCTGGTTAATAGTCTCTCTCACTCTGCAATTTCACAGGATTTTTGTGGAGAGTATCAAAACTATACATTTTTGAAAACTTTATTAAATAAGCAATCAGAAAAACAATGTTTCCATTTACTCTTTCAGTTTCTGAAACATAATGGAATAGACGTTTACATGTACATAACCTGTATGTGAAGCACTTGGGGTGTTGTTGTAAATGTGCTATACAAATAAAGCTGACATTGACATTGACCTGTGTGAGCAGCAGTGCTGGTTACTTTAAAATTGTAATATATTCTATATTAGTAGTTGTGTTTTATATACATATGACTGTTTCAAAAATGTAACTCAGCCACACTACTTTGAATTACTTTTGGCATAATATAAACTGAAAATAGTAATAATGCCATTGAGCAAAAGTGCAGTCAAAGATTTCCTTCTTGTTCACTCTCCGTGTACATCCTTATACACCAACTTCCAATTTGATTTGAAATAAATAAACGTCAATCCTCCAGCCAGGTGAATACGACCCTGGTACCCTTCACTGCACGTGACAAGGGAACTCCCTCTCCCCATGCAACTTTACACTCCGTTATAAGTGTCACTAGCACGTCTCCAAACGGGACCTTGGAGGAGTCTGGTTTCCTCCATAAACGCAGCTCTGGCCAGCATGTGTTTTACACATCAGCCCCTGCTACCACTGACAACAGACTGGCCTAATGACCCCCCGGGGACACCGTACACGCTAGCTCCACTCACCCATCAGCTAAATCCTATTACCATTAATGGATGTGGTTAGATTTATGAATGGTGGAAATTTAGTGTCATTTAGCAGGCATTAGCAACATCAGGCCTTAGCAATAAACCTAAATACTGTCGTTGCACACATGCTAAGCTCGTATTGCCTCTCTTCTTTTAACCATCAGTCCATCCTTAAATGAGGAGCTTAATTCATAGGCTCAAAGGGCGAGGGCAAAGGGCTCTTCTCCCTGTACACAAACTGCTGCACCTCCAGTCACCAGTCCGTTAAACTGATCAAGTTTGCGGACGACACCATCCTCATCGGACTCATCTCAGACGGTGATGAGTCCGCCTACAGGAGAGAGGTGGACCGGCTTGTGTCCTGGTGCCGCCACAACAACCTGGAGCTGAACGCCCAGAAGACAGTGGAGATGATCGTGGACTTCAGGAAACGTCCCCCCTCTCCCTGACAGACTCTCCCATCTCCATCCCCATCGTGGACTCCTTCTGTTTCCTGGGCACCACCAACACCCAGGACCTCATCAAGAAGGCCCAGCAGTGGAAGTTCTCCCTGCGGCAGCTGAAGAAACTTAAGCTGCCGACCAAGATGCTGGTGCAGTTCTACACGGCCATCATCGAGTCCATCCTCTCCTCCATCGCCGTGTGGTTTCCCCGGCGCCACAGACCGGGACAAGCATGCGTGCTGCCGAGAGGGTGATTGGCTGTAAGCTCCCATCTCTCCAAGACCTGTTCACCCCCAGGACCCAGACGCGCGTGGGTCGGATCACTGCTGACCCTTCCCACCCTGGACACGGACTATTCTCCCCTCTCCTCTTAGGCAGGAGGCTACGGTCTATCCAGATCCACACCTCCCGTCCAAAATACTTCCAAACCGCATTTTTTGTTCGTCACAAGAGGCCCAATTTATCCAATTTACTGTAAAAAAAAAAGATATTCAGTAAGTTTAAATGTTAGATGTGATATATTGCTTATTATTGACCGCCTGGGCCAGTATTTGATGTAACATAGGCAATCTTAAAGGTGCATTATGGAACTAACTAACCAATGTGGGGGGGAAATGAATCTCTGGTGCCATCACTTTGAGACAATCTATCCAGTGAACCAGCCGGTCGGAGGGGGGTGGGAGGGTGCTTGAAATCTTTTCCCTCCTCTCCGCTGAATTTTGACTCGCTGCTGCCCCCGAAAAGCGACATTATTGTTTAACCCTTTCCGTGACAGCCGGACAGAAAGTAGATCAGCACGTGACCCGCGAGATGACTCAAAGTGAGATCAAAGCAAGATAATAGTGGGCTAAAGACAGAACAAAGTCGGGCATAATCCCGCATTAAGAGGATTGCGGCTAAAACACCGCGGCGTTGCAGATGTCGCAGCCATGTTTCGGACTTCGCTAATCCGCGCCGCAACTTTTTTCCTTTATTTAGAGGACGCTCTTGTTCTCTTTTCCCTGTCTTTTTGCGAAAGGGAAACGCTATAGCTGCATGTCGATTAGCTGAATGGACGGGTGTGTGATTTATGAAGGGGGGTGAGGAGGGGGGGGGGCATGTAGGAGGGGTCAGGGGGTGAAAGGGGGCGGGGCCAGCGGAGAGGAAGAAGGAGAGAATAGAGCCCATCTGTTTGAGCGCTGGATCGCAGAGGACGCGCGCAGAGAGGGGAGAGAGAGGTGAGTGAGGCTGCTTTGCTTTTTAAAGATATAGAAAAGTGTTATCTTGTCATTCTGGAAACCTTTAGAGTCTTTTCCAGGGCTATATGCTATTGCTTGTTGTTTGGACTTGGTGAAGATGGGAGGGAGAACTGATAATATTTTGTGAATGAACCAGCAAACTCATTGTCTGCAGCATGATTAGTTACTGGGATTCCAAAGCAACGTACATTTCCCATCATTTAAGGGGAGACACTACAGGCAAAACTAAATTTTTTCAGTTTTCAGGTTTTGGGCCAAATTGGTCTCTGAACATACAAGCTTTCACCCGGAAACAGAAAATATGCCTAATCTTCACAATAACATGTTTAAATATTGCACTGACTCAATGTTCTCCCATAGACTTATATGGGAGAATGCAATTTCAAGGGCCTTTTTCTCAAAACACATTTTTCTGTCATTGTGGCGACACTATGTCCACGTCAGTCGGACCTAAAGACTTCAAAGACTTTCCAGCCTTGGACTGAACAATATTTGGAAGATTTTTTTCAGAGGGATTTTTTATTGTCTAATCCCTAAGCCCCATTTATTGAGTTTTGAATGTCAAAAAATAAGGTGAAAATTAATTTTTTACAAATTTTTCCACTAAAAAACAGCTTATTTTAAAACTAAACAAGAAATCCTAAATCCCCTCTGAGAAAGTCTTGGCAACTCATTTATCAATAAAATGAAACCATAAATTTGAATGTAGCTCTGTCCATTATTCAGATTTCGTCGCCGAAAAGATGGGAAATTTGGGGCATTTTTAGGCATAAAACACCTTGTTCTGAAAAGACAAAATGACAGAATGCAATGTATTTTTTTTCTCACATTTATGTCAGTTAATCTACAGCAAAAGTTTCAAATTGATATCTGTAAATATACATTTTTTCCCTATTCACCTGCAGTGTCTCGCCTTAATTTTAAGAACTGGTTTGAAAAGATTTCCTCCATTGCTGGGACGCCGTTTCTGACACATTTCCCTGAACACATGCACACTGTTCCCATGATGAGGACGAGATTCACAAAGCACTGACTCTTTGTTGTGAAAGGGTAAATATCTGTGTGTCATATATCTGCACACAAACCTGATATATGACACACAGCATTGCACTGTTCGATCTGTAAGTTTTCATGTAAAATTGCTCCGATATATGAAGATGTTTACGTTTTGTGCAAATCTGGGTTTCTACAGCAGCAGCGAGTCACATGTGCTGCTTCTTAAAGCCCATGTGAATGCCCCTTTAACCATATTTCTAATGCCACAAATGCAAAAGTAAAATAAAATCAGTGCGTATTTCAATTGGCAGAGCTTCCATCAAATAGAGGAAAAAGGGGAAACTTATTCAAACCGATTCAAAGGCAAACTGGACACGATGGGAAACCTTTGAGTTTGATTCTCAATCTTGGGGTCTTTAAATACCACCAGCGTAACGGTCTTTATTTTGCGAAATAATGGGAACAGAGAAAAGAAAAGAAATAAAGAAATATTCTGCAATAAATTACTGCATGTCTTATTTCATAAATCTAAGTGTGCACATCGATCGATCAAAGGTATATTCATTGTTAGGCGTGACAAAAAAATAAATACATTTAAAGAAACAGGCAGTTTTTCCATACTGATATGAATTCTTACCTGAGCTTTAGACGAGTTGATACGTACCTGTCTGGTCTTTACGCGTGCGCTCAGTCAAACAAAAGATCAAAGATGTTGTTAGCATTTAGCCTCTCCTCCTCTCCTCTATGGGACCAACTGGGGGTGAAGTTAGAAGCGACCAAGCTCTTCCACGTTTTCCCTATTTAAATACAGTTACGTGAAAAGTTACACGATCCAAGTATAGTTACAGAAAATCAAACATGTTGATTTTCTAAACGGATAAAAGGGGGAACTATATTGTAAGGCGTGATAATACCAGGAGTAGTTTTGGCATCCGGACAGTAAAGTGAAGATAATACTGCACGGATGCCAAACTACTCCTGGTATTATTACGCCTTACAATATAGTCCCCCCTTTTACCCGCTTAGAAAATCCACATTGTTTAATTTTGTGTAATTATGCTTTGTAGTGTAACACTTCACGCAACCATATTGGGGAAGTATGTTTTGTACTTTTCATGGCATTTGTATAATTTCTGTGGTTTCTTTATCAATAACATCTTACGAAATTATGTTTAGTGGCCTTTGGATGTGTATCCGACCCACAAAAGCAAAAACTTAATTTGTGTTAGCATTTTTGCTAATTTGTATCTAAAGTAAAATCTCAACAGGTCCGTACATTCATTAATGATTTTTATCAAGGCTTTGACCCGAATGTGGTCGATAGGTTGACAGCAGTTGACAACATCTGGATCGTTCATAATTTGTTGACGGCTCATGTTTGATGGCTAATGCTAACAGCTGTAGGAAAAATGCATTGCGCCGGCTCATGCTAACAGTCTCCTGGACTAGCCGGCTTGCTAAATGGTCTAGTGTCTGTCGAGACGCGTAAGGTATTAGAGCAAACTTTTTGTTTAACCTAGTGTCCTTCTAAAAGAACTCTTTAGGCCATTTTGAAAACAAGAAGACACAATGAATAAAAGAAGTAGCCGACTTGCTAACTGTGTAATTTTTATGCTTGCGCTTGCACAACTCAGAACCTGTCTTGATAAATAACCCTCTTGGTGTTTTATCCATGGATACACTTTCCGTCATAGATTTACATGAGAAATTGTAACTTGTTAAAATGCATTTCCCCCTCACCTGCAGAGGCCGAATTCTCCAGTCTCCTACTTAACATTCTACACTATTTACAAATTTGTGATTTAATGAAGACGCCTAAAAGTGCTTCTGAATCAAGTTTTGTATCTATGGCATCAAAATAAACCTATAACTTTGTCCCTCGGAATATGCAACGCAAGTTAGGCTCAAAATGCCCTAGTTATAAAAGTTTTTTTTAGTTTTTTTTTACTTTAGTTTAAGGAAAAGTTTAAAATTGTCACTCCTCTGCAGCCCTGACTTGGCATGTTTCCCTGTGGTCAGCCATATGGAGCCCGGCGATGCGGAATAACAGGGCCACCATTAGGGAAAGCTTTCGTCAATATTTCATGACTATAATGCAAACTGCAGGCCAAACCCTCTGTGACCCATATTCTCAGGCCATTTTTAGATTTAGGGTTTAAGTTTTTTTGGAACATCTGTGTCCTTTCTGCTGTTATAGGGACAGTATGGAGCAAACACTGAGGGTTTCACCTAAAACATTTAGTATTCCTATACTGATACCTTTTCTCTCTAAAAGAAAGTTGTTGTTTTCCCCCCTGCATGTCCTTATTACATGAAGTGTCCCTGTCCTCGTCTCCGCTGCCCTCTGCTCCCGTCTAACTTAATGAAATGAAGCCGCTCCGACACACATGTCCCTGTCCCGTTAGCCGTTATGCTAATGAGGCCCATCTCCTGATTGCAGGGGGGAGATAGTGGGTCCCAGGGGAACGCGGTTTACCGACAGATCGCTTCACTTCCCGGCAGCGCTAAGTCACTCAGGACGGTCGGCATGTTAAATGTCAGATGTTTCATTTGAAGTGACATGAAGGGTTATTGAGCTTATAGAGCTGGGATTACATTTGTGTAGGCTCTCGGTCGTCCAGAAATTCTCCATTTGAGTGGAGATTTAAAATAGTGTCGACTGATGGGTTGGTTGAGGAGGGGATGATTCGCATGCACCTTCAAAACAGTGGCGCCTCATCAAAATTTTTAAAAAATTGACTACTAAAATAAATGTTGTGATGCAAATTTAGGTATAAATTGTCTAAATTGTGTGACAATGTCAGTTGTTAATCAGGTGTTTCAGTGCGGTCTTCCCTGTCGTGCAGAGCAGCTGAAGCCCTATGGAAAGACCCATTCAAGCTCTGCTTTTAGAAAGCAGCCCCTGATAGGCTGACTCTTAATTGCTCTGAGGCTCGCCATCAAAGCAAAGGACTTGTTGTAACACCCACCAGCTGAATGATGATTGGCTGCCTCCGTAAAAAAGGGGGGGAAGCTCCTCCTCCTCCTGATGCTCCTGCTCTATGTCTGTAGGAGCAGCAATAGCATTGGCTCCTGTCGCTGTCAATCTAAGTTGGAAACTGAAGCTGTTGAGACCAACATGACGGGGTGGACTTTAATTCAGTCATGGACGACATGTTTTATGGAAGCTTTCAAAAGAATGTACGAAGACTTTTGTGGAGAGTAAAGAATGTTTTCTGGCGTTAGGTCCTCCTGCTTTAGCTGTTATTATCCACATGCAGCTACATCATGACACAAACACAACAGCTCAGAGTTAGCCTTATGTGGACCCGGTTTCTTTGTTTGTTTGTTTTTTCAGTTTAAACCTTGTTAGCATTGTAGCCTCTGGTTTAGTTGCTGATAGGAAAACTGCATTTCCCCTAAATATTAGGCCTATGTCAATTATGTAAGGGATAATGTATAGAACGCTGGTCATTATCGGGAAAATAAGCACCAACAGGGCGAACCTGAAGGTGGTATAATAATGCCGTATAATAATGAATTTTAATATTTTAATTTTAACAATAAGTTAACAGTCTGAATAAATTGTGTTTGCACAAAAGGCAATGCGCAAAAAATGGGGGTACAATGTTGGTACAGGTTTATAGGTCCGTGATAGAAATATCTTGAGCTTCCCCTGTTTTAAAGAACACCAGTCACCACTGCTTCAGAAGCTTCTTCTCGCTCTAGTAGTCAAACCGATCCAAACCCCCTGTTACACCTTGGTTACTCACTGCTCTGCTCATGGTGCAAACTAACTGTGCTTTTCTACCTTCTTTAGACATGGCACTGCTTCACTGACCTGTCGGGGAAGATGCAGGCGGTGTGAGGATGTGGGTTCTACTCCTGTGCCTGGGTGAAGCGTGGCTCACCTCTGCCGCCTCCGTTGCTATGTCAACGACACCAGCTTCACCACGAGTCCCGTCTACGGAGGACCACACCATCCAGCTGGTGGTAAATAGCATAATCCTGGTTATAGAGTATCTTAGTTTTAAGCCTTGACTGCAGTGCCTGTGTGTGGTCCCAGGACTGGCTGCTGAAGTACGGGTACCTGCCTCCCCCAGACCCCTCCAGCGGGCAGCTCCAGGCCTGGACCACTGTGATCAGCGCTGTCCGGGCCATGCAGAGGTTTGCTGGGCTCAACGACACCGGAGAGCTGGGTGAGAGACTGTGTAGCATCCACCTTTTGGATATGGCATATTGGCATATAAGGGGCCGTGGCCTAGCCGAGGGGGAAGAAAATCTCTAATGGGAATCACAATTTTTCACTCTCTTTAGTCGTTTACCATTAATACATTTATCACACTTTGAACTATGTGACAGGAATCACAGAGGAATTAGCAATAAGTGTGTAAATTAGTATTTTGCCAGTTACCATAGTTACCAGTATGGGATTTTCAGCTGCTCCACCTCAGTTTTAAACTCTGGCTGTTTACAATGTTTTGACGTCACATGAACGCAGCCTATTGCTGGAGCCACAGCCTTTACCATAGACCAGGGAATCCCTAACTTTTCAGGCAGCCCCCCTCAAAATCACTCAACCCCCACTTCAGTGCCCCGCGACCCCCCTGTGGGTCCCGACCCCCACTTTGGGAACCACTGCCATATACCATTGGCTGCACTATAAATAAATCAGTTCTTCAAGAAGGCTGACAGCAAACTGAACTCTCTCCTTTACCCTCCTCCCTGCTATACGATAAAGCTAACTTTGACTTTGATCAATAAATAAACACAAGCCACCCCTACCTGTTGATATTGGAGGGCGCTTGCAAGCCCATTAGCCTGGCAGAGGACAAATCATAACAAAAAGACAAAAAAAATACTCTTACTTCCAAAATACAAACATGTAGTGCCACACATTCCCTGCTTATTGCTATATGTTGAAGGTCACCCATCAAGGCTCCTTTGTTTTGTATAGATGAGGAGACTATGGCGCTGATACGAAGTCCACGCTGCTCCTTACCCGACCACCCCTCAGGAGGGCCTTCTATTGAAGAGCAGAACACGAGGAGGAAACGCAGGAGCGCAGTGTCCATGTGGACCAGGAGGAACATCAACTGGAGGTCAGAGAAATCGATTTAGACAGTCAAGAAAGGTTTGAAACACAACTTAAGAGTATTGATCTATCCTATACTTTGCCTGATCAAACATTAAGTTAATATTGTTTTTCTTTTTTACAATGTTAGTGGTAGGAGCAACCAAGGCACCCAATGGAATCTTATACAGACGTCATTACAAAAGCCCTATGTTGTCCATGAAACGGCTGGGATCTTCTTACATGCAACAGATCCATCAATGTTGCTTTGACCTACAATAGCCCATCTTTATGATAACATCTTCGTTACTTGTGTTTTGCTATGTATTTCATCTTGTCCATCTCAAAATAGGTATTTTTCTCCCCTGACGTAGTAAAAACAAGCTTTCCTTCATGTAATTGGATGGAAATTGAGTTGTTTACTGTCGAATAGAAAGTGTTTGCTTAATCAAATTGTGTCTCTACAGTAATCAGGAATGTGTCTCTTCTTAGAACTCGACACGCCAAACCCAAATGAACTAACGTGTCCTTGGTTGTATTATGTAACTCTTCAATAAGATAATTAAAGTTAGGTATATTCTCTTTTGTGTCCAGGCTGCAGTCATACCCACCCTCCACTTCCCTGTCCAGGGAGACCGTCCGCTCGCTGGTCTACTACGCCCTGAGAGTGTGGGCCGAGCCGACGCCGCTGGACTTCCATGAGGTGGGGAAATGCGATTAGTTTGTTAAGAGAAGCTGAAAATGCCATTAGTGGTGATTGCTACTATTGGATTAGGAGGTTGATTTGGCAACCTTTTTTCGCAACACTTTCTCTCTTTTCCACGGGCCAAAAACCTTCATTTTAGTTTGATCTGAGTTTAGCTGTAGAAAATTGCTTTGTATTCACACGCTGATCTGTTTGAACATTCCCTTGTCGTCAGTGATGCACAAATCATACTGTCATCTGCATGATTACAATAGGACATATTTTTGCGGACAGCGCAGAAGAATGACTAGGTTAAATAAAAGCGGTCCCAGGATGGACCCTTGGGGAACCCCACAGGTCATATGGTCTGAGTACAGTTACCAATTTCAAGAAAGTGCATCCTGTCTTCAAGAGCAGTGCCAACAATGCCCTACCTGAACCACATTGAGCAGTAGGTGAGCTACACTAAATTAAAGATTGTCATGGCATACGCCTCCACATGGCTCCCAAAGGAATGTTGTTGTTGTTTTTTGGCTCCCAGTTTGAAACCAATGTTTTAATGTTAAGCTATGGTAACAGTGAGTTATCTGCATGGATTTTGTTTGAATCAAAATGGAGTCCGCTCTGGGATCAGTTTCTAATATAATATTTAAAATGCATAACAAATCTCAGTGGGATAGCAACGCATGACACAGATGAATCAGATAAATGCATAATTAGTGACTGACAGGAACGTATGAGATGATTTTGTGGTTAATTTCAATGTTTTTGGCCAAAACAAAACTTGATAAATGGGAAGTAGAGGAGAGTGAGCAGCTAGGTTAGTTACTGTTAATAAAATATGAGCTTTCTATTTCTATTGAAAACGGTTAAGGCACTATTCATGATTTTCAGGCGTACATAAAATGATCTCAGCATTGAAGCATATTTGTCTGGATTAGTAAAGTGAAACATAAAAGTTTCAGTCCGTGGGGCCCAGGTGTGAGCGACTCCACCGCAGCTGTTTCCATAAACAGTTGAGCTGGTTGAACTAGCTAGCTAGCTTCAGGTTAAACAGCGTAAAAGTGAAATAACTCCTGCCCACGAGTGCCGCATATCGGTGTTTACTTCCACGGAAAAGTGCCGGGTTAGTCCTGTTGTGTTGTGATTCTGTGCTGATGTTGTTTTTCGTTGAGCCTGACTGAGATCCTCGTAATAGCAGCGGAGAATGACTCGCTCTGAGACGAGCCTTCAGTGACCGGCTAATAACCCACAGAAAATAGTCCCCGTCTAATGCACGGCTCCTCGTTGTTTAAACCTTACTTATACTGTTACCAATTCAAAACATGCTCCCACTGAGTAGCTCAACAAAGAAAACGCTATTTTTGGATGAGGACCAAACCTATTTAAATCTCATATCCAGCTGCCTTTCGTCAACATCGCTCACTTCAGTAAAGTTACAGTCAGGTTTTAGGAGGAGGAGAAGGTGCATTGAGTTGCCTTGTGTACGAAATGCGCGGTATAAATAAAGTTGCCTTGCTTTAGGAGAGTTGAGCCACTCACAGCAAACCGACAAGTTTATTTGCTAATTTTCAGGCATTTTTCAACAACAAAAATATCTGCAATAAAATATCTGCTTGTATTTTATTATTTTTATTGAGTGAAATGTTACATGGTGTGGCTTTAAATAATGCCATATAAAACATTGTTTGTGGATTCTTTGATATTGTGAAAGCCTTAGTATCTCTTCTTCGTCCTGTCGCCTCAGGTGGGGAGTCCTGGGGTCGCTGACCTTCAGGTGGACTTCCTCCACGGTCACCACGGAGACGGCTACCCCTTTGACGGCGTGGGTGGGGCCGTGGGCCACGCCTTCTTCCCGTCTGATCCTCTGAGAGCCGGGGGGGTGCACTTGGACGCTGAGGAGGATTGGGCTTTCAGACAACCAGGTCACTACACAATCGTAACAAGAGTCTTATGCATATCTTTTAATCGTGAACACCTTCTAACCAGTCCCCGCCCTGTGTCCCAGCTTCAGCAGGGACAGATCTGTTCACTGTCCTCCTGCATGAGCTGGGACATGCCCTGGGCCTGTCTCATTCTGCGTCCCGGCACTCTGTGATGAGGCCCTACTACCAGGGGCCGGCCGGGGACCCCCTGCACTACCGCCTGGGGCCCCAAGACCTGCAGCACATCACTCAGCTCTACGGTATGAACCAAGAAACAAAAGAGAGTTTAAAGTGCTGTCCGACCTTTTTGGGGTCCGATACCAATAGGAAGGGGGTTGGCCGATATATAGGCCGATATATATTATAAGTAATTTAAATTCATGTAATACAATGTAATGTATATAATCTCAAATAGCCTATAGTTAAACATTTGTTATTAAAGGTTTCATTCATAGAAATATACTGTATCTAATAGACTTGTCTATAATCCTATGCAATATTCTTGTTTGAAAGATAAAAATCAACAGATTCCAAAACAAAGTCTACAACATAAAATACATAAATTTGGTTGTGGCCGATTTTCACTGAGATGTTTCTCCGCTGCCCTGAGGCCCAGGGGGTTGTGGGAGGGCTCAGTTTTAAGCTCTGACTGAGCTCTTTCCAGGGCGAAAAAAGTATCCATTGGAGATATCGGCCAATATCCGATATTGAAAATACCCAAATATTGGCCTGATATATGACAGTAAATGCACAGCGCCCCCAACTGTTCTGGAGTACATCATGAGGCTTTTAAATGGAATAAAACACTGCAGAAATGTAAATGTAGTATAGTGGAGTAAAAGCTCTCAACAAAAACACTACTCATGTAAAGCACAGATCCTCAAAGTCTCTACCTGAATATAAAACTTAAAGGTTAGCTTCTAGCTTCACCCTGTTATAGGAAAATGCTATCAACATCTTTGGTCATTCTGAGTGACTGAGGGCATGAACAATGATGTAGGTCTTCTGTGTATTGCAGGGAAAAGGGGGCAAGTGTCAGCCACGGACGCTCCTCGCATGGGCCAGGAGATGCAGCTCCGCCACAGGGACCATCACCACCCCCACACCCACACCCACACCCATCCCCAACATCACCCCAGGACTTCCACAGACCGCTGCAACACCACCTTCGACGCTGTGGCCAAGATCAGGGGGGAGACCTTCTTTTTTAAAGGTCAGTTTACGAACAACTGAAGAGGCTAAGCTTTACAATATCAGGTTCAGAAATGTGTGAAAAATTGGGATCATTTTGGGGGAAATGGCGGGAAATTGTGGCAAAAATAAGGAAGGAATTGTTTTTTTTAAAGGATATAGGGAAAATATTAGTAATACACTACAAGAAAACACTAGGGGGAAAATAGAAAAATAATTGGGGCAAAAATGAGTAAAAAATGGAAATAAAATGGGGAAAATGTTATGTATTTTAGCTGAAACAACCAAGTCTCTCTCTTTAATGCAGTCCCTGGATCAACAGCATTAAAACTTGCATCTAAAGTTTTTTCTTTCGATGTCTAAATCTCAACCCCCCCTTTTGCCGTGGATGGATCCTGAAGGGTGTTTCTGTTGTGTCCAGGCCTGAGCATGTGGCGGGTGGGCGGCCTGGGCCTGGTGTCGCCTCGCGGGGCTGCGGTGCGGAGGCTGTGGAGAGCTCTTCCCTCTGACCTCCACCTGAGCGCGGTGCTGGAGAGACAGACGGACCACGCCATCATCTTCATCAGCGGTACGAGCACAGGACGCACATTACAGTCGCGCATTGTAATGTGAAACACGTTGGTATCAGTGCGTGATCGACATAGGAATCCCCCATTCCCACGAGACACTGATGCTCTTCTCTCTTCCCCTGGAAAACTCAAAACATATAATTTGTCTCCACACGGTATGGCAGGTGCATGGGCCATTGACAGTTAGGAATATAAAACAACAAGTAAAAAAATCATGCAAAGGCAGGAAATATGCAACTGGTGCCAAGTCGGGCTTGGTTTGTCGGAATAAGGGGTAGTTTAAATGAAATTGTAATTAACATTTTCAAGGCACACACACAGCAACCACACTACATTACATTTCACCAAATAAATGCAATAACATACAAACATTCATTTAATTACAGATGTTTTTATTGAAAGCACCTAAAACTTGCTTACCCACTGCAAAAATAGACCATGTGAAAAATGGCAAGAATTCACATTTTGCATGGTTGGATCTTAACAAGGTTCCAAGTAGATCTTAGATACACAACAAGAAGAAATGAATAAACCTTTCATTGACAACAATTAGACTGAACCAAACATGAACTCAGTGATGAGCAGCTCCGTCTCTGTAGATCACTTCACACCTGTGTTGTGCCGCTTGATAAAGGTAAAGGTCACCAACTGTACAACGAAATTTGTCCTCTGCATTTGACCAATCCCTCGAAGCTACTGGACGACCCGTGGGGAGCACTGCGCCTGGGGACCCATCTCCAGATGTGGAGCGAGCATGGTGGTCAGAGACACATGGCTGGAGGGTTCACCTATTGTGCATGTTTTCAGTGCATGCTTTGATGTTTTTAGTACATGTTTTGATGTCAGCGTTTCCAGGAGGTGAGTGGAATCATTTCTTTAAGTGGTGAAGACGGCGCATTGAGTTGCCTTGAGTGTGAAGTGCACGCTATAAATACATTTCCCTTGACATCCTTTCCTAAATGTGCTCAATTGGATTTAGATGAGGGGAACACGCAGGCTGGTACATAAGAATGATGTTATTCCCCTGAAGAAGGATTTGTCCTGTGGGCTGTCAACTGTAGTGTTGTCCTGTTGAAAACCCAGCGTTGTTGCAGATGTTGCAGAGAGAATCCCTCAGACTGAGGTCCTCGTCTGTGGGATTCTCTCTGCAACATCTGCCATTTGACACTCCTGCACTATCTGAAGCTCCATTGTTCCATTGAAGGAAAAAGAACCAGATCACTACGGCGCCTCCTCTCGGTGGCTCGTAGAAAACGTCTCAGGTGGATCTGCTTGTGATGCCAGTGACCATCAGGACCATCAAGGTCACATCAGAGAATAAAACTTTCTTCCACCTTTCAATGTCCCATGTTTGGTTTGTCTCCAAAGTCCAAACGGACAGTTCTGTGGCTCAAGGAGACGAGGCCTTTGGAGACATGTGTTGTTTTTGAGGCCCTTCAGTCGCAGATGCCTCTGATGGTTATTGGGCTGCAGTCGCTCCAGTAACGGCTTCATTTGGGTTGAGGATCCTCCAGCCAATCAGATCCTCTGGCTCAGTGCTGGAGACATTTTTGGGGGGTTCTTCCACTTGACTTTTTTGCTCTATAACCCTCAGGATCATTTAAGAAATTCAAAATGACTGTGTTACTGTGTCCCACCACAGCAGTGATGGCGCACTGTGAGAGGCTCTGCTTATGCAGCTCAACAACCCATCAGGACGTCATGGCAGTGTGAACACCTGACAGAAAATCACACTGAATCCACATTTTTGCACAGATTTGGCCTTTTCAAGACATGTGGTCCTAAACTTTTGATCAGCTGCAAAACAGACTATTTCAGTTTATTTGTTGTTTTCAATAATGATAAAAGTAAAAAGTCTCACCCCCATTTCTTCTTGTTGGATACTGAAGTTCTGCTTGGAACCTTGTTAAGATCCAACCATGCAAAAATATGAATCTATGCCATTCTTCACCTGGCCTTAAACTGCAGCATTTTCACTAGCATGTTCGTAAAGCTGGCAACAATATAATCCATGTAAGTAAAATGGCCCACTTTGTGCTGATAAAAAACTAAATCTTCACATGTTACATAGTCAAATGCCACCTGATTTGTTCTCTGAGTTGAATTGTTGCTGTAATTCAATGTAGCCACCAGAGGGCATCACATCTCCATCACTGGCAGAGCTCTCCACTGTGTCTTGTCAATTGCTGCTGTCACTAAGATCACTAATTCACAAATGTTTTCCCTGATCCTTTATCCACTTTCCCGTTATTTATCTGACCCCTATTCTAATCGAGACTTAAATGTGCAAATGTGCCATACTGTGTCCTCAGGTTCCCAGGTGTGGCTGTTCCGGGACCTCTCGCTACAGGAGGGGTACCCTGAGCCTCTATCCTCTCTGCGGATGGGGGTCAGGGTGGAGGAGAATGACCAGGAGGAGGAGGAGGAGGAAGAGGGGGACAGAAAGGGGAAGCAGGGGCTGCTGTGGGACCCAGAGGAAGGCACCGTCTGGGGCGACACCGGAGCGTCGACCCCAGGACAGGAGCATGACGAGTGGACACAGCTGCTGAGGGAGGAGGGGGTCAGCGGCATCACCACCGACAGCGACGGTCAGTGTCTGTGGAGAAGCGTTATTGTTACCATGACGTTTTATCATGCTATTTCACACCTTCTAAAGTCAACTTCAGGTTATGTTAAAGGTACATTGTGTGACTTTTCTTGCGGAAAAGAAAGTTGTGCAGTGACACTAGCTGTGTGGGTGGGTAGCATGGCGCGTTTGCTTTCCATCATGGTGGCCTCTATAACGCTCTAGGATGAATTGTTTTTAGGGTTTCTTGCCTGGTCGGCCAGAATATATACGCATGTATCTATCAGGGTGATTTGTTCTAGTTCCTGATGGGCGTGACTGACAAGCGTATTAACCAATCAGAGAAAAGCCGGACATGACGTAAACGCCATGCAGCGTGTTTTGTAAACAACAGTGTTGGGTAATGTTCCTTTTAAAGAGGGGGTATTATGCTTTTTTCAATCACATAGCACCAGTCTATATCACACTACAATGATGACGAAACCTTCTGTTGGTCTGTAAATGCAGTAAATTTGAATAACTGCCTTGTATAAAATTGCTCTCTCAAAATGGCTGCAGCGAATGTCTTGAAATAAGCCTCTGTCTCTTTAAGAACCTCTGACCCTTTCCGACACGCCCCCTCCACACGCTGTCTGTGGCATCGTTGGGGAGGGGGTTCTGCTGAGGAGCAGTGGTTGGTTACTCGGCTGGTGACGAAAGCTCGGAGGCGTCTCCAGGAGGTGGGGGCGTTCCTAGGAGGACTCAGGCAAACCTATCCCTAAAATGGCTGCCATCAGAGTTTTTACAGATTACTCAAAAATACGTGAATGTGCCAAGGCAACACTTCAGGCATGTTTTTAATGAGGGAATGACATAATAACATGATGTAAAGCTTGAAAAAGTTGATTTTGCATAATATCCCCCCTTTAAAAACTGGTTACTCAGCTCGTTTCTCTTCTGGAAAAGTAGCTTGTTACGTTTCTGCGCTACTTTATGATGAAAGTAAAGTATTAGAGACTCATGTGTTACCAATAACAAACACCTATATATAGCCTTAATTTGTAGATATTTTTTTCCGACACAGAATGCTCCATTTCACAAAAAGCTCAAGCAAACAGCCCAATACCAGTAAATGTATTTAATAATAACACAATAAATGCGCTTCTGAGCTTTTTTTTTGTAAGAGGACAAATTACAGCTAAAGGCAACAATAGTTTAATGAGCATGAGCAAAGAGAACATCTGTAAAAGGTGCTCTTACAAACGTGCGCTTTACAAAGTGCTGGTAATAATAAGAATACGAATTGGTAATAATAAACACACAAAATACTCCACTTGATTTAGATTAATTGTACAGGTTTTGTTTTGTACAGTTTGTTTATTACATTGGAAGGACTGATACTGCCAAAAGATAAGTGTTTTTTTGGGGGGAGGCGAGGGCTCCATCGTGGTTTTCCTCTTTAGCTTCACCTCCAGCTCTGTATTGCCCTTTTCACCAGTAAGTTCAATAATGTGAGTATTTCTTCCTCCATGTGAAGGCGCTAAAAACTCTGCCATGTTAGCAACTTGCTGTAAAGTTTTGGTGCACAGTCTGCGCATGCACATAAAGACTTTTACTCCAACATAAAAATGTGCCTTTTAAGATTTTACCTTTCATTTGTTCAGAAATACGACCAACTCATGACCCCCCTCAGTTTGTAAATGCAGCCATGGGCCGCTCCCATCTGCCAGGACACACAAATAGGGCCGTATGGTGTCGAAAAAAAGTTTTGTTTTTTCTGGTATCAAAAAAATCAAAGTATCAAAGAGCAGGTACAGAGAAAAAATAAAGACAGCAATAAAAGAAGTGACCTGGTTGTTTCAGCACAAATAAATGTTTTTTTTTGGCAACTTTTTATTATGAATGTTTTTTTGTATTTTCTCCTCATTTTCCACCAATATCACCCCCATTTTTCTGAATTTTTGCCCCATTTTTCCCAATTTCTTCATTTTTATTTTCACATTTTTTCTCTTTTTTTTTACCACAATTTCCCCCCCCCCATTTTTTTCTTGATATTGGCGATGAGCACGATATTCTAAATTTGCGGATCTTTCACACATTATTGTTCTGTTTTCTGGTTCTAGATGACAAATATTTTAGTATCGGAAAAAACGTATCGTATATTTTTTTAAAAATGTTACGGTCCCCAGCCCTACACACAAACACTGTTTCTGTCATTAACACTCGAGAGTTGATTTTGCCTGTCATACCTTTTGATGACTTTACTATTATTATTATTATTATTATTATTACGTTTTGAAGCCGCTATCTGCAATGCGCTGTTTTGGTGTTGACGACATTCCGCCTCTCAGCTCAAGAGTTTGAGTCAGTAGATAATGATCATCTGGTTACAAACTGTGCACATCCAGTGGTGGGGGTTTACCTTGTTTTTGGTTCCACACATCTTTAAAGCCCCTGTACCCAATTTTCTTGAACGATGAAAGCAGGATCATATATCAAGTTTAAAGACATGACGTATAGGCTCATCAGCTATGAGCTAATCATAACACAGATATTTTACTGGGCCAAAAAATACCAAATACTTGAAAATAGTACATAACTTTTAACATAATCAAATCAATCAATCAAATCAAAACAACTTTATTCATCCCAATGGGCAATTCTGTTCACTGCTCTCTGGTCATAAAAAACAGTAAATGGAGACACATACAACCATGTACAGACGTCATGAACTGAAAGTGCATCAGGATACAGGGGGACCAGTTAAAATGAGGGGGAAAAAAGAACAAGATAAACACCGCCTTCCTAGCTATTGTCATTTAAATTTCTGACAGCAGTCGGAATGAAGGATTTTGAGTAGCGGTTTCTTTTCTGTTGGGGGACGACATATCGCCTCCCATAGGGCATCAGAGTAAAGTGCGACCGCAAGACATGATTTTGTTGACCCAAAATCGATCGAGTCTTTTGGAGGACTCTTTTCTTACAGAGTGAGGCAAGGTCTTCAAAACGCACACCAGAAATCTGACGACACACTTTGACAATGTGGTTCAGACTGTTATTATTTTTCACAGACAGGCCATCAAACCAGCAAATAAAAGAAAAGGTTAAGACACTTTCAATAAAAGAATGATAAAAGTTACTTAAAATATTTGCTGATACATTAAAAGAGTTAAGTTTCCTCATCAGGTGAACTCGCTGCTGTCCACGTTTGACAATTTGGTCTGTGTTTTTATCAAATCGTAGAGAGGAATCAAAAACAGTCCCCAAGTACTTAAAAGAGTCGACCTTTTCCACCTCTTCCCCGTGGATAAAGCTCGGTTTGGGGCACTCTGGATTCCTCCTAAAGTCAACAACAAGCTCTTTAGTTTTTGTCACATTTAAGTCCAGAAAGTTGTCATCGCACCACTGGATGAAGTATGTTTTAGTTCATATTTTGGAGGCTAACTATTGAAAACGATCATGGTCCTCTCAAAGCAAGCAGACATTCTCTGAATCTCCATCCATAGAAAGTAACGGGTTTCTGCCTGTTTTCTCCCCTTTCAGAGTCGACAAAATGGCCTAACTATAGCGCCTGCTAACTTGTAAGCCAAGGTATGACGAGAGTTTCATGAGCTGCTGTTGCTGGACATCGTGGCAGATAATGAGCCCCTGATCGCACATCTCCTGTTAATCCTGCGGACTTAAGCCGACCCCAGACTGGCCATAAAAGTTATTCTTGGGTGTAGGGCACAGACTAGGGTCCTCATTTTCCAGGTCCCCACTGATATTTCAGACCTCTTCCTTTCCATTTGCGGCGAGTAAGTCGGATGGCGGCGGCCGGGCAGAGTTCAGAGCGTTTTCGAGCCTGGCGATGATGGACAAATGTTTTGTGAAGTCCTGCTGCTCCCGCATCTGTTGTAAATGACGAGTGTGGCTTTGTGTGGGGACATGCGGAGATTGTGTGTTCTTTCATTTACAGTTGTGCTCGAAAGTTTACATACCCTGGCAGAACTTTTGATTGACTATTTTTCAGAGAATATGAAGGATAACACAAACACTTTTTTTCACTCATAGTTGGTGGTTGTACGGAGCCATTTATGGTAAAAAAAACAAAAACAACCTGTGTTTACCCTTTTTCAATCATAATGAAAAAAAAGCAACTTTCAGGAAAATTGTTCATGACGACTAACTTCAACTGAAATACAGGACTCAAAAAAAATGCAGAGGCTGTTTCCAAATGCACAATAAGGAGGCACTTGATGAAAAATGGGCTGCATGGCCAAGTCGCCAGACGAAAGATATTACCATTACTACAAAGGCCACAAAGTATCTTCTTACAATATGTCAAACAGCACAGAGACAAGCCTCAAGCATCTGAAACAATGTCATTTGGAATGATGAAACTTAAAGCAGTACTAAGTAACTCTTCCCCCTAGAGGCCATAAGCGCAACTGCAGGTGTAGTAGCAAGTTACGATTTTTTGACTTATTAATTGTCTTGGAGAGTAAATACTACGCTGACAGGAAAGGCGAAGGGAGAGAGGGTTACTGTGCATCCAATTATATAAAGGAAATATTTTTTTTCACTCAAACTTGGCTGTAAATACTGTTTAAAGTGACGTTAGCCCACAGTTAGGTTTGCCCGTTAGCATGCTAGCTTCTTCTTCGTGATTCCATTAGTGTGTATTGCTTCCTCCGGACCGGTGGCAGTCAAGTTGCAAACATGGTTTTCTGGCCAGAGACACCAGGGGGAGATGAAAGACCCTCCAATCATCCCATAAACACTTGTATTACCCCCACAGGGACTACGGAAAGGATTTATTAAGGTAAACACGCACCAGACCTGTGATGAACGTCGCAACATTCAGTGAAACACGGAGCTGAATCACTGATGTTTTGGGGGTGTGTTAGCTTCAAGGAACTTGGTCAAAACTGATCTCATAATGAATGCAGGATGTTTTTAAAGAATACTGGAGGAAAAGTGTCACTCATCAGCCTGGAAGCTGCACATGGGATGCTCTTGAACGTTCCAACATGACAACGATCCAAAGCCCATGTGGACCTCTCATTGGCTACAGCAGAATAAAGTGAAGGTTCTGGAGTGACCGTCAGTCTCCTGACCTCAATGTCATTGAGCCGCTCTGGGGAGATCTCAGACGTGCAGTACATGCAAGACAGCCCAGGAATATACAGGAACTGGAGGATTTTTACCAAATATACCATCTAAGGAAATAAAGAGGCACATCCACAACTACCACAAAAGAATAAAAAAAATCAGGTAGGGTATGTAAACTTTTTGCGCACAATACTTCAAAATCAAATCCTTTACTGGATTGGGGAAATTCATTTAAAGCCATTTTATTCTCTTTATTCATCTAAATTCACCTAACTCTGTGGGGCAACATCCATCTGTAAGAACATGAACAATAGGATCAAACAATATTGTCACAATAACTGCTGCACCTTCCGTTTACATGCGTTTTTATCGTAAGGACACTGGGAATGTGTGGCTGCTGTGTGCGCTCGAATCATTCGAATTTCACAGCAGCCTGGGGACCATGGCCAAAATCTAGGCATGGATTTGGGGACCAAGAACGAGGAGGGACGGCAAGATGATGACGTGCTATTGGACACATGGAAGCTTGTTGTTTGTTTTTACAGATAAAAAAAAAGTTTTTTATTTACGGATCCAACATGACAGCAGCAGACGCGACACCATCTTTCGATCAAGCTTTAGACCGTGTTGTAAATAGTTTTGCACGAAAGTTTACAGCGTCTACGTCATATGTCATCGGATACGATGATACGATTGGCTATGGCTACTACAGACACATGATAGACATTCGTCCTGCCCAATGTTTTGAGTCCTAAAATGTTATGGTTATTACCCAAAGCAGGGAATTCACTCTGCTTTCTGACAAGATAACTGACCCAGTTAGAAGAAACCTCATACTGTACATATCTATCATTTCTTCAGGTGCTGTGTATCTATTCAGCGGCGCCTCCTACTGGAAGTTCCCATTCCCCGGGTCGGCCCCGGAGGACGGTTACCCTCGCTCCATCGCCGCAGACTGGCTCGACTGCCCTGACCCCGGGCCGAGGTCTGCGCCTGTGCCGCGCCTGACTCCTCCAGCAGGGGGCAGGCAGGAGCTGAGAGAGGGCGGGGCCGCGGGCGGAGGAGAGGAGGAGCTTGGAGGAAGGAAGGACAGACGGCCGCAGACTGGAGAGCATGTATGGACACAGTGCACGTGCCAGAGCGGAGCAGCGGCGGAGATGAGAAAAGACTGTAGCACTGTGGTTCTACTAGTTCTGTGGACAATAATTGTGATGTAACAAAAAAACAGCATTTCATTCCCTCATTTCATCCAATCTGTAATATCTGAGGCAACTATTACTGAATTCACATTGTGCATGGTTGGATCTCCAAGTCAATATGGAACAACAACAAAGAAGATTAGTACCACATGCTTTTAAAAGACCAAATCTTTACAAAAATGTGGATTCAGTGTCATTTTCTGTCAGGTATTCAAACTGTCATGACGTCCTGATGCAAAGGCAAAACATCGTTCTTGTTAAGACCATGTTTGGGTTGTTGAGCTGCATAAGCAGGGTGTCTCGCTGCACACCATCACTGCTGAGGTGGGACGCAGTGAGACAGTTTGAATTTATAAATAGATCCTGATAGTTTTGGAACAAAAAAGTCAGGTGGAAGACCTTAAAGGAACAGGCCACCATTTTTTCATACTGAGATATGTTCTTATCTGAGCTTAGACAAGTTGATACGTACCTGTCTGGTCTTTGTGTGTGGCCGTGGAAGAGCTTGGTTGCTATAGGAATATGTTGGGAGAGGCCAAATGCTAACAACATCTTTGGTCTTTGTGCGCGACTGATCGCACACACACAGACCAGACAGGTACGCATCGACTCGTTTAAGCTCAGGAAAGAACATATCTCAGTGTGGAAAAATTGTGGCCTGTTCCTTTAAAAAAAAATGTCTCCAGCACTGAGCCGGAGGATCTGATTGGCTGGAGGGTCCTTGACCCAAATGAAGCCGTTACTGGAGTCGACTGCAGGGGGTTTACTTTGTTTAGCTTTTTTTGAGCTTTTTTGTGAGGTGTGGTCTTAAACAGCTTATTGTTTTAAAAAAAAATATCTACTCAAAATGTTTTGTCTCACTCCATTTTGTTTTTGTTGCATATAGTTCTATGTGGACCCTTGTTAAGATCTAACCATGGAAAATTCCTTTTTTTTGGCACCATTTTTCAACTGGTCTAAAACTTTTGATCGGGACTCATTATAGTAAAAATTCCATTCATTTCCGGTAATATAGAAAGGATTAGGAAAGAAATGTCTTTATTGGGCTAAAGATATTTTTTAGATTGCAACAATGATGCTCAAAGTGGGCAATGGGGCCAAATCCAAAGGTTCTACACATCAAGCAAGTCGCATAAACTGAGTCTGAAATGATACGTATTTGTTCAAATGTAACTATTCAGCCTGCAGGTTTTACTCACAGTGTTTGAGGAAATACATTGTACTATAGGCTATTTTTATTCAAATGTTGTACATTTAGTTCTTACTACGAGGCGGTCCCTGTACAATGTTCGGATCTATAATTGTCGGACAGTTTTGTTTTTGTTGCATGGAATGAGAAGCAATGAGAGAGACATGAGATAGTGAACTCGAGCGCTGATGTGGATGTCAAGAGAGCAGCATTTCTATTGGAGCTTTGAATGTAATTATTTTGTAAATAAAGTGTGTGTCTGTGCACTCGCGATCAGTGTTGCCCGGTGAACAGTCGGTTAAAATAGTGAAAAGAGTATCAAGTTTTGGCCTCCAGCCCCGAGCATTGTCGCTTCTGTTAGAAATCGTATGAATTTGAGACTTTTGCATGACTGACGTGAATATGAGAACGTGTACTGTATTACAAGTTAACTGTCATTTTGTGTTTTCATATAGATTTTATGAATAAAAATGGCCAAAATTGCCTCTATTTGCAGTGATGAAATCTAAATAATTGATAGAGCCAGGTTTGGTTCCAGTGCCAGTGGTTTAAAGCTCAATGAATCAGGCAGGACATACAGTGTGGGGGGGGGATGGGGGTGAGTACACCGTTTGGAATTTCTCACATTTCTGCCCAAATTTGTCATAAAATGTGGTTTGATCTTTATTAAAATCACAAGAATTATTAAACAGTATCTGCTTAAACTAATTCCACCCAAACATTTACATTTTGTGATATTTTTATTGGCCATAACATGTAAACATTCACAGGAGAGGGAGGAATAAGTAAGTGCACCGCCTGGATCTCGCTGAACAGCTGCAGTTTTGTGAAGAGGAATGATCCGAGATTCATCCTGATCGTTGTGAGCGTCTGATCTGCAACTACAGAAAAGGATCAGACAGATATTTAATACAGGGGTTCACTTACTTATTCCACGCTGTTGTGAATGTCTTAGGTTTTTCTGCATAATATCTTGATAAACTTATGAATTCATTTTTACATTGATGACAGAAGGTTGTCCAGGAACTGAGGCAACAAAACAGCCCCGCACCATGATTCTCCCTGCGTTTATCAAGATATGACAAATTTAGGCAGAAATGTGAGAATTCCAAATGGTGTACTCACTTTTTCCTCACCCTTTAGATGTTAAAAAAATCCCTCTCTGAAGAAACATGAAAACCTAATTTGGAGTAAACAAGCCCCACAGTTTTGTAGTGTTTGAGAATGCATACATGTGGGAAACCCGGCCGGTGTGTTTGTTATGTACCTTGCGGCTTGCTAGCGGACAAAGCGTCACAAAATAAGCTTCTCAAAGGGTGAGTTGGGTCTTCCCTTTACTCTACTAATGTTAAGGGGGAAAACGAGCTGAAAAAATCTTGACGTCACCTCTCTAAAAAAAATGTAAATTAAGTTTTTTATCATAATCGTGCCGCCTTACTGTAGACTTCACAGGTATACAGTACTTTCCACAGCCTGACTTGTGCTAACTAAGTCTGTCATGAACAGACGTCCGCTGCCCCTCATGAAGAGCCCTCCACAGGGGAGCACACAACAATGACCTGCTAAAACCTCATGCCTCTGAACAGGAAGAGGAAGAAAAGACTGTGGAGTTATACACATTTCTAATGCGACACATAGCCTATATGAGAGTCTTTTGTTTACCAGGGTTGGAGAGAGGCACAGATTAAAAACAAAAATATGCAACGCCGCCTTTTGCTAAAATCGATATATACACAATTTAGTATCAATGTTATAAACCCGGTAAGGTTTTTTTTGGTTGTTGCTTTTTTTTGTTTGACTCCTTTGTCCTGGTAGTAAAATGTTCCCAGCATTTTTCACCAAATGTATCTTCATGGGTTTGATGGCACAGATGCTTCAAAGTTGCATTATGACCTTGTAGTGACCCAGCAGCTGTATGAGTGGTCACAGTAGAGGGCATATGGTAATCTGCAGGCTTTCTAGTGGTTATACGGCGTATACCTCCTGCCTATCACGTAGACTTCACCACTGCTTTCAGTAGTTTAATCATTTGTAAAGATATGACACATATGTACATGTCTGATGACTCCACTTGCGTCACAAAGCTTGCCCTACGCTCATAATCCCCACCGATACACACAGACCAAAGAGAGGATATCAGAGATTTTGACTGTGTAATAGACAAGAAAGGCACATCAGGTCAATGATCATCAAACACATGGATAAAACCAGAATCACAGCAGAAACCCGTGAAGATGCATCTAATATTGGATCATCTGCACATTTTTCATTGAGGCAACAGCTGATAAAATAATATAAGCAGAACATATTATTCTCGTGAGAACAGAAACCTTTCTCATAAAAACAGAATTTTACATTACCTTGATACATTGTACAAAACTAAATTTAGTACAATATAATCTGCTTTGTAACAGTCTATGACAACTTGTACCGCCACCCTGGGTAGTTGGTGTCAGTCACCAATATCATGGAGATTATTGTTAATGTGATAAAGCTGCGCTGGACAGAGCTCCACTCTTCAGAGAGAAACTAGAGGAATAATCATGTAAGATCGGCCCCGTATGCGGTTTAATGCGCCTCAGTATAACAGCATTTATCATGAAGTCACGCACTAAGGACATAAACTAATCCATGACCGGAGTCTACTCTTCCCAAGCTTTTGCCCACTTTGTATTTCACAACAATTGAGGAGCAGCTACAGAAGGAACAGAGGCGGAGCTGACACGGTCAGCAGAGGGGCCCCACAGGGAAATACTTAAATAAATAATAATAAAATAATAAAAAATAATAAATAGAATGAATAATAAGAGTATAATTGCATCTATAAAAATCATTGTCTTTTCTTTTCTTTTTTTTTTAAAGCCACGCCGCATCGAATTTTACCCAATAAATGAAATTAAAATAGAAGCATTTATTTAATGACAGATATTTTCATCATAGAAAAATACATCATAAATGTGCAAACAAGCATTTATGAGGCTCCCCCTTCCTAAGATATGACTGCAAACTTTACCGGGAGTGGGTACGTCTCCAGCTCGTCTCCATGGAGATGTGACGAAAGGCAGTGTAGAATTTGAGATTCATACAAGTTAGTTTCTCATCCAAGTCCATTCTTTTGTTACACACTGCAGTAACGGCATTTTCTGTGTCATTAGGAGCACGTTTTGTTTTGCCGCAACAGTATAGTCCAAAATGTTACACAGCGTACCTTTAAAGCAGTACTAAGTAACGTGTTTACCTTAATAAATCCTTTCCGTAGTCCCTGTGGGGGTAATACAAGTGTTTATGGGATGATTGGAGGGTCTTTCATCTCCCCCTGGTGTCTCTGGACAGAAAACCATGTTTACAACTTGACCGCCACTGGGCCGGAGCCACCAATACACACTAATGGAATCACGAAGAAGAAGCTAACATGCTAACGGGCAAAGCTAACTACGGGTCACTTTAAAGTTTGAGCGAAAAAAATTATTTCCATTGTGTAATTTGATGCACAGTATCCCTCTCTCCCTTCGCCTTTCCTGTCAGCGTCGTATTTACTCTCCAAGACAATTAATAAGTTAAAAAATCGTAACTTGCTACAACACCTGCAGTTGCGCCTCTAGGGGGAAGAGTTACTTAGTACTGCTTTAAGCAAAGAAATCGTAATGTCGTCCGTTCTGATTCTCATCACTCTATAACACACTGTCTTTGTCCCTATAACTGGCAAAAAGAAAAAAAATCATCAATTCATATATTTAAATGATGTGGTCGCTACACTAGATTGGTCCTCAATTGTTTAATAAAACAATTTAGTTGGTTACATGGAATACAACAATGCATTACATGAAGTCAACATACACAACATACTACACTTTATACCCAATATATTCCCATGTTAGTATTACTGTTTTTATTCATTATGAGATCATCATCATCATCATCATCATCATCATCATCATCATCATCATCATCATCATCACAAAGCCATATAGTATTTAAATGTAATATATGTGTTTAATTGATATTTAACATAATCCATGTTAATCCATGAGAAGAATAGTAATAACAGACTGATTGAAGCTCAAGGTTAAAAATTCCCTGAGGAGGACCATTTGTTGCTCTAACTGAGTATCTCAAACAAAATGGTTTAAAACTTAAAGTAATTAAAAGTACTATAAAGCAGCACATCACTGTTTCTTTTACTTAAACACCCAGGACTAAAAGCGGCAAAAAGAAAACTTATTATTTCAGTGGCTGGATCTGCGTTGGGAATGTGTTTGGGCCTTAATGATGCACAGAGCATTCCCAAAGCTAATGGGCAAGAGCTCCTTCCAAGATGTGGCTTCAGAACAAGCGTCCAACTAGGGGCTTTGGGCGCGATTTTGACGCTGAACACGGCATTATCCACAAACTATCCAATTTCAACTTCACAACAATAACTTTACAGTGGTTCAAATCATATCCTGAACAGAGAGATCAGTGTGAGGAGGTCAATAATGAAATGAGCACATTCTTAAAAGTGAACACAGGAGTACCACATAGTCCATTCTCAGGCCTTTGCTCTTTACATTGTACCTCAATGATGTGGCAGATTCATGTCCTGCAGCAGGATGTCAGATGCACGCTGATGATGCAGTGCTCTATGTGCGAGGGAAAAGTACGCATGCCGTTTCTGATGAACTGGCAAAACACCTGCAAACGGTGGCGGTGTGGTTTCAAAACGTAGGTCTGTCATTGAATGTTAAAAATGTCTGTTTGCTTTGCCTCATGAACCAACTCCATGACCGAAGAATACAATTTAACAAGATCCAGCAGGTCACAGAGGTCAAACACCTGGGCCTTGTCCTCATTGGACTGTCATTGTACCTCGGTGTGAGTGAGACTCTGACTTAGGAAAGTAACGCAAAATTCTGTACACAAAGTTTTTTTGCGATTGAAAACCACCTGACCGCAGTCTTCCTTTCGCAGGAAGCTGCGGACATCACGACAAGCCCTCTGTCCGCCTCCATTTGACCATAAAAGACAATGCTAAGTGACTTATGAATGAGATTTCCCTAAACATGAGGCGATAATGAGTGTGTTTTATCGAAGGCGAGGGACTGAGAGGGAGGGGCACACGCTGCTGCAGCTCGTGCAGAGGCAACATGGGCTTGAGGCGTTTCAATGAAGAGTGAACTCTGCTTCTCTGGCATCTTTCTGTTTCTTCCAACCATAAAACTTATCAAAACACATGTTTAGAACACGTTCAGTTTGTATTCTATAAATATCACCTTTGGCGCAGAGGAGCAGCTGTACAAAGCTTTGGCCTCATTTTGTGCATAGCGAGCTTTTTAAATGAGGCCCCTGTACAGTGGCCAAAGCAAATCTTTATACAGTCAGATTTATCGGGGATACCGACACCGTTTCCCGCTGCTCACACTTTCATGCACGCCATGATCTTCTCACATAAGTTGAAATGGTTATAGGAAGCCCATTAAGTCAGATCACTGTGTTTGTGTTTGTGAGTAATTTAAATGTTTGTCTAAATTTGCTCAGTTGAAGCTAATGTACAAATGTTTGCATTAGCAAGCCCCACAGGTCTTGAGTGAGTTCTTAGTTCCTCCAGGGCTGTGGGGGAGCTCAGAGGGGGAACTGTCAGGTCCCGAGCCTGGAACTGTTTAACCACTGACCTGAAGGGAGAGTCAAACCGGGTCCTTTTCAAATACAAACTTAGACTTTAATCCGAGATCACAATTGTGACCACTGACCGTCTGCTGTGTTTATATTTTATGTTGTACTGTATTATTGTGTTGTTTTAACTATGTATTGTTTAATTGTTGTGCAAAGGCCCAACTAGGGACAGACTTTGAGAATTAGCTTTGGCTAAAATGTTGTTATATGTGACATAAGCTTATGTAAAATACTTGTCCCTATTCATATTAACTAAAATAATAATAATGTAATAAGACATAAGACTCTTAGGGTTAAGGTTAGCGTTCGGACTTATTACATTATGTACCTACAAACTACAAATACATATTATTCCATGGTGGATGTAACTCATATGTAGCAGTTATTACATGTAACTACAGCACATTACATTGTACTAACTCTAGCAGATACAATGTATCAAGGGTAAAAATAAAGTGTTACCCAGAAACCTTTCCAATAAAAATGTGTTTTACTTATGAAGAACTTTTTTTCTTGAAAAAAAATGTTATTTCTGGGTAAAAAAGAAACTTTTTCTCGTTCACGTGGTCCTCGAGAACCACATTTTCCCCCATTTGAAAATGCGCCTGAAGCTTGACGGGTGCAAACAACTGGGGAACTCCGGTCAAAACAAGCTTCCCGTTATTTTCTTGAGATTAGTGTGAGCTGTTTCCTTTGGAGTAACATTAAAACAGTAATACTCGCCTAAAGAAAATGAACGTGATGGCAAACTAATGATTTGCTTTTGAGACGATTATGATCGGCTCGGTGAAACGAGCTGATGAAAGATTGTTTTTTTGTTTTTTTTCTTATTGCTCATTAAAAGCACATTCACACAAACCAACTGGGAACAAAGACGTCACGTTTTGGAAAAGCACTCGCTCCGTCATCTGGTGAAGGAGTCTGTTCTGGACAGGCTCACTTCAGACACACGCCTTCAGTCACGCAGCTTCACTTGAGCAATCGACTCACGGACTGGAAATGATCCGCAGACTTTTACTGAAACCCTCTTTCCAGCTCACGGTTTACGTTCAACTTCGGAATAGTCCTGGATTGTTGAACACCTCGTAACGGATTTTGACTTCACTTTGTAAATATTCAAACAAAAAGCTACCAACTAAAGCTACCTGAGAGTTGTCTCTTTTCCAAAGTTTGGTCTATTTCCTCAAAAGGTTGCTATTTTACCGTCATTGAAAGTTTTTCGTTTTCCAACAGCCAGTTTTTTAAGATCACGTTGTTGGTAAGTTTACTGTATGCTCTTTTTTCCCCAGTATTTACAAGGTTTTCCACGTCTTAACTTCACCATTCCAAAGGTTTTCAGCATCAGTTCCCCCCCACGACCATCATGGGTCTCTGCACCAGCAAGTCCACCGTCACCCTGGACCCGAGCGGCCACATCCTGGACGCGAACAGGCCAAGCGGCGCGCAGAGCGAGTGGGACAGCCCTGACGGGACCCCCATCCTGGACCGGGGCGTCCTGATGGTCCAACCGGCCAAAGGCAAGAGCGAAGCCGGGGGCGCCAAGAGCAGCCGGGCGGGCAACCACACGGGCAAGGGCTACCTGGAGCTCGGGGGTAAAGGGGGAGCGGCGGGGGAGGCGCAGATGTCCCGGGACCCCGAGGAGGAGGACGAGGAAGAGGAGAGAGATCAGGTGGAGGAGATGGTGAACTTCTCCCACAGCGACGGGAGCCTGCAGAGCGAGTTCCTGGAGCTGAGTTAGTCCGGGTGAAGAGGCTGCGAAGGAGAGTGGACTGGGTTTGAATAGCAGATTTTAAAAAGTGAAATACTGGAGTTATCGCTCACAGAAATGCAAAGGTAACGTATGTGTTAGATGTATTTTTGGTAGCAGTGTTGTTCCATGGCTATTTCCTCTAATTATTTGCTAGTTTCCCATAAAATGTCTTTATTCATAACATTAAAGCCCGAACTCTGATGATACTACGAGCTTGTTGAGATAACTACAGCTGGATTTAAACCCCTGGTATAGGCACCAGGGGTCCCCAAGTTTATTTCCCTGGGAGCCAATTGTTATTCTCTTGAGCCACGATGTAATAAAGGCCTTTCACATTTTTCTACACAAGGTGTGCTTTGGATTTTTGTTCATTTTGGGAATGGCCACTGTGAAGTACTTTACACATTTAACCCAAGGAACAAACAGTCTGCAGCCCAAAGAAGCTCCCCCATTTTCCAATTGAGCACCTGGTTCATGCACGGACCCACACAGCGCCCCTTCGTTCTTTTTCTTTAGTAAAATATGTTTTGTTTTGGAAAATACTATTGAGGAAACCTTTTTCAATAATGCGACTGACAGGACTGTAGCCACACTTGTATTGCACTTTACAAGCCTGTGTCACAAGTTACACTTTAGTCATTCTTCATTCACTCAGCACTGGGTGGTGCTAAACTGCTATTTGTAGCCACAGCCGCCCCTGGGGCAGACCATCCATTTAGCACATGGCTATAATGTGTTGTTTAAACCTTGATCTCTTCTGTGCCCAGTGCCCTCTGCTGGACACGTGTGGAATACTTCCTTTTTTTTAAAATTTAAGCTGCCACCCAGTGGCTAGAATGAACATTCTGGTTATTTCTTTAAATAACCAGGGCTAGATGGGCTAGAGACTAACTCTTTCTTTTGACATACTCAGGAATTTGTGCTCTGCAAGTCCGGATTGAAACATCTCATGGCGGAGAGATTAATAAACTACTTCCGGGTCCAAGCTTTTGACAGTTCCATAGACAAACACAGAAAAAGTTGCTACTTTATCTGAATCTTCTGTTGAAATAACAAGAGATAAAAGGCCAACAACTGTTTTATACCTAGCATATTTTTATATTTATAATCAGCCTTCAATGTGTATAAAACAATAATAATTGAATTTTCTTTAAGTAATTAGTAATTTTCTGTGTGATCAGTGATCAGCCTTGTTGTCGGCTCTACAGCAGGTAAAAATCAGCAAAATCTAGGGGTAAAAGTAATAACATCATCTTAGTTATATATATATATATATATATATATATATATATATATATATATATATATATATATATATATATATATATATATATATATATATATATATATATATATATATATATATATATATATATAAACCAGAGAAATACCAGGGGCTCAGAGAGGAGCTGGAGAAAACCTGGAGGGTGAAAGCATCAGTGGTGCCGTGGTCGTTGGGGCACTCGGGGCAGTGACCCCCAAACTGGAGGAGTGGCTCCAGCAGATCCCAGGAAATACATCAGACATCTCGGTCCAGAAAAGTGCAGTTCTAGGAACAGCAAAGATACTGCGCAGAACCCTCAAGCTCCCAGGCCTCTGGTAGAGGACCCGAGCTCGGAGGAAAAAGAGACCGCCCGCGGAGGGTGAGGAAGAGTTTAACAAAAAAAAAAAAAAAAAAAAAAAAAAAAAAAATAAAAAAAAATATATATATATATATATATATATATATATATATATATATATATATATATATATATATATATATAAAGGATTTAACATTTCCAAGACATGCATAACCAGGACATTTGTCCACAACTGCAGAGAGAGACTTGAGAACGAGAGGCTTCGGACCCAGCACGGATTTGTTCACTCCTCCTTTTTCGCAGGTAAACAAAGTCGACACGTTGTGAAAGGAAAACTAGAAAAGCCAATAGAGTCCGTTTAAGTGGACCCTCATTCTAATGTGACAGCTTTAGGCTGAGGAGCGCGTGTGCCGTGGTGCTGACGGCTCTGTCATGGGTAAAGGCGCACAGGTGACCCGCGGCCAAACTGGCCAAACTGCGCTGCTACCGTGTGTGCAGAAAGTTCAGGGACAGAGCAGATCAGACCAGGGGCGGATCTAGAAGGGTGGCACGGGTAGAATTAAAGGCAGACTACTGTTTTGTGCGTAAGGTGAGAGAGCGCACCTCTTTCCCAAACAAGACTTAAAAATGCATATAACTGAAAGTATTTTATCTACACTCTTGCCTCTTACTGTAATTGATTAGTTTTATATTGATGTTTTTATTGATTATATTTGCTTTCTTGTATTTATGCAACTGTGAAGCACTTTGAATTGCCTTGTGTATGAATTGTGCTCTACAAATAAACTTGCCTTGCCTTTCCCGGTGCTGCGTACCACCGGGAAATCTTTTAATGGAGCGCAGTACCGGACTGTACCGGCTTACTTTCACCCCTGGCAAAATCCCATTGCATTATAGTGAATAGGACTAAAGTTGGACCCGGAAGTGGAGCAATGACATCATCACTTAACAAACCTATAGTTTTAAATTGCGGTGGAGGGAGGAATCGTAACTGTGAAAATGCTGACTTTTGGACTTGTTTTATGGCTAATATCCCATATGTCATTCCTGGACCTGTCCAGGGGCCTCATTTATCAAGCTTGCAAAATGAGGCCAAAACCTCTCTGCGCCAAAGGTGGTATTTATAGAAAACAAATTTAATGTGAAACATTGTGCTCCTCCACCAAACTAAATAGCTGCTGTACGAGGTCCGCACTTTTCAGACAAACTGCTGAGAGACGGGGAACAGCGACAGGTTTGAGGAAGTCATGTTTGGTCACTTTTGAAATGTTTTTTTTTTTACTTTATTTTCTTGAGAAATGACAAAGATTAGAATGAATCAATGATGGGAAAATTGATGTGCCTATACGTGCACGCTCGTACCCGTGCACGTATGCACACTGGTGCTAAAGCCTTTTTAACAGGAAGCAGGAATGACCCCGCTGTACTGTGCTTTGAGTCATCTCTGGACATAAGTCTGACCAACTGGGTTTAGGTCCAAAGCTCGGGTCACATGACCTTCAGACGAGGCCGTCTTTACGCAGTGTGCACCGGCACCGCGGCTCCACTGCGCGAGCCCTCCTCAGACACCACACTGACCTCACTCACCTCACTCACTCCACCCGGACACTACGCAGGGTTTTATAGATCGGAAACAAACTTTGCGTACAGAATTTTGCGTTACTTTCTTACGCACTTTCAAAGTCAGAGTCTCACACACAGTTTGATAAATGAGGCCCCAGATCGAAACACAAAATGGCACAAGTCTAGTGCCTTCAGTTTCAGCACGTATGAAGTGAGGTCCTCTCTCCAAAGGTGGTGGCAATTTCTCAGAAACATGGGTGTGACGTTGGTCAGTAGAAAAGACTTTCAGCCAAAAGTTTCATATGGCAGGTTTTAATCCCAAACAAATCATGATCAGGTTAGTCATTGGTGGATTTTCTGTCTCTCTCCCATAGACTTACATTGGTGCCTGTCCTTAAGCTGAGATCGTGACTTCATCACATTCCAAGTGAACGCAATACACTCAATCAATCAACATGTTCTGGAAACACACGCGATTCTGATGCAGTTTCTATGGAGTGCTATAGATTAGGACAATGTCCTTTGCATACTGAGCATGTTTCAACAAGAAGAAATTCCACTGATGTGAACCACCTTTTAAGGTGAGGCACTGCACGTCAGCAGGGACACTTTTTAAATGTGGAGGAATCAATTTGAAACTTTCCCTGTAGATTACTGGCCTCAAGGTTTTTTTCTGGCATTTTATCTCTTCATATAAAAATAATGATAAAAATAAAAAATAATAATAATAATGCATTAGTCTTATATAGCGCTTTTCCAGACGCTCAAAGTCGCTTTACAATTTGGTGCATTATTCATTCACTCCATACTCGGTGATGATAAGCGAGGCAACCAGTCGGCGCACATCAGCCCCCACCACCAACCACTGACACACTCACTACATTCGCTAGACTTCCTGGTGTTCCCAAACGGTCTGCCATCCAAGTCCTAACCAGGCCCTTCCCTGCTTAGCTTCCGAGGTCTGACGGGATCGGGCCCAGCAAAGGCGGTATGGCCACAAGGCCCCACATTTCTTTTTTTTTTTGTTATTTTCTTTTTTTAATGCTTTTATAGTATGATCCCCCGGAGTGGGGGATAATAATAATAATAATAGAAAAAAAAAAAGGCCCCACATTTCAAATATGTTCAGCAACAAAATCTGTCAAATTAATCGAGCCAGAGACTTTTTCAGAGGGGATTCTTGGATATACTGTATATTTAATAGTTGTTGTTTTTTAAAGAGGGGGTATTCTGCTTTTTTCAATCACATAGCACCAGTCTATATCACTCTACAATGATGACCAAACCTTCTGTTAGTCTGTAAATGCAGTAAATTAGAATAACTGTCTTGTATAAAATTGCTCTCTCAAAATGGCTGTAGTGAATGTCTTGAAATAGGCCTCTGTCTCTTTAAGAACCTCTGACTCTTTCCGACACGCCCCCTCCACACGCTGTCTGTGGCATCAGTGGGGAGGGGGTTCTGCTGAGGAGCAGTGGTTGGTTACTCGGCTGGTGACGAAAGCTCGGAGGCGTCTCCAGGAGGTGGGGGCGTTCCTAGGAGGACTCAGGCAAACCTATCCCTAAAATGGCTGCCATCAGAGTTTTTACAGATTACTCAAAAATACGTGAATGTGCCAAGCAACACTTCAGGCATGTTTTTAATGAGGGAATGACATAATAACATGATGTACAGCTTACCCCCCCTTTAAGTGTGAAAAATTAATGGAAAAATGGCAGATGAAAATACAATGTCCCATCTAAATCTGTGGAGAAACGTTTTGAGAAAATATTTTTTACATTTCTGACATTGAATGTGATTGTCTTTTTTTATGGAAAACAGCACATTTCAGTGAAATTATGCTAAATATCATAATACAATATTCAAACTATAACAGAAACATTTTCTCCACTTCGGCTTTACCCAAATGGTAAATGGACTCAACTTATATAGCACTTTTCAACCATTATCAGGCCCAAAGAGCTTAACAGTAAGAAATTCACTCTCTCATTCATACACCAGTGTACGCAGACACTGGAGGCAATTAGGGTGAAGTGTCTTGCCCAAGGACATAATGACAGTGTGCATTTGCGGGAGCTGGGATTCGAACGACCTTCAGATACGAGACGACCCGCTCTACCACCTGCGCCACCGTCGCCAAAAAAAGTTTCTTGACAGGATCTTACACCAGAAAGGCAGAGTAACTCCTCATTTGAAAGCTAAGACCTACAAAACTGATCTAAGATGTTGTATTTTTAGTGCTTATTGGTTGCATTCATGTTGCTTTTTTGTAACTGTTTTGTCGCTTTTTCATCACTTTTCCAGTTTTGTTGCTATTTTGACACTTTTTTCAAGAAGCTTTTCGGTAAAGTCAAACAGGTTAGGGAAGGGCTTAAGAGGTTAAGTTTTTGTATGTTTTTTTTGCAACTTTAGCTTGTTCAACACTTTTGTTTGGATCAATAAAGCTTAACAAACGGAAACATAGTGAATTGTTGAGTGTTTTTTTTGTGTGTGGAGTTGTGCGTGTTCCCCCTGTGTCAGCGTGGGTTTCCTCCAGGGGTGTCTCTTTGGGCCACTGAAAAAGGCCTTTCTGGGACTTTTTCTGGTTATATATATAGATCAAATAAGTCAAATGACTGGTGCCTTCAAACGCAAGATGACTTTAAGATAACGATATATTATGGAGAATTCTGCAAAAAGAAATTAGCGCAGAGGTAATTTTTCTGATTTGTCCAAAAGGTTCTCTTGTTTTGTGTGAAGAGAGGGTGAAGGAATGGAACCGAAAGTCGAGTGCCTTTGTTGTCGGCAGTAGTGCGGTGTGTGGGAGCTTTGACGTGGTGAAGCGCAGGCTTTGAACTGCACCACACGCCACACATGCACACAGTGGGGGGGAGGGATGCGCTGCGTGTGGGGACAGCCCTGTGGATCCTCTCTGATGGGAAATCAGTCAGATACACAAACATGATCGTATCGGCCTAATCACGTTCCTAGAATGCACTACAGCTGGAACATCGCCTTCGTGTTCGAGCACGGGGGGAATGTGTGGAGATGCCAGAAACGATAGGCTGGTCCATGTATTAATAAAGGACTTACTTTTGCCTTCACTATTTTATACTAGCTGTTCTACAAGCCAGTCTCAGCTCAGCCCAGTCTTTGAAGAGCACCGGGCTGCCTTTCACTTTTACCCAGACCATTGATGCGCTCGCCCTCTGATTTTAGAGAAATCCAAGATGATTTTGAGACAATATTTTTCACATTTCATTCATCATGAATAAAGTAAGATGTATGTCCAGTGTCCATGTTGAAAGAGAGAGAGCAAACGTAGCTGTTTTTTGCAGGTTAATTGCGAGTTGCTTCAGACTGAAGCATGAGGCCTGACGATGGTTCCATGAAGAAATAACGAAAGATTTAACAAAACAATTTAGTTTTAGTCCAGTTAGTTAGCAAACATATTTCTTAGACTAAAATTATGACTAAATACTTTAGTCGATGTAATGAAGCCTAGGCGTTAATTCAACCTGGTAAACTGATTTCAGCATCACCTACATTCAGCCAATGAATTTGGCAAATGAAAGTTATTTTGGAGGAGTTCAGTTACCCGGGAGAAGCTCTGAGTAGAGTCGCTGCTCCTTCACATCGAAAGGAGCCAGCTGAGGTGGCTCGGGCATCTGTTCCGGATGCCTCCTGGTCGCCTCCCGCGGGAGGTGTTCCAGGCATGTCCTAGTGGGACAAGGCCTCGTGGAAGGCCCAGGACACGGTGGTGGGACTATGTCTCCGAGCTGGCCTGGTGTCGCCTCGGGGTCCCCCCAGAACAGCTGGAGGAGGTGTGTGTGGATCGGGAAGTTTGGGCATCTCTGCTGAGACTGCTGCCCCCGCAACGCGGCCCCGGATAAAGCGGAAGAAAATGGATGGATGGATGGAAGTTATTTTGGAGGTTGTGGCTTGATCGTTTGCAAACCCCTGATTTAGGCAATCAAAGGATTCTTGCCAGTTTACTTCCTGATTTATTTATTTATTTATTTATTTAGTTTTAAGTGGGACAATGTACATTAATGAACATTAGGACAATGTAAATGTACCCGAATTAGCCAAAAGGCTAGTTTTCACCGGTAGTCCCCCTGCCAGATCTCATAAGGCAACCTAAAAAGAGTAATTAAAAAATCACATACTACAGTAAAATACAATATAAAATGGAACAGTGTAGTAGACATAACAATAAGATAATCACATAACTTATATACACACATTCAAATAGTCGCATACGGCATAGGCGTGTCGGGCCTTGTGTCCTTGGCTCCAAATCAAATAATAAGACTGTTCTAATGAAGCTGAAACATCAGAAATGAAAGTTGCTTAGGCTCAATCACAACATTCTAAGAATTCTATTATGGCAACTACATGGTAACTGTCAAAAGTTCATGGTAGCCATCACAGCTGGGCGACGGTGGCACAGAGAGTAGAGTGGGTCGTCCTTGTGATCGGTTTCTCAGAGGGTCGAATCCCGCAGGTGCACACTGTCGCTGTGTCCTTGAGCAAGACACTTCACCCGCCTTGCCTCCAGTGTCTGCGTACACCGGTGCATGAATGACAGTGTGAATGGGTTCATGATGTAAAAGCAGGTAGATGTGACCATTTCAAGTTCAACAGTTCAACAGTTCAACGTCTTCTCTCTCAGCACACATGACTGTCTCATAACCAAAAGAGGAGACAATATTCAAAACAATGTGTTTGGTGTTGGTCAGGTGAAAGTCCTTGGTTTGTGAATCCAATCACTTCCAAATAATGATCATGGGAAACATTTGGACATTTTCAACTGTGTCTCTCCCATTGAGTCACTCAAAGTATGACATGACATTCTAGCGCAGTGTTTCTCAATCACGGGAACTGAGCAGGGGGTACTTGAAGCCATTTCAGATTTTAAAAAGAAGTTTGGGGAGAATTTTTAGCTTAAATTTGAACAGTACGTTGTCTTTTTACTTACAAAATGTGTGGGATTTAAATGCTTTCCATACAAACAACACCCTTGAGGTAGGGCGCACACAGACAGCCACTGAAGGGTCCACGGGGAGCCACTGTTGGAGAGTGTTGTGAATGCAACAGGTTGTATCCTGGGTGTAGGACATGAGGAGGGTCACGCACATACACAAGCTTCATGGCCATTGTTATCATTCTGTGCAGCTTGGTCTCTCTCTGAACTTTGAGGGAGCCGTACACACACCCATGTCATATATATCGCCCAGTGCTTGTGAAACCTGAATGAAGGGCCTTGAACTCTGCACACCGAACGTGGCGTCTTGGTAATAGTCTGCTGCACAGGCGGCAGCTCCGTTTGTTCCACGCGATCAGACCGAACTATGTAAACCAGGACTAAATCAAGTGTAAAACCAGGACTAAACATTGACATTGGATTGCCGCTCTTCACATGTAAGAATTTGGCATTCAAGGACTGGCTTCCAAAAAGGTTGCAAACTCCTAATCCAATGGCTCCCAAACCTTTTTTGGAGCTGAAGCTTTGCGATTTTACGATTTATCGCGACTATAGACCGAATGAAAGGAAACAACTGAGATTTTTAGTTCGCCTCCGGAGCCAGTTGCTGCGGATATTTCCGAACATTTATTGGGAATTATGCAGTTCGTCGCCCTGACTTATCTCAAAGATGTTTCATATTCGACGTATCAGCACCTTTTGCTGCAACGTTCCGACGCGAGGCTTTGCAAGTAGGAGGTCCTTCAGCGACAACAACACCTTGGTCATCTTTTGGGGAACCCCAAAAGTCCCAATACTGCTGACTTCAATTGTTTTTTGGGTGGATGCAGCTCTGGTCTCTGACGCGACTGAAAACGCTGTGAATATAGCACACATCATTTAATGTCTATTTCATCCATTATTACCGTGACGTTTTTCCACATATAAACAAATATGTATCATCCGGGTGACAGCCTATTAAGAATGGCCTAATTCAATAACCTACAAAAATGTCACTTTTTATTTGGTTTTGTTAGTGTGAAGGGGTAAAGCTTCAGTAAAGACTCTTCTCCACCTCCTTTGCTTCGCACGAGTGTGTCCCTCACGGTCAGACCGACAGCTGCAGATCCGGACGCGCTGGTCTAAGTTCTCGTTTACCCGGGGATCATTTTTCACGTAGGACATGACAAAGCTCAGCACGTCCCGCCGCGCATCAATTTGTCATTTAAATATAAATGACCGCCTGGGACAAAGACGGCGGCAGAGGAAAGGGAGTGACGGCTCCTTTCCCCCTCGCTCCACGGACCAGAAGGAGCAGCAAAGTCTCTCCAAAGTCAGACGGCACGCGCACTGGCTCCTCTCTCTGTTTTCTGACAGATAGCGAGAGCGGACGCGCAGCCTCAGGGCGCTCTCCGCGGAGTTTTACGCACTCGGGTCAAAGATCGCCTCTGGAGTGGACGCCGTTTATATCCAGGACACGCTCATGGTGCAAACCTGAATTGGAAAGGCACATCCGACTCATGCATGCGCTTCCCGTGTGGCGGCTTCAGACGGTGATGAAATTTGCCTTGGATAGTGGAGTAAGTGTGGCAAAAAAAAAAAAAAAAAGGCAAGTTTCATCTCCCTCTGTGCTTTGTTCCCATCCTGGAAGAGCACCTGATTTTTTTTTTTTTTTTTTACAGCATTTCAACCCCTTTAAAGACTGTTTTTGACCCACTGTAGCACTCCTGATCACCTTTACATCCTCCCTTTTTTTTTTCCTTCAACATTTCTTTGCGTGCCACAGATTGGGAAGCATCGCCCTAATCGACACAAGCCCTCTGATTCATTGTGCCTTCTGAAAACAATGACCAGTCCTGTTCTGATGCACAATTTTGTGAAGGTATGACGCTTTGTATTCCACGTGTGACACAGCGAGAGATTCCTCTGTCACTCTCTGCACCACATCACAGGTCTAACGAGGAAATACCGCCGCACTCATCCTCCCCCTGATGTCGCCAGATCGGCCTGATATGTGGCTAGCTTCGGCTCTCTCTGCTATGTCATGTTTGCCCTGTGCCCTTTTTGCTGCGAAAAGAAGAAAAAAAAAGTGATCATGATATAATCTGTTGCATGGATCAAAAGACTGGACTTCCCCAATGTTCTGGAAATGCCACTTGTCAGTGTTTTAAAAGAGTGGGCCCGCCCAGTGGAGCGGCAGTGAATCCAGCCTCTCCGTGCAGACTGCAGACTCGCAAGACCCTCTCCTCTTCGGACCTCGTGTCAGGCTCAATCTCTTTCGATGGCTTTTTCTGGTGTGTGGAGGAGCCTGGTACCCCTGGTGCTCATGGCGCTCCTGGTGGTCCTGATCACGGGCCGAGCCACCGGTGAGCCAAGTCACTGCATTAAGTGGATCGAGTTCAACCGCAGCCTGACCGCTGTCAGGGAGGAGCTCCAGGTAAGTTCTGGCAACCCAAACAGAACATGGAAACAAACTTGTATATTACTGAACAGCGGATGAATCAACATTACAATTGTCATAAGTAAAGCAAAATTTTGTTTGTCTTCAATCCAGACACACACAAACAATCTCAAAAAGCCTATATCTTAACCTATTGCTTGCCGCCCCGCCTGATCAGAGGTTAGGGTCAGGAGTTAGGAGTTTGGAACGGCAAATCTCGGCAGATCTTTATATCTCACACATATTTACAAACTAGAAGGTCTTGGCTTTCAAATGAGCTATCACACTGGAATAAACGCTATAAGCTCTCCAGTCAATACACTTTAAGATGTGGATATGTATGATCAGTGTTTTCAGTGTGTTCCCCAGCTGTTTTGATCTTTTCTCTCTCTTATTGTTCTGAACATGAAACAGAAATGTAAAGTAACTGTATTCCAAATGAAAGAGTGACTGGACCAGAACACAGTCACTCAAAATGAGGATTTTAAATGCATGTGTTCAGATACTCCCCGACACTGTGTATAATTGCAAACCGAACTGGACTAAAGATAACAACAGGGTAATCGAGTCTGGTTCCGTCATCCAAAACGTACTTGGAATTCCGATTTGTTTGTGTTTGTGTTTAGCGACCGAAGGCGACATATCTCACTGAAAATGTGCTTTGTTTTTTTTTTTCAGGGCTGTCCTGTGGCCTGCAACTCCACGCAAATAGTAAGTACACAAACCTTTATTTTTATTTTTATTTCTAGGCAGCTTTATGAGTAGATTGAACGGGCCGTGGTCCATGTACTTCCATTCAAAATAGTGCAGCAGAGAAAGTCATTTGTCAACTGCAATACTTCAGCGTGACATTTGGAATATATAGCACGTTTTTCTTTCTTCAGTCTTTATGAAAGGTTTTGCGTCTCTCCCATCATAAGTTTGTGCATTTGCTTTGGCTTTACAGACTTACGGTAGAGTCGACAAGCAAAGCTGAAAGGATTTGTGTTTAGTATTTCATAGAGCAGACTATAAACAGAGATGGAGTCCACTAACCTTAAAAACGTGTTTCAGGATTCAGAAAAAAATGTCTGTTTAATCAATATCATAGTTTTCTTGGAACGACCGTCTGAAACTAGCTACTCCTGTCTATATCAGGTGGTTGTTTATTGCAGTTTTAATTGTATATGGATATGTACTTTTTGAAAAGATTGAATGTCACTGCCCACAACCAGGGCACACTGGTGATTTCACTGCTGCAGGGGCTTCAGTGTCAGCTGATCTTGCTTTACTGATGCTGTGCCGAGCTTCACTCTCTGTCGAATAGTAGACTAGGACTAGTTATAGTTTAGTTTCGTTTATTTTAGTGTCCCAAATGCTGTCTAATAGCCTCATATCAATGAGTTGGTAGATATAGTTCTAGTTAGCCTGAGTTGCAAGTGGATGAATGATCCAGTGTGTCCCGGATCATTCATCCAGAGACACACTGGATCAATGATGGGGCGAGGTGGAAGGTATCCCATACATCAAGATTTTCATGGACACCCAGGTTATTTGACAGAGAGGGTTTTAGTGAAAACTTGGACCAAATTTTATGCTTGTTTCACAAACCTAAATGTTTTTCTACTCCTACTGGGGGGGGAGAAGATACATTTGTGGAAAAGAGGGCGCTGCAGACTGTCCGCACTTAAATCAACTGCTCCTCGCTGTTTCAAACTTAAAAGCGGCACCGCTGCCATGAACCCCGGCCTGTGAAGATTGTCTTTGTAGCCTGACGGAAACGAGGCTGCCAACCTGCACCACTCACACGCTCACTCACACGCTCACTTACACACACACCACAGCAGTCTGCACCTGCGGGAGCCGGGGGTTTGAATCGGCCGACCTCTTATTGGACTTCACAGCCGCCTTTTCTCACTTACCACAACCGCATGAAATACTTGGCTTCCCGAGCACCACCAGGCCTAGTCCGATACCAGAATTAGTTTTAAAAAAAATGTGCAGAGCTCGTGATGTCTCGCTGCACAAGCATAGCGTGACGACAGGACATCCTCACCACATCCTGTTCTCCCCAGCAATATCTCGAAACTATCTGCGCGGCTCGACTGTTTGCTCGAGAATTCTGTGCCGAACACTTGCACACGCGAAAGCCGGCGCTCAGAAGGGTGCGAGTCGAGTGCTTCTTCTGACCTCTGCTGTGTCTGCTCTTTCTCCCCCACCAGGAACCGAAATGCAAGTGCCTGAGCCTCAACACTTCAGAGGTGAGTCCAACGTTCCTCCTTCGTTCCTTGTTTAGCAGATGAGATCGGGCATTTGTAAAAGACTGGGAACAAATCAGCAAAAAACCAGTGGCTCATTTAACTTTTGCCTCTTTGGATCTGTTCTGTGGGAAAGCTCCTCTCCTGAAGCAGATCGGTGACACCGTAGGGAAACAGAGGAGAGCAGGGTTCATACAGACAGCAGCAAGTCAAATGTAATGCTAATGTAATGTTATTATGACTTGCAAGCATTCCATCAAACAGAGAATGAGGGGACCTTTTGATATACAAAAACAAACGGGACACAAGCAGCAACTTCTGAGCAAATGAAATGTGATCATTTCTGGCAAGATTGCTCATTTTGGATTTAAAATGGACATATGCAAATACTGTGTAACAGTTGAGCAATGACATAAGTTTCCCCCAAATGTTTCACTCAATGCCAGTTTGAGTAGAATTTAATTGTTTTTAAGGGGAGACACTACAGGCAAAACTCAATTTTTTCAGTTTTCAGGTTTTGGGCCAAATTGGTCTCTGAACATATAAGCTTTCACCCGGAAACAGAAAATATACCTAATCTTCACAATAACATGTTTAAATATTGCGCTGATTCAATGTTCCCCCATAGACTTATATGGGAGAATGCAATTTCAAGGGCCTTTTTCTCAAAACACATTTTTCTGTCATTGTGGCGACACTATGTCCACGTCAGTCGGACCTAAAAACTTCAAATTTTCCAGCCTTGGACTGAACAATATTTGGATTAATATTATATAATATAATATAATATTAAGATTTTTTCAGAGGGATTTTTTATTATCTAATCCCTAGCCCAATTTATTGAGTTTTGAATGTCAAAAAATAAAGTGAAAATTAAATTTTTACAAAATGTTCCACTAAGAAACAGCTTATTTTAAAACTAAAAAAGAAATCCAAAATCCCCTCTGAGAAAGTCTTGGTAACTCATTTATCAATAAAATGAAGCCATAAATTTGAATGTAGCTCTATCCATTATTCAGATTTCGTCGCCGAAAAGATGGGAAATTTGGGGCATTTTTAGGCATAAAACACCTTGTTCTTATATGAAAAGATAAAATAACAGAAAACTTGCCATGCATTTTTTTCTCACATTTATGTCAGTTAATCTACAGCAAAAGTTTCAAATTGATATCTGTAAATATACATTTTTTCCCTATTCCCCTGCAGTGTCTCGCCGTAATGCCCCACTGAAACCCTGTAGAGGCACTTGTATTTTTTATTTTTTTTTACGTTAATTTAAAGGTGCAGTTTGTAACTTTTTATGGAGAAAAAGCAAACCTTTATATTTGTGCGTATTTGACCTTGTAGTGACCCAGCTGCTGTATGAGTGGTCAGCACGGCGCCTTTACTTTCCATCACAGTGGCCTCTACAACGCTCCAGGATCAAATGTTTTGTAGGTTTTCTGGTGAGCGGTGAAAACTCTAAAAGCGATCGGTCCTGGAGCGTCCCAGAGACCACCGTGACGGAAAGTGAAGACGCCACGCTGACCATTCACGCAGCCGCTGGGTCACTACAAAGTCACACACACACACACACACACATATCAACTTTTTTTTCTCCACATAGAAAGTTGCGTAATGCATCTTTAATCAGGACGATCCCATTGAGATTAGGGCTCTCTTTTTCAGGGGAGTCCTATTGTTTTTATACGAGGCCGTACTCAGACTTTTATGGCACCGAGTTTAGGCATTATCGGTATATGGGCTTATAATGTTTAAATGTTATGAGATCTCACTTGTATTTGACTCTTGCCTAAATAAATATTCTGGATTGTCTGAACTTGTCCTGGAATTAACACATGTGCAAGGTTCCTTTAGGCAAACGCTCCAGTTAGAGACGTTTGTTTTTACAATTGCATGTTTTCGCTGACAGCTACTGCTTTTTGACTGTCAAATCAAAAAGACAGCCCTCACTAAAACAGGCTTGCCATACGAGATTGAGTACATTACTTCAAACAGGTGTTAAAAAAAGGGATTTGGCCGATTGTAGCATTTAACCGTTAGCATAACTTAAACTGCTGTTAGCATAAGTGTCTAACAAGTTGCTCACCTTCATAATTCATCTATTCCTGTAGTTCTGGCTTGGCATTGTAGCATGAATTCATAAACTCCATGAAAAGGTGGCTGTATTTATTGTCTTAATAGTGCGTAATGCGGCCGGCCACATGCTCTTTGTTGTGGAAACAGAGGAGCAACCGAGCAGAGAATTATTGTATTGCTAGCATGCTACGTGGACTTAAAGGAACCTTGTACAATAATGAATGATGCTGGGCCTGCCCTTGTTGTAACGTTTTGCTGTCCTCTCTGGCAGAGCTGCAAGTTGCCACGGTACCTGATCTCCGGTGTGGAGGCCCTGAACTCAACGCTGCCCAACAGGTGGCTAGACATCCTCAGCATCAAACGCAAACTATTCACTTTCAAGAAGTGCTACCAGAAGGTACCTCAGCCCTGTTATAGCTCCTGTCACATTTTGCATGTCCAAAAGAAACGATATTCACAGGCTCTGCGCACAGAATGCTTTTGGCTGATTTTAGTGTAGTTAAAAATAAAGTAAGAATTAAAAGACAGAAGAAAATTCAAATACACAACAAGCCAAGTTTCATAAAAGTTACTTCAGATGGTGGTGCTACTATCATTAGCTTTAAATCATCAGGCAAAACACTTGCATATGTTTTGTACTGCATTCCAGGCAACTGGTAACTGGGATTGTCCCACTTGAAAATTACGACCTCCGAGCGCTCCAGCTGAATAAACTCGTAGCTATGTAAACAAAACGGTGAGCTGCCCCAGGGCAGTCAGTATGGCTATGCTAGTTCCTCTGACCTGAGGTTGTGAGCACCAGTACTTCCTGTCTGTATTCTTTTCCTGGAATAATAATCATATTGTCTAAATATGATTATTGTCTAAGACAATTAAACAATATTATCTAATATTGTAGCCACAGCTGCCCTGGGTCAGGCTACCCCTGGGCAGCTGTGGCTACAATAGTAGCTTGCCACCACCGAGTATGGAGTGAAAGAACAGTGCAATGTAAAGCATCTTTGAGTGTCCAGAAAAGCGCTAGCCTATATAAACCAATACATTATTATTATTATTATTATTATTATTATTATTATTATTATTATTATTATTATTATTATTATTATTATTATTATTATTAACCCTCGTGTCGCCTTCGCGGGTCTTTTTGACCCGCTGTCATGTTCCGGGCATTTGGATGCAAGGTGACACAAGGGGGCGCCCTTCCAACCTTCTCAGTGTAAATGTGAATTGACTTTCTTCAGAGTGAGACTTTCGGTCAGACACCATGAGTGACAGTAACATGATGCTAAATACAGTGAGCTCTTTGTTTCTAGTAAAAAGTCAGAGGCCTCATTGCTTTTCAGTCACAGACTGAGAAGTGAAGAAGGAAGTCATGGAGCTTCTGCTTTAGGCAGAACTTCAGACTTCTGCTGAATGTAGGGGTCATATTATATCATATCAAATGTTGTAATCTGTAAAGCACTTTTGATACCTTTCGGTATGCGAAGCGCTTTATAAATAAAGATTGATTGATCATAATCTGAAACTCAAATCTGTAGTAAAAACATCATATATGGAAATAATTATTACAATTACAAAAAGAAAATATAATAATAAAGAAAACATATTTGAAAATCATGTATCTAATCAAAAAAATTGTTTTATTTACTCTCATTCTAAAAAAAAAAAAAATACAAAAAAAAACCCCAAACAAACTGTAACCATTTTTATCTGCTGTAGAGTCATGTTTGTCCCAGTTCCTCTGAGTCGTGGTGAGTCATGGTGGACCGTGACAGATGTGGACAGGACTGTAGTAGATCTACTTTTACTTTGGAGAAAATAGTTACTATAGTAACTGTTGAAGAAATGAACCTCATGAGTCAGTCCTGCTGCACCACGACTCAGAGGAACTGGGACAAACATGACTTTACAGCAGATACAAATGGTTAGGGTTTGTTTGGTTTTTTTTTTTTTTTTTTTTTTGGGGGGGGGGTTTCTTTTTTAGAATGAGAGTAAATAAAAAAAAATAAAAAAACATTTTGGATTAGATACAGCATTTTTGTAATTGTAATTATTTTCCCTATATTATGTATTTACTACATATTTGTGTTTCAGAATATGAATCAATCAAACTTTATTTATAAAGCGCTTTTCATACCAAAAGGTATCACAAAGTGCTTTACAGATTACAACATTTGATATGATATAATATGACCCCTACATGCAGCTGAAGTCTGAAGTTCTGTCTAAAGCAGAAGCTCCATGACTTCCTTCTTCACTTCTCAGTCTTTGACTGAAAAGCAATGAGGCCTCAGCCTTTTTACTAGAAACAAAGAGCTCACTGTATTTAGCGTCATGTTACTGTCACTCATGGTGTCTGACCTAAAGTCTCACTCTGAAGAAAGTCAACTCAAATTTACACTGAGAAGGTTGGAAGGGCGCCCCCTTGTGTCACCTTGCATCCAAATGCCCGGAACATGACAGCGGGTCAAAAAGACCCGCGAAGGCGACACGAGGGTTAATAATAATATTAATATTTATATTATTATTATTATTAATAAGACGTTAACGTTATGGACTCCAAGCTTGCCGTTATCATGTAGCATTAAGCTAACATTAGAATTACAGTTACCATTCCCTGTTGTATGAACATCCATATTTCAGCATTTGTTTGCCTCTTAACCCCCACCTGGATCAAGCACAATTTGTCCAGTTTGGCTTTGCCCAAATCTGAAAGCTACTTGAAAAATGTGTCAGAAGAGCAACAAAAGGGTGACAAAAAAAAGCAATGAAGAGTGACAAAAACGTGTGACGCAGGAAAAAATCCAAAAAAGAGCAACAGAAAAGAAAATGCACTCGGTTAAGCTTTGGGGTTAAGAGGTTAGAAGTGTAATATGTTACTTTTTATCTAGAATAGAAAGTTGATATAATGTGTATTTGACCTTTCAGTGACCCAATGGGTGTATGGATGGTTAGCATAACACCTTTATTTCCCATCGCAGTGGCCTCTATGACGCTCCAATTGTTTTTAGAGTTCCTGTAAGGTTTTCTGGAACAACGGCGAACATCAGTAGTGCAAACCTACCAGAAAACCTAAAAGCAATTGCTCCTGGAGCATCATAGAGGCCAAGTTGTTTTTCCCCCTACAAAAAGTTGCATAGTTCACCTTTAAAGGACTTGTGGAGTAATGGATGAAAGCGTTTTGTTTTCCCTCTGGCATTTTCCAACGTGAAGCCGTTAAAAGCCACAACCAAAACCGAACAAGCTTTGGCTTTGGCGTTACAGTCGTTCCCTGTGTGTGATCTAATCCTTTGATTGGTTGTGTTTTAGTTTCTGGGTTCCCTGAATGTCTCCTGTGAGGCCAGTCCATCGCCCGGTTCCTTCATAGGTACACTGACCGATGTCCAACGGAAGATCCTCAGCTCGCGGGAAAAGTGACACCCACAAAGACAACGTCTGTTTTTATTCTGTTCTGAATCAGTTACTTACAATATCTACTTCCACTTTGTATATTTATCACACTGAGGTCAGTACATGAAATATTTATCAGTACAATGAATTGTTTGTGTCGTATTGTTTGGAAGTCATGGTTTTCAAACTGTATTTCTAAAGTGTGCAAGAGCAATGCATTTTCTATATTTATTTAGATATTTATTGTAACGATTGTATTTATTAAAAAGAGAATGTTGGCCTGATGAAATATATTTATGGAATGTTAAATAAAGTTATGTATAAGAGATCAAACTAGTTTTTTTGTCAATTTTTGCTCAATGGGAAAATCGTCGTACTGGCTTTTATGGGAGTCAAACCAGCAACCTGCTGCACAAGTGCTCAGATTCGACTGGGGGCTCACACACACAGAGTTCCTCTTTTGGTGGCGCTGCTGAGCCATTCAGACCTTTGTCCCCCGTCCCACCTGTTTAGATGATGTCCCACTTTGTCAATAGAGAATGACAAATGAGCCTCCAGTGTTGACTTCATGAAATTAATTGAATGAATTGCCAAAATTAAGCGCTTTAATGTCACTGAAAACCAGTTGCTTTCTTGATCTTGCCATAAGTACAAAAAGTAAAGTCCAAAGCACATTCAACAGCATGTTATTTTTATGACATTTTCATTATTTATTTAGTGCGTTTACATTATTTTGCCCATTTTTTTGAATAGGCTATCCAGATTTGACTCCATTCCTCGGCTTAATCTAATGTTTCCACATTTTTAGAAATAAATTCATAGATTTGTTCGCGTCACATGACTTGTCCTACTTTCACTACTATTTGAGGTGGTCACAATACTCACAATACTCACTCATGTCGACTGGTACAGCTGATGTATTACAACACAGCGGTGCGTCTCTGTTGGATTTCTCTCTTTGAGGGAGAAAAACTGACCTGCATGTTCGAGTCCTAAACAAGTTTATAGTTCTGTCAAATGGAAATCAAAGTCGGCGACACAAAGGAGCGGGATGTATGTCAGTGGGTTTCTCTTATGAAAGGACATCAGCCCCGAGGACGGAGGAGACAGTGGAGAGAAGGAGCTGAATAGAAGTCAAACTCCAAACTCAGTAAGTAAATGTGGCAGCGAAAGGTGGTTTTGTGAACTTTTTCATGATACAATGTTGTAAAATTGGTGATAAAAATAGCTTTGGGACGCCAAAATCACCCATGCTTCCAGGGCATAGGCGACCCAGGTGGCCGCCTATGGTTGCCATCTGTTGGAGGGGGCGATGAATTGCACTTTAATTTTTGAATCCATCTTTGGAACAGAAAGTGAGACTCGCACTAGAAAAGTTCAATCTTGCTTAAAGGAACAGGCCACCGTTACATACTGAGATATGCTCCTACCTGAGCTTAGACGAGTTCATTTGTACCTGTCTGGTCTTCTCGTGTGCCCTCAGTCACGTAAACACAGCACAGACGGCGTTAGCATTTAGCCTCTCCTCCTCTCCTCTATAGCTCCAAACAAGGTGAAGATAGAAGCTACCGAGCTTCTAACTATAAACTTGTTTAGGACTCGAACATGCAGGTCAGTTTTTCTCCCTCAAAGAGAGAAATCAAACAGAGACGCACCGCTGTGTTGTAATACATCAGCTGTACCAGACTCGTAAGAGCGGACTGAGAACCCGCTCTTACGAGTCTCAGTCGTCATGTGTGAGTATTGTGACCACCTAAAATAGTAGTGAAAGTAGGACAAGTCATGTGACGCGAAGAAATCTCTTAATTTATTTCTAAAAATGTGGAAACATTAGATCAAGCCGAGGAATGGAGTCAAATCTGGATAGCCTATTCAAAAAAATGGGAAAAATAATGTAAACGCACAAAATAAATATTGAAAATGTCATTAAAAAAAACATGCTGTCGAATGTGCTTTGGACTATACTTTTTGTACTTATGGCAAGATCAAGAAAGCAACTGGTTTTCAGTGACATTAAAGCGCTTAATTTTGGCAATTCATTCAATTAATTTCATGAAGTCAACACTGGAGGCTCATTTGTCATTCTCTGCGTCAATCTAACTCTATTGACAACGTGGGACATCATCTAAACAGGTGGGACGGGGGAACAAAGGTCTGAATGGCTCAGCAGCGCCACCAACAGAGGAAGCTCACGTAACCATATTTAAATATGGTTACGTGAAGATAAGATGATACTTTATTGATCTCACAGATGGAGAAATTGCATTGGATGAGAGAGCATCCGGCAGCAGCACCCATTCAGTGCGCACCACTCTTTTTCCACTCTTTTTTTAGTGTTACAATATAAAGTATAGTTACACAAAATTAAACAATGTGGATTTTCTAAGCGGATAAAAAGGGGGAACTATGTTGTAAGGCGTAATAACACCAGGAGTAGTTCGACATCCGTAAAAAGTGAAGATATTACTGAAGAGCTTCTATCTTCACCTTGTTTGGAGCTATAGAGGAGAGGGGGAGAGGCTAAATGCCAACGCCGTCTGTGCTGTGTTTTACATGACTGAGGGCGCGCGTGAAGACCAGACAGGCACAAATGAACTCGTCTAAGCGCAGGTAAGAACATATCTCGGTATGTAAAAACGGTTGCCTATTCCTTTAAGGCCAACGCCAAATTGGCCAGGGCTCACTGCGAGTGAGGTTCAGTTCTTCGTCTTTCTACTCCACATTATACGAACAAGACACGACTCTCTGCGACTGCCTTCAACTCGTCAAGGCTCGAGAAGACTCACCGCCACAAAATCGGGCAATAAAGGATGCACTTTTTCAGTTGTGCCTATCACTTGGGGTGATGGTGGCACAGCTGGTAGAGCAGGTTGTCTCGTGATCCAAAGGTTGGGGGGTTTGAATCCTGCCTCCTGAAGGTGCTGTGTAGTTGCGTCCTTGGGCAAGACACTTCACCTTGCTAGCCTCCAGTGTCTTGCTGGTTTCTTGCTGTAAAGCGCTTTGGGCCTAATGAAGGCAGAAAAGCCGCTGTATAAGTTGAGACCATTTTGAAACAGTAACACATTGATAAAACCAAGTCACATGATGTGTCCGGCCTGGTATTTTACACGTATGAGTTTTGTGAAATAAGGTCTGAAGCTTAGTGGTGTAAATACAGTGCATTGGCTAAGTTATGCAGAGGGAAGATGAATCGGAAGAAGGGGTCCCGGGAACTGCAGTGACGTCCCGATAGTAAAAATGAGTGTATTATTTTTGTGTTTGGCTCTGATTTGTACAATGTGCTGCCCACTAATCCCCCGAGCTGCCTGATCAGTCAGTCTGTTGAAAATCTAGCTGTCATGTCTGATAGAGAGAATTTGAGTCAGTGCTGTGGTCAAATCTAGTTTCTTTCATCTGCGTCTTTTAGCTAAGGTCAAACTCCGCTTTATCACTTCCACATCGCACATCATTATTTCATCATTTTCAACCATTACGTTGTAGAGCCAAAGCTCCGCCCCCCCCCCACCTGCAAACCTAAACCCACAACCCTGTGTGTATTATGATGCAATATCCTAGTCAGAGATTGTGTACTTTGGAGATACTGGTCTCATTTCAATGTCTCTCACTGTCATGGGAAAGATCTACTTTTTGTGTCGTGACCTTTGACCATGGAGGGAATGCCCAAATCCAAAAGCCAAAGAGATCTACTGATGTAAAGACTAAGCTACGGAGCCCAGGAAGGGACAAAGTGAGATAAAAAATAAATGAAATGTCGGGATCAGTTAATGAGTTGGGCGCCCAAGCTATTCATTTGGGGGAGTGAGTTAGTTATGGTGTACGGAGCCTCACAAGATTTTAGATTTGGGTAAAGCCAAGCCCCGGTTAAGGCAGGAGTTAAGAGGTTAATATAAACCTATATCATGCGCCTTTAAAGTTAAGCATCCGCAAAACTGCTCAGCATAGGACAGCTTATTATTTAGTGACTTTACCTCATTCATTTAACTCAAAGAAAATGCCAGACAAGATCATTTTGAAAGTGTCAGTTGTTTTATAAGTCCATTTTTAACACGTACCTTTGTTGATGTCAACGACCTGTGCAGTAAAAATTGGAAAACTGGGAGTTGACGCTACAACGCTCTGTGATTGATAAACACAAAGACCAAGGGCCCGATCTTGTGTCTCAAAACACAGGCGATAGCGTGACATTTTGCGCTCAGTAGGAGCACTTTGTGATCTTGCCACTCCAGACTTAGCGCGTTTAAGTGGGTTGAGACATACACATTTTCCTCCAACCAGATTGACTCCGCGTCCAGGAGAGTGGTTGTGTGGGAGTGGGGGGTGAACATGTGCTTTTGTTTTGCTTCGCGTTCACGCCAAGCGCGGGCTGATCCGCGCCACAGCGGACGCTGTAGCTCTTTTTCTCTCGAGACGTGAACATGGTTTAGCTCACGATGGGGTAAATAAAGTTTTTAGTTTGACCTGTGAGAGCCTAAGGCTTAAGAAAGAACGCAAGCCAGCGCAATGTAAACGAGGAAGTGAACGTCAGCCGTGTTTAAACCATATTTAAAATTAATGAAGTTATCAAAATTGAGTAAATGATGCTTCTCTAAAACAGTGCAGCGGTGAAAGGAAAAGGGTTTATTGTCCATGTGTTTTATGGCTTTAAAAAAAAAGAGATTCTGTTGGTTTGAGTGTTGTACCAGCAGAACAGAGTATAACACGTATACTAACATGCCTTTTTAACATCAAACTAGTGACATGTTAACAATGTTTGGCTTTGGTTTCCATCTGAGAGGAATAATGATCGCCCTTGTTACTTGCTTGTAGACATCGCTCATGAAACAAGACTGAGGTTATAGTTGTGCTTCGTAGTTGTGCTTTGTTCCTGTTAATTATATGAACATTTGGTTTGTGTTGAAATAGCCACTTTGAAATTTAACAGGTTCACTTTTGCCAATGAAAATCAAAATATGATTGTATGATTGATAAAGTATTTACTATAGGATGAAGCTAAATCATAATCGGGTATGTTGTGTGTATGTGTATGTGTTGTTTTCGTAGGTTCCTTGTACTATGTACTTTGTAATATGTAACGTGTACTATTGTGATATGAACATTTTAATGTGATGATTCAGGGTGGGCGCTCATAAGCTTTTGCTTCGGCCCACTCCTTTTGAGCAGAACGACTACTGCTCAAATAAACTAAACTAAACTAACAGCAAGTGACCATGTGGTTATACAATACTCTATATGGGACAGAATCACGTAAAAACATCTGTGCCGCACACAGAGACATGAAGGGTCTAAAATTTGCTACATTCAAATTCACAGTTATAGTGAGCCGTTCAACATGTTTCTTAAATGTCAGTGTGTCAATATCAGGGATTTGAACTCTGTGATGAGGCTGAGCTCTAGTCCATCCAGGAACACATCGGATTGCTACTTTTTTACTAAACATCATACAGACTGTTTTCTTTTTGTTAAGTTACAAACATAATTCGTTGACTCACTTTTGGACATCGGTCATGGCAAATGTGAATATTTTTGCAACTTCTTTTACTTACATGAAACTGACAGCGTCGTCTGTGCACAGCTGGACATTGACAGTTTAACACACTTTAGGCAGGTCATTAATATAAATGCTGAATAAAATAGGTCCTAAAATGCTGCCTGCTGGGCACTCAAAGTAAGGCTGTGAGATAGATATGATTCTCTGTGGAAACATTTAAACAAGACAAGTTGGATAAAAGAATCTGATTCTGAGTATGAAGGGCCTTTTTAAGATTGAAGACAGCTCCCACATAGGCATGCTTATCACGAAGGCCTTTGACTTTTTCAACAAAAAAACAGTTCGGTGGAGTGGTGGGTACGAAAACCAAACTGCATTCGGTGTAAGGGTTTGCTGCAGAAATTGAAATGATTATTTAACTGTTTGGCCACCCATTTCTCTGCAATTTTGGAGATAACTGGGAGAATACTGATGGATCGATTATTGGCCTCCTCAAACTTATTTCCAGATTTAAAAATGGGAGTAACCACTGCCAACTTCCATGCTAAGGGCATGATATACTGTCTGAAAGAAAAAATCAGCAAATGCATAATTAGTGAGTCTGTACCGTTTTAAAAAATGAGTGCCTGAACCATGTACGTATATCCTTTGCCCAAGAGTCGCTGAGAGAATTAATAATGCTAAGCAAATCACTATTTGATATTTCATCTATTTTAAAAACAGTATTTTTTTTTATTTACAGGGTGCTGCACACATTCAATTGGTGTAAACTGTTGAGTCATTTTTCATAAACAGATTTAATAAAATAGTTGTTCATTTCAGTTGCAATGGTTAAAGGGTTTTGTCCAAGAACATTGTTTATTTTAATTTCAAGATTGTCACTAACATTTCTATTTTGCTTGCCTGTTAGTTTATTGATGTTTTTCCAAATAGCTTGTTATTTCCTTTTGCTTCATTTATTATGTTTATAAAAAAATGTGCTTTGGCTTTTCAGATTTCGCGCACTACTTTATTTCTAATTACAGCAAATATGTGTCTGTCCTTTGCCAAACCAGATTTCAAAGCTTTTTGTGAGCAAAATATCTCTTTCTTTCATAACTTTTTTAAACACCCCCCCATGGTGGCCATTCACCAACCAAACCATCCACTACTACATCCATCTGACCATCCAGGGTAACACGGCCTCATCAGTGAACAAAATGAGTCTTCATTTATTTCTGAGCCACTGCAGCCGTTTCTGTTCATGAGCTTCAATGAGCAGTTTAGGGGAGGCAGATAGAAGGTTTATGCACAACTGCAGCCTCTGGAGGGTCCTACACCTTGATGTTCGGGAGACTCCAGAGGCACCAGCAGCTTCAAATACCTGTATGCTGCTTTGTAGCAGCTGTTCTATTCATCTGATGTATTTGTCTGGCTGAAACCGTCCTCATTGTGCCATTATCTGCACAAACCTGTGTGTGTCTGAATCATCCACACATCTCTTATCAGTACAATGATTATGCTTCATCTTTCATGAAATGCAGGCATTCAACTATTTCACGGTTTCATCAGCAAAGAGATCCTTTTTATTTCCCTTATTGCTTGAAAATTATGGTCTGCTAAATAATGTGGAACGTCCTTTTTCAGTAGTTTTTCCCTTAACTGGGCTTAACCTGAAAACTAATCATCCCAGGCGTCTGAGATTCAAAGAGCCCTAAGACACAATACCATCCATCAGTTTAAAAAAAGTTTGAAATTTGTATCATAGTTTACTTCCGAATAATGGTCTAATAATGGTCTTTTACATTAGTAAAGGTATTACAGTTTCTACTACTGGGCCGTAGTGGTTCAAGGTCAAGGTCAAGTTTATTTCTAAAGCATATATACAACAACCACAGCAGCCAAAAGTGCTTTACAAAAAAAAATATATCATAACAACAAACAATTACAGGACAGAACAAGGTATGCTGAAACTGACATTGAGAAATGAGAGAAAAGGGGATGTGCAGAGGCAGCTCAACTTGTATAGGAACGTGCAAACAAGTAGGTCTTAAGGGCGGATTTAAAGCTGCTAAGTGTCGGGGGCAAACGGTCCGTTCAATACAGGCCTGTTCACTCGTCTGGACCAAAAGTACGTCGGCCCACCGGGAAACGCCCGGTGCTCCCGATGGCCAGTCCAGCCCTGATTACTTGAGTAAAAGTGCATTTACTACAAATATTTTACTCACATAAAAGTAAAAGCCACATTTGTCAAGGTGTGAAAATAGAGCACATTTTCTCCAGTGTCAAAAATAGCAACAAAAATTAGACCAAAAAAGGGACAACAGCGCAACAAAAAAAAGGTCTCAGAAGAGCAACAGAAAAGTGACAAAAAGTGGTCCAAATGTGGGGGTTAAAAGTTTAGAAAAGTAGCAAAACACATGAACAACGTTTTAGTGTAGAAAGTATTATATTACAAGTAAAAAACCCACTGTGGAAATAAGAGAACATTGAAACCAGGCATGTTTGGTGGGCTGCCCTTCCCTGCCCTCTGCTGGGCTTATATGGAAACCCAACAACATGACTCAAAACAAAAGTGTGTGAGAGAGGGAGAGAAAGAGAGAGGGAGAGAGAGCTGCACATGTGAGGAAGTGTCGCTCAAACCACCAGATCAACGACAGAGCGAGGATGCAGCCGCCACCCAGGAAGGTACCACACATTTTACACGAAACAAATTCAACATGAGATCCTCTACTGATACGCTTCCGTTTGTTACTGTTTCCGTGAAGGACTTTAAAAGTGCATTGAGGAACTTCTTTTGTGACCTTTGTGTGACCCGGCTTGTTAGCATGGCGCCTTCATTTTTCGTTACAGAGACCTCTAGGGCGCTCAGTTGTTTTAGGGTTTCTGGTAGATTGTTTCTGTTGATTGACCCATCTCCATGGTTACGCATACATTTCATTGAACTAAAAAAAATCAAAAATCTACCTGAAACCCTATAAACGATTCCTCTCGTCCGAAATGCGTGCTTGGTCAGTGGTGGGTCTTTCTTTTTGCGTGACTGAGCGCATGCGTAAATGCCAGACAGGTACGCATCAACTCGTCTAAGCTCAGCCAAAAACATATCTCAGTATGGAAATACGGTGGCCTGCTCCTTTAACCTCTTAACTCCCACCTGAACCGAGCACATTTTCTCCAGCTTTGCCCCAGTCCAAAAGCTTCTGGAAAAAAAGGTGTGGAAATAGCAACAAAACTGAGACAAGGATGAAAATGTGAAAAAATGTACAAAAAATGTTTAAAAAAAATGGACAAAAATTTGACAAAAAAGTGAGAAAAATTTGGCGAAAAATTGGACGAAAAAGTGACAAAAAATTGACAAAAAAGTGATAAGAATTTGCCATAAAAATGCGAATAATTTGTTGAAATAGTGACAAAAAAGTCACGAAAATTTGACAAAAATGAGGTGACTGCCCAACAAAAAAAGTGATGAAAAAAAATCTGATGATGTGAGGAAAAAGATCAATTTAGTTGTGTAGGTCTTAGCTTTCAAATGAGGCGTTACACTGGCCTACAGGATTTGGGTAAAGCTGAACTGGAGAAAATGCTCTCGGTTCAGGCGGGAGTTAAGGGGTTAAGCTGTATTTTCAACACTAAACATTGTCTTTTAACTCATGAGGAGTCGTTTAAATTGAGCCCTTTTTGAATGATCCGTAACACCCTTTAGGTAGGGGGCACGGGAGTTTGCAGATTTTCGGCTCTTTTTGGTGAATCGGATCATTTGGATCGGCTCACCAAAGAGAGCCGGCCCTTTTGGCTCCCAAATGGCTCTTTATTTTTTTTCACATGCCGGTTACATTTCAGACAATTTTAGCAGAGGTTTTGAGTCCTTGCTTGTTGAATGAGCCTTCTGGCTGCTCCCAGCACAAAACAACAACTAAAATCAAGAAGGAAATGAAAATGCAGATTAATAGATGTTTTCATTGCTATTATATGGCGTATAGGGGTCTGTGTTATTGTCTTCAAGAATCAAAGTTGAATTTTTGAAGTGGTGAGACCTTTGTTTATTATAGAAGCCTAACACCCACACTTTAAAAGCTGGTGTTAGTTTCATGAAAGGCTCTCGCTGTTCACTTATAGAGCCGACTCTTTGTACCGACTCGTTCGCGACCGACCCATCACGAGTTTGCATGTTCTCCCTGTGTCTGCGTAGGTTTTCCCCCAGATACGCCGGTTTACTCTTCCACTAAAAACATGTACACTAAGCCAGAATGAATGAGAGTGTGAGTGAGTAGTTGCCTCACTTCCGTCAGTCTATGTAGTACTGCTGAGTATGGAGTGAATGAGTAATGACTACAGTGTAGCGCTTTAAGAAACTTGGTACGGTCGAGCTTTTCAAGGCTTGAAAAGCGTAATACAAGTGTAAGCTGTCATGATTATTATTACGTGGAGAACCACTGAAGGGTTCCAGGGGTCTGCCAGCCAAACAGTTTGGGAACCGTTGCTCTAAAGGCTTACATGGAGGTGCTGCAGAGGTAATCATCCTTGTAGAAGTCAGTGGGTGTATTTAGCTACTGTGGACGTTAAACACTTTAATGGAAACAAGGTCATGGCTGTACTACAGAGATGGTCATTCTGCTCTACGATGCTTTTCAACTTTGATTCCTCTGTCTTGCAAATATTTCGACTGTTGTGACCGATGTTTGCCCCAACTTCAGACTCTCTGTCTCGTGTTTGCGCATACGCAGCTCAACTTTGATCAAGCACGTATTTCAGAAGAGTGGAATTGATTCCGGAGAGTTATTGAGGCCGCCGTGATGGAAAGAAAAGGTGCCCTGCTAACTCATGCTGCTGGGTCAATCAAAATATCAAGGTTTTGTTTGTCTGGGGTAAAAAAAAGTTCCAAAATAATTAATATGAAAGAAAATAGCCCTGAGAACGTAGGCCGACAGACAAATGTGTGAGAAGTGTCTGATGATGGACATGTGGATGTGTGCGCAGGTGAAGGAGAGCCAGCAGGTCAAGCAGCTGTTCTCAGATCAGATCAGCAGACTGCAGAGCAAACAGCACCAGGACTCAGAGCTGCTGGAGGAGATCAGGTACTGCCCTTACTACTGCCCAAGTATGTACGCTGTGTTCTCCCCATGTATGGGGACAACAGGTTAAAATGGGTTCATTAACATTCAATATTCCCATCATTCAGATCAGCTATTGGAGATAGGTGGTTGCTTTTCTTCCTGAGGGCCTTAAAGTGATGTAAGTTTGCAAAGTGAGGAGAGAGTGAAATTTGACAGTAAACAATCAAATTCCTCTCCTCTTTAATCAGAAAACCCTTCTTAGTTTGTAAAATGAGGAGAGCAGGAACAGAATTTTCTAAATTCTCCTCCTGATTGTACCTGACAAGGTATTACTATACTTTACTCGTGGTACTTTTTTCGTGGTCACACCGCCTTTGCTCTGCCCAATCCCGTCAGACCTTGGATGCTAAGCAGGGAAGGGCCTGGTCGGTACTTGGATGGGAGACCGTTTGGTAACACCAGGAAGCCTAGCGAATGTAGTGAGTGAGTGAGTGAGTGGTGGTCGGAGGGGCCGATGGCGCAGACTGGTTGCCTCGCTTCCGTCAGTCTACCCCAGGGCAGCTGTGGCTACAATAGTAGCTTACCACCACCGAGTATGGAGTGAACGAATAGTGCAATGTAAAGCGTCTTTGAGTGTCCAGAAAAGCGCTATATAAAACCAATGCATTATTATTATTATTATTTACATCAAAATGCAAGACCATGTGGTCAATTTTACACATTTCATAACATTTGCAAAACATTTAGACTTCCAGACTATCACTTTATTACAGGTAGGCCTGTTACATAAACACATACACGCACATAAAAGCCGATGTCGATATGCACTGGCGATATTTTGGGCAATTAAAAAAAAAAAGTCTCATCTATAATCATGCGTATGATGCTTTTGAAAGGTACATTGTGTCAGTGTTGAACTGTGACAGCAGGGGGCGCTTTAGTAGAGGGCTGATTTATTCAGGACATCCATGTTTAGTAGGCACTTCAGAAGGAGGTTCTTTGAAAGACAAACATCAGCAGATTCCAAAACAAAAAACAGTCCCCGTGCCTGAGCTTGTGTTTCTAAATGCAGACTATAGCGTAGCCTTTAGTGTTCAGCAGGAGCGCTCCAAGACCTGGCGCATTAAGCGGGCTGTACACGGGCTGGATAGGGGGTGGGGGTGGGGGGGGTTGCAATTATAAAACAAAATCCAAGCATTCAAGGTGTATCAACTTCTTCAGTTATCAGCGACAATTGCTCATCATCATTTTATCATTAATTATATAAAACCCAAACACCTTTTAATCTTTTGTTAAAACTAGTCTTAACTCTGAAACCAAGAATGGCGCGAAAATTGCCACCTTAGAACAGCGTGTTGCCTGAAGTTCATTTGTTGGGCAGGAATTGGGACAGGCACGTGTTTCTAACGCTCACAAACAGAGTCCAAAGCATTTGTTTGACTAATTAACGTTGCAACAAACAGTGTTAACCTAAACCGTAGCACGGAGAGGAGGAGCTGCACCTCAAAAGGTTGTTAGTGATTTTCTTACCGGTCTCTCTCCCTTCCTCACACACACTCTCATTCATCCGAGCCCCAGAGAACACCCTATTGTGCATATTTTTTGTGATTGCGTGTACAAATGTGTCAGTAAGAGTGTCGTTTCTCCCGCAGGTCCTTCAGTAAGCAGCGCGCCGCCATAGAGAGAGACTACGCACAGGTACAGGTTATTCCGGGCTCTTACTGGAAGCGTTTCCCATTGATTTGTGCAGACGCTGGGCTAAAGTGGGCCGGGGCCGTGGGAAGGCTCTGTCCCACCGTGTGTTTTTTTGACCCAAAGTGCAGAATGTGAGAGCGGGGTGTGAGGAGACAGAATGGTCCTTTGCTCTTTTTTGTGTGTGTGGTTATTTTGAGAGCAGTAATGCGCTTACGGGATGGGGAGCGATCAGATACTCGAGCGCATACACTTTTGATAGTACTTGTGTCACGCCATACTTTCAAACGTGTTGGTGGTTAACCTCTTAACTCCCACCTGAACGGATCACATTTTCTCCAGTTTGGCTTTACCCTAATCAAAAAGCTTCTTGGGAAAAAAAGCACCAAAACAACCACAGAAAAATGAGAAGAAAACAAGGATGTAAACGCAACAAAAAAGTGGCAAAAATTCAACAAAAATGTGACAAAAATTCAACTTTTTTTTTTTTTTAATTAAACAAAAATCTGACAAACACTCAACAATTTTTTTTACAAAAACTCAACAAAAATGTGACAAAAAACAACAACAAGATAACAATGGATACACAGCAAACAGCACAGCAACAACGCAAGGAAAAAGATCAGTTTTGTGGGTCTTAGCTTTCAAATGAGGTGTTACACAGACCTACATAATGACCAAAGAGGACAGAATGCATTTGGTTCAGGCGGGTGGTAAGAGGTTAATATTATTTGGAAGTTTGAAGTCTGTGACAAAAAAAATAACGGGAAAAGAAAGTATGCTTGTCTAAGCTATAGGAGCTAATGGGCGGTGCCAAAGTAAAGTAAGCCCCGCCCCTGCAGACAAGCGTAAACACAGCCTACTGCTAGTCGACTGCGAGTCCACAACAGTAAAACAGCTTTTATGAAACTTGAGCTATGTTAGAAAAAAAAATACATATCTTGTTTCATTTTTTTTTTTTTTTTTGTGTAAAGATTAATTTCTTTTAAATTCATTTTTGTCTTGTGTTTTGCCTGTCCGATTGTAAAGTAAAACAAATCAGGCTTTTACGCTCAGTTTCTCAAAGAGCAACGGGCCTCATTGACCGTTCGCAACACGTTCTTACGCACAAACTTGTTCTTAAAGCAGTACTAAGTAACGTGTTTACCTTAATAAATCCTCTCCGTAGTCCCTGTGGGGGTAATACAAGTGTTTATGGGATAATTGGAGGGTCTTTCATCTCCCCCTGGTGTCTCTGGCCAGAAAACCGTGTTTGCAACTTGACTGCCACCGGTCCGGAGAAAGCAATACACACTAATGGAATTACGAAGAAGAAGCTAACATGCTAACGGGCAAAGCTAACTGCGGGCTAACGTCACTTTAAACAGTATTTACAGCCAAGTTTGAGTGAAGAAAATATTTCCATTGTATAATTGGATGTACAATATCCCTCTGTCCCTTCGCCTTTTCTGTCAGCGTAGTATTTACTCTCCAAGACAATTAATAAGTTAAAAAATCGTAACTTGCTACTACACCTGCAGTTGCGCTTATGGCCTCTAGGGGGAAGAATTACTTAGTACTGCTTTAAGGCCTTCTTAGGAATGTTTTCATTCACAAAGCTTGTTCTTAGCTAAAAACGTTCCTCTGTAAGAACAAATCCTAAGAACACTCAGGAGGACCGCACAAAAAATCTCTAGTTCTGTCAACAATACTGCTCCTGATGGAACCCAACATTCTGAGTCATATATATTTGAACATATTAAATCATGTTTAAATTAATTCCAGAATGTAAATATAATTATACAGAAATAAGTTGGTAATATCATTTGTACCAATTATACCAACGTATTATTATTGTTGGTTATTATTTTTGGATTTGTGTGTCTGTCATTCATATATATGGGTGCTTTTTTTTGTCATTATATGTGGAATGATAGGCGGTGACATATGTTTATTAACCTTCACACGCCCGCACTTCCAAGTTAGGATTCACCAAACTCAGAACGCGCGTGCAAAGTATTTTCCTGCTTAAGAACGTGCCGTGAATCTGCCGCAGTTTCCTGACACTGCCTTCGTAAGAGCGGATTTTAAATAGTTTCTTAAGAAGATGAATGAGGCATTGAGGCCCATTGAGTCATGACTCTGGCCCCTCTATCCCCCTCTGGTGGCTCTGCGTGTGATGACGCGGCTCCAGGCGCTGCAGAGGTTGGCTGGGCAGCACCAGAAGAGAGATTGGCAAAGGGGAAACTCTGACAACATCACCTCTGGGTAAGTCCTGTTACATACCTTTTTTTTCTTTCCTATTTTGACACTCGAAAACTGTGTGGAGAAATGACTGACTGAGCAAGGCCCAAAGACTTGCCCAAAAAGAGCTTACATGCTCCAAGTTGAGATAAATAATAAGTATAGCTTTCACATTCCGTTGATCTAAGATTGTGGTCAATTGATTTTAATGTCGCATGCAGCTACATCATGACAAAAACACAACAGCTCAGGGTTAGTCCTAATGTCGACCTGGTTTCTTTGTTTAGTCTTAGTTTGGACCTGGTTTAGTCCCAGATTGTCTTTTATTCATCCAAGTTTTGTTTAGTTCCAGTTTAAACCTTGTTTTTGGACTTGGTTTAGCCGCTGATAGGAATATCACACTTTCACCCTAAAGATTAGGCCTAATTCAACTGATGAGTCAAAAGTCTAAATAAATCTTGTTTGAAAGACCACCAGCCGCCACTGATGCACTTCGTACAGATTCAATTAAATTATGGATAAGTAATATTAAGGCATATCATGTCGGTCCCCCTCTGGCTGCTTTGAGCATGACCATATATGGGTGATTTAGCTTTCTTTTATATTACAAAAGAATGAAATGAAATAAATAAATAAAAAGAGTTCATGCTCATTGCCCGGTCCAATAGCATGAATGTGGCTGGTTCCTGCTGGAAGAGTGTCTTGCTCTGTTGTCCTTTCCCTCTTGCTCGTTTATTCCCATGGCCCTGGCTCTTTGTCGCAGCGGTGTGTTCGGAGTATGGCGGTCCATGGTCGACGCCACGGCTCAGACGGCCTCGGCGCGGCTCTCTGCCTCGGAGGAGTACCGCAAACTCACCCTGCAGGCCTCCAGGAGCCTGCGCACCGCCAGAGACGTCCACGCCAAGAAGGTCAGACCTGCAGGAGTGTGTGCCCCTCTGTGCACGTCTGCAGACTCCACCTTCTTCACTGAGCTTTAACCACTGGGGCTGCACTAGCTCTTATTAGGACTTGATTGGGAACAGGAGCTGGGATTGCGGAAGTAGGAGAGAGTCATTTCCAAACTGGTTTCAGCCATAAGAGCTGGCAACCCTAAGAGTGGCGCTTAATCTGCTTTCTGTTTGGATAATCATGTTGAGAACTATTAGGGGTGGGAACTTCACGATTCAACAATTTCATGCAAATTGTACCCCTTGTTCTTAGATAAATAAGTGACTCACTGAAAATGGCCAGTTGATCTGTGAGTGGCATCTCTTCATTTACTTATACATATCATTATGAACAACTGCAGATGTAAATGATTTCTATACATTTTGCAGATTAAGCCAATGTTTTACTTTTCTCAGTGTATGTATTGATAAGCACTAGTAATTTGTTTAAGGTTAGGGCTAAGGTTTGGTTTATAGTAGGCAATGAATAGGTTGTGTTCACGTGACATCACAACATTCTAAAGAGCCTTACACTTACGTGGAGGGCAGCTGAAAATGTCATTGTGGTAACTATGGTAACTGTCAAAATACAGATTGCTAGTCTTTGTTTAATGCTAATTTGTCCATAATTCCTGGGCCAATTCACATGAACCAAAAACTATCACAAAGTGATAGTGATAATGTCATCCATATCCATTCCAGCACATACAGTGCCTCTCGAAAGTATTCATACACCTTGAACTTTTGCACATTTTGTCATGTTTACAACCCTAAACATGAAGATTTTATTTTGACTTTTTTACTGAACGTTCACACACAAGCAACAGACAACTGTGAAGTGAAAGCAAAATGATACATGATTCTGTTATTTTTCAAAAAATAGAAAAGTGAAAAGTGGGGCTTGCATAAGTATTCATACAGCATTTTCTGAGTGCATTAAATTGCCTTTATAACATTCCTAATGACGGCAGAATGTTCACACCTTGGCCTAACGGTTAAACAGAGGCCACCTGTGTGTAATCTACTCTCAGTATAATTTCAGCTGTTCTTTTAGGCCCTCAGAGCTGTGGTCGGAGTGTGTTGGTCACTGAACAGCATAATGAAGGTCAAGGAGCACCAGAGAGGTCAGGGATAAAGTTGTGGAGAAGTTTAAAGCAGCATTAAGTTATACAAAGATTTCCCAAGATTTAAACATCTCCCGGAGCAACTGTTCAATCCATTGTTCGGAAATGGAAAGAGTAAAGCACCACTGCAGACTTACCAAGACACGGCTGTTCACCTAAACTAACAAACTGAACAAGGAGAGCACTGGTGAGAAATACAACCAAGTGCCCCAAGATAACTCTGGAGCAGCTGTGAAGTCCTGCCGCTGAGCTGGGGGAATCTGTACATGGGACAACTATAAGTCATACTCTACACAAATCTGGCCTTCATGGACGAGTGGAAGAAGAAAGCCATAATTGAAAGGAGGCCATAAGAAATCCCGTTTTAAGTTTGCTAGAAGTCATTTGGAGGACACAGCTCCATGTGGAAGAAGGAGCTTTGGTCAAATGAGACAAAAATTGAACTTTTTGGCCCAAATGCAAAACGTTATGTATGGAGCAAATCTGACACTGCTCATCGTCCTGTGTGCACCATCCCCAGTGTCAAATATACGGGGGGGAGCATCATGCTGTGGGGCTGCTTTTCCTCAGCGGGGACTGGGGAGATTGTAAGAATAGTTGGGAAGATGGATGGAGCCAAATACAGAGACATTTTGGAGGAAAACCTGCTGGAGTCACAAGAGAACTGAGGCTGGAGCGGAGATTCACCTTCCAGCAGGACAATGACCCTAAATACAAAGATAAATCTACAATGGAATGGTTCAATAAAAACATATTAATGTGTTAGAATGGCCCAGTCAAAGTCCTGACCTAAATCCTATTGAAAATCTGTAGAAAGATCTGAAAACTGCTGTTCACAAACGCTCTCCTTCTAATGTGACAGAGCTTGAGTTGTTTTTTAAAGATGAATGGGCTAAAATGTCAGTCTCTACATGTGCAAATCTTGTAGAGTCAAACCCAAAAGACTTGTGCTGTTATTGCAGCAAAAGGGGGTCCACAAAGTATTCATGCTGTATGAATACTTATGCACGCCCCACTTCACTTTTCTATTTTTAAAAAAATTACAGAATCATGTATCATTTTACTTTCACTTCACAGTTGTCTGTTACTTGTGTGTGAACGTTCAGTGAAAAAATAAAAATAAAATCTTTATGTTTAGGGTTGTAAACATGACAAAATGTGCAAAAGTTCAAGGTGTATGAATACTAACGAGAGGCACTGTATGAACTACAGTATGGTCTAATTATTTCCCCATAAAGACGTCCAAAAGTGGTGACAATATTCAAAAACAAGTCTGATGTGAGAGTTTCCGCCATAACCTATTTTAAGCATGATGCATTAAATGCAAAATGGTTGAAAATATTCTATCGACACAGACATTTATATTATATTTGTCTGGCGTTATAAGTGATTTGCCTCAGGTGCTTTGTGCTTGGACTGTTTTTAATGCAGGCTTGCTGTTGCCGTAGAAATGTGCTAGCCTTGGACTAGCCACGTAATTATTCAAATATAAGGACTGCATGAATTACAAAAAAAAAGATCTCCAGAAATCAACAACACTCTGGATAACTGGGAAATGAGGCCCTATGTCAAAAATCCTGAAATGTCCCTTTAAACTTCAAAAACATGAGAAGAAGTGACTAAAAACACGTGACTCATCATTTATATTGACTGCCAAAGGAACAGGGCTTTGTCCGTGTGGGAGAAGAAACATGCAGTGCAATATGGTTGAACGTGATTGAATACAATGATGGTGTGCAGGTTGTGGAGCAGCTGCAGAAGGTCCAGGCCGAGCTGCTGGACTCGGTGAGGGAGCTGCAGCGCGTGAAGAAGCGGTACCTCCAGCTCAACCTGATCGCCCACACCGCCAGGGAGAAGACGGCCGACGCACATGCCCGGTAACCAGACGCACACATTACCGGGACGAATCATGCAGGGAAAAATACTTACGTTTTACTTATACTTCACAGCATTTTAGAGCAGGTTTCTGTACTTTCTTCTCCACTACCCGCTTGAACTGGTTTATAAGATCAGCTTTTCCAAATGCGCTTGTGATGGGTGAAGACAAAGCTGCATTTTATACTTATATGCATGTAGGGTTTTCATCAGATTATTGCCAGAAAGAAACTACCCAATGGAACAAATAGTTATGTGGATATAATGAAGAGCTCTGATGCATTTTTTTATGCAGCGGGTGAATATTGAGATTTTTGGCAAGATTTCTCCCTTAAAGGAACAGGCCACTACTTTTCCATACTGAGATTTGTTCTTACCTGAGCTTAGACGAGCTGATGCTTATCTGTCTGGTCTTTGTGCGACCAAAGATGTTGTTGGCATTTAGCCTCTCCCAGTACATTCCTATAGTACTCTCTCTCTCTCTACGCTCATCCACGGGCACAAAGACCAGGCAGGTACACATCAACTCGTCTAAGCAGTAAGAAAAAACGGTGGCCTGTTTCTTTAACATTTAATTTGTGCTGTCAACGAATGAAATATTTAATCATGATTAATCTCATGAATATGGAGGACTGTGGCTGCCAAAACAATAAATATGTCTATAAATAAATATATAAATAAATTTAAAAAAAGATCAAATGTGCAAAAAAAATGCATGCATTTATTATAATATATATTATATATAATTTATGTATAATTTTAATATATATTGTTTAATATTTATTTATATGTTTATTTATTTATGTATTTATTATTTATTTATTTTTGTATTTTTTTTTCTGAATTTATTTATTTTGTTCTCATTTATTTATTTATTTATTTCTGTATTTATTTCTGTATTTCTCTTAATGTATGCAAATCATGGGGTGGGTCTTGAGGCCGCTGCTGTGAGGTCATTGGTTAATCTTTCTTGCACACAGACTGATTTCAGACGCCTTATCCAGCATAGACACTGCCAAACATGAGCTCTGCTTCAGTCTATTGACAGTGGCACAGATTGTATAGATACAGAAATAAATAAATGAATACAAAATAAATAAATTAGAGGTGGGCATAGATTAATTTTTTTAATCTAGATTAATCTAGATTAATTCTGAAATTAATCTAGATTAATCTAGGTTAATTTTGAAATTAATCTAGATTAATCTAGATTAAAATGGCTCGCTTGAATTCTGCCGAAGCCATTCAGAATATGTGTGCTACCCAAATAATGACTAAAAGTAAGTCTTTGAGAACGAGTTTCTCAAGTCAGGTGGTGCGTTAGACCAGGGGCTCATCTCCTGTTTCCAAAATGCATCACAAACTGCATGAGAACGTTCTACTATGATAATTGGTGATGAAAATAATTCATGTTCAAGAAGATGCACTTGTGTTTACTAACTGTTTATTCAGTTAAACATTAATTTTGAACTGTAGGCCGACATTAGAGGTCCTGATGAACTGTGTACAGTCAGTAGCTTTGTGCCTATCAATTTTCTGGTGACAAACTAAATCTCCTCTTCTGCAACTATGTCCTGCTACAGAAAAAAGATCCGGGACTTTAATGGTGCTCTTATCGGTGCTTTAAAAGAAAAAAGAAAAACGTTAGATAGAGGCTACTGTATATAGGCAATGTAGCCTAGGCCAATATTTTTCATTAAACTTTTTTATTACACATTTACTCTGCACTTGGACCTAATGTATTCCCAATTTGTGCAAACACTTAATATATGGGAGGTAAAATACAAGTATAGACCAAAATATAAAGTTCAATATTTTTCAAAATAATCTAGTAAGTAAACTGTGTGCGCGTTTGCGGAACATAGACTCCACTCGAATCGGGTATTTGTGACAGTGCGAGGCTCTGTTCAGTATGAAGGCGTTACGTTTCGCTTTTAACAGCGGGTCAGCAGCAGCAGCAGCTCGGGGGGGGCACACCTGTCTCACCGCGCGCACGGCTGCAGAAGGAGGCGCGGAGCGGGGCAGGTCCGACACCGCGCTCTCGTGCGGGGCTTTTAGTGCTTATTGTAGCGCGGGTGATGCGACCCCGTTAGCCCGACTGTTCTCACAGAAACAGTAAATAAACTCACTGTGGATCAGTCGTAGAACCTGCTGCTCTTCGCCTCTTTATCCGATTCTCACTCGTCTGGTCATAGCGTCCATTTGGCAAAACTTAATCCATAACAAAAGTAGCTACAGCATCCGCGTGGCAGTTGTTTTGGTTTCAGACGAATCACGTAACAGCGAGGCTGCGCGTGAGATGCATTCATGGACCGTAAGAAGTGCGGGAAAGGCGAGTTTTTCACGAATGCGCGGAAAAAACGGACAAATAATTTGCAGTCTGATACACTTTGCTTGCGCCAGAGGCCTCAAGCCGGAATACTTTAAGCCCTGCATAAAATATCACGGTGAAAGTCATCATAGCAGAGTATAGACCCAGCTCCCAACCCAGCTTTGAGAATAGATTAACGGCGATATTTTTTTTATCGCGCGATAAGAGTCTCGCGTTAACGCAGAATTTCTCTTTTCACCGTGGAAAAGTGGATAGACTTGCTTTGTGCTTTCTGTTGTACCAGCCCAGCACACACGACACCACTTCATTGCCGGATTTTGCTATAATTCTTGCGCTGAGTCTTCTCTAGTCTTGACCAGTCGAAGGCAGTCGCAGATAATGTGTGTGGGGGGCACGACTGGAAAGATGCGACTAAACCTCAGACGCAGGAAATGTTTGAACGTTAAGCCCGATTTTGGACGCACCGGAGAAGCGTGGCTGATTTTACCGTCCCAAAAGTGAACACACCGAGAGCAGCTTCCAGTGACAGAGCGGAAAAAGGACAGAAAAACACCGCCGGGCATTGAGCACATTTTGACGCCTTATTTTCACATGAAAACATAAAATGACATAAAAACATTTCTCCCTCACATTTATGTCAGTAATCTATCTTATCCTCCCTCTGGGTCTCGCCTTGTTGATAGTAGGTACCCACATGTATTACGGAAGCCGACAAAACCAGCAAAAGTAAATGTTTGGACTTTGTGTTTTCCTCCAGAGCGAGAAAGAGCGAACACGGCCTGTTCCATTTCAAATCGCAGAAGATGCTCGCGAAGGTAAGGTTGGTCTGCATCGGTAGGTTGTTCTTGAATACAGACGGATAGCTGACTGAAACGACCTGTGTGCAGCTGAGTGTGCGGCTGACGGAGTGCGAGGACCGCCTGGCCGAAGTGAGGAACGAGTATCTGCTGACGTTAGCGGCGCTCGGAGCTCACCAGCAGCACTACTACAGCCACGACCTGCCCGCCGTCATGGAGGTAACGCCGGACTCTTGACAAATCAGCTGAAACTATTGATGGAGACGGCAATCCGGCGTCGCTCCTTAATGACGTCCGCTATGTTAGAGTCAGTTATAAACGGCTTCACAGACCTGTAATAGAGCTTTTCCTCCCTGTGTGGTCTGGAGTGTCGACTATGGCGAGGTACGTTTCATGGCATTTCAATCATTTCTGAAGTTTCTCCACAATAAACAGATTATTAGATGATGTTTAGTGGCTGGTAGACATGTTCCCGACCTACAATATGCAGAACAAACTAAATATGTTTTAACATTTGGATCAGAAGCCGCTCTTACACCTTGATTTGAATTAACTATATCATGAATGACTTCTAACCAGGCTTTGACATCATCTAAATGAGGTCGATGGGTTAACAACAGCTGGAAACATCTGGATTGTTCATAATTTGCTAAAATATACTATAGGAAAATAAATTGACCAAAATACAAAATTCTCCAAGTTTCCCAGAGTAGCCGCTCGCTAACTGTTTGTACGTCATTTGTCCTTTCTGTTTTTAGTCGCATAAAGTGTTAAATGTAAAAGGAACCAAGCCTCAAAGTGGAGTCTCTTGGCATCAAAGGGGCTCTGCTCTTCTTTTACCTTGTTTTGTTTAGTCACGTGGTTCAGGACGTTGTGCCGTCTTCATCAAAGCTGCTCCCTAGAGAATAAAGCTAAAAACGAATTAAAGGAGCTATACCTGACATTTTTTCTCTTTGTAGGGTCAAATTCTTTTGGCCTCATAATAGTTTGTTGTAAAAGTAGTGAAGTTTGTGCTGTATTATGATTTGTTGATTTTGTCTGGTCACCTTGGTTTACCTTTTTTGTCACATAGTGACTCCGAAGTACGGCCATGACGGTAAAAATACCCTTTTTGTCACATTTTGACTAAAAAGGTTCAAAATTAGGTAAAGTCCTTTAAATGTTAGGTATTTCCATGACATAAACGGAAATTCATGCACTACTTACTTGTCATCTTACTTGTCATCCTCACAATCAAGAATGTTTTTAATGAAAATGTTGTATTTGCGCAAATATTGCAGTCCAGTGTTTTTTCGTAAAGTGAAATGGTTATTTGTACAGATTCTCACTGGGTTTGGACTGGTCCAAACTAATTTTAGTTCAGGAAATGTATGGAATTATGCAAGATATAGCTTAACAACTTCCCATTGGGCGCCGAGTCAAAATTGAAGCTCCTTTACAAACTTGATTGGGGAGTTTTGTAGCAAGATGAACCCCAAACAGAAATGTCTTTGGTCATGTGACTAATCACTAACCTGTGATATCGCACTCATCACATCCAAACACTTGATTCTTTCAGTTTTTGAAATTTTACTCAGTGAGACTTGTGAGTAACAAATATTTTTCACAGCCACTATTGTAATCAGAGAGCTACATTCAGTTTAGCTTCAATAGGTTGTTGACATGACGTCACAACATTGTAAACCATCCACCCATCCATTTTCTAATGCTTTATCCGGGGCTGGGTCGCGGGGGCAGCAGTCTCAGCAGAGACGCCCAAACTTCCTGATCCACACACACCTCCTCCAGCTGTTCTGGGGGGACCCCGAGGCGACACCAGGCCAGCTCGGAGACATAGTCCCAACAGCGTGCCTGGTGGGACTAGCAGGCAACCGAAACAGATGCCCCAGCCCACTTAGCTAGGGCATCTGTTTCGGAAACCGCCTATAGATTAATATGGAGTTGGTGCAACTAAGAATTCTATTGTGGTAACTATAGGTAACCGTCACAATGGATCAATGTGGCTCTGAGCCACAAATGTAAAATCTCCAAAGGTCCGTACATTCATTAATAATTTATAAGTAGGCTTTGACCTTAATGTGGTCGGTGGTTGACAACAGCTGAAAACATCTGGATCGTTCATCATTTTCGATGATTTATTGAAAAATTCTTTAAGCTGGCTAATGCTAACGGACTCTGAAAAGTGACTAGCCGACTTCCTAACTGTCCGCATACTTTAATCAATCAAACTTTATTTATAAAGTGCTTTTCATACCGAAAGGTATCACAAAGTGCTTTACAAATTACATTTAAAACAACACGCCTGGCACAACAAGTTTCTCTCTCAGGGCCGATGATCAACATTTCAGTTTTGTCCTGGTTAAGCTGGAGAAAGTTTTCTGCCATCCAGAATTTGATATCTAAAATGCAGTTAAAAAGTGCATCTATTGGCCTGGTGTCATCTGGAGACATGAAGATGTATAACTGTGCATCATCAGCATAACTGTGAAAGTTGACTCCGTGTCTCCTGATGATGTCACACCAAGAGGGAGCATAAACAGGCTAAAAAGCACTGGGCCTAAAATTGAACTCAGGGGCACTCCACATGTGATTCCATGGACCTTAGAGGAGCAGGTATCCACACTTACCATGAAAGTCCTGTCTGTGAGGATCGGACGCTGCTTCTCCTTTTTATTTCTGTGTCTGTGATGGCTGAACCTGAAACAAAAAACTGTCACAAAGCCCAGCAACTTCCAGTCACTTTTGATCAGGGAAAGCGTTTCTGTGTGAACGTTTCTTTCCAAAACTGTGTCTTTCCTACTGAGGGGTGTTGGCCACTGATTCAACTGAAATTATATGACATTATGATCTAGAAAGTCATGAACGCTTCTCTCTAAACAAGCCTTTAAAGAAATCTACTGGAAACGGAGAGACGTGATCATGCTTAGTTTGTCTGTGCAGCAGATGGACGGGAGCCTGTACGAGGAGCTGAGGGGACACTTCACTAGACTGTGCGGGACAGAGCTGGACACATGTGCCTACACTCACACCCTGCACAGCCGCGTCTGGGACACTGTCCACAAGGTTGGTATCCCTGATGAGGGCCACCTCACACCGCCCGTCTCTTGTTTACTCTTTACACTAGACATCATGGATATGAACCGTTGGTGTTGTGTCCACAGGTGACCAGAGAGAGGCACGTGCAGCAGTTCCTCCAGGATTCCACAGCCTTCAGTCCGATCCCCGAGTTCAGCTTCCAGCCCGCGCCCACCGACCAGGTGCACCCACGTCACTGCGCGGGGAAACTTTGCGGGGAAAATTTGAAAATCATTTATTTGAGCTGAAACAACCAACAGCATCAAAACGTGGATCTAAAAGAAGATTTTTTTTTGGTATCTGCTTTCAATACTTTCAATTTCTCGATACGAGTCGTGCCTAAACTTTTTTTTCCGATACCAGACTGGTACATTATTTGACCTCTTGACCCCCACCTGAACTGAGTACATTATCTCCAGTTTGACTTTACCCAAATCTAAAAGCTTCTTGAAAAAAAGTGTCAAAATAGCAACAAAAAATCCCCCAAAAATGTGACAAAAACTCTAAAGTGGCAAAAATGAGATGAAAGAGAACGCAAAAAAAAGTGACGACAGCACGGCAACAACACAAGGCAAAAGATCCGTTTAGATCAGTTTTGTAGGTCTGAGCTTTCAAATGAGGCATAAGGAGACACTGCCCAGTAGGCTGTCAGCTCCAGTCGAGAAGCTTTTAGATTTGGGTAACTGGAGAAAACGGTACCCAATAGTCGATAGACAATAAAACGTTCTGTGGCGTTTGCAGATTCGCGAGTTGCAGGACCTGGATGCCGCCCCTGATCCCAGCTGTCTGCAGCGGGAGGTGAACAAGTGGGCCTCCAAAGCAGCCAAAGACTACAAGGTCATCACTCATGGAGAGAGGGTGAGGGTTGTTTTTCTTTTCCAGTTTGAGCTGCCAAATACTGCAGTTAGTTTTCTTCGTAGCATCGCTAATGGCGGCACTGTTAGCATCATTAGCTGCAACAAACGGAGACCTGCACGAGCGCTAGACGTGAGTTGCTGTGATGATGTGCTCAGGCGGTGGAGGTGCTGGAGGGCCGTCTCAAGCTCCTGTCTGGAGAAACGTCTCTGAGCGTGGAGCAGAAGATCGCTGAGGTGCAGGACACTGTCAGGAAGGCAAAGGTAGACTCACGAAACACCATTGTGAGGCTCTGTGCACGCACTGTTTTTAGCTAGCTTCCTGTTGGCAAGTGCTAGCGTAGCGGCTTCTTCCTGTCTAGGTTTTAGCAGGTATTAAAAATAAAATAAGATGAAAAAGGACAAAAAACAGATGAACTCAAACGTCAAGCCGAGAGAAATTTGTTTCGATTGAGCTATTGTCTTTAAAAATCTTTTGTTAGGGTCAAATCAGCATTAGCCTTTAGCTTCAAGGTTAAAACAGCTACATTTATATAAGCTTACACAGAAGTAAAGGTTTTAACATGTTGTAAGTAGTTCCATAAAAAGATTAGTTCCAGGCAGTCACCCTTTGCAAAAACAAAAAATACTTGTGGCTTTAATTATTATTTTAATGAAGTTTATGAAATGACTGCCATGTTTTACCTACAATCTCAGTCCATAGTATCGCAATATTGTTTTCAAAAGAACACTTTTCATGTTTGTTTTAAAAGATATAATTAAATATCATGCATTTCAGTCCATGACCAAAAATTGGTTTGACAGCCCTTAGTCCTTTCACTAGAGAGCAACTTAGCCCCCTGACCCCACAATGTCCCTCCCTCTCAAATGTCTCTCTCTCTCCTTTCCATCACGATACTTCTGAGTCTCTGTCTCGTTGGTGTCCACAGCTGAGCCGGGTGAAGGCGGAGGCGCGTCTCCAGCTGCTGTCCCGGAGCGTGGCCGAGACAGAGGCGCGTGTGGGGGAAGCTCTGCACCGGGCGCAGGAAGAGGTGGAGAGGGACCGCAGGCTGAGCGAGCACAGGAGGTCCATCCAGCAGGACCAAGTACGAGCCATGAGGACGCCTCACAAATACTGTTCACAGTTCAAATGTGCAGCACACTTTCTGCACTCATTTTAACACTGTGTGTGATCTAATGAGCCCACACTCCTCTGGGTTACTGTGAAATGGCACAAAATACAGTGAGCTCTTTGTTGCCAGTAAAAAGTCAGAGGCCTCATTGCACTTCAGTCTGTCACAGAGCGACAGGTGAAGAAGGAAGTCATGGAGATTCTGCTTTAGACTGAACTTCAAACTTCTTATTGGTTATAAACATTAAATACGTGTTTATTTGTATCAAGTACTCGAGATAAAGAAAAAACTCCATATTTAAACAAATCAACTGATCTAGGGTCTCGTTTGTCACATTTTCTCTGAGCCATGGTGGACCATGACAGATATTGACAGGACTGTGGTAGATCTACTTTTACTTTGGAGACAATAGTTACTGTAGTTAAACTGGTGTTGTAGAAATGAACCTCATGAGCTTCTTCTGTAACATGGATCTGTCCACATCAGTCCTGCTGCACCACCACACAGAGAAACTGGGACAAACTTGACTCTACAGCAGATACAATTTGGAGTTTGTTTTGTTTTGATATAGCAAAAGTCATTTGAGTTTTAGTTTTATACTTGTTAACAACAAATACTTGATCCAGCAGACGTCTGAAGTTCTGTCTAAAGCAGAATCTCCATGACTTCCTTCTTCACCTGTCGCTCTGTGACAAACTGAAGTGCAATGAGGCCTCAGCCTTTTTTACTGGAAACAAAGAGCACATTGTATTTAGTGTCATGTTTCTGCTACTCTGGTGTCTGACCTGACGTGTAACTCTGAAGAGAGTTTATTCACAGTAACTCAGAGGAACACACAGGGTGTTAGGTAGTTTAAACAGGGTAAGAAATAAAACTCTGTGAAAACTAAGTGAAATTGAAGGCTTAAATTGGTCCAAAGTAGCCAGCCAATCTTACAATGTCGTTGACCCTGTCACAGCGGTTTATTTGTAGTGTGTCACTGAAATGCTAAAGACATTTCCTCTTAAATATCACTGTATTGTTTTAGCTTCAACAGGAGATGGCGCTGTTTCTTGATTAGTTCTGTCTGATTTCTCTGGGCTCATGTAAGCTGCCATGTTGATTGTGATACAGAAGAACCATACATTTCCCTGATTGGTTACTTTTTAATAGAAAGTGAAATATTAGGCCTTCATTTTACAGTATAGGTCAAACCTAGACCAGGCTGAAGTCACAAGAACAAAAAGCCCATACTGATATTTTTATTTGTGGTGTGTTATGGAGGAGGACGAGTTTGAGCTGTCAGACCTGGACGAGTATGAAGAGGAAGAGGACATCTTTGCAGACGGACTGTCCCCCGCCTCTCTCTGCGTCTACCCCGCGGCCTGCAGAGTCCTCTACAGCTACCAGGCAAGACACTGTTGACGACACAAACCTCGAATGACTCTCCCTGAGCTTGTGCTTGCTCCCAAAAATCCCAGCGCCTGTCGCCAATCAACTACCGTTAACTGTGCAATACTCACAAAGTATATTTTATTTGTATCAGCAAACGATATGAAGTGTTTGGGTGCGCAGGCCTGTCAGTCGGACGAACTGTCGGTGACGGAGGGGGAGGAGCTTCAGGTGGTGGAGGACGGAGACATGGAGGACTGGCTAAAGGTATGGGAAAGCAGAGGTGTGTCTTTGACTTTGACACTACAGGTTTATAGGAAAAGTAAAAAAAAAAAAAAAATGTATTGCAGATTGTATATTAATATTGTCTTCACTATTGGACGCATTAATGAGTGGCTCCTATGATGCTTCAGAATCAATTTTATTCCAGCTTTTTTAAGAGTTTCTGGTATCCATGGATAAGGTTAAATATTGTTAAGGCAAAGACTGGAAAGTGTAAAGTTCGTAGGTGGAGATACAATTGCTGGGTTGCAGGTTCTAGAATGTGATGATGTCATCGGACCCAGCGGGGGGCAGGAGCCAGTTTTTCCTATTAATAACATTACACTTTCACAAGTCGTAGCTAAAAAGAAAATATATGAATTTAAAAAATGATCTTTAATATCAGTCACTGGGTCCAAGATCTCTCTGTACAAGACCAAAAATTTCCTCAAAAACAAAATAATTTTTCCTCTATATAATAGTATAGGCCTTTAGAACGCTGTGATGTCACCTGCAACCCAGCAATATGAGAAAAATATAAAACCCGTCACATGTTGTGAAGATTCGTTTCATGGTGAAAGTGTAAATATTAAGAGATCGAACTGGCTCCAAAAACCTGAGAATTGCCTGCAGTGTCTCCCCTTACATCATCATAAAAAAGTCATCATGATTTTCTTATTAAAACAAACTAACGTCGCTTTTAACAATATGGTTCGCGCTTATCGACACAAATCACAAACGGCCGCCTTTTTGACCCGACATGAGTAGCAATTTCATTCTGTCTTAAAGTTCTTAAACATTTCTTGCACCTTATCTTGTCATCATAGAAACCTAAAAAATGCATCAAAATCTACAAAACTTCCATAGGAGTCCAGGAAATACTATATCAAAGCCAAAATTGTTGGTGAATCTTACAATTTTCTGTCATTTTGATTATTTTGTGACCCTCTCAGGTGTGTAACGCCTGTGGTCAGGTGGGCTACGTGCCGGAGCGATACGTGCAGTTCCTGTGTCTACCAGCAGAAGACGCCATCCCCCTGGACGCCTCCTTCAGCTCCATGTCCTCTATCGGCCACAGGGAGGACAGGCAGGGTCGAGGTACACAATAAGTCCATCATTTGAGTCTAAAATTCATTCAAAAACCCGTATTCGGCCAACTTGATATCATAAGATGCATATTTCACTGTACTTCTCAGGTTTGGCCAGAGCTCTGTACTCCTACCAAGCCCAGAGCGCAGAGGAGCTGTCCTTCCAGGAGGGGGCGCTCATCCACCTTATCCGCTGTAAACATAGAGAGGTAGTGCATGAGCTCGGTCTGCCTCACTGCTGCGATACATGATGATGTGCTTCTTTCACGCAGTTTAATTTGGTGGTTTCTTCTTCTAATGCAGAGGCACTCTGATCGGTCTCTCCTAGATTTTGTTGTGTGATAGAATACGCTCAGTCAAACTGCGCTGATCAAAAGTGTAAACTTAGCTGCATATTTTGGTCAATTCAAGGCCAGATGCTGAAGGTCAATAGGGAAACAAATATGTATGCATAAAATGACAAAGATAGCCAATATTTCCAGCATTGAAATCTAAATACAGTAATTGATTGAACCAAGTTAAAGTTTATACCATATTTTCCGGACTAAAAGTAAAAAATTGAAGAAAAAACAACCGGCTGAAACGGCGTATGTTGTGCTAACATAACACATTGATGGCTAGCTCCATGAAGCATAAACAACGGACTAAACAGGTGTCTTGGTATGTTAACGTTACATAAACAGTTGAGATAACTATAGCATGAAGAACATACCAAACTCTCCATCTCGCTCCAAATCACTAAATCCATTGAAATCTTCATCCTCGGTGTCACTTCTGAACAATCGTCTTGGCAACGAGCTGGACACAGAGGCGCATCTGCACCGTTGACAATCCTGTCCCGGCAGCATGTTTTTCAAGCGCTCATTTGCGAAGTCTTTCCTCTAGCTGTGGCCATCAAGCTTTTAGCCCGTGATTAGCTTTGTTTGTTTTCTTCACTGTGGTAAGAGTAACCTCCGCTTTTGGCCAGTCCCTCGCAAGTTTCTCATTCACTCCAAACTGTCTTTCTGCTGGTCGATTAGCCTGCAGTGCCCTCTAGTGGCATGAAATTATATATGTGAAGAAATAAACAAAAAGAATGTCACATATTAGTTGCTCCGGAGTACAAGACGCACCCCCAGCCAAACTATGAAAAAAAAATGCAACTTATAGTCCGGAAAATACGGTAGTTGGATCTTATTATTTTGTGAGAAAATCTGTAAACGTTCAAATTTTGCCTTTTTTCAACATTCAATAAATCAGGCTGGGACTTAGATATTAAAAAAAAATCCTACTGGAACAACAACAAAACAAATAAATAAGTAAGTGCTTTATTTGTCATTGTGTGAATTGTGTTCAGGTGTTAGTCCTGAGCCGCTGCAGCTGAGCCGCGCCACCACTGTGGGCAAACCAGCATGTTTGTGGAGGTAGAAGAAACCAGTGCACCGCTTCATGGGTTTTTCAGAGCATGGTGTCCTGCACTGGTCAGCTCCTCCACCTCCTCCTTCCGCTTCCTCCTGCGCAGCTCCCTCCGCCCCACGACAGTTTTTCACCATCTTTTGGGAAGAGCTTAGCAGATGAATATAATCCGTCGTATTTCCAGTGAACGGACATTAGCCAGAACACTAGTAGTGACATGTGTGGCTTAGCTGTGAGTCTCCTCTTCGTTTGTCTGTTTTGTTTCCTGTAAACAATCAGCTGCATCTCACAAAAAAGGCAGAGCTGTATAAAAGTATTCAGTAGGGATGGGACGAAAAAACGATTTGAATCGATACACCGATTTGCGCACGAGAGATGCGAGTGCATCGGCAGAGAAGCCACAGATCGATGCAGTTCAGAGCATAAACATTTATGCATCGGATTTTACGCGCTCATATCGGTTTAATCTAGATACGTTACAGATGTAAAGCCCCTTGGGCCACTGCGCGCCTCATCTGCGTGTGTGCACATGATACTGATACTGATCATATTAATCTGATCATAGATTAATAAAAATTGTCCCCCCAAAATTGTTGAAAAAACTAAAGAACAAACAATCTTAAGGTGGATAAACCCATAGAATATATAGGATACAAAACCAAAAAAGTTTGAATATGCAGTCTACATTAAAAAAAAAAAATGTAGTTAACTTTAGAGTTGTCTAATATCAATTAATGGCCTCAATAATTGTGAATGTGTGTCAAATCTTAATGTATTTGAGCTGGTTCTGTTGAATCATTGCATCATGCAAAGCGTGGATCACGAAACATCGAGATGCATCGTGATAATTGGCCTAAATCGAATCGTATCGGGCTGGTGGTGGTTACAGATGTGTGGATCCAGATGCATCGTGGTCTTGGTGATGATTCGAATCGCATCGCAGCTCTGGTTTGACCAAGTAATGAATCGGATCGTGGCAGGTGTATCGAGATGCGAATCGGATCGGACAGTGGCCTAAGATTCACATCCCTATAGTATCCAGTAAAACAACGTGGAGCACAGAACCTACAAATCGTTAGCCACATAGCATAATTGCCTAACTCATTTTTGTTTTGATTTTGGAAAACATGTAAAAAGACGTTTTATAGAAAACACATTGTTTTTCTCTTATTGCCATTTTAACAATACAAAATGACTTAGGCAGTTATGCTATGTGGCTAACGAAATGCAGTTCACAGAAAAAGATGAAAAAAAAACAACGCAGCTGTACCAAGAGAGGCGGAAGTTGCTGCTTGTTTACGCGCCGCAATTATTTGGTTATTCAGCTGATGTGTCTTCGCTCAGGTGGATGACGGCTTCTGGGAGGGAGAGCTGGACGGGCAGGTGGGAGTGTTCCCGTCTCTGGTGGTGGAGATCATTCAGGATGAAGCAGAGGACCAGGAGGAGGAGGAGGAGGAGGTGGGTGTCATATCATGAAGCAGCCAATCAGAGGCGCCGTGTTGCAGATCAATGTTATTTTTGTTGGAATGAACAATTGGTCACAGTTTTAGTTTATTATTTTTACTGGCTAAAACTAGTCTGAAACTGTATTTAAAGGAGCATGATGACTATAGGTTAAAATGTCCAGAATCTAAATATTTTTGTTGACTAAAAAAATAGAAAGAAAAGGGGAAAAAAATGAAACAAAAATTGTCAATTAGAGTAGTTTTATCATACGGTACTTTTTACTTCTACTTGAGTAAAATTATAATAAAGTAGCTGTACTCTTACTAAAAATAATTGTTACTTTTTCCACTGTGAGTAAATATTTAAGCGGAAGTTGCTTCATTTTAATTTATAAGATCATTATAAATCGTCTGGTTCACCTTGTCTTTGAAATTATTTGTTCTATATTTTCATGCCATTTTCTGGGAATTGTCTTTGAAAATATAAACACAATTTCCATATTATTATGTTTTGTTTCACGCAATTCAAGGCGTCATTGATCATTAATCAGACTGTTTCTCAGTTACTCACAGTACTCAAGTAACATTGTCAACAAGTACTTTTTTTTTTTAACTTTCACTGGAGTAATTGTTTGGGCCACTACTTTTTGCTTGAGTAAAATGATTTCAAAGTAACATTACTCTGTCTTGAGTAAATATTTTGGCTACTCTACCCACCTCTGCTGTTACCATGTATGAACCTTAACTAGACCAAAGGCAGGGAACAAACTACTAATAACATTAGTAACAAAGACACTGCCCCTGATGTTTTCTTTAACTATTTCGTGATTTGTGCAAGACATTGATGATCCTTAGAGAGGAAGGACCGCGACCATGAAAAAGTCTTATGCTGCATCCGAAACGAGCAGATTGGTAAGAGCTCTTACGCCAAACCGGATGTGCGTCAGCGTCTGCCATGACAAGAAGCTTCCGAATTGGGCCGTCAGTTAGGAAGTAGTTAGGAAAAGGAGCCTCGATGCTAACTATCATAGCCACTTCATAGGGATCTCTGGTGCTAAGTAGCCGGTGATTAGGAGCTATGTGCCATCCCACAAGCCAGTGGTTCCCAACGTTTTTTGTCTTTCGTTCCCCTTTGGCCTTTCAGTGGTCGACCATGTACCCCCTACCTCATGGGTGTTATAGTTGATTTTGAAAGTCATTACTTAAAAGTGGTATTTGTAAGAAAAAGGACAATGTTGCAGTCAAAATAAACCAACAATTCTCCCAAAGCAACACATTTTACTGAAAAATATAGCCTTTCCTATAAAAATGATGCTACATTTTCCCCTTTTTTTCAATCTGAAACAGTTCCAAGTACCCCCTGCTAGGTCCTCGAGTACCCCCAGGGGTCCCCGTACCCCTGGTTGGGAATCACTGCCATAAGCCACTGCGCCAAACCCCCCCACCGCCGAGTGATTCATGCGCAACCACTGTTGATTGACAGGAGCACATTTAATAATAAAAATAATAATAATAAAAAAATAAGATTCTGCACAAGCCAAACTTTATAAAAGTGACAAAATCCATGTTGTCGTCCCCACAGCTCAGTCACATGTCAGTGTTAAAGAGTAAACTCAGTAAACAGATTAAATGTTTTTGTTTTCATTTAGTAGAAACTTAAGCCACATGGATCATTTGCTACTGTAGCTTTATGAAACAGCTGTTGAAATAAAATAACACTAAAGGGAAATGTATGGATCATTTGAATTTTTTTTTTCTCCTAAATGTTTTTGTTTGGACACTATGCTGTTGTTGGACACTATACAAACTTAAACTTAAACTTTAAAGAAGAAGAAAAACAGCTGCTGGTGATGTCACTTCCCTTTCCCGTGTTTAAGGACGGACGGATTGTTCAAAATGCTGCTGAAGCTCTACCTGAGATCTATCAGTCGACCCCATGAAAGGTTAAGGAGTTCGTTGCTGCTGTTAGTGCTCAGAGGCTACAGTTTGATGGTTTCAGACGCAGCCTCTGTGTCTGTCCATTAACATATCGTTTTGTCTCGTCTCAGCCTCTTCCCACCCCTACAATGCCCTCCTTTTCACCCCCCATCCCGGACGCACTGAGCCCGCAGCCTTGTGAGGCCCCTGGTGGAGTGGAAGACGCACCGCAGGAGCCAGCCTCAGACACGCATCATGAGCAGACGAACGGTGAGTGTGTAGTGTTTTAGCCTGCAGTTGTACTGTAACTAGCAGCTTTTGTTCCCCCGCGCTTAGAAGACAGAGGCCGCAGTCCACTGAGTGTGTCCACGCCCCGATTCAGACCGGTGAGTTGGACACAAGGCTGATCAAATCCTGTATAGGTCGCGTTCACGTGGCATGATCACAACATTCGAACTTAAATGGTGGTAACTATGGTGTGGGTTACTATCGAAATGCAGATATTTGCGTCTTCTACCTCTGTCATTAAGGAGTGCACAAGTGGTGACAATATATACTGTATAAAAAGACGTGCGTGATGATGGGCCAATAGAGGACTCTCAGTCATAATGTGGGGGAAAGAGTTTGGACATTTTTGTTTTGGATATTCCCATAGAGTTGTATTTGCCCCTGCCTTACACCTGATACTATATGATATAAACGAATTCTAGAATAATTATGAAGAATTAGGTAAACAAAACAAGAAATACATTTTTTTTTTCACGCCTCAAAATGAAGATTTGTCACGCATGAGTTACTATTTGTTTTTTTACTCAAGTAAGAGACTGAAAAAAACTACTACTAAGAACAATTAATTCAAAAAGTTGCTCAAGTACATGGACTTGAGTGAATGTAGCGGAGCACTACCACCTCTGGATGTTATTCATTGCATGATGATGATGTCATAATGTCACAAGGAGAGCAGGGACCAATACAACTCTATGGCGGAGAAACAGTTCTCATTTTTGGAAAGAAATCTCCATAAAGACAATGATAGTGACAGGATTCATAAACCTTAATAAATCCTTTTCGTAGTCCCTCTGGGGGTAATACAAGTGTTAATGGGACGATTGGGGGGTCTTTCATCTGCTGCCGGACCAGAGTCACCAATACACACTAATGGAATCACGAAGAAGAAGCTAGCATGCTAACGGGCAACGCTAACTGTAGGCTAGCGCCACTTAAACAGTATTTACAGCCAAGTTTGAGTGAAAAAAATATATTTCTATCGTGTAATTGGATGTACAAAATCCCTCTCTCCCTTTGTCTTTTCTGTCAGTGTAGTATTTACTCTCACGAACAATTAATGAGGTAAAAAAAAATCACAACTTGGTACATCACCTACAATTGCGCTTATGGCCTCTACGGGCAAGAGTTACTTAGTGCTCACTGCTTTAAATATCGTCTCCAATACCAACACCTTTATGAGAGAATAATTTGACCTTTCTAGTTTATATGTGCTGGGAAAGAATACGCTGAATATTGTGATAATTTTTGTTTCATGTTGATTGTCCAAGTAATCATGGAGACATTAGCCAAAAACCAAGACCCAAAAACAAGATCAGCATTTTGATAATTTTCAACTTATCATAGATACGATCATGGAAACCTTACCTGCCTTAGTTTGAAACTCTCTTCATAATGTTGTGATGTTGCATGAACGCAACCTCTTTACAAGGTTCTATTTCTTATTCTATTGGAAATCCTGTTCTTTTTTCCCCCCAACAGTGTCGAGCTGCACCTCCGCCCCCCACGAACAACACGTCACTCTGACGCTCTGTGGACGTCCTGTTGAAAACGCAGCATGTTCATGATGTGATGATGTGTTTTCAAAGGCTCTCCATGGTAACGCAGGACAGTCAGCGCCATACTGGAGCGGACTTAAATTTGTCCGAAACTGATTGAAAGTTTCAAACATTTACCGCTATCTTCAGCGTTTCGTCTTGCATAACATTGTTAGGATGATTTTTAGTTCGTCAATCGTAATTAAAGTTACGCATTTAACAACAGACAGATCTCCATTTGAGTAGCTTAACCTCTTAACTCCCACCTGAACCGAGAGGATCTTTTTCCTCACGTCATTAGATTTTTTTTTCCATAATTTTTTTGTTGGGTATTCAACTCATTTTTGTAACTTTTTTGTCATTTTTCTGTAATTTTTTTGTCACTTTTTTGTCACTTTTTCATCAAATTTTTGTCACATTTTTGTCATTTTTTAAATCACATTTTTGGCTATTATTTGTCCATTTTTTTTGCATTTTTTTGGCAATTTTTTGTCAGTTTCATGTGACATTTTTGCCACTTTTTCATAAATTTTTTGTCACTTTTTTGTCAATGTTTTCTCACTTTTTTGTCACATTTCCATCATTGTTTTTGTCTCAGTTTTGTACAGCTTTTTTCTAGAAGCTTTTGGACTGGGGGTAAAGCCAAACTGGAGAAAATGTGCTCGGTTCAGGTGGGAGTTAAGGGGTTAATATTACAAATATTCTGAGGAACAGAGAAACACAAACTACACAGTACAGAAGATGACTCAAGAACCTTCACTGAAGATGGACAACTCCTGTACAACTGAGAGCCTACACAGCTGCTCTGACTGCATTGTGCTGCTGTCAGTGATTTCAGCCTGTCTACTAAGGAGAGATAAAGGTCACACAATGATGTTCTCCCTTTGGACAGAGTGGTTCAACGACAAACACAGCAACAACGTTTTAATTAAATGTAAATCTAAAACAAAAGACACCGAGAGTCCTTGTATTACGATGTATTGGACATGAGAATACAGTAAACTAGAGTCTAAGAGCCCTTTCTAAAACCACGTCCTTCTTTCTTAATACGGTGATCAAACTTGTAAGTGCTTTCCACAGCCAATAAAGGCAGGTCATTACAGGTCATCACCCTCTTTGTTTGGACTGGGGACAGTTGTGGATCCCAAGCTTTTGTGTCTTGCATACCCCTTCAGTCCTTCATTTCTACTTTCTAAATTCTAATGAGCAATGTAATGTTTCCAAGCACCCCCTGCTAAATGTCCCCGTACCCCAGGTTGGGAAACACTGGTTTACATGAGCTCATACATTTACACCTTTGAATTAAATGTGTATCTGAACAGTTTTGCTGCGTTTTCATTCATGTCTTGTTGCCATTTTGAGGTCTTTTACAAGAGGCTTTTAGATTTGGGTAAGGTCGAACTGTAGAGAGGCGGGTTCCCGGTATTAAATAACAAAATAATTGATGTTGTAAGTCATTGTGGACAGATGCCTTTAATATCCATGTGTCGTGTCATTGACTGGCCAGTAGAGGACGCCAGTCTTTAACTTATAGTTGAGAACAAAAGCAGCAGTACCTTCATCATTTACACGCATGTACAGCAGGTCAATAACCTTTTTCAGCCGAGGGCTGCTTCAAGAGCAGAGGTGTTCAATAGACTCCAGTTAAAAACAAATCCTACAGCCTCAACTTACAGGATATTGACACCACATTATGCATCAATAGCTTCATTTTAAACTCATACGGAGTCACAAGAACGGAAATAATTGTATTTTAAGAATCAGTCAAGGAAATGAAAGTGTTTTACACCATAGTCTCATAGGCTACTGGATATGCTCCAAAGGACACCACGATGGTGAGCCCTGCAACGGCATATGCTGTATATCAACAATACCGTTAGAAAAGTGGAAAAGCTGAACTCTTTCATAGCAGTGTGTGGCTCTTAAAAGAGCCGTTGTGTTTCCGTTGAGAAAGCGCCGCTTTACTTGGCCTTCTCGGTCTTCTTGGGCAGCAGCACGGCCTGGATGTTGGGCAGCACTCCTCCCTGAGCGATGGTCACTCCTCCCAGCAGTTTGTTGAGCTCCTCGTCGTTGCGGACGGCCAGCTGCAGGTGGCGGGGGATGATACGGCTTTTCTTGTTGTCGCGGGCGGCGTTACCGGCCAGCTCCAGGATCTCAGCGGTCAGGTACTCCAGCACGGCGGCCAGATACACGGGAGCTCCGGCGCCCACACGCTGGGCGTAGTTGCCTTTGCGGAGCAGCCTGTGCACACGGCCGACGGGGAACTGCAGCCCGGCCCTGGTGGAGCGGGTCTTGGCCTTAGCGCGGACCTTTCCTCCGGTCTTTCCTCTGCCGCTCATGGTTGTAGATGTTTCTCTGAGGATCAACTCGAAGAAAGAAATGCTGCGGACGGAGACTCTCCGCCTTTTATCTGTGAATGGGCGCGAGCGTTAGGGTGCCGCGCCAATCAGCTTCGAGAGCGACAGCCCGCCCTTTTTCTTTTGTCATTTCAATCTGTGAGTCCGAGTGATGGGACTTATGGCTCTGTGAAGGAGCTGTTCACTTTAAAGAGCTTTTTAAAGGATGGACGTTAAATGGACGTTGTTTTAACGAAAATGTCAGTATTTCTCACAATATAACATCGATATTTCCCTCTATGGAGTTTGTCATCACAAAAAACAATCACACGAACTGATGAAGCTTCTATTGCTCTCATTCGTGTAACTTTCTCTGCCCATCTCTCCCTCGCACAAGACAGAGGAGGAAACGTAAGTGAAAGAGGTCTCGCTTTAACGCGATCTCCTCTGTAACCCTTGTTTATTCTCCTTGTGGGGAGGCGGCGGTGACCGGGGTGGACTGAGGAGGAGGCGGTGATGTTTGTTTTGTTTTCACGGACCCCGCGCGCCTTTTTATAATAATAAAAGTAATAAATCAGCAAACCCACAAGCGCATGTTGTCATTTATAAGGACAACTCTGGACAGACACAATTGGCACCTTTTGAAATGGTAAAAGACCGATTTGACTTTCACTGCATATATTGTTTATCACCATAGACTCAGAGGCATGAAGTATTTGCAGCACCAGGTTATTGGCTGTATGATTCTAACAGTGTTGACCCAGTGACCGCCTGACCAGCCTCACACTCGCGACATGTTCGGTTCATTCTTTGAAGTTTGTTCTCAGTTTAGTGGGTGGCTCTTAAAAGAGCCTTTAGGTTGAGGGGCAGGAGTTCACTTGGAGCTGGTGTACTTGGTGACGGCCTTGGTGCCCTCGGACACGGCGTGCTTGGCCAGTTCTCCGGGCAGCAGGAGGCGCACGGCCGTCTGGATCTCCCTGGAGCTGATGGTGGAGCGCTTGTTGTAGTGCGCCAGGCGCGAGGCCTCGGAGGCGATGCGCTCGAAGATGTCGTTCACAAAGGAGTTCATGATGCTCATGGCCTTGGAGGAGATGCCGGTGTCGGGGTGCACCTGCTTCAGCACCTTGTACACGTAGATGGCGTAGCTCTCCTTCCTGGTCTTTCTCCTCTTCTTTCCGCCTTTGCCGGCGGTTTTGGTCACGGCTTTCTTGGAGCCCTTCTTGGGGGCGGACTTCCCTGCTTCAGGCATGTCGATCAGCAGAAGTTCAGACTTGAATACAGAGCAGGGGCTTGGAGTCTTATTTATACCCTCTCTATGCAGATGCCGGCGGGCCAGTCCTCCTCTCTGATTGGCTGCGCTCAGACTGAGCCAAGAAGAGCTGTGGGCACGAGACGACTGTACATGGGTTTCTATGGTAACTAAAGGCAAAAGTCTCGTTGCTGTCTCACATTAGTGACGGTCGATACCACTTTTATTTTTTTATCTTTTGTCATTTCTTTTTTTTCATTTCAATATCGATGCTGGTCATTTTATATGGGTGAATGCATTTCAATCATTATACATTTCTAAAACTGGCTATTTTTATGTTTTATTAACCTCTTAAACTCCGTCTTAACCCAGCAAATGTTCTCCAGTTATTATCCAGGTGTCCAGGCATTGCACAAATCTAAAACCTTCTTAAAAAAAGCGGCAAAATAGTAATGAAAACCAGACGTAAACAAAGATTTAAAAAAAAAGCATTAAAAGCCCCCCCCAAAAAATCAGTTTTGTAGGTCTTAGCTTTCAAGTATCTACAGCTATAGGCTGTAGACTCCGGTCGAGAAGCTTTTAGATTTGAGTAAAGCAGAACTGGAAAATATCTGCTTGGTTAAGGTGGGGGTTAAGAGGTTAATGTAATAATATTTTCTTGTGCCTATTTTTGCTTATTTTCATTCCAGAAAGTTTGCCGCACATGTACATAACATTGAATAACATTCTAGAAATAAAGTAAAATTAAGCCAACATTTGAATCTAAAGACAATTGTATTACGTTTCTAAATTCAGGTTCTCTTCAGCCCAGATCAAAAGAGTTCCTTTTGGTACAATCTGGTCAAACTTGGAGCGACGCTCTGGCCTACTGCAGGACACATCATGTAGATCTGGCCGTCATTGAAGATGCGTCTGACCTCACCACAGTCTCGGACCTGGTCGGCGGACACCCGGTGTGGATCGGCCTGAGCAGAGAGCCCTTTAGATTCCTGGTGTTCCCAAATGGTCTTCCAGCCAAGTAGGCAAGGCAAGGCAACTGTATTTATACTGCACAAGGCAACTCAGTGCGCCTAGCAACCGGTATCAACCAGGTCCTACCTGCTTCGCTTAGATCTGACAGGATCGGGCAGAGCAAAGGCGGTATCGTTGACAGATGTAGTGTTACGGCCCTAGGCCTCCAGTCTCCCTCCCTTTTGTTAGTATTAGGTGTGTTTAAGATGAGCGAGGCGCTGCAGGCAGCTGCAGGCGAGCGGTGCATGCCGGTCAGATTTGTGTCCAAGATGGCCCCGCCTCGCTCTGACGCCACCTGTGCGACGGTGCCCGTATTCTCGTGAGACCGAGGCGGCTGGAACGCCTTGGGCAGGCGAGCGAAGTTGCCAAGTTGCCAAGTGATACAAGAAATGTATCAATCAATCAGTAAAAGTTTATTTATATAGTACTTTACAACAACACCAGGACGACCAAAGTGCTTCACAGAAATGCTGAGTGCTTACAATAAATGGTGGGGCTGAAAGACTAAATTTGCGAATTTATAGAGTTGTTATGGAAAATGTGCTTGTGTTACTTTGTTTATGTCCAACCCAAATACACAAAATGTCACTGTCGCTTTTGTTTTGAATCGCGCTTCAAACCCGCGAATCATTTCCTGAATCAGTCACGTGGTACGGCCGCTTCCCGAGGCTTCGAACGCCGCCACACACGTGATCAACGCGCGCATCGATACACGCTTCAATAGACACTCCTCTAGATTACTCGGCACATGCTTCGAAGCCTCGACACGATCGGCACATCACTACCTTTTACATTCCTTTTATTAAATTCCAACTTTATTCATCCATTTTACATCTTGGTTTTTGTTACAATTTTTTAATCAAGCAGAGTCGGGTTGTAGCATGTAGTTCATAGAAACGCTCTGGTGGAGCGAGGGGAAGTGAGGGGAATCCCACAGCGGCCAACAGTGAGCATGTTCCACACACTGAGAAAATACTCCACACTTGGGCCTCAAGACTCTGCTCGAGCGGGGCAAGAGTCCGAATGAAGTTCAGGAAGAACCAAAACATACGTGTCCCTGCAGGCCTCAGAGCAGAAAGAGGTTGACTAAAGAGACATGCTTCTACTGTCAGTGATGTGTTGTAAAAAAAAAAAAAAAAAATGCCTGAAAACAAAATGAGAAATGGGTGAATATGTAGCTATACATATTTTTAGTTAAATTGTTGTATTTCATAGTTAAATTTATGGGAAGTCGCAATTTTCATGATTCTTTACATTTGACACACCATCTTGTCTTTCCTGGCTCCAAAACTGAGTGTTATCCAGACAAAGACTCCAAACAACCGCTGACTTGTCTGACCCTGCTGTTAGAGACCAGTTCCTAAAAGTTTCCCTTCAAGCACTTTGTGAGACGGGTCAAAGGCATGTGGTGAAACATGTATTTTATTTGTAGCTGGAAAGTTGCCTTGGCGTTGGTTTCAGGACAAGTTGGATTGTCCCACCAGAAAAAGAAGAGAAGAAGAAGAAGAAGCTAAACAATGTCTGCCCTTCAAACCTTTAGTCATCCAAATGAAAAGTATCACTATGTCAACAGAGAAATCTTACCTGTGAAACAAACAAAATAATAGGTTTCCGTGCAACTGACATCGTTCCACTGCCCATTTGTCATCTTCACGTATGCTTCGTTTGCTTTATAGAAGTTTGGCTCATATTCTTCCCAGGCCTGGAACCCTCCCAGGCCAGTCCCAGTGGCAGACCACCTCCACCTCCTTTGAATATGTCAATAGTCAACACACTGCAAAAAGTGCCCTACTAAAAACAAGGAAAAAAATCTTAAAATAAGACACTTTGTCTTGTTTTAAGGAAAAAATTCTGCGAATGGGGTCAGCATTTTTTTCTTGCTAAGAATTCTTATTTCTAGAATATTTTTCTCATCATAAAACAAGAAAGAAACACTAAACTTAAGCAAATAAATAACTATAACACAAATAATGTTCAAACAGTCTTTATTAGTAGTGGTGCAGGATTTTATTCACAAACACATATTGTGTTGTATTCAGTTCCATTGTAATATTAGATCATTTGACGTTGCTCAATTTGATATCAAGATGAGCCAGTCTTTTGAACGACTCTTTGAAATCAACAGATCCCAAAGACTCGGCAGTAAAGAGCCGTAAATCCCATCACTATGGAGTAGGTCACTTTTTTGTGATTGAATGTAAAAGTGCCCCTCCTTCCCCTAACCTTTTGCGGTCTTCGTCCAGTGGAGCCCCAAACTTGACCTTTATTTTGGCGATTTCTCAGACATCAAAAATGGCTCCTGTTTGCACAAACTAACTCGGATTACAACCAAAACTCATACACATATTGCCCCTTCACCCCCACATACATGTTTGGCGGCAGTGGACCCAACAGCGCTCCTATAATATGCATATTAATGTCATCACTTATTCACTGGATACGTGCCAGAGAGTAATGACCCTGACAGTTGCATGCGCCTTGGTCAGAGCTTTCCGAAAATGTGTAATATGTGGGTGTTGGAGCAACCGTTACAGTTATTAGGCCCGAGCACCAAACATGGCCATAGTTAGGCCCGAGCGCCATACATGGCGATAGGGACTATTGTTTCTGCAACGCAGGGGGCGCCAGGGGCCGCCTCGGTGGCACATGGAGCGCACAATAGTGACCTACGACCCCGACAGACGCACAGGCCTCGGCCAGAGCTTTCCGAAAATGTATAATGTGTCAAAACAGCTATAATGGGAAAACACCTATATTGTTTCTGAGTTTAAAAATTATAATTATTCTATCTGCACCGCCTCTTAAAACTGGATTTTGACCCCCTGAACGTGCTCGAAAACCCGGTCTGGTGAAAAATGTATTAAGATCTGGGGTCCAATGTGGGACATGCAAAACGGCACAACAGCGCCACCTGCAAAATTAAAAAAAAACTTCAGCAGTTTCAAGGACTTTCACATTTTAAAGGACTTCAGCGGTTTCAAGGATGGGGACAAAGACCCGGACCAAGTCCCGAACCAAGACCCGGAACTAGACCACGACCCGAACCAAGACCCAGACCCGAACCAAGACCCAGACCCAGACCCAGACCAAGACCAAGACCAAGACCAGAACAAAGACCCGAACCAAGACCCGACCCAAAATCCAAACCAAGACCCGGACCGAGGCCCGAACCAAAACCCAGACAAAGACCCTGACCAAGATTCAAACCAAGATCCAAACCAAGACCCAGACCACGACCCGAACCAAAACCCAGACCAAGACCCGAACCAAGACCAAGATCCAAATCAAGATCAAGACCCGAACCAAGACCCAAACCAAGACCCAGAACAAGACTCGAACCAAGACCCAGAACAAGACCCGAACCAAAACCCAGACAAACACCCAAACAAAGACCCTGACCAAGACCCAGACCAAGACCCAGACCAAGATCCAAACCAAGACCCCGACCAAGATCCGAACCAAGACCCAGACAAAGACCCAAAACAAGACTAAGACCAAGACCGAGACCTGAACCAAGACCCAGAGCAAGATCTGAAACCAAGACCCAGACCAAGATCAGGTCCAGACCAGGTTAACATAGGCACCGGAATTAAAACCATAACCAGGTCAACCACAGAAACCAGGCCAAGTCCACAACCTGTCAGTTTTCAGGAAAAAATAGAGTTCTGCAGTTTTCCAGTTTTTTTCTACGGGCTTGGGAATTCTGCCATTTATTTGTATGGGGAAGGCTCCCCATTCATTTTAATAGGATTTCTGATACAGTTAGACTGTATCAGAAATGTACAGTCTAACTGTATATTTATAGGCAGTATAATGCAACTTAATAGGGATTTTCGCATGTAAAGCAGTATAATGCAATAAATGGAGATTTTCGAAATAAAAGCACTATTATGCTATTACAAATTTTTTCATCATGTTTTGCAATTTTTGCAATTTCTGCATTAGTTGCCTACGATTCCGCAGTCAATCGCAAAATGTTCTAGTTTATAATAATACTTATGTTTTTCATTTATATATATTTTAAAAATATCTCTATTATATGCGACCACAGTTTTCAAGTAGCTGAAGAAATGATAACGAAATCAACGTGCAATTGTCTGAAACCTTCCATATATAGACGTTGCTGCGGAAAAAAAACATAATTAGGTTTAAATATACATGTCTTACATTCAGTCTCTACAGCAGGAAGAAAATTCTGAAGAAGATGCAAGAGAAAACCATATGAAACAAAACAGCAACAGAACAGAACTCTTTAAATTTTGTTTTCAGTATAATTAATGGTGCCATCACGGTAAAGGCCCAATGTCTGGCATCTGAAAGGACTTGAAGCCACAACATGAAAGGGGAAGACAGTGGATCCAATTATAACATAACGTTTGTGGATTTTCTGCTATTTTTTTGTTAAAAGTAGTGAATTGCTTATTCCAACGTTGGGCCCTGTCCTCCATCTGGAATCAAGACAGCAACTTCTAACAATGAATGAAACCTACTGTTACTTCTCTCAACAATCATTTCACAAATAGCTTTGTAGTGGGACTGAGGATGTATTTGTGACATCAGTGGGCTAGACGGAAGATGGATTTATCTAGTATTAAAAATATTTACTAAAAAGGCATGAAAACATTATGTGCTGCACTCAAAAAGGCTAATAAATCGGTTGCAGGGTTGAGTTAAGTGCGCATACAATTACTTTCAGAAATCAATAATGGAAAAATATAAGGATTTTATTGCCGTGCTTCTCAAATGTTTTATCCTGATAAATCCTAGTATCCCAGTAACCTGCAATGACCTGTCTGTGAAAATAGTTTTTGCCTATTATAGAACTATTATGTAAAACATTACATTGCCTACCACAGCCCCTTGACATGACGACATCACTCTTGCTCGAACGCACAGTCCCACTCTAAAAGAAATAAAGCTCAGGTCAACCAACTCTCACCAAATGAAAATGGAATTTGAAGAAAATATGTCTACATCGACTTCATCTGCTGAACAAAACAATGGTGTATTGATAATTTAGTTCTATTTCAAACCTATTTATCCATTTATGAAACCGCACGCACACTTTGACCTGCCAATGCTAGTGGTGCAAGAAGTAACACAAAAGATGGTAAAGACTAACACTGCTAATTTATTGTGACAAAGTAATGTAAATTTGAACAGAGGCAGACCCAAAAGGCTGAAAAGAAAATGTAGAAAATTAAACAACAATTTAGATTGGCATAAAAATTAGGATAAGGTACAAAAACAAAAAACAAAGATTCAACAAAAGGTCAGATGAAATAATAGAAGTGTCTCCACAACGATTAGCTAAGTCACACGCCAGCCAACTAAATTCATTTATTAATATATATATATCTTTCTCATTTAACAGTTCAAATCATTTCAAATGTTAAGAATTTAACAATACGAGGGCCAAAAAAAGAGGAATGGACTAGATGTGCTGTGGTCACTATTGCGTTCTTTAAGAATTAAGAATTAATTTTGACTATTCTGTTTCCAAGCTTTAATAAAAATTTGAAAATCATAATTCACTACTCATAACCCATAATGCTTTGCACCTTGGGGGGTAACTACGACCTGGAGGCCTTTGAGTGCGAGTGAAGCTACAGCCAAACAATGATGAAAAACAACTTCTGCTGTGCTCGTAATTGCTCCAACAATGAAAAACGTAATCCGGAACTACATAGCTCTGCACACGAGGTTGACCAGAGCTTTTTTTCCCGATCGACTTTTCAAAATCAATAAATAAAAAGGTACAGATTTTCTTAAGCTTTGGTTTAGTGGAATTGGATATTTTTTTTAAGGTATTTGGAAGATTAATATTAGTCTCTTCGATGACAGCTCGCAACACCACATACATAGAGCAGCAAACCCCCCCAAGGAGCAATGCATTATGGTATTGTGCAAGTAGCAAATGCGTTTCCTTCCCTTAAAACACTCTCCAAAATGAAATAAAGGAACCACTGTATTATTGGATCACTTAAAGGGCTAAGAGCGCTGCATTTTGGAGGAACTGGTCCATCAGTCCTTTGTAGCTTCATCGATTGCTTTCCCGCCTGCCTCTCCCGCCTGAGTCACTCTGCACTCTGCTATCGCCTCCATTTCCACCATTTCCTCCTTCTCATCTCCAAACGTCCACTTGACCTCAGTGCCTCCATCGTCTCGTGGTTCTTCCAGGCCGGCTTCGGAAGCTCCCTTTGGCTCCTCCACCATAGTGACCACGGAAAACAACCTCTTGCTATCCGGACTGGCCTTCACCATGGTCACACTGCTCACTCTGCCCCCCAGTGGTGAGGAAGGGGACAACTGAGGAGAATTTTGATCGAGAATCCCAAGGTTCTTCAATTCAGGCATTGACCTTTGGATAGTGGAACCTTCTAACCTCCCTGGACGCATTGAACTTTTAAAGCTAGTTTCATTGCTGGCCGTTTGTCGAGGCAGAGCATCATCTGGTAGGCTAACACTCGGAGACGATGTTGGCAACGAAGCCACACTTTTGTCGAAAGATTTTATTGGCGATCCAGTTGGTTGACTTGACAAGAGATTGGGACTCGAAGCAGGATGGGAAGAGACTTGGACTGAGGTAGGAGTTCTTACCGACGACTGCGGCGACGAACCTAAGCTAATCAGCGCCAGGCTAGCAAACGAATTGTGCTCTAGAACAGGACTTGTGCAAGGGTCTGGGGAGCTCGGAAGACCTTGTAGAATACACGCCTCGGCTGCGAATTGGCTGGTTACTTCACCGGGATCGGGCATAGGGGACAGCGGCGTGGACGTTTGCAAAGGTCCAGGACTTAGCTGGGCTCGTTGGTCAGTTTCTCTTCCAACTGCTTGAGGAGATGTTGATTTTGGAGTAGAAGCGAAGGGCATTGGAAGCGAGTTTGGTAGAGATGCTACCGGAGAAGGAGTGTTTTTGGACTTAAGATTACTTCCTTGTGTAGAACCTTCCACAGCAATGGAATTTTTGGTTTGCGTTTTGGTCCCAGATGCGTCAGAACTCGCCTTAACCCGAGATGCCGCAATTTCTAAAAACTCTCTTTTCAATTTGGAAACTTCCATACTTCCGTTTTCTCCGTTCTCGTTGTGCGGTTCCTCGAGCACGACCGGTTGGGGGATAAATCTGACCCCCTCCCTGCCTGAACTGACCACTTTGACACCGATGGGGTCGCTGCCACGCCTCAGTCCAAATATGGTCAGGCTCCTCCTGCGCTTCCCCGTGTTCGGAGCCACGTTGTTGGCGCTTTCTGAGGGGGGGCGGACGTCCTTGAACATGTTTCGCAGGTTGTAGCCGCCGTCCCGCCGCTCCTCGCTGTCCTGGGATTGGTCCAAATGGTCACCGGAGCCGACCAGCACATCCGGGACTCTGCCGCTGCCGTCTGCACTCTTCTTCTCGGTGTGTGTCACCCGGAATCTGAGAAGGGAAGAAATAATGGAGGCAACTTGTGAAATTAACAGCGACTATTCACTTGGTAGAGACGTTCGCGCACCATTTTGCGGTTCAATTCACACTGTTGGCAATGAACCTTGGCCTTTAAAGTAGTAAAGTAACAGGTTTACCTTAAAGAAACTATCCTTGATTTTTTTTATTTTCTGTTATTGGAATAAAATTAGTTTTGTCCTTTAGTATACGGTAAAAGCAGACATTTATCCAAAAACACTGGTTTTAAAGCCTTTTAAACAGTCATAAAATGTCAGGCTAGTAGGCATTTTTTACAGTGAAGTGACAGCTTTCCTCCCTGAAAGGTGTGAAACCTGGTTTAAACTCAGTCCCTGTGACGAATTGTGATGTTTTAAATGCATTAGGAAAGTTTGAGTTTGAGTTTGGACCAGAAAATAGCTATTTGAAATTTGAATGACCCTGTTTCTTTGTACAATCAGGTATAGCTCCTTTAATGAATCCTTTTCGTAGTCTCTGTGGGGGTAATACAAGTGTTTATGGGATGAGTGGAGGGTCTTTCATCTCACCCTGGTGTCTCTGGCCAGAAAACCTGCTTGCAACTTGACTGCCACCGGACCGGAGCAACCAATACACACATGCTAACGGGCAAAGCTAACTGCGGGCTAGCTTCACTTTAAACAGTATTTACAGCCAAGTTTGAGTGAAAAAATGATTTCCATTGGATGATTGGATGTACAATATCCATCCCTTCCTTCGTCGTTTCTGTCAGCGTAGTATTTACTCTCCAAGACAATTAATAAGTTAAAAAAATCGCAACTTGCTACGACACCTGCAGTGTGCGTGCGTGCACATTTACCTGCCCACAGAGAAGACAGTCTGCTCCCCGGGCTTCTGCCTGAGGCGGGGGGTCCTGCTCGGTCTGCGGGTCCTCTTGCTCCGGCTCTGGGCGCACAGGTGACAGGTGTTGTGGAGGTCGGAGGCCGAGTGGACCGTGTGCATATGAGGGGGGAGGCCGCCGATGGACTCCTTACGCAACCTGACCAACAGCACGGACAAATATAAGCTTTTACAATGTGTGGCAACAGGATAATATATCACATATATAGGGATTTGACAGTGAATACCTGTATTCACTACTTCTATAAATACCTCTATTTTGATATAAGTTTTATATGACTGGCTTTATAAAATCAAACCTTGGGTTTTTACCTCTCTTTAGACCAAAAATGTGTCAATCTTTTAAGATTACTTACAAATAGAGCCTAAAATAATTCTAAAATTCAATCCAGAAAACATCTCTGTTATGAGTCAGTTTCTAAAAAAATAGAGTTGGTACTTTGTTTTGGATTAATACCGATTAATTAATTAGATAGCCTTTATGTGATTTAAAATAATGATCACACTTTACTTTAGCGGCACAGACACTTTTTCAGTTTCCTCTTTCCTGCGAGACGTAAAGCCAAGAACGATTTACTGTCAAACTTGCTTATTCACACGGTTAAGATCATTCTCCAAAATAAATCAAACTGCTGTTGTGTTTGAATTGTTTGAAATGATCACACAGGCCTCACCTCTACACCAGAATAATTTCAAATGTAGGAAAATACAAAGAAGCATAAAAAACATACCTCGGAAAATTAGATAAAACTCCGAAATAAATGATGCCTAAATGTGATGAATTCATTACATTGGCCATAATTAACTTACCACTTCTAAAAATGTATAAAAAACACACAAAAAGTGATCATATAAAACTATAGAAGAATTGCATGAGATGTCACAGCATAGCAACAGCACGGCAACAGAAGTCAAATGAGCGTCAACTGTTCTTGTTATTTTAGGAATACTTAAGTATAATTGACACTCATTTGAATATCCTCTATATTTCTTACCCTAGAACCCTAACCATCATGTTGAAAGAAGAGTGAGGTTGGAATTCAACAGAGCAACAGAAACACTTGGTCTCTACTGCCGCCTAGTGTTTAAAACGTGGAACTTTCAACCTAAGACATTATTGAGCTCTTATTGGTTCTGTTTAGAAGCACTAAAAATGTCCTAAAAAGGGTATTCTGACTATTTATTTGTGTCATGTTAAGTCGCCCCCAGTTCCCCGCGCTCTAGTCCAGTGTTGTAAGTTTACCGGGGGTCATGGCGCACACACACGTTGCCTTTCCCCAGCATCTCGTTGAAGGCCTCCATGTTGGCTGGACACAAACACACAGTTAGACATTATTTACATGATATCTGGACTGTTCAAATCTCAAGCTAGTTGTTGTATGGAGAGATAGCCGATGTTCTAATGTTGTGTCCCTATAAAAAAAAGAATTACTTTAATTTCAAGCTAAAGGCTGCAACTATTGTTTTGCGTAAAACATTCCCTATAATAAAATATAATGGATGGACCCAGGTTTAAATGTATGGTTTTATTGTTTGTTTGTTTTATCACATAAAGCTAAAGAGGAGCCACTTGAGGACGTGTTGATGGAGTAAACTTAAAGTAAATGTTTGAGGCTTTTAGCTCCAATTCTGGTTTCTGATCAGATGAGACACAGACAGATATTCATGAAATTTACAATGTACAAAACACTACATATACAAAAACAAAGAACTACATTTTCATGTAATTTTTCCTCTGTTTCAGTCTGTGTGAATCCATTTCAATAATTGATTAGTTGTCGATTCATCGATTAGTTGTTTCAGCCCTACACATGCACCTTTCTTAAAAAAACATGGCGCTCCTGAAGCAGACGGCATCAAAACACTGCATCGGAGCCTGTTTCGGTCACAGCTGGTGACGTGACTAAAGTGTCAATTGTCTCAAAAAGTGCTTCACTCTGCGACTCGAGTGTCAGTGCGTTGCCTTGACAGCTTTGAGCGACGAGGCGCTAAACCACGGATGCTTTCAGGTCCAAATAGCAATGTAAATCCTTACTGATATATATATATATATATATATATATATATATGTGCTGCATTTCCCCCGTTTCCCATTTAACCTCTAAACCCCCACTTTAACCGAGCACATCTTCTCCAGTTACTTGTTTCTTGGGGGAAAAAACGTCAAAAATGAGACTTAGTGAGGATGAAAACACAGCAAAAAAGTTCAGTTGTGTCTATGAGAAGTCGCAATAATAAAGTTTGCCCACAAGAGGTCAGTGTTCATACAGATGAAACAGCTCTGGGACTTAAAACCTTTACGATACTGTTTTGTGCCCATCACTAATCTTTATACATCCCCACCTGAACCCAGCACATTTTCTCCAGTTTTGCCCAAATGTAAAAGCTAGGCCAGAGTAACTCCTCATTTGAAAGACCTAGAAAAACTGATGTGAACAGATCTTTTTCCTCGCATTGTTGCCGTGTTGATCTTTTCCATCTAATTATTTACCATATTTTTGCTGTTTTTTTGCTACATCTTTATCACTTTTTTGTTGCATTTTCATCCTCGTCTTCTTCTAGTTTTTGTCATTATTTGGACTTTTTTTTTTCAAGAAGCTTTTAGATTTGGGTAATGCCAAACTGCAGAAAATGTGCTCGGTTAAGGCGGGGGTTAAGAGGTTAAGCTGTAGCTATGGCCACAGCAGTCTCCCAGAAAAGGAAATGATCATATTTGGATAACAGTGAAACCTCAGTCGCCTTTTCACGTTAAACGTAAAATGTAAAGGGAAACTTGCTAAAAAATCGATGTCAGCTTCTCTCACCTTCATTCTCTATAATGCATTTGAGGATCTGCTCCACGGTGTCTTGGTTTTCTTCATTGTCATCTAAAAAACACAAACAAATATCAAGATTAGAAATATCTACTTATATATACACACAGATATTTTTTCCTGCTCTTATATACATCTGTATATCTCATTATGCAGGTAGGCAAAAGGTCTACTGTTATTGCAATGTGGTTGGAAAAATATAGTAAGATATATAGTATATAAAAATAACTGGGGTACCTGACTTTTTGTGAAAAGGATTTTTGCCACCAGAGAGTATGTTGTAAAGACAGTAAAAAATATATATTTTGGGGTGGTCCCCCCTTTTTCACTTTGCCAGTGCTCAAACCTGCACATGGACATGAGACGAGCATATAATTAACTTGCTTGAACAATTCGGGTGTGCCGGAGGGATTGTGACAGCTACAAATGAGTTTGGGCCAAAACTAAACATTTAAGTTTTTAACAGGCAAAATCAGGTACCCAGCTTTACGGCGAGACACTGCAGGGGAATATGGAAAACAAATAATGTAGAGATATTAGGGATGGGCCGAGATACAAGTCTCATGAGACGAGACGAGACACGAGATTGAGTCCACGAGATTTTAACATCATTGGTAATAATAATCTTTTGTTCTTATGTTTCCTTTGCATTGTATTGTTTGTAACAAGATTAAAGGGACTATACAGAGTTTAAAATTAAGTATTTTCCTCCCCCTACATGTTCCAGCCATGTCCTAATGTGTAGAATGAGCCCAGACCTGTTCACCACAACTGCCTCTAAAATCCTGCACTGTCACTCAAAAAGGTGTTCATTCGGGTCCAAAGTGCCGTCATGCACGAGCTTAATATAGAAGCTGCAGTTACGCATAAGGCCTGAGATGGCAGCAGTGAGCATAAAATCACAAACTTGTATCCAGCCCCTTTAAAAAGACTAATAAGGATGGGATTTGAAGATATAACCAAAATCATGTATGCTCCATTTGTGTGAGTGTAAGGAAGAATCACTCTCTGTTTCCTGTGCGTCTGACACTGACTGTTTAGATACTAGGGCTGGGACAATCCACTTTTGTCACGATCCGATACATATCACGATTCTCAGGGGCCGATCCGATACGTTTTGTGATACGGTATGTTATTAAGTAACCTTAAAATGTGTACAAATGTATGTGTCCAAAGTTGATCAACTAAATGCCATTTGACATTTACTGAAGTGTTTAGATTGACAAGGGCATTGAGTTCCTGACCGTCCTGCTCTTCCTCCAGCTCCTCCTCCTCCTTCTCCTCCTCCTCCTCGTCCTCCTCCATGGTGCAGCTGTAGCCCTTCCGCTTCAGCGTGTGGCAGAAGAGGAACCCGCACAGCCCCGTGACGAAGAACAGGAAGACCACCACGAAGATGATGTACGGAGGCTGAGTCGGGGTCTCCTCCTGCAGCGCCCCCTCCAGGTCACTCATGGTCCGGCCCAAACCTGGACACAGCACGAGAGCGGGAGAGCAGAGAGGATTGGGGCGTTTGGAGTGACTAAAACCCAGTCAGAACCAGGAATAGTCTCAAATTCGTCTCAAAGTCTTGTCATTCCTTTGTGAGTCAGTACTTACCTGACGACAAAAAAGCGGAGAAACCATCAAACCATCTTCAGTCTGAAAAGTATGAACACTCTGGTTAATATGATGCTCAAAATTACCTCGATATAATGTAGCTCCGGTCCCTTGAGTTCCTTTCACATTGTGCTTGTGGAAATATTCTTACTTTAACTATTAAACATAGCCTTGAGTTAACAGTTGTTTTTCACCCATTTGATTTTGTCACAATTCCTTCTCGAAGACAATGGTTCCCATGTAAATACTATTTCAGTAGTTCCTGCCATCCCCTCAGATGTTTTCTCTTGATGCCAATGACTTGACCCTTCTCAAACATGCTGACATCTTTTCCTCGACCACAGAGACATGCAAACATCAGGCAGCAGCTCATGGGAAAGCACGGGGGCGGGGCTGCAGCCGATACTGTCATCCTAAACCTCGGGGATCGTAAACCACAGAGCATGGAATGTGAAGTAAGGACAGCACAACCCGATGAAGAGAGCGTCAACGTACGAACAAACAGCTGCGACAGAGCCACGAAATGAAGAAACAAGCACTGGACTAACCGATACTAACCAAGTAAAGAATATAAAAAGGGACCAACGCAGAAAAGACGGTGAAAGACTGTTGTGGGGCGGGGGGAGCTGCGCAGGAGGAGGAGGAAGGAGGAGGTGGAGCTGACCAGTGCAGGACACCACGCTCGGAAACAGGGACAAACCCAGAAGGCGCTGCACCGGTTCAGAGGATCAAAAGGAGACTGAAGGCAGTACTCCGGTTTCCTCGACCTCTTAAAACATGCTGGTCAGGTTGGCCCACAGTGGCGCGGCTCAGGACCAACCCAACACCTGGATGCTATTTCGTTGTAGAATTGTACAATGACAGATGAAGCACTTTTTGAAGCTTTAGACTTAGTTTCTGTGGCTTTATAAAGTCTTCAATAATGTAGTTTACCGTGAGAGTTTCCTGCCTCAATATATCAAATTTCAGATTGTGACAGGCCTTATGTAGTTTCAACTGAAATTTAAATTATAAAGAGTGCGATACACGACAATCTGGTATCTGTGCATATGTATAATTTTATTATTATTTATTCATCTTGATTTCCTTGAGTATTTGACATTTGATTTGAGTAGGTGCGTGCAATATTATTATTATTTTAAGTGCAAAGGATTTTTACTTGGATACTTGTACTTAAAGGGACAATAGGGAGTTTAAAAATGTTAAAATTATGTATTTTCCTCCCCCATGTTCCAGCCATGTCCTAATGTGTAGAATGAGCTCAGACCTGTTCACCACAACTGCCTCTAAAATCCTGCACTGTCACTCAAAAAGGTGTCACTCCGGGTCTGAATTGCCGTCATGCACGAGCTTAATATAGAAGCTGCAGTTACACGTATGGCCTGAGGTGGCAGTAGTGAGTATAAAATGGCCAACTTGCACCCAGCCCCTTTAAAGCCACACCGTGTAAAATTTTGACCAGAACATAAAATTGAAATGGAAGCATTTATTTTATGGCAGATAGTTTCAAAATTGAAAGAATTTGAGATTCAAACATGTTTGGTTCTCGTCTAAATCCATTGTTGTCTGTGTTGAGCTGCTCATTACAGGAGCATGTTTTGTATTGATGGCAACAGTATAGTTCTAAATGTTTTGCAGTGTGAATTTAAAGATTAAATAAAACATCTACTTAATATAACAATGTTTATTTCAGTCATTGAACTCATCGAGGTACCATTTTCACAGTCTGTTATCAACACATATGAACTATTACAGTTCAGATGTTGTAAAACTTGAGCTTTTATGACAATTTTCTGCAGCAAAATGACCAAAACGTTACTCACGATTTATTGGTCGTCGAGACACGTTTAGTGAAATCCAGTGCCTACAATTGTGCCATCTGTAACTCCCAAAAGATTCCTCATTTTTTCCGTAGATCTGAAAACATCGGAGCTTTAGCAGTCCCTCTTCTGACGAGGGGGGGTTCCCTGTGGCCCCTCCCTTTATATCTAAACCAGTGAGGGGCCACGCATGCAAGGGACTATGGATAAAGAAAAATAATATTTCAGCATTGGAGCAGGAGTTTGTCAGTTCAAGCCTGGCCAATGGGTAAAAGTGTGGATCCCTGAAGCGATATTTGAGATCTGCATGTTTTCGTAGTCTGTAAACATGTAATCGTGAGCATGAGCAGTGTGGTACGAGGAGTCGGTTTACGAAGAAGCTTATCATCGCGCCCCTTCTGTGTTATCTGCTCCTCTGACGCCTCCCGCGGACTTACAGGACACTTATCGACTTCTGTGCTGTGCGTTTGGGCATGAAGACAGAGGTGGTGAAATTAGCCGTCTAAATGATGAATCAAGTACGAGTCGAAAAGTATCTGGACATGACTTGAGTATAAGAAGATAAGGAACAAGAAATACCAAATAACTAGAAAGAGTAGGCAGACTGGTTTAACTGAAGTAAGGTGAAGGTGGAAGTAAATCTTTTGAGTACTCGCGTAGTGATAGAGAGATGGTAGCGGAATATAATTAAAAACATGTAAACTACGCCTGTGTGTTCTGGCCCTACTCCAGATTTTCTGTTTACTTCATTTGCTCTGGTTTGTAAAGTTTAGATCGTTGGTTGTGTCCAAACTCACTTTTATCTTTTCTTACATATTTCTGGCATCCCAGTCCTTCACAGGGATGGGTTTATTGCACATTTCACAACTTTCAAGAACACTTAAAGCAGTACTAAGTAACGTGTTTACTTTAATAAATCCTATTAGTAGTCCCTGTGGGGGTAATACAAGTGTTTATGGGATAATTGGAGGGTCTTTCATCTCCCCCTGGTGTCTCTGGACAGAAAACCATGTTTGCAACTTGACTGCCACCGGTCCAGAGAAAGCAATACACACTATTGGAATCATGAAGAAGCTAACATGCTAACGGGCAAAGCTAACGTCACTTTAAACAGTATTTACAGCCAAGTTTGGGTGAAAAAAAATATTTCCATTGTATAATTGGATGCACAGTAACCCTCTCTCCCTTCGCCTTTCCTGTCAGCGTAGTATTTACTCTCTCTCCAAGACAATTAATAAGTTAAAAAATCGTAACTTGCTACGACACCTGCAGCTGCGCTGATGGCCTCTAGGGGGAAGAGTTACTTAGTGCTGCTTTAATGGTCACTGCTTCGATAATGCTTATATACTGTAGTTCTTGAGCAAAATTTCACAAATATCTACTTTTGCAATTTACTGACAATTTACGACCAGGAAACATATCAGATACAGGGCCTTTGCAAATGCACCAGCACATCACATGGCGCACGGTGCAAATGTGCATTGCTGAAATTTACCAATGGTGGTGGTGCAGCGGTTCGCACTCGTGCTTCAGAGCTATAGGTCCCAGGTTCAATCCCCGGCTGGACGGGAGGCTTTCTGTGTGGAGTGTGTTCTCCTTGTGTCTGTGTAGGTTTGCTTTGAGCGCTCCAGTTTCCCAATCACTAAAAATGTACTATTGGCCAGGATGAATGAAAGTGTCAGAGAGTGCGAGTGTGGGAAATTAGCCGATGGTTACAATCCGGTGTGGCGTGTTTACATGCATGAGACCCATGTATGCTCATTAACATGCACTGTCTTGACCAAATAAAACAATACATTAGAACTTCAGAACTGTCAGGGCTGCTGGTCTTTGTGGCTGTGTGTGCCATTTGTTTGTGTCACTTTTTGGGATGTTCACAGTCCATGAATGGGATTAAGTGACACTCGTTCGTCATGACTAGTGCAGTTGTTTTCTTTTGTGTACTTCAATTTTGTTGGGGTTTAGTTTACAACCTTTGTTTAATTGATTTGGTTTGCACATTTGGTTGTACATTAAGTAAAAGGCCTTAGTTGATTAGTTACTTGCTTGTCAATTTACTCTTTCACACTCCTTTTACTAAATTACAATTTTATTTGTCCATTTCACATCTTGGATTTTTTTTTACAGCTTTTATCCAAGCTGAGCTGGGTTGTAACAACAATACTTATTCTAATCATTTCATCAAGGTTCTCTGCTTCATGGAGCTTCTCCGACATGGACAAAGCCCAGACCTGCTACTTTGGCCGTGAATTTAAATATGAGGCCCTTCAAACTGTCATAGGACGTTTGGATGATTTAGTCTCTTTTAATTTTATTTAGTCATATTCTACTTGATGGATATATGGATCTGGACATTTTAGTCATAGTTTTAGTCTATGACTAAAATGTCGTTTATGAGTTTTAGTCTCATAAACGACTTTTATACTAGTTTTAGTTGAATTTTAGTCTACAAAAAGCATCTGTTTAACTAAAAATATGAAACAGTATTTAGTCGAAGAAATGAACACTGTTGTGCTCCAAATGCCCTCAAAAAAAGTGTAACTGGACTAGAATACAGCTACTCAAAAGTTTTGCAATACATGCATTTACATTACTACCCAACAATGTAAAAAAAAAAAAAAACGAGTTCCAAAGAAACATGTTACACTAACGAAACTACTTTTTACGGGAAAAAGTAGAGTAACGCGTTAGCTACCGACAATTTAGTAACGTTATGCCGTTTATTTTTTCGATCCGCCGCAACGTCACTTTTATTTACCATGGGCAGAGGAGGTTTTAACCAAACAAAGCTAATCACAGGCTAAAAGCTAGAGGGACGGATTCCCAAATGAGAGCTTGAAAAACGTGCTGTTGGAAGAGGTTTGTCAACGGTGCAGTGGTTTGTTCTTTATGCTATAATTATCTGAACTGTTCATGTGACGTCAACATACCAGACATCTATTAGTTTGTTGTTTAGCTTCATGTAGCTAACCATCAATGTTTTACGTTAGCAAACCATATACAAATATTCTGCCAATTGTTTTGTTCTTCATTGGGCATTTTTTGGCTGGTTTGTCTTATATGTTGCCTTTAGCTGTCATTTGTCACATAAAATAAAGCTCAGAAGAGAATGTGTTGTGCTGATTGAAGTATTGCTATATAGAGAGATTTTATTATTGGTTTATTATTGGATACCTTCATAATAATGTAAAGCAATGATTCCGCCCTTTTTCTGCACACACAAAAGGCCAATGTACCAGCAGAATGTATGGACTCCAGGACTGCAAAAGCTAAAGCAATAGCTATTAGCAATAGTAAAACATGGAATGACCGAACGATTTAAGCACTGAAATGCTAAGTTGTAGGTTAGCTTAGCAGTTCATACTTCAGTCGGCACTTGATCCTTCAGTTGTTAATTTCTGTCAAATCCATGCAGTGAATGGAAAAAAGGGAAAATATCAAGTATGATGGGATATAAGTTCCATCCTGGCTGCAGAAGGCCCGCCTCCGCTCCTACAGTATTAATGCGTCAAAGTCATCTATATTTAGAGTCGTAGAGTGAGCGCAGTGGAAAGTTCCCATGCACATCCGCAGGCAGAGCGGACCCACAAGTCCACAGAGGCCCCCGGTTTGAAAGGGCCAAACTTGTTGTCTTATCTCGTGATCTGGCCCTCAGCTCCACGGGCATGTGAGTCTAACCACCGCGACAAGCATCAGGCAACAGAACAGCGCTGGCTTCACTTTTTACAGTTTTTACGCACAGGCAAAACACATTATTTTCTCATTGTTCAGGTTTTGGTTTGGGGTTACAAAGAAAGTCTAATCCAGTCTAATCTAATAACTCTTCCCCCTAGAGGCCATAAGCGCAACTGCAGGTGTAGTAGCAAGTTATGATTTCTTAACTTATTAATTGTCTTGGAGAGTAAATACTACGCTGACAGGAAAGGCGAAGGGACAGAGGGTTACTGTGCATCCAATTATACAATGGAAATATTTTTTTTCATTCAAACTTGGCTGTAAATACTGTTTAAAGTGATGTTAGCCCGCAGTTAGCTTTGCCCTTTAGCCTGTTAGCTTCTTCTTCGTGATTCCATTAGTGTGTATTGGTAACTCCAGACCGGTGGCAGTCAAGTTGCAAACATGGTTTTCTGGCCAGAGACACCAGGGGGAGATGAAAGACCCTCCAATCATCCCATAAACACTTGTATTACCCCCACAGGGACTACGGAAAGGATTTATTAAGGTAAACACGTTACTTAGTACTGCTTTAACCTGAACCGAGCACATTTTCTCCAGTTTTACCCAAATCTAAAAGCTTCTTGAAAAATAGCGCCAAAATGAGCGGAGAACGAGTGACAAAAACACAGTAAAAAGTGACCAAAAACAGCTCTGAAAACAACACGGTAACAATGCAGGGGAAAAAGCTCACTTCAGATCAGTTTTGTAGGTCTTAGCTTTCAAATGAGTGGCCTATACTGTAGGCTGTAAAATTTTGGATTTGGGCAAAGCTGATCTGGAGAAATGCACTTGGTTAAGGCGGACTGTACAAGTAGACTGTGAAGAAACATGTGCAATAACCCCTTTGCAAGATTACACGCAATAATCTCTATCAGCATCACTTATTGACAACCTGCACTAGGACTGTAAACTTTGCACCTCGATGTTCTACTTTTTATAATCTGTTCTAATTTTTATCCTCTTTTTATTTATTCATATTAATAAGATTTTTGCTTTGCTTACTGTACACAAGACACCTCTTTTTTCTACAATTTAACTGTTTGCACATTTCCTGTCTATTTTGCACAACCTGAGTGATCTTGCTGAATGCCGATTGTAACAAGTGAATTTCTCCATTGTGAGATCAATAAAGGATTATTTTATCTTAAAAATATTAGAATTTTTTGTGAAAATTGTGTAAAAAATGTAGTAGAAATTTGGATAACGGAGGGGGGGATTTAGATAAATGAGAACAGGGTTTTTTCTGCTCTTTTGTAGTTAGCGCAAGTTGCTTGGTTGTTTCACCTCAAATAAATGAAGCAAAAGTAAAAGAAATGAAATAGAATGAAGAGGAAAGGTTTAAATCAACATTATTAATCTGTTTATGGTTCTGTATGGCAGATAATTTAGCATAGGTATCGGAAAAAATTATCATTCCATACTTCGTAGGGCTGCTCGATTATAGAAAAAAATTATAATCACGATTTTTATATTATTTAGGATTATTTGTTGCCTTCAATTCATTTATCAATCTAAATACCTTTTTTGGACAATTAAAATGGCCCAAATTATATTAAATATGCTCACGTTTCTATTAATCCTCTATGAGAGCACTATGTTTCATCTGCCCCCTGCTGGCCAGCCCTCACACCTGCCCAAGCAAACCAAGTGATGACATCACCACACAGCGCTGTTTGTTTATGTCGGACCAAAGCGGTAGCCTTTAGCTCGTGATATGCGAAGGGAACAAAAACAAACAACCCAGCGGCACGAAATCATACGAGTTTGCTTAGAGCTCCGTTGATATCTGCTCCGGAAGAAGAGTTTTAGACTCTGCTACACGCAACCAGCCCTGGGCAAAGGATAGAGAGGCTTCTAAACTTCGGTTCTCCTTTCAGCAAAAGGAGGGAGGGACTTTTTGTACTTTGGGTTGATTATGCAATTTTTGTAATCGTCTAGTACAGGAGAAGGCAACGTCAGGCTCGGGGGCCAAATCCGGCCCTCCGGTACAGAACCTCTGGTCCTCAAGATGATTTTGAGAAACACTTTCTTTTATTACACAAATCACAGAGTACTTTTAACATTAGTGGGGCTAAATGGGAGAAAAAGAGATAGAAATAGAAGAAGAAATAGAAATACTGTCAATACACCCAATTAGGTCATAACACTGGCATTTGAAAGAAGTACACTGGAAAAATAATTATCGTTTTAAGGAAGAAATGACATAAATTTACTTGAATTAAGAGATTAAATCTAAGGTTTGAGTAGATTTGGTCTGGTCTTGGATGAGACAAAACCTCTAGTAGTAGTTATTCTCTTAATTCAGATAATTGTGTGTCATTTCAAGTGAAAAACAATTATTTGTCTGATTCCAAGTGGGTTTTATTCTTGTTCCATTGGTGCTTTTGGAGCATTTGTATCTTGGATTAGTTCAAACCGACTCAAATTCAACATAGAAGAACTAATTAATTCAAGCATTTATCTCATGATGGTGTTTTTTCCAGTGTTGTGCTTTACCTGGGGCTAATAATCAGCAAGAAGTAATCATCAAGAAAGTCTCCCCTTCGCCAAGAAAACGTGCCTACCCCTGGTCTAGTGTAATAATCAAAATCGTAATTGAACTTCGTTTCATTGCACAGCCCTAGGTATTCGTATCGAAAACCAAGAATCATTAAAGAACCGGTCTCGTGATTCTTCCATTCCTTCACTCCTGACTCTCGTTGGGGCTGTAACTCCACACTGAATGACAGTAAATGGAGGCAGTTTAGCCCTAGCATGTTTCCAGCAGCTTTTACCGAGAGCACACATACAGTACTTCCTGTTTATGTCCTGGAGGCCAGAGGTCGGGCAGACTGGGAGCACAGATGGTCAAGCCCGTGTATGGGAAGAAATAAACCAACTATATTGGTGATATTTTGCGAGAGCTAAACCAACGCACTCACTCTGCGGGGGGGAGAAAAACATCCATAAAGTAGTAGCGCAGTGGTGTTCACTTACCCCCAGTTGCCTCGTCTTTCACTGCACCGTTAGAAGACGCTGTCGTCGACGTGGATCGTGCTGGGCTTTGGGACCTAAACAGAAAAGGAACAAAATGAACAGATACCATCAACCCGTCAATCCCCTCGGAACAGCCCCAAAGTTTGTGTTGAGAGCGACATCCTAAAATAGACTGTTTCTGGCCTGTCCCGAGTGACAGCGCTCATTTTGCTTTGGGAACGGGAGGGTAAAACAACCAAAATAACCATGACTTGTGCTGCAGTGCATCCATTAGCTAATACAATATCACTGTATGTTATAATGAAACAATACTTCTAGGTAGAATTGGATGAGTTATTAAACGCCGCTCAGGGTTGTGCCTGGGGGAAATACGAGCCGCTCTGAGTCAGATGACATCGCAGGTGCACAGCAAGAACATACAGGGCTGTGCAATCCATCGAAATTCAATACTTTAGGCTAGTTTAGTTTAATCTTTTTTTAAGGGGCAATGTACAGAGACATTAAGCTCATAGAGACGGAGATGTACTGCACCAGATTAGAGCTAAAGCTAAACTGGTCTGGATACAAATCAATGAACAAAGCACATGCCAACTATATCACAGTGCTCTCAACTCCCCCAGCATTAAACCCCACTGACACACTTACACAGCTACCAACACTTACCCATTTACTTTCTTATTCAATACTACATAAACACATTCAGATTGCTGCCCCCTTATGGCCATGAGCATATTCACATTTCCAGTAGATAATGCATTTACAGAAATAGGAGAATATGTGCCGCAAAAATCCCAAACAGTTAGTCTGCTCAAAAGGCTTTTAAGCGCCCCAAAATAAACACAATACAATTTTCAATGAACAATCAAAACAAAGGAACATAGTGCAAAGGTAACAAAACATCCATCCATCCACGACTCCTCCTGCAGGTGGTGGGTCCACAGAAGGACGGCCATGGTTCAAACCGGGCCTGTTGGTCTCTCATAAGGGGCTTCTGAAACGCTCTTTGTCTGACCCGTCTCCTAGGACCTGTTTGCCATGGGAGACCCTACCAGGGGCACGAAGACCTGACAACAGAGCTCCAAGATCATTCAGGTGCTCAAACCCCTCCACCACGTTAAAGGAACAGGCCACCATTTTTCCATACTGTGATATGTTCTTCCCTGAGCTTAGACGAGTTGATACGTGCCTGTCTGGTTTTTGTGTGTGCCCATGGAAGAGATTGGTCGCTTCCAACTTCACCCCCGTTTGGAGCTATAAGAATACATTGGGAGAGGCCAAATGCTAACAACATCTCTGGTCGTTTTGCATGATTGAGGGCACACAGTTCTTCCATACTGTGATATGTTCTTCCCTGAGCTTAGACGAGTTGATACGTACCTGTCTGGTGTTTGTGCGTGCCCGTGGAAGAGCGTGCTTGCTTCCAACTTCACCCCCGTTTGGAGCTATAGGAATACATTGGGAGAGGCCAAATGCTAGCAACATATTTGATTTGGTTGTTTTGCATGATTGAGGGCACGCACAAAGACCAGACAAATATGAATCAACTCGTCTAAGCTCAGGTAAGAACATATCTCAGTGTGGAAAAACAGTGGCCTGTTCCTTTAAGGTGGCGGTTCCAGGAGGGGGTAACAAAACAGTAATTAAGAAAAAACGGCAAAATAAAGAAACAACAGCAAAAGAATGGACTACAACACTCACAATATCTAGTCTATATCTAGTTACAAAACATCACACACAATTGGCTATTTTAACACAAACCAAACTTACGAGGCACTATTTGAACTGATCCAGTAATAAATAGAAACGACACAACAACAGCTGTCTCATGTCATGTACGATGTCTAGTACAGAGCAAGTAACTAAAGGTGATCATTAATATATTCTTTGAAATTGTTGCCAATGCCAAACATTAGTAACATTACCAAAAATCACTAGTTTTAAGTCAATAAGACACAATAATATCCATGTTATACTCAGTGATCTTGTGACTTCCCAGTTGTCATTACCATCCATAGTATGATATTAATTTATATATTTTTTATATTTCCATTAGAATAAAATGAGGAGTTCTGGACATCACTATGGCAACACCATGAACAATATGGCAACAGCCAAATGGAATTTTGTGCCAAATTATTTAAATTTTCATAAAACTAAACTTTTTACTCTCCATATAGATTGTTACAGGGAGATTTAAAACCCCGCAATAAATCCTATGAGGGGATTTCATTTTAGCAATTGAAAGCATTTAGGACTGCGACTTATAAAAAATGGACTTCATATGAAATGTTTTGTTTAGAAAAAGTCTCAAGCAACGTAACATTTGTAAAACATTATTCGGAAAACTGTTGAGCGTGCGTTGGAAATACAGGAGTAAGCTCAGAGCACACAGGGCTGCCAGTTTACTGTAAATACATGATTACACGATACACGGTTATCCCTGAATTAATCATTCAAAGATTAAGATTCGATTTTGACAGCTCTAATTGCAATACTTATGTCTATGTTTATATTAACATCATTAGCCATGTTCACAGAGATGTAATACCACATATATTGATATTGTATGTGTAGAGCAGGGGTGTCCAAACTTTTTTCATGGGGGGCCACATATTGGAGCGTACACGGGTAAAGGGCCATGGGTCGATGGTTACTTCCAACCTTCGAGTAGCAGAGGTTTAAATTGTGCCTCATGCCTTTATTTATGCTTAAAACCTTAATGCCAGCTCTGTCTCACGATAAAATGCTAGTTGTCAGGTTAGAATTGTGTAGAATTATTACATATTAAATAAAAAGGACCATCTCTGATGATGTGAACCGATTCAGCAAGCAGCCCGAGGGCCACCAAAAATTGGTCTGAGGGCCACATTTGGCCCGTGGGCCGCACTTTGGACACCCCTGGTGTAGAAAGTAAACTGGTTAATCAGCTGTCCATGTTTATATTGTCAAAGTATGTTGAATCTGTCCATCGGAAGATGTGCAGAAAAGATCCCCATATGTCCAAAAATAATAAAACAATTGTAGTTTATTTCTGATCATACAGTTGTTTTTCTAAATGGGAGAGTTATGGGCAGGTTTGGCGACCGAGACCTGGCAACCCTGGCTGACGCTGCACCTGTCCAACTACTTCACACTCAACACTTGGTCCAGATGAAGGCAGGGCGTGGGGGGTCTCAGGCAGATTTCAAGAAACAAGAAGAAAGAAAGACATTGACTCTGTATCTAAAACAGCATTTGAGACTAATGGTGTGATTGCAAAGTAAATCTCCAATTAAACCAGTTTTTCCTCAGGTTTTGTGGCTTTGGAAACCCCTGGTCCAGATACTACTTTTTGAGATCTTTTCGTGACTCAACTTTGCTTAACCAAATGGTGTCGTGATGACTTTGATGCTTCTGCACCACAGCAGTGTTTGTGTCTGCATATTACCACCTGCCTCAGCAAAATATGGACCTCTATGTTCTGTGTATGTTTCAGCCCACGTGACACTCCTTGCGAAAGCTTCTTTATGCTGACGAATGGAAATTTTGACAAACCTAAGCAATATTGTAGCAACTACTACCCAGCCAGAGCCTTTACTCTTTATGAAGTCTAATAACTACGACCATTTAATGCAACGCAGACTAAAGATCCTGTTTTGTTATTCGCAGATCATATTCTGCTGATTCACGCTTCATACCTCCCGCATCGACTGTAACTCATCCTTGTGCACTCTCTCTGCGCTCCACACGAGACTCATTCCACTAAGAGCTGGAGGCAAAGCTGCGTCTTCCCCGCTAAATGCCCTTTCAGAGCAGGCGCACGTACCTCTTCATGACGCCCGCGGGGTGAATGATGGTGCATGGCCGCAGAGAGGAGAGCGTGGCCCCGGTGTCCCGCTGCTGCTGCTGCTGCTGAGGGGCGGTGTGTGGACTGGAGGTGAGGCGCACACAGCAGCGGCACAGGCTGATGGGAGCAGGGACAGGGACGTAAACAGAGTGCGCACATGCACGAAGCACAGAGAGACACCAGAGGGCGCCAAAGCAACATTTACAATGCAAGGATTGGCCAATGCAACATCAAATCCCCTCTAGGCTTCAGCGGGGATAGCATACTCCAGGGGTAGGCAACGTCAGGCCCGAGGGCCATATCCGGCCCTTCTGCACAGAACCTCTGGCCCTCGAAATGATTTTGAGAAACATGATCACACAAATCAGAGAGTACCTTTAACATTATTAGAGTTAAAGCAGTACTAAGTAACTCTTCCCCCTAGAGGCCATGAGCGCAACTGCAGGTGTAGTAGCAAGTTACGATTTTTTAACTTATTGTCTTGGAGAGTAAATCCTACGCTGACAGGAAAGGCGAAGGGAGAGAGGGTTACTGTGCATCCAATAATACAATGGAAATATTTTTTTCACTCAAACTTGGCTGTAAATACTGTTTAAAGTGACGTTAGCCCGCAGTTAGCTTTGCCCGTCAGTATGTTAGCTTCTTCTTTGTGATTCCATTAATGTGTATTGTTGGCTCCGGACCGGTGACAGTCAAGTTGCAAACATGGTTTTCTGTCCAGAGACACCAGGGGGAGATGAAAGACCCTCCAATCATCCCATAAACACTTGTGTTACCCCCACAGGGACTACGGAAAGGATTTATTAAGGTAAACACGTTACTTAGTACTGCTTTAAATAGGAGGGGGAAAAAGGTAGAAATACTGTCAACACACCCACTTAGGTCATATATTATGTACAACGCTGGCATTTGAAGGAAGTGCACTGGAAAAAAGCATAATCGTTTTATGGAAGAAATGATATAAATCTACTTGAATTAAGAGATTAAATCTAAGGTTTGAGTAGATTTGGTTTGGTTTTAGACGAGATAAAACCTCTAGTAGTAGTTAGTCTCTTAATTCAGATAATTTTGTGTCATTTCAAGTGAAAAACAATTATTTCTTCGATTTCAAGTGGGTTTTATTCTTGTTCCATTGGCGCTATAGCATTTGTATCTTGGATTAGGTCAAACCGACTCAAATTCAACATAAAATTGCTTGAATAAAAGTTCTTGTAAGTAATTTATCTAATTTAAGATGGTCATTTTTCCAGTGTTGTGCTTTACTTTGGGTTAATCATCAGCTCCTTCGGCGCTCCGTCTATTTTCAATAAAGAAAATCACCCCTCCACCAAGAAAACCTGCCTACCCCTGGCCTACTCTATTCCATTATTTACTGGGGCAGATTACTCGACCAACTACGATCATTTGGTGACCCAAATCATCCACCATCAACTCATGAACAAAAACAAGACCCATTAGCTTTAGAGTTCAGGAATGTGATGTCATTTTGCTAAGCATTATGGGATTAGCAGCAACTGTAAACTAATGAAGATTTCAAACTTTATTGTTCACATAAAACACTTGGACACCATAGTGTGTTGCATGAATTTACCAGCAGTAACTCAGAGGCGTATGGGGTTGTTCCACAGCTTTTTTCTCCACTTTTCATACTGTTTTTAGCTAATGTTAGTCTATGGAAATGTATACCAACAGCTGCAAAGATGGCGGATCTCCATGGTAACTGTGGAGTTTCCCGAACTCTATTCACCTTATTCCGCCCCGCCCACTTTTGCCACTTTTTGCGTTGTCTCGGCACTTCCGTTGTCCTGACACTTCCGGTCAAGCGTGAAGCCCGTTCATTAAAACGGAGAACGAGGGAAAATATTCTCCGCTCAAATCTGATGTTTAGTCGATTGATTTGTGTAAAATGTCCAGTGTTCATTTGCATCAACATGTCAACACTGCCCCGTTTCTCTGTGCGGCCTGAAAACGGCTTTGTTTTTGTGTAGTAACTGATTTTATGTGGACTTCTCCCATGTTAACACATAGGAGAAAAGGGGCGGGCACAATTCATGGCGGCGAACTCACACAGCACTGTGTGGTGTGTCCACACTTAGATCCGCTGCTATCACTTTATATCACTTTATACACCTACACATCTGTAAATATAATCCCGCTGTTGTTCTATGTCAATTGTTGTCGTCAGACCATATTTCACTTTTTATTTTTTATCTTATTTATTTTAATATTCTGTATGCATTCCCCCTACAGCCTTATAGTTTAAAGTTTTTTATACCATGGTCTGGGTGAATACTCGATTCTGATTGGCTGGTGGGGGCTAACAAGCGTGCATTATTTTGGTATAACCGCACACATAGTCCGGTAGTTAAATCACTGGGATATCACTCCGCTGTGGGCATCACCATAGCAACGCATGACACAGCTGAATCAGATAAACACGTAATTAGTGACTGACAGGAACGTATGAGATGGATTTTGTTTATTTCATTTTTTTGGCCAAAACAAAACGTTTGATGAATGGGAAGTAGAGGAGAGTGAGCAGCTAGGTTAGCTACTGTTAATAAAATATGAGCTTTACATTTCTATTGAAAACGGTTAAATGTCCTATATCATGCAAAATCGACTTTTTGGAGCTTTTAGCCATGTTGTTATGCTATTTCCTTATCAAAAACACCCCCAGAGTGGTTTGTGGCTTCATTCACGCAGCTCTCAGGAATCCAGGAATCCTGCTCTCTGAGCAGCTGCTCCGCCCTCTCCTGGTGAACGACTGAGTGTTCAGTTGTGTCGTAACAGCGGAACGGAAGTGCTCGACGTCTGTAATGTAATGCCTTTCAGCGTGATTTTAATTTGTAAAACAGCTTTTTCATTATTTCTGTCGTAAGAGAGAAACAAAGAGAGAAAAAATAAATAAATAAAAATAATTAAAAAAAAAAAAAAAAGGATTTGCCCGAGGTGCTTCCAGGTCAGCTGTGGCCAAAACAAACATCCCCTGAGCGTCTGAACAGATCAGTCATGTTTGCGCTGCAGCTGTGAAGATGGAGCTTGTTGTCATCTATTCTGAACAGGCCCGCCTTAAAGGAATAGGCCACCGTTTTTACATACTAAAATATGTTCTTACCTCACTTTAGACGTGTTAATATATCCCCGTCTGGTCTTTGTCCGTGCGCTCTGTCACGCAAACGGAGCACATACGCAGCCTCTCCCACATGTCACATAGCTCCGAAAAAGCTCACGATAGAAGCTACCAAGCTCTTCCACGTGTTCCCTATTTAAATAATGTTACGTGAAGTGTTTTCATGCAAAGTATATTTGCACAGAAATGTAACGTGTCGATTTTATAAGCAAATAAAAAGGGGGACTATATTGTGAGGCGTAATGATACGAGGAGCACAGCGTCCGCGTAGTAACTCCTAAAGACTTCCCCCGCTCACTTCCGTCAATAACCTTTAGGAGTTACTGCGCGGACGCTGTGCTCCTCGTATCATTACGCCTCACAATATAGTCCCCCTTTTTATTTGCTTATAAAATCGACATGTTACATTTCTGTGTAAATATACTTCGCATGAAAACACTTCACGTAACTTTATTTAAATAGGGAACACGTGGAAGAGCTTGGTAGCTTCTATCGTGAGCTTTTTCGGAGCTATATGACATGTGGGAGAGGCTGCGTATGTGCTCCGTTTGCGTGACAGAGCGCACGGACAAAGACCAGACGGGGATATATTAACACGTCTAAAGTGAGGTAAGAACATATTTTTGTATGTAAAAACGGTGGCCTATTCCTTTAATGTACACATAGGCCCCAGGGCTTAAACAGAACTGTAAATTGATGTACCTGAACGCGTTCATTGAACGTAAGTTCGTGCGGACCTGGTAACCAGCGGGTCCGCACGGTGCCACAGCAGCCACAGGGTGAGGCTACGAAGCAAGTTTCTCTTGTGTAACGTCTGTCGCTCCAAACTGCTCCGCGGTGCGCACTCATTTGCATAAAGCCACAATGTGGAGTTTTTTAACTACAAATTAGCTCCTAAAACAATCTTATTCACATGATTAATTTACCAAATTAACACAAAATGCAATTGAATATTTGTAGCTTAATTTTCCACTAAGAATTTACCAATTAAACCTATTAAAAAATAAAAAATAAAAAATAAAATATGATTAGCAATGATATCCAAAATCCACTCTGAAAACAGTGACAGGCTGACATGAAAGAGTTTGCATAACACAGGAGTGAGGAGGCCATAATATTTTTGACTCATGGCTGAAGTCAACTTTCTCCAGCTCTCCCAAGGTTGGCAAAAATGCATCTCAAAATTCAGATTGTTGCTTTAAGATATGGAATATAAAAATATTTCCCTGAGAGAGGAAATATACTTCTCACCTATTTCACCCCTGACCCGTTTTCATGCCTGAATAATAGCTCGCAGCAAAAAGAAAAGAAAAAAAAGAACTATGAACTAGTTCATTTTTGGAACTATGAACAAACTATTAACTATAAACAATTATGAACTATGAACGAACTAGTTCATTTTGAAATTTGTGAACTGAACTTTGAACTAGTTCATGTAGAAAATGAACTTTCCCAACACTGGAACTGTAGGCCCCCATCCCCCTTCAGCGCAAACCCTAGCCCTAACGCTAACCTATAGCCCTAACCCTAAATCCCACAAAAACCCTAACCCTGCTATTGCTACATGTATCCCTCTGGGCCAGGTAGAGCGGGCCTACTCCAGGTAGGAGCGCAGCACAATGTACAGTCATGCCGTGAAAAAAAAAAAAAAAAATCAACAAATACCTTTTTTTTTCTTTAATTCTGATAGGCCCTTGCCTATGGTAGGCCCCTGGGCTCCAGCCCCTGCTAGCCCATTGGTTAAGGTGGCTCTGATTCTGAACACACCTGTTCTTTATTCTTAACTAACGATAATGTCACGGACGGAGAAAAAGAAGCGCGTTTGGCTACGAGGACGAGGAGTTTATTCAACCTTTTTCAGGAAGAGGCCACTCAGCTGTTTTTTTCTCCGGGATTCAGCGACTATCAGCCAAAATATTGTTTTTCTGTGACTGTCTCTGATGGATGTTTGGTGAACCTTCACCTGAATCAAAGTGGATTAACTTTTATAACCAACGCGAGTCCCACAATGTGATGGACCAGAGCGGTGAGTCAATCCAAGCGCGTGTTAGCATATTAGCTTGTGTGTTAGCATATTAGCATGTGTGTTAGCCATTTATGAAGCTGTGTTGCAGATGTCAACTCCTTATAACTGCATCGTGAAGTAACTTCACTTATTGCTGTTTATTTATATTACGGTAAAGTATGTGTGGAGAGAGGGGGCGGAGTTAACTGAATCGAAGCGTTGTGTCTTCCGGGTTTGAAAAATACCTCCAGAAAACACTTATATTTATCACAAAAATGAGTGCTCCATAGCGGTAGAGGTACAATCATTCATATAAATGCCTATACTTAACTTTGGAATGGCTAAAATAGCATGATATAGATCCTTTAAGGCACTATTCATAATTTTCAGGTGTACATAAAATGATCCTGCATTTAAGCATATTTGGCTGGAATGATAAGTCAATCATTAAAGTTTCAGTTCGTGGGGCCCAGGTGTGAGCGACTCCACTGCAGCTGTTTCCATAAACAGTTGAGCTCGTTGAGCTAGCTAGCTAGCTTCAGGTTAAACAGCGTAAAAGTGAAATAACTCCTGCCCACGAGTGCCGCATATCGGTGTTTACTTCCACGGAAAAGTGCCGGGTTAGTCCTGTTGTGTTGTGATTCTGTGCTGATGTTGTTTCGTTGCGCCTGACTGAGATCCTCGTAACTGCGGAGAATGACTCGCTCTGAGACGAGCCTTCAGTGACCGGCTAATAACCAACATAAAATAGTCCCGGTAGTCTGGCATATATAGTGAGTTTAGTACATGAAAAAAACATTTATTATAAATGTTACGTTTGTGGGACCATGGTATAAGCGGATTAAACAACTCGGAGCCGTGCATTAGACGGTTATAATGCACGACGCAGAGTCAAGAACACCACGACGCGCAGCGAAGTGGTGTTACTCCGCGATAACTTATTTTAATCTAAATTCTTTGTTATATGCTTTATGTTGCACGCCTGAACTGAGAAAAAAATTCTAGTTTGTGAACCTGTTGTGAAACCATGGCAATAAAAGCTATTCTGATTCTGACTCTAACGCGTCACTAAGTAGCGCATTAGCCCCAATGCTGTGTTTTTGGAGGTAGGGGAAACTGTAGCACTGCCTTCAGGCTCCTCTGATCCTCTGAAATGGTGCAGCGCCTCCTGGGTTTGTCCCTGTTTCAGAGCGTGGTGTCCTGCACTGGTCAGCTTAGCAGTTGATCTGTTTTATTCTCCAGTGAACGTCCATTAGCCAGAACAATAGAAAGCACGTGGCTTAGCTGTGAGTCTTGTCCAGATGCCTCCTGATTCCTATAGCGCCTCTTGTGACGCCTCCACTGTGCTGCAGGTGAGGGGGCTCTTGGTGCCGCTTCATTGTTTCAGACAAAGAAATGTGTAGGTTTCAAATGTCTAGCTCATAAGCTCTTGTCATACATATAAAAAGAATCTTACTTTTTTTTAATGCAACCCTTTAATTGCTAACTTTCTGATCCAAAGTTATTATGTTTCAAAACAAAAAAGAATGTTTTTAACAATTTCAAATACAAAATGGGATTTATTTATTTTATTATTTTTTTTCTGGCTGGTGCAGCAAGATATATGACCCAAAGGATTTGTTTCGAAGTTGAAATGTGTTTATGTAGTGGACATTTGGACAGTAAAAAAAAATTTTTTTTTCAATATACAGTATATTATAAACATTACTAGCTGAGACCCCGCCTTCGGCCGGGCCTCGCTAGTCTCCACATTAGATACATTTGATACAAATGTTTAAAATAATGAATGCTAAAAATAATTTCCAACAAACTGCAATTGGAGTGTTTGATTCACCCGTACTCCTGTCTTATATACTACAACGACAATATGTTTGCTAAACAGTGGAATATTTATGGATACATATTAGGGGTTCAGCTCTCACGGTTTGGTTCACGGTGCAGGACCCGTGGTTTGGTGCATCACGGTAGTGTACAATAAAAAAATAATAAGTTGGTTAGAAATGAAATAGCCTAATGGTCGTTGTTAGACAGTATTTATAACCATAGAATAAAATTGGCAAAGCTTTCAAAGCTGCTTTAGAATAAAATGTACCTCTGGGCTCACAATACGTGAAAGCAAAATAGAAAACAAATGGTACAGCAGCAAAGTAAAAAAAAAAAAATCAGCGCAGTGCAGGCCATGCGCTCGTTAAGTGGTAGTTTCATTTTCGCTTTCCGCACACGGAGGCTGAAGCTCTCGGAGCAGCGCGTGTTATTTGAAGCTCATGTTTGGTCAGTTGTTGGGCAACTTTCTGCGTGTACTTTTTTCGGAGACAAAGCTTTGGAGACGGAATATGGCCAGGATTGGATCTTACGCATTCGTCTGCGCCTCTGACATTACGCAGCACTGGATCTATAATGAACCACAGCCTCGGTCACTGCAGGAGAGACTTAAACAAAGACACGCAGATGTCATGTGTTTTGGAGGATGTCACTGTACCTGTGCGGAGTGTCTACAGCTGCAGTTTAGGGTGAGCGACGATGACACACATCGCCCTGTTTGGATGCGCACACGCACGGCAGTCAGATCTCACACTCGCGTTGTTGTGACGCCGGGTTGTCCTCGAACAGCAGCACCGCGGTCAATATGGACCCGTGGCCAATGCCCGCGGCCGGTGGGACGGGAGATTAACATGGCGGCGGCCTTAAGCCCCGCCCTACTCGCGATTGCATTTTATATTATAGATTTTATAGGCTGACCTCTTGACCTGACGATCTCTTGTCATACATATGCAACTAATATATGTATAATAATATATATGTCTTTATAAATATTTTAACCCTTTCATTGGCAACTTTTTGTAGACAAGTTACTGTGTCGCTGTTGGAGCTTTGACTCTATAGACTTACACTGTAATTACTATGTTCCAAATTGCTTCTATAAAACGGATTCAAAGTGCATCGAATTACAGACACAGAGAAAATGAATACACTCCTGAAAACACATAGACACAATATTGAAACAATAGACTAATATCGCCACAGAATTCCATTGAGGAGTTCCACATTTTCATTCATCAGTGAGGTAAACCCTCCAGAGGGGATGCATCGGAGCACGTTCTCGCCAAAGACTCTGCTGGTGTCTGAAGGAGACAGAAGCAGGGTCGGGTCACTACTTTTTTGTTTGGTTCAGGCGATGCAGTTCATGGGCATTTACATAAAGTAATCACCAAATGCATCAATTTACACCTTCACTGTAAATACAAAGGTACCGTACCACATATTTTACTCTTGAAAGTCTGTGTTGTTGTCTGTGGTGTTTAGGAGGCAAACAGCTTTGGAGTAAGTGTTAGTTTGGAACCTGAATGTTCTTGTTTTAATGCTCCATACTCATAGCCTAGACTGACAAACAGACAGGAGGGAAAAGGCAGTTAGCAGGATGAGATAGATAGTAATGTAAAAGCTTGAAGTGCAGAGTAGTACTGGAATCTGACTGCAATTCCAAATAAAGGTCTGACTGCAGATTCACAGCACCACTAATGGATCCAACTGCGGATCCAATTCCAGATCTGACAGGCAATCCGGCAGTAGGTCCATTCCTGGTCCCAGTACGGGTACAATTCCTGGTACAGCAACTTGTTTAGCTCATCATACGAGTCCTCGCCAAACTCCTCGTCCGGCTCCTCGCCAAACTCCTCGTCCGGCTCCTCGCCAAACTCCTCGTCTGTCTCAACATCGATGCCCCCTCTCCTGGAGGACTCTGTTGGTTTCTGAATTTGTAAAGTTACGGAGACTGGAACATGGTCACTTATGGAAATGTCATGTATTGTATTGTCATTATGCTCAAATGACTTATTTACCAGAAAGAAATCGATTCTGGATTGGGGTGGTCTGAAAGTGTACTGTCGGACTTCAGGGTTGTCCTCTCTCCAACAATCAATGAGGTTGTTCCCTAGCATGTAGTTTTCAATGACATTTCTTGAATTTGACCTTCTCTGAACACCAGTTGTACGGTCCATTAAAGGGTCCATGACAGTATTAAAGTCTCCGGCTATTATAATGTTTTTGGAATTTTCCAACTCCAAAAATAAATCTTGAAAAAACTTGGGGTCATCTTTGTTTGGTCCATAAATATTCACCAGTTTGAGCGGTGTATCAACATATAATCCTTCAACAATGAGATATCTACCTTCTGGATCACGTTTCCTTGCGATGAAGCTGAATTGAATTCCTTTTTTGATCAGAGTTGCAACACCACACCGCTTTTGACTGTTACACGGTGCACAGTATATCTTGTACTGAGAGAGTGGACACGACAGTAACTCTTGCTTTGTTAAATGTGTTTCTTGAATGAAATATATGTCTGCATTTAACTTACGAAGTTGACTACTAACGTTTATTCTTCTTTGCTCTCTTCTCATGCCGTTCACATTCCAGGTTAAAATCTCAAGTCTTCCATTCCTTCTGTGCTGCGCTAAAGCCTGGTCATGTGATCCTCTTGGTCCGGTCGACATGACATAGGAAAATCTCACTGGTGCAGCAGCCATCTTGTCAGGGTGTAGTCTGTAAAGGCACGTCTAAAAGAAATCAACACAATCATCTGCATGTTTTTGAAATAATTAATGAACATTTTTTTATAATATTTATACAAAGGAAAGGCAGTGTTGGATATGTTTTTGTGGCTGGTTACAAATTTAAGTGCTAATTGAAGACAGATGTTTAGGATTAGACTGATCCTATGTTATGATTATACTCAGGCTTGTTAAACTACTCTGTCAGGGGCGGATCTAGAGGGGTGGCACAGGGTGGCAGCTGCCCCCCCTGTAGAGGTCTTGCCACCCCATTGATGTCATGTGATGTCTCACATCTGCTCTAAAAGCTACTAGGGTGCTACAAAGGCTCACTCTCAGTTGGTACTTTTTTGTCAGGACAAAGAATTATAACAACTTTATTGCTAAATAAGGAGCCAGGTGCCAACTCCTGTGACTCCCAAGATGATGATTTATTTTATCTGAGTTAGAAACCCCTACTTATGTTATGGACAATGCTACTATTTTCATATAATTTTAGGAGGCTCAGGCGGCATCTAAACGTAAAAATTAACTTGCGATCAAGGAAAATTGCGTACCCCCGCTATTAACCTTTGACATTGTAAAATGTGTTGCCACCCCAGAAATTATCTCTGATCCTGCTTGCCACCCTGTGATTTCTTTTCTAGATCCGCCCCTGTACTCTGTAAACCTTGATTTATCTTGCAATACAATTTTTATGAATAGAGAAGAACTAAATATGCTGCGGTTCCACATAACATACTTGTATTCCGCATGCCTTGGTCTAAGTAACTGCCTTTTCACGTGAATACTCAGTATCTACCCAGTACACGCTAGAGTTTCCACTACATAACATACCCTAAATATCTGTTGTGGGCGGCGCAACCATGGATGCGTATGCTGGAATACACATTACTGAAGGAACAACAGAACGGCCTTAAAGGTTTTGCAAGCCACGATGAAAACAATGTGGACAAATGCTGCCTTTAGGTGGGGTTTATGCAATTATTCAGAGGTGCCAAGGCAAATACTAGAGAAAAGAAGCAGCTAAAACACAACTATAAAGCTAAGTTGCATGCTATTGTTATTCTAACAGCAGCTAGTTGTGCTAAGCGCAGTTAAATTAAATATTAAATCCGTATGACCTGCATGTTGATAGTGAGGGCTGTCTTCGCTCTCGTTTGCCGATCAGACACCAGCAGTCTGTTCACGTTACATTCTCAGTTCAGCGCGCTTAGGCCACAGCCCAAGGTCAGTCCCAGAATTTAGGCCTGGTCAGCCTGGATTAGTCCTGGCCTGGCCAGTGGAGACGCTCGCCTCAATGGGCAGACCAGACACTGGGTTGGGTAGGGCCTGCCAGTGGAAACACCCTATATGAAAAAGATAACAAAACAGAATAAAAAGTATTTTTTCCATAATAAGATTTAGTTGGCCTAGAACTGACAGCAAGTGATCCACTCACATCATTTGCAAATTAAATAAACGCTGTACTTTGATGTGTTCTCAATATCATAGTAAAACCTAGTGTCTGTTTTTATCTATTGTGAATGTTCTCATTTGTAATGGCAAACATTAGCCTTGTCCAACCAGACAGAGTTCTCTTAACATTGCAATATTTCCAAAATGTTATGAGACAGTGATGGCCTGTGCTGCTTTACTTAGGCAGTGTCTCCGTAGAGCAGGGATATCCAAACTTTTTTCACTGAGGGCCACATACAGAAAAATGTAACAACTGGGCTGCACTGAGTGTATAACTTTGCCTCTATTGTATTAAAGTTAGCAAATTCAATAAAATGTTAACTATGTATTTTAATGAAATATGCCAAAAGTAAAAAACAGCCTTCATCACAGCTTTCTATTAATGGATTTTCATTTATTTTATATATATTAAATTCTAAACAAAATAAATAAAAATCTATCATATTTTTTTAATTTACAGAGGGCCAATGTATTTACCTACAGTGAGGACTATAGTGAGGTACATTGAGGTAAAAGTGGAGGGGCACCAACAGCTGAGCACATACTGACATTACGTCTCCTCAAAACACACTTTAATACTCCAGTCACAGTGTATGGGTCTGTATGAGACAGCAAAGAAATCAACGTTTTCTGTTGTCTACCATGCGCAATGATGGCAGAAATTTGCCTTTGACTTGCTCACACATTCATTCACAATGACAGTGACATTCTTAGCATTGAGTGGCATTCATTCACTTGAATCAAGATAAGTAGTAATGTTTACCTGATTGACAGCAGCTGGTTTAATATAAAGATGAGTGTAATGCGGTACTTTTAGACCTTTGCACTAAATTATACTGTCTGTATCTGGGTCTTGTTGGGCTACCTGATTGGCTCCTGTCCACGAAATAACCATGGCCGTCCCTGCTTAGCTCCCGAGATCTGACAGGATTTGGCATTCAAAAGGGGAGCATGGCACCTTCTCGTTTGCATATAGGTGTAGGACACACCCATTGGACATTTTGGGTAGCCACAGAGCCACTGCTCTGGCAAATTAAGTCTGCCCGAAAGACCAGATTAAAATGATTTAAGCGATTGTACTGGAGCTTCCAGTACAAATAACTTGAGTATTAGAAACAATGTATACACACTGTGAATGTAGCTGGTTACTAGTTTTAAAGGGACAATTTGAAACGGACAATAATCTGATTACATCAGTATTTTCAACCAAAAAGAGATTGGGCTGCTCAAGGAATGCATTATATGGACAAACTAACATAAATAACAGGCTAATTGGAAAGTTAAATTTCAAATGGAATTGAAGGGAAATAGACAAATAAAAGTATGATGTATTGTGTCATAAATCAATGCCATGTTTTATGATGAGTCACTTTTTGAGCGATGAACAAAGGAGACAGTGGAACAGAGAGCAGGTCGTCCTGTGACCAGAGGGTCAGCGGTTCGAATCCCACAGTTGCACACTGACGTTGTGTCATTGGGCAAGACACTTCACCCACCTTGCCTCCAGTGTCTGCGTACACTGGTGTATGAATGAGAGAGTGAATGGGTGACTGATTCCTTGATGTCAAGCAGGTAGAAAGGCGCTGTATAAATGTCACCATTTACCATCTAGAGGTCATCCCAATCCAGAACAGCACATTTATTTAGTTATAAGGATATTAATAACATGGGATAACTAAGGCCTTGAATTGTGTCTAGCTTGACATCTTGAAACCTGAGGCAGTAAATCAAAAGGCCTGTCCTGACCTGAACCCAAGTCTCAAAGGTTCATCCAGGAGCCTCTTCATCCAGACAGCAGGTTCAAGGCCCCCTCCATAAACATCATCAGTCGTTCTACAGAGCAGCAGAAGAGGAGGAGCCCAATTAATAAAGGGTTGAATTTTGTGTTTGTAAATTCAGGATTACACAGTGAGATCTTACAGCTTCAGACCTTTATGTGGGCTGGACAGACACCCATGACCAGGCTGGTCAGTGTGTGGAGACGGTCAGTCTCCACAGCAGCCGAGAGCAGGACGATCCTTCAAAGGTGAGAGCGCTCCAACTGCAGAGCAACAAGCCAAGAATAAGCTCTACAAGAGACATACTTTCATGAAGAGATGCTCATGATGTGGCTTTTTCATTCTGGTTTGTTAGGTTCTGGTTAAAGAAATAAATGGAATACTATAGAATACGATATTGCCATCTAAAACAATCTGCTCATGTTCGAATGACAGGACTCCTAGGTTTAATGAAGGTCAGATTGTGTGCCTAATATTATCTATCAACTTCTTCTCCTTACGCAATCCTTCAACCTCCTACAAAATATCGCTGTATCATTATTTATTTTTTGCGACCCGCATCAATGAGGTGCACTGAAATCAACAGGAAATCAAAGAGACTGATCACACGGGACGCATCGATCACCATTTCTAGATTATTTTTTTTGGTGAGTTTATAACCACTTTAGTCTAAGTCCTGGTTTAGCCCTGGCTCAGACCTGCCCCAGACCTGCTCTCTCTAATAACCCAGGAAAACAGCAGGATTACATTGAAAAAACAAATCAAAGGCTTGTAAAAACCTTCGGTAGCTATAGCTGACTATCAGGTTTGTTTGTGTGAGCTTTGCTTTAGCGACTAAACCTGTTTTCTTACTGCACACTACGAATAACGACATCAGCGTCATGTGTTGGATGTGATTGGTGTAAACTTTGCACCAAACACATCCCTTCCCCTCAGAGCCATGTTGGTCTGTCATGTTGCCATGACAACAGGGGCGTGCTTCTGGTTCGTGTCTGTGTAAAGTCGCGGTTTGTTTTCTTTTTATACTTTTTAAATGGATAAACAAACAGCATTTATTTAGACTTCATTACGCAGGTCTAAAACTTTTCAAACTCGGATGTGTTGAATAGAGTCACACAAGGATCTCAGAGTTTGTAGAGTTACATTACCCTAAAGGTTAAAATCAGGGGACACAGAGAAGAGAACACATCACTCCTGTGCTAAAGTCTCTCCACTGGCTTCCTGTTGAGTTTAGAATCAAATTTAAAATCCTGTTCCGCAAATTTAAATCAATTTATATTATGCAAAATCGACTTTCTGGAGCTTTTAGCCATGTTGTTATGCTATTTCCTTATCAAAAACACCCCCAGAGTGGTTTGTGGCTTCATTCAGGCAGATCTCAGTAATCCTCCTGAATCCTGCTCTCTGAGCAGCTGCTCCTCCCTCTCCTGGTGAACGACTGAGTGTTCAGTTGTGTCGTAACAGCGGAACAGAAGTGCTCGACGTCTGTAATGTAATGTCTTAATTCTATGCTTACGGCCTGATTTTAATTTGTAAACCACCCTTTTCATTATTTCTGTTGTAAGAAATAAATGAATAAAGGAAAAGAAAAAAAAAAAAAAAAAAAAGGATGTGCCAAACACATCCCCTGAGCGTCTGAACAGACGTCATGTTTGCGCTGCAGCTGTGAAGATGGAGCTCGTTATAACCTATTCTGGACACACCTGTTCTTTATTCTTACCTAACGATCATGTCACGGAGAAAAAGAAGCGCATTTGGCTACGTGGACAGGAGTATATACAGTCTATGATTCAACCTTCCTAAAGAAGAGGCCACTCCCTTAAGAATTTTTTTTTTTCTCCGGGATTCAGCGACTATCACCAAAATATAGTTTTTCTGTGACTTTCACTGATGGATGTTTGGTGAACCTTCGCCAGAATCAAAGTGGATTCACTTTTATAACCAACGCAAGTCCCACAATGTAAACAGCGATGGACCAGAGCGGTGAGTCAATCCAAACGTGTGTTAGCATATTAGCTTGTGTGTTAGCCATTTATGAAGCTGTGTTGCAGATGTCAACTCCTTATAACTGCATTGTGAAGCATCTTCACTTATTGCTGTTTATTTATATTACGGTAAAGTATGTGCGGAGAGAGGGGGCGGAGTTAACTGAATCGAAGCGTTGTGTCTTCCAGGTTTAAAAAATACCTCCAGAAAACACTTATATTTATCACAAAAATGAGTGCTCAATAGCGGTAGAGGTACAATTGTTCATATAAATGCCTATACTTAACTTTGGAATGGCTAAAATAGCATGATACAGATCCTTTAAAGCCATAAAGGGGATGGCTCCGCTCTATCTCCAAGACGCTATCTTTCCTTGAGTCTCCAAAATCACTGTAGGAGGCAGAGCCTTTAGCTCCAAGCTGCAGTTTTATGGAATATCCAGCCCACGTTAAAGAAGCAGACACAGTCCCTACATTTAAGACTAGGCTCAAAACGTACCTCTTCAAATTAGCTTATGATCAGGTCAGTTAGGTAAAGCTCTGACCCACAGCCTGAAGTAAAGCTGCCTCAGGAGGAACACTGTACGGTTCACTCTTCTTACTGCAGACTTTGTCTTATTATGATACAATATTTATTTTATTCAAAAGTCTGTTCATTACTATTCACATGGTGTCTCCTGTCCCACTCCCCCTTACGAGTGCCCCTGTTTCAGACGATAAGTCGTTGGTGTCGCGGTCTTCAGCCCTGTCCACGGAGGAACAGACTGGACGTTCTTCTGTGATCTTGGCCCATCTGCTGGGGGACTCCCATCGGCCGTGGGTCTCTATAGCCTGTCCGTCCATGGGAGTGGATCTCCTGTGGTTCTCCCTGAGGTTTCTCTTTTTCTCCCACTGGGTTTTTGAGTTTTTCCTCGCCGTGCTGGAGAGTCTAAGGACAGGGGACACCCGCACCACTAGTCACCACCTGCTGCCGATATTTATTTAGGACATTATGTTTGCCTGGATACTTAATTTGCTTGAACTCATAGAAATCCTCTTCCATAAAAAATGTGGATCAAAAGCCTTGCTCGTATCATCACTGCAATATCCTGGAAAAATATAAAATGCTAAATTTTAAATATTTCACACATTTTAAAAACTGTTGCCTTGTTTACAAAGCACTTCATGGTCTTGCCCCGTCCCCACTCTCAGGCTACATGAAACCTAAAGCAATGGGGGTCTCCACACCAGAGCCTCCTCCAGAGGAGATGTGGAGGTACCACAGAAAAACAACATTTGGACAAACTGTGCTGTCCGTCAGGAAGTCAGTCTTGGAACAGCCTTCCTACAGACATAAGAGAACGCACGACTTTTACTCCTGGAATTAAATCTCTTGTTTGAGCAACGACGAATTTGTAGCTCTATATAGTGAAGCTAATTTGACCCGTTTTACAATGTGTAAAACAGTGTTTTTAGCTGCAAGTAAGTTCTTGCTCCTATTAATTAACATGGTGACCGGAAGTGATTGACTCACTTAGCAGAATATGGAAGTCGTATAACCCCATCATAGCACATGAGGCTTGTTGCCATGGCAAATGGGACGGCCATCTTGTGACTGGCCAGCAAGGCTAACTCCTACAGCCACCAATGCAAAACTAGGAGCAACATTTTCATTTTTTCTATGGCAGAATGTGAAATACTCTCATTGTTTGTGATTACTCTCATTATTAATTCTAATGCTCCGTCCACACCAAACTTTATTTGGGCGTCAAAAACGCGCGTCACGCCCGTTGTTGGACGCCTGTGCTCATTCAAGTCAGACGCTCGTAACCAAGCGTCAAGACGCTCTCGACGCGCGTCAAGAGCGTCGTCGTGGAGCGCGTTGGGAGCCGTTGTCAGTTATCAACGTGGATGACATAGAGAGAGTGGCTTGGCTTTTATTGCTTCATAAAGCCAGACAACGTCGTCTACGGGCTCGTCGGCGCCGTGTCTGGATTCATGAGATCGTCCGAAGGCGTTAGGCGTTCTCAGTTTGGCGAGTTTCACCATTTGCTCCAGGAGCTGCGCTCGCACGAGAGTCGCTTTCAACGGTACTTCCGCCGCTTTTAATCCTGGTGTTTAGATAAAGAAGCTCTGATGTGTCTTTCTAAAAAAAAAAAGTCCCAGAGCGGCTGTAGCTCCGGTTCACAAAGAAGCTACGTCCGTAACTTGCGACTTGTTGACATCTGTGGGGCTGGCGTAGAATCTGCCCCGGTGGCTTAGCTACAACGTACGTCACTATGGGGAGAAAGCTCCTGATTGGTCGACGCTCGCGAATTTCGCCAAAAAGTTCAACATTTCCCAACTCGAGCGTCGGCCGCGCTCGACGCCCTGGAGGCGTCAAACGCTCACCAAGCGCGAAAAACCTCAAAACGCGCCGCGGAGGAGGCGCGTGACGCGCTGCGGGACATCTCGACGCCCCCCGGAGGCGCGTCCTCCATGTATTTTAAATGTAAACCTGACGCTTTGGAGGCGCCAAAACGAGTTTGGTGTGGACGGAGCATAAGTCTCGCATCTCAGTCAAGTCATTTCTTTGAAAAGCCTTGTTTTTAGTCATGTTGTTTAGCCATATTAACATTGTTTTCTCCTTTCATTCCCATGGTTTGTGGTTAGCATTCATTGTATCACTATCCCATGTTTAATAAATATTGGTCATGTCATGCAAAAAGTACAGATATTCTGTTTTAAAGAAGGAAACAAATGTTAGATTTGATATAAGTAGAAGTGAGTGTTTGACAGAGACTTACTCATTATAGTGGCTTCATACAACTGGCAAATTACATAGGCTACGTACATCAACATTAAAGGTACAACATTTAGGATTATGCTGTTGCCATCAACACAAAACATGTTCCTAACGACCAGATTGACTCAGAAAATGCTATTTTTGCAGTGGGTAATCAAAGAATGGATTCGGATGAGGATCTAACCCACTCCTGGTGAATAAAAGTTACAGTCATGTCTTGTTCATGTTTGTGTGTACATTTATGAGGTGTTTTTCAATGATGAAAATATGACAATGATTAAAATATCTGTCGTAAAATAAATGTTTGTATTTCAATATTTAGTAGCACTGATTAAAATGCATTGTTGAAGCACAAAATTCACAAATAAAGAAAAGTAGATTTATTGAGTTGATGAAAAAGTGGAATGCACAGAGGACAAAGTATGTTCAGCTCAATCTCATGGATATTGGAGCAATAAAAGAGTCAGTCTTCATCCGGTCCTGACTAATGTGACACTCCCAGGCTGGTCAGTGTGTGGAGCCCCTCATCCAGTCTGTAGGAGTGCAATATATCAGACTTAGAATTACAGGATATTGCTGTCTTTTCCCCTTGTGTCCAGAATACCATGAAAACCATCTGCCCATGTTCTAAACCGCGATGTCGTCACATCTGGGGCTGTATAAAGGTCGGTAGGCAAAACAACACGAGATAACAGTCAATCATGAGTGAACTGCTGTGCCATAAACTGTACTAACCGACAATCTAATGATAGTAAAAAGAGTTTCTTTCGTGGGCGTTGGAGCCACAAAGAAGGAAGGCCTGGGTGAAAGCACTGAAGCTGCGAAATACACAAACGACAAACCCCAAATGTCCGTCAAGGCTGGTGTGTGGAGCTGCTGCCAAAGCTCATCAAATAAATGTGGCCATGTATTTCTATTTCTATTTTCTTAGTTAATTTATGTGATTATAAAGAACTAATGAGTCATGTTTTAAAATGTAATATTTATTATGGTGGAATCATACAATCAGTCAAACATTGGCTGTGTATAAACAGGTTTGGCTCTTCATTTTGGAAAAAATAACTTCAATGCAGTATCACATTTAACAATCAATAACTCAGGAGTTTTGCTCTCATCAGTCTCACTCTGAAATGTGACTGAGCACAACCTTTTAACATGTACATGAACTACAAAGCCGTATGTTTTTCCAGCCAGTAAACTGACGCCAGCATCTACACAAATGTACTGCCAGTCGTGCAATACAAACGCCGCCACATGTCAGCCCAGCAGCTCGTGAACAATAACAGCGATCGCTCGTATGGCAGGACTCCTAGGTTTAATAAAGGTCAGATTTTGTGCCTTTTCTCCTTTCGAAATCCTTGTATCTCCCACAAAATGACGCTCTTTAATTTTCTGCTGCACTGATTGGACAAACGCGGAGGGACACATTTGCTCAAAGACAGACGACACAGGACGTATCGATCGCCATTTGTAGATTTGTGTGTTTGGTGAGTTTGTGCAATTTCTTGAGCCAAACTTTTATCCCTGAGGTCCTGAAGGACAAACTGATTCTCCACAGGACGTGCACAGAAGAGAGGTGACCATCTCCGGAGATCCAGTGAGACCTGGAGATTTGAATCCTCAGTCAGGAACCTCTCTGTAATGAAGGTAAATAATGTAAATGCTTAGAAGTGATGTGTCATCTGTTTATCGTCTGTGATATTGACATGGCTGTGCACGAGGGTTTCACGGAGTCTGTTCAATCAGGGTCAATTTCAACAAATCATGGGCACTAACTTTTCGTGCCCATTAAAACAATCCCCTCTTCTCAAGCGGCAATCCTTTATTTTTAAAGACGATGACAGAGTTTGGATCTATGTGCGGGCGCTATTAATGAGTTTCACACTTTATCTTAACAGCGGATTTAAAGGGATGTTTCAGGATTTTTGACATAGGGCCTAATTTCCTAGTTATCCAGAGTTTTGCTGATTTCTGGATATATATATTTTTTGTAATTCATGCAGTTCTTATATTTGAAGAGTGATATTTCAGGAGTTTCTGGACCATGAAAGTGCAGATAGAGCCTCAAAATATAACATCCTCGAGAGCCTCCAAGGCGGTAATAATGAACTTACTGACTGCTTGTTACACGTCCTGCAAAGTCTTTGTTCCATTTGTGTGCTTGTAAAAGCCCGTTCCCAGGATCCTCCAACAACTTTCATGGATGGCATCTGACTTCTGTTGGTCACTTTCTGCCACTTTACAATGTTCTGAGCTGTAATGGAGGACTGGCAGGACACAGCTGCTGTTAGCATTACCAAAACACATTTATACATATTCAAGTTGAAATGAAAGTACAGTAGTGTTTCAAAATATAACTTACCTTTGTGAGCTTTCTCCTCTGTTTTCTCTTTAACCTTCTTACCATCCCTCAAAGTGTTTATTTCGGGCCTTCTGTAGCAGCTTCTATCTGACTGATATATAGTCCTGCCGCTGCTCGTCTCATGGTAGTTCTTTGCATGTTGCATAAATTAAACCCTAGGAACAAATTCACCAAAACAAAACAGATGAGCTCCGTTCTAAAGATGAGGCTGGGACGTTGTATGTCTTAGGGATGCAAAGTTTACTTGCCATGTGATCTTGAGACGGCCAACACATTGTGATAGCTGGACCGTTGATAAAGGGTTGGGCGCCACTCCCAATGTGAGGGGTTTGGATGAATCCGGTGATAGATGAATCCAAGAAATGATGACAAAGAAGCAGCGTAGACAGTCCTTGGTACGGCTGTGAAGGGAATGGAAAATCCCCCCACTCTGTGTGTCCATATGCCCAGAATCTGCAAGACAAGCCCAAATGTCACAGTCATATCATGTCATATAAACATTATAAAAGGAACTGTGGTTGAAAACCTACCTCATCAGGCTAAACTTGATGCAGTTCAGAGGTGGAGGGGCTGTAATGGTCAAAGGCTGAACTCACAAGGCCGGAGACTGAGGGGACACAGACTAACTGGACCAATCAGACACGAAGGCCATGACCATGGGCTCGTTTTATCAGGAAAGGAAACCTCTGATATCCTTAAATTATGATAGAATCCCAAGATTATATGTATATATATATGAATGAATAGAAAATGTACTATTCATTAACCTCACCATCCACTATATTTGTTATGTTTACCTTAATTACAAAATGAGGTACATTTTATGAGCTGTAGTATTGATGGGGTGACTTTGTGGGATTGTTTAGAGTCTGTGAGGACACTAAACAATTATCAAGTATTAATTCTTTCGAGTTGGTTTATTTAATCAATTTAACTATATAGTTTGCTGTTAGCTAGCTAGCTAGCCATGCTTAAGATAATAATCAGATATTTTATGTGGTGGTGGATTCTACAGTAAAGAAAAGGCGGGGGAGTGGCTAATGCTGCGTTTATGTTTGAGAATGCTGGAGAACTGGAAAATCCAACCTCTGCTATTAAAAGAATTTTAACATCATCTTATGCCCAAAAAAAGGAATAACCAAAGTTATCAACTGAAAGACAGACCAGGTGACTTGGCCGACCTCAAAATGAAGATATAAGAGGGAAAGCAGCTAGGTTAGCTACTGTTAATAAAATATGAGCTTTCCATGTCTATTGAAAACGGTTAAGGCACTATTCATAATTTTCAGGCGTACATAAAATGATCCTGCATTTAAGCATATTTGGCTGGATTTGTAAAGTCAATCATAAAAGTTTCAGTTCGTGGGGCCCAGGTGTGAGCGACTCCACCGCAGCTGTTTCCATAAACAGTTGAGCTCATTGAGCTAGCTAGCTAGCTTCAGGTTAAACAGCGTAAAAGTGAAATAACTCCTGCCCACGAGTGCCGCATATCGGTGTTTACTTCCACGGAAAAGTGCCGGGTTAGTCCTGTTGTGTTGTGATTCTGTGCTCATGTTGTTTGGTTGAGCCTGACTGAGATCCTCGTAATAGCTGCGGAGAATGACTCGCTCTGAGACGAGCCTTCAGACAGCGTAAAACCGGCTAAAATCCCACAGAAAATAGTCCCGGCAGCTTGGCATATTTAGTGAGTTTAGTACATGGAGAAAACATTTATTGTAAATGTTACGTTTTTGGGACTGTGGTATAAGCGGATTAAACAACTCGGAGCCGTGCATTAGACGGGTATAATGTACTTTGCGGAGGAGCCACTCCGCTGTGCGTGGTGGTGTTCTTGACTCTGTGTTTTGCATTATATTGTTTTGCACAGTTTGAGCAGCTCTTGTGGTGTAACAGCAACAATATTAAATATAAAAAATCAAACAAACATCATAAACACAGCATTAGTGACACAGAGAGCTAAAACACTATGCCTGAAATCGTAATCCCTTTTTTGTGTCCAGGCCTGAATGTGTGCACGGTTGATTTATTCAAGTTGATTTGTAAGTTTGACATTTCAGAAAAGGATTTGACTGTTCTTAATGTTTCGTCCATTGACGAACAATCATTCTGTATGTATAATAATATCTTATCCAAATGACGACTTATTTTATGCTGTGTGCTTCCGTCCTGAGTCATTCCTTTAATGTTTTCATTTTGGTGAATTGCAGCAGCAAGAGGTTCCATCAAAATAGCGAGAAGCATTTGAGAGAGGGGGCGGTCTTGTCTGAGTCTCAGCTGAAGATTCAAACTTGGTGATGCATTTCCATCTGGGCCAGTGTAGTTTTCCTGAATCCTATTGATGAAACTCTCCTCAAATCCAAACTCACGCAGTGTGCAGATGAGGAAAGTCCAGTTAACCCTCTCATAATCTTTCTCAACATGAAGTGAAATGACCGCTGTATCTGTCTTCACTTCTTTTAGCATTTTATCAAAGGAAGTCAGTTTCTCATACTTATCTGATGCACTTAAACGGCCCAACTGGTATTTCCTGGGTTGATCTGTTAGCTTTTTTAATTTTATAAATGCGTTTCCCATCTCTACCACCTCGTAGAATGGCTTTGGTTGATATAATTTCTGTAAGAAACTTTGTATTTGTCTTTCGTCTGGCTGTGTCTCTGCCTCTCTGGTTATCATGGGGGACTCTGCTGCTATCTGAAAATGTATTGCCAAATAGACTGGAGTATGATCACTGAGCTCTTTTTGGTGAATTTCACTACTCGGAATTTGGTACATCCTGTTGTCCGTGATGAATGGCTGAAATGACTGAGCTACAAGAAAGAAGTCTACTCTGGTCACAGATCTACAAGTGTACTCTCTACCATCAGGGTTCCTCTCTCTCCAAATATCACAAAGGCTGTGTTTCTTCATGTGCCCTTCAATTACACTTTTTGAATGTACATTGTTATTAGTTTTATTATTTGCTCTATCCTTCTCTGGGTCCATAGTAACATTAAAGTCTCCACCTATTATAATGTTTGTAGAATATTCTAAATCTAAAAACAGTAGTTCGAAAAACATTGGGTCATCTTTAGTTGGTCCATAAATATTAACCAGCGTCAGTGAAACGCCTCCATACAGTCCTTTAATAATGAGGTATCTACCATCTGGACCAGGTTTACATTTAGGCTCAACTGGAAAGAAACCTTTTTTAATCAGAGTTGCCACGCCCCATTTTAAACTGGTGTGTGCTGCATGATAAGATTCGTAATTTTCGACTTGAAGATAATTATTTTCATTTGACTCTTTTTTGGATAAATGTGTTTCTTGTATAAAGTAAATGTCTGCATCCCATCGTATTAGATTCATAATTATTGCGTCATTCTTTGCTTTAACGCCGTTTACATTCCAAGTTATAATCTTAAGACTTCCCTCGGCCCGGTCAGCAGATGCTTCTGTCATCCTCTCAGTGAGTCAGCATTAATGTCTGAAAGAAAGAAACAGAACAATACTGCTGACTGCATAATTCAACAAATTAAACTTTTCTTTAAAAATCCATTTTTTGTGTAGTCATGGTGGATCCCTTCCTCTTTATGTAAATGGTTTGATTTGCTGTACTTACAGGTCCTATATTATGCAAAATCGACTTTTTGGAGCTGTTAGCCATGTTGTTTTGCTATTTCCTTATCAAAAACACCCCCAGAAAGTGTTTTGGCTCCATTCACGCAGTTCTCAGCAATCCTCCTGAATCCTGCTCTCTGAGCAGCTGCTCCGCCCTCTGCTGGTGAACCACTGAGTTGCTCAGTTGTGTCGTCAGAGCGGAACGGAAGTGCTCGGCGTCTGCAATGTAATGTCTTAATTCTATGCTTTTAATTTGTAAAACAGCTTCTTCATTATTTCTGTCGTAAGAAAGAAACATCAAAAAAAAAAAAGGAAGTGCCCGAGCGTCCGCACTGCCCCTGTAGACAAAACAAACGCACCCCCTGAGTATCTGAACAGATGTCAGGTTTGCACTATAAGCTGTAACGAAGGAGCTCTTTCCAACCTACTCTGGACACGCCTGTTCTTTTTTCTTAACGATAATGTCACAGAGGAAAAAAAAAACTTGTTTGGCTACGAGAGGACAGACTTTATTCAACCTTCCTAAAGAAGAGGCCACTCACCAGAAGTTGGAATTTTTTTCTGGGATTCAGCGACTATCAGCCAAAATAGTGTTTTTCTGTGACTGTCTCTGATGGATGTTTGGTGAACCTTGGTCAGAATCAAAATGGATTAACTTTTATAACCAACGCGAGTCCCATAATGTAAACAGCCGATGAAGTGGCCAAGACCGAGCGGTGAGTCAATCCAAACGTGTGTTAGCTTGTGTATTAGCCATTTATGAAGCTGTGTTGCAGATGTCAACTCCTTATAACTGCATTGTGAAGGAACTTCACTTATTGCTGTGGTATTTTTATTTCTACTACGGTAAAGCTGCATGAGCGGAGAGAGGGGGCGGAGTTAACTGATTGCGTTTTGTCTTCCGGGTTTGAAAAATACCTCCAGAAAATACTTATATTTATCACAAAAATTACTACTCCATAGTGGTAGAGGTACAATATCATATAAATGCCTATACTTTACTTTGGAATGGCTGAAATAGCATGATACCCGCAAGATGATTTAATCCCGCCCCCGACTTGTAGAGCAAGTCTCTAGCCCATTCCTGTGCAGAGTTATGACTTTTTAAAGGAAATAACCAGTTTGCTCGTTCCAGCCACAAGGGGGCATCTTCAATTTCAAAAGGGAAAGAATTCCACATGTGTGGAGAGGGCACTGACATAATAAGAGATCAGGATATGAACAACAAATTATAGCCACATGGAGTCAGTGAATAATGACTACAGTATAGTGACTACAGGGTACTCTGAGACACTTGTGACACAGGCTTGTAAAGCGCAATACAAGTGTAAACCGTAATTATTTATTACAATCCTGTCGGGCTTTTATTTTAAAATCACAGCTCATTATTATTCATTTATTGGAACAATGTTTCAATAGTATTTTCATGCTAACATTAAATGCGGCCCACGACCCACCGGGAAGCTGGATTTCGGTCCACGACCCAAATGAGTTCCACACCCCTGATCTAAACTGTGTTCTCTTGGACAGATTTCAATGCCAGGGTTCAGATAAAAACCCCAATGACAAATGAATCAACTCAAATATGTTAAACTGAAAGACAATGACGTCCCAGTGACTCAGAGTTTAAACAGCCTCCAAATGTTCCAGCCTCATACTAAGCTAAATTGTTAAGTGTTTTTAAGAAGGTTGATATCTAATTCACACACAGACTGATTTATTGGGCATTTAATCCACCAAAACGTCTGATTTTATATAGTTTTTTTTTTTCAATAAAGTGTAGTTTACTGAAACACTTATCCATCCAAAATCCCATTTGAATTGTTTTTATATCTCACATGTAAACAGAAATACAAAGATAATCCCTTCATTGAAAACCCCAAAAATGTATTAAAAGAAATTCCTCTATAAGCTACAGGGTTTCAGATGTATATATCAATATATATGTTATTTATTTTTTTGGCCGATTCACCTGCCTCACATGAATTTCAACTCAAACTATTAATAGAAAAACATCCTTGCCTGATCAAAAAGCTGATTTGTTCCAAAGATTAGCGTCTTTTCAGGACGTGGACGGTCGCTTGAAAGGTAGCACACCTTATTACCTTATAGTGAACTTTGTAGTGTGTGTAGGCCACGCCCAATGGAAAATTCTAGATGGATCTAATGTGACCACACCATTACACGCGATGTGACCAATCACATTTCTAGAGCACTGTTGGAATGTGGTTCGTGTGAGACGTGCGGCAGGTGTGGCCGTGCGTACATGTGTTTTCAAGTCCATGGTTGTGCAGCTCATTACCATAGGCAGCTTTGTTAGCTTGTGACTGTTAATGAAATACTGTATATCAAACCACATAACAAACATCAGTCAGTAACGATGACAACCTAAGACAACACAGTATTATCCAGAAGTTGTTCAAATGCAACTAAATTATGGAAACTAAATGTAAAACTAAATATAACTGAAGAGGAAAATAATAACAGATAGTAGTAAAAGAAATAACAATAGGCTGCGTTGATGTTCTACAATTTGATGATGACATATTCTCAGATGGAGGGCGTGGGCCATTACTATAAATGTTTTCCCTGTTCCCAAACCTGTTTATCTGACTGGTGACGCCGTGAGGCAGCTGCTGTTGTGATGGCAGATGCTACAGAAACAAAGAAAATGGCCTTTCTATTTCCTTCTTTTTAAAGCAGTATTAAGTAACTCGTGCCCCTAGAGGCCATGAGCGCAACTGCAGGTGTCGTAGCAAGTTACGATTATTTAACTTTTTAATTGTCTTGGAGAGTAAATACTACGCTGACAGGAAAGGCGAAGGGACATTGTAGGGATATTGTACATCCAATTATACAATGGAATTTTTTTTTTCACTCAAACTTAGCTGTAAATACTGTTTAAAGTGACGTTAGCTTTGCCCGTTAGCATGTTAGCTTCTTCTTCGTGATTCCATTAGTGTGTATTGGTTGCTCCGGTTCGGTGGCAGTCAAGTTGCAAACATGGTTTTCTGGCCAGAGACACCAGGGGGAGATGAAAGACCCTCCAATCATCCCATAAACACTTGTATTACCCCCACAGGGACTACGGAAAGGATTTATTAAGGTAAACACGCTACTTAGTACTGCTTTAAATGAGACGACTGAAATGTCATTTAACCTGAGACTAGGACGGTAGATGTTTGACCAGAACGTAATTGGTTGTGGATGATGTTGTCGTGTCAGGTGGTGGGCGGGGTCCCATACAACTCTCACGGAGAAAGAGGGAAACCTGGAAATGCCACACAGATAATTACGCCGAATGATGACAACAAGCCTTTCATTCATTTGTGTTGCGAGTGCTGACTGTGTTTGTGTGAGCTTTGCTTTAGCGACAAAACCTGTTTTATTACTGCACAGTAAGACAAACGACATCAGCGTCATGTCTCTGGATTTTAAACAAATTAAAATCCAGTCCATTCTCATGCTGCTTTTCTGTCTAAACTTTGCACCAAACACATCCAGCACTTCCCCTCAGAGCCGCCATGTTGGTCTGTCTAACGTTGCCATGACAACAGGGTCCTAGTTCGTTTTCTCTTTTATACTTTTTAAATGGATAAACAAACCGGCTTCATTACGCAGGTCAAAAAGTTTCAGCATGTTTCGGACATGTCGAATCACACAGGACTCGAGTCACTTGAAGAACACAGAGTTTGTAGAATTGCCCTAAAGGTAATAATTGCATCTTAAAAATCACCGACTTTGCAGATTTGCGCTGTCATAGGAACTCTGAGGACGTCAGCCATTTTTACTTTTACCACCGTCTCACTTTTGACCTGATGGTTCGTTCCAGGCAACTGGTAACTGGTATCATTCCCACTTGAAAATCACGACGTAGCGACCTCTGAGCGTCCCAGGTAATTAAACTGGTAACACTTTACATTACGAGCCGGTAAGTCCTTGGTACTTACAGTGGTAATTCTAGATACTTATGGTGGTGCTTACAGTGGTGCTTATAGTGGTACTTATGTAAGAGAGGGGGGGGGGGGGCTATGGAGGTGTGTGCAGTGGAATGAAATTAAACCAGAAAAAGAACTACTGTAATGAAAGGGGGTGAAATGACCGGGTGAGAGCACACTGTTTACCAAGGAGGACAGAGAAGTGGCAGAGTACACTAAAATTTATTACAGAATGATCAAAAAACAGTAAAAATGCCCACAGGTAAAAACGTTATGCTAAAAGTCTATTAAAACAAGGTGGGCTAAAAAAAAAGATAAAACTGCGATAAAAGGGCACCGTCCACAGTAAAGTGCGTGTAGTGCTCCTGCTCCGCTCAGCCCAGGGAGTGGATCCTCTGGTCACACGCACCGGGTCACCTGTAAATGCAAAGCATACGCCAGCACGGGGGTCCGAGACAATAAGGCCTTAGGCCACGCTGGTGGAGTGTCGCTACAATACTTACACACCAGGCAGAGTTATCCTCTGCCCCTGCGTGTGTTCAATGTCACAACACTCCTTCACTCAGTCTCGATCCCTCCCGGCTGGCTCCCGTCCTCTGCACGCTGAGACACCTACGCGGACAAAACTAGTGGCAGTCAAAAGTTCTAACCAATCATATCCTCCGGCTAGCTTTATCCGACAAGTGCTACTACGTTCCCAAAGGGTACTCACACTGGAGGCAGAGTTCTCCTCTGCCCCTGCGTGTACGTCGCCTCGTAACACTTGCGGTCCCAGCGTGCTCGTGGTCCCCGATGCGTGTGCCGTCCTGCTCTCCAACGTGTGGTGGTGCGCCGCAGCCTTTCTGCTCCTGCTCGTCCTGCTTTCGTTTCTGTCTGTCCCTTCTCGTTCCACCGTGCGCCTTTTGTTTGTTCCCCGTTCCCGCCAGACACAGGTGCCGTGATTGTTGCCTCTCGGGGATTGGGGTAAAACCATGTGATAAAAACCAGGTGGTAATAAACAATGCACCAAATCGAAAAGTTCTCCATAGTCTCTGATTACTCTATCAACTGGCAAAAATCATCCATTCTTCCACTACACAACTACAGGTGGGATGTGGCAGCCAAACCACCCCCTATCCCAATATCCACCTCTCATATCACATACCTAGGTATTAATATCTCCCCCACGATGTCAGAACTCATCAGTCTCAACTACACCCCTCTACTCAAAACCATATCAGACAATATTCTCCGTTGCATGAACCTACCACTCTCCCATACTGGCAGAATAGCAACAGTTAAAATGTCAATTCTCCCCAAAATAAATTACTTATTCTCAATGATCCCTGTCTCCCCCACTACCTCCTGGTTTCAATCTCTCGACTCGGTAATAACAAAATTCTACTGGAAAAATAAACCGCCCCGGATCAAACTTTCTACATTGCAAAAACCCAAAAGTCAAGGTGGCCTAGCGGCCCCAAACTTTGCTCAATACCAGTGTTGTTTTCGTCAACGAAGACGATAACGATATCTTTTCGTTGACGCCCCTTTTTTTAATGACGATAACGTAACGTTGACGAGCTAAAATGAGCTCTTTGGGGACGAGAACATGACGAGACGTTTACGAGTTTACGTCAATGAGACGAGACGAGACAAAAATGGGAGAAGATTTTTCGTCAGATCGTTCACAAACAGAGTTTGTGCGCGGAGTGAGAGAACACACGGTAAACGTGACCCGGAGCGGCGCCGTGCTGCTCATGATGCAGCGGCGCCTCTTTCTCTCTCTCTCTCTCTCTCTCTCTCTCTCTCTCCCCGCGTGGCGCGCGGTCACTGCTCGCGTACATCCTCCTCGGAGCGTCTGACATCCAGGTCACAGGGACAGTTTTTAATACCGTGGCGTATGAACGCAGAAAGCACGTTGATGTAGGCTACGTATGTGCAGACAGCGCTGTTGGTAAAAAAAAAAAAAAAAAAATCTCGAAGCGACGATCAGAGGAGGAGGAGAGCGGGCGCTGTTGGGAAAAGTCCTGTTCACAGTCCGCCGACCACTTCTGCCAGTGCTTCGTGGTGTCATCTATCTGTTTGTCTAAAGCCAATAGAAGCTATTATTTATCCCAATTTCCAAGACTTATCGAAATTAATTATCACTTCTTATAATGAAACTGACGAAAACTTGACAAAAACCTTTTTAATTTTCGTCTGACTAAAACGTGACTAAAACGATCACATTTTTAAATGACTAAAATGTGACTAAACCTAAATGCATTTTCGTCCAAAGGACTAAGACTAAGACTAAAACTAAAAGGGCTGCCAAAAACAACACTGCTCAATACTTCCTCTCAAACCAGACTCTACATATATACAAATGGATCCATAATCAACCTTCAGACATCATTTGGCTTGATATTGAACAATCAACCTCTAACATTCCCATATCCGACCTACCATTCACCAGTCCGTCTATAAAAAGCACCCATGTTTTGCATTAAATACAATATCAACTGCCCTATCAAATTGGTGGAAATGCTATAAAAAAATTAATTCACCCATAGAACCATCAAATTACACCCCAATCTGGAATAATCCTGACATTTTAATCAATAAAACCCCATTCATATTCACCTCCTGGGCAAAGAAAGGAATCACCCAACTCCAACACGTTATCAAAAACAACTCGCTGGTCTCTTTCCCCCACCTGGTCCAAAAGTACGGCATCGGGAGCAACGAGTACCTCAAATACTTACAACTCAGATCTGCAATTCAAGCCATATTCAAAAACACCATTCAATTAAAACCCCTTCCCCCACCATTGTCTGAAATAATAATTATAAAATCACGCAAAAAACTCCTCTCTAAAATATACAAAATACTCTCAAAATCAGATAATAGTGTCTCAGTCCCCTCAGATAAATGGGAAATTGACCTCTCTCTAGCTCCCGATGCCACCTTCTGGACCCAAATATGTAAAAACACCTTTTTCATGTCTAGTAACCCCAACATTCAACTCATACAGTACACAATCATTCACAGAACTCACTACACCGCCCACAGACTATCCAAGATGGGTTTCACATCAGATATCTGCACCAGCTGCTCACAAAACATTACAGATACCTATATCCACGCCTTTTGGCACTGCTCACCCGTACAAACATTTTGGAAAATGGTCATAAAGTGCCTTTCCTCCTTTTTTGGCTGCCACATCCCGCTGACTCCCACACTCTGTGTCCTTGGTGACATATCTGCAACCAACCTAACCAGAGCAAACAATAAAATCCTCCTTACAGCCATAACCATCGCCAAGAAAACTATCCTCATGAACTGGAAGTGCAAGCAACTGATCACCATATCACACTGGAAAAATCTACTACTACAGCACTTCTGCTTTGACTTCTCCCCCTCCGACTCTGATACAGAATCCCTCCCCACCCGGTCCTCCTTCTCAGACTTCATACAGAATGATAGAACAATATATCATTAACATTAGTAATAACATTAATTTAAAAAATTAAAAAATAAATAAAAATACAATAAAGTCTGTTATTGCTGCTATTGTTATTGTTATGTATGTGCGAATGTATATGTGTATGTGTGTATATATATGTAGGTGATTAAAACAGATAAACATGTCACAGAGGATACACATACATGGATATATTAACAGCAATAATAATGTTCATGATTACATCAAAATTAACCTAATATGACGCAAACTCAATACCACAACACATTATCCCTCAGCTTTTAACCCACCACAAATCTCTCACATCGATAACACACCACTAAGTGAGCTGGTAGTAAGCCACTTTCTTAATGCATCACACCCGAGCAGGCATACATACACATGTTAACCGAGAGGGATCAATCAATGTGTTGCCAACCAAATGCTAGCGTCCAACCGCCCATTGAATCGCATGAAACTAATAACAAAAAACTAAATAATGATGGAAATAATAATAATGATAATAATATTGACATAATCTAATATTGCTTACATGTCTGTGTACCTACTGTATGTATGTATGTATGTACGTATGCATGTGCGTGTATGTGTGTACACCTGTATGTATAATGATAAAATAAGGATGATGATGGCAGCAATAACAGTAATAAAAATAAAGATGGTTGTAAGTGGTTCTATCATTATTCATTTATATCTTAAATCTTCCTTCTATTATTTTGTTTTATTATTATCATTTTTTTATTTTATTTTATTTTTTATTCTTATTTTTTATTTTGATGTTTTCCGTTTCTATATTCACTGCAATCTTCTTCAAGCACTTATTTACCGATGTATCTCTGTACCTGTTTCCCCTCAACATCCCTCTACAACTGTTTTGCCCCATCATGATGACCCACATTAGTTAACCCTCAAGCCACCTAGCCACCCATACTGTAAGAACTGCACTACCCTGGACTTTCAAATGTATGCAGAACCACACTACTCACACCCCACCACACTACACCTCCACACTTGTCTTGTCAACATAAAGTTTGTCTTTGTCTAATGTCATATATTGTATGTATGCAAATACAAATTAAAATAAATAAATAAATAAATAAAAAAAAACAGGTGGTAAAAGCATGTGACGAGGGCGGGTCCTTAAAACTATAAATAAAGTTAAAATGCACTGCAAAGATAAAACCAATATAAAAACACTCTAAAAACACAGCACACAATAAAACAAAATAAAATGCCACGTCACTTGCTGGATCACACTTACAGTGGTAATGTACTTGTACTTGTACTTACAGTGGTAATGTAAGAGTTACCACAAACAGTGGTAACTCTTAGTAATGGCTGTTGTACTTCTTGTTTTCCCTAATGCTGTTTTATGTTGTTTTATAGTCACACAATCCTAGAAATTACTTCTGTTTGTAGAAGTACCTCATTTACTACCTATGAATTGCTGCTGTAGTATCCTTGAATTACCAGTAAGTACCATAGTAAATAGAAGTACAACCTTCATTGCTAAGAGTTACTCCCTAACCCTAGCCCCAATTACTAGTAATTGCCACTTTTAGTGCCACAATAAGTATCACTGTCATTACTAGTAATTACCACTGTAAGTACCATGGATTTACCGGCCCGTAATGTACAGTGTTTTACATGCCTTTCAGTCATGTGACTTTTGTTGTTATGGTGGCCATTTTGAATACCGAAGTAGCATTATGCAGTGCTACAATATGTAACAAACTCTCTACTCAGGATATAAAAGAAAGACAACCCATTGACAGTGGCATTTTAATGTACTTGTAATCATTGCTCAAGAAGAAAACAGTAAAAACACAGCCCCAGAGACGCACGTTTATGTGAAGAAACCAGTGAGTCAGTGTTTAACATGCTAGCATGCTACCAGTTAGCATTTAGTTTCATCAGCTCAGCTCCAACCTCTCCAATAGAAATCCCTGAACCGGACTACAAACCTTGGCTACAACATGTGACAGAGGTCAGAGCTGAGCTGTAGTATTTCCTCAGTGTTCATAGATGTGAGCCACACATGACAGTTGATTGAATCAACTGTCAATGGTTGACAGTTGCTAACCGGTAGCATGTTAGCGTCTTGAGCGGCTTAAACACTGACTCAGACTGAGACTCTGTTGACATGACAAACTGTAAAAATCACTGAGAAAGGTTTCTGACCCTCTTTCATGGGTTCATTTAGTCTTCAGAGTGAAGCAGATCTTTAGTAAATCCCGCTGTAGATCGACAGACAGAGATTTTCTGGTTAAATCACATAAACGTGCGTCTCTGGGGCCGTGTTTTTACTGTTACCTTCTTGAGCAATGACTACGAGTACATAGAAATGCCACTGTCAATCAGTTCTTTCATTTTCCTCCTGAGTAGAGATTTTGTTATATGTTGTAGTACTGCATAATGCTGCATTGGTATTCAAAATGGCTGCCGGAACTATGTGTGATGTCATTGGAAACGCATGTATATGTAGACAAAACAGTTAGCTCATACAATGCTAACGTCATATGCATGTTTCTCCAGACCAGATATGATTCAAAACATGCAACAGAAATGATCAAAACTCTCAAATCAAGAAAAGTACATTTATTTAGTTAAAGAAAATGGAAAAAGTGGAATGCACAGAGGACAAAGTATGTTCAGCTCAATCTCATGGATATTGAAGCAATAAAAGAGCCCAGTCTTTATCCTGTCCTGACTAATGTGGCACTGGTCAGGCTGGTCAGCGTGTGGAGCCGGTCATCCAGTCTGTAGGAGTCTCCACAGCAGCCGAGAGCAGGACGATCCTTCAAAGCTGAGAGCTCCAACTGCAGAGTCCAAGAGTGAGCTCTAAAAGAGACATACTTTCATGAAGAGATGCTCGTGATTTGGTAAGGCCATGGATGGGAAAACAATTAGAATTTAGAGATATCAATTTGAAACTTTTGCTGTAGATTTTCATATAAAAATAAGGAATGTATAAAGTTTGCCAAAATTGCCCATATTTTCTAGGCCAAATTCATAATAATCGATGAATTTAATCAGTTGACATTGGTTAAAGTTTTTTCACAGGGGATTTTTCAATCTTGATCTTTGGTTTGTTTTACATATTAAAAATCCCTCTGAAAAACACATTCAATAAAGAATCATCTGCATGTGCGCCCTATTTCTTCTCATCTTTTGGTTTTATTTTAACACTCTAAAGCAGGGGTGCCCAAACTTTTTGTCTCCGAGGGCCAAAATGAAAAAGTGCCTAAAGGTCGCGGGCCAAACACGGCGATGTCAGCGCGAGACACATATAACTGCAATAGTTACTTTATTTTCTTTTTTGGGATACATTTGCAAATAATTCTATCTATGCAAATAGTATCCTACAAAAGCCAAGTTTTAGTGGAACAAAATCATCAATTGTTGTAGCAATATAGAACAACAACACCGCCTGTACCTGCAGTACCTACAGTGACTTTGACTTAAATAAATGAATGAGGCAAAGAAAATGCCATAATAGACCAATTGGAAAAAGTTGGGAAGTTGATGCTACAACGCTCTATGACTGACAAATACCAAGACACCAGAAGAGTGTTTCCTTAACTTTGCGAAAGGAGTGAAACAGCGCCCCCAATTTGACGTTGGTGGCCATAAAGTGTACTGCATCTATATGTGCCATTGAGAATGAATGGGAGAGAGTTAGCATTAACCAGATGCAGGGCCAAAGTAGGTCACTCTCTGGCGGGCCAACCTAATTGTTCCGGCGGGCCCCACTTTGGGCACCCCTGCTCTATAGTTTTCCACCGCGCTGATTGGACAAACACTGACGGACACATATGTCCAAAGACAGACGACAAGGGACATATTGATCGTGTGTATATGTTTGGTGAGTTTTCTTGAGCTGACCTTTTACCCGTGAGGTCCTGAAGCACAAACTGATTCTCCACAGGAGATCTCCACAAGATCCAACAGGACCAGGAGAAGACACTGTACAGTTGAATCCTCAGTCGGGAACTTCTCTGTAATTAAGTGAAATAATGCACTATTAACAGGTTTCACACTTTATCTCTATTTTACATGAACATACTTAATGCAACTGTGATGTTTCTGGACCATAAAAGTGCAGATAGAGCCTTCAAATATAAGAGCCTCGAGAGTCTCCAAGGTCCTAACAGTGACTGGTGGTAAAAATGAACTTACTGACTGCTTGTTACACGTCCTGCAAAGTCTTTGTTCCATTTCTGTTCTTGGACTGGTAAAAGCCCGTTCCCAGGATCCTCCAACAACTTTCATGGATGACATCTGACTTCTGTTGGTCACTTTCTGCTACTTTACAATATTCTGAGCTGTTATGGAGGACTGGCAGGACACAGCTGCTGTTAGCATTACCAACAGATTTATACATATTCAAGTTGAAATGAAAGTACAGTAGTATTTCAAAATATAACTTACCTTTGTGAGCTTTCTCCTCTGTTTTCTCTTTAACCTTCTTTCAGTCCCTTTAAGTGTTTATTTCGGGCCTTCTGTAGCAGCTTCTATCTGACCGATATATTGTCCTGCCGCTGCTCGTCTCATGGTGGTTCTTTGCATGTTGCATAAATTTAACCCTAGGAACACTATCACCAAAACAAAGCAGATGAGCTCCGTTCTAAAGGTGAAGCTGGATGTCTTCGGGAGGGGAAGTTTACTTGCCATGTGATCTTGAGACGGCCAACACATTGTGGTCCTTGAACCATTAATAAAGTGGAAGGCACCGCTTCCACTGTGAGGGTTTTGTAGACGATAGATGAAAATCCTCCAGCGCTACATGGCGTTACATGCATATATAACAACGCAAGAATAGCTCAATTGTCAGTCATGTCGTGTCATATAAACATTTTAAAATGACCTGTGGATTAAAACTCACCTCACTGGGTTTAATTTAGTGCAGTTCACAGATGGAGGGGCTGCAGGAGTGCAAGGCTTGAGGCCCAGTGGGACACAGACTAACTGGACCAATCAGATATTCTTAACTAGGCACAAATGCTATTGGATATGGTGGACTTTTTTAAATAAAAGTTTTTAATTTATCTACAAAAAAAAATCATATGCTATTCTGACGGCTTTTAGCTAATCCATAACTTGTTACTGTGTTGATGGGTAATGGAAGAGTGTGCGTCAGGGAGGAGTGGCAAATGCTGCGTTCATGTCTCAAAATATGGAAATATGGAGCTTACCTGTGACTCCCGGACTCTGAGGTTTGCCTGGAAAACAGTCTGACCTTTTCCATCTGCAATGGAGTAAGTCAGGCTGGCTTGCCACTGCTTTGAGAAAGGATTCTGCACTAAAACTAGGGTCTCTTTTCATGTTTTATAAAAGTTTTCATTAGAGTTGTGACGATGTGCAAATTATATGGTGTAAATGAGAATTTTAATAAATGGGAGCTCCTATTGCCTCTTTTATATTTTAACAATGTGATTATTTCACTTTGGTTCTGTTGTAGGGAAGCTTTGTAGCAACTAAATAAAACAGACCCATTGAGGTTACAGTATCTGACAAGTCAATAGAATCACATCAGTTTCTGTAGATTAATCCATACTCACATATATCAACAACATTTTCTTTCTGATTGACTTTCCCCACTGCTTCAACAGAACAAACTATGGGTCATTAAAATTTAACTATTGGCAGGATCCTTTTGGCATCATAAACGCAGCATTAGTGACAGAGCCAGAAACAGCTAAAACAGTATGTCAGAAAAAGTATTCCATAGATTTTTTCCTGGAATCAGTGTGTGTATGGTTGATCTTCTCAAGTCAATTGAGCAGTTTGACTTTTCAATTGTTTTTAATGTTTCATTCACTGACACTCCATCACTTTGTATGTATAATAATACTTTATCTAAATGAAGACTCATATTACACAGTGTGCCTTCATCATTAGTAATTCCTTGAATTTTGTCGTTTTGGTGTATCGCAGCACCAAGAGGTTCCAGCAAAATGGCAAGAAGAACCAGAGAGCGAGGGCAGCCTTGTCTGACTCTCTGCTGAAGATTGAAACTTTGTGAGGTATTTTCATTTGTGCTTGTGTCTTGTGCTTGCACCCACTGGATGGTAGATTCGCCGTTTTCAAACTCACGTAGAGTGCGGACAAGACCAGACCAGTCAATATATAACGAAATGACAACGATGTCTTTTTGAATTTGCTCTAACATTGTTTTTAACTTAGTGAGTCTTCTGTACCTGTCTATCGCTGTTAAATGGCCAATCTGTGTGCTGTGCTTTATATATGGAATGAACTTTGTTGCTAAAGTTTGGGCAATTATGTTTTGATCTGTGTTCGGGGGAGGAAGAGGACGACAAAGGGATGTGATTGGATGAAAACCTATTGTTAAGGAGACTGGAGCATGATCACTGATTAAAATGTCATGTATGGTGTTGTCTGTGATGTACTGCATCAGTGAGTTACTCACAAGAAAGAAATCTATTCTGGAATAAGTGCCGTGCCGTAATGATGCAAAGGTGTAGTCTTCAAGAGAAGGATGTCTCATTCTCCAACTGTCACAGAGGCCATATGTTTGCATGTTAGTTTTAATTTCATTTGTCGAAAGTGGATATCGCTGTACACCAGTTGTGCGGTCTATTGGTGCATTCATGGTGGTATTAAAATCTCCAGCCATTATAATGTTTGTGGAATCTTCCAAAAGTGGAAATATGCCTTTGAAAAAATCGTGTTTATCTTCACTTGGTCCGTAAACATTAAACAATGTTAGTGGTGTTCCATTAAGTGATCCTTCAATAAGGAGAAATCTACCGTCTATCTTACCTTCAGGTAATTCTGATTTAGGATTAGAACTCAACTTAAATTGAATATTTCTTTTAATCAAAGTTGCAACACTTTTTTTACAGCTGCATGATGCATAAAATATATCGAATTGTTCGTAATATTTGTCATTTATTAAGCGTTCTTCTGGATTTAAATTTGTTTCTTGAACAAATATTATGTCTGCATCAATTTTTTTCAGATATCTGATAACATCATTTTCTTTTGATTTAATACCTCGTACATTCCAAGTTAAAATCTTAAGACTTCTATTGTGAGCTAAAATCTGGCCTTCATGTGATCTGCTTGGTCCAGCAGCCATGTGATCAGAGGATCTCTCTTGTGCAGCAGCCATCTTGTGAGGGACAGACCAGCTGTGCAGTCTGGAGAAGCAGTTTTCACTTCTAGAAGAAATAGACACAAAAATACTACTCTCTTTAATTACTTTAATTTGTATGGCATTATTGTTGCATGCAAAGAGAGGGGCATTTCCATAGGAGCGGACCGGACCATTTTGCAGATGTTTCCACAGCCAAAAGTGAACCACTCCGCTTCCAAAGGGACGGGGGGTCAAAACCGCTCCAGCTACAGACCACTTCTACCACTTCATCCCCGGTGTCTGGAGCGGTTTGGGGAGAAAGGGGAGGGGGGCATGTCACCACTCTGATTGGTCAGGTATTTTAGACTTGAGCAGTCAGCTTGCATGTTCAAAGTTAGCTTTCTCTTCACAAGTTTGGCCTAATTTGATGTGAAAACATTAGATAAAAGTATACATCAAAAGCCTATTCCTTTAGGGCATTATTGTGTTTTCTTTTTTCTCAATAACTGTTAACCTGACACTTGAAAACCCAACTGCTCAAATAAAGAAATAAAATAAAGACTTACCAGTGCTGGTATGGGCTTGGAAGAAACAAACAAAGGCAGGCTTTATTAGAGTCTATTTCATGAATTAGTTTTGGAAATCATTTAGACATATTTTTTTGAACGTAAAAGGCATAATATAGACTAATTACATACAGTACGTCTTTTTTTGTAGGTGAGTGCTCTGCCCCAAAATTGGAAAATTTTGCTCATTGTACAAAGGTGTTTTGATCACTGGGTCATAGCACAGTGATATTAGGCTGTGGTTGTTGCCTGTCACATGCATAATATCCTTGACCACTCGCAAAACGACTCAGACCCTTTACCCAAAAGGCACTTGAAACACAAAGTTGTGGGGGCTGCCCCTCAAATGAACCGGTCACAAGTGAACTGAACTGGTCCGATCCAATGGAAAGGGGGCTGAGAAGCTCTAAACGTGGATCCCTTTCTTTAAATTGTTCACAATCTTGATTAGTTGATTATATTGACTTAAATGTATGTTAAAAAAACACACACACATACACACTCTTAAGCACTTTTCCCAACATTACAAAAAAATAATAATAATTGCATGCCATTGGAAAGCCATTTCAATGCCAGGGCTCAACAACCCATAGTGAGAAATGCATCAAGTAAAAGTTAAATATGTAAGACAATGATGGCCCAGTGATGCATTATTGACAGTGACGCAGTAGAGTCAGGACTACATTCTCCACCAACTTAGGCCTGGCAGTCCCCACCAATATTTCACATCATTTCCTTTAGTGGATTCGAGCGGCTGGGCTACTGTATTCAAGCCAAATGCGATTTATTTATTTATTCTTTATTTTACCAGATTGTCAATTGAGAATACTCATTTACAATGACGACCTGGGCTAAAAGCTAGAGATGAGCAGACCAATTTATGGATTAATTTAAAGGCCTGATACTTTACAAGGTATAGTGCAACTAAAAAGTAAACATCTGTGATAACAGACTGCATTTAGATTTAATTGAAATACTGTTTTCCCCTAAGAGCTCGCAGGTAAATTGTTGTGCATTATTGTGGCAGTGATCCTGAAAAGTGACTTGAAAGTGGTGAAACATTCTATTATTATGCTATAAATGCTATAATTGCATTAGGACTGTTATGAGTGGGTTATGATGCGAGCTGGAGCTGGAGACAGGTTACAAGTCACATCCCTAAACTTCCACATTGAGGTAGGCTACACCGGCCATTTCTGCATGTCTTTTCTACGCGTTTGTGGTAGTAGGCCCCTTTAACCGCGGGCGGCCTATGGCGTGCCGACTGAGCCTTTAAGAGGTGGGTACCTCACCTGCGCTAGCTCTCTCTCGCCTCTGACGTCACCCGCTGCCTGGGAGCTGGCAGCAGCACGAGCCGGACTGGAGCCTTGCCAAACAAACGTTGCCGATCCATTTGGTCTTAAAACCAGCGATTTATCCGAAAGCGTTCTCGTTCTACAGTGAGTATCTTGCGTGTCAAATAATCTTTCGTTCATTCCGTCGTACTAAAACAAATCTCCTCTCTCCAGCTTCCTTTGACGCACAGCGTGTGTGTTCGCTTCTACAGCTTGGCTCAGTCACTTTGGAACAACTTTGCGGCTCGTGCTGCACCCATCTCCGTTAACAAAGTCCCGGTAAGCCGTCTCCGTGCACAATATCGTCATTTGTTAAAACTGTATCCTAATCTGGCGCTGGTTGTAGTGCGCAGCGTCAGGCGAGTGCTTTTACGCTCAACGGTGTTACACCAGGCTCGTGCCGCACCTCGCTCGTGCCACACTCCGGTAAGAGTTAATATTAAATGTAATCTGTAATTCCAGTTCACTAATTAGCGTTTCCTTATCTAGCGTGGCACTCAGTTTACGCCATCCGTTTGGCGTTCTCCGTTCAAATACGTGCGGCGCCGAAGCGCTTTTGGGTAAGTAGGCTACGTGTGCTCTTCCCTGCTGCGCAGGTTTTCTACAGCCATATAGGATCAATTGTCTAAAAATGTACCTTTCTTTGGATTGGAATCCGAGCGGGCCTCTCCTTCTCAGTCGGTCCCTTCTACCTTGGCTCCTTCCTCCTTGGTCCCTTCTCCCGTCATTAGTTTTTGTTCCTCGCCCCAATCCCTTTTCCTCCCTCTCCCGCCTCACCTGGCTCCAGATCCCCTTCGCCCCTTCGCCCCTCCATCCCCAATCCGAACGATACGGTGTAAAGACTACTAGAGACTAGCGCGGACACTGCCCTGGTCCCAGGTTGGCTGCACCGGTGTGCGCAGCTGACGCGCCGTGCCAAGCCAGTCGACACCGCGTGGACCGGCGCGACTCTCCGGTAGGATATATGGCACAGACTTGGAACATTTGGGGGGCTGCTGCTTTGGAAAACGTGGTCTATTGTACAAATGTTGGGTTTTATGTGTGAATGAGGCCTATAGTATTTTTAAATAGAACCTATCCAACTGTATTGTTTCACACTGACCGATAAAAATAAATATTGTGACTTTTCAATAACGTTTCCTGGTCCACTCAGTCACGAACTTGCGAGTCCTCTTTGAAAGTGTCCCTGGCACAAAAACCCAGGGTGGCGTTGTTGGGTAAATTGGATCTACTACTGGGAGTTTGTGGGTCATACAGGTAGTTTCACATCCACTAACTGTAATACGGCCATTACACGTTCATCACTGCTGTCCCTGCCGCCCTCCCTCTGCCCGCAACTGCACCTTTCTCCGGGATGAGGTGTCTCTTCCTCCTCATCCGCACCATGGGCCGCTCTGAGTGGATGCACTGCACTATGAACACCTGCGGCTCATATTCAAGTGCGGCCTGTACGTGTACCAGGCCGCAAAAATAAGGTGTGCTTCATTGGCCGAAATTTAGGGTAAACATTTTTTAATAAAGAACAATAGCAATAGCTGAGAAGGAAAGGAATGTGTGTATGAGCAGTGTATACTTAGCACTTGCCCAAAGTTGAGAAGTATTAATGAATAAAGACAAATAAATAAAATGCTTACCTTATTAATAGCAGCTCGTTTATAATAAAAAGTCTGTGTATTTTAATTGGCAAACTCCAAAGGGGATTTTTCTGTGTTGGGTAACCTGTTATTCCTGTTCCAGGATCTAACTCTGCTCGTCCCTGGCTCCAACGATCTGATGTGATCGTGCGTTCAAAAAGGGAGTATGGCATCTGTTCATTTGCATAAGGTGTAGGACACACCCAGTGGACTTTACGGACTGATCATCCGATAGTCTCTGGCAAATCAAGTCTGCCTTTAGGACCAGATTAGAAATGATTAAAGCAATTGTAAGGCTCTTATAATACAAATAACTGGAATATTAGCAACTATTTTATATTAACTAAATCTTCCTTCCTTTGCTGTTCCTAGAGCTGCACTTTTCTTTTTTTTAAATTTCAGGCAGTTACAGGCGACCACTTTAGAAATCTGGACCATGGCTTTAGCTGTACTTTGTAAGGCCTACGTGTTTGTCTCCTCAGAAACAAGACGGTGATAAAATATCAGTTTGATTGGAGTCATTGTCCCTGAGAATTAGCCTGGCTAACACCAGACTAAAATCACAAGTGATATTTAGTCTGGGGACCACCAATTCATTTTCTCGTAGGAGAGGTGTGGTTTACGACCGTCCATACTCGTTTATTGGGCGATACGAAAAAAAAAAAAAAAGTCTCGTGCGTCTGCACGTAGCCATGGCCAATCGTATCATCGTATGAGATGACGTATGACGTACCCGCTGTAGACTTTTGAGCTAAATTATTTAGAACAAGGTCTAAAGCTTGATCAAAAAATACCATCGTGTCTGCTGCTGTCACGTTGGATCCGTAAATAAACTTTTTTTTTATTATCCGTAAATAAACTATAAGCTTCCATATATCGAATAGCGCGTCATCGTCTTGCCGTCCCTCCTCGCTCTGTGATTGGTTCCCAAATCCACCGGAGATTTCGGCCATGGTCCCCAGGCTGTTGTGCAGTTCGAAATAATTCGAGCGCACACAGCAGCATGGCGTTAGCCAGGTTACCTGAGAATCTGAATCAACAGTGAATTCTACAGTTTCAAGACGTGTGGTCTCTGTACTTCCTTGTTTTATGTGTTAGAAATAGACCAAAACATATTAGAAATAAAGAGGTCGTGGTTGGAGGTTGGTGACAGATCTTTGACTTTTGTTTGCAGTAACAGTATTGGTGTCACATTTCTGCAACTTTAGTGCACAGAGGTTTGACACCCAAGATATTTTATTAAAGTCATTTGTAGCCGTTGTAAGTTACAGGCCAAAATATAAATCACTCATGTGGTTACTAATATCAAACCCTGTTGAAGTTCATTGTATAAACATTGTATAAAAGGAATATTGTACCTGTTAAAAAAAAGTACTCTCAAGTCCTTATTATGATTACATACATTCTGATGCTGGCAGTTTGTGGTAGTTCTTTTGTAGTCAGGTTTATAGATAAGTAATTTTCCAAAGCATAACTAATCAGTTTGACTTTCCATAGAAGAAGATTTGTGAAGATTCTAAAGTGAAACTGAATTATATTGTTTTTCTTGTTTTAAGAAAATGTTTTACAAAATGATAACCTTCATTTCTGTTTGACTTAATGGGATTAGTGCTGCCAAATAAAAGTACATTTTCAAGATTTTTGTATTGAATTGCTTCATAACTACATAATTAAAGGGTTTGTATGCCGATATAGGGGGGTTGTATGAGACCATTAATGGTAGCACTAAAATAATCACAATACTGTAACCTAAACAATGCATTGTAGTACTACTACTCATCACCCCAGATCCCGCCTCACTGACCTGGGCCTGTTCAGATGGTGGGCCACAGGCTTGAGCTTCCAGGCAGATCGCCTGGAATGAGGGGAGCGATTGAGGAGCAGTAATCGGGTACTGCAGGACTTGGCCAAAGATCTTATACTAGCCTCACCTTGGGCTCCTTGTAGTGGGCCTCGAGATATGCCTACAGTGCTTCGTGATCTAATTGTACTTTGTCATATATTGCAGACGTGTCAGTGACACATTTTGGCCTTTGGTGTCTTCTTTGATTTGCTTCATCCACTGCTTCCGCTGTCCACCTTCCTGTTTCCTGCCTTTTGGCTTCCATTCTAATCAAATCTTCTGAATCCTGGATTCCTTCATCTGACTAATCCTTCTCCAATACTTTGCTCTTCTCTTTGCAATCACACTCAGGATTTTGGGACACTGATATTTCTGTCTTAGTTCTTAAGACGTCGACCAGTTATCCTTTTGAGCATCCGATTTTGGAACGATTCGAGCTTCACCTTGCTATCTGTTTTAGCGATCCATGTTTCCAAACCATAAAAGAATATACTAAGCACTAGGGACTTGTCTACTACTACTATTACTACTACTACTACTACTACTACTACTACTACTACTACTACTACTACTACTACGAAAAGCTATGAATGCTAAATACAGATGCAGTACTTTATTTATCAATACAGTAATGTAATTTACACCAACGCCAACGAGGATATACAGTACCTCAATGTATAATCAATCAATCAAAGTTTATTTCTATCGCACTTTACAATTACACTTTGACAGACCAAAGTGCTTTCCATAAAAACACAACATAGAAAAATGTCAACATTAAATGACATAAAATGTAAAACGCCGGCAAAACAAGACAAAATACAACATTAGGCGTTAGTCTGGACTCGAATAGTGGCAGGTCAGTCAAAACAAATGTACGAAACAGTCAGTCGATCTTTGAACCTAAACCAATAATGCAACCAATTTTTACCCAGCTTAAAACAAGATTGCAATAGTTTTGTTGAGCTGCTAATAGGCTGAGAGAAATATGAGAGAAAATAATTATTAGAAAGCCTTAGCTAAACATGTACAATTCATAATCATTGCGCTAATCTTCTAATGACCCAAGGCCAGTCTGAAGTGCCTCAGAAGGATCCAGCATGAGTCAAAGACACTGGTTCCAGAGCTGAAGAGCCTTTTACACCCACAGTTTGCAGAAGCATCAGAGACGACAGGACAACTCCTTCAGAGTGAGGGGAGCATGTTGAGCTGAATTACCCCGAAGCACATCGGCCTGGGCTCTTTCTGCACATGCTTCATGTTTTCTGTAAGTGAATAAAATAAGATAAGAGATAAGATGATACTTTATTGATCTCACAGATGGAGAAATTGCATTCGATGAGAGAGCATCCGGCAGCAGCACCCATTCAGTGCGCACCACTCTTTTTTTTTCTTCTTTGGTGAAAGATCGTTGTGTCGCGGCCGCCATCTTCACTGTTTTGGTCACAGGAGGAGCACTGGTTGATGGGAAATCCGTAGACGATGACCACGGCGGTGGAGCTTTTGCGCTTGGCCACAATGTTCTTGGCCACACAGGTGTAGTTGGCCGTGTCGGACAGACGCGCCTGCTTGATGATCAGGTTGTGTCCACGGTGATGTAGAAGTTCCTGTCCTCGGCCGGGTCCATGATCTCTTTGTCCTTCAGCCACTCCACCCGCATGACCTTGGAGGATGGAGAAACTGTAGCTGCCCTCTGTCTCCTCTGATCATCTGAAACGGTGCACCGCCTCCTGGGCTTGTCCCCGTCTCAGAGCGTGGTGTCCTGCACTGGTCAGCTCCACCTTGTCCTTCCTCTTCCTCCTGCACAGCTCCCTCCACAGTCTATCACCATCTCCTCGTTGGTCCCTTTTGTTGTTTCCTGTAGCTCCTCTTGTGACGCCTCCTCCGTGCTGCAGGTGTGGGGGCTCTTGGTGCCTCTTCACTGTTCAGTGTCTCAGAAGAAGATGTTTGTAGATCTCAAATGGGTTTAGCTGATAAGCTAGCAGTTTGTTTACCTTCAAAAAGCTGCTTTCTTCAGGACCATTTTGGACTCTCAAAGTAAACAAATCCACCAAACCTCCACAAAAACACAGTAAAGACGTACAAAAGTATCCAGAAAAACAACGTGGTTCGCTGAAAAAGGCAAACAATTCACTGAAAAAGGCAAACAATTCAGCTGCACCAGGAGAGAGGGAGGTCACTTCCTGTTTTCACGTTGCCAAGGCGACCTTTTTCATATATTCAAATATACATGAGACAATTTCATCAGATAACTGCACTACTATATTAGCCTGGTTTTACCAGACCTTCGTACTCATTGCATGTCGTACAAGGGTCTGGACATTCACAATTGAGCTCTGTTATCATGTGGGAGGGGTGAACTCCTTTGAAACGATTGGATCTGATTTTTGCTAACGTTTGGACGTGACGTATGTAATGCGCCCGAGACCGAGTCAGTGAAGAGAGCCATCAGCTATGCTGTTGGGAGCATTCCTTGCGTATGCCAAGGCTTCAATTTTGGAAATTTGGGAGCCGAGCCAGGACGGATTGAAGAGTTTCCTTTACTTTCATATCTGCCGCCATTGCCAAACTAAAACCAGCAAATGCGGCGCAAATGCTTGACGTCACCATGGCAGGTTGAAATTCAACCGAAGTAACGCGGCCACTGAGATTAAAAACCCAGACGTACATGTAAGGAAATTGTAATTGACCGGAGTTTACAGATGGCTAAGACTCATTTCTAAGTAAAACTCCTTTTCATTTTTATAAAGGCAACCTATGTATTACTAATAAAATTCAGTAACACTGTATATTTGTGTATGTATGTTTGATTCTTAAGCTCATAAATTCTTAAGCTCATAAATGGTGTTATTTATTTACTGGGAATATGTACTCACACAAGAGACAATGAAAACAAGATTTACCATCATCATAGTATTTTTAACTCGCCAAGAAACAACACAATTCAGAGTTTCCCTACTTTTAGTTCAGCCAGACGATGCCACTCGTAAGACTAAGCTAACAAATAAAGTCCAATAGAAACGATGTGATCAGCTTTCTATCATCTTTACCACAAATATACCGCAAACTCTGAGCAGACATCTCAGAAACGCGGCCTAGTGGCCAAGTAAAGCAGTTGATCCCAACTTCGGTATCTAGGGGTTAAACATAAAGGGCCCAATTTTGTGTGTCAAAACGAAGACTTTAGCATAACATTTTGCGCTAAGGAGGAGCGCGCTTTGTGAGCTTGCCACTCCAGACTTAGCACATTTAAGGGGGAAGTACTAGGGTAGAGACACGCTTTTTCCTCCAACCAGATCGACTCCCCGGCCTGGAGAGGGGTTGTAAGGGAGTTGGAGGTGAACATGTCCATTTGTTTTGTTTCAAGTTCACGCCAAGCGGGCTGATCCACGCCACAGTGGACGCTGTAGCTATTTCTCTCTCGAGACATGAACATTGTTTAGCTCACGATGGGGTAAATACAGGTTTTAGTTTGACCTGTGAGAGCCTATCATGCTTAAAGAGGGGGTATTATGCTTTTTTCAGCCACATAGCACCAGTCTCTAGCACACTACAATGATGACGAAACCTTCTGTTGGTCTGTCAATGCAGTAAATTAGAATAACTGCCTTGTATAAAATTGCTCTTTCAAAATGGCGGTAGCAAATGACTTGAAATAGGCCCCTGTCTCTTTAAGAACCTCTGACCCTTTCCGACACGCCCCCTCCACACGCTGTCTGTGGCATCACAACAACACTGCGCTCGTTGTCTCAACTGTATTGAAACTACGATCGGTGCATTTTAATTTTTATTGTTGGGAAGGATCTACTGTTTATCACTTTGTGAACAATGGCCACACAGGATATTATTTGGAGACGAACCTTCCACACCGGACGCTTGGAAGGGGCTCTTGCCTGAAAAATAACTGCTGTTTGGAGGCTATCTCTTTGCATCTGCCATGCCCTATGGATCTCTAACTATACCCCCATGGACGACACCAGGATCTGCAGGAGCCCATACGATTCAAAGACGGACATTATCTGTGCAGGTGGACAGTGGTTTTTCGAGGTTACCCGTTAGCTTGTTATAATCGACTACAGCTCATTGTTGATGAAAAGTCTGCAATAAACCACAAATGTGTAAAGCCAGGCTCATTGTGTGATCATCGTAAAGGCTGCTTCGAGTAGTTGCCTGCTTTATTGACGTTATTTGTGCATAATATGCTGCCTGTTTTCAATGAATGTTGTGAAGGTGAAGGTTGTTAGCTTGTCGCGGCTAATAGTGCCTTAGCTCCGGGACAAACCACTCGGCTACGACTCACTGTAGATGAAATGTGAGCAGTAAACTACACAATCAACAAGCCAGGCTCCGTGTGTCATCATCATAAAGGCTGCTTCAAGCAGTTGCCTGTTTTAGTGACGTTTTCAATGCATAATATGCTGCTTGTATTCAGTGAATTTTCCCGTTAGCTTATCGCGGCTAGCTTATTAGCTCCGGGACAAAACCACTCGGCTACGACTCACTGTAGATGAAATGTGAGCAGTAAACTACACAATCAACAAGCCAGGCTCCGTGTGTGATCATCATAAAGGCTGCTTCAAGCAGTTGCCTGTTTTAGTGACGTTTTCAATGCATAATATGCTGCTTGTATTCAGTGAATTTTCCCGTTAGCTTGTCGCGGCTAGCTTGTTAGCACCGGGAGAAAGCCACTCGGCTATGACCCATTGTAGATGAAATGTGAGCAATAAACTTCCAAATCAACAAGGCAGGCTCCGTGTGTGATCATTGTTAAACGGTTCTTTATGTGTGTGGTGGTTTTATGTGTGCATATTTCTCGTTTTCACGTGATGACTCGAGGTTTAGCTTAGCATTAGCTTTCTCCGGAGGCTCTGTGCATCATCAAGGCCCAGCGCAGAACCAGACACTGAAATAAGCGTTCTTGTCACCGGTTTTAATCCTGGGTGTTTCGGTAACAGAAACACTGATGTGTGTCTTTGTAAAAGTCTGCTGTGGCTCCGGTTCACAACACATGAAGCTAATCCTCCATGATGACTCTGTTTACATCTTAGGGCTAGACACTGCGGGGAGGGGGTTCTGCTGAGGAGCAGTGGTTGGTTACTCGGCTGGTGACGAAAGGTCGGAGGCGTATCCTGGAGGTCGGAGGCGTTTCCTGAAGGAATCAGGCGTTTTATCCCTAAAATGGCTGCCATCGGAGTTTTTACAGATTACTCGAAAATACGTGAATGTGCTAAGGCAACACTTCAGGCATGTTTTTAATGAGGGAATGACTTAATAACATGATGTAACGCTTGAAAAAGTCGATTTTGCATAATACCCCCCCTTTAAGGAAGAACATAAGGCAGCACAATGTTAACAAGGAAATGAATGTCAGCGGTGCTCCCATCAGAGCAGTCACCTCCTCTTGTGACGCCCTCTCACAAGTGGTTAATAAATCCTACATTGGTTTAAAGCTGTTCCTTTGAAGCAGCCACGTTAGTTCCATTAACCCCTTGCTAAATGGAGATGTTGGGTCAACTCTACAAGAATATTGGAGGTTAACTCCAATATTGCAATTTTCAGTCTCAGACAGTTGATAATTCTTCCTGTCTTTCTTTTCAGGGACTTCCTTTTTAATGACTAAATGAACAATAGTTGGCAAGTGACCACTGAACTAAAAAGCAATAAATTAAGACATTCCAGCTGACACTTTGACACAGTGACACAACGGTTAGTACTTGTGCTTCGCAGCGAGAAGGTCCCAGGTTGGACCCCCTGCTAGAACTTTTCTGAGTGGAGTTTGCATGTTCTCCTCGTGTCTGCTTAGGATTTCTCCGGGTACTCCGGTTTCCTCTACCACTGAAAAGATGTAGAATAGGCCAGGATGAATGATGTGTACGTGTGAATGAATGGTGGTGGCCAGAGAGACTTTGGCTACCTACTTACCGCCACCGATTGTGGAGGGAATGAAGCACAACTCAGCGCTTTGGGCATCTTGAGTCATGTGAAAAGCACTTTACAATAAGCTTCCATTCTATTGAAAAGGAAGTTGCATGTTTGTTTGTTTTTGTTGTTTTTTGCGATAACATTTGATTGAGCCAAGATAAAAGTAACATTTACTTTAGTTTAGTTCTCTCTTATCATGTGTTGTTTATGAATACGTTCAATACTACAGAAAACAATCAATCTGTTTAAATGAATAATAATAAATGAGGCTAGGAATCAGATCATGTCAAATCCTTATTGAAGAGGGAAAAAAACACATACAACAATGGATATGACAGACCAATAACATTTCAAAATATAACTCAACCTTTGTGAGCTTTCTTCTCTGTCATCTTATTACTTACTTTGCATCTCTGGAAGTGTTTATTTAATCCCTGCTCTGTGGTAGCTTCGATTGACTCCTTGTGCCCTGGTGTCCCGTCTCTTGTTGGATCTTTGCATGTTGCTTTGAATCGCAGCACACATGTAGCCCTGAGGACAATATCAACATAACAAAACAGATGAGCTGAGTTCCAAAGGAGAGGCTGGGACTTTGTAGGAGAAAAGGACTTGCCCTGACTACAGGACCTTGAGACGCTCTGCACATTGTGGTAGTTTGGCCAGTGAATTCTCACAGTGGTTCTGGTGTGGGGGTTTTGTGGCTGATGGCGGTCATGGATGGCTCCTTTAAAAAAGAAGTAGCTTGGAGCAGTGCTTGGTACATGTCCATATGCCCAGAACCTGCAGTACAAGCTCAAATGTCATGTTATACTATAAACATTATAGAATAAACTTTGGCTTAAAACCTATACCTTAGGGTTGGGCTGCAGTCCAGAGGTGGAGGGGCTGCATTGGTCACTAGGCCTGAGACCCAGGGGACACAGACTAACTGGACCAATCAGATATAAAGCTACAGTAGGGACTGTTTTTTATACACAGAATAAATAAATAAAAATACTTGTGTATAAAACTAGGCTGAAAAAAGCAAGGTGAAGATTTAAAATTGTAACTGATGATGCAATCACACTTTTTTTTAATTGTTTTTGTCATTTGTGTGTGTGTGTGTGTGTGTGTGTGTGTGTGCTAAAGTTCTCAAAAAGAAAGACAGAGAAGAAAAAACTGTTAAATATTTTTTTTTTTAAACAATGAATTAATCAGAACTAACCTGCACTTTTTGTCTTAATCTAATTTAGTGGTTCGTTATTATTATACAAGTTGGTTTTGCTTTTGCAATTTATGTATAGGTATGCAATACAAGACTTGGGTTAGGATTGTGATGGACTGATGTAGGATGGACGGTTTGAAAGTCGTTTTTCTACCCGTCTGCTGTAGTGAAAAAAGGTTTTGTTTAAAACATTTTAAACAGATATGTTATGTGTTAATATATTTTAACACATTTACTTACATAACATCATTTGTGGAATAATTTCAAATTGTTGTTTTTTACCATCTTTTTTAAATTTATTTTAAACATCTTTATGCATGCTCTTATAGCCTTATATTTACAAAGTTTTTATAGTTTATTTTAATCTAAATTGTGTGTTGTGTGTGGTCCCAGCTACTGTTTTTTGTGGTCACAGTGTAATTAATAAGAAAGTTCTTTATTCATCATTTATTTTTGGAATTTATTTCTATAATAAAGTAGATAGCGATGATAATAAAATGATGAAATGTAAACCTCCCTACATTTGGTAAGTTGAGTTGTGTAATGACTGGATATTTGTTCTGAAATTGTCAATCCTGGATATGTAGACATCTGAACAATGGTAACTTTTTCCTCATCAAAAGGGAAGTTTGAAATTGCAGAAAATCTTTTGACTATTTTCATAGCTTCTTCTCTAGATGACACACTGAGATTCTGTAACAGCAGTAGTATTTTATCCAAATGAAGATTTATTTTATAGTCTTTACCTTCTTGAATAATACCTTTAATGGTGTCGTTTTGCTGTATCGCAGCTGCAAGCGGTTCAATGAAAATAGCAAATAGAAACGGAGAGAGTGGGCAGCCTCGTCTGAGTCCCCGCTGAAGAGCGAAGGTTGGTGAAGTAATGCCATTTACACTGAGTACAGCCCTGGGTGAAGCGTACAGGGCCTTTATCCACTTGATGAAAGACTCGCCAAATCCAAACTCACGTAATGTGCGGAACAGAAAAGCCCACTTAACCTTCTCAAAGGCTTTTTCTGTATCTATTGACATGACACTTGTGTTAATTTTCATTTGTTTCAACAGTTTATCTAGCAAAGCACATTCGTCTTTCTTGTCTGATTCTCTTAAATGGCCAATCTGTTTTTTGTGCAGTATGGATGGAAGAACTGATTCTAATCTGTTTGCTAATGCATTGGCAATTATTGTTAGGTCTGTGTTCATGAGAAAAAGTGGACAGTAACTGGATGGGTCTGTTGGCTCCTCTTTTTGTTCTAATATTACCTCTATTGTAGCTGTATTCATTGTTTCTTTGATATTGCCTGTTTCTTCCATTTCTTTCACAGTCTTATAGAAGAATGGTTTTAAGGTCTCCCATTGATTTTTATAAAATGCAGCTGGAAGTCCATCAGGTCCTGGAGCCCCATTGTCCATTTTGGAAAGAGAGTGGTATATTTCTGTCTCTGTGAGTGGTGCGTCTAAAGATCTGATTTGTTCTTCTGAAAGCTGCGGTAAATCAATACCCTCAAAGAAAGCATGTATTTCTATTTGGTCAGCAGTAGTATCTCGGGCAAAAAGGTTTTGATACAATTCTAGGAATATCTGAAGTATTTCTAATGGCTTTTGAGTTGTATTATGGACGGACTTCATAACTGATGGAATTATCTTATGCTCTTCTTTAAAATTATTAATATTGTCTTTTCCCATGAGTTGTACATGTGATTTAATTTGAGCTATGATTGCCTGTCTACCATTTTCCCAAATGGTTGCAGATGGAATTTCTGTTTCTGGATTCTTCTCCAGAAATGAATCCCATGTTTCTTCTATTAGTGTTATGGTAAATATCGAGACCATAGTAAATAAAATCCGGAGAGAAGTTGTCGTGAGTCAAGCGTGCCGATTTATTGGACATGTGCACATGGAGACACATCAAGTACCGGGATACAAGATGCTCTGAAGCACAGTTCACAGCTCACAGTATTTATACACAAAGACAAACAATGACCATACGATTGTGGAATGCCCCCAATGGTGTAATGGTTCAGATTGACCTAAGACATTTAAAAACGCTGACGAAGATGTATAAGACAAACGTCGCCACAGCAAGGACACAGACACCCTGTCTCCAATTCCAGATAAGATGTACTACCCCGGCCAAGCAGGTGTCCGAGCAGGTGTCTCTTAGCTGTAAACACTGTCTCTTAGCTGTAAACAGGGTACAGTGCGTACTTGTCAGTCGCTCATAACACATACGTAATGTGATTACAATAAAGCATAATATAATAATAATATAATAATAATATAATAAACATGTAATAATAAATAATATACAGTTGGATTTCCATAATTTCCATAACAATCCCCTAATATACAGTTGGATTTCCATAATTTCCATAACAGAGGTTAACTCGGGTCTCCAAAAAGCACCATCTAGTAGAGGACTCTGCTGGGGTTGGAAATGTTAGCCTCATGTCATGATAAAATCCCGTTTAAAACATGTTTGTAATTCTTTTTTCCGTCCATATTTTCATAAATTTATTGAAGCATATAATTCACAGCTTCTGCTTCTCACAAAGCTCTTCCTCCTCTTTTCAGACGGTGTTTCTTAGTTTTTTGGACTCCACTGCCTTAAGTATGGAGCCACTAGTTCACACACAATAGCACAAGTGACTAACCTCTCTGGGCCAGATCTTGTGACTGGCGCAGTCCGTGCACAACTTTTGTGCTCAAGGCTGCTCCACTAGGTTGAGGGTGTTATTTAAGAAAAAGAGGCATCTGCGCTACTCTTCTATGGCAACTTTCACATTATGTTCCCCTTTACATCACGCTGCCTTGTCTTCTTCCTTAGAATCGATGTAAAATTGAAAACAAAAGCGAAATTCACTTGAAAGGTCTGCTTGACTGTAGTTTACGCACTAGGGTTTACTTTGGTACAGTAGATCAACGCACAGACCCCCAACACCAAAACAACAGTTTTCCATAAATAAACCACACATGCCTTCAAGTGCCACAACACCAGGTCTAATCTGCATTTTAAGGTGACATTTCCATCGTCTGTCAGTATTTACCTATTGTCTCTGTACATTTCGTATCTTTGCGCATTCGAACGGTGTCCAACGCTGAGGCTGCTGCTCTTTCCCCGCCCGCTCGTCTTGGATCTGCAGTGAGTGGCTGCAGCAGCGGACGGACACTTTTATTTCTTTTATCTTTATTAAACATTGCGCGCTGCATCATGCATGTTACGCGTTTACAGGAGAACCCCCCCCTCGCAACCCACCGCCTTCTGCAGGTCTGGGGAAAGCATGGGGAGGGGGCGGCACCATAACATCGCAATGTGAGTCTGTCCCCCCCTCCTGTCCTGCCCACTTTTTGCGCCAGGTATGACACTGAAGATTGCAAGGAGCGCCCCCTTCTGCATACTCGTCTGCTCTACAGCCTGCGCTATGAACCACAAGATCTGGCCCTCTGTCTTCATCAGAGCATTTCATTAAACCTCTGGTTAGTTTACTAATCCCATAGACAAATGGAGAGCAAAAGTATTGGTGTCACATTTCTGTGACTTGCACCCAAGATATTTTATTAAAGTAATTTGTAGCCGCTGTAAGTTACAGGCCAAAATATAAATCACTCATTTGTTTGGTTAAAACGTCAAACCCTGTTGACTGACATGAAGTTCCTCAATCTCTGCAGGTCCAGCCTGAAGCCCAGAGGCTCCTCCTGATGTCCACACTTCTGTGTAGAGGATACTTGTGCAGTGTCGCAAAGAAAACATTACATTGAATAAAAGAATATTGTACCTGTTAAAAAGTACTCTGGAGCTCTTATTATGACATTCTGATGCTGGCAGTGTTCATGTTTTGTGGTTGTTCTTTTATGGAGCCAGGTTTTTGTAGATAGACATGTCATTTTCCAACACATAACTAATCAGTTTGACTTTCCATAGGAGGAGATGTGTGAAGATTCAAAAGTGAAATTGTTTTCTAGAGTTTTTCTTGCGTTATTACTAGAAAATGATAACCTTCATTTCTGTTTGACTTAATGGGATTAGTGCTGCCAAATAAAAGAGCGTTTTTAAGATTTTTGCATTGAATTGTTTCATAACTACATAATTAAAGGGTTTGTATACCTGTAAAGGGGGGTTGTATGAGAACAATAATGATAGCACTAAAATAATCACAATTCTGTAACCTGAACAATGCAATATTGTAGTACTACTGCTATCCCGCCTCACTGACCTTACAGGCTTGAGCTTTCAGGCAGATTTATTTCTGTAGCACTTAACAATTACACCTTGACAGACCAAAGTGCTTTCCATAAAAACACAACATAGAAAAACATCAACATTAAATGACATATAATGTAAAACGCCGGCAAAACAAATCAAAATACAACATTAGGCGTTGTGAGTCTTTAGTCTGGACTTGAATAGTGGCAGGTCAGTCAACAAATGTACAAAACTCTCAGTCGATATTGCAGTTTACATTCTTTTACCCAGCTTAAAACAAGATTACGATAGTTTTGTTGAGCTGTTAATAGGCTGAGAGAAATATGAGAGAAAATAATAATTAGAAAGCCTTAGCTAAACATGTACAATTCATAATCATTGCACTAATCTTGTAATGACCCGAGGCCAGTCTGAAGTGCCTCAGAAGGAACCAGCATGAGTCAAAGACACTGGTTCCAGAGCTGAAGAGCCTTTTACACCCAGAGTGAGCTGCACAGTCTGCAGAAGCATCAGAGACGACAGGACAACTCCTTCAGAGTGAGGGGAGCATGTTGCTGGGCAGCTCTAGCATATCGGCCTGGGTGGGTGCTCTTTCTGCACATGCTTCATGTTTTCTGTAAATGAATAACATATTAAACATGAGACAATTTCTTTTTAGATAACTGCACTACTGTATAAATGTAACCACGGTTTGAACCTATATTGTAAATGCCTTCATTTCCAAGTGAAACTCCTTTTCACATGAGCCACACACTCATTTTTATAGACTGTACAGGTGCTCGTCATATAATCAGAATATCATGAAACAGTGCATTTACTTCTGTTATTCAACTTAAAATGTGAAACTAATATATGATATAGACTCATTACATACAAAGTGACATATGTCCAGCCTTTATTAGAATTCTGATTATGGCTACGGTCCAATTTTAAAATCGTATAATTTTCTGAGATTTTTTATTTGGGGTTTTTACCAGCTTTGTACCATAATAATCAAAACAGTAACAAATAAAGGCTGTAGATATCTCGAGCACCTGTATATTACTAATATAAATACAGTATCATTGTATATTGTTTGATTCTAAAGCTCATATAAACACTAACACACTGAACTGATGTACAAGCCGCAACATAAGATGTAGCATAATAGTCGAATTACAGAAATAATACATTTTTGAACGATATTCTCCGTAGTCCGGATGCTGTACACGGGAGCCCCCCAAGGGTGCGTGTTGAGCCCTTTACTTTACACCTTGTACACACATGACTGCAGACCCACCCATCCCAGTAGCATCATCATCAAATTTGCAGATGATGCTGTGGCTGGTCTAATTCCAAACGCGCCACTCAAGGTAGTCTTTGACTTCAGGAAGGGGCAAGACGACCCACCCCCACTCTTCATCCAGGGGGACTTGGTGGAGAGAGTGAGTGACTTGAAATTTTTGGGCACTTTCTTCTCTCAGGACCTGACATGGACTTTCAGCATCACGTCTTATGCTCACTCTTCCCCGTTTACCATAATGACCACGGCCGTGGGGGAATTCATGGCGGATTTACAGACTCCCCCTCCCCAGCTCTGACGAAGCATGTTCCTAAAAAGGACGTACGGGCGGGATCTTCACTGTAGACTCGGCCCTTGCGTGACGTGTAGCTCGCCCTGCTCCAATACTACTCCAACAGTCCGAGCCACATTAAGTACGAGATTTCTAAAATTCATATTACGAAAACCAGCCTGGTTTCATATATTGTGATTAACCCAGCGTTATCTCAGGAGGAATATCTAGCCTAGTCTAGGTTTGAAAACATTGAAACCAGGGGTTAAAGTTGTTTTTAAGGTGTCTAAACTCCAATGCATTGATCATGTCCCTCGACAAAAAAGCCCAGCAGCGACTGTACTTTGTAAGGACCCTGAGGAAAAGCCAACCTGCCCCTGGACAGAGTGGTGAAATCTGAGCATTATTCTCTCCACTCCCCTCTTTCAGAAACATTCACCAGACAAGATGCCTTCATAGGGCAAAAGGAATGACACAGGACTTATCTCATGCAGTGTATTCCTTATTCACGTTGCTGCCCTCAGGGAGGCGCTATAGGACTGTTATGGGCCAAACTTCTGTTACTGTTTTTACCCCTGTGCAATCAAAGCACTTAACTCTGATAAGTGAATGAATGATGAATTTGTGTTTTAATATAATGATTATTTATTTATTTACTAATTTATTTTTCTTGGTTGCGAAGGCTATTTTCAAGAATACTGTGGAGCTACTTCTTTTTTTTTTTCTTTTTTTTTGTGCATTGTACAATAACAATAAAGGATTCTGATTCAAACTGTTGACCTTTCCATTGACAAACACAGCAAAAAAAACGCAACTTTATCTGAATCTCCTGCTGAAATAACAACAGATAAAAGCTCCAAAACTGTTTTACTCAGAATTAGAATAATATAGCTCACAATTTCTCCATTATTATATTTAAATAAGCCTTTATTGTGCATGGAAAAAATAATAATTTGATAATTAATGCAAGATTAAATAATTCCTGACTCAAGAAAATCCAGAGTGAATATAATATTTCTGTGTGATCAGATGTTTAGAAAGAGCCTTTGTAGTCAGCTCTACAAGTTAAAATCAGTAAAATTCCGTTATAGTGAATAGGGCTAAAGCTCCGTTGGACCCGGATGTGGAGCGATGACGATCATCACTTAACAAACACATGAGGGCTGCTCTCCATGTTGAAATATTTTAGGTAATCACTATTTATGTCATTATTTCAGACTTTGTTAATAAAGCCTATTGTCATTGGCACATGGTTTAAAGCTGTTATTTTGATGCAGTCACCTTAATTCCATTAACCCCTTGCTAAATGGAGATGTTGGGTCAACTCTACAAGACCAAGGCATATTGGAGGTTAACACCAATATTGCCATTTTCAGTCTCAGACAGTTGATAATTATTCTTCCTGTCTTTCTTTTCATTCACTTCATTTTTAATGAATACATGAACAATAGTCAGCAAGTGAACAATGGATTAAAAAGCAATAAGTTAAGACATTCCAGCTGCAGGTGAGTAGTTTGACACAGTGACATAGTGGTTAGTACTCGTGCTTCACAGCAAGAAGGTCCCCGGTTTGATCCCCTAGAACCTTTCTGAGTGGAGTTTGCATGTTTCCCTTACCACTGAAAAGATGTACAATGAGCCAGGATGAATGTCATGTGAAGCGCTTTACAAATAAGCTTCCATTCCATTCTATTGAAAAGTAAGTTTGTTTGTTTGTTGTTGTTTTTGCAATGACATTTGATTGAGCCATGTTAAAGTAACATTTAGTTTGTTTCTCTCTCTCTCTCTCTCTCTCTCTCTCTCTCTCTCTCTCTCTCTCTCTCTCTCTCTCTCTCTCTGTGAAGGGATTTTGTAAATCATGTTTTGTTTTTTAATTGACTCAATATTGCAAAAAAACAATCTGTTTAAATGAATCTAGTTTTGCCTTGTTTTGTTCAAAGCTCAATAAATAACAATAACAACAACAACAATAACATTTAAAAATATAACAACCTTTGTGAGCTTTCTTCTCCGTCATCTTATTACTTACTTTGCATCTCTGGAAGTGTTTATTTAATTCCTGCTCTGTGGTAGCTGCGATTGACTCCTTGTGCCCTGGTGTCCCGTCTCTTGTTGGATCTTTGCATGTTGCTTTGAATCGCAGCACACATGTAGCCCTGAGGACAATATCAACATAACAAAACAGATGAGCTGAGTTCCAAAGGAGAGGCTGGGACTTTGTAGGAGAAAGAACTTACTCCTGAGGACAGGGATCTCAGCACACTCAGGAACACATTGTGGTAGTTTGGCCATTGAAGTCTCACGATGATTCTGGTGTGGGGGTGCAGTACAAGCTCAAATGTCATGTCATACTATAAACATTATAGAATAACTGTGGCTTAAAATCTATACCTTATTGGGTTGAGCTGCAGTCCAGAGGTGGAGGGGCTGCAGTTTGTTTTGACGTTGTTTTTTTTATGTATGATGGTGATGGGGGGGGGGGGGGACTTTTCACGATTCACATAGTTGATTTAGGTTTTAAAAAGCCTTACTAATCGGTACAACATCAAGTTAATTTCATACATTTTTCAGAGCAAATAAATATAAATATAATAAATAAATATGAACTGAACGCTGCACTAATCTTGCCTCAGAATTCTTAGGATTTTGACTCAAGCATGTGGGATGAACTGTTGTTTTCTTGTTGTTTTCTTTAACACATTGCTTACATAACTTATAACTTAAGAATAAAATTAATTTCTTGATCAAATTGAACTCTACCTAAACTTGGCAAGTTGGTAGTATTGGATTGATGTTAATTTGTTTTGCTGACTATTTTTCCTGAAATTGTTATTCCTGGATATGTTATAGTAGACTTCTGTATAATAGATACTTTTTCCTCAGAGAATGGAAAGTTTGATATTTTAGAAAATCTTTCAACTATTGTCATAGCTTCTTTAGATGACACTTTGGGATTCTCTAAAAGTAGCAGTATTTTATCCAAATGAAGATTTATTTTATAGTCTTCATCTTTTTGAATAATCCCTTTAATGGTGTCGTTTTGCTGTATCGCAGCTGCAAGCGGTTCAATGAAAATAGCAAATAGAAACGGAGAGAGTGGGCAGCCACGTCTGAGTCCCTGCTGAAGAGGGAAGCTTGATGAAGTAATGCCATTTACACTGAGTACAGCCCTGGGTGAAGCGTATAGGGCCTTTATCCACTTGATGAAAGACTCGCCAAATCCAAACTCACGTAATGTGCGGAACAGAAAAGCCCACTTAACCTTCTCAAAGGCTTTTTCTGTATCTATTGACATGACACTTGTGTTAATTTTCATTTGTTTCAACAGTTTATCTAGCAAAGCACATTTGTCTTTCTTGTCTGATTCTCTTAAATGGCCAATCTGTTTTTTGTGCAGTATGGATGGAAGAACTGATTCTAATCTGTTTGCTAATGCATTGGCAATTATTGTTAGGTCTGTGTTCATGAGAAAAAGTGGACAGTAACTGGATGGGTCTGTTGGCTCCTCTTTTTGTTCTAATATTACCTCTATTGTAGCTGTATTCATTGTTTCTTTGATATTGCCTGTTTCTTCCATTTCTTTCACAGTCTTATAGAAGAATGGTTTTAAGGTCTCCCATTGATTTTTATAAAATGCAGCTGGAAGTCCATCAGGTCCTGGAGCCCCATTGTCCATTTCGGAAAGAGAGTGGAACATTTCTGTCTCTGTGAGTGGTGCGTCTAAAGATCTGATGTGTTCTTCTGAAAGCTGTGGTAAATCAATACCCTCAAAGAAAGCATATATTTCTCTTTCGTCAGCGGTAGTATCTTGAGTAAAAAGCTTTTGATAGAATTCTAGGAATATATGAAGTATTTCTAATGGCTTTTGAGTTGTTTCATGGTCGGACTTCATAACTGATGGAATTATCTTTTGCTCTTTTTTAAAATTATGAATAGTTGTTTTTTCCGTCATGAGTTCTACACGTGATTTCATTTGGTCTATGATTGCCTGTTTACCATTTTCCCAAATGGTTGCAGATGGAATTTCTGTTTCTGGATTATTCTCCAGAAATGAATGCCATGTTTCTTCTATTAGTGAGGTTAACTTGGGTCTCTCCAGAAGGGATGCATCAAAGCACCATCTAGTAGAGAGCTCTGCTGGGGTCGTAAATTGTATTGTTAATGAGACTGGAGCATGGTCACTGATTTTTTCAAAGTCATGTATTGTGTTGTCTGTGATATATTGCATGAGTGACTTATTTACAAGAAAGAAATCTATTCTGGAATAAGTGCCGTGGGATGACCGACAAGTGTATTTTTTAAGAGAAGGATTGATCATTCTCCAACTGTCACAGAGGCCATATCTTTGCATATTCGTTTTAATTTCTTTAGTCGAATGTGGGTATCGCGGTTTACCGCTTGTGCGGTCTATTGGTGCATTCATGGTAGTATTAAAATCTCCAGCCATTATAATGTTTGTTGAATCTTTTAAATTTGAAAACATGACTTTGAAAAAATCGGGATTATCTTTACTTGGTCCGTAAACGTTCCACAATGTTAGTGGTGTTCCATTAAGTGATCCTTTAATACAGAGATATCTACCTTCTGGATGCTTTAATTCTGGCATTAACAAATCAAATTGAATATTTCTTTTAATCAAAGTTGCAACACCACTTTTTTTACTGTTGTTTGATGCATATTTTATATCAAATTGTTGATAATATTCATAATTTGTAAGACATCCAACTTTATCTAAATGTGTTTCTTGAAGAAATATTATGTCTGCATCAATTTTTTTTAGATGTGTAATCACATCATATTTTTTAGATATGATGCCTGGCAAATTCCAAGTTACAATCTTAAGACTTCTATTTTGGGCTAAAGTCTGGGTTTCAGGTGATCTGCTTGGTCCAGCAGCCGTGTCATCCGAAGATACATCTGTATCAAAACCCATGTCATTAGAAGGTCTCTCTGCATCAGAAGCCAAGTCATTAGAAGGTCTCTCAGCATCAGAAGCCATGTCTTCAGAAGATCGCTCTGTAATAGCGGCAAATTTAGGCGTTTATAAACAATCAGCAGAATTTTTCAAATCTACACGGAAAGGAACTGGTAGCCGATGTAAAGTGGACAGAATGAGAGTAATGTGCTCTCATTGTCTCGTGTTGGTCAGCAAGCGGGCTGCAGCCTTTTGGACTCCCTGCAGGCGCTGCAGGGATTGTGTGTGAAATACCCGTCAATATTCGGGGGGTCCCCATCTCTGGATTGCTGCGCAATACAGACATAAATTTTCTCAACATAGCCTTTGCAATTTCGTCGTTATTACAATGCAAGCAGAGAACTGAATAAATGCTCTGCTGCCTGTGTCAGCTCCGCCTCCGTGAACTGCTGGAGCCTCTTGCTGAGAGAGATACAGACTCCAGACATGACTGAAGTTATACCTTAAGCCAGGACTCCTGTACTACGTTTGTATTTGACATTGTGACATATTACCGCTCCACGCGTGATCACATTGTTTTCCCTCCACAAATCCAGCGTAACTTTATCTAAATGTAAAACCGAAAATATGAAGCGGATTTTTTCTCAAATAAGAAGTGACTGAAGGCTAGGGGTGCACTGACTACATTCATGGATTAGTTTCAGTTTGTAGAGATCTTGATTTTGTGTAAACAGCAGGTTCATTCCTCGTGGACGGTTCTCCTCCTTTCTCCCTCTCTCCCTGATCACACTCTTTTTACTCATTTAGTCTTTGCCTTTCTCTATTTTTCTCAAATGTAGTGGAGAGCGGTGCATGTGGAGCTTGATAAATGTGCAACATGCAACCTTAGATTAAAAAAAGCGTCTCGCAGATGACACTTGGCTCTCATCGTTCACTTAAAAAAGCCCTTTGTACCGACTTGTTCACGACCGACCCATCATTAACATACACCGCCTGCAAGAGTGCACAAAAGACCACGTTTGCCTTCGTCCTCAAGATCGGGCCCCGTGTGTGCCGTGTGGCAGGTGTGTGTGTGCACACATGTATTAGGGAGTCTATGGGAAAATGTAAAATAAATCACTATAGCAGAGAGGAAAGGCTCACCCCAGTCACAGTGTATGAGCAGTCTATATTTAGCACTTGCCCAAAGTTAAGTATTCACTTAAATAAAGACAAATATATAAATGCTTACCTTATTAATAGCAGTTTGTTTACAATAAAAATTCTGTGTATCTTAATTGCCAAACTCCAAAAGAGATTTTTCTTTTTGAGTAACCTTTAGTTAGTCCTGTTCCAGGATCTAACTCTGCTCGTCCCTGGCTCCAAAGATCTGATGTGATCGTGCGTTCAAAAAGGCAGTATGGCAGCTGTTCATTTGCATAAGGTGTAGGACACACCCAGTGTACTTTACGGACTGATCATCCGATTGTGTCTGACAAATCAAGTCTGCCTTCAGGACCAGATTAGAAATGAGGCCCTTACAATACAAATAACTGGGATATTAGCAACTATTTTATATGAACTAAATCTTCCTTCCTTTGCTGTTCCTAGAGCTGCACATACAGTGTGTGTGGTTTGGAGTGTGCAGTACTCGTCTGTCCAGCCTCATGTCATGATAAAATCCCATTTAAAACATGTTTGTAATTCTTTTTTGCGTCCATATTTTCATAAATTTATTGAAGCATATAATTCACAGCTTCTGCTTCTCACACAGCTCTTCCTCCTCTTTCTTGTTTCTTAGTTTTTTGGACTCCACTGCCTCTTCACGCCACTCTAAACACCTCTAAACCGCTGACTCACACATTGTGCTGTCCACACCCTTCTGCCACACGCACTAATTTAATCACCTGTGCCTTAAGTATGGAGCCACTAGTTCACACACAATAGCACAAGTGACTAACCTCTCTGGGCCAGATCTTGTGACTGGCGCAGTCCGTGCACAACTTTTGTGCTCAAGGCTGCTCCACTAGGTTGAGGGTGTTATTTAAGAAAAAGAGGCATCTGCGCTACTCTTCTATGGCAACTTTCACATTATGTTCACATTATGCTGCCTTGTCTTCTTCCTTAGAATCGATGTAAAATTGAAAACAAAAGCGAAATTGACTTGAAAGGTCTGCTTGACTGTAGTTTACGCACTGGGGTTTACTTTGGTACAGTAGATCAACGCACAGACCCCCAACACCAAAACAACAATAGTTTTCCATAAATAAACCACACATGCCTCAAGTGCCACAACACCACGGCTAATCTGCATTTTAAGGTGATATTTCCATCGTCTGTCAGTATTTACCTATTGTCTCTGTACATTTCGTATCTTTGCGCATTCGAACGGTGTCCAACGCTGAGGCTGCTGCTCTTTCCCCGCCCGCTCGTCTTGGATCTGCAGTGAGTGGCTGCAGCAGCGGACGGACACTTTTATTTCTTTTATCTTTATTAAACATTGCGCGCTGCATCATGCATGTTACGCGTTTACAGGAGAACCCCCCCTCGCAACCCACCGCCTTCCGCAGGTCTGGGGAAAGCATGGGGAGGGGGCGGCACCACAACATCGCAATGTGAGTCTGTCCCCCCCTCCTGTCCTGCCCACTTTTTGCGCCAGGTATGACACTGAAGATTGCAAGGAGCGCCCCCTTCTGCATACTCGTCTGCTCTACAGCCTGCGCTATGAACCACAAGATCTGGCCCTCTGTCTTCATCAGAGCATTTCATTAAACCTCTGGTTAGTTTACTAATCCCATAGACAAATAGAGAGCAAAAGTATTGGTGTCACATTTCTGTGACTTGCACCCAAGATATTTTATTAAAGTAATTTGTAGCCGCTGTAAGTTACAGGCCAAAATATAAATCACTCATTTGTTTGGTTAAAACGTCAAACCCTGTTGACTGACATGAAGTTCCTCAATCTCTGCAGGTCCAGCCTGAAGCCCAGAGGCTCCTCCTGATGTCCACACTTCTGTGTAGAGGATACTTGTGCAGTGTCGCAAAGAAAACATTACATTGAATAAAAGAATATTGTACCTGTTAAAAAGTACTCTGGAGCTCTTATTATGACATTCTGATGCTGGCAGTGTTCATGTTTTGTGGTTGTTCTTTTATGGAGCCAGGTTTTTGTAGATAGACATGTCATTTTCCAACACATAACTAATCAGTTTGACTTTCCATAGGAGGAGATGTGTGAAGATTCAAAAGTGAAATTGTTTTCTAGAGTTTTCTTGCTTTATTACTAGAAAATGAATTTCTGTTTGACTTAATGGGATTAGTGCTGCCGAATAAAAGAGCGTTTTTAAGATTTTTGCATTGAATTGTTTCATAACCACATAATTAAAGGGTTTGTATACCTGTAAAGGGGGGTTGTATGAGAACATTAATGATAGCACTAAAATAATCACAATACTGTAACCTAAACAATGCAATATTGTAGTACTACTGCTATCCCGCCTCACTGACTTGGGGCCTCATTTATCAAGCTTGCTGCGCACAAAATGAGGCCAAAACTTTTGCGTAGCCGCTCCTCTGCGCCAAAGTTGGTATTTATAGAAAACAAACTGATCGTGAAACATTGCGCTCCTCTACGCAAACTAAAGAGCTCCCGTACAAGGTACGCACTTTTCAGAAACACTGCTGAGAGACGGGAGAGCAGAGACATGACTTGTTTGAGGAAGTCAGGTTTGATTTGGTTTGGTTTGAAATGGCTTGAATATACTTTCTTCAGCAATTACAAAGATTAGAATGAAATAAGCAACTTATCACCATGTTTGTGAATATTGGTGCGCACATACGTGCACGCTCGTACCCATGCACGTATGCGCACTGGCCCTAAAGCCTTTTAAACGGGAAGCAGGAATGACCCGCTGTACTGTGCTTTGACTCATCTCTGGACATAAGTCTGACCAACTGGGTTTAGGTCCAAAGCTCGGGTCACATGACCTTCAGACGAGGCCGTCTTTACACAGTGCGCACCGGCACCGCGACTCCACTGCGCGCGCTGTCCTGAGACACCACCCGGACACTGACCTCTCCTCACTCACTCCACCCGGACACTGACCTCTCCTCACTCACTCACTCACTCACACCACCCGGACACTGACCTCTCCTCACTCACTCCACCCGGACACTGACCTCTCCTCACTCACTCACTCACTCACACCACCCGGACACTGACCTCTCCTCACTCACACCACCCGGACACTGACCTCTCCTCACTCACTCACTCACTCACTCCACCCGGACACTGACCTCTCCTCACTCACTCACTCACTCACACCACCCGGACACTGACCTCTCCTCACTCACACCACCCGGACACTGACCTCTCCTCACTCACTCACTCACTCACTCCACCCGGACACTGACCTCTCCTCACTCACTCACTCACTCACACCACCCGGACACTGACCTCTCCTCACTCACACCACCCGGACACTGACCTCTCCTCACTCACTCCACCCGGACACTGACCTCTCCTCACTCACTCCACCCGGACACTGACCTCTCCTCACTCACTCACTCACTCACACCACCCGGACACTGACCTCTCCTCACTCACACCACCCGGACACTGACCTCTCCTCACTCACACCACCCGGGCCAAACCGCTGCTTCATCCTACACAGAGCATGACCTAATGTACAGCGTGTGCAATCTGGAGTTTGACTGAAATGCCCCACAGTTTATCGTGTTTTATTGGCAAATCCAAATCTTGCTATTGGCAAATCTAGCCGACACTTAGGGCTCTTCTTTACGTTGTAAACATGTGTTCTGAAAAGTTTTATTGATAGACTATGTATAAAGATGCCAATATGTGTGATCAGAGAAGCAGAGTTCACTCTTCAGTAAATCTCCTCGAGCCCGTGTCGTCTCTGCCGGAGCTGCGGCAGCATCAGCAGCAGGACAGGGGTCATACACAACAAAGGGAAGCCCAGAAACACATAGACATGGTAATACAGTTGGAGATGTTAATGCAGCCACCAAAAGGCACTTTGCATGGGAATGAAATCATGGTGGCGTTTGGAGGCAGAAGGAGATCTTTGTGCTGTTGGGGAGATGGGCCATTTGGGACCTTTGTCTAAAGGTGCGAGGGCCTCGTCTGGGGTCCAGGAAAGGCCGGTCTCTCTACCTGGTTTAGTCAAAGGCCCAGCAGGGGACCCAGCAACAGGACGCCAGTGTGGTCACCAACTTAACTAACTAAATGTACCATAACACTCCTTTCCCTTGATGATTACAAAACCCAGGTTTGTATAAATCACATTCAGTTAAGCATCAGAGACATTGAAATCACACCACCGTCAAACTTGTGTTATGGAGAAACATTGCTGTCATTAGAGTCGAATTCGTCACCGTAAACCTTCAGCCAAAGGCAAAATTAGCAAGGAAGCTGTAGAATGTTTGACCTGCAGCCAGGCGGTATTATGTTAAGCAAAGCTGCGTTTAACGCAAGCCACGTCGTGAGTCACAGAGTTTTGAATAAAACGATGAATCCGGACAGCAGGAGTCAATGTCAGCCTTATCCGTCCTAGGCATATGCGGGAGTTCAGCAGTCTTTCCTGTGCAAGGCAAATGTTCACGGCTTGTTCTCAGGGGCGCCGCTCTCTCTGAGCGTGTGCAGAGCATCAGTGGTCCTGGTGAGGTCTGTTTTTTTGGGGCGACGAGACTCTCTTTGGGGCCTTCCCCACACTCGTTTGGGCCAAGTCTCGGGGGTCAGAGATATGGCCTTGGGCAGGAGAGTTGGACACGTGGGAGTCGGGGCGTTGTGTTCTTCTCGGGGGTGTCTCTCGGGCCCGCCGACGCGAGCAGTGAGGCTCTCTGGTTGTTGTTGTTGTTGTTGTTGGCTGGTTCCAGCGTCGGAGGTCGCACAACAGCCCACCCCTTCAGTGTCGGGAGCCACGGTTGTGCCTGCTCCGTCCCCACCATCGGTGTCAGCGTTCTGGGGTCGTCTGTGGCGGCACCACCTAGTAGTGGTTTGCGTGGATCCATGTCGTGCCCTCGGCGCTTCCGTCCTGCCAGGCTCTCCGTGGTCACTCTGCGCCCATGGGCCTTGGCCATGGGCCTCCATTCATTCTGTGAGGCAGATCTTGTGACACAACAATTTACTTTCTGACAGCATTAAAATATCTTCTTATTCAACCAACACCCAATATCCCCCCTTTTGACACGTATTATGTGTCAGAGCGTTTGTCTGCAGCCGGTCTCCACCTGCTATAGAACAACAAGTTGGTAGTTTCAGGTTTGTTAGTGGTTAGTGGTTATTATATACGAGGCTCAGCCTGTTGGAAGAAAATAATTTTGTTATCATGTTCATATTACAGGTCGCATCTACGCCTGTAATCAGTGCCAGAGATGCATGACAACAAACAGATACACACACACAGCAGTCAACGAAGACACAAAACACAACACAGAAGTCGCTTGCGCAGAGAGTCGTCAGGTCAGGTCAACAACAAAACAAAACAAAAATCAACTTTGTGTGATGAGGCCTTCATCATGTTTTTTCAACCCACGGAATCTGTTGGAAAATTTCTATTTCCTTTGGGCTGGATTTTCACATTGTTTGCACAGAATTTGGTGAGCGCTCTTATTTTGAAAGCCTGATTGTCTTTCTTGTAGGGATGCATTCATGTACTTCATCATGGGGAACTTAAGAATAAAGAGAAAAATGAGAAAGAAAACAACCCCAAAGTACACAAAAAGGTAAACTCAAAAGCATCAGAAGTTAGCTGATATCTTAACAACAATAAAAAAGGCAAAGACCCGAGTTACCGACGTGACATAAGTTTTGCACAAAGAAAATGTGAAACCACATTATACAATACGTTGTTTTGTTTTGAAGATGATTAGTCCCATTTTGATTCCACCTGGTTCACGTGACAAATATTTGTAGTAATGCAACCTGTGTTTTTTGCATTATCTAAAAAGAACGTTTTAGGTCTTTGTCTAATTCAGTCTAGAAGATCAGCTCTTGGCTGCCAATAAAAGTTTTAATCCTTCAATCATTCTGAGTTGAGGCGATCCTCAGCATACATTTTGGCATCTGTCCATCAGATTATGAAAAAGATGTCTGTTTGGATAAAATTTCATCCCTTCCCATCTTTTTGGTGAAGGTTTCTCTCCAATTTTTTCTTATCTATCTATTTTTTCCCTAATGCAAACCTGGTGAATAGACAAAATGGGGCATAGCTGACATCAAATCACATTATGTAAAACCGCCTGTACCTCTTAATTTACACCAAACAGTGGAAGTGTTTTTCTATTTCGATCAACCCAAAGACGCAGCAAAATAAAACAAAACAAAAGACTGCGTTTTACTGCGATGCAGCATCTCGCTCTACTCACACCATGTGGATCCTTTCTAAGTCGTCTCATCCTTTCTGGTCTTCTCCACCTCCAACTGCCCAGTGATGTAATGTCCGTACGAAAGCCCACTTCGAATTGGCTTCACTGCCAGCGTCCTCCACTGAGGATAATAATGCATATTTGTCCATCTCTCGCTTTGCCTGTTCTTCGGCCACAGTCCTTTACCCAGCTCTCCTGGCTGTGTCCAGTGTCCATGCAGTGTTACACTTTGGTCTTCCAAAGTGTTCCAGACTCTTCTGCTGAAGAGCTGGTTGATGCAGTGTGGACAAGCCACGTGTCCAGTGGGCTGTGGCTGGAGTTGTTGTAGCAGGCAGGCACTTACGAGTTTGTCTTTGTCTTCAGGGCTATTTGAGTGGAGTTTCAGGCACAGTTCAGGCGTGGAGAAGACCGTCCAGTTTGAGCTAGCTTCAGAAGAAAGAAACATCTGTGAAAGACAAAAGGAAATCTGCCAGTATGCTGCTCTTTTACACATTGCGTTAAAATTAAAGTATTAAATTTGTTATGGAACATTACTTCCCCATCTTAAAGTTCTGCAGTAATTGCTCTCTTAACTTTCCCATTTTATTTCATTTATTTTGTATGGTTTTTTGTTTGTATTATTTACTACTTACTTATAGGTCGGCAATAACAGTTCCACATTACTTTTAACATTTGTTTTTGTCTAACAAAATGTTCACATTACCTCATAATTGTCAAAAAAAAAAAAAAAAAAAACATTTCTAATCACAAAGGAATCCAACTAAAAGAAAGAAGCTTAAATCTTTCACTGGGACCTATACCTTTGTGTCTAATAACATCATGGTCAGATGTTCTGGACGTGAAATCTCTTTTCTTTTTGCACATTTTTTTTTTTTTTTTTAGTATCTCTACATTGACTTTTCCCCATTTTCTTTCTTACAGACAAATAGGATCTAACCCGCTTAGTCCCTCCTGCTCTTCCCCACTTTCGGGCGTTCGGATCCCCCCCTGTTAGTTTACAACCGTAACAGGCGCGCGTTTTTGGATCGGAAGGGGCCGGCTGAGACGCAAAGAGTACAGGCTTGCTTTTCGAAGCAACACTAACGCGCAGCCGCTAGGATATAAGTCTACACACACACGCAACTAAACAAAGTACCGAAAAACATTTCTAACCACAAAGGAACCTACCTCTGTGTCTATAACATCATGGTCAGATGTTCTAGGCGTGCAATGTCTTTCTGCACGTTTTTTCTTTTTTTTTTCTTTTTTATTGGTTTAGCCTTTGTTCAGCTGTTTTTCAAGCCAAGCCAAACGGTGTTTGTAATGCCATTATAATGGGACTTCTGAAATCCCCCATTGTCTCTTACAGACAAATCGTGCTAACATCACGTAGCCACTGCCTTCTGTCTCGTGTTCTATGGATCGGACCGGGCCGGCTACACAAATGGCAATGAACAGAAATACCTTAAAATACGTAAATAAATCAAGAAAACGTGTACACTTAAGCGCTGCCCTGGGCTCACACATTTGAAAAGACAACAAAACTCACCACAAGCAGGTTCTTTTAAGGTCCTGTGTTAGCCAAAAAGTTGTCTTGCGGGAGACGAGCGAGTGCCCTCCTTCGTCTCAAAAGCTAGCTGAGGTACTGAGGCTGGTCTTCTTCCCAGGTCAGCCAAAACGCACCGTCGTCTCCACGCCGAAAACAAATTATAGCTAAAGACTTGCCGACAACGCCAAAATTGTTGTGGATTTTCTTGCTTAATAAAGCTTAAGAGAAGTTTATCTAGTCAACATGTGAAGTTTATTACGCATGCGGAGAGGGTTACCCATAACGCGGGTTCATGGTAAGCTCTGGCCTGCTCAGCTTTGGCATCCTCTTTTATAAGTTGAGCACCACAGACAGAGCAGCAGGACAGGGGTCATACACAACAAAGGGAAGCCCAGAAACACATAGACATGGTAATACAGTTGGAGATGTCAATGCAGCCACCAAAAGGCACTTTGCATGGGAATGAAATCATGGTGGCGTTTGGAGGCAGAAGGGGATCTTTGTGCTGTTGGGGAGATGGGCCATTTGGGACCTTTGTCTAAAGGTGCGAGGGCCTCGTCTGGGGTCCAGGAAAGGCCGGTCTCTCTACCTGGTTTAGTCAAAGGCCCAGCAGGGGACCCAGCAACAGGACGCCAGTGTGGTCACCAACTTAACTAACTAAATGTACCATAACAGCACCGAACCGACCATGCAGGAAAAACAGGAGCTCGGAAGCGCTTCTCCCAAGAGCGCAAGAGCACCAAGAAGGCCAAACCAATCCAGGTCATTCCCTCCCAAACCACCATAGGGTTGAGGGGGGGGGGGAATTCATGACCGTCCATCACCCAAAACTGCGTGGGCAACTGAACCAGTAGCAACGTCCTGCAGATATGACTGCACAAACGTTGAAGAGGACAACCAAGAGGCTGCCATGCAGACCTCCTCAATCGAAGCGCCATGGAGCAGTGCCGTAGAAGCTGCAACCCCACGTGTGGAGTGTGCTCTGACCACTGCTGGCGAAGGGAGTCCTTTTGCCTTATATGCAGCGTGGATGGCAAGGCATATCCAGTGGGCCAATCTTTGGGAGGACAGTGGGGCACCCTTGTTCCTGACCCCAAAGCCCACGAACAATTGATCTGAGCGTCTGAAGTTGGTAGTCTGCTCAAGATAGTGGCGTACCGCTCTGATCGGGCAAAGGCGGTTTCGCCGCTCATCCTCCACCGACGCTTGCGGAGGGGGGAAGAAGGGCCTAATTCTGATCACCCTGGACCTGAAGGCAGACGTAATGACCTTCGGTTGAAAAGCCGGGTTGGGCCAGAGTTCCATCAACCCATCACCCTCAGGGAGTGACATGCAGGAAGAGTGCACAGAGAGTGCACAGAGATCACCCATCCTCTTAGCCGACGTTAGAGCTAAGAGGATCGCAGTCTTGTAGGACAGACAGTCCATCCCTGCCTGGCGAATGGGTTCAAACGGGGGCCCCGAGAGGCCCTTCAGTACTGTCTGAAGGTCCCAGGTCGGAACCAACCGGCGCACGGGCGGTCTAAGCCTACGAACGCCCTGAAGAAAACGCTTTACCAAAGGGTGACTGCGAGCAGTGTGGACTCCGAACCCCACATGCCCGGTAACGATGGCTGCCGCAAAAACCCCTAGGGTTGAGTCAGAGTGTCCGGTCTGTCCGGGAGGGGCCATGGATCCCCTTGTGCCATTGATACCACGTCAGGGTACCACCTGGCACTCGGACTGTCTGGGGCTATGAGCAGGATGAATGTGCCCTCTGTCCTCACTCTGTGAAGAAGAGGTGCAATGAGGCGCAGGGGCGGAAACGCGTAAAGCAGGCCGGATGGCCATGGTCGATGGGCCATGGCATCCACGCCGAGAGGAGGTCCGTCTGTTGACCTGAGTGACAACCAGAGTGGGCACTGTGCGTTCTCTGCATTGGCGAAAAGGTCGGCCACTGGTCTGCGATGGAGGCGCCCCCCCCCAATGGAGGTGCTCGGGGTCCAACCAGAATTCTACGTCGGACCTTGCGGCGGGGGACAACCGCACCCGCGTCAAGTCCCTCTCACGGCGGGACTCGAGGCGTGCAAACCAGCGTTGAAGGCCTCTCATATGCAGCAGACCCAGTTGAACCACCGGGTGGGCTGATGCCATCATGCCGAGCAGGGAGCGGATTCGCCGTGGTACAATCCGCGGACCATCCAACACCCGTAGTCCCAGATCCAGAATCACCGACTGCCTTTCCAGGGAGAGGGAGGCCCTCATGCCCTTGGAATCCAAGCGCAAACCCAGATAGACCAATTCCTGGGTCGGAGCCAGTCGACTTTTCTCCCGATTGACAACCAGCCCCAGCCGAGAAATGTGCCTCAGCACAGTGGCCGTGTGGGCTTCGGCCTCCTGTGGGGAGGAGGCCAGAATAAGCCAATCGTCGATGTAAGTCAGGATTCTGAGACCCTGATGGCGAAGCGGCTCCAACGCTACCTCCACACACTTCGAGAAGGTGCGTGGGGCGAGGGAGTAGCCAAATGGGAGGCGGCAATACTCGTAGCATTTTTCCCCGACTGCGAACCGGAGAAACTTCTTGTGCGCTGGGACAACGGGGATGTGGAAGTATGCGTCCATTTGGTCCACTGAAGTCATCCAATCTCCGGGCCTGACGCATTGCAGCAGCTGCTGCACTGTGAGCATGCGGAAAGGCCTCTTCACAATGTAGTGATTGAGAACCCGTAGGTCCAGAATGGGCCGCACACCGCCGCTCTTTTTGGGAACGAGGAAATACGGGGAATAAAACCCCATCCTCGCTCTGAGCGGCTCCACCTCTGCTATGGTCTCCGAGAGAATTGTAAAGCGTATCCCCTTCTGAGCGTTCTGTCCAGCCAGGGCGCTCTGATGAGCCCTGTGTCTTTCCAGACCTGGTAAAACTCTGTCAGGGGCCGTACCACGACACTGAGTGAGAGCGGGTAAACGGGCCCGCCCACAGGCTCCGCTCCCGGCGGTGAGCCGCAGCGTGGGGGGCCCTGCTCGAAAGGGCTGACGCTCCCGGGAGAGAGCAGACTCATCGGCCGAGAAAAGAGCGCGCTCAGATCTACGCTTCTTAGCGGGGATTAGAGAGCGCTTGGGGAGTGTAAGGGAAGAGGGTCTACACATAGACTTACACCGCTCCCCCGAGGCTTTTAGAGAAGCATGCTGACGAGCTGCAACATCATGGGGAGCTAACGTGCCTGACATAATGTCATATCGCCTTTTTCCTCTCCCGCTCCTCAGCGGCAGAGAGTGGGAGCGCGGAGACGAGCACTTAGCAGAAGTATCAGAGCCAATCACAGGCCTTATTTTGCTCGGGCCCCCTCTTTCTTCCACGTTCGCTGTCTTACGTACAGTCGACCAATCACTGTCGAGGAACAGCGCCTCAGAGCTGGGTCTCGCTGTCAGAGCTGTCCACATTCACTCATGTGAGACAGTGCGCTCGCGTTAGCGATAGCCGCGGTGACACGAGGGATAGCTCCAGCCGCAGCCCGAGTGCAAGAGTCAGAGCATGTTACACACGCGTCCTTGACAGGCAGCGGAGCTAAGCGGCAAGGAGCGTTCAGCGGGGCCCCCTGAGCCCTGCTGACTGTAACCATATTCCCACTCCGAGTGGCAATAGGCAGACTTGTGGCGCCTTCAGCATGGAAGGAACACGAAGTAGGCTCTTTTATGAAGTAACGGGCCGAACGGCCTTCATTCACATTTTTAAATCCCCCTCTTCCTCCCCTGAAGCCCGGAGCAGGACGGCGGTCACGTCTCGGGCTGGGATCATCGCTGCGCCGACGATCCGGAACCTGGGGGCGTCGAGGAGCTGCACGTGAGGAGGACGCGGGGCCTCGACGAGGGGGAGATCTGCCTCTTCTTCCTCCTCGTTCGGAGCGCCGGCGTGAAACAGAGCCCTGGTCACGCTGAGGACGGAAATGATGGGCCAGTTGAGCGGAGGCTTTAGCGGCGGTCTCCAGTCGGTCCACCATAGCCTGAAAGCCAGGACCGAAGAGGGAGGACTGGTCGAGTGGCGAGCTCAGGAGACTGCGTTTGTCCGCCTCCTTCAGCGTGGACAAGCCCAGCCAAAGATGGCGGCAGCCGACCTGCGCTGCACACATGGTCCGTCCACCGTCGAGGGCAAGAGCCTGTGACATGCGGGCGAAGGCCGCCATGGTGGTCTCCGCCTCCTCAAACTCTTCGCGGGACAGCTGGTCACGACCGCGGATGAGTTTGTCCAGAGAGGCGGTGAGCAAGGCCATATTGTTAGCTAACGCCACGACCTGTGCAGCGTTAGCATAACAGCGGTTAAGAATGGAAGCTGTGAACCTATCCCGCTCTGAGGGAAGATCCACTCTACCGCCGGGCCAGAGAGAAGAGGACGGGAGAAGGGACATTCTAATCCCGTCCTCAATGGCGGGGACGCTCTTCGGCTGGCCCCATCCTTCCACAGTGGCGTACACACCGTACGCTAGTGCCGGAGTGCGGGCAGAGTACGGACTGCCCCAGTCACGCATAGCGTAGTGGAGGAGGGAATCCACACGAGGGGCAACCACCACCGGTCGCTGCCTGTCGCGGGCGTTGCCAAACAGGTCCCGGAACAGATCCGATCTGGAGCTGGGGGCTACGGAGGCATCGTCAGCTCCATTCGAGCCGCAGCTGAAGTGATGAGGCCCGGGAGACGATCCATGGGGTAACGCTCCCACGGCTGTGTAACACCCCCTCTGGGTCGATCACCAGGGTACAAGGAGACCAAGACCAGGAGAAAGTTTTAGGTTTGTTTATTTCATAAAATCACTATTAAAATCGAGGAGCAGGTTAGACAGATGTTGTTCAGCTGGTGCCCGGAGGAGTAGGAGGAGCTTGGTGGAATGATTGGGCCAACTTGAGGCTAGGAGGAGCGTTGGAAGATGGCGGGCCAGTTGGTTTGGGGGTCCAGGCTTTGGTCGGCAATGTGGGGTTCTGCAGCGTAACGGCTGGCACAGCTGGTGTGGTGCTTGGTCCCCAGTGTGCCCCAGTTGGTCTTTGCAGAGGAGCCGACTCGTTAACAGCCTGGACGACCCTGAACACCAAGGGAGACAGAGTGTGAGAGAGAGAGACAACAAATAACTTAACAACCCCATTTTTACTATTTGTGCCTTTAATGTGAATGTGAGTGCTGCTGCTGGAGGAGACTGACCTGAACACCAAGGGAGACAGAGTGTGAGAGAGAGAGAGCAGAAGGTGCACAGGTGCTTTATATAATTGGAGTCCCGCCCCTAATACTACCCACTTAACATAAAAAAGCATGGCCATTGGCCCACAGCAAAGCAAAACACACCCACAAGAAAACCCACACCCAACTTAAAGTGGTAGTAAGGACGATACAGCATGACCTGTTACAGCTGCATCTCCTCGGTGAAAAGAGAGAGTGCGTCTTCATGAAACAAGCGCTGCTGATCGTCTTCATCGTCCGCTGCCCAGTCCCTTCTCGGGACAGGCGGAGGCGGCGGGCTCCGCTCCCGCGCCGGGGAGACTGGCGACGGGCTCCGTCCCCGCACCGGGGAGGCTGGAGCCGGGGAATCCCCGCTCGAAGTACCCGATTCCTGATCGGATAACTCTTGGGAGGCAGGGGCCAAAAAGGCGCGGCAACGCTCGCACTCCTCCCGAGGGAGCGCGAGGCAAGCAGCACAGGAACCGTCATCTGCAGAGTGGCGCCGGCCCAGGCAGAGGAAGCAGCTAGCGTGCTGATCCCCCGCGTGGAGCGGCGCCGTGCAGGACCCGCAAACCCGCTGCTTGACGCCGGTGGGCGACGGGTGTTCAAGCGAAGGAGTGCGGTGAGTCATCTTCGTCAATTCTTGAAATCTAAAATCCAGTTTAGAGCAAGCTGAGAGAAAAAGGAGACGATTGAAGGGAGAGTCCCCCCCCTTTTATAGGGGTCAAGGGTGAGTGGACCCCAAGTATGATTGGAGCAGTCAGTTCTTTGATCCTCTCAGGGCAGGAAGCTGGCGCTTCCGAGAGATATGCAATAGCGCAGCCTAAGGGCAAGCACACAATTGAAGTAGAACCTGCTCTGTAAGAAAGTGTAATAACTTGTACCTATGGGCTAGATACACAATGGAATAACGTGTATTAGTACTTTGTAGCTACATAATGTAATAGGACACAAGACCCTTAGGGTTAGGGCTTAAGATTAGGGTTATGTCTTATTACATTATGTACCTCTAAACTACAAATACATATTGGGCCAGATCTTGTGGCGGCGCAGGCTCTTGGCGAATTATTTTCCGAGTGGAGGCGCTATATGTGCCATTCGCCTCCGCCACCTGTGAGGGGGCGTCACAAGAGGAGGTGACTGCACTGATGGAAACACGGCTGACATTCACTTTCTTGTTTACATTGCGCTGTCTTTTTCTTAAGCCTTAGGCTCTCACAGGTCAAACTCAAAACTTTATTTACCCCATCGTGGGCTAAACGATGTTCACGTTAAATGGCCAATCTGTTTACTGTGTTTTATTTGTGGAATGAACTCTTCATTTACTGTGTTTGCTAAAATTTGGGCGATTATGTATTGATCTCTGTTTGTGAGAGGAAGAGGACGACAACTGGATGTGTCTGTTTGATCGTTGTGATTTCCTGGTTTTATAAAGGTTTTTTTAACTTCTTTGAGAACTTCTTTGAATAATGGTGATAAGAGCGACCAAAAATGTGTAAACAATTCATATAACAGTTCATCTAATCCAGAACTGCTGTACTCAGTAATGTTCAGTGCCAGTGATATTTCGTTTTCTGTCCCTCTGTCCCCTTGGTCAGATTCTATTGTAAAATTTCCAAAAGCCCGGGTTACTTCTTGTAGATTTTGCGTAGCATTATCTTGGCTCCTTGGTAACTCACTGTTTTGCATATACTGTTTGATTCCCACTATGATTGCCTTTTTACCATTTTCGAGGTGAGTGTGAGGGAATGTTTTTAAATCAGTAAAGCACGTTGTGTCACATGGAGTGTCTGAAAAGCGCTTTATTTTTATTATTTGCAAAATATGAATATGAATAAATGTGTCAATTTACATTTATTTTGGGATTATTATTTTTGGACAATGGGCGCCATCTTTGACATTTAGTCCAGGTCCTACCATAATAATAATAATGATAATGATAATTTTCTGTCTTTTATATTATTATTGTTACATTTTATTAAAGAGGTACATTCAAAAAGGCTTTAATAATAATAACAACCCTGATAGGAAAAAAAACTCCCCCATGTGCCTTCCAGAGACATAGAAATATGTGAGGGTGGGTGGTGGTTGTGTTTTTGTCTGATAGAATTAGAGCTGGGGAGTGTGATAGTGTTTTGTTTTTGTTTACAGTTTTAGTGAACATCTCTACTCTTGGCAGAGGGGTAAAGAAGGGAGAGAGAGTGGGGGAGTAATGGAGGGGGACAACGTACAATGGCCTGAATGAGAGACAATGTGAGCATGGTAGTAACGATTTATCTATTGTTAAAGTAATAACTCACGGCGTGAATTTGCTCTATAGGCCCTAAATTAGGTGGTGTAGCAGCCCAGAGGAGTCTCGCCTCTGACAGTCGCTCCATTGCTGCTTACCCTACTGACATAGGAGTTGTATCTGTGATGTGTGCTGTGTACAATGGTTTTGATAATATACTAGGAATATCTCATGTATTTCTAATTGATTTTTAGTGAATTATCTTTTGCTCGTTCACAACGTAAATTCATCCCAATTATACACATCCTCTTCAGTACAGGGTGAGCAGGTATGGAGGGAATGTCAGGGATGGTAATGCAACACACAGCATAGGGCCTGCCTGTTTGTATACAGTGCCTCTCGTAAGTATTCATACACCTTGAACTTTTGCACATTTTGTCATGTTTACTACCCTAAACATACAGATTTTATTTAGATAGATAGATGTCTTTACTACAAATCTGGCCTTCATGTACGAGTGGAAGAAGAAAGCCATTATTGAAAGGAGGCCATAAGAAATCCTGTTTGAAGTTTGCTAGAAGTCATATGGAGGACACAGCTCCATGTGGAAGAAGGAGATTTGGTCAGATGAGACAAAAAATGAACTTTTTGGCCCAAATGCAAAACGTTTTGTATGGAGCAAACCTAACACTGCTCATTGTCCTGAGTGCACCATCCCCAAGGTCAAATATACGGGGGGAGCATCATGCTGTGGGGCTGCTTTTCCTAAGCGGGGACTGGGGAGATTGTATGAATAGTTTTGAAGACGGATGGAGCCAAATACAGGGACATTTTGGAGGAAAACCTGCTGGAGTCAGCAAGAGAACTGAGGATGGGGCAGAGATTCACCTTCAGCAGGACAATGACCCTAAACACAAAGATACATCTACAATGGAATGGTTTAATAAAAACATATTAATGTGTTAGAATGGCCCAGTCAAAGTCCTGACCTAAATCCTATTGAAAATCTGTAGAAAGATCTGAAAACTGCTGTTCACAAACATTCTCCTTCTAATGTGACAGAGCTTGAGTTGTTTTGTAAAGAGGAATGGGCTAAAATGTCAGTCTCTACATGTGCAAATCTTGTAGAGTCAAACCCCAGAAGACTTGCTGCTGTTATTGCAGCAAAAGGAGGTTCCACAAAGTATTCATTCATGCTGTATGAATACTTATGCAAGCCCCACTTTTCGGTTTTCTATTTTTTGAAAAATAACGGAATCATGTATCATTTCGCTTTCACTTCACAGTTGTCTGTTACTTGTGTGTGAACGTTCAGTAAAAAAATCCCAATAAAATCTTTATGTTTAGGGCTGTAAACATGACAAAATGTGCAAGGCAAGTCAAGTGCAAGTTCAAGGTGTATGAATACTTTCGAGAGGCACTGTATGTGGGAGTGCGTTGTAGTAGTTTTTTATTGTTTTGTTTGCTGGATTGTTGTTGTACCAGTTTTGTGTTGCATTACCATGAAAAAAGAATTAATAAAATGAAGTGAAATGAAATTACGTCACGGGTCCTGCACACAGTAGGATTTCCTTTCAACCATGATCTGTTTGCCACTTTCCCAAAAGTTTGCTGATGGGATTTCTCTTGCTGGATTCTCCTCCAGAAATGAAGGCCGTGTTTCCTTTAATAGTGAGATTAACTCAGGTCTCTCCATCAGCGATGCATTAAAGCACCATCTTCTCTGCTGGGGTCTGAAAATGTGTCGCTGTATTGCTGGGGTGACAGCGGAGTGACAACTATTGGTACCGTTTATTAATGATGACAAAATCTCAGATGGAGGGCAGGGGCCACTACAAATTTATGAGAACCAGGCAGAAATCTTCTAACAGGAAATCTACAAATGTTTTCTATGATCTGTCTGTCCCTAACCGGTTTATCTGACTGGTGACAGGAAAATGCCACGTCTCACTGCTGACCTCAGATGACCACAGCCTTATCACAGTACGACTACTTGGCTGTGAATTGGAAATAGCTGACCAGCCCTGTTTGGCAAGATTGTCCTGGTAAGAAAGTTGATGATGGAATGATAAAACAGACATCTACTATCTACTTACAGGTATTTTGCAAATGTTGTGAACATGAACCAGAGAAACCCCAAGGTTGTTTTTGATACATCTGCTTTGGTGCCCGTCTTCTCAACTGAGGACTGTAACAAGTTTTTGAAATACAAAAGTGGATGAGATCAGGGCACCACCGTTGCTCTCTGGGCTCCTCGGAAGTGCCGATCCGTGGCCAGAAGAGGTCAAAGTGGGTGAGGTGGAATAAGGTGAATAGGGAGCGGCGGCGCTGGAAAACACGTAGCATCTTAATCGTGAAGCTAAGGCTCCAAACTGTGTTCTCTCCAAAAGGCCCACATTATTTCTGACCAGTGTGGCCAAGTCTTGATGGTTCTTGCTTCATAATAATCTTCCACACTGAAAGTCCCGTTGTCTGCAACTGCAGCCACGCGCCCGTCTTTAAAGGCTGCTCAGCTCTACAGCGCTCACAGAAAAACGGGGAGACTCCCGCCCATAGACTCACAGAAACCTGAACAGGATTGATCATGTACTTTTTACATCCCCCGAACATTCATAATCATGTACAAACAATATAGTCCCGACACATCAGGACGCACAGGAATGCCTCGCCACCCTTTAGCCGTCCCACAAGAGGCCCACCCTCAGTACAAGCTGATCTGCCCCCCATACAGACACCCCCAGAGAAAACTGTATGGACAGACTGATGACAGATCACATCTCACTGCTGACCTCAAACGACCGCAGCCTTCAAGTTCATGACTTCTTTACGAGGACATTGAACCATCAGACCAAACCTGTTAGACAAGATTCTATTAGTCAGAGAGGCGTCATTTTAACCAGCTTTGTCCACCACCCATCTGCTTTTGTCAGTTTAAACAATGTCAGTATAAAGCTCTTTGTGCTGGAATTATTTTTATTGCAAAGCATAGCCTACTATCATATTTCCTAAAGGGCCATTATGAATAGACGGTCATGTTTGCAAGCCTGGTTTCCTCCAATGTGAGGGGCGCTACAATGATCTCCAGAGATGTTTAGGTGCGTAGACTGTGAAGGCCACGGCTCTTGAGCTCGTCCATTGTCAATTTGGAAGTGTCTTCGGGGTCGTTACCCATTTGCAGAAGCACTTAGCTTTTTAACTTCAGCTTGGAGTCTTTAGTGGGCCTCTTTATTTCCTCAGATGGTATATTTGGCAACAATCCTCCCGTTCCTGTAAATTCCTGGCCTGTCTAGCATGAACTGAACGTCTGAGATCTCCCCGGAGCGGCTCAACCACATTGAGGTCAGGAGACTGAGTTGGCCACTCCAGAACCATTCTGCTGTGGCCAATGAGAGGTCCACATGGCCTTGTGCTTTGGGTCAGTGTCATGTTGCAACGTCCAAGTGTGTCCCATGTGCAGCTTCCAGGCCGATGTCGTTTGTGTCAGCTTGTGTGCATGTTGTCAGGCCATGATCACCAGGGTATGTAAACCTTGGATCAGGGTCATTTTTGTCTTTTCTTTGATCATTATGATTTAAAAAGAGCAAACTCAGCTGTTTGACCATAACTGGCTTCACACAACCACTAACAATGCGTGAAGAAAACCAAAAAAAAAATGTTTTATGTTATCTTTCATATTCTTCATAATGTAAAATGTTGCCAGAGCATGTAAAGCCCATCAGAAGTTCTGTCAGTGTGAGGTCGTCTGCATACTTCACTGGATGTACAGAGGAAGGAAGGCGTGTATCCAGGCTTTTACAAAAAGTAAAGGTGACAACAGCTTTCATGGGGTCAACTGAGCTCTAAGCAGTTAGTTAACTTTTGCTTCAGCAGCATTTTACCGTTCTTACCCAGGGAAAGGAGAAGTGACATCACAAACAGCTGCTGTTAAATTTTAAACTAATAATAAACCAATAATAACAACCCTGGAAAAAAAAAAGTGCTCTGCTTCATGTTTCTGCTCTCACATGAACAAAGCTCAAAGCTGCTCCTTTGGCAGTGAATTAACATGATCTGAGGCTCTTTCAGACTGTCAAGAGAAATTTGGATGATTTTAGTCTCTCCTTTTCATTTTTATTTAGTCTTGTATGACATTTTAGTCATAGTTTTAGTCTCATGAAAAACTTTTAATTTAGTTTTAGTCCAATTTTAGTCAGCAAAAATATCACTTTGACTAAAATTAAGACTAAATATTTTAGTCGACAAAATTAACACTGCCTTGATGTAAAGTTTCTTAAAATTGCAGCACATGTGCTGATGTTTCCATTAGCCGATTTATTTAATTTATCTGATAAAACATGTTCATTTCCGTCTATTTGGAAAACAGCCAGAGTTACACCGCTTTTTAAAGGAGGTGATCCGACTGACTTAAATAATTATCATCCAATATCCATTATCTGTGCTGTTGCTAAAGTATTTGAAAAAATTATATTTAATCAACTATATCACTATATTAATGAATGCCACATTTTAACCCCTGTCCAATCAGGATTTAGATCTGGGTTTTGTTGGAGCCATTATGAGCAGAAGTTGTTTTTCATCATCGTTTGGCTGTAGCTTCACTCGCACTCAAAGGCCTCCAGCTCTTGCTAACCCCCAAGGCGCAAAGCATTATGGGTAAAGTAGAGAATAGTTTAAAATTGAGCTGGACTGTCGAAATGCAGATTTCTAGTCTTAGTTTATTGCTAATTTCTCTGTAATTCCTGGGACGTTCATTCACGTGAAACAAAAACTGTAACAAATTGAACTAATTATTTCCTCATATTTTCCTCATTTTCCTCATTGTAAAAGTGGTGACTGACAATATTCAAAATCATGTACATGATGTTGGTCAGTAGCAAGGACTTTCAGACGAAAGAAGAATGTGTGAATCCAATCACTATCAAATAATGATCTGGGCATTTCTCCCATAGAGTTGTATTGATTCCAGCTCCTTACATGAACATAACCTAATGGCATTATAGCCTTGGGATTCAGATGTTTTTAGAGTTCATTTACATTCCCAGGGCACAAAAGTCCTGCTTGGTTACGACCAGAAAAACAAACAGAAATGAAAGTCCCATTGTCTGCAGCTGCAGCCACGTGCCCGTCTTTAAAGGCTGCTCAGCTCGTACAGCGCTCACAGAAAAACGGGGAGACTCCCGCCCACAGACTCACAGAAACCTGAACAGGATTGATCACGTTCCTTTTACATTCCCCGAACATTCATAATCATGTACAAACAATATAGTCCCGACACATCAGGACGCACAGGAATGCCTCGCCACCCTTTAGCCGTCCCACAAGAGGCCCACCCTCAGGACAAGCTGATCTGCCCCCCATACAGACACCCCCAGAGAAAACTGTATGGACAGACTGATGACAGATCACATCTCACTGCTGACCTCAAACGACCGCAGCCTTCAAGTTCACGACTTCTTTACGAGGACATTGAACCGTCAGACCAAACCTGTCAGACAAGAGATTCTATTAGTCAGAGAGGCGTCATTTTAACCAGCTTTGTCCACCACCCATCTGCTTTTGTCTGTTTAAACAATGTCAGTATAAAGCTCTTTGTGCTGGAATTATTTTTATTGCAAAGCATAGCCTACTATTATATTTCCTAAAGGGCCATTATGAATAGACGGTCATGTTTGCAAGCCTGGTTTCCTCCAATGTGAGGGGCGTTACAATGATCTCCAGAGATGTTTAGGTGCGTAGACTGTGAAGGCCACGGCTCTTGAGCTCGTCCATTGTCAATTTGGAAGTGTCTTCGGGGTCGTGACCCATTTGCAGAAGCACTTAGCTTTTTAACTTCAGCTTGGAGTCTTTTGTGGTAGTTGTGGATGGGCCTCTTTATTTCCTCAGATGGTATCTTTGGCAAAAATCCTCCCGTTCCTGTAAATTCCTGGCCTGTCTAGCATGAACTGAACGTCTGAGATCTCCCCGGAGCGGCTCAACCACATTGAGGTCAGGAGACTGAGTTGGCCACTCCAGAACCATTCTGCTGTGGCCAATGAGAGGTCCACATGGCCTTGTGCTTTGGGTCAGTGTCATGTTGCAACGTCCAAGTGTGTCCCATGTGCAGCTTCCAGGCCGATGTCGTTTGTGTCAGCTTGTGTGCATGTTGTCAGGCCAAGATCACCAGGGTATGTAAACCTTGGATCAGGGTCATTTTTGTCTTTTCTTTGATCATTATGATTTAAAAAGAGCAAACTCAGCTGTTTGACCATAACTGGCTTCACACAACCACTAACAATGCGTGAAGAAAACCAAAAAAAAAATGTTTTATGTTATCTTTCATATTCTTCATAATGTAAAATGTTGCCAGGGCATGTAAAGCCCATCAGAAGTTCTGTCAGTGTGAGGTCGTCTGCATACTTCACTGGATGTACAGAGGAAGGAAGGCGTGTATCCAGGCTTTTACAAAAAGTAAAGGTGACAACAGCTTTCATGGGGTCAACTGAGCTCTAAGCAGTTAGTTAACTTTTGCTTCAGCAGCATTTTACCGTTCTTACCCAGGGAAAGGAGAAGTGACATCACAAACAGCTGCTGTTAAATTTTAAACTAATAATAGACCAATAATAACAACCCTGGAGAAAAAAATGTGCTCTGCTTCATGTTTCTGCTCTCACATGAACAAAGCTCAAAGCTGCTCCTTTGGCAGTGAATTAACATGATCTGAGGCTCTTTCAGACTGTCAAGAGAAATTTGGATGATTTTAGTCTCTCCTTTTCATTTTTATTTAGTCTTGTATGACATTTTAGTCATAGTTTTAGTCTCATGAAAAACTTTTAATTTAGTTTTAGTCCAATTTTAGTCAGCAAAAATATCACTTTGACTAAAATTAAGACTAAATATTTTAGTCGACAAAATTAACGCTGCCTTGATGTAAGGTTTCTTAAAATTGCAGCACATGTGCTGATGTTTCCATTAGCCGATTTATTTAATTTATCTGATAAAACATGTTCATTTCCGTCTATTTGGAAAACAGCCAGAGTTACACCGCTTTTTAAAGGAGGTGATCCGACTGACTTAAATAATTATTGTCCAATATCCATTATCTGTGCTGTTGCTAAAGTATTTGAAAAAATTATATTTAATCAACTATATCACTATATTAATGAATGCCACATTTTAACCCCTGTCCAATCAGGATTTAGATCTGGGTTTTGTTGGAGCCATTATGAGCAGAAGTTGTTTTTCATCATCGTTTGGCTGTAGCTTCACTCGCACTCAAAGGCCTCCAGCTCTTGCTAACCCCCAAGGCGCAAAGCATTATGGGTAAAGTAGAGAATAGTTTAAAATTGAGCTGGACTGTCGAAATGCAGATTTCTAGTCTTAGTTTATTGCTAATTTCTCTGTAATTCCTGGGACGTTCATTCACGTGAAACAAAAACTGTAACAAATTGAACTAATTATTTCCTCATATTTTCCTCATTTTCCTCATTGTAAAAGTGGTGACTGACAATATTCAAAATCATGTACATGATGTTGGTCAGTAGCAAGGACTTTCAGACGAAAGAAGAATGTGTGAATCCAATCACTATCAAATAATGATCTGGGCATTTCTCCCATAGAGTTGTATTGATTCCAGCTCCTTACATGAACATAACCTAATGGCATTATAGCCTTGGAATTCAGATGTTTTTAGAGTTCATTTACATTCCCAGGCCACAAAAGTCCTGCTTGGTTACGACCAGAAAAACAAACAGAAATGAAAGTCCCATTGTCTCCAGCTGCAGCCACGTGCCCGTCTTTAAAGGCTGCTCAGCTCGTACAGCGCTCACAGAAAAACGGGGAGACTCCCGCCCATAGACTCACAGAAACCTGAACAGGATTGATCACGTTCTTTTTACATTCCCCGAACATTCATAATCATGTACAAACAATATAGTCCCGACACATCAGGACGCACAGGAATGCCTCGCAACCCTTTAGCCGTCCCACAAGAGGCCCACCCTCAGGACAAGCTGATCTGCCCCCCATACAGACACCCCCAGAGAAAACTGTATGGACAGACTGATGACAGATCACATCTCACTGCTGACCTCAAACGACCGCAGCCTTCAAGTTCACAACTTCTTTACGAGGACATTGAACCGTCAGACCAAACCTGTTAGACAAGATTCTATTAGTCAGAGAGGCGTCATTTTAACCAGCTTTGTCCACCACCCATCTGCTTTTGTCTGTTTAAACAATGTCAGTATAAAGCTCTTTGTGCTGGAATTATTTTATTGCAAAGCATAGCCTACTATTATATTTCCTAAAGGTCATGATCAATCAATCAAACTTCCTTTCTCAAGCGCTTTACAGACACCACAGTTTGTCACAAGTGCAACCCAGACTAAAACTGTGATACGGTAAGAAGCAGAGCACATTTTATTCCACACAGTGTCACAAAATGTAAGTATGACAGGCCATTATGAATAGACGGTCATGTTTGCAAGCCTGGTTTCCTCCAATGTGAGGGGCGTTACAATGATCTCCAGAGATGTTTAGGTCCGTAGACTGTGAAGGCCACGGCTCTTGAGCTCGTCCATTGTCAATTTGGAAGTGTCTTCGGGGTCGTTACCCATTTGCAGAAGCACTTAGCTTTTTAACTTCAGCTTGGAGTCTTTTGTGGTAGTTGTGGATGGGCCTCTTTATTTCCTCAGATGGTATATATTCTGTCCTCACGATGGTGTCACTACCAGGGCTAGACAGATAGCGAACAAAAAAAGACTCCGGAGGCCATGTAGAGTTGCTGTGTCTTTACTGGCATCAGGCAGTAGTAATATTTTTTGTAAAACTGTAAAACACATAAAATTGTGTATGAATAAATTGTACAGACAGTGTACCATTATAAAGAAAATAACGCACAAATAGCACACAATATGAATTAATTATGTGGTAAAAATGTGGTATAGTTAGCATGAAGTAGCTTATTACACAGGAGCTAAACAGTAGCTAACAGAACCCTTTTGCTAATCGACAACAATTTACATATTTTAGAAAGCAAAACATTGCAACATGCATATTTTGTGACTTACGGACTAAGATACTCCAAGGCTGAAAACTGCCGAAGAGACACTGACACCTGAACCGCACCGTAGACTGGCCATGCTGTTACTGACTGCACGTAGCAAAAAAAAACCTAAATTAAATCCGTCCACTAGGGGGCAGCAAACAACTATATAATATTAAGGCATTTAGCATTGGGAGACATGTGATTAACAGTACACTCCCCGCCTGGTTATTAATGAATGTACCACTATTGATTACTCGTCTTAAACAACCTTCTCAGACAGAAGTAAAATCACTTCAGTGACAGGTCTAAGATACGTTTTAGCAGAACCTTGTTTCACAATTTTGACTTCAATCTTTCTTACTCTTCTGTCATCACTGGGAATAGCCTTAACTACAATCCCGACAGGCCATTCATTACGCTTGACTTGATTGTCTTTTAACAAAACAATGTCACCCACTTTCACATTAGGTTTATCTCCTTTCCATTTCCGTCTAGTTTGCAGTGTAGCAAGATACTCTTGCCTCCACCTTTTCCAGAAACAGTCTGCGAGACCCTGAACTTGACACCACTGTGTTTTGTAAAGGTCTTTGAGCTCAAAGTCACCAGGGGGTGCCAACACTGGACTGGCCTTCTGAGTGAGAAGCATTGCGGGTGAGAGAACTTCTGGTGTTTCAGGATCAGATGATACAGGGACTAAGGGTCTGGCGTTCATTATGGCCATGACCTTAGCCATTAGAGTGACCAATACCTCATGAGTGAGGCGTGTGGCGGAGTTTTTCACAAGCAAGCCGTCAAGGATGTTGCGAACAAGTCCAATCATCCTCTCCCACACCCCTCCCATGTGAGAAGAATGTGGAACATTGAAAGTCCATTTGCAGCTTTGATCCAGCAAGTATGCTTTTATCTCTGGATCCTCAGTGTTGATTTGCAACTCTTTGCAGGCACCTATAAAGTTCGTACCTTGATCTGACCTGAGGTGCTTGACAGGCCCTCTAATTGACAGGAATCGGCGTAGAGCATTTATGAAGCTGGAGGTAGACATAGACTCAACAACTTCTATGTGGACCGCCCTAGTACAAAGACAAGTAAACATCACAGCCCACCTTTTGCTTTCAGCACTGTTAGCTCTTGTGCGACGGGATATGACATTCCAAGGTCCAAAAACATCCAGACCCACGTGAGTGAACGGTGGGTCGACAGTAAGTCTGTCAGCAGGTAAACTGGCCATTTTTTGTTCTTCTAAGCGGCCTCTGAGTTTCCTACAAGTGACACATTTGTGGATTATATTGGAAATGAGTCTCTTAGCTCCTACAATCCAAAGTCCAGCAGTGCGCAATGCGCCTTCAGTGAACTGACGCCCTTGGTGAGCTACTTTGTTGTGATAGTGTCTGATCAAGAGGACTGCTATGTGATGAGAACTCGGGATTATCAAGGGGTGCTTTTCTATTTTTGAAAGATCAGCTGATTGCAAACGTCCCCCTACTCTTAACAACCCGTCTTCATCAATAAAAAGGTCAAGCTGTTCGAGGGGACTATGTGAGAGGATTTCTTTTGCTTTTGAAAGTCTTTCAATTTCCTCTCCATAGCTCTCCTGTTGCACACACTTAATGATGACTGTTTTTGCCTGTGAGAGTTCCGTAACATTTGTTTGAGACGACTTGCAAAAGGACTTTGCGACGTGTAGAAGAGTCGTTATTCCTCTGACTAAAGATTTCCATGTTGAAAAACGTTCAAATCTGTGAGAGCCAAGTCTGTTTTCAATGACTTTTGTTGCTAAAGCAGTCACTTGGGGGCGGATTTCTATGTCAACCGATGGGTCCACAAGATTAAAGGTTGTAATTTCCTTGCATTGTTCTGTATTGTACTGTGTTAGGAACGGTGGACCTGAAAGCCAGGTAGTGTATTGCAGGTGAGATGCTTGGACTAGCCTGGTACCATGGTCTGCTGGGTTTTGGTCTGTGGCTACATGGCACCACTGCTCTGGGTTTGTAGATTTGCGAATCTGTGCAACTCTGTTAGCTACATACACATAGAATCTGCGAGTGCTGTTGTGAATATACCCAAGAACTATTCGACTGTCTGTGTAAAACCTCACAGCATGTAACTGAATGTCACTTTCATCAATGACTGTCTGAGCCAGTTCCACTGTTAATACAGCTGCGCACAGTTCTAAGCGGGGAACAGTGTGGGCGGAAGATGGCGCTAACTTGGACTTGCCCATAACAAACCCAACATGGCAATGACCATTACTGTCAGTCACTCTGAAATATGCTACAGCTGCTATTGCCATTGTCGAAGCGTCTGAGAAGACGCATAGCTCTCGTGTTTGAGTGTGGGACAATGTAACGGGAACAAAGGGTCTCTGAATCTGTAAACTTTCAAGAACAGTGAGTGATTCGGTCCATTTGGTCCACTCTGCCCCTCTGTCTGCTGGTAACGGCTCATCCCATTCTTGTTGCTCTAGAGTTAGCTCCCTGTACAGTGCTTTGCCCTGAATTGTGACAGGGGCGGCAAACCCCAGGGGGTCGTACAGGCTGTTGACAACAGAAAGTATACCCCGGCGAGTGAACGGCTTAGTGTCTTTTGCTACTCGGAAAGTAAAACAGTCATTCTCTAAGTTCCAACTCACACCAAGACTGCGCTGAAGAGGCAGTGGATCCACATCCAAATCCAAATCCTTGAGATCTGAGGCTCTTTCCTCGGGAGGGAATGCAGTCATTACTTGACTGACATTAGAAGCGATTTTGTGAAGCCTAATGTTTGACTCCGCCAACATGTTCCTTGTTGCTTTTAGGAGTTCAATGGCTTCGCTTTCATTGGGCACAGAAGCAAGTCCATCATCCACATAGAAGTTGCGGAAGACAAACTGTTTTGCGTTTGAGCCGTGCTCCGCTTCCCCTAACTCAGCTGCTCGTCTCAGTCCATAGATAGAAATGGCCGGGGAAGGACTGTTCCCAAAAACTGGGACTTTCATGCGAAACTCAGTTATTTCTTTACTCAGATCATTGTCTTTGAACCATAAGAACCTGAGGTAGTTTCTGTGGGACTCTTTGACTCGAAAACAGTAAAACATCTGCTCAACATCGACAGTAACTGCCACTTGTTCTCTTCTAAAGCGCAGTAAAACTCCGAGCAGTGTATTGTTTAAATCTGGTCCCCGTAGGAGAGTGTCATTTAGTGAGATACCTTTAAACTGTGCACTTGAATCAAATACTGCACGGATTTTGCCCGGTTTCTGAGGATGGTACACTCCGAATATTGGCAGGTACCAACATTCTTCACCTGGTTTTAACTCTGGCGCAATTTCTACTTGGTCATTTTCAAAGATTCTTTGCATGAATTCAATGAATTGTTCTCTCATGTCTGTCTTTTTGTCTAAAGTCCGTTTCAAAACAGTGAGGCGTTTCAGAACCTGTTCTCTGTTGTTGGGAAGGTGGGGGCGTGGGCTACGGAAGGGCAGAGGCGCCACCCAGTGGTTGTCGTTGTCCATGTACACTTCTCTGTCCATGGTCTCAAGAAACCTTTTGTCCTCAATAGACAGGGCTGGTTTGTCATCGTCAGGGCTCCTTTGGAAGACGTTAAGCCCAAGAGTGTCGGTTGGTCTGAGTGAGGATACTTCAATGTCGCTGAAGGCAGCAGTTTGTCGTTTGGGGGCAACAAACGTCTCTTTCACCTGAATTGCGCTCATACAGGGTTCAAGAAAGGAAGTGCGGCCATTTGGTAACACATTTGTTTTGTAAACGTTCACCTTTGTTTGTTTGTGTGCTCCCCGAAGACATACCTCACCTACAACAACCCACCCCAAATCTAGCCGCTGGGCATAAGGTGTGTTGTGTGGGCCATTGTACTGCTCACGTACTTTGTGTACACTTAAGATGTCTCGTCCCAATAAGAGAAGGATTGGTGTGTCTGTCTCTAATGGGGGTATTTTACCTGCTATTGGCGCAAGGTGAGGAAAGTACTGCACAATGTCAGGAGTTGGGATTTCACTGCGGTCGTCTGGCATTGCGTTACACTCTAACAGAGGTGGTAGAGTCACATGAGTATCACCGTCAAGTGATGAAGCGACAAAGTTGTAAGCTTTTCTCCCTGTAGTTTCACTAACGCCTGCACAGGTCTTCAAAGTGTACGTAGACGAGGCTGCTTTAATGTCAAACAGCTCGAAGAAGTCTGATTTTTGCTAAGGACCGGTTACTTTGGTCATCTAAGACTATGTACATTTTATGAGCTTTGTCAGGGCGGTTAGCTGGGTACACGTTTACAAGAGAGATTTTTGAGCATGATCTGAGTCCATGAGCTTTGTCGCATATTTCAGTGCATTTTGAGGTGACTTCAGGAGGAGGACTACTATCACGCTCCCCGCCATGCTCTTGCTCAGTTGCATGTGCTTCAGTTGACCAAGGAGCTGGACCTGGGTGTAGAGCACTTATGTGTCTGTCACTATTACATTCTTTGCATTTAACAGCAACTTTACAGTCTTTAGCCACGTGTTTAGTGGACGCACAACAGCGAAAACAGATAGAGTTTTCTTTCAGAAAGGTTTTTCTTTCATCTAAGTGTTTGCCTCTAAACCCACGACACTTGGCTAGGGGGGGTGGCTTGTTATGCATTGGACAACAATCTGCTGGCTCATTTGTTTTCTTTTCTTTTGCGCTGTTGTTGAGTGCTGGAGGTGTAGCTGTAACCTCAGTTTTTCTGACAGTCACTGTTTTGGGATTGTTGTACTGTCTTGCATGTTTGTCTTGTCTTACTTGGCTACTCGCGCAGGACGACGAGAAGGCAAAACTTGGATCGTTTCGTGTTTTTGCTTGTTTGGATATGAAACTTACAAAGTAAGCGAAAGGTGGAAAGGAAACTTTCCGTTCTTCCTTATACATTGAGCCTAGTGTGATCCAGCGCTCCTGTAGACCATATGGAAGCTTCTCTATAATAGGATTGACTCCTCTAGCTGTGTCAAGATAGGCTAGACCAGGTAAACGACCGCCTGACTTAGCTGCCTGTATTTCCAAAAGAATGTCTCCTAATTCTCTGAGACGTTCATTGTCTTTGTTAGAGATTTTGGGAAAGTTCTCTAGTTTCGACAGCAAGGCATTTTCAATAACCTCTGGTGCCGTAAGTGTCATCAAGCCTTTGCCAAACCATGGCTACTCCTGCTGTCGTGTTATGAACATGAGCTGACCTGATTCGCATAGCTTGTGAGGATGAATCTGGGCCGAGCCACTTTAACAGTAAGTCGAGCTCTTCTCTAGCTGTTAAATTAAGCTCCCTGATTACATCCTGGAAAGACGTTTTCCAGGCCCAGTAGTTTTCTGGACAGTCATCAAATTTTAAGAGACCACTGCTCACTATTTCTCTCCTAACAAGGTGTTTAGTGAGATCAGTCATCTGTACTGTTTCAAAAGCATAGTCTCTAAGGCTGGATGAATGAGACTCTGGAGGGGGAGGATAAGATGGGACCCTATTCTGCCTGCTGAATGTTACCTCATTCTTAACAAAAGGCTTAGGTAGGCTTGTCTCCCTGTTAGGGAGCGGGTACCACTGGACAGGACGTGGTAATGGTGACGATGCTCGTTGTGCCGGTGCGGATGTGGTGGACGGCTGCTGTGGGACCGGAGCTTCTTGCTGAGCGTCTGGTGTCACGTAGTGAGCCTGCACATATTCGCTGGTGCGTTGAGCGGTGTCCATGGGAGGAATCTGCGTCAAGTCCTCGAGAGAATTGCTCTCCATTGCTGCGGCGGCTTCGTAGACTGCTGCTTCCGCTGAGGCTGCTGTGGCACTTCTCTCTGTTTTCAACACGTAGAGACTGGCCTCCAACTCTGCTTTGCGTTGTGTTGCTTCTGCCTCTATTTTCGCCTTTTGTCGCATCATTTCTGCTTCTTTAGCGGCATACTTGGCTTCCACCAGGGCTGCTTCTGCTTTAGCTTTGGCTCTGGTGGCTGCGACGCTGACCGAGGACCTATTTGATCTGGAGCATGACTTTGACTTAGAGACTTGTGACCTGGTCTCATACAGCGTCTGTATTTGGTCCAATGTGTTGTCTTGTCGGTCCATCTTGTAGTGTCTGGACCCAGTGCGTAGGTGACAGTGGATGATGTTTTTGGCCCGCTGTGTAACAGTCCTTTTACTATTCTGTCCTCACGATGGTGTCACTACCAGGGCTAGACAGATAGCGAACAAAAAAAGACTCCGGAGGCCATGTAGAGTTGCTGTGTCTTTACTGGCATCAGGCAGTAGTAATATTTTTTGTAAAACTGTAAAACACATAAAATTGTGTATGAATAAATTGTACAGACAGTGTACCATTATAAAGAAAATAACGCACAAATAGCACACAATATGAATTAATTATGTGGTAAAAATGTGGTATAGTTAGCATGAAGTAGCTTATTACACAGGAGCTAAACAGTAGCTAACAGAACCCTTTTGCTAATCGACAACAATTTACATATTTTAGAAAGCAAAACATTGCAACATGCATATTTTGTGACTTACGGACTAAGATACTCCAAGGCTGAAAACTGCCGAAGAGACACTGACACCTGAACCGCACCGTAGACTGGCCATGCTGTTACTGACTGCACGTAGCAAAAAAAAAACCTAAATTAAATCCGTCCACTAGGGGGCAGCAAACAACTATATAATATTAAGGCATTTAGCATTGGGAGACATGTGATTAACAGTACAGTATATTTGGCAAAAATCCTCCCGTTCCTGTAAATTCCTGGCCTGTCTAGCATGAACTGAACGTCTGAGATCTCCCCGGAGCGGCTCAACCACATTGAGGTCAGGAGACTGAGTTGGCCACTCCAGAACCATTCTGCTGTGGCCAATGAGAGGTCCACATGGCCGTGTGCTTTGGGTCAGTGTCATGTTGCAACGTCCAAGTGTGTCCCATGTGCAGCTTCCAGGCCGATGTCGTTTGTGTCAGCTTGTGTGCATGTTGTCAGGCCAAGATCACCAGGGTATGTAAACCTTGGATCAGGGTCATTTTTGTCTTTTCTTTGATCATTATGATTTAAAAAGAGCAAACTCAGCTGTTTGACCATAACTGGCTTCACACAACCACTAACAATGAAAAATGTTTTATGTTATCTTTCATAATGTAAAATGTTGCCAGGGCATGTAAACTTTTGAGCACAACTGTAGGTGTAGATCATCATCGTTTGTGCCTTCAGTCACGCAAAAAAGACCAAAGATGTTGTTAGCATTTGGCCTCTGGGGTGAAGTTAGAAGCGACCAAGCTCTTCCACGGGCACGCACAAAGACCAGATAGGTGCGTATCACTTCGTCTAAGCTCAGGTAAGAACATATCTCAGCATGCAAAAACTGTGAACTATTCCTTTAAGACTGCAAATAAGAAAAACAAACCAAGAATTGTGTATGGAACAAAACCTTTCCAAAGGCATTGGCCAGTGAGTTTAGAGGGAACACCAGGAAAGCCCTGCACTGCAAAAAGTAAATATCAAGCATTGTCTTAAATGACTTGAATTGAGAAAAAAATATCTTGTTTTGAGCGTTTTTCGCTAATTTAAACATTTTTCCTGGTCGGACCAAGTTTACTTTGCTTGTTTGAGGACATTTCAGACTGGTTCTAAGGTCAATCTTGCTTGAAATAAGAAAGTAAAATCCCCAATGAGATAAGACAAATTTTCTTACCCCATTGGCAAAGAAAATGACCTGAAATAAGAACAAAATGTATTGAAACGAGTCAGAAACATCTCAGAACAAGTGAAATAATCTAGGAAAAATGCCCAAGAACAATTTACCCAGTCAACACAACTAAAATTTGGATTATTATGCTCAAATTGAGATGTTTATACTGATCTAGTTGATTACTTTTTGCAGTGAGCTCACCTCTCACCGTACAGGAAGTCATCTTTAACTGTCATCGGAGTCGTAGGAGTGGATCACCAGACACTCGGAGCAGCTCTGGAAGAACGTGTAGACGATGGAGCTATGTGAAAAGTACAGAGCACCATTAGCTTATGTTCCTATAGCCCTGGGTTCACACATACAAGCTTTGAATCAAATAAAGACTGCAGGTGAATAAGGAAAAGAAAGAATAAAGTTTTATATACTGATATATTAGTTACAAAGACTGTTTTTATCATTATTTTTAGATCATGTTTAGTTTTAGAATAAAACTATTACTAAAACTAAAACTATTTCATATTTCGCTCAATAAATCAGGCTAGGAATTAGATATTTAAAAATCCAACTTTCAAAATATTGTTGAGCTACTAAAACGGAGATGTTGTTGCAAGAATGTAATGATAACCTAATTCTGTGAAAAGTTTGCTGTCAATGCTTGTGAAGGGATACTGTATGTGCAGGACAACGGCTGGGAAATCTCCGTCCTATAGTGGATAAAACGTCATAAAAGAAGCATCACAAAGGGTAAAAGGGTAAGATTTCACCTGCTGTGGCTTCCCTGAATCCATTACATATGTCTAGCGATAACTGCATGCTAACATATCAACGGTGCCGTGATAAAGGCCATTTGAGGGCAGAAACTCTCCAGACGGGAACAGAGATCGTTTAATTTGAACTTATTTATCCAATGCTTCTTTGTCATTGGTCTTTATCATGATATTGCACAGGTGCCTTAGGCTGTCTACAATAAAAGGACACTCTGAAAGGTTCAGTTTTGCCTTGTCTGACTTGGTGTAACCTTGACTCCAGAGTGAACATTGCTTTTCTTCCCTGTACCTACAGTCGCAGCCCAAGCCCTTAACCTAACCCTTAGCCCACAGGCTCCCTCTACTGGTTATTGATGGTAGCAGCTGTCTGGTCTTGTTATCTTCTTTTTCTCCTATATTATGGTCACAACCCTATAGCCCTAAGCCCAACACCAACACATAGAGTTGATACAGTTGTTCATATGGACAACAGACACAGGTATGTTTTATTGATGGTATTTTGGAGGATATGTCGCCCATTGAGCATGTTCGGGATGCTTTGGATCGGCATATTCCACTTTCTGCCAATATCCAGCAACTTTGCAGTTTTTTGTTGTTTTTTTTAAACTATTTTTACACATAAAATGCCCTTCATCTTCATAAACATTAGCCTCTTAACCCCCACCTACTCAAGCAATATTTTCCAGTTATTATCCAGGTATCCAGGCATTACCCAAATCTAAAAGCTTCCTTAAAAAAGCGTCGAAAGCACAACAAAAACGATGAAAAAGTCAACAAAAAAGCAACGACAAAGTTACAAATATGCAATGAAAAAGTGATGAAAAAGTGACGAACAATACCAGGCAAAATCTTAGATCAGTTTTGTCGGTCTTTCAAATGAGGGATCACACTGGCCTATTGACTGTAAAACGTTTTTTAGATTTTGGTAAAGCCGAACTGGAGAAAATGTGATCGGCTAAAAGGGTGTTAAGAAAAGCTTCAAAGCCATGTTTCCATAATGATTTGTGATTTTCCTTGTCTTTAATGTTTGAGGAATTATCGAGGAGCACTTTGATCCAAATCAGATGATAATAAAGCAAAGGGAAGAAGAGGGAGCGGTACCTTGTCCATTTGAGCGCGTTGCAGAGGCTGGACGAGCGCAGTGCAGTTAACGGGGCCCGCAGCAGAGGACGGCAACAGCAGGACAGGCCCACAGAATATACAACACCACAGCTGCATGGTTCTATCACATATCACAATGGGCAGACCAGTACTTACTGTATATGGACTATTTTAGCACATGCCGCCACACTTGTTAAATTATTATTCAGAGCGATCGCAAAAGTTGGGGGAACAGACAGACTCTCTACCTGACTCAGTTAGAGTGTCCCAAGTTAGATTCCCGGAATGCAAAGTTTTCCTGTTGAGGGCTATTGTGTTTTTATCCTCCAGTTTGGGGAGCTGTGCTAGTAAGGGAGAATATATTTGTCTTGTTAGATAAATGATAAATGATGTTTTAGTTTTGGCAACAAACTAGTGTTTTTTTTGTACACAGTTTGATTTCGTTTTAATTGTCAGTTTGTCGCATAGTTCGTCGATAGCCACTGCTGCCCTCTAGTGGATAAAGCCATTCACAACAGCATCATGGAAATTCTTGTAATCAGAGGCAGCTTCAATTCTGCATGATTGGCTGTATTCAATCAATTAGCATTTATTCAAGCCACGAACCGGCGAATAAATGGTGTTTTGCGTTTTTTTTTTTTTAAAGTGTCATTTTTGACCAATGTTTTTTTTGTTTTTTTGTCCTATTTATTCAGGCCATTTATATTTCATATGATTTTTCTGTGGTTGTTTTTGTTTTTTGTTTTAAATCGTTTTCATGAATTTAATTAATTCATCAAGTTAATCAAAAAATATTGAATTAGATTATGGGGGTCATCTATATAATTGACTGATAGTTTAAAAAAAAAGAAAAGAAAGAAAAACAGTGTGCCCAACTTTTTTCCTTTCAAATAGACTAGTATTGAATTATGTGTATGAAAGATGCAAAGCATAATATATGTGTAATGATTTAATAATTGTGAGTACATTTTCTAGATGTAGATTTCATTTGAAGTTTATAAACATTACTGATATTCCCCTATTTGATAACAAAGATATGAAATGCGTTTCTGAACAAATAGTTTGTTTAAATTATTTAATTTGGTGGAGAAAAAAAAAATCTTTCTTTCCTGTTACATCATGACCTTCACATGCCCATCGCGTGCATGTGCCTTTTGCTCTCGCGCGTCCAGAATTACACAAATTTTATCTCCAATTTTACCAATACTCCTGCACCAAGTAAGTATTTTCCTACTTATCAAAATACCCACAATACAATTACACTTTTATCACAAATATTACGATTAAAATATTGCTAATGTGAATTACTGAACTCAGGCACGCCGTGGCCAGCACTGCCCGGGGTCCTTCAGCGGTGCATGGTGCAACATGTGTTGGATAATTCGAGAAGCGTAGTTCCTTCACATCTGCAGCCTCTGAAAGCGAGCTGTTCACCCCCGACCAAATCTGCACTTCCAGCGACGAAACTCTCTGCTTTGACAGCCCTCTGCCTTACAACCGCTGTCCAGCTTCCCTAACATTTCCTGCAAATCTTCCGATCGTGTTCGTGACTTTTTTTTTGGGCTAATCTCTCTCCCCTGCCAAAATGTTGAGCGCCGCCAGGAACATGTCAAGGACTCTCCCCACGGTCACCTCCGCCAGAAGCGTGTCCTCGCTCATCAAGAAGGTTAGCTTTCTCATTTATCAACCTCTGGCTTGATCTGATCGTTTTGTGAAAGCGAGATCGTCTTTTTTCAACAGTTTACCGGTTAGCTTAGCACGCTACCTGTTAGCCGAGGCCAGTTACATGATTGTGTCGCCATCGCTGAAGCTGGTCGCATCTTGTGACTTACGTGATCACTTCTTAAAGCAGTGGAAATGGAACAAGTTGAGTGTTTCGGTGAACAGGTGGAAATGAAAAAAAAATATATTAAAACGCAAGCTTTACCGATGATGGTTTCCCTAGGTCAAGCAAGCCATTTAATCTGCCGATATTATCCTTTAACTACCCACATGGAAAGAGTGCTATCTCGGTCCGTGGCTGGAGAGAGGCATTGATATAAGCGTTAAACTGGTGTAATAACAAGTGTTAGGGAACATGGCTTGTTAGTTTCAAAGTCTGCGATCACCAGGTACAGTTGAAATAGTTGAAATTCTACTGACTGACTGTCTGACTGTGGTGTTTTATGAGTGAATGACGTCCCGCCGCCTGTGGGACACGGGTTCAGGGAGATTTGGGATGAAGAAGTGGTCCTCAATGACCTTCAGTGGCTGTCCCCGCCCCCCTCGTGCTGCAATGTTGCACATGTGGGACAAGTCACAATGGACAGTTCACTAGATAACACGAGGGAGAATATTTGTGTTGTATAATTTCATTACAGTGGGTTTAAGCCTGTCCTATTCAATGGTGTCAGGCCACTGTTATTTTTACCTCTCAAAACTGTGGCCACCGTCCACTACAGACCCCATATTGCACTCAACTACTGTTTCAAACCGCAATGTAGTCTACTTCTCATCATCTTGAGAATCCACCTGGAGCACTGCAATCTGAGCGAAGTAGTTTTTGTCTCTGGACAAGGTTAAGCTAAGCCTAGTCCACACCGTTGTATTTCTGCCACTTGTATTTAACATGGTAAAAATGGAAGAGCCTAGTATTGGAATATTGCTGTATTACATCATGTTCTTGAAGAGTGAGGTCAGCTGACTACCTGAACACTGAATCCACCGGCTTGATCTATCAATGTTTACTTGTCTTCACCAATGGCCAGTGGATATTCCAAGATGACTGTGGCAGGATTCATCGGGCTCGCATCACTGCAAAAAGTAGTCTTCAAATAAGTAGCATTTTCTTTAAATTAGTTCTTTTGTCCTCGATTTGAGAGTCTTAATTAAAAAAAATCTGTCCATGGGTCAAGATATTTACACAAAGATAGAAGAAATCGCCACACCCAAAACTATTAATTTCTCAATTTAGTTGAAATATAGCCGTTGAAGTTGTTTCATCTTAATTTAAGTGTAAATATCTTGCCCCGTGGACAGATTTCTTGAAATGAGACTCTCAAATCAAAGACAAATTCACCTTTTTCAAGAAAATGTAACTAGTTTCAAGATTACTTTTTGCAGCATGCGATCAAGGTCCAGGGATGATGAGACCTCATTGTCACACATGGACTGGCCTCCAGAGTTAAAGATCTTGTGCTGGAGAAGGCTTTGCTCAGTCGTCGCATTCTCCCATCATCAAAATAAGATTATGGTGAAAATTAATTTAACACTAGCTCTTTTCACATGATAGAAGCAGTTTGAAACGATGCGCTGTAATCAAAGCTAAAGGTTCTCCAATTATTAGAGAGTTATTATTATTATTTATTATTATTATTATTATTATTATATATTTTTTTTTTATTGATTCATGCTAATGTTGTGTGTTTCAGGCGTGTTGGAATGGCTTCCACCCAGATGTTGCCAGAGTCCTTTCCAGAAGAGACTATGCGTGAGTATCGTCATACTTATAAACAATCCAAATTACTTCTGGGACAATTTTCATGGAAGTAAATAATGTAAGATCAGGCATATTAACCAACGCAGCAGCAGCCGTTGTAACAGTTGGTTTAAGGCCGTCTACAGAGGGGGGGTCCCAAACAGTGCTTTAACTCTGAAAAGAGCTATTTTAATAAGATTATTGACTAATATAATCCAAAGATCATAACTAGCAATGGACATTATTTTATAGTAACGTTAATTCATTCACAGAGAGACATACTTTAGGAATAACATTGTTATGGACAGACACAGGCTGATAGAGCTCATATACAGTTGAAGCCAATAGTGCAGAATGCATATCAATCCTGTTTACTTCAGAGATCGTCGTTCCTGTAGTGCACACATCCCTCTATGCCCTTCATGGACCCTCTGCTAAGAATGTTTTTCTAACTTTTGTGGGCTTTTCAGATCAGTGACTGTCCGTGTGACTGCAGATCATTTGCGGCGCTATTTCAACTTATAAACGCGTGCTATCTTGAGGAGTGTAGTGATGTCTGCCCTGGCACACATTGTGCGTCTGTGTCTTGCTCCTCGCACTCGATGTGTCCCGTCATGAAACAGCAGCAGTTTGCCGTGAAAGTTTAGGATTGTTTGTTCCGCACAGATGCGGAGAAATGCGCATACATGGCCCAACATGGAGGACTCTCAGAGCAGGGATGAACAGGGAAGGTGGCGTTGACAGGGGAGACGCTGAGCTGACTCCTCCAGCGCCATGAGGATCTTTAATAAGCCTCTATCATTATCTGCTTTTCTCAGGGTTTTGTTTAGTGCTCAGACAACACGGGAGCCGTGCACTCTATCCAACCTCTGTCCTTCATCATTAAGTTTGACAGGGAACCCAAAATGTTCCCATTTAAATGACGCGGGGTGTTCACGCTCCTCCGTTCCTCCGCTCACCCTGACCACGCAGTGTCTGGACTGAACGTGAACAACTTTTTTTTTTTTTGCATGAAGAAACAGGCAGATCACATGTGTGCCGCCCCGAAGATATTGATCCAAACGGATCGCAGGTCAATGATGATCCGTTGCATCACTATTCGTTAGTGATACGAGCGCAAACTCTCAGGTTTGTTTATGAGCTTTGCCTTATTGAGGAAAGCTATTTCATACCATGCGGCGCACACTTCGACGGGCAACAACGAGATTTTGCTCCGACCATTAAACAGCACTTTCCTTTTTCCTTTAATCCATTCGCTCTCAAATAGCCTCCTCTGTCTAAACTTTGCACTAAACGCATCAAAAATTTTCCTCAGTCTCCATGTTGGTCTCGCTAACGTTGCCATGACAACGGGGCTGTACTTCCGGTTCACGTCTGTGTGATGTCACTTTATCTCTTTTATACTTTTTAAATGGATTAAAAAAAATCTATCTGTTGAAGTAAGATACAATCAAATAACTTTTTGACTAAATATTACAAGCAAATTTAAAGAATTATGTACAGAGAGAGATTCACTCAAACACAAAAGAAAAGACAAGGTTATCTGGAAGGAAATTTATTTCTCACTCCAAACAAGTGGGACAACTTCGCGACACATCCCAACATAACATCCGCCCTTCACAATAAGGGAGGACTTTTATGTGTGATTATATAAAGTATCACCACAAGATGTCATTTAGAATGAATACATGAATGAATAAACTGTGTGGTTGTGTGTGTGCAGGTCGGAGGCCATCAGAGGGGCCGTCATCGGCATCGACCTGGGCACCACCAACTCCTGTGTGGCCGTCATGGACGGCAAACAGGCCAAGGTCAGCAGACGAGAGACGCCAGTGTGGGCAGGCGTATTGACACACGTTTCAGCGCTCATGTTTCTGTTCCCCTGTGTGTGACGGCAGGTGCTGGAGAACGCAGAGGGCGCCCGCACCACCCCCTCCGTGGTGGCCTTCACAGCTGAAGGCGAGCGCCTGGTGGGGATGCCCGCTAAACGCCAGGCCGTCACCAACCCCCAGAACACGCTGTACGCCACCAAGAGGCTGATCGGGCGGCGCTATGACGACGCCGAGGTGCAGAAGGACCTGTGAGTGGAGCAGAGCAAGATTTAATACATGGATTTAAAAGAAAGAGTTCTGTCAATGTGCACCCAGATGTTTTAGGAGGCCACTTATCGAGTATCTAAGACTTCACACTTCACGTCATTAAAAGGGTTCACACTTTTTTAAATTTGTAGAGTGGAAAAAAGCTTGCAAAATGTCAGCGCACAATAACAATAGCACATGTATCAGACGCAGCTACAGTGATTTAAGAGAGCCTTAAAAAGGTGTCATTTGATTCAGGATCCGTCTGAATGTTGATCTGAAATTGTATTAATGGTCTTCATTCCTGATGTGACAAACAGGAACAATGTGCCGTACAAAATCGTGCGTGCGTCAAACGGAGACGCCTGGGTGGAAGCTCACGGGAAGATGTACTCCCCCAGTCAGGCCGGAGCCTTCGTGCTCATGAAGATGAAGGAGACGGCAGGTGTGAAGAAGCTTCCTATCTGCTTATGCACTTATTTCACATGACTTTATTTAAACGTGCACCATCTGCCCACAGAGAGTTACCTGGGAACCAACGTGAAGAACGCCGTGGTCACTGTGCCCGCCTACTTCAACGACTCCCAGAGACAGGTACGAGTTTAAGTGGTGTTTCGTTTTGAGTCATCATTGAAATCAGGATTATTCAAACAATTATTTATTGGCACAGGTGTGGCCTAGTGGGTCATCACCTACAGCTGTGTGTGCAAGACCAGTGCTCAGACTCAAAGTCCAAACTGATGACGACCGTTGGGCGACTGTTGAAACGTCTTAATTGATACAACATCGAATCAAAACTAAAAGTCCAGTTGAAATGATACGAGTTTACCTTCCATACTGAGATATGTTCTTACCTGAGCTTAGACGAGTTGATGTGTACCTGTCGTCTGGTATTTACGCGTGCCACCAATAGAGCACAGACGGTGTTAGCATTTAGCTTCTCCTCTATGGGGCCAAGCGGGGGTGAAGTTAGAAGCTACCAAGCTTCTCCACGATTCCACTATTTAAATATAGTTATGTGAGTTAGGGCTGCTCGATTATTGAAAAAATAATAATCACGATTATTTTGGTCATAATTGAAATCCCGATTATTCAAACGATTATTTGTTGCCTTTAAAAAAAAAAGTCTACCTTTATTTTATTTTATTTATTAATCAAACAACTATGCTGAATATTTTATGGTTTTTGAACAGTCATAAAAGTACAAATGATTTCAAGTATGCCTCAATTAAGGACAGGTCCCTGTTTCACACCTGCCCCCTGCTGGCCAGCCCTCACACCTGCACAAGTAAACTGAGCAGTGCGGCCTGATGACATCATCACACAGCGCCGTTAGTTTTTGAGTCATGGCACATGAAATGCGAAGGGAAAATAATCCCAGCGGCATGAAATAATGTAAGTCTGCTTTGAAAAAAAAAAATAAAGTGAAAAAATAAATAATTTCGATTATGCTAATTTAATAATCGTTTTGGGGTAATACTCGAAATCGTAATCGAATTTCGATTAATTGCACAGCCCTAATGTCAGTAGTTTCACCATCCAAACAGTTAAACAAAATTAAACATGTCCATTTTCTAAGCGGATAAAAAGGGAACTGTATTGCAAGGCGTAGTAATATCTTCGTCCACACAGTCAAGTTGAAGTGCTTCCAAGATATTCCTACGCCTTGCAATATAGTTCCCCGTTTTATCAGCTTAGAAAATCGACATTTAACTTTGTGTGACTATACTTGGATCGTGTAACTACTCACGTGACCATATTACAATAGGGGAGACATGGAAGAGCTTGGCCGCTTCTAACTTCATCCACGTCTGGCTCTATAGAGGAGGGGAGGAGAGGCTGAATACTATCTATTATTAAATCTATTTACGTGACTGAAGGCAGTTGTAAAGACTAGACCGCTACGCATCAACGCGTCTAAGCTCAGATAAGAACATATCTCTGTATGCAAAAACAGTGGCCTATTCCTTTGAGCTGCGTTTGTGAGATCTGCTCCTGAAGAGTTTTAGACTTTTCTGCAACAGCCAACGCCTGGACAAAGGATATGAGCAACTTCTTTTTTCTTGATTATGCCATTTTTGTCATCGTTTAGTGTAATAATCCAAATAGTAATTGCATTTCGATTAAATGCACAGCTCTAGGCCTGACCAAAATGGCGTACTAAACTGGCATGGGTCTGACAACTGTCACGATCAGGAGTCACATTAGATTCGAGAGAGTCTGCATTTAGTCCAGTGAGTACAATGTGAGATCTTACATTGAACGGACACAGGATGTTGTCGCAAAAATCATCTTCAATCCTGCAGTGTTGCTTTTAAAAAAACAAATGAAAAAGTAATGTGTGATTTCAGGCGACCAAAGACGCGGGTCAGATCGCAGGCCTGAACGTCCTCCGCGTCATCAACGAGCCGACGGCCGCCGCCCTGGCCTACGGGCTGGACAAGACCCAGGACAAGATGTGAGTGCTCAGGAACCGACACAAAGAACCCAGTCCGAATCTGTGCCGCGGCTGTCCTAACCTGAGGGTGTTCTGGGTCTGTTGCAGCATCGCCGTGTACGATCTGGGCGGCGGGACGTTCGACATCTCCGTCCTGGAGATCCAGAAGGGGGTGTTCGAGGTCAAGTCCACCAACGGAGACACTTTCCTGGGAGGAGAGGACTTCGACCAGCACTTGCTCAAGCACATCGTCAAGGAGTTCAAGAGAGAGGTAGGCCACGCACCAAAACCAGACCCTCAAAGATGAATCCATACACTTTGTATTGTATTGTGCTGCCCCTTCTGAGCAACATCTAAACTGTGACCTCGGCCTGAAGACACTTACACACTCAACGGTTTGACTGACATGTGAACCTGTCCTCTAGACCGGAGTGGACCTGATGAAGGACAGCATGGCGCTGCAGAGAGTCCGAGAGGCTGCGGAGAAGGCCAAGTGTGAGCTGTCCTCCGCCCTGCAGGTGAGGCCCGTTCTCTCTCGAGATTAACCCGTGTCTGTTGAAGTTCTGTGGTTGGGGAATTGACCTTGTATTTTGTGATGGAATTGTGGTGTAATATTATATAAACCATTTTAGTTTTGGATCCAGGAGATATTTGATACGTTGATTGGCCACTCCACCTGTTTGCCTGGAGAGGGAGAGATGTGACGGGCTTATTGATGGTTACTAGACTAAATTTAATACTACAAAACTGATCTTGTTGCGTTTTCATCCTCATTTTCTGTTTCTATTGCTGTTTTGATTAGATTTGTATAATGCCAAACTGGATAAAATGTGCTCAGTTCTGTTCTGTTTTGGTGATCTGTAATGAAGACAACTTAATATTGAGCTACTATGGCTAGCAAAACTCAGCTAGCTTAGCTCCAGCTGTTTCCTGGCACTTGCTTATAGGAAAAAAAGATGCATCGCTTGTTTGTAAATATTTAGAGAGCAAATCCATTGCATTATGAGTTGTTGTTAGTGCAGCCAGCTTACATTGATTTTAAAAACGTAGTGAGAAGTAGGAAGTAGTTCTTGCTCTGCATTAACTTGGCCCAACAGCGCCTTCTGCCATAACGGACTAGAGCAGTTCATCCTATTGTTCTGTTGCACGGGTTTAGGTAAGAAATATATAGTGTCAGTATAAAAAAGTATTGTTCAGGTATCGTAGTAAATTTAACAGTATCCAGCCTTAACCCAATTGAAATCCTGTAAAAATCCAGCTATTGCGCAGTGTTTGTGAAAGAAATACTGGAGCGACACACCTCTGTTCAGTCTCAGACTCTGTTCTGGAGCTCCTGCAGCTGGACGACTGCAGGGCTGGTCCAGTGAGAGTGCCCCCTCCTGGACACGGCAGGACGGGGCTAGTACAGGACCACACATTTAACCACGCACACATTGTTCACACTTTCTTTCTCTGTATTGAGTCGTGTTGTGGCGCTCTCCCGCAGACGGACATTAACCTGCCGTACCTGACCATGGACGCGTCCGGGCCGAAGCATCTGAACATTAAGCTGACCCGGTCCCAGTTCGAGGGCATCGTGGCCGACCTGATCCGCCGCACCGTGGCGCCCTGTCAGAAGGCCATGCAGGACGCTGAGGTGTCCAAGGGAGACATCGGGGAGGTGCTGCTGGTGGGAGGCATGAGCCGCATGCCCAAGGTACGCCACACTGCCATCTGCTGTTGGTTTGAATGTATTACAATCTGTACAATGAGCTGATTGTCTTTTCACTAAGATTGCTTGAATATCAATGGCTTTGTCATTTCCGGTGGACGACAAGATAAGATAAGATGATACTTTATTGATCTCACAGATGACAGTTCTTAAACAATTCTCTGATTAATGATGATATGGAATATGAGGCAAAGCAAGTTTCTTTGAAGAGCACAATTCATACACAAGGCAATTGAATCACCTATTAAAGGGATATTTCAAGATTTTTGACATAGGGCCTAATTTCCTAGTTATCCAGAGTGTTGCTGATACCTTTCGTGGCGCTAGGCTAATGCAAGGCTTGCGCATTTCTACGATATCAGCTTGCATTAAAAACAGTCTGACTCACTTATAACGCCGCAAACCATATAAATGTCTGTGTCCATAGAATAATTTTAACCATATTGCATTTAAAATAGCATCAGCTTCGTGGTTGTATAAGCTACGCGGCGGCGGATTGATCTGCTAGAAAATAGTCCCTCAAAATGCGATCATTCATGTGATGCAAGGTCAGTTATATTCCAAAAATTATTCCATCGACACAGACATTTATATGGTTAGTCTGGCGTAAGTGATTTTCCTCAGGTGCACTGTGGAGTGTGTCAGATTGTTTTTAATGTAGGCTAGCTGATACCATAGAAATGCACTAGCCTAGCGCCACGAAACTCTTCAAATGTAAGAACTGCATGAATTACCAAAAAAAATATCTCCAGAAATCAACACTCTGGATAACTAGGAAATGAGGCCCTATGTCAAAAATCCTGAAATATCCCTTTAAGAAGCAGTCAATCCATAAAAACAATTATGAATTATAGTAAAAGCAAGAGTGCAGATAAATCCACCGGTAAAAACTGTTTTCAGCCTGGCTGTTCTCACATCCTCATGAGATCTTGGCTTTAGCTTCACCATGTTTAGTCCTGACTCTGGGAACCCCCAACTTCTCAGCACCCGAGATGGTTATCATGTGCTCTGCTCCCGTCCTCAGGTGCAGCAGACGGTGCAGGACCTGTTCGGCCGCGCCCCCAGTAAGTCGGTGAACCCGGACGAGGCGGTGGCGATCGGGGCGGCCATCCAGGGCGGGGTGCTGGCCGGGGACGTGACGGACGTGCTGCTGCTGGACGTCACCCCCCTGTCCCTGGGCATCGAGACTCTGGGAGGGGTCTTCACTAAGCTCATCAACCGCAACACCACCATCCCCACCAAGAAGAGCCAGGTAACTGTGCACACGTCACATACATGTGGCAACCAATGGGAAAAGAACAGGCATCATTTCAGACTCTAAAAACAAAAGCGGTCACAATGTTCAGTGTTTTCTGTCGGTGCGTATAAACTAAGGTCCAGTTATTTTCTGACAAAGGTATTCAAAAGTAGTGACTATATTCAGACACATTTGCGTGATGTTGGTCAGTTGAAATATGTCTGCAGCAGCTTTGTGAATCCTGTCACTTCCAAATAATGATCAATTTCAACATTTTAAACATCTCCACTTTTGGACGCCTTTATGAGACAGTCATTTTTTGAATTTTTTTATTCAAGTCAGTGTTAATTTCATCGACTAAAATATTTAGTCTTAATTTTAGTCAAAGTGATATTTTTGACGACTAAAATTGGACTAAAACTAAATTAAAACTCATGACACTAAATGTGTCACTAAAATGTCCAGATATTTTAGTCGACTAAAATAAGACTAAATAAAAATGAAAAGGAGAGACTAAAATCATCCAAACTTCTATTGACCGTCTGAAAGAGCCTCAGATCATGTAAATTCTCTGCCAAAGGATCAGCTCTGAGCTTTGTTCATGTGGAGCAGCTCCATGAAGCAGAGGAACCAGATTAAATATGATTATAATGAATATTATCAATGCAAAGTCGACTAAATTAGTCTAATTTTAGTCGACTAAAATTACTTGCAGTTTTAGTCGACTAAAACTAGACTAAAATTGAAGATATTTTTTTGACTAAAACTAGACTAAAATCGAATTACATTTTCGTCAAAAGACTAAGACTGAAACTAAATTAAAATGTGTTGTCAAAATTAACACTGATTCAAGTCAATAAATCTTTTGAGCCACAAAGCTATTTTAATGAATGTTGTGATGTGAAGTATCACTTTATCACAACACCCAGAAAGCCCCTCAAAATATTGAGCGATTACTTTTTGCAAACAGCATATCACGTTTTTTTAATCCTTCTGATTTACATTTGTTTCATGTGTATTGTTCTTTACAAATATGTAAGCTATCCCTGACTTAAGTTACATTCAAATAAACAAGAAACCACAGATTTCTTTCCACTAAGAAAAAATGGAACCACAAATGTATCTTCCTTTTAATGATAGGGATTAGAAAAGTAACATATTTGTTTGACAGTGGAGCACAGCAGCCTCATTAATATGTTTGAGCATCAAAAGCATCACTGTTGGAATAAAAAGTATGGGTTTCTTATTGTACTGCAAAATATTGCGATATATTGTCACACGTGCACGGCTAACTGACCGTAGCTCAATCACTGATTCGCCTCTGTTCCCGAATGATTTCAAAAACATTCAAAGAGTCCCCTCTGTTTGCTGCAGGTGTTCTCCACGGCGGCGGACGGGCAGACGCAGGTGGAGATCAAGGTGTGCCAGGGCGAGAGGGAGATGGCGGCCGACAACAAGGTCCTGGGACAGTTCACCCTGGTGGGCGTCCCCCCGGCGCCCCGAGGAGTGCCCCAGATCGAGGTCACCTTCGACATCGATGCCAACGGCATCGTGCACGTGTCGGCCAAAGACAAGGGCACGGGCCGCGAGCAGCAGAGTGAGTGTTTTTACCCGACATTTCGATAAGTTTAGTCGATCCAAAAGAGCTTCTAACGAGGTCTTCTTGCGCTCGCAGTCGTGATCCAGTCTTCAGGAGGTCTGAGCAAAGACGACATCGAGAACATGATCAAGAACGCCGAGAGGTACGCGGAGGAGGACCGCAGGAGAAAGGTGACTGACTTTAATCCTTTTTTCACTTCATTACTCGATCAGATTCTTGGTCAGCATGTAAACGTAGGCAGTGAGCGTAAATAACTGGAGCCCTAACATGAAGCTCCATGTTTGTGCAGGACCGAGTGGAGGCGGTGAACATGGCCGAGGGCATCATCCACGACACGGAGTCCAAGATGGAGGAGTTCAAAGACCAGCTGCCCGCAGATGAGGTTCACCTCTGACCTTGCCTTCACGTCACAATGGCCTCGTTCAGTTGTACAGTTGACTAGAGTGCCTTTCCCTCTGTGCTTCACAGTGCGCCAAGCTGAAAGAGGAGATCTCCAAAGTGCAGAACCTTCTGGCCAACAAAGACTCTGAGACCGGAGAGAACATCAAACAGGCCGCCACCACCCTGCAGCAGGCGTCGCTCAAGCTCTTCGAGATGGCGTACAAGAAGGTCCGCACACGCCCTCGCACACACTGGCCTACATTTAATTTAGCTTAAAGTAAAAATAACTGGGGTGTAGCAATTTTCTTCTAAATATGTACCTCTATACTCTGTACAAATGATTAATGCACACAAACTCGGTGCCGGTTACAAATGGGTGCAGTTCTGTTGAGATTTCAGCCAAGACTTTCGCTCGAGAGGTGAACATTGTAACTGGGGTAGTGAGTTCTACAACGTCTCACTTTTGTACATAAAGGCAGACTGACCAAATGAGGAATCGTACAGCTGTTATTGAAGGAGCCTCTGGTGACTCTGTTGCTGTTTTGTTTCTGTATATTTGGCTCAGGAGCAGATTGAGACATTTGAAAGTTAGTTTTATACAGCGTAAATCGCTAAAGCTTTCAAAGCTTAGCAGTTTAATACTTCTGAAGGATATTGCAGTGATGGAAGCAGTTTAGCTTAATCTTAATGGTTTGATTGTATAATGATCTAATGTGTTAAGTGGCTGAGGGAGCGGCCAGGGCCTTTGCCGTCATGCAGTGTGAGAATATCATAGAGTCGTGTACAGGAGGGCAGCCTGTTAGTGCCTTATTGGTTTGAAACGATTTAGGTTGCTTCGTATTGTTTCTGAGATTTTAACTGCACATTCACATTTACTGCAATTAATCGTGAATGATCAAATTGTGATTAATCTGATTTAAAAATAAATAAATATCAACAGCACTGCCAAAGTGAAGCTTAAATAAAACAAAACGTGTACAAACATTTTTTGGAGCACTTATTTTACACAATGTTCTAATCGTTTGGGTGAAACTTGAGTCATCACTTGAACTTACATTAGGTTTTTACTGTAATTTGTAGCTTTTATTAAATTGTAACATTTAACTTGTTATTTATACCTGAGGCTAATTGGCTGTACTTGGATACACATCATCATGCGTGTATGTAAAGGTGCTTTTATCCTCCTGAGCTGAAAGAGCGTCTCGGAGGTGGAGGCTTGTGGTGACGCTGTTCCCTGTGTGTCCTGCAGATGGCAGCAGAGCGCGAAGGCAACAGCGGCAGCAGCAGCGGCTCCAGCAGCAGCGGCTCCAGCTCGACAGAAGGAGAGAAGAAGGAGGGCCAGCAGTGACCTTAGCACCTTTTTCTTTGGGTGGGGCTGTTTCCATGACAACAGGACTGTGTGCGTGAGAGGGGGCCGGGAGTCATTCTCATAATAGTAACAATAATATATAAGAGACTGAGAAGATCCATATCCACACGTGCTCCTGCGCTGGACGGTTGAGTTCAGCTGTTTCTGTTCATTTTGACGTTTGTTTGTTTTTTTCGGAAGGTGTAGTAAACCGCTTGTGTCCGCATCATGTCCGCCATGTTTGTTTAGCCGCTCACCCGGCTCTGTCAGACGGTGCGTTCGTCGCAAATGGCAGACTCATCACGCGAACTCTGAAGACTTGTGGACGCGTTGATCCATTTCATCCACAATCGGTCTTGTCTGCGAGCTTGTACAGGCTTAAAATGGAAAATAAAACTTGTGAAATGTGTCTCTACAAAATATAAAATGAAAAAACCTATATAGGCTTACAATATTTGAACTGGTAGTGTGTTTGCAATTGTTTCACATTGAATTTCTCATGTTTAGAGCAAAATGATCTGCCAGTAGATGCTTTTTTTATTAGTCAAATCTTCTAAACCCACTCTGCTCATTCATTTTTCCCATAGACTCTTTTTAAAACATTGAAATGTTGAGTTTTATGGCACAACGGAGGCTAAGCTACACTTTGACCCAATACTTGTGTGTTTCATGGTGACGAGTTATCGTGTCATTCTTAAACTCTTATTAAAAGCTTGGTTATTTTGTCTATGGGGGAAAATGAATGGCATTTTTTTTTACTTCTGGAGCCAGAGAGGCAGATTATTTGGTTTTAAGGCGAGACATGGCAGTTGATAATGTACACTTTTCACAGTTTGCTATTTTTCTCCCTTAACGTCAGTTTTAATGTCGAAGTAAAAAAGCGAAAGGCGACCGAGATGACGCCGTAATCCAAATATGGTCATTTCCTGTGTGGGAGACAGCCGCGGCTAAAGACGGGATAAATATACATGCACGTGCAGACGTTACAAAACCTTAGTCTCGTTTTCTTAAAATGAGTTTTTCATTCCACTCTTCCAACAACATGTCCACTTGAGCTCCCACAGACTCGACTCTACACTTTCTAGAATTGGACAAGATTATGAAGGTTTTTTCAGAGGGATTCTTTTAATATCTAATTCCAGCCTTATTTATTGAGAATTTTATTCAGTTATAAACAGGATGAAAAATCCCTCTGAAAAATGAAACCACAAATTTAAACCTGTCTCTGAAGATATAACAGATTTTATATGAAAACATAAAATTGTCTGTAATTTTATGTTTTCATATAAAAAAATTAGGTCAGTTGTATTGAGTTTTCTCTCATATCAGTGATCTACAGTTTATCTCGAGTTACAATTAAGTTTCTCTTCATCTGCAGTGTCTCGTATTCTATAAGCAAATCAGTGTCCAATCATTAACTATCATCTTTTCGTTTTAAATCCTTTTCTTTTTGCCCTGTATGTGACCTATACCTGTTTTCTGTTGGACTTGTATAAACTGTATATTAGCATTGTGCTGGAGCCGCTGTGGGGGAGTCCGAGCGGCCGACCGGAGCCGGACTGGAGCAGACGAGACCCTGGCTTCTTCGTGAACGGGAGCGGGTGGTTAATTTTCAGTGTGTGATTATATTTGAAATTGTTGCGAGAACTGTCAGTCTTTTTTTTTTCTAATAAAATGTGAAATTGTGAACGTGGTAACTCGGAAATCCTTTACCAACAGATGAGTGGAAATAATACACAAGATGAGTTTGAGTCATTGTGTTGGGAGATGATTGTGGTAAATAGTAAATGGTCTCAACTTATACAGCGCTATTTCCACCTACATTAGGCACTCAAAGCGCTTTACAGCAAGGATCCGCTCACCCATTCATACTCATTCATACACCAGTATGTACGCAGACACTGGGGGCTATGTGGGTGAAGTGTCTTGCCCAAGGACACAACGACAGTGTGCACTTTCAGGAGGTGGGATTCGAACCCCCGACTTTCCGATCATGAGACGACCCGCTCTACCATCTGTGCCACCGTGTTCATTTATAAATATTACTGGTTGGATACAGAGGGTTACTCTTCCTGCTGTAACATGGTTCCCACGACATCTTAAATTTGCTGAAAATGTATATTTAGGTCTTAAAGGAATAGGCGACCGTTTTTACATACTGAGATATGTTCTTACCTCACTTTAGTCGAGTTAATACATCCCCGTCTGCGCAGTAACTCCTAAAGACTTCCCCCCGCTCACTTCCGTCAATAACCTTTAGGAGTTACTGCGCGGACGTTTTGCTCCTCGTATCATTACGCCTCACAATATAGTCCCCCTTTTTATCTGCTTATAAAATCGACATGTTACATTTCTGTGTAAATATACTTCGCATGAAAACACTTCACGTAACTTTATTTAAATAGGGAACTCGTGGAAGAGCTTGGTAGCTTCTATCGTGAGCTTTTTTGGAGCTATGTGACATGTGGGAGAGGCTGCGTATGTGCTCCGTTTGCCTGGCAGAGCGCACGGACAAAGACCAGACGGGGATATATTAACTCGGCTAAAGTGAGGTAAGAGCATATCTCAGTATGTAAAAACGGTGGCCTATTCCTTTAGATTTCAAGTGTGTTTTTAAGACCTGCTCCTTTAACAAGTTATTATTCATTATATATTATAATGGACAATCGGCGTTGTTTCATGGTCCATGTGTCTGTCAATCTGAGCAGTACGGCAGTGATGGGTAGATGATGGAGTGTGTCCCAGGGCCTGTCGTTCCCCTGTCCACTATGGTCCGCTATGGTCCACTATGGTCCACTCTGGTCCGCTCCTGCTTACAACGTCAGGCCCGGGGGCCAAATCCGGCCCTCCAGCACAGAACCTCTGGCCCCAAGATGAATTTGCTCACATACCTGCCAAAGTGGGGGAAGATGTTGCTTTGGTGGTTATTGTGTAAAAACAGTATAATATAAATACAAATGTTGCTGTTTACATTTGTCTTTAACCTCTTAACTCCCACCTGAACTGACCACATTTTCCCTTGTTTGGCTTTACCCAAATCTAAATTGTTGACACTGTTGCTTTGCTGCTTTTAGATTTGTGTAGAACCTCCGAACTGGAGGTAAAGAAAAATCCAGGCAAAACATCCCACATAATGTAAAACATTGGCATTTGCAGAAAATTGTTCTTTACTTTGGGCCTCAGTGGTTCCTTCGGTGATTTGGCGAGGATGAATATTGGTCGTCCACCTCGCGAACTTGCCACCCCGGCCGTAAGAATGATAATTCACGGTTATGACTCAATATACTTCAGCGTTCATGCTCCACTACCTGAACTCGCTCACACATTCCAATGGCGGAGTGGTTTGTTTGGTAATTAAAATGAGAAGCCTGATTGACCCACGCACGCACAGTCGAGATGGGCATTCGGCTTCTACTTGAATAATGGCTAATGTCTCTGTAATTACTGGGCTTATCCTCGTAAAACAAAAACGGGCACAAAGTTCCATGTTTTCTCTCTCATCACAGATTATGAGCTCAGGTGATTATGATGGGACTTCCGGAAATAGTCTGGGCTAGATCTAGGATCCGGGACGTATGGTGGTCATCCTGGTCTGGACACTGACTGACTTCACCTGCAGAACTCCTCATAAAACAGCACTCCAGAACCTTCATACTGACACTAAACCAGGACTGTTCATGCCTCTAGAATCGTTACCTTTCATTTCACAGACTTTATTCAGACTTAAACAGATCTGTGCACAATATCTGGGAGAAACCTTTTTGGATAAAGTTTCATGTCTGAGTTTGTGAGTTTATCCCATGAAAAAATGTGAGCAAAAAGTGTTGGATGAACACCGCTCAAACTGTGTAGCATCTCCAAAGCATGAATGATGTTTTTGTTACATAACAGTAGATCAGAGAGAGTTTGGAGACCCCTGTTCTTTTACTCCTCTATTACTTCATCACATAAACAGAGCATTTAAAAGAATCAAAAGTCATTCAGTTCATATGCTTGGTATTGTTTATTAAGAGGACGAGTATTTGATTACATTGGTAAACTCTTTTTTTTAATCATGATGAAAAGGTTTTGATTAGAGAGAATAACACACTGCCCAAAAATGACAAGATGTCTAATTGGTTTGATTGGTTTGATTGGTTTGTGTAAATGACCACTGGAATGTGTCCAGTGTGTAGTTAGTAGATTTCCACAGAGCTGGAGGTGACTCTGACCCCGTACCAGCCTTTCCAGGTCTTGGTGTCCCGTCCTCCATTCTCAAAGGAGATGAAGCGCAGGCCGGGGCCGTAATTGCAGAAAGTGTGGCTGATCTGTGGAGCAAAGGTAAAGTGTGAGAATCTGATCATCGAGTGACCAGCTTTGGTTTTACTGCAGACATTTAGACATTTGTCCCTCAGTATCACCCATTCAGTGTCCCGCGTCTCAATGTGGCCAAATGAGTGAAGAAAGTGAGATTTACACAGAGAACAACCAATTAAGTATAATTTTGTAAGCAAAGAATGTGCCACATGCACTTTAGATGTCAGTGAAAAGCAACACATTTGTTTCCAGAAGCATTCAATCTGAATGTCTTTGAAAAATGATGCTATTGCTTATATATTGAAAAAAGTGTGTCATTAAAAAAAATAAAAAATAAAAATGACAGTAAACCTTTCTAAAAGTGCACAATCATATCCTAAAACACCACACGAGCTGCAATAAACATGAAATATAATGTAACTCAATTTGCTTCAGTTTGAAATCAAAGTTTTACAAAGAAAAAAGGGGGAAAATGCTGCTAAATGTACTAAATGTACAGACGATGAGCCCAAAATGTAGTTCATCTGTTATTTATTGAACGATAAGTCGATATAGTAATTATAGTGACAACCATAGCAGTATGAATACTACATGTACAGTACATAAAAGTATAAAATGTAGTGTTTATCCTACTGCTTGCTAATCTGTTTCCTGTCGCCCCCCCTGATCAGGGGGTGGGTTAGTTAACCCAGGACATGCTTAGAGTTAAGAAAGGCAAATGTAATGTAATGTAAGTTGTGTTGTGTTTTATTTTTTTAAACTAGAAGGCCTTGGCTTTCAAATGAGGTATCACACTGGCATATAGGCTGTAAGCCAGGAGTGTCAAACTCATTTCAGGTCGCGGGCTGAAATTCAGCTCCGACGGCGGGTCGCGGGCCACATATAATAGAGAAAATCTTTCCAATAAATGAATAATGATAAGCTGTGATTTGATCAAAGCCCCAATTGACAGTAGCTTCATTAATGACAACGGCTCACACTTGTATTGCACTTTACAAGCCTGTGTCACAAGTTCCTGAAAGTGCAGTAGTCTTTATTCATTCACTCGGTGGTGGCAAAACTTTTATTGAAGCCACAGCCGCCCTGGGGCAGACTGTCCATTTACCACGTGGCTATATAATGTGTTGTTCATATCCTGAGCTCTTATTATGTCAGTGCCCTCTGCTGGACACGTGTGGAACTCTATCCTTTTTTTTTAATTTTATTTAATGCCCCCTAGTGGCAAGAATGAGCATTCTGGTTATTCTTTAAAAATTCATAACTCCGCACAGGAATGGGCTAGAGACTTACTTATTTTTTTGACATACTCTGGAATTTATGCTCTACAGGGCAGGGGCCAGATTAAATCATCTCGGGCCATATGTTTGACACCCCTGCTGTAAGCTCTCCAGTCAGTACGCTTTGAGATTTGGATATAAATAATTGTTAACCCTAACCCTAAGGTGGGAGTTAACAGGTTAAAGGTTAGAGTTACACCACCTCCCAAATCCCTCTTTAACCACTGGCCTAATGCAAGTCTCTCCATGTCCCACGTTTCCCTGACTGTGAGGCGTTATTTACCGGTTGCCAGGCGCAGTAGTCGGTCGCAGGGTCCAGGGTGATTGGTTTAGGTTTGAACCGCTGCATCACTTCCCTGTTTTCATCCAGGAGGCAGACTGTGATTTGGTAGGTGCAGCCGCAGTCAGTCCTTCCACTGTACCTGCACAGCATTTCAACATGATCTCACTTCAGGATCCCGTCAAAGTTTAATGTGTCAGAAAAACCTACCAGTCTTTAATCTTGACCATGGGCTGATCGTCCAGATGTTCAGCGGCGAATCCATGGCTCAGCAGGTCGATGACCTGACGCTTCAGGCAAAGACTAAGGCACATGAAAAATGATTGAATGTTCATGCACACAACTACATGGTAAAGATTTTTTTTTTGCCAAGTCAAAATAAATTGAAATGTTTTGTCTCTCAAACCCTAGCTGCAAATGGACGGAGGGGATGGAGTTCAGTCTCTGAGGGGCTGGAGTAAACATTAAAACTAGAGATGCACCAATCTAGCTTTTTTGCTTCCGATACCACTGTTTTTGTCAAAAAAGACGATAATGATAAAACGCAATGATGACGAGCTACAGCTCTTTGACAAAAAGAGTGAAATGCCCTGGTGTGCCTTCGCATGTGCGTGGTGCACACCCTTACCTGGCATCTCCGTTTTCTAATGTCCGCTCACTTACCAACAAGATGGATGAGCTAGTGCTGCTGGTGAGAAGGAACATCAACAGCAGCTGGTGTTCTGACTAACACTGCTCTTCTGATCTGGGACGTCTCTTCATTAATTGTAACTGTAACTACTCTCTGCCTGTGTGTTTGTTTCTTTCGCACTGGTCACTTTTTACCAGCAAAGGCGGATATGACTGCTGCACTACAATAAGCAGCGCCTATCGTGCTGTGGCCCGTGCTGCCCTGGGACTGTCAGATCACGTGATGGTTCACCTAATCCCCGCACACAGACAGAGACTGAAACTCGTGTTTGGAGACAACAGGAGGCGTTAAAGGTCCTATATCCTATATGTCTTATAGTTTTACGTTTTTATAGTTTATTATTCATCCACGTTTGCAGGGGTTCACACTAATGAACCTTAGGGCAATGAGGTGCAGCACACCCAAATTCACTGTGGTTTAGATGGTGAAATCTAAACCCCAGTGAAATCGAAATCTAATGCGTTGAGAGTAGGGGTGTAACGGTACGCTAAAATTGTATTTGGTTCGGTTCACGGTTTTGGAGGGCTCGGTTCGGTTAATTTTCGGTACAAATAAATAAGAACTAACAAAATTTTTCTTTTGAAAAGCTGCCAATACTAAACCACTAAGCCACTGTGAGACTGGTATTTAGGACGACTACTAGTCTATTTCCCTTTTTAAAATAGTAAATGGCAAATGGTCCCATTCTCTCACCTCTGGTCCCTGACCCACAGATTGGGAACCGCTGATTTAAAACTAACTGAAACCTGCTCCTGACGGTTGTCTCTGTCTTACCGCTGAGAATTAGCCTGTGAGTCGCCCAATCCGTTTTAGACTGTGTACATTCAGAGAACCAGAGTTACTGTAAGTAACTGTGCTCATGAGAACCATGTGGATTCAACTCAACAAAAAGGGCACGGACACGGCTTTTTACTCTCGTCCATTCGCCAAACTACTGTCCAGATACTCTAGACTCACCAGACACAATAAGAAGAGAGTTTAAATGAGAGTGAGGCCCAGAGTCCGCGCAGAGAAAACATGAGAGCAGCGCCCGGACACGGGTGACATGATGCAACCGCGGAGGAGCCGCGCATGAGGCGAAGCACCGGGAGACAGACGGCCGAGCGGGACACGAGCGGAGAAGCACTCGCGTTTTGGAAGAGACAGGGGGAAGGCGGTCGGTCTCTCCTGCTCATTCACTTCAGCAGACTATAACTTGGTGTTATATGTGGCGAAGTAGGCGGAGAGGGAGTGCGCGCTGGAAGAGCCTGTCCCCGTAACAACGCGTTGATTAATCAGTGAAACAACACTACGCACCTTGCGTAGTTTGCGTATAGGAAGAACCGGCTCTAAGCGCTGGTATAACTTTTTGGCTGAAGTGCGGACGTGATGGGATATTGTAGCGAGGCTCAAGACTTTTAATCAAATACTTAAAGCCAGCGCCTTCAACGACTGCAGTTTCTCGCAGCTACTCATGCAGCTTCAATAGCGTCCGTGCGGAAACTCGCGTAGGAACTTTGTTCCGCGGCACTTAATATGACGTTAATAATAAATTTACATTATTTAATGAAAATATTACACCGAAACGGTACGCAAGTGGACCGAACCGAACAGGCCGAACCGAAGCGGTTCAATACATCCCCGTGAACTGTTACACCCCTAGTTGAGAGCCAAAACTGGTATCGGTTCATCCAACTATCCATCCATCTTCTTCCACTTGTCCATTCCCGGGTCATTGCACCAGCCCCCTATGGTTCCCCCTGCAGGTGGTGGGTCCAAGAACGGCCTCGCGATTCTTATTTTTTTTGTTTGTTTTTTTTGTTTTTTTTACAGGCTTACATCATTCATGGATTTTATTTGAAGACGGAGCCAAAAACAAAACCTCGCGGCCTCGCGATTCTAACCGGGCCTGTCGGTCTCTCATAAGGGGCTTCTGAACCGCTCTTTGTCTGACCCGTCACCTAGGACCTGTTTGCCCTGGGAGACCCTACCAGGGGCACAAAGGCCCCGACAGCAGAGCTGAGTATCAGTTCGGTAGCGGATATTTGTAGCCAATACTCAATATCGTATTTTTCCAGTATCAGATCGGTGCATCCTTAATAAAAACATACCTGAAAGATGTCACAAAGTATTTGCAAATATCAGGAGCAAACTTATGGCCACAGCCTCCAGGAATGTCTTCAACTTTCCATCCATCTCCGCCGTTTTCCACCAGATCCCAGAACTGCAGACCCTCTGTGACACAAGCCAGTGTTTGAGGGAGTTGAACTCTTTATTACAGTTTGGTGACAGAGTGAAATTTTAAATATGGTGGACTGGACTGGGTTGATTGAGTTGAGGACAATAAACGCAGAAAGAGTCTGTGTAAGACTCTGGCCTGCTATGATCCCACCTACTGTTTACAGTTTCCATAATTAGAATGGCCTCAGTCAGATTGATATTCCAGAGCCAGTAACATTACACTGATATCAATCTGGGACGGCTCTGGCGGGAAGTGTTCAGGATGGAACCATACGTTAGGATAAAGTACATTGCATATCTATTACTTTTTTACTTTTGGTAAAATGTTACGTATGTTTGTGTTATGTAACTGCATCTTGTGTTTTTCTGTCAGTGTTGCGTTGTTAACTAGTGTCTATTTAGTCCGAATCACTTTTTTGATTTATTTATTTTATGGTTTATACATGACACACAAGCACTTTTGGTTCACACTCAAACAGATCTGCGGGAGCAACACAAGATCAATGTGTTTGTGTTTGAGCTCACAAATACTGTGAACACTATATTATCTATAATATAGTTGTGCTCAAAAGTGTACATACCCTGGCAGAATTATTATGAAGGATGAATTATATATATATATATATATATATATATATATATATATTATATGAAAGATTACACAAAAGAGTTTTTTCTCTCCAGTTATTGGTTGTGTGGAGGCACTTGATGAATATTGGGCTGCTCGGCCAAGTGGCCAGAAGAAAGCCATTACTTCACCAATGCCACAAAATATCCGCTTACAATATGCCAAACAGCACAGCGACAAGCCTCAAGACTTCTGAAACAATGTCATTTAGAATGAGGAAACCTATGTAGGACTTTTTGGCCATAACAATAAACGTTACATTTTCCTACAGTGAAACACGGAGCTGAATCACTCATGTTTTTGGGATGTGTGAGCTTCAGGGAACTTGGTCAAAACAGATTTCAGGATGAATGCAGGATGTTTTTAAAGAATACTGGAGGAAAAGTGTCCCTCTTCAGCCTGGAAGTGCTCATGGGACACATTTTACGCTCCAACATGACAACGATCCAAAGCCCATATGGACCTCTCACTGGCTACAGCAGAATAAAGTGAAGGTTCTGGAGTGGCCGTCTCAGTCTCCTGACCTCAGTGTCATTGAGCCGCTCCGGGGAGATCTCAAACGTTCAGTTCATGCAAGACAGCCCAGGAATATACAGGAACTGGAGGATTTTTGCCAAATAGAATGACCAGTTTTACCATAGGAGGAAATAAAGAGGCCCATCCACAACTACCACAAAAGACTCCAAGCTCTCATCGATGCTAAAGGGGCGATACAAAGTATCAAGAACTGGGGTATGTGAACTTTGGATCAGGGTCCTTTTGGTCATTTCTTTTTTATTATGATTTAAAAAGAGTAAACTCAGTTGTTTGACCATAAATGGCTTCACACAATCACTGACTTAAAAACTTTTTTGTTACCTTTCATGTTCTCTGAAAAATGGCCAAATAATAAAAAAATCTGCCAGGGTATGTAAACCTCTGAACACCACTGTACATGTAGAATATTTTAATATCTATAGAGATCAGAGAAGAAAACACTGTGAACTTGTACATGGCACAGCCTCGAGTATGGAGAACTGTAGGAACTGATAACGATAATGAAGTATTTATTGCATGTAATAATTAATACATTATTCATTATCGGCCGTTATTTCGTTATCAGTTCCTACAAGCACTATAGCCAATTTTGTCCAATGTTTAATTATTATATGGTATTTGTTCATCCCAGATTGATATCAGTGCAATGTTATTGACTATGTTATTTCTTGCAGGTTGTGTGTTCATATTTCACATTCAAATATTTTGACAAATCCCTATTTGACATTAAAACTATTTAAATTGTTTAAATCAAATTACCTTGAGATTCTGGCCTTGTTTTTCATTATTCAATTCAATGGTTAAATGGAAATTTGATATTTTAGATTCAGTTCTGAAGGCACATGTCAGTGCATTACATAAAGAGTCTATATATAGTATGTTGGTTTTCTGAAGAGAAATGTGGTGTGAAATAGCACCACCTGTGGATTGCATTTGGAATTGCCTCACACTTTGTCAGTCTCATTATTCAAAGTTATTTGTCAAACGGTGAAAACCTCCTGGTGCTGCGGGCCGGTACTGGCCAATCACAGAGAAGCAAAGACAGCCTTACCGTCGCCGCTGGGATTCTTCAACAGGTTTTTCTTCGACAGCATGATGCTTGTTGTGCTGGTTTATGGTTCAACGTCTTAACTGTTTAAATAGGAAAGAAAAGTCAGTCAGAAATAACAAAAAGTCTGCAAAACTGGCAGATGCGAATGGATTTTGAAATGTAATTCTTTCTTAAATATAGAAAGAATTACATTTCAAAATCCATTTGCAGGAGAACAATATTATTCTCGCCACCTGCGTTCATTTCTTTGACTAAAATGTTTCATCATAAAATATATAAAATGACACTAGAACTAAAAGTGCTAGTTGACTAAAACTGTTACTAAAATCTGCAGACTTTAGTCGACCCCAAACATGTTAGAGAAACTTTCCTATTGTTCCTGACAAACAAAGGAAAGTTAAAGGAATGGTCAAAGTAAAACTTCTCAATATTTCACAGTTTCATTTACAGTAAAATCCTGTTGAAAATGAAAATCAGATTTGATTCAGCAGAATATTAAAATAATGATATCGGTCATTTATTTGGAATGTACTGCATCTTAAGGCTTATGTGTTAAAAACAAAACAATCTTCTCTTATTTAGGTCAATAAATATGAGGTTTAAATCACACAGTTAGGTCTGTTTAAAGGTGCATTATTTGATCTGCTGATCTTTCTTTTTATTATATGGGTGTTTAATATGCATTGTGCTGCACAAATGCCCAATGTAGCAAAAATGATACAAATTAAAACTCATAGAATTAAATTGATATTTCTTTATATTTTTACCATTTGTCAGAAGGTTCAATAAACGCTCCAGTTTCAGAACATTTGAAATTTGATAATATCGCATTAGATTTTTATCATTTTCCAGCCACAGCTGCCCTGGGGCAGACTGACGGGTCTCCCATCCAAGCACCAAGGTCTTACGGGATCAGGCAGTGCAAAGGCGTATGGTGTGGAATTGTTTTCATGGTTTGGGCTTTGGGTTAAACTCATTTTAAATGACAACAGCAAAAGGTCCTGCTGGAAATATTTAGGGCTGCAACTAACCATTATTTGGTAATCGATTTCTCTCCCGATTATCCTCACAATAAATCGCTTGGCTGTGAATGGTGTATGAAAACTGTATTTTTTTTAATTCTCACATGACGCTAAAGTGGCATCAGTTGAGGACATGTTGATGTCGTAAACTTAAAATAAATGTTTGTTGGAGGCTCTTGGCACTAATTCTGCTTCTGATTGGACGAGACACAGGCAGATATTTATGAAATGTACAATGTACAAAAAACCACTGACCCGAACATTAAAAAAGTTAAGGTTTAGTTTAAAGTAGGTTTTCATAAAAAACACACAATTTTCATGTCATTTTTGCTCTATATGAGTCTGTGTTTGATAAAAACGATTAATCGATTACTATAATAGTTGTCGACTATTTCAATAATCGATTAGTTGCCGATTAAACGTCTAGTTGTTTCAGCCCTAGGAATATTGTTCATTATTTAAAATGCACCAGAATGCAAATTTTATCTTGTTTTCATTTCACCTTTTTAAATTACAAATTCACCTTTTAAACAACCAGTGTGCACTTTTTTTTCAATATTCCAACAGTTGAAATTCAGAGTCAGAAATTGAAAAACCAATCAGAGCTGCTGCTCTTATGTCTTCGACCACGTTCTCCTCTGTTTTTTGTGTATGGCAGGATAAATCTTATACTCACAGCTGGAAGAGGAAGCGTTCACAGGAGACCTGGGCTGCAGAGACACTGACCCAGGCACAGCAGAGCCTTATATAGCAGAGCAGCACCTCGGGGCCGGCCCCTTCATGGAGCCCCGGGCTGAATCAGACTCAGAGGTCAACATGACGTTATCACCTTCACTCACTACAATAAGGAACAAGAACAAGTGGAAGACAGCAGGAAATGAAACGTTATAAGTAAAAGAACCAGTTCTTTGCTGATGGGGGGTGTCCCATGTCTCTCTAACACAGTGCTTTTGTGTTTGTTAGTTTCCTTAAAGTGATTGCATAACACCGTCGGCCCTGTGCGGCGCAGAGAGGTACAGCATCACTGAGGGGCAGCTTCACCCAAATCTAAAAGCCCCTGGACTGTAGAGCTCACAGCCTGTTCACCGTCATGAACTGTGCTCACACCTTCACTCCTATTAGTTTACATAGGACTGGGGAAAGTCGAGATAAAATCAGTTACTACATGAACACTGTTTCTGACGTGTTATTGTCACTTTTTTAACGTGTTTTCGTCGCTTTTTCTGCCGTGTTTTTGTCACGAGCTGCTTTTGCCAATGACATTTTCCTAATAGTTTAATTCATGAATTCATGCAGTATTGAGTCGGAATGAAATCATTTTAACTGTCTTTATTTCCTCATCGCAGCAGAAACAATTCTTTGTGAGGTCAATTTAAAACAGCATGAACAAAAATAACATTTATTTCCCTATAAAGGTCCAACTTCCAAACTACTGAACTGGAACAATATGTTCATGTTTAATTTGCAGTAGTGATTTATTTATTTGATCAAACTGACAGGGCAGATTGAAAGATCAAATATTAACCTCCTAGCGATTCAGTCAAGTGTTGGGGTTTTCCCTAAGTCTTGTAAAAAGTCTTTTCCTCCTTCCTCATTGTTTCACATGAAACCATCAAATGAAGAATCAGCGAGAAACTATTTTAAATTTATTCCAGAACATTTTAAACCTATACATCCGTCTTCCAGCCCTCCCATGCGACACACCGGCAAAGGTATTGGCTCATCCACACACGCACAGCTCATCAGCTTTCTGCAGATTCAATCTCTACACCAGGCATCTCCAACCAGTAGCCCTGCCAAAGACTTTGTACATCTCTTCACGCTAACGATAACTCACATTTTAGAGCATTTTCTGTTTGTTCTGAACATGCTGAGCACAATCTGTGAGCAGTTGGTTCAGTAAAGTAAAGTATAAGGACTAAACCCAAGTCACTTTCTTTGAAATCTTGGCAAGTCATTCTTCTGGGTGAACTCCACCTCAGTTGAGTTTTTCACTCACAGTCAGTAGCTCTCCGATGTTCATATTGTGTAAAAGCAGCGCGTCGAGTAAAAAAGGTTGGAGACCCCCCTGCTCTATACGCTTTAAGCTTCATGTGGCCTTCAGACCGGCCCCAGAGCAGAGTCCAGAGGTTCATGGGATGGGACCACCATGAGGAGAAGAGACTGATTTGGAGGCATCCAAAGAGCAGTGTGTGACAGATAGCCCAGAAGGGAAGACTTTTGTAAGGAAGAAGTGTATTTGGAGCTAAGTGGGATCAAATCTGCAGGGGAGCAACACTTTCTGTAACAGCGGCTGAAGCTTCGCTCACTGGATTTGGGGGAGATGGGAAAAGGGAGAATCTGTGTCTGAGTCTGTCTTTTTGAAGACTTTGATTGAAGGCCTTGTTATGATCGCTGCTTTTTGTCTGTTTAACGTTGGCACCATTCATTTTATTTCATTCATTCATTGTAGACATAGAAATAGCTTTGGACGAACCAGATGTATTGTTTCAAGTGTTAAAGCACAGGGGTTAATTTTCAACTCCTGTCCATAGGGGGCGCTGACGTTACAATCGATAAAACACATTAAACTACGAGACCAGACAAGGCACATTTTAGACATTGGAACAACTCAGGTCAGATTTGAGCCACTGTTTGAGCGTCTGCTAAAGATGTTAATATTAGTCTGCAGTTTGAGTCCAGTGAGTTCCACAGTGTCAAAGGAGAAGCTCGTCTGTTCAGAAGATTTTCATTTCCCTCAAAACATTAAAGCTGCTCCAACCGTAGAAACTTCTAAAACCGCCCTTAAAACACATCTGTTTGCGTTGGTGTTCATTTCAAGTTGAGCTGCATTTTGACTCTTATGTGTTTTTATATTTTGTGTTTTTGCCCTGAATGTGAAGCACTTTGGGCACCTTGTTGTAAATGTGACACAAATAAAGTTGACACTGACATTGGTTGTGGCACCGTCATAACATTACATGCTGTTATCTTTGTCACGTCTTTCTCTCTAAAACCAAAAAAATCAGGTTAGAAATCGAGGAGTAATCACGGACTCAGACCTGAACTTAAACACACATCAAAGCGATAACATCATCTTTTTACCATCTGAATAATAAAGAGTGAACGACTCTGCCCACGGTACTCTAACCCAGTGGTGTCGTCTACATGTTGCGCAGGTATACGCTGTATAACTAAACTAAATAATAACTAAAGCCGGCAGCAAACAATTCTGTTTAAAGAGGGGATATTATGCTTTTTTTTTTATCACATAGCACCAGTCTATGGCACACTACAATGATGACAAAACCTTCTGTTGGTCTGTAAATGCAGTAAATTAAAATAACTGCCTTGTATAAATTGCTCTCTCAAAATGGCTGTAGTGAATGTCTTGAAATAGGCCTCTGTCTCTTTAAGGCGACACGGCAGGTGAAAGCATTGCTTTTTCGCGCAGTGGTCGAAGTGGAGATTTTTATCTATTTTCCTCCCTTTACATCTTAGTTTTCATGTCAGATATAAAAATGACAAAAAATGATTTTGTTTATTTTATGATGTTTTGTCTGCGAGGCGCGGGCAATCCGGAAGTAGCTGCTGCGCTGTGTAGAAACGCCGTCTTTCAAGCGGGTTTTCATTCATAAATATTGACAGATTTTACATCCACGAGTGCTGCGAAGGGTCCCCGTGATGACGCTTCTACCCAAATATGGTATTTTTCCTCCGAAGAACGGGCCGCGCATGCGCAGTCGCTACAAAACTTCAGGGCTGGTTTTCTCTGAATGAGAGAAGCCGCACTCGGGCAGCGAGTGAGCCCTTATAGAAGCTCCCACAGACTCCAAACCCTCCAGTCTGAGACCTAACAATATTTTGAAGGTTTTTTCAGAGGGATTTTTTAATATCTAATTCCTAGCCTGATTTATTCAGCTTTGAAACCAAAAAAAACAGGCGAAATTTGAGTTTTTACAGATTTTTTCACTGATGATTAGTTTATTGAAAAACTAAACAAAATATCCAAAATCCCCTCTGAAAAAAGTCTTAGTTACTAATATGTCAATAAAATAAAACCATCAAATTGAATCTGGCTCAATTCATTATTTTGATTTTTGATTTGAATTTTGGCAATTGTAATGCTCAAAATGCCTTATTTTTATGTGAAAACATAAAATGACAGAAAAACTGCAATACATTTTTTTCTCATATTTATATCTGTAATGATCAGCAAAAGTTTCAAATTGATATCTCTACATTTATTTTTTTTCCCTATTCACCTGCAGTGTCTCGCCTTAAGAACCTCTAATCCTTTCTGACACGCCCCCTCCACACGCTGTCTGTGGCATCAGTGGGGAGGGGGTTCTGCTGAGGAGCAGTGGTCGGTTACTCGGCTGGTGAAGAAAGCTCGGAGGCGTCTCCAGGAGGTGGGGGCGTTCCTAGGAGGACTCAGGCAAACCTATCCCTAAAATGGCCGCCATCAGAGTTTTTACAGATTACACTAAAGTACGTGAATGTGTCGAGGCAACACTTCAGGCATGTTTTTAATGAGGGAATTACATAATAACATGATGTAAAGCTTGAAAAGTCGCTTTTGCATAATACCCCCCCTTTAAGCCCCGGGGCCTATTGGTACATTAAGGTGGGCCTGATGACAGCTTATACTGTATGCTTCTGCTTCCTTTTCACAGAGCAGTCATGGAGATGTGTTCTATGAAAAACGTCAGGTTACTGAAACTTTAATATGATCAAACTGTAATGTTGGTAAAATGTTTTCATAAAGTTCTCATTAAACTTAAGTTAGATCCAGTGATCCACTGAGAGCCTACATAGACAGCGTTTTTAAAACCTCTCTTCTAACCCACCTTAATGAGTGCATTTTCTCCAGTTTGGTTTTACCCAAATCTAAAAGCTTCTCAACTGGAGTTTCCAGCCTATAGGCCAGAGTAACGCCTAGAAACGGCAGAAACAGAAGTAGAGGAGGGCAGAGCAGAGATAAACTTAATCAAAAGACACATGAAGCTACAACAAGGGTTGAGCAATTTCAGACTGAATAAAAACTAATCTTACCAGGTGGCGCTGACGCTCTAATAATACGGCTTGTCCCAATTGGAGAGGGGTCGATTCAGTCCAGACTTTGGTCCGCTCTTGAAGGCGTTGAAGCGGATGTTGAGATGTTTCGTCCTCCTGGAACTCCTCCGTCTTCACCAGGCGTCTCGTAGGGAAAAAATACCATATTTGGGTGAAAGCGTCATCACGGGGACCCTTCGCAGCACACGTGGATGTAAAGTCTGTCGTTAGGTGTGTTTAAGATGCGGTTGTGGCTCGCCTGGATGATCGGCGAGAGTAGCCGACGCAACGGGGGCGGAGAAAAAAGTCTGAAGCCAATCCGACCCTCCACATGCAGAGAACAACGAGAGCGGCCTCAGATCACGCAGCGTCTCGTTCAGATATCGCGTTCATTTAAAGTTTATCCTAAATAAAAGTCACTCACCTCCTGCTCTGTTTCCTTTACTCCAGAGACATCATTCTTCATCAAAGAAAACTTTCCCATTCGTTTGTTTGTTCAAGTTTGTGAGATAAAATACGTCCTTTTAAATCATGAGTTTGTTCTGAAAAGCATCAAACAGGAGCTCTATTTCAGGGGGCGATACATAACTTTAATAGTTTCAGTCATAGTTTATTTGTTCAGATCTAAAGAGGAGAGGGGGCGAGGAGCACGTTTGTGATCACAGCAGACTGGTATCCAATCACCTGAGCGTGAGGACAGGTGGGCGTTTTCCCATCATGCACTGGGCCGTGGAGCCGCTGCAGTTGCCTCTGGAGAGATGCAGCGGCTGATCAAGTCGGTTGCTCTCGGGTCGGGTCTCACGATCTTTCCGTGCCCCACGTGCCCGTGACATCAGAGCCCGTCTGGAGCAAGTCGGACAGAAATCTAACCGGCACCGAGAGTCTGCAGTCGGCTGTCAAAACTGCGTCCGTCTGGCTCATCTCAAACACACCTAATAAGTTGGCTGCAGGCGAGCGGTGCATGTCGGTCAGATTCGTGTCCAAGATGGCCCCGCCTCGCTCTGACGCCACCTGTGCGACGGTGCCGGTGTTCTCGTGAGAGCGAGGCGGCTGGAGCGCCTTGGGCAGGCAAACGAAGTTGCTTTTCTCCACCTCGCTCGACCGCCTGAACTACAAAGGCCAAAGGGATTGTGCTGTAAACACGTGCGCCCTGATGCTCCGTAGCCTCCCGCCTCCTCTTTTCTCATCACAAAGATCTACTTTGATCTGCAGAAATGCTTCAGAGACTTCATATTTGACAGAAAGTGCCAGTGTGTTCAACATATGGCCTACATTTAAATAAGCATAAGTTTATTTTTCTAATCCTAAACTGTAAGAGGAGAGTCTATTATTTTGCTGTAGTGATGGGACGTCTGTCTGGTGTGTGGGAGAAGCAGAAATGTGTTCACAAACTTTTAAAGTAGTTTTATTCACAAACTCTTTCTAACAAACGCGAGGCGCTGTGTGATCTGAGGCTCCTCTCTGTTCTCGGGGCTGAGATGTGTCTGACTCGATTAGAGGCGCCTTTCTCCGCCCTCGGACGCCACCGCCTGGTCTCGTCTGGAATCGAGGCGAGGCGCACTTCAGCTTGATATTATGTCGGTTTATGCTCTAAATAATGTCATTTATGCAAATCAAATGGATTTTTGTTTGTTTTTGAATTTCAAATACAATTTGACTTAAAGCAGTAATAAGTAACTCTTCCCCCTAGAGGCCATGAGCGCAACTGCAGGTGTAGTAGCAAGTTACGATTTTTGAACTTATTAATTGTCTTGGAGAGTAAATACTACGCTGACAGGAAAGGCGAAGGGAGAGAGGGTTACTGTGCATCCAATTATACAATGGACATATTTTTTTTCACTGAAACGTAGCTGTAAATACTGTTTAAAGTGACGTTAGCCCACAGTTAGCTTTGCCCGTTAGCATGTTAGCTTCTTCTTCGTGATTCCATTAGTGTGTATTGCTTTCTCCGGACCGGTGGCAGTCAAGTTGCAAACATGGTTTTCTGGCCAGAGACACCAGGGGGAGATGAAAGACCCTCCAATCATCCCATAAACACCTGTATTACCCCCACAGGGACTACGGAAAGGATTTATTAATGTAAACAAGTTACTTAGTACTGCTTTAAAGTCACATAAAATGAGTCAGCTTTAGGTGCCTTAAATGTTTTTATTCCAGGTGTTAAAAAGTCTTTAATTTTACACTTTCTAAAAGCTTCTTGGCTGGAGTTTATAGGCCAGGGTAATGCCTCATTTGAAAGCTAAGACCTACAAAACTGATCGTAACTTATTTGTTGCATTGTCGATGCATTTTTTTCTGTTTTTCTTAGGTTTTTGTTGTTGCTTGTTGATCCTCTTCTGTCACTCTTTGGTTCTTCATCACTTTTTCTCACATTTTTGTTGCTCTTTTGATGCTTTTTTTTTTTTTTAAAGGAGATTTTAGATTTGGGTAAAGGCAAACTGAAGAAAAGGTGCTTGGTTCAGGTGGGTATTAAGAGGTTAAATCTGTGGATGGCAAGAACTTGTTGCAAAATGTTTGACCACTAGATGGAGACACAGACCTCAGGATAACTGCACCTCCAAATCCAAGGCCATGGTTCTCAACCAGAAAAAGGTGGTTTCCTCTCTTCAGGTTGGTGGAGAGTCTCTGCCTCAAGAACATAAAAAACCTGTGTTTACTATTCAGGCAACCTTTGTCCCATGTTCCTCTTTCTTTATTGTGTGTTCTTTCAAAAATTAGAACATTGTTTATTATGGAATTATTGGGTGTTCACATTTTGTCAGTCGAAAAGAAGAAAATACAATTCTTTTTTTTTTGTTTATTTAATGTGCTTAACTAACTGTTCTGACCTGGTGTTGCTGCAGTTGGTCAGGTCTAGATTCCAAAGACTCACGACCTGAACATCCTGAATAACCAGGTTATTCCATTAATAGATTTCTTCTTCCCTGATGGCACGGGCATATTCCAAAGATAACAATGCCAGGATTCAGACTCACACTGAGAGTGTCTACGTGTATCCCGGTTATCAGCCATGTTCCAGTTATGGAAGTTTTCGGGATTTGGTGTTGAGACGTTCACTGAGCAATACTGATAGTGTAAATATGTGACCGCTCAATTGATTGAATGACTATTTTTAAAAGTTTTTTATTTTTCTTGATATCTCAAATTCCTTGGCTGATTTGTGGAGCTTTTGAACCCAAAAAAGTTGAGATTTTCACACATTTGTTTTCTCTATTAACAAGCTTATTGAACCAAGACATCCCAAAGGCCCTGAGCACAAATCTGAATCTTTGTGTAGACAAAATAAAAACATAAATCTAAGCCTGGCTTGGCCCATTATTCAGGTTTTGTTGCCAAAAGTATAGACAATTATGTCATAATAAATACAGAAAGATTGCACTCATATTTATATCAGTAATCTTATGCAAAAGTTTCAAATTGATATGTCTACATTTAGATCATTGTTCCCTTATTCACCGGCAGTGTCTGGCCCCTGAGCGGTTCTATCATTAGCGACACTTCCAGTCCACTTCCTGTTCAAAGCCAGGCTTGTTCCTTAAAGGTGATGCCAGCCCTTCTGCCTCGCGCCTGTGCTGGCACACGGCGCCTCTCACGCAGAGACTCAAAAGGGCAGCGTTGTCAACCTTTTCCCCCGGATCCTCCGCACTTTTGTTTATGCCTCTGTCAGCAGCACGACGCCGCGGCCAAAACATGCATTATTAAGACCCTCCATCTTGGATTACTCACGAGCCGCCCCGGTGGAAGGGCCCACTTTGAATACACTCGACAGACTTCAGTGAGCCAACGGCGGCCGCTCGCCTTCTGGAACTGTCATTTATTGTTTTGAGTCGATTGTTTCCTCGGCCAAGTTAAATAAAAGCTGCACTATCTGAATCGAGTTCAATCTTTCAGCAAGTTGCCTAAACTCGTGTTCGGCCCCTTTAGGCTTCCTGAAGGTGTGAAAATGACCTCTGAAAACTATGTCGAGTCTCTGACAGACCACTGTCTTCTATGGTACAAAAAGAAGAGCCGTGCTTTCCCGAACAATGCTGTCACGCTGTAAAGAAAACCTCTGCATCACTGGCTGCTATGGGCATAAAAGGAGAGAAACTCATGATGTGGACCCCCTCCTCCCCTGACCTCAACCTTACTGAGAACCTCTGAAGCCTAATGCAGAACATCTATGAGGGTGGGAGGCAGTTTTCATCCAAGTGGCAGCTCTGGGAGGCTATTCTAACATCCTGCAAAGAAATCCAAGCAGAAACTCTCCAAAAACTCACAAGTTTAATGGATTTAAGAATTTTGAAGCTGCTCAAAGAAGGTCCTATGGTAAAATATAACTTGACCTGTTAAGATTTTTTTGATTGAAATAGCTTTTGATTTCAGTAAATATGACCTCCTAATGCTACAAATTCAACAAATGACCATTTTCAGTTAATTACAAGCTTTAAAATGTATTGAAACAATGAGTTGTATAAAAATTTGGAACATTGGATTTAGAGTTTTTTTACTATATTTATTTTGTATTTACTTAATTTTTTTTTTTTTTCAACCACATTCAAATGATCCTCTAACAGTTAAAGACTGACTGTTATTTGAGTTGACAATTTATAAAATCTTGTCAAAAAATATCATTTGCATAATAATTTGGAACACAGTTACGATTCATTCTGTTCGTCTCTCACACGTTGTGGATTGAGCTGAAGACGGACACTGTAAACATGCACCAATCCAGGTATGGCAACGTTATTTCAAAAGTCCATTTTACCTGATGTAGGACTTTTTAAAAAGCAATGCTCAGCCGAAAGGGAATCAGCACTCGCCATAATCCATTAGCCGCAGATTTAAGTCAGAGTTGCTAAAAAAAAAAAAAATGCTCCGACCAAAAGCAAAAGTGTTTGATGTACTTTGAGCATTTTCCAAATCGAGCTCTGGGCGGCAAATCATTAAGCAGCTTAACTCCCCTTTGTTTTAAACACAGAGGTTTGCCGTGATTGTGGACTTTCGGGACAAGTCTGTGCGTCGAGGAAAACTTTTATCCGTCTCTTAGCAAACGCACAAAGAGCAGCTCACAGCTTTGACAAAACGTTATTCAGAAATAGGAGATCTCTTTGTTGGTTTTGATATTTAATGGCTTGAAGTTTGACTAGTTAGAAGTTTGTGCCCAAATGCTAATGTGGCTAAAATGTGGCTAACGTGTTCCTTAATTATTAACTCTTAATGCACAAATGAAACATTTCCATAAGCAAAACGACCAACAACAAAAAATATTTATATGAAGATAAAGCTGGTTACATGCTAATGTGGCTAAAGTGCTAAAATGTGTTTCATGCTTCCAATGAGCTCCTCCAGCATGAACGTTTTCTTCTGGAATTGCCTCATTTTGACGGCAAGAGGCCTGTAGTTGCAGATTAGACGTTCACAACGATCAGGATGAATCTTGGATCATTCCTCTTTACAAAACTGCTGCAGTTCAGTGAGATTCAGGCGGTGTACTTACTTATTCCTCCCTGTCCTGTGAATGTTTACATGTTATGGCCATTCAACATATGATAAAATGTAAATGTTTGGGTGGTATCAGTTTAAGCAGACACTGTTTACTCATTCTTATGATTTTGATCAAGATCAGACCACATTTTATGACAAATTTGGGCAGAAATGTGAGAAATTCAAAACGGTGTACTTACTTTTTCTTTCCACTTGATCAAACCTACCAGGAGTTGTGTATCATTTCGTTCATGCAGGTTTGAGAATTACTTTTTAATCTCCTCTCATTTCAAACACAGCCACATGTGTCTAACTTGAAAAGACATAAAACTAAGAAATAAAACTAGACATAAAACTAAGAGGCAAGGCAAGGCAAGGAAACTTCATTTATACCGCGCATTTCGTACACAAGGCAACTCAATGCGCCTAAGAAATGAACCCTGTGAATTTTGGATTATTTGCTAATAGCCAGAAACCTTATTCATATGAGTTTGTATTGTAGTTGGGATTTCCAGTGGCTCTAATCCACTTTTTTATGAGCTTTAAGGACATAAACTATGTGGAAACACAAGCTGTAACTGCTGATACAAAACTACGAGCCGCGATTAGCTGCTCACAATAAACTTACGATTGCGTGTTGTTTCAGGATGGCCAAGTTCTCCACGCAAAACCCTGAGGAGCTGTGTCACATGGAGCAATGTCTGTAGTTTAATCAGGTGTTTACCCAAAACGATCAGAAAATAGTTTGACTGCTCTTTCGAACATACTTTTAAAGGAATAGGCCACCGTTTTTAAATACTAAGATATCTTCTTACCTCACTTTAGACGTGTTAATATATCCCCGTCTGGTCTTTGTCCGTGCACTCTGCCAGGCAAACGGAGCACATACGCAGCCTCTCCAACATGTCACATAGCTCCGAAAAAGCTCACGATAGAAGCTACCAAGCTCTTCCACGAGTTCCCTATTTAAATAAAGTTACGTGAAGTGTTTTCATGCGAAGTATATTTACACAGAAATGAAACATGTCGATTTTATAAGCAAATAAAAAGGGGGACTATATTGTGAGGCGTAATGATACGAGGAGCACAGCGTCCGCGTAGTAACTCCTAAAGACTTCCCCCGCTCACTTCCGTCAATAACCTTTAGGAGTTACTGCGCGGACGTTTTACTCCTCGTATCATTACGCCTCACAATATAGTCCCCCTTTTTATTTGCTTATAAAATCGACATGTTACATTTCTGTGTAAATATACTTCGCATGAAAACACTTCACGTAACTTTATTTAAATAGGGAACACGTGGAAGAGCTTGGTAGCTTCTATCGTGAGCTTTTTTGGAGCTATGTGACATGTGGGAGAGGCTGCGTATGTGCTCCGTTTGCCTGGCAGAGCGCACGGACAAAGACCAGACGGGGATATATTAACTCGACTAAAGTGAGGTAAGAACATATTTTAGTATGTAAAAACGGTGGCCTATTCCTTTAAGAAGATAACATACTTTTAAGAAGATAACATACTTTAAAGTCAAGTGCGAGAGGAGATCGGCACGTCTCATAGTGCTGCAGTGAGGGGATTGCCTGGCCTGCCAAACTACATGCTTTTTCAGCGAGGGTGATCTCAGTTATTTCCCGGTGGCCGTGATTGACAGATGGGATCAACCAATTAGAGAAACGCTGGAAATGTCGCAGGAACAAGCAGCAGGAAGCCTTTTCAAAAACATCCTTTTACACGAGGAACGCTTCCAACGCTGTTTCTTACGCCGGTGATTTGATATTTTCCAATTGATTTAAAACAGACAAAAAAGCAGAAATGAGTGTATAAGTCGCTGCGCCACCATCTTTAATGTTTTGGAAGCGTGCGGGGACGGTTTCTGTCTCTTGATGCGATGAACTCCCGCCTCTCGGTGTGTGATTGGACCGATATGGGTAAAATTGGGAAATGATTGGCTGCGAGCAGGTGCACAGAGGGTTCTTCTTCAGAACAGAAAGGAGGAGCATCTGGCTGGCCAGGCAAGTGAGGGGAGGGGCCACACGGGGAAATGATTACTGTATTCACCTTATTCCTTTATTTAATCAATCGACTAAACATCAGATTTGAGCGGAGAATATTTTCCCTCGTTCTCGTTGCTTTGTGCTCGACCGGAAGTGTCTGTACAACGGAAGTGCCGAGACAACGCAAAAAGTGACAAAAGTGAGTGGGGTGGAATAAGGTGAATAAGATACTGGCTTTAGGTATCTATGTATTTAAATATAAATAAATCCCATTAATATGTTTAAGGGCTAAATACATTTAACAAGCGCAGCTCTGGTCATGCCACTCGTACACTGTCGTGTCAGTGTTAACAGTGTAAGCACCTCCGCCCTGAGAATGTCACACTTTAAGCCCAGCTTTAGTCCAGGAGCATGTTCCAAACACTGCATGTTTCAGAGCCACAAATGTCACATTCTCTGGTTTTTAATTCAACCGTGAACAGTGAAACATGTTCCTGAGCTGCACAAAGACATCTTTTTACATTTTACAACCATGTTGAAATGAACCGCTATGTGAAACAAAAACTCACCCGAGAGAGCGCTGGACATCAGTGGCTCACAAGGGTCAGGAAATTGAACCTATAATCCTTTCTACATCTACATACACTATCAGTGGCTTCAGGAATAAGGTGGATACATGTATCTGAAACTTTGTGTCCTCATCACAGTTATTCACCTCACATTCTTACTTGTAAAAGTCGATTTATTTATGCATATTTTCATACTGCACACCGAGTGTGTTTTGGTTAGTTTTTAAACGGCATCTCTGGTTTTAGAATTGTAATCAACCAGAAGCTGATTGAGGCAATATGGTAATGACGATCATGAATATGCATGCACCGTCTTCTTCTTAGTCTCCCAAGTTTGCAATCTTTTTGATCGTTTTTCGACTAAAATGGTAAAACTTAAGCAACGAATACCGACAGAAGCAATGCCCAACCCGCCCCAAAGCAATCAAATGTCTTCACTGCACAATATGGGGCGAGTTGTCTCACTTAACTTTTAAATTCATTACGGAAGGACCGATAAAATTGTAACCATGTAATGTTGTACCTACATAAACAAACTTGAGCGTGACAGTGAGAGACACCAAGACTAAGATGTCATAAAGCATACGACAGGGCAGGGGTGGGAACATTTGTGCCATTTTGTCTTTATTGCCAAAACGCCAGGGGCCAAAACTCACAATTGTAGCCCAAAGTCAAGCATCTTTTTTTTTAAACAAATATTAGTTTTGTACATCATACATGACTTAAAGGAACAGGCCATCGTTTTGCCATACTGTGATTACCTGAGCTTAGACGAGTTGATACGTACCTGTCTGGTCTTTGTGCATGTCCGTGGAAGAGCGTGGTCGCTTCCAACTTCACGCTGTTTGGAGCTATAGGAATACATTGGGAGAGACCAAATGCTGACAACATCTTTGGTCATTTTGCGTGTATGAGGGCACGCACATTTCCAATGATTATGGCCCCCATTTTGAAGACCGAAGTGGGATGATGCTGTACTACAACATGTAACAACATCTCATCATCAGCATGTGGTTATGTTCATGAGGCAAAGATGTAGCAGCGCCGTCAGTCCAGGATTAACCAAAGATCTGCTTCCACTCCTCAGACTAAGCCAGTGCTTCTCAATTATTTTATGTTACGCTCCCCATTGTGATCCCCACCTTTGAGGTGCGCAGGCTACAGCTGGCACTGACGCCAGTGCACACTCACGATCTCACAAAGTAGGAAGATTGTTGGTGATATTCGTTACGTTTTCGCGGAAAAAAAGTCAAGCCAACAGTTTCAGACACAGTAAACACACCTGTCTTTCCTCGTCTCCCAGTGAAGCCGAGCGCTCATACGCTTCGCCACATTTCATCACAGCTTTCGGGAGACTTTTGTTTGTCTCATTATCGCCGTCTCTTTCCGCCTTTCTTTTTGCTTTGCTTTTCGTCACTGTTAAATGTTTCCATGGTGTCTCTTTGAAGGTTTGTCCATAGCCGTGTCTGTGCAACCATACTGTACCAATGGGTCATGAGCATAGATATAATATATTAGAGATGAGTGGGTTCCATTCAGCCCCATTCATTGAAAAGGTTCCCGTGTCCTGTGTGAACCTTAATGGCCGCTCTGTCTCCTCCTACGCAACCAGTTCTTTTAAAGGGCAAAAAGGCGGGAAGCCCTGCACTTATGGGGCGGGCGGAGCCTCCACAGAACTCCAGAGCTTGATGGACAGGCACTGGAGCCTGTCAATGTACTGAAAAATGCTTCCAAATTTCGGGCTGATGAACAAAAACCAGTGTGGTTAAAAACTTTTTGGAGGCAGGCTTTTAAGCCGTTCCTGGCACGTTTGAAGTCCCATTAGAATCAATGCAGCAATGTCAGCTCCCCGCCATAAGAACCATACAGAAGCGTGTTCCTTGCCCATTGGTCATGAGCCAGTGGGGGTCGGCCCAGACCAATGGGGTTGTCAGACCAATGGGCCTGACAACCCCATTATTCCGAAAATGTCCCATTGCGTAGGGTTGCCATTAGTCCGATGTCTCTTTAGTCAGGAAAAACGGTCCCATTGGTCCGAAGTCCCGTTGGTCCAACCATAAACAGCGGAGATGTGCTCGGAGTTTAGGGTTAGGATTAGGGTCATGTGAAATAGCTATTCTCTTCTCTCTTGGAGCGTGTGCGTGCTAAACTCCAAGCACATCTTCGCTGTTTATGGTCCGACCAACGGGACTACGGTCTAATGGGACAGTTTTTTTCTGACATGTCGGACTAATGGCACATCTGCTCTACAGTAAATTTTCAGAATAATGAGACGTTGGACTAATGGTTTGTCGGACCAATGGCACAGAGCCAGTGCCAGAACATTCTTCATGAAGTTGCCACTTCACTGGTGTAAAAGTAGCTACCATTAATGCTTGGGCTTCCCCAGGTTTTATCCTATCAAACTGAGTCATAATTGGAAAGAACATGAAGATCTGTCACGAGAACTTTAATTATTGCACTAGTAAGTTTGTAAAACTGTCCCCAGACGATTTAACCCCGTGTCAGCGTGTTCCAGTCTACCTTCGCCTCTTCTATTCCTTTTCATTTAGTTTTCAATGTGTTTGTCGACGTAACACCTGCTTTCTCAGTTTCGCCATCATTATAACATGTCCCTGGGATAGTTCCGCACGTCTCTGTTTGACTGACAGCTCCTCTCTCCCGCTCGTCTCTGGTACGCGACGGGAAACAGACAGCCCAGGCAGAGGTAGAGTCTCAAGGCTGCGCACAAGTCGGTTTGGTGACAATTATATTTCATCAGCGCGCCTTTTGTTATTCTAATTTTCCGCTCGCCCACAGCATATTGCGTTTTTCTGGTCCTGGGCCCGTCCGCCGCGGCCCGTCACTCCTGTCATGCAAGCAAGTCCACGCGTCCCTCCAAGGATTGGGTTATTAGTATCTCAGAGTGAGGAAATGCCTCGCGGTGCCTCGGGACGGACGCGGTTCCTGTTGGAAGTTGTAAACGCCGGACAAACGTGATTAATTACCTGTTACTTCACAACTCTGATGTATCGTCAATCATTTTGATGTGGATCCCGGGCGGGCGTCCCCTCCTTTTACAAGGAGCGACTGCACGGGCTCTAAACTCCGATACATCCTCACAGTATGAGGTGTCACACCAACCCACCAAATGAAAGGAAATGAGATCTGTTTTTTACAGAATCTCCTGGAGACGACCCCGAATATAAACACAATTTTACGCTTGTATTGATGAAGACAGCATGAACCACGTGACAGGACGGAACAAGGTGAAAGAAGAGCTGAGACCCTTGGACGGCAAAAAGCCTCCACTTAGAGACTTGGTAGATTTTACATTTATATGACTAAGAATAGAAAGGAGAAATGGCGTACGACCTCCGTAAACAGTTAGCTAGCGGCTACTCAGGGAAACTTTGAGACTTCTGTCATATGTCCGTTAGCATTTAGCCTCAAAGCCTGGTTGGAAGTCATTCATGAAATAGTTGATTATAAAAATAAACTTATTCAAGTGGCTTCTGATCCTAATGTTTAAGCAGTACTATGTAACTCTTGCCCCTAGAGGCCTTAAGTGCAACTGCAGGTGTCGTAGCTGTTTTGTTATTTATTTGTTAGAGTCAGTCACAGCATGCACGGAGTCAATTCAGCCATCTTGCTTATTTATTTTAACAGTGCCGCCTGGTGGTCAGTGCATATAACAGCATCAACATCATCATAATAAACATATCATGACATCTCCCTTTTTTTTATTTTTTTTTTATACTTGAATAAACACATTATTTCCTGTCTGGCATTGCTTGAGTTGCATACAGTTAGTTATTAGTTTTATTTTTTTTAACTGTTTAACACATAAATGGCACAATGTGCTACTCCTCAACTAGCCTTTTAGGTCTATTAACAACACGACCACTAGCTGTTCTTGTATGAAGTATTTCTGAGCTAACATTATCGGCAGTAGTTACAGGTTGATTATCCATTTCAGGTTCTTGTTGTGAATCTGCACTGTTAACTACATTCTGCTGAGTAACATTTTGCTCATCATTTAGCACATTTCGATTCTTAGACAACATCAAAAACTTCCGATTCCTTCTGTACCTTTGTCCATCTGGTGTCTGAACTACATAACATCTCGGGTGATCAGACTTTTCCGAAACCTGAGCTGGACACCATTTACCATCTTGCCACAATCTCACATTGTTCCCAACCTGCAGTTGTTGTAATGGTTTTGCCCCTCTGTCAAAGTAGTCCTTTTGTTTCACTTGTCTCTCTTGTAGCATCTGCTGTACTCCGGTAGTGACTGTTTTGGGATCCAACATGCATGAAGGTGTCGGGAGCTTGGTCCTCACGCGACGTCCCATTAACAGTTGTGCTGGGGATCTTCCGATGTCCTCAAATGGTGTACTCCTCAGATTGAGCATTGCCAAATATGGATCTTTTCCATCTGCTTTAGCCTTTTTAAGCAGTAGTTTGACAGTCTGCACTCCTCGTTCTGCCATTCCGTTAGACTGTGCATGATGGGGGCTCGATGTTTTGTGAATAAAGTCCCACTCTCGTGCAAATGTCTGGAATTCCCTTGAGCTAAACTGTGGTCCATTATCTGAAATTACAATTTCAGGGATACCGTATCTAGCGAATTGGGATTTCAGATGTGTGATGACAGTTGCACTTCTTGTGTCTGATTTCAACCACTCGACTTCAACAAACTTTGAGTAGTAGTCCACTAAGATTAAGTATTCCTGCTGGTCAAATGTGAATAGGTCGATGCCTATCTTTTGCCAAGGCCTTTCCGGAACGCTGTGTGGATGTAGTGGCTCTTTGCTTAGTCGCTTCTGATATGTACTGCACACATCACAACTGCTCACTAGGTCAGTAATACTTTGAGACATGCCGGGCCAAAAGAGTACTTCTCTCGCTCTGCGCCTGCAGCTTTCAATACCCAAGTGTCCCTCGTGAATAAGTTTTAGCATGTCCTCTCTTAAAGATACCGGAATTATCAGTCTTTCGCCTTTCAACAGGATCCCTTCAACAAAGGATATTTCTTCTCTGTAGTTCCAATAAGCTTGAATGTCTTTCACTACTTGGCTTTTGGTCACTGGCCAACCTTGTAGTACTGTTTCAGAAAGTTTGGTTAAGGAAGCATCTTTTGCTGTTTCTATTTTGAACAGTTGCAGCTTTTCGTTTGACACAGGTAAGTTGGACATTACCATGTGCACTTGCGCTTCAATGTCTTTGTCAGGTGAGTTTGTCACTGGCAGATAAGCTCTCGATAATGCATCTGCAATATACATCTCTTTTCCCGGCTTATACTGCACATTCACTTGGTACTTTTGAAGTCTCAACAATAGTCTTTGTATTCTGGCTGGTGCGCTGCTCAGTGGCTTTTTCATTATAGCTTCCAACGGTTTATGGTCAGATTGAACGTCCACTTCTCTCCCATATATGTACTGGTGAAAGCGCTCAGCTCCGAAAACTATTGCCAACATTTCTTTTTCTATTTGTGCGTAGCGCTGCTCCGTTTCAGTCAATGCACGTGAAGCATAGGCTACTGGCTTATTTTCTTGCAGTAAAACTGCACCAAGTCCACTTTTGGACGCATCTACCGACAGCGTTACTGGCAGTTTCACATCATAGTACCTGAGTAATGGCGCTTCAGTCAGTATGTTTTTCAACTTGGTGAACATACTCTGATGCTCTTCATTCCAGTCATCTCTGGTCAGACTGCGTAGAGGTTCAGTGTGTTCCGACATATTTGGGATAAACTTTGCAAGGTAAGTTACCATACCCAAAAATCGCTCCACATCTTTTTTGCATTCTGGAGTTGGCATCTTGACTACAGCTTCAATCTTACTCTGGTCCGGTTTCAACCCGTCTTTTGAGAAGATGTGGCCTAGATATTTGATTTCTTCAAGACCAACTTTGCACTTTGCCTTGTTCAGCTTAAAGTTCTTTGTTCTGGCTATTTCTAGCACTTGTCTCAATCTGTTGTCATGTTGCTCGATTGTCTCCCCCCAGATCAATATGTCGTCAATGTACGTTTCAACACCTTCAATACCTTCGAACATTTGTTTCACCGTCCTGTGAAACACCTCTGGAGCAGAGTTTATCCCGAAGGCGAGCCTTAGGAAGCGGTAACGGCCAAAAGGAGTGTTGAAAGTACAAAGGAGAGAGCTGGCTTCATCCAGTTTTAGTTGCCAGAAACCTGAGCTTGCATCCAAAACTGTGAAGTACTTGGCTGTTGATAATCTGCAAGTTATTTCCTCAACAGTTGGAAGCTGATAATGTTCTCTCATGACTGCTGCATTGAGGTCTCGTGGATCTAGGCATAATCTTAATTTGCCTTTATTCTCTACGATAACAATAGGGTTGACCCACTTGGTAGGCTCCTCAATCTTTGTTATGACCTCCAGTTTTTCCATTCTTTCCAGTTCTGTTTTCAGTTTTTCTCTTAAAGTCACAGGTATTTTTCTTGGTGGGTGTACCTTTGGAGTCACACTTGCGTCAATCCGAATGCTGTGTTCTCCCTCAAGGCAACCTAAGCCCTCAAATACATCAGCATATTCTTTGAAAATGTCAATTTTGGTACTTTTATCCAGTGCGTGAACTCTTTTGATGAGACCCATGTCCTTGCATGCATTGAGTCCCAGTATTGGCATTGCATCTGGTTTCACCACAATGAATTGCAGAGTGTATGGCTTCTTTTTGTATTTGACCATCCAGTTGCATTCACCCATGACTTGTATTTGGTTTCCTGTGTATGCAAACAGTTTCACTTTTGTGGGTCTTAATGTTGCTCTTCTGCCCATGCTTTGCATCATCTTGTAGGGGATTACATTGGCCTGTGCCCCTGAGTCAAGTTTAAATTTTATGTGTTTGTGATCCACTTTCAGCTTGACAGTCCATTGGTCTTTTAGTTGCTGGGCTTTTGCTTGTACACTTCCAACAAACAGACTTGCTTGATCCATGCTTGTGCTTGTGTGCTTGTTTTCCCGTGCAGATGCTTGAGCGCTGAGGTCTTCCTCTTGCATCTGTTTGATTTGCACTTTTGTAGTTTCCGCCGCTAAACACAGTTGGGAAGCTCGTTCAAGATTAAGGTCAGCTTCTCTCAAAAGTCGTTCCCTCATCCCGTCTGATGTGATCCCACAGACAACTCGATCTCGAATAAGAGACTCTTGTAATTGTCCAAATTCACACGACTTAGCTCTCAGTTTTAGCTCGGTGACGTACTGGCTAACTGTCATGTCCCCCTGAACACACGTGAAAAATCTGTATCTCTCGTACGTAATGTTCTTCTTTGGGTTGCAGTATTCGTCAAACTTTTCCATAATTTTATCAAGTTTATGCTTGTCATCCTCTTCTGCGAACGTGAAGGTATTGTACACTTCTACCGCATCTTCACCGGCAATGTGAAGAAACAGCGAGGACTGCACTTTAGCTGCTTTGCTAGCTCCTCCGGTCGCTGCTAGGTACAGCTCAAACCTTTGACGGAACCTTCTCCAATTTTCAGACAGGTTACCATGCTCCAGCTCGAGTCCGGATGGTGGTTGGAGTCCCTCCATTGCTGTTTTGTTGATTTTATATCACTTTTTTACTTCTGACACCATGTTTTGTTATGTATTTGTTAGAGTCAGTCACAGCATGCACGGAGTCAATTCAGCCATCTTGCTTATTTATTTTAACAGTGCCGCCTGGTGGTCAGTGCATATAACAGCATCAACATCATCATAATAAACATATCATGACAGTAGCAAGTTACGATTTTTTTGACTTATTAATTGTCTTGGAGAGTAAATACTACGCTGACAGGAAAGGCGAAGGGACAGAGGGTTACTGTGCATCCAATTATACAATGGAAATATTTTTTTTCCGCTCAAACTTGGCTGTAAATACTGTTTAAAGTGACGTGAGCCCGCAGCTAGCTTTGCCCGTTAGCATGTTAGCTTCTTCTTTGTGACTCCATTAGTGTGTATTGCGTGCTCTGGTCCGGTGGCAGTCAAGTTGCAAACATGGTTTTCTGGCCAGAGACGCCAGGGGGAGATGAAAGAAACACTTGTATTACCCCCACAGGGACTACGAAAAGGATTTATTAAGGTAAACACGTTACTTAGTACTGCTTTAAAAGACTGACAGAAGTGAGGCCTCTTCTAAAGACCTCAATCAAAGATCTTAAAAAAAAAAAACTCTAGATATGACAGTAATACATTGGACATGGGGACAACGAGAAACACCACTTATTTCTGTTTTTGAACTAGTTTTAGTTATTTAATGACTCTGTGATAATTGTGACTGCCCTTGTATCATAACTGGCAAGAAAATAAAGTGTTTGCAGTTTTTTAAATGTTTATGTCAGTTTTATTGGGAACACAGACTTTGGCTCCAGTTGTTCATAGATTTTCCTCTGTCAAAAACTTCAAATCATTCCAGTTTCCTACTTTACAGTATTTCTGCACTATTGAACACAACATGGCCAATATTTACTGAACATGGGACAGTGATGAATACTAACCACTGAACCCTGGGAATGAACACTATGTTAATACATTGCTAATACGGCTAAGCAACACGACTAAAAAACGAGACATTTCAAAGAACTGACAGAGATACCTCGACTTAGAAGTAATAAACCAATCACAAACAATAATTCACATTCTGACGTTGAATCAATGAGAGTGTTGCTCCTGGTTTTGCATTGGTTGCTGGAAGGGTTAGAATTGCCGGCCAGTCACAAAATGGCCGCCACACTTTCCACGTCAACATCACGTCTGAGCTAGAGTTTTTATTTGATATCTTTGACCTCAAGCTCTGGGGCCTTATCTCCCATTGTGGAGCACTTGGTCCTGGGCCGGTGAAGGCGATGGGTGGAAGTGGACCAGAGGAGCCTTGATGTGGTGTGTGGGATAAGAAGCTCAGTGAGAGGGCCTGCCAGTCCTTCTCCTCAGCATCTCCCTCCCTCCCTTATTTCATTACTTTTTCATTCCATCCATCATTTAGGTGGGGGTGATGAAAGCCTGAGAGCTCATTACCTCCTCCAAAACCCCAAAACGGCAATCGTCATAGTGTTTGCCTTTAATAAATGCAATACATTATTTCAATTATAATAAAAAGCTGTTCACAAGTTTTGGCAGTTGTGTTTTAAAACAATATTAAGTGTTTTCCTTTTTTAACATCATGCATGAATGTCAAAATGTCAAACTGCAAACCGTGAATTGAAATAAATTCTGTGTGTTTTGAGCCTGGACACTGACACCTGCTCCTTGGTCACCCCGGTAACTCCATGAATGTGTTTGGCAGATTAAAAATAGTCCGTTAAAACTATTTTACACGTGATGTTACATTGAATATGCTTGTGTGTCAAGTGTGTGCGTGCGTGAGTGTGGCGTTTGCAGGCGGTTGCATCAGGCCCCCCTGGCGTCACAGCAGGCGTCCTCGGGTGGTGTCCATGTTTGATCAGAGCGCACAAGACCTTGATCCGTCCTCCGCCCACAATCCGTCAGTCTGACGCTAAAACAATTAAAGAGTGTGTGGCGCGAGTCTGGAAAGCTGGTTCTATACTCTCAGAGAAAGAAGTGGCTGAGGATGAGCTGCTGTGACTGCGTATCTGACAACCTGGTAAACGTGGTAAGATATTGTGCAAAAAGTGCCTCAGGTGGCGGAAGAACACAAGAGCATTTGAGAATCGGATGTTACGTTCTTGTTGCAGACACGTGATCGACTGCAAATCTTCACAAAACATGTCCAAGTAGCCGAATCTCACTATGACTTGTCTTTTGCTTTCAGCTTGGTTTGTTGTATTGTTGTCTTAGTGACACGAGGGCCTCAATTCAACAGCCCACTCTTCTAGGATGTCATGCCAGCTGTGCCGCTTGTAATCAATAACTGGACGGATGCCTGTCACCACTAATCTGTCCCAGTTGTCATACTCCTCCTCCTCACTGGCAAGTAGGAGTAAGCAATTTTACTCATCAGTTCCGGTTCTCGCCTGATGCTCATTTTTGGGACATTGATTTCTCTCTTTATGGTGCTCAGAGAATATGAAACAGACAAAGCTGCAAGTACGCATCGGGCGGCACCTTAGAACACACGGAGCTTTCAGCAAAGTCCTCATCTATTAGCACTGTTCATGCAGGATAGAGCTTCTTGAAGATGCCAAGGAGAGCCATCTTCATCTGACAGAAGTTCACTACTGTAATCTGCGGCACCAAGGTCAAAGCAGATCTTCTTGTAGCATAATAGCGGAAGTGTTTGCTTACCAGTGAGAGCGAGAGGGGCACACGTGGGATGAAAGTTTCCTGCAGGAGCTGACTACCGGAGTCGTTGAGCGGTCGAAGGGAACGCTGCGTTTAAACGTGAGAATTGGCCAGGTTTTGATGACGAGCTGAAGCCCACGAACTGTCATGGTTTACACAACGTGAAAAGAGTTCTTCGCCTGGACCCAAATCGAACAACAGAACCTCCTCTGTTGGTCAGGCTAGTAGAAAGAGGGGCGGCTGCTTACAGGAGCCTCCTTTCTTCTGGTTTCCCTTGTGAGTCCAAAAGGTAAAACAAAATATTTTTTCAATTAAACTCATGGATGATGTTGTGTCTTAAGGCTCTTTAAATCCCTGACATCCATCTCACCCATCACGCCTGTGATGAGTAGTTGTCAGTTAAGTCCAGTTACGGGAAAATCTGCTGAAAAAGGACGTTCCACATTATTAAGCAGACCACCATTTTCAAGCAATATGGGAAAGAAAAAGGATCTCTCTGCTGATGAAAACCGTGAAATAGTTGAATGCCTTAGACTAGGTATGAAAACCTTTGATATTTCATGCAAAATGAAGCTTAACCATCGTACTGTTATTTGTGGCTGATTTCCCCTTAACTGGTCTTACCTGACAACTATCACACCCGTCTGAGATTGATGTGTTTTTTTCCTTTATGGCGCTGAAATACGATTTGCATAATAATTTTAACACATTGTATGGGCATAAAACAATAGATAAATCTCATGATAACGTCACTGATCCATGCTCACCTGCTACTGAAGGCTGACCGCCCGATACGATACGGACGTATACTCACGCAATCCGTCCGCTCCTCATTCACTCACTCACTTTAGACCCTCTGGACAGTGCTGGGTTTGTGGGCCCTTTCCCGAACTCTACATCCTGGACAAGGGAAGCCCAGGGCTATTTGCGTTTCGAATCGCGCCTTCGTTACGCAGGGGTTTGAATGAATTATTTGTTGATTGTACAGAACTTTCTTTGTAAATATTAATTATTGAATGGCCATTCGCTTACTTATTACTACGTATTTGTGTGTTTTGTCTGTTGCACATTAATAATATAAGGTACCTATTATTACACCTCAATTCATCGTTCAGTCTCCTTTTTCCTTTCTCCGCTCCTCGAGTCGCACATAGATCTTCTGATGCTAGTCCAATTATATCCTTACATTAGTGTTTATACAGTACTATTCCGAGTGCAACGTATAGGTTGCAAAAAGGCCTTGGAAGACATTTCTTATTTGGCCTCGTTTAAAGAAGGATTTCAGCTCCACCGCCTCTTCTGCGTTCACCTGACGCACTTTTGGAAGGTGTTGGAACATTTCCTAAACTGAAGATGATAACTAATATAAACCCAGATATATGAACTCACTTTATTCACAGGATGATGGTGATCACAGTCAAGCTCAACAACCACTGATTTGTCACCAGAAACTCTGAACTGGACAAACGACCTTCACGTAAGGTCCTATAGAAGAACAACCAATATGTTCAATGGCACTTTACAACACGGCATATGGAATAAAGTACTTTTTGAATTTGGGTGATGGTGGAGGGAACAGTGATCAAGCCATGTAATACTATGTATGTTAATAAAAGTGGCCAGATAAATAATTATTCTTCCGTCTGGTCCTTTCTGGAAATGTGAGAGTGTGAACTGTATGGCTTGTACAACTATGCATTTTCATGAAAGGAATAAAATAAATGAATCAATAAGACACAAGCAAAATGTATTTTTGTGAGTCAATTGTTGCCCATCATGGTCCTCGGGATCAGACTGACTAAAATGAGAAGATAGAAATATGTAGAATAATCTAGCATTTGTAAATATAAGTACAGGATAGCAACAGGTGAATTACATCATCAGTAGTAATTGGTAAAACATACATGATCTCAACCAGGATGACAGTGTTGGGCAAAAAATATATATATATATATATATATATATCGATTTTGTAGGTTAAGGGCTTGTCCATATTGGGCTATTGATTTCCATACATTAAAAGTTTCATTTGAAGTTTCTACTGGTGGACAATCACTGGCAACATTTTAGAAACAGTATAGTATATTGGTTGTCTGTCCTTAACCTCCATAACAAAACAGCATCAAAACGCATTCCATAAACCCCCCTCCCTCGCAGGTTGACCTGAACACATCTCACTGTGTAATAGCCTCTTTGTGTCCCCGCTGCTGGCGTGAAATTAAAGCCACCGTAAAAAGCGCGTGCCTCTGCATTTATCTGGCCCCGATATTTGTGTTTGTGCGGACGCAGACAGAGGAGGATGGCCCCGCTCCAGGACTCCATTTGGCAGCCGCTCCCGAATAAGCAGCACCGCATATTAACACACCAAAGCTAATTATTTATAGAGACGAGAGGAGCGTGAGGAGATACAGCTAATGAGAAAGTCCGGAGTAAATAACAGAACAGCAGAACAGACCAGACTCGGCTTTCAAATCTGAGAGCATACACCGCTATAGGCCCGAGAGCTGCCGGTGTCTGCGTCACAGAGTGGGAGAGGGGGATTTGTGGGTTTGCGAAGTCGGTGGAAGCGAGTCACGTGCCTCATTAATATGCATGATGTCATCACAAGTATTAAAATCAGAATAAAAGTATCGGTATCGTGTCATCCCAAAAAAATATCGCGATATATCGTAAAATGGATATATATTGTCACGCCCCTAGTCATAGATGTCTGTGCCCTCACATCTGCCCCCTGCTGGTGCATCGTTTGTTGTCATGTCTCAAGTCAAAGGCCGCGTTCCTGAGATGCTCCTCTGTTGAGTTTTGGGCTAATCTACAAGAAGGTGAAGCCAGGGCAGAGAATACAAGAAGCTCTAACTTCAGCCGTCAGCCTTCAGTAGCAGGTGAGCATGGATCAGTGACGTTATTATGATATTTATCCATTGTTTTACGCCCATACAATGTGTTCAAATTATCACTGACATCAATCTCAGACGGCTGTGATCATTAGTTGTCAGGTAAGACCAGTTAAGGGGAAATCAGCCACAAATCTTTTAATAGTACGATGTTTATGCTTCATTTTGCATGAAATATCGAAGGTTTTCATACCTAGTCTAAGGCATTCAACTATTTCACGCTTTTCACCAGCAGAGAGATCCTTTTTCTTTCCCATATTGCTTGAAAATGATGATCTGCTTAATAATGTGGAACATCCTTTTTCAGCAGATTTTCCCGTAACTGGACTTAACTGACAACTACTCATCACAGGCGAGATGGGTGAGATGGATGTCAGGGATTTAAAGAGCCTTAATATCATCCATGAGTTTAATTGAAAAAATATTTTGTTTTACCTTTATGGCACTGAAACACATTGATATACAGTGGGAGTAAATTTCAATTTGTCATAAAACATTCACAGGAGAGGGAGGAGTAAGTGAGTACACCGCCTGAATCTCACTGAACCCCTTTCAATCTCGATCTGTCTCTTTTTCACCATAGCTGCTGACAGTGGACAGGCTGTCAGACGTGAGCACAGACTATTTCAGTGTAGGACCATTTAATTGGTAGATTGATAGTACGCCCTCAGTTGGCAGCAAGGGAAATTTCCAATGCTTAAAACAAGGTACAAGCCATGTCAAAGGGCATGCTAACCTATCGATTGCACTCCAAGAAGAGCACAGGATGACTCCACATGGGTTTGGGCACTTCTGGATTCTATAGAATCACGCAGAAGAATCCTTGGAAATATAGACTGAAGGACTACAGTAGAAGAAGAACAAACAGCAGACTGTGTGAGTGAAACAAAGTACATGAGAACAATGTAACAGCCCGCTTAAAAGCTCAAGAGTAGAATCTGCATCATGTCTCTCAAAGAGGAGCGTGAATGAAGTTACAAAGTCTGAACTTCTGACGTCTTATTCCATTGTACTGCCATGTCTTTAAGCCGCTTCACCTTTGGTCAGGTCAGGAAGTTTCAGTGCAAGTCCAGCGTGTCTAAACTCCAAAGGCCAAAGTTAATGCCACAAATATTTAGCCTCGGCACACTGGCCGCGCTGACAGCAGCCGGTGCGTGGACACGAGCATTAGCGCTGCCGCTGATACGCTGTCAGTGTTTTAACAGGCTTAACACGCACCTCCATCATAGACCTGCAACAATGTAAACTGCTAAATCAGCTTGTGGGCCCGAAACTCGGCAGCGCGCTTTGGACAGCGGCAGCTCTGGCCCTGTGTTGACAGAAGTGAGTGCTAAGAGCGTGGTAAACAACAACACGAGCTGCTGCCAGTGTGTACATGTGTGTACACCACACAGTCGCTGCTTAGAGCTTGGGAGTATGTCCTCAAAACTGTGAAAAACGCTATACCAATAAAGCTCACTCACTTACTTGCAATATTTATCTCAAGACAACTTCAACAAACCATTTCGATAAGTGAAACAGTCAGATGTCAAAAGCTATTGATTCCTGATTCCTGATGCCTGATTCGTGCCTGGAAGGGCCTAACTAGAGGATTAACATTACAAAAATGGGGTACAAAAAGGTGAAAAGGTGGAGAGCCGTTGCCAGCCAGAAGAGCGAGGAAGAGGGAGGAGCCAAGCCAGGGCTTAGAGGCAGCTCTACATAACAGTTACGTAACTGTGGCTAGAAATGAAGCTTACCATTGATCGTGAAGCCCTTAAGTCATGTGTGTCTTGTGAAAAACCTTATACAAACTAGACACTAATACTACTGTACGGCAGGTTTATCCCTGTCCAACAGGGACTGGACAACAAGAACTGAAGCTGCAACAAGGACTGGTTGTTCTTCCACGGTCTTGGCCCGTCTGCAGAGGGACTCCCATCAGCCCTGGGTCTGTATAGCCTGTCCAGCGTCCATGGGAGTGGATCTCACTTTCTGATTCAGAGTGGTTATTTGTACATTATCTCTGGACATTATGCAGTGGCGGCTGGTGATGTGAAAACCAGGGGGGCTGTTGCCTCTACCTATCTTCAATTATATCATATTTTAAAAGCTACTTATAAACATTGTTTTTCACTTCAAAAAGAAAGTTATCTTTGGAGCATTTAATGTTGTTATTTTATGCAGAATATCATGAAAACAAATCTCATTGTTTAGTTTTATTCAACTAAAAAATAAAGAAGCTTGGAATAAATTCTAAAAAGTGTCACATTTCCCAAGCCAAAAGTGGACACCTGAATCACAAGTGATGGGCTGTGAGAGCTCTTCCTTGTACTTGCTTAGTTGCTGCCTGATGCTACATGTGGCAGACTTTGGTCTAGGCTTTGCACGGCATTTGGAATGAAATCTGAAGACTGGCTGCTTTGAGGAGGATGGTGGTCCAGGTTCAGGGTCTGGGCCAGTCACATCCTCCACATCATCATCAGGGTGAGTGTCTTGACTCTGGGTGCACTGGACCACATACCCCTCTGCCTGCTTAAAACGTTCCTGAACAATGTCATCGGCCACATCAAGGAGCGCATCACAAACAGTAGGGTTTAGAAAGAAAGCAGCCGCAACAAGTGGAGAGAGCCTTTCATCTGACGGATCCAATACCCAGGCAAAGCGCTGGTTCAAGTTGGCTTTCATTTTTTGCGCTAGAGTGGCAAAACTATGATTTGTGTTTTCTTCAAAATCAGTAAGGTGCTCATTGGATAATTATTATTTCACATCTCTGATTGGTTGAATTAATGATATGTAGTGACATTTTTATACCGTAGTAGAGCGCTATAGGTTAGATCGCGAGAGCGCTGTTCCTCGCCGCCCCAAGCACAAAACATTTATGATGCTGCAGATGATGAAGCTGGCAGACAAAGTTACACGCCCCGTCACCTCCGCTCCCCCTCCCTACAGTGTATAAAACACCTCTACAGAAAACAGTCATGGTTTTGCTAAACTTAAAACTTTTTATTTATTTATTTGCAAAAATGTAAGGGACGGCGCCCCACTGCCCATAATAGACCAGCCACCACTGACATCATGTTTGAACCGCCTTTGGTCCTCGTCTCTCCTCTCCCCTCTGTTTGCCTGGGTCCTAGGTCTTGATCCTCTCTTGGTACATAAAAGCTCTAAAGGACTCCACACAAGGAGATAGCAGCTTGTTGCTCCAGGAAGGTGAAAATGTCCTTGTATCTGGTGCCAATAGTGATGGTTCCTCTTCAAACTCAAGGCTCCAGTAATTTTGTCCATCTCCAAAAGATTTTTAACCTGTGCAGCCTCAAGCATTGTTTTGGCTCGCACTCACTTCCACAATGCAGTTATTTGAAATGGATCCACCTGGGGGTCCAACGAGCACATTGCTACTGGACAAAACGAAGCCACTCTCCAATAACAGTGATTCCTGTGCGCTGCGTAAATTCATCTTTTGCAGTTTGCTCATGCAAAATGTCCCAAACTCATGCCTAAAGAAAAGAGAAATCCACTCAACACAGCCTTAAGTGAGCCTAGTCAAATAATTAACTTTACTACATATCTTAGATCCTTCTTGCAGATTGTAGTGTCCCAGTAGAGTCTTAAATAGGGGTAAGTAAGTAAGTAAGAAGTGCTTTATTTGTCATTGTACAACTCCATAGTGTTCAGGTGTTGGTCCTGAGCCGCTGTGACTGAGTGCACTGCCATTGTGGGCCAACCTGAGCAGCATGTTATTGGACTGGCTGCCTTCAGCTCCTCTGATCCTCTGAGACGGTGCAGCACCTCCTGGGTTTGTCCCTGTTTCAGAGCGTGGTGTCCTGCACTGGTCAGCGCCTCCTCTTCCTCCTGCAGCTCCCTCCACTGCAGTAGGATTGTCGTTTGACTGCATCTAACACCAAGCCAAAATTCCTTGCAGTGATCCTGTTTTTCCTAGTTGGAGAAAATGAAAACAAATCATCAACCTCAACTTATCACATATTTTTTCATTTAGTTGTGTTGATGATTCTTTTAAAATGTATGAGTATTTTTTCTCCCATTTGTGAAAAAGCGCAGTGCTCTAGTGAAACCAGCCCTGCCTTATCATTCCTGCACACATTATCGAATAACTCACAGAAAAGCTTTTACTTTTTCTCTGTTTTGCCTCTTTTTTTATGGAAGATGTTTGCTCACCTCTTCCGTCCCTCTCCTTTAATTTACTTTTTTTTTGCAGCACATTATGCTAATACTATGGAAATTGAATTCAATAGAAGCAAGCGGCAGGCTCCCGTGGTCAGCTCTTAATTCACTGCATCGATCTCATGCATTCCAGCCACGTGGACGGCCGAGGGGTCGCCCTATAGGAGCTGCTGAGAATAGCTCTCCAAAATACCATGTAATAAGGGTTTAGAAAGAGGACAGAAAAATGGGAGAAGCGATGCTGTTCTACAGGCGTTTAATTCAGTGAGGTTAGCCCTATTCAACTCCATTCGCTTGCTCAGAAAAGTTTGCCCCGCCGTTTCAATACCGAAACTTCCGTCTCCCCAGACAGTGCCGCCAACTATACAGCAAAAAAAGAGCCTAGCTTCATTTCCATGATGCTCTTCAAAGTGGGATGTGCTAATATCCTGGGAGCTGAGTGAATGATGTGTTAATTCTTGCTTAAACGAAGAGGAAACCCGTCCTTAGAGAGACTAAAGATGGGTCGAGGCCTCCCAGTCCAAAGGAAAATAATGGCTGATTAGCATTTAAAACCACTATATAACCATTTTATTATTTTACTGTTTCATTTGCGCAAATAATATCTCTTCGGGCCTGAACATCACACCAGAAATGGTTGTATGACAGTGCCATGTGTTTTAGGCAGAGGTGTAAGTAAACTCAGTATCAGTATCGGTATCGGTATCGGGTCCAAATCCTGTAGGCCAGTGTAACACCTCATTTGGATCTTTTTCCTCATGTCATCAAATTTTTTTCCATCTTTTTTTTGGGGGGGTATTCAACTCATTTTGTAACTTTTTTGTAATTTTTTTAAATACATTTTTTGTCCTTTTTTGTCACATTTTTTGTCTTTTTTTTTGGTCATTTTTTGTCATTTTTTTGTCAAATTTTTTTGTCATTTTTTGTTATTTTTTGTCACATTTTTGTCATTTTTTTGTCACATTTTTTGTCATTTTTTGTTATTTTTTGTCCTTTTTTTGTCACATTTTTGTCATTTTTTTGTCAAAGTTTTCTCACTTTTTTGTCACATCTTCATCATTGTTTTCGTCTCAGTTTTGTTGCTATTTTCACACCTTTTTTCCCAGAAGCTTTTGGATTGGGGTAAAGCCAAACTGGAGAAAATGTGCTCGGTTCAGGTGGGAGTTAAGGGGTTAAAATTCAAAGCTAAAGCCAAAACGTCTTCCATGTTTATGAAAAAAATACAACTGGTAAAACTAGTGGTAAAACTGGTGATATCCATAGGCAATAATATATAATGATATACAGTATATTATATAAAAATCTAATAATACAAAAAGACTGTATCGGATCGGTATCGGCCAGATGAAGTGTCAAAAATATCGGATCGGGAGCTCAAAAAAGCGGATCGGTGCATCTCTAATTAGCAATGATGAATCTTGGGCTCATGTACAGAGAAACAGAAGTTGAATTATTAGGACTTGAACATTGCAGGTCTGGCCAAGCCTTTGCCTCTTCAGGTAACACGCTTTTTCTCTTGGCTAAAAATATAAGACTGACCATTGGAGATAACACAGACTGACCCAGATGCTTTTCACAGGCCTTGTCATTGCTGTGGTCCACATGGTGGATATGTTCGCAAAAGAGGAAGTATGATTCTGTCCTGACAGCCATGAGGTGATATTGCCGACACTTCTCTCTTTCACACTCACGTTTGTGTGAAAGACCCCAGGATTTTTTCTTGACATGCATGGGCACCGATGAACCATGCCTGTCTTTCAGCACAGCACTGACGCCATTTATAGCATCGAAACACACTTAAAATGGTCAGTAGCTGTGATATGTTTCATTTTCAAAGTGTTTAGTTCACGTCTGATTTTGAAGATGAAGCTCAACTTTGGGTTAAATTAAACATAAAAAATGCATATGTGGAGCCGAGTTCAGAAACGACACCAGAGAGATCGATAAACCACTGATCAGATACACTAATTCTTAACTCCTCTCGAAATATGTGTAAGATAATTTGAAATGTTAACCTCTTAACTCCCGCCTGAACCGAGAGGATCTTTTTACTCACGTCATCAGATTTTTTTTTTTTCATCATTTTTTTGTTGGGTAGTCAACTCATTTTTGTAACTTTTTTGTCACATTTTTGTAATTTTTTCGTGAATTTTTTATCAATTTTTTGTCATTTTTTTGGTCATTTTTTTAATCCAATATTTGTCATTTTTTGTCAATTTCTTGTCAATTTCTTGTGATATTTTTGCCACTTTTTCATCAATTTTTTGTCAATGTTTTCGGCACTTTTTTGTCACATTTCCATCATTGTTTTTGTTTCAGTTTTGTTGCTATTTTCACAGCTTTTTTCCAGAAGCTTTTGGACTGGGGTAAAGCCAAACTGGAGAAAATGTGCTTGGTTCAGGTGGGAGTTAAGAGGTTTATATATGACCTGATCATCTTGGAGAGGGACTCTTTGACATGATAGGAAGAGTTTTTTCCTCCAATGTAGAAAACAATCTTCCATAGTGACAGTCATCACCTTGTAAAATATCCAGCGCTGCAGTCAGTGGCTTCAATGCAAGGCAATAGTCTCTCATTAACTGGCGCTGCTTTTTATTCAAGCATGTGATGACTAGCTTGTTGCACAAGCTGTTAAGCTCATTCATGGGAAGGTCTGCAATTCTGGAAACTGCTTTCTAAAATGAGATCCACCATGATGGGACCAGGAGCTTCATTTGGCTAACCTCCTGCACTTGTTCTGATGCAACAGTTGACAGACTTGGTCTAAAGAGCTGTATATTTTTCAACTGTCGCCCTATACACAGATTTAGTAGTTGTACTAGTTGTTCAGTACTTTACAATGACATTTGTGGAGATCAGGTTGATGGTATTTGAAGCACATCAGTGATAAAGGCAAGATTTTTTGAGAGATCTGTTCTTCTTTACATCTTCTGACTCAGAAATGGTGTGGAATTTTTTTAATGCCTTGACAAAACTGAACGCATTGTCAGTCACTGTAGCAACAACTGTTCTGCACACCATAAGCTGAGGATTCTAACTCTACAGCTCTTTTGGACAGTGTGCTTGCCTCTCACTCTTTTGCGAGCTAAAGCAGCTTTGTTTAGTCTTTCTGTTGATCCAATGAATAGTTGCACCGTACACCTATGCAGCTCTTATTGTTTGCATTCAAATATCAGCATTTGTAGACACAAACTGTGCTTCCTTCAAAGCAGACTTTAAATTTGCCTCCATCGTTGTATATAAATGAGGTTCTGGGTGGCAGAATGTTTTTGTATATTGTAATGAAATGACAGAGAATCTTCGGTTAATGTAAACTCTGATTTAGAGAGTCCCAAATGACTTTGTATATCAGTACTACTACTACTATTTATACAAATAATAATGGCTTGCACTTGTAGTGGGTTTACAAGCTTCACAGACTGCTACTCTGTAGTCATTATTTATTTAGCCAAACTATTATTGCAGCCACAGCTAATGGTGGAAGCAAGGCTTCTAATCGACCAACCAGTAACTCATACACCACATTTACACAGGTAAGGCGGTGAAGTGACTTGCAAGTACACAATGATAGTCTGCACTTGTGGGGGTCGGGATTCAAACCTCCAACCTTCTGGTCAGACGACCCCGCTCTGCCATCTGAGGCTCTGTGGCCCACTGCTACATGCACATCTCAATACAGAGTGTAGTACTTCATTGATTCTTTGGACCAAGAAACAACTTTCAATGACAATAAGGATTGTAGACAATGTCACAATCTGGAAACATGTTGGGACATTTCTGTCAGCAGTGGACGGTACCAACACATTCCTGTGACTGTTTATTGCTGTTTGAAGATTTGGCCGTGTTGTCCTGAGCCTACACCTCATCAAATAACCTTTGGGTGCTATGACAATGTAACTGTTTTAATACACCGAAATCTAATTTCAGTGTAAACTTTTGGAGAAGTCCAGCCCCAGCGGCGGCCCTCCTCCCGGTGTGCGCTTTGGGGCTGACAGGGTGAGGTGTGGAGTGTGCAGTGAGACTAATAGCTTGTGTCTGGGACATTTCCTCCTGTCCGCTGTGCTGCGCTCGCCCCCCGCTGCTGCTCCTCTCGGTGTCTCCGTGCCAGGCATGTCGGCGCCTGACAGGGTAGAGGGCTTAAACTGTCGGAGCAAAACGTCCACCAAGACAGCGTGACAACCGAGAGATAGAACAATTCACCTCAGACACATCCACACAGCCCGGGTACTTCTGCTGAGCTCAGTCTGAGTGTGTTTCTCTAAAGCAGGGGTATAGCAGCGAGAGACACCTTCAACCTATCATGACATGACCTGGATCAACCAGACCTGTGCTTCTAAGGAGACAGCGGCATGTGGGCTTTCCCAAATTGTTTAAAGGCAAAGTAATTTTAGGGTATGTAAACTCATGACTATGTAAAAAAGTAACTAAACATTTACAATATACATATATATATATATATATATATATATATATATATATATATATATATATATATATATATATATATATGAATTTAGCAAATAGAAATAATTTTGGAAAATTTTGGAAATTCTAACTGACCGTAAAAAAGTAAAAATGAATTCTACAGTACGATAATACAAAAACAAAGATGTCAGGCAGCTTTTGGCTCAGCTCAAAAACATACCTTGTTGTGTGTTCGGGCACTAACACATCTTTAAGTAATCTTTGAATCTTTGCCAGTGGCTATTCTCAGCACTGCAGTGACAGCTCAGAGCAGGAATCAGGCCTTTCTTTCATTTGACGTTCGTTTTCAAAATAGTGATTCTTTGGAAAGAAAACAAGCCAAATAAAGCCTATTTTATTAACAAAGCAGCATGGCCAAAAGCCGCAGGTTTTTTCACCTGTAATAATCCGTCCATCTGGTAAAAAGAAATGTTTTAAATTTCTGTTCATTGAACCAGCACTGTGAAGGGGCGAGAGAGGGTGTTGGGAGGAACTTTAATTTAGTTTACTTGAATAATCAAGTAGTGAAGAGGCCAACTGTCTTCAAGAGAAAAGTTTTGAAACAAAGTTTTGGTCTTACACAAACAAGCTTAAAGATCTGTTCATGCAAAATCCACCTGTGAATTTGAAGGTGTGTTTGTCTTGTTTGGGAGGAACACACATGTGGAGGACAAATGGAACAGCACACCAACATCAAAACCAACATCATGGTGTGGGGCTGTTTTGTTGCTTCACGGCCTGGACAACGTGCTATCATCTATGGAAAAATTGATTCACAAGTTTATCAAGATATTTGCAGAAAAACCTGAGACATTCACAAGAGTGTGAGATGAGTAAGTAAACCATTGTATTATTGTATTGTTTTAGGACATTGACTGTATGTAAAATGTGTTTCTGCTGGACAGGATCACTAACGTTTATTATGACTGTGATGCGTGTGTTTATATCCGGATATTTTAAATTTGTAATCTGTGCTGCCATTTTTGGCCTGGACACAAAACAGAGTCAATGAATCTTTTTCCTGGTTAAATTGGTTAAATAAATAATAGCTTGCTGGTCAGGTCGGCCCACAATGGCAGCGCGGCTCAGTCGCAGTGGCTCAGGACAAAAAAAACACTTACTTACTGATATGTCGTCATTTTGATTCTTCCTCACCTTCTGCCACCACCACCTCAAGGACGCAAAAGTCCAGGGAAGCTCTCAGCAAGACTAGCTGTGACCAGCTTGTGGAGTTCCTCAAGGCAAGATTACCTGAAGGATTCTAAGTAAATAATTTTATTATTTTATTATTATTTTTTAGCATTCAAAATCATCTGGACAGAATCACTGAAAGGCGTCAACCTTACCTGCTCACCTGCAGCAACAATAAGAGCTTGATTTACAAGAACTACATCGTGACATGCAATACCTTGTAAGTCATTGGACTCTTGCTGCTTTTGAGCTTTATAAAGCTACAACTTCCTGCAGACCAGCATTTATAACATTGAAACATTTACATGCTTTTGGAGTAGTATGTAGATCTTGTAGTGGAGCTTTAAGTGTGATCTGGAAAAGATACATGACACATTTCCTTGTCCACTTCATTGTTTTCCTCACAAAGGGAAATACAAATAGGAAATACTTTGATCTAACACCGTTCTGTGACGCGTTGTATTCCACAATACACGCTGGCTTTTCTTTGGAAACTTTTCCAGTTTGCCCTCTGTCAAACAATGAGAGTTTGTATGCTGTCAAAATGGAAGGTGCAGAGCATTTTCACAATGTTCTTGTCATGCCAAAACCATCACATTACCGTTGTGACACATGGTCCTGTCTCCTGTTTGGAGCTCTGTCTTCGTCTTGTTTTGAATATCCACCGGTTCACCACTGTGTTTTCTCGATGTACCACACACACAAGCAGCGCCCCTAAAAATGTTTTCATCAGGCTGATGCATGTCCCGGAATTTGGAGGGGAAGAGGTAATCTAGTACAAGGCGGACTTTAAAAAAGCTTATCAGTACAATCAGCTGACACGTGACATAATCAACAACTTACCTTTTTCAATCTTAATTAGAAGTCATACACAAACTATGAAAGGAATAATTAATATATTATTGCTTTCTCAACTTTAATAGCGAGAAGACGAATATTATTAGAATGGAAATCAACGAATGCCCCTAAAGCCTCACATTGGTATAGATATCTCTTGCTCTTTCTTGACCTGGAAAAGATAAAACAAAAACTTATTTTCCCTCTTATTTATGTGTGTATTTATTTGATTGGATTTTTAATTTTCATCTTTTTTGATGTTTTTTTCTTTTTGTTGTTTTTGAGGGTTTTTTATAGGGGGGAGGGGGAAAAAAAGAAAAAAAAATCAATGTTGGTTGACTGTTGTTTTGACTTCTCAATAAAAAAATATAAAAAAGAAATAAAATCATCAACAACTTTACTGCAATTAACACATTGAGTGCAAAAAACAGAAACTCCCCACAGAAAGGCCTCGTCCAGGTGGGAATCGAACCTGGGACCTTCTTGCTGTGAGGCGTGAGCGCTAACCGCTAAGCCACCGTGCCGCCTAAATAGCACTGGATACGAAAGAAATGGAAGCTCTTCAATCTGTTCTGGCTCAGCTCCCAAATATCCAGAAATTTAAATTGAAGCCTTGGAAAGTGCAAGGAATGCTCCCAAGAGTAAATGATAGAGTTAACAGAGCTGCTTCACTCATTCACTCATTTACATACGTAAAAAAAATTGTCGAAAATCAGGTCCAATCGTTTCAAAGGAGTTCATCCCTCCCACCTGATAACGGAGCTCAATTGTGAAGGTCCAGACCCTTGAATGAAACGCAATGAGTATGAGGGTCTGGTGGCTATGCATCCCATGGACATTTCAGAACATTTCTCTGAGTTTTTAAATGGTTACAATTGTTCCGAGGACGACTGAGAAACATCCTGTTAAAGTCTACAATCCGACAACCAGGCAGTTTAAATGCACACATGATCATCAGCGAAAGTGAGCGATAACACGCGGTGTTTCAAAATGTGTCAACAATGTTGTCACTATCCTGGTTAAATACAGGTCAATAAATAATAAATAATCCATGAAAATGTACTTGAAACGGAGATATTTAGGAATTTGCCTCTTCCCATAGCCTTAGCGCCTGTCCAGAGGAGGAGAGAGGATCTGTGATTTTGATCAAAACTAGCCTCTGTTTAGCTTAGATTTCTCAGGAACCGAGGCACGTAGAATTAAACTGTTTTCACCTACGGAGAGCTTCTCATCTTTCAAACGAGCCATAGCATGTGTCCATAACATAGATTACATGTGGTGCTACAAATATCATGAACAATTGTCTGGATTATTGGCACTCAACAGCTAAATCCCCAAAACAGCGCAGCACTCAATATGTTTACTGTCAATAACTAACTTTTTAAATTATGAAAGTTCTAAGAAGATAGTATAGAAAAAGATGATGTGTATACCGAAATTTCGAACTATTGAGTGCACCTGAATATAAGCCGCACCAACAAATCATTATTATTATTATCATTTTTTTTTCAATATGTTTTTCAGCTCAGGGGCGGACTGGGACTGAAAAACAGCCCTGGACTCTGACCAGTGTAAATGTGCACTTACCACCCGCCTTAACGGAGCGCATTTTCTCCAACTCGGCTTTACCCAAATCTAAAAGCTTCTCGGCTGGAGAGCAACAGTGTAAAGCCTCATTTGAAAGCTGAGACCTACAAAGTGATTGTAACGTTTTGTCAAGTCGCCACACTTTTTGTCATAGTTTTGTTGTTTCTTCATTACTTTTTGCTGTGTTTTTGTCACTTTTTTGTCACAGTTTTTTTGTTATGGTTTTGTCACGTTTTTGTGGCCTTTTCGTTGCTTTGTTGTCGTGTTTTTGTTGACTTTTCATTACATTTTTTGTTGCTTTTCTGGCACATTTTTGTTTTGTTTTCATCCTCGTTTTTTTGCGCTATTTTGATGCTTTTCTTTTTAGCTTTTAGATTTGGGTAGAGCTCGGTTAAGGCGGGACCGGTGGCCCTTCTGTGCTCTTCCAGAATGGACATATGGCCAGTCCGCCCCTGTTTCAGCTGTCCACGCTGTTACAAAGCGCACGTGAAGCTCCATCAATGCACTGGTAATACAGGACTTTTCTGCGCGTGTGTGGTCAAATGTTTCAAGAGGAACGGCGGCCTATTTACTTTCATAGAAGTGTCTTAAATTTGGTTATATCACTCTTTAAACCCGGGAGTGTTCAAAGAAACCTCCTCTTGGGGACCAGCTTCATAATGAACTACGATGACAAGTTCTTTTCAAGCATTAGACACAAACAGATGAGAAAAATGCCCAAAGCTTTTCTAAAAGAAGTAGTAGAGTAATAGTATTTGAGTGCATGGCTTGCTATGACCTTACTGTTATAGACATAAAACACTTTTTGACTTCACACCTCATGATCTTGTCGCCTGGTGACAGCCGCGTGTGTGCTCAGTGATCAAAGCGCTGCGAGGAGCGGTACCTGTCTATATCCGTCATTTCAATCCGCCGAGTCACCCTTGAATCTGATTTACTGCGCGACTTTGTCCTGTTCAGAGCTGGAACGGAGCGGAATACAAAGATTTCCTCAGAGATTGCCCTGCCGTCTGAACAGCTGAGGTATTCATCACCCTGTCCAATGTTCACAGAGCTCCTCCACGAAAAGTCACGCACGCAGGAGAAGAAACTGCCAAAAACACCCACTCATTTATGAGGGTATGGAGACGGCAAATTCAGTTGTAATCGTTTATTGTGGCTTAAACTAATTTCCTTAACTTTTTGTAACTCATTCCTGGCTTCCCAACTTCGCTGATGAGAGGCACAGTAATGGTAATAATCAGATGTACTTCTTTGTGAACACTAAAACTACTGTCATATTTTTTCCTCACAGACGTCTACTACCACGATACACAACAATTGGAGAAGTGGATTTCACTCTAATACAAATAAAATGGCTGTGACATGACTGTGTATGGACAAGACGTTTGATATGATTGCTCTTGTAGCTTAACCAGGACAAAACTGAAATGTTAATCATCGGCCCTGAGAGAGAGACTTTTACCCAAACTACAGTCACTGTCTATTAATCCTTCCTCACAGGTGAAGAACCTGGGTGTGATCTTAGACTCTGAGCTGGCGTTTATTCCACACATTAAGAATATCACAAAGATAGGTTTTTACCATCTAAAGAACATAGCCAGAGTCCGCCCCATTCTCTCTCGGGCCGACACGGAGACGCTCATGCATGCTTTTATCACCAGTCGTATCGACTACTGTAATGCCCTGCTTTCTGGTCTTCCCAAAAAGAGGATCTCAGGTTTACAACTTTTACAAAATTCAGCAGCTCGTGTCCTGACAAGGACCAGGAGGCGGGACCACATTACACCGGTTTTAGAATCGCTGCATTGGCTCCCCGTGTGTTTCAGGATCGATTTTAAAGTTCTTTTAATGGTTTTTAAATGTCTTAATGGTCTTGGTTCTACTTATCTTTCAGAACTGCTTTTACCTTTTGAACCTCCACGGCCCCTTCGCTCCTCCGGCAGAGGTCTCCTAGTTATTCCTAAAGTCAACAAAAAGACTCATGGTGAGGCGTCTTTCCAATATTACGGCCCTCGCCTCTGGAACGACCTGAGGAGGAGCTCAGGGCTGCAGAGAACGAGAATGTTTTTAAGAGCAGCTCAAGACCCACCTTTTTAGCCTAGCTTTTAACTGACTAATTTATTTATTTAATCCTAATATATGAAATATAAATATGGGAGGTTGTGCCAGGCGTATTGTTTTAAATGTTGTAATCTGTAAAGCACTTTGTGATACCTTTCGGTATGAAAAGCGCTTTATAAATAAAGTTTGATTGATTGATTGATGACGCTCAAATTTGACTCTCAAAATACTTACATTTATAGGCTACACACATTTTAAATTTGGCCTCGATCAAACATGGTAAGAATATGAAAAATGAATGGAAAAAATCTGCACGCAATACCGCTGTGGTTTTGTGTTAATCTGAATCTGGTTCAGCTTGTGCAGATGAATACTGGAAACCTTGGAGTAGTAATAATAGTTCCATGCCAATAGTCCGACATCTCATTATTCCGGAAATGTACCATTGAGCAGAGGTTCCATTAGTCCGACATCTCTAACCCAGTTGTGTTGTGGATTAGAGAGCCATATACAACCACTGGCCCTCACCTTAAGGTCAGCGGACTCTTGCCTGAACCTAATTTTATTTGTCAACCTCTCCTCAATGGGACATGTTCGGAATAATGAGACGTCGGACTAATTGCCCGCCCCCGTAATAATGTCTTCAGCGAAAATATTACTGCGCCGACGTCGAAGTGCCCCTACGGTATTATTACGCATTACAATATAGTTCCCCTTTTTTATCCGCTTAGAAAATCAACATGTTAAATTTTGTGTATCTAGACTTGGATCGTGTAGCTACTCATGTGGCTGTATTTAAAAAGGGAAAACGTGGAACCGCTTGGTCGCTTCTAACTTCACCCCCGTTTGGCCCCATAGGAGGAGAGGCCAAATGCTAACAACATCTTTGGTCGTTGTGCGTGACTGAGCGCATGCGTAAAGACCAGACAGGTACTTATCAACTCATCTAAGCTCAGGTAAGAACATATCTAACTATGGAAAACGGTGGCCTGTTCCTTTAACAAAGATCAATGGCCGATTATCCATCTGGGCTGACTTTGGTATGTTTAGCAAAGTGCTAAAGTCAGAATATTGCCCTCAAACTGACGGATGGCCACCTCCAGTTAATCCCGATGGCCCATTCTGAATGAAACGTTCCTTGTAGCGTTTACAAGGGAACACGAAGAAAGGGGAAGCGCATCTGTCAACGCTTGAACCGCACGCCGCCGACACAAGAACCCCTTTTTCACTCAAGGTCATCGCCCCGACCTGCTTCACTCCACAGCATGCTACAACACGGTCCGCTGAATGGACGCTCGTTTTTCCGGGTTTGTTTATGTTCCATATGTCGCCCCTCACCGAGCCAAAGAAATGTTGCACGTTTGTACGGTTAAAACTTATGGCTCGTGCAAGACTGGTGCAACTCTCAGTAGCAAGAAGGATTTCCGTTCGATGAAGCAGCTGAACCGGTCAAGCCAGAATTTACAGCAGCACTAAGTAACTCTTCCCCCTAGAGGCCATAAGCGCAACTGCAGGTGTAGTAGCAAGTTACGATTTTTTAACTTATTAATTGTCTTGGAGAGTAAATACTACGCTGACAGGAAAGACAAAGGGAGAGAGGGTTACTGTGCATCCAATTATACAATGGACATTTTTTTTTTCACTCAAACTTGGCTGTAAATACTGTTTAAAGTGACGTTAGCCCGCAGTTAGCTTTGCCCGTTAGCATGTTAGCTTCTTCTTCGTGATTACATTAGTGTGTATTGCTTTCTCCGGACCGGTGGCAGCCAAGTTGCAAACATGGTTTTCTATCCAGAGACACCAGGGGGAGATGAAAGACCCTCCAATCAGCCCATAAACACTTGTATTATCTCCACAGGGACTACGGAAAGGATTTATTAAGGTAAACAAGTTACTTAGTACTGCTTTAAGAAGGTTACTAATATCAGCACAGACCAAGTTCTACTAAACACAGACAAGCATAGAACATTCTACACTACACATATATAAGTAACAAAGTAGGTGACAGGTATCAATGGGAAAGACGTAATCTGCCTGTTGGAGACCTTGTAAATATGCTATGAAGCTGCGATCGAGCTTTTACTTCTTGTGTGTGGAGTAACTTTGGATGCTGATGCCAGGATTTGGTTTCTTGCAAAATTGAAGAAACACTTTGTATTGCCGGCAGCAACAGTATCCAGGAAATGCGTCTGCTAGATTTGGAAAGATGTGGACACTCCTAAACAGAGACATTGGACGAATCAACTAGAAAAGAGTACTGAAAGGAATTGAGTTCAAACCATTTAGACCAGTTTTTATTGGGAAAGCACTGATGCTCATTTATTAGCCCGTTTAGTCCATATGAAAGTGCACAGAAAGCTCCGAGTCCCAGCACACAAACGTGCAACATTATCCTGCATTTTAACAGCCTTGAAGTAGCACAGCTAATCCATCCATTCACAGATCAATAGTTTTATGACAAGCCCAACAGAATCACGTGAGCAAAGCACCAGTACATGCAGCTTTAAGCCTTAGCAGTCAAAATGTGCTCAAATCCACTCTTAGCGGGTAAAACCTTGACCTTAGGAATAAAACAATGAGAAATAAATTGAGTCGGGCGCGGGCGGCTCTCAGTCATCATGCAGACATAATTCCGTCGCACAGATTTATGGCTCCTCACCCCAGCGCGTCCTCTTTTCCTTCACACCTCGCTCCCATCCGCACACAGGAAATGCCAATCCGTTTAATGCTGCCATTTTTATCTGCGCAGAAGGATGATAACGCGATGATGGCCTCCCCGGATGGCTCTGCGTTGTCTGGCTGCCCAAACACACCCCGGCTGTTAAACGGCAGCTGCCTCTCGATGACAGAAACCTGGAGAGGAGAAGGGTTTTATGGTGGTCCCACAGCCCGATGTTTCCATGCCGCTTGGATCTGAACTTTTCTTGATTCGATTTACGGTTTGAGTCATTGGATGTGGACTTGTTAGAAATGGAAACCAGTTTTGTGAGAGTTGCTCCCATTCCCTTACGTAAAGCTGACCGCACCACGTTCCGCTAGGCTTTGACTGTAGTGTAATGCCAATCCCAAGGCTTACTGGGCCTTCAACTCCTTAAATTTGGGGAGAGGCAAGTAGTGATGGGCGACGCCACATTGCTGTGGTTCCATATAGCATGCTTCTATCAGCTCGGCTCGGTCGAAGTACTCTGTTTCTCACGTATCTACTCTACCCAGTGCAAGCGAAGGTTTCCACTTAATACAGGTGAAACTCGGAAAATTTAAATATATTAAAAAGTTCATTTATTTCTGTAATTCAACTTAAAATGTGAAACTAATATATGATGTAGACTCACGACATGCAAAGTGACATATGTCAAGCCTTTGTTTGTTTTATTTGGATGATTATGGCTTACAGTTTGTCAAAATGTCAGAAGATTAGAATATTACATGCAATCAATAAATAAATTATTTTAAACAGAGAAATGGCCGTCCTCTGAAAACTATAATCATGCATATGTACTTACTACTTGGTTTGGCCCCCTTTTGCTTGAATTACTGCCTAGAGACTAGATGCAAGCTGGTAATTTTTATACTCACTACTGCCACCTCAGGCCTTACACGTAACTGCAAGTCCTATATTAAAGAGGGGGTATTATGCTTTTTTCAGCCACATAGCACCAGTCTATATCACACTACAATGATGACGAAACCTTCTGTTGGTCTGTCAATGCAGTAAATTAGAATAGCTGCCTTGTATAAAATTGCTCTTTCAAAATGGCGGAAGCAAATGACTTGAAATAGGCCCCTGTCTCTTTAAGAACCTCTGACCCTTTCCGACACGCCCCCTCCACACGCTGTCTGTGGCATCACAACAACACTGCGCTCGTTGTCTCAACAGTATTGAAACTACGATCGGTGCATTTTAATTTTTATTGTTGGAAAGGAGCTACTGTTTATCACTTTGGGAACAATGGTCACACAGGATATTATTTGGAGACGAACCTTCCACACCGGACGCTTGGACGGGGCTCTTGCCTGAAAAATAACTGCTGTTTGGAGGCTCTCTCTTTGCAACTGCCATGCCCTATGGATCTCTAACTATACCCCCATGGACGACACCAGGATCTGCAGGAGCCCATACGATTCAAAAGACGGACATTATCTGTGCAGGTGGACAATGGTTTTTCGAGGTTACCCGTTAGCTTGTTATAATCGACTACAGCTCATTGTTGATGAAAAGTCTGTAATAAACCACAAATGTGTAAAGCCAGGCTCATTGTGTGATCATCGTAAAGGCTGCTTCGAGTAGTTGCCTGCTTTATTGACGTTATTTGTGCATAATATGCTGCCTGTTTTCAATGAATGTTGTGAAGGTGAAGGTTGTTAGCTTGTCGCGGCTAATAGTGCCTTAGCTCCGGGAGAAAACCACTCGGCTACGACTCACTGTAAATGAAATGTGAGCAATAAACTACACAATCAACAAGCCAGGCTCCGTGTGTGATCATCATAAAGGCTGCTTCAAGCAGTTGCCTGTTTTAGTGACGTTTTCAATGCATAATATGCTGCTTGTATTCAGTGAATTTTCCCGTTAGCTTGTCGCGGCTAGCTTGTTAGCTCCGGGAGAAAACCACTCGGCTATGACCCATTGTAGATGAAATATGAGCAATAAACTTCCAAATCAACAAGCCTGGCTCCGTGTGTGATCATTGTTAAACGGTTCTTTATGTGTGTGGTGGTTTTATTGACTTTATGTGTGCATATTTCTCGTTTTCACGTGATGACTCGAGGTTTAGCTTAGCATTAGCTTTCTCCGGAGGCTCTGTGCATCATCAAGGCCCAGCGCAGAACCAGACACTGAAATAAGTGTTCTTGTCACCGGTTTTAATCCTGGGTGTTTCGGTAACAGAAACACTGATGTGTGTCTTTGTAAAAGTCTGCTGTGGCTCCGGTTCACAACACATGAAGCTAATCCTCCATGATGACTCTGTTTACATCTTAGGGCTAGACACTGCGGGGAGGGGTTTTTGCTGAGGGGCAGTGGTTGGTTACTCGGCTGGTGACGAAAGGTCGGAGGCGTATCCTGGAGGTCGAGGGCGTTTCCTGAAGGAATCAGGCGTTTTATCCCTAAAATGGCTGCCATCAGATATTCTACAGATTACTCGAAAATACGTGAATGTGCCAAGGCAACACTTCAGGCATGGTTTTAATGAGGGAATGACTTAATAACATGATGTAAAGCTTGAAAAAGTCGATTTTGCATAATACCCCCCCTTTAAGATTGTGCATGACGGCACTTCGGACCCGAAGGAACAGCTTTTTGAGTGTCAGTGCAGGATTTAGAGGCAGTTGTGGTGAACAGGTCTGAGCTCATTCTACACACTAGGACATTGCTGGAACATGTAGGGGGAGGAAAATACTTCATTTTTACACTTTTAAACTCCGTGTAGTCCCTTTCATGCAGTTGGATGCTCTCAGCCTGTGGCTCTGCTGAGGTGTTATGAAAGACCAGGATGCTTCAACAAGAGGAATCTGACATTTGAAGCCCATGTCCAGGGTCCTTCTCTGTGGAGGCTCTTGACGCACTGACTCCAGCCTCAGTCCACTCCTTGTGAAGGTCCTTCGCACTTTTGAATGGCCTTTTCCTGACCATCCTCTCCAGATTGCACTCATGCCTGCGACTTGTGCACCTTTTATTTCCACACTAATCCCTTCCATTTAACTTTCTATCAATGTGCTTTGATCCAGCACTTTGAGAACATCCAACTTCTTTTGCTATTACCTTTTGAGCCTTTCCCTCCTTATGGAGGGTGTTAATGATGGTTTTCTGCACAACTGTCAGGTCAGCAGTCTTCCTCATGATGGTGAATTCTACCGAACTACTGAGAGACCATTTCAAGTCTCGGGGGCCCTTTGCAGGTGTTTTGGATGGATTAGCTGATGAAAGGGAGACACTTTGAGCTACAATAGTCCCTATTCACAATATTCTAATTTTCTGAGATTTTGAATTTGGGGTTTTTACAAGCTGTGAGCCAAAATAATCATGCTAAGTGAGATGTATCAAGCCTTTATTTGTTACAATTTAGATAGTTATGGCTCACAGCTTGGAGGAAAACCCCAAATAAAACATCTTGAAACCATTTTGAAAATGGACTGTAGCCATAATCATCAAAATTATAACAAAGGCTTGACATTTTATTTTTTATTTTTTTATTTAACCTTTATTTAACCAGGTAAAAAAACTCATTGAGATTTATAATCTCTTTTGCAAGAGTGACCTGGCATGTCACTTGTGACCTGACATGTTACTTAGCTTCACATTTTAAGTTGTATTACAGAAATAAACCAACTTTTTCCATTATATTTTAATTTTCCGAGTTTCAAGCTGTAATGTAGCTCTTTGAGAAACCTGTGACACAGGCTTGTAAAGCGCAATACAAGTGTAAGCCGGTATTGTTATTATTGATTAAGCAACACTCCTGTCAGGCCAAAATCAGCCCTATTTAAAATCACTGCTCATTATTTTTCATTCATTGGGAAACTGTTTCTCAGTAGTATTGTCCTGTTTAGGTCGTATGTGGGCCGCGACCCGCTGTGGGAACTGAATTTCGGCCCACGACCCGGAATGAGTTTGACACCCCTGCAGTAAAGTACAGCAAAAGTATCTCTAAATTTCCATTTTTCCACCGCTATTCACCTGCAGCGTCTCGCCTTAAAGAAAGTCAATTGCACCTACACTCGGAGCTAGTTTTACTATAAATGATTGTCTCATTCGCAGTCACGTCGCCATGAGCTCAACGCTACTTGACAATCTCTTATCTCCCTCACGAGATCCATTAGGACGCCGCTGCACCATTTCAAAATAGCTCCGCCGCAGAAGTTCTCGCATAACTTACCTGGCATCAGCGCCATAAACCTCTGCCGCCGCCTCTCTATGGAATAACATTGAATATTTACAGAGTCCACCCCGTACAGTCAATTCTACCTTTTACTGCGGCGTCTTCCCATAAAACACGCTCTCAGATAGGGCCGGCTGTGTGAATGGGGGAGATCGATGGCGCTGGCCTTTCTGTTCTAATCTGTTGAAGAGGCAGCTGCAGTCCTCCGTCAGATAAATGTGCGGCGAATGACAGAGGCAACGGGGAGAGAGCCGTAATGGATAAGAATGAGGAAAAAAAGAAAAAAGGGAACTTAGGGAAATTCAAATCTCGGCGCTGGGGTGACAGAAAATAAATCACTTTGTTTAGGAGCAATGGCTAAACGAATGGAGGACGACGCGCGGCGCTTTAACGGGCAAACTTTTCATCGGAGTTGAACTGAGGTAAAAGCGGTTTAGAGATGTAGCTTTATTTTTGTGATGTTCGGGAAAGTGAAGACGTTTCAAATGAAAAAAAAAGAAAAGCATAAAGCAATGGGCTATTGTGAGCCTGACAATAAAAGACCTTCAGACGTGGCTCTAAAAACAGGTTGAGCAAGTGGCAATGAAGGATGGGCCTAATATAGAAGACTTATTAAGGAAAGATGCGGGATCACAATGATTAAATAAGTAGCACTTTATACTAATGGCACATGAGTTCATGCATGATTTTCATGAACTTATGCATGAATTAATTCTTGATTTCATGACGCATTCATGCATTACTAACTCATGACTTCTCAGAAACAAACATGATCACATGTTGGTTCATGGACGACTTCATCCCTGAATTAAACACTGTGATGAATGTACATGAAAATCTTAATGATTCATCATGATCATGAGGATCACAAAAGAATACCACAAATTCACTGAAACGGCAATGAAATGACAGTAAAATGATCAACCAATCATGATCATGAGGATCATGCATGAACATCATGACTGTTTCCCAATTGCCAGGATCCTCGGCGTCTCGACCACTTCGGACGTCATTCGCGTCATCACGGCGCCGCCAAGTGGTGTTCCATTTCACCTGGACCACTCGCCCCCTCGCAGCTCGACTCCTCCGTTTGGCTCATTTACGAAGGATACAGCAGTGGATCCTCCGCTGCCTCGGAGAGCTGAAATTACCCATGATGCACTGCAGCATAGTTTCTTTTTTCTTTTCTCGCAAAACTTTATTAGTTTGAACACACTTTAAAAAAAGTTTTGTTCCACATAAACAGTTTCCTGGCCTCTGTTATTCATAAAATAGTTGTTTTAATAAGCATCGATTGACACGTGACCTGACACTCCGCTCCGTTTTGGAGGAGCCGCCACCGAGGACGTCAACGAAGTGGCCAAACGGAGGACGGATCCTCGCAATTGAGAAACAGCCCATGACTCATATGGAGGAAATCTACTTACAAATTATGTTCCTCAACTAAAGTGGTGCATTACCCTAAACTCTTTAACCTGTTAAAGACCACATTAGGATTGTTTCCCGAATTGGAATGTTTGTGTGGGGACAAAAAAACGATTTAAAAACTTTTATTACATTATACTAGCCTGGCTAACACCAGACTAAAATCACAAGTGATATTTAGTCTGGGGACCACCAATTCATTTTCTCGTAGGAGAGGTGTGGTTTACGATCGTCCATACTCGTTTATTGGGCGATACGAAAAAAAAAAAAAAGTCTATCATGCGTCTGCACGTAGCCACAGCCAATCGTATCATCGTATGAGATGACGTATGACGTATCCGCTGTAAACTTTTGAGCTAAATTATTTAGAACAAGGTCTAAAGCTTGATCGAACAATAGCATCGCGTCTGCTGCTGTCATGTTGGATCCGTAAAAAAACTTTTTTTTTTTTATCCGTAAATAAACTACAAGCTTTCGAATAGCGCGTCATCGTCTTGCCGTCTCTCCTCGTTCTGTGATTGGTTCCCAAATCCACCGGAAAATTGGGCCATGGTCTCCAGGCTGTTGTGCAGTTCGAAATAATTCGAGCGCACACAGCAGCCTGGTGTTAGCCAGGTTAACATTATACATTATAACCAGCATAACCAAATAAGACCTCAGAGCTGGTCTTTCACAGGTTAAAAAGTTTGGGATAATGCCCCACTTTTGTTGAGGGGACATAATCATTATGAAATCATAATGTATTAAGTTTGAGCAAATAATAAGTGCATGATTGCCGCCGATTTGATCCTATAAAGTTGTACTTTGTGTTCTTGTCCATAATTTACAAGTAGATTTCCACCATATGAGTCATGATGTTCATTAAGATTTTCATGCACATTCATTACAGTAGTTAGACGTTTAATCCAGGGATGAATTCATCCATGAACCAACATGTGATCATGCTTGTTCCTGAGAAGTCATGATTTAGTAAAGCATGAATGTATCATGAAATCATGCATGAACTTATGTACTATTATTATAAAGTGTTACCACTAAATGCAATCAATGAAATACATTACATATCCGTGATATTTTCGTGTGTTTATGATCTGCTGAACAAGAATGATTGTATAAGAAACGTTCGCTTGCATAATCATACTGCTTCTTATCTTATTGTTTTGCGCTCATGTAGAAATGAGGAAGGGGGGATTTACATCTGAAGCACAGGATCTGTGGCTCCGCTCCAACGTCACTGTTGTCGCGAATTTCTCCAAAAAGTTCAACAATTCCAACTCTAGCGTCGGCCACATTGAAGGCGCTGTCAAAAGCTTCATAATACATAAAACATGAAAACCCAAGCCATTCTGACACACAGAAAAATCACACTGAGGTTAATCCATACTAGCGAGTGTAAACAATGGTAGAAACTACTTTGTGCCCGTGGAAGCTTGGTCGCTTTTAACTTGACCCCCGTTTGGAGCTATAGAAATACATTGGGAGAGGCCAAATGCTAACAACATCTTTGGTTGTTTTGCATGACTGAGGGCACGCACAAAGACCAGACAGGTGCGAATCAACTTGTCTAAGCTCAGGTAAGAACATATTTAAGTGTGAAAAAATGGTGGCCTGTTCCTTTAATAGTGGTGGATGGGGAGGAGCTCAGCTTGGCTAAGTCCCTCCCCTCTATTTACTGATACTCTCACCAAAGGTAAACATCATTGTAGTTTGAGTCTTTGTTGTATGAGGTCCTAACGACCCACCTGACACCTAAGTTTCAGTCTGAACGGTCTTTATCTTAGGGCGACGGTGGTGCAGTCGGTAGAGCGGGTCGTCTCGTGATCGAAGGTCGTGGGTTTGAATCCTAGTTCCCGCAAATGCAAGACGCTTCACCCTACTTGCCTCCAGTGCCTGCGTACACTGGTGTGTGAATGGGTGACTGCTTTCTTACTGTAAAGTGCTTTGAGCCTGATAAAGGTAGAAAAGCACTATATACAAGTTGAGTCCATTTACCTCAGTTTCAACCTCATTAACATGACAGAACCCTGCCGAACGGACGCAAAGAAGATTGTTATAACAGGAAGATTAAATCTAAGCCCGGCATTCCTCTTCATAGAAGTATTCTTCTGCTTTTTTCCCTCCACGTTCAAACCAACGTTTCTCTTTAGATAAAATCTTGACCTTTGAGAGGTCAAGATTCAGACCTTCCAGTCTGAAACTTAGGTTTCAGGTGGGTCACTAGGGCCTAATACAACACTCTTAAACTACAAAGATGTTTACCTACAGGTGAGAGTAGCTGTAAATAGAGGGGAGGGCCTGAGCCAAGCTGAACTCCTCCCCATGTTTTTTTTTTTATCTTGACTGGGCCTGAACACAACTTTAGTGCACTGACGAAGCCTTTTGGATGAGAGGTGAAATGTTCGACATTTCAACTACAGAGTACAGAAGACGATTCAAGAACCTTCATTGAAGATTTCCATGTGCTGTGTGTTGCCATATGCCTGTGGAGGCTTGCAACACATTTGGAGTATCGCTCCATCTCTCACCTATTTGGAGTTAGCATCTCCACTGCATGTTGTGTCACCCAATAGGTTGTGATCGCAATTAACACAACAATGAGACCTTAATACATCAAAACCCCATCCGAGGCAGAACTGAGGTTGATTGTCCAGGGTTTCAGGGATCGATTGGGATTACCACAGGTTGCAGAGGCAATTAATGGAACACACATTGACTTTTTGGCACCAGCTGAGGATCCTGCTGATTATTACAACGGGAAAGGTTTTCATTCAGTTATTTTACATGGTGTGGTCGAGCACAAATAAAAAATTTGGGATATCAATGCCAGGAAAGGTACATGATGCCAGAGTTTCGGCCAACCCTACTTTGTACCAGAGAGGAGAAAATGGCACATTGTTTCCAGGCTGGATGGAGAGAGTGAACAACGTGGATGTACTACTCTACATCCTTGGTGAACGGCTTACCCTCTACTGCCCTGGCTCCTCAAACCATTCAGAGTGGGGAGAGGTGTAACAGAAGCGCGACAACACCACAACTTTCGGCACAGTCAGGCAAGGAAGACAGTTGAAAGGGCGTTTGCAAGGCTAAAGGGTCGTTGGCGCTGTATTTTAAAAAGATGTGATGCCCACATTACCAACATTAGCCACATCATCTCAGCATACTGTGTGCTTCACAATTATAGTGAAATGTCCAATGAGGAGTGGGAGGATGAGGATCTGGACTTGGATGTTTATGAACATGTGGATCCAAAGGTTGGCCAACTACACAGGGCAAATTAGGGATGCCCTGTGTGCATACTTGAGAGAAGGTTAGGGTATATTGAACTGGGGCTGCACGATTAACATTTATATAATCAAAATGTAGGTTTTAGCTACGGTGATTACCTAACCTTAACCCCTTAACGCCTGAACTAATTTCCCATTATATAAAAAAATTTATTATCAGTGTTTTTGCTTTCAAGCTGATGCTAAATTAAGTGGAGATTGTAAATTTTTATGTCGCACATAGTATAGATATAGTTTTAGGTATGTTGCCAATCGGCAACAACAGGCATAAGTGCAATTTTGGGTATGTTGTAATTCGGCAACAACAGGCAAAAGTTGTAAATGTATGAAAATGACAAAATGTATTTATTCACAATTATTACAAATGTAAATGCACTGTAAGATACACTGAACACTTGTGTATTCAGGTTAGGATATTAGAACAGTAAACAGAGCTAACGCTTTTCACTAAATTCTTGCAAAGTGTTGATTTTGAGCAGCTGATGCCGTCCTGCAGCAGCAGCACTGGTAACAGGAAGGGCATCAGGATGTTCAGTAACATCTTCATTACTGCTGTTCCTGTCATCAGTGCCTTCCCTGCTGCTGCTGCTTTCATCACCTGATGTAGGGAGGTGAAAAAAAAGCACTTTATAAAGGTGCAGACAATTTATCTACAAAATATCTACAATTTTTATGACTAATTATCAGATTTTGCTCCCTTTCCTGAGGTTTTATAATACATTGTACATCAGATACCTCTATGTACCATTACTTATTTGCAAATTATATTATAATTGCACATTATTTTCGGACGTGGAACTCTTGTTTGTGGTCCAGTAGGTCCACCTTGTGGTCGCTTTGCAAACAACACCAACGGTTTCATTTTGTTCTGTGTAAAAAAAGGGCTAACTTTTTTTTTTATATCTTTGTATGTTATTGTTACAATGATTATAGAATTTCACTAAAATGGCATGTTCTAAAAAACGTTTTAGCACTGTAATACATCTAAATACTACTAAAATGCGGTCACTGTGGCCACCAGATGGAGCTACTGCAGTTTTCCTTTATGGCCTGATGTTGCCGATCGGCAACGTACCTAAATCTTCAAATAACAAAAAAAAAATCCATCACACGAAGTTCATTCCAATCAATAATCTAAAGATGGAAACAAGGAGCTGCTGCATAATTTTATTTTAGCACAACTCAATTTACATTTGAAGATTTCATCAAAGTTGCTGCCTCGATTTGCAGAAATGCTATTTCCGCTAAATAGCTACCATGACCCGCTTGTGGTTCCTTCTCTGACCGGTCCTACGAGAAACTAGTGCTTGCAAAACGTTCCTAGGTACGGCATGGATGTGCGCAAACAGGTATCAAGGGAAAACGTGCGTTATTTTAGCCACAGTCTGGCAAGAAGAGGTATGTTGCCGATTTACGCCAATAGGCGTTAAGGGGTTAAGGCGCAGAGGTTTCTTTTGTTTTTTTCCTGCTTTGTGCCTCTACCATTGATAGACAGAGTGATAGACATGTTCATCTGCGCTGCAGTCGCTGAAAACAAACTTGTGTGTCTCGGCTGAAACTTTGCATTGCCAAGTGTCAAGCAACATCTTCACTTCTCAGATTTGGGCAATCGGGACTTCTTTGTTGCAATCGAGACATTTTTAAGCCCTGTATAAGTTTTGCCCATGACGGATGTCACGCTACAATCCATTTGGGAAGCGATTCACCAAATGAAAGGGCAAATCTCCACTGAAGTCAATGCCCACTTGGACCTCAAAACTGGGACTGCTCGGGCAGGCCTAATGGATGTCCAACAAACACTGAACGCTGTTACGGGCCAAGTCGTGGAGTTACAACAGCGGGTAAGCTCTAACGAAGATGACGACGCCACATTTTTGGTGAGGATGAGCGCAATGGAGAAAGATAATGCTTACCTGAAGGAGAAGGTGGAGGATCTTGAAAATCGGAGCAGACGGTACAATCTTCGCTTTAAAAATGTCCCAGATAAAAGTGAGATGGATCGGCAGCTGAAAACTTCTTTCGAGAAATCCCACCCGGGTAAGCGACGTAAGCATGACTTCCCTCAGCGCGTGCTTACTCTTCCTTTCTTGTCTGTGCCAGGACACTGACTCTGCAATAATTATGTTATAAAGAGAGTCATTTCGGTCTGAAATCACATGGCCTGTGAGAAAGTGTCGCGAAGAGGCAGCGTATTCTGATTAAAATGATAAAGACACGGGATAATTAACTTTTGCTCAGAAGAAAAATTTGCTTCAAGGAATATTTCTAAATAAACAGTGGTTTTGAATTTGTGATAAAAACATTTCAGTTGTCAGTGTCTGCGGGCATTCTTTTTCCATTGTGGTTGTTATTTTGATTTTTGAAATGCCTATATGGGTGCGTGACTGCGTGTGCGATGTGAATGTATATGTCTTGTTGTTGTTTCGAGTGTAGTTGTTCGCCTTGTCTTTGTCCTGTCTGTCTGTCTGTCTTGTTGCTTCTTCCTTCCCCTAGTAGCCAGACCCAGACGATAGGGGAACGGAAGAGTTGCATCAAACAGTGTGGAGAAAAAGATCAAACACCAAAACTCGCCTTACTTGCATGAACTGTAAAAGAGGTGAAACAAATCTGAGGCACGGCCACAGAATAAATAAAAAGCCCTATATTGTGCCGAGGGACGCCTTTTATGCAAGTAAGGCATGTTTTTGTATTTTTAGCTGCTCCTCGCTGCTGCCCATGCCTATAGGCACAAAAGTGAGAGTCGGTTATTAATGAATTTGTTCCCCGGCTCTCCCCATTACCCAGCATGCCACAGCACCAGGCTAAATGTTTTGTTTGCATCAATGCTACTTTTGGGTTCTATTCAAAATTGGGGTGACAGTGGTGCAAATGGTCGAGCAGGTTGTCTCACTACCAGAAGGTCAGGGTTTCGTATCCTGGCTCCTGCAGGTGCACACTGTCAGTGTGTCCTTAGGCAAGATGCTTCACCCAACTTGCCAAAGTGACTCTGTACACAGGTGTAGTAATGAGAGTGTGAATGGGTCAGTGGTTCCTTGATGTTAAGTTTGGACCATCACAAAAACTTTATTCATGATGTAAATGTTTATCCAATGAGAAAAGCCTTGCTACCTGATCCCTATGGCTAAATGTTTTCAGTAAACTTAACAGGACTCTTTCTTTCCCACCACTTCTCCCTAATTAATGTAAAATACAGAATACTGTTGGATGTGAAACAACCGACTAACCCTTAAAGGACATTTGAGCACTAAAGCCGTTGTCCCACATAGAGAGTCTCTACCGCACACGCCACGATCTAAGTGCACGTGTCCACTCTGCCCAGTACACGCTTGTTTTTCCACAAGACAAACACAACCGCAGTTGTTGTGGGTGACGTCCCCACAGAAGAGCGTGCTGTAGCTGTACAGATCGCCTTTACAAGCCAAGAACAACTATGGACAAATGCTGCCTTCTGGTGGGGATTATGGAATTGCTCAGAGTTTCCCAGGCTTATAAAACAGAAGAGAAACCGTGAAAATATGAAATATGGAGGTTTAAGCAACTTGCAAATGTTATGCTAACATTCGCTAAAGTTGTGCTAACAGCGGCTAAATGCTAATATCGGCAAAATCCCCTTTAGAACAGCGGTATCATGTTGTGGAATACTAAATCAGTATGACCTGCGTGTCAATAGTGAGGGCTGTCCACTCTCTCGTTGCCAATCAGAGGCCAGAGTCTGTTCACGTCACATCAGATACAGTTTATCACTTTGGCCACAGCCAGAGTTTGGTGCCAAAACTTAAACCTGGTCAGACTGGTTTGACCAGGCTTTGGGCTGAGTCGCACCTGCCTGTAGAAAAATGTTTTTAGTGGTAGTGTGGCCGAGTGGTCTAAGGCGCTCGATTTAGGCTCCAGTCTCTTTGGAGGCGTGGGTTCAAATCCCACCACTGCCAATATTTGACTTTATAGAATCTAAAAATATCCACTTTATGTTGAGCAACAATGAAAGACTCAGCTTCACGCAACCACCCAAACTGATGAAATCGTCTGATGTTCGTAAAGACTGATAATTAGTAACACATTCACAGAGAAGGAGAAAAGCCCATAATGCCTCAGGACCTGCCAAGAGTGCAGTGGCATTTTAAGCTGCACTATGTAATCCAGCAGATTTCTATTCTATCGCCTTAACCGCAAGGCAACAACTCTTGAGCAGAGCCCAAGGCATAGAGTGTGTAACAATTGCAAGAACCAACCTAAAGCAAAATGTGATTCCCTGAAGACCAAGTGGAGCTGCTGAGGATTGAACCCAGGGCCTCATAAATGCAAAGCTCACACTCTACCACTGAGCTACAACCTCCCGCTACATTGAAATTGAAAATGCATTTCAAAATAAACACCTAAGTCAAATATTTAGCTTTTGGAAAGCTAAACTTAATCGTTGTTGGCAGGATTCGAACCTGCGCGGGGAGACCCCAACGGATTTCGAGTCCATCGCCTTAACCTCTCGGCCACAACAACCTTGGACCACTGCTGCAATGGGGGATCCTGGATTCATAGAACACTTTAAAGATGGGATATGAAACAACTGCCTAACTTCTAAAGGACATTTGAGTGCTTAGTGGTAGTGTGTCTGCGTGGTCTGAAGCATTAGAGGCTCCAGTCTCTCTGGAGACTTGTTTTTTCAGCTTCACGATGGCAAAACACGCTGTTGTGGCATGTGAAAACATTAAATATAATAAGCCCAGTCCTTTTGGGTATTGTTGTGTTTTTGTTTTTCTCAATTACTGTTAACATGGCTTGCTTGGAGGGACTAGATGCAAGTTGGTCATTTTATACTCACTACTGCCACCTCAGGTCTTATGCGTAACTGCAGTCTCTCTATTAAGCTCGTGCATGACGACACTTCGGACCCGAAGTAACAACTTTTTAAGTGACAGTGCTATTTCTCATAAGGGGCCACATGAGAAGAGCCTGAATTGAGTCGAAGGGCCAATAACTCAAACTTATTCTGCTGAACTTGATCTTATTGTACATTACACTAAATTGTGTATTTTGAATAGCTAACACCTACTGTTATTTAGTCCAAATATCCATCCATTTTCTTCATAAAGGAGCAGCGACTCTACTCCGAGCTCCTCCCGGGTAACTGAGCTCCTCACCCGATCTCGAAGGGTGCGCCCAGCCACCCTGTGAAAGAAGCTCATTTCGGCCGCTTGTATTCGTGATCTTGTCCTTTTGGTCATTACCCAAATCTCATGACCATAGGTGAGGGTGGGAACGTAGATCGATCGGTAAATCGACAGCTTTGCCCCCGACTCAGCTCCCTCTTCACCACAACAGTCCGATACAGCGACCGCATCACTGCTGTTATTTAGTAGGACTATTATTTTCTGTAAATATCTAGCCATATCAAGCCAAGGACGTGCATGTGTGTGCATCATTATTTAGGTTATTCAACTTCTTTTCCTCGTTCATTTCTACCATTGCATAGTTTGTTGGAAATGAAGCGATGCACTATAGCAGGGTCTCCAAGTAAATTTCCCTGGGTCCAAAATATATCGGGAGTGTATCGCCGGGGTCCATTAACAAAAAGTCAAAAATAAAAATATGTTTTGATTGGGAAAATACTATTGAGGAAACTTTTTTCAATAAATGAATAGTATTGAGCCTGACTGGGACTGTAGCCCATGGGCCAGGGTTTGCCCAGGTCTGCAAGTCTGTTGTGAAATAGTTCGAGAGCATACAGTAATTATAGCGATCTGTCCTCTCTTTAGGCTCATCGTCATTCTTCCCAGTCGGCGCTGAGTCGACCGACATCAGCCCAGTCCATGTTCTCTGCGTATATGCGTTTTTGCTGAGGTTGTTGTGGCCGAGAGGTTAAGGCGATGGACTCGAAATCCATTGGGGTCTCCCCGCGGAGGTTCGAATCCTGCCAACAATGTTGTGCTTTAGCTTTCAAAAAGCTGACTACTTGACTTGGGTATGGTAACCCATTTCCATTGACCTGTGAGGTTTGTGTTTATTTTGAAATGCATTTAATGTAAAGGGGTGTAGCTCAGTGATAGACTGTGTGCTTTGCATGTATGAGGTCCTGGGTTCAATCCCCAGCATCTCCACTTGGTCTTTAAGGAATCACATTTTGCTTTAGGCTAGTTCTTGCCTTTGTTACACACTCTATGCTTTGGGCTCTGTTCAAGAGTTGTTGCCTCGTGGTTAAGGCAATAGAGTAGAAATCTGTTGGATCACAAAGCGCAGCTTAAAATGCCACTCCACTCTTGGCAGGTCCTGAGGCATTATGGGCTTTGCTCCTTCTCTGTGAATGTGTTACTAATTATCAGTCTTTACAAACATCAGACGATTTCATCAGTTTGGGTGGTTGCGTGTTGCTCAACATAAAGTGCATATTTTTAGAAGATTCTACAAAGTCAATCAGACTTTGTTTTGGTGGGATTTGGACCCACGCCTCCAGAGAGACTGGAACCTAAATCCAGCGCCTTAGACCACTCGGCCACACGACCGCTCAGTGTTCAAATGTCCTTTGGGGGTTAGGCCGGGGTCGGCAACTAGAGGTAAGATTATATGCCCGAGCCTGACCCAAAATCCAGGCCAGGTCGGGCCGAGATATCACACATGACTGTCGGGTTTGGGTTCAAGATTTTTTATTTTATTTTTTATTTGTATTAATGTCATTATAATCTCTAATACAAATATAAGCTTTTAGCTTAGCCTTTTGGATACAAAATGTGGTTATACTCACTACAAAATAGTGTCACTCTTTCTCTCAAGACAGCGTTTAACTTACAGTGGATGAATAAGCAGTTTGTTTCCTTTTGCTGCGTAAAACGTAGGCTTTTGTAAATGCAGCGTGATGTTTCTGAACAACAAAGAGGAGGAGAGCGAGACAGCAAAAAAGAGGGAGTCTGAGCTGCCGCTCGGGCGCATAACCTGCCTCGCACCACGCATGTCTCTCGGCCTGCCCAGGAATGTGCGTGGCATTTTGGTACAATATTCATTCTTACTATGTCTTCCCTCTAAAGAAACTGGGAGGTTGCCCCATTTGTCTGAATTCTGTTTTGTTTGTTGGGACAATGTGAAATTATGTTAAAAAAGACCAGACAATTCTTGTGTAAAGTTAATCCCTAGATACTTAAATTTACCACTTCATATCCCATCTGTAAAGTATTTCTGTGAATCCATCCTGATATTTCACAACCCGCTCCAGCCGAAAGCACAGATGTTTCTGTGATTAGCGAGCTTATGGGCTGACAGGTGAGTGGATCGGTTATTCCTCTCCTTTGATAGATCTCCACAGTTTTAATAAACATGTGTGGTTATGAGGCGAGCGATCAGGCCTTTACCCCCGGGGGCATGTGTTCTCAGCTGGACAAACTCATTCTGACAGACTGGGTCCAGGAGACACAGGGGCCATCCAGACTTTATGGTCCATGCAACGACCTGCTGTCAGCGCTAACCGAGCGCTCACAATACAATAGTGTCAGGGCGCTGCAGCAGGCCTATGTCAAGCAAACACAGTGTATTTCACCTGTGTGTATTGCATGGATTATGACGTAACCAAACTTAGTTAAATAGAAACTGCACTTATTTCTGTGCATTTACATGTTTACTCAAAGTGTACTTTTCTGATCAGTGCGGACACATGCGGCACACAAAGTCTTTACTCTTCCACACAATGGTTTAGACAAGAACATTTACTTAAACCCTTAACCAAGTGCATTTTCTCCGGCTTTACCCAAATCTACGAGCTCCTGGACTGAAGCCAGTGATCTTTGGAAAGCTAAGACCTGCAAAACTGACCTACATGGATCTTTTTACATGTTCTTTTTCATCAAAGTTTTGTCACATTTTTGTTGATTTTGTGTGGCTTTTTTATCGCGTTTTTGCCACTCTTTTGTTGTCTTTTTGTCTGTTTTTTGTTCCTCCTTTGTTCCTTTCATTGTTGTGCGTTTGTTGTTATTTTGTTGTCGCTTTTTTTGCCACACTTTAATCGCTTTTTATTGCTCTTTTGTGGCGTTTGTGGCTTTTTTTTTAACGCATTTAAATTGTTGTTTGTTGAGTTTTCATCCTTTCGTTTTTTGTCGCCTCCTTGACGATTTTTTTCCAAGAAGTTTAAGATTTGGGTAAAGCCAAACTTGGTTCAGAGGTTAAAGGAATAGGCCACCGTTTTTATATACTAAGATATGTTCTTACCTCACCTTAGTCGAGTTAATATATCCCCGTCTGGTCTTTGTCCGTGCGCTCTGTCACGCAAACGGAGCACATATGCAGCCTCTCCCACATGTCACATAGCTCCAAAAAAGCTCACAATAGAAGCTACCAAGAGAGCCTTTTACAACAAGCAGAAAATATATTTTCGGAAAGTGCTTGCGCATTCCTACCTCATGGTCGAGGTCCTGAGTCCTGTGTCGTCGTCCGGGGTGAGTTGTAAATCTGTGAAACATTACTACACTATATACTTTCTGCTTGTTATCACAGCCCGGCACGATGCACGTAAAAGGCATTGTTCACAAGTTATCCACGCTTCTTCAACTTCTTCAACTCTGCGAGCTCTCTACAAGTCACGCAGTTTCTATTGACGGAAGTGAGCGGGGGAAGTGTTTAGGAGTTACTGCGCGGACGTTTTGCTCCTCGTATCATTACGCCTCACAATATAGTACCCCTTTTTATTTGCTTATAAAATCGACATGCTACATTTCTGTGTAAATATACTTCGCATGAAAACACTTCACGTAACTTTATTTAAATAGGGAACACGTGGAAGAGCTTGGTAGCTTCTATCGTGAGCTTTTTTGGAGCTATATGACATGTGGGAGAGGCTGCGTGTGTGCTCCGTTTGCGTGACAGAGCGCACGGAAAAAGACCAGACGGGAATATATTAACACGTCTAAGGTTAGGTAAGAACATATCTCAGTATGTAAAAATGGTGGCCTATTCCTTTAAGCATATGATTATTCGCGATTATTTGCCAGTTTCTGTGGTGCACTGTAGAATACTGTATGTCTACAAAGCACACCCTTGAATGCAACATCATAGTTGTTAGTGGATATATGAACCTCCAGCAGAGGGTGCTCTTCATCTCTTGCTCGAGTGACCCCAGCAGCAGTGTATCAGAGCTGGATCAGAATACACACTTTACCTGTTCTTTACAAAGACCTGTAGTCTGGGATCAGGAGTGATTTCTTCAAATTCCCGATGGGTGAAATAAACAAGAATGTTAACCAGTTGGAGAAAAGCCAGAAAAAAATGCAGTGAATTTTGTAAACAAGCTGGTTTTATGAGGTATTGGCCAGTAGAGCGATCGATGTCATTTGTTGTTGTGTCCGAGAGGTCAAGGCGATGGACTCGAGATCCACTGGGGTCTCTCCGCGCAGGTTTGAATCCTGCCAACAATGACATGTTTTGGTCACCAAGACGCTGGTGTTGGTACTTTTACTCAATTTCATCTCATTTACTTCTAAGAGTGTTGTATTTAGTTGGATTTTCAGTCTGAAGACATGAAGGGGATGTAGCTCAGTGGTAGAGCGCGTGCTTCGCATGTACGAGGTCCTGGGTTCAATCCCCAGCATCTCCAGTTTGTCTTTAGAAAACAACCATTTTGCTTTAGGCTACTTCTTGTTTGTCGTCACTTTGCAAAATGCTTAAGGCACGACACCTGAATTTTAGTGTCTTCCTTTAGTAAATTGTAAACTCAGACATTTGTGGGAAAAGCACTGCATCTAATTACAAAGCATTTGGGGTGATTTCATGATGGGCGAGTTGTCTAACATTTCCGTGACAAAGACCCTGAAAAGTTGTGAAAATGTGCCTTTAAACTCATCCCTGTGAAAAGTGTTGGGAATGTTAAGAATGAGTTTTGCCCACACCCCCTTCCTCTTTCATTTCTTGTAGTACAAACATCAGCTATATGGCCGTCAGGGCTTTGCTAAGGCCTCTTTAGGGGAGAGACTTAAAATCTGTTGGGGAGGCAAACAATAATCCAAAAATGTAAATAAGCTCCTGAGCTCCATGTTTTTTTTCTTCTTCTCAGAGAACACATTACTATCGGTCTTTATGATCATCAGACAGGTTCATCAGTTTGAGTGGTTGCATAAAGATGAATCGTTCCTTATGTTGCTCAACACAAAGTGGACGGCATATTATTATTATTTAAGAAGATTCTTAAAAGCTCCACCCATTTTGGCAGTGGTGGGATTTGAACCCACGCCTCCAGAGAGACTGGAGCCTAAATCCAGCGCCTTAGACCACTCGGCCACACTACCACAGAGTGAACTTTTGTTATTTGCCTGAATAAGGAGCTGCTACTAACTTTTCATGCAGCTGTTCTACCTTCAACCAGGTCAGAGCCTGTTTTGTGCGGTAGAATCCAAAATGTTACATTAAAAATGCGCGGGCTGTTTTTAAATTTGTTTTTGGTGTGTTGTATTGTGCATGCTTTTACGTTGGTTTTATGCATGTTTTTAATTACTTAAAGCAGCACTAAGTAACTTGTTTACTCTAATAAATCCTTTCCGTCGTCCCTCTGGGGGTGATACAAGTGTTAAAGGAATAGGCCACCGTTTTTACATACTGAGATATGCTCTTACCTCACTTTAGTCGAGTTAATATATCCCCGTCTGGTCTTTGTCCGTGCGCTCTGTCACGCAAACGGAGCACACACGCAGCCTCTCCCACATGTTACATAGCTCCGAAAAAGCTCACGATAGAAGCTACCAAGCTCTTCCACGTGTTCCCTATTTAAATAAAGTTACGTGAAGTGTTTTCTTGCGAAGTATATTTACACAGAAATGTAGCATGTCGATTTTATAAGCAGATAAAAAGGGGGACTATATTGTGAGGCGTAATGATACGAGGAGTAAAACGTCCGCGCAGTAACTCCTACAGGTTATTGACGGAAGTGAGCGGGGGGAAGTCTTTAGGAGTTACTGCGCGGACGTTTTACTCCTCGTATCATTACGCCTCACAATATAGTCCCCCTTTTTATTTGCTTATAAAATCGACACGTTACATTTCTGTGTAAATATACTTCACATGAAAACACTTCACGTAACTTTATTTAAATAGGGAACACGTGGAAGAGCTTGGTAGCTTCTATCGTGAGCTTTTTCGGAGCTATATGACATGTGGGAGAGGCTGCGTATGTGCTCCGTTTGCGTGACAGAGCGCACGGACAAAGACCAGACGGGGATATATTAACACGTCTAAAGTGAGGTAAGAACATATCTCAGTATGTAAAAACGGTGGCCTATTCCTTTAAAGGGATGATTGGGGGGTTTTTCATCTCCCCCTGGTGTCTCTGGCCAGAAAACAACAATTGCAACTTGACTGCCACCGGACCGGAGTCACCAATAAACACTAATGGAATCACGAAGAAGCTAACAGACTAACGGGCAAAGCTAACTGCGGGCTAGCGCCACTTAAACAATATTTACAGCCAAGTTTGAGTGAATTTTTTTTATCTTTGACGGGTTTTAACCAATTGTAGATCACTTTTATATTTGGTTTTAAATGTTTTATAATGGGCCTATTTATTGTTTTATCCAGATCCTTTACAATAAATTGTTTAATTCCGTTTTATTATTATTTGTGTCGTTGATTACAGTTTTTTAGGCTCCCACTGCACTTTTAAACCTGTGACACAAATTATTATTATTTCATTTGTTTTTGTCCTGATTTAGCGGCATATCATTAATTCTTTTTTAAAATTTGATAGAGCATTCTGTGGTGTAGTTTAACATTCTCGTCGGTTATGGGATATCTCCATTTTTTGAGATTGCACTGCCCTGGTGTGAACAACTCTCCAGATCATGGGGCGGATCATTCCTCGCTGGAGAGTCGAGCTGATGCTCACGTGGCACACACACAAGGTAATACCTTCAGGGAGGAGACTCTGAATTCAACAGGCCAGGTCTAGTCGACTGAAGAACAGTTTCATTCACCTGGCTATCAGGAAGCTGAGCTCCCTCCCTTCCCTTCCCTGCCCTCCCTATGCTCACACCCCTCACTCTCCACTCCACAACAAGGACAAGATAATGAACTATTTCGATCCATTGTGAAATGAATTGACAAATAAAATTATGATTTTTTTTGAGTCTTTTGAACACACACAGCATTAGGACTTTCTCCTTCCTTATCTGCTGTGTTCATTATCGAAATGACGCCTCTCTGCGCTCGATGGCACTCCTTCCTTTTCTCTCCCTCTCACCGTCTGTGTTGTGGCGTATGGATTTCCACACAGCGGAGCGGCCTATTCTTCTGAGAAACGGAGGAGTGAGGAATAATATTGTTTGACTCAGAGAACACGCAGCAGAAGCAGATCGATGGGCTACATTTCCTGTGCAGAACCTTGGATTGCTCTCCTCTCTCTCCTCCTCCTCCTCGCTTAGGTCGTTCTTCTCTCGCGTCTGAGGTCTTTCTATCTAGTTATTATAGATGTTACAAATTACGGCTATATAAAAGGTGCACAACATATCATTGCCTCATTGTTTTTGAGCCCATAGGTGGTATAAATTATCTAACATATAGTGTCGGGGGGAGCTTGCAAACATTGCTGCTATTTGGGCAGTTTACTAAAGCCCTATTTGGACGGGATTAGATTTATTAGTGAATAAGATTCAAAACGTCAGGTCCATAAATATTGGGACATCGACTCATTACTTATGTTTTTGGCCCTATAAACCACCACAATGGATTTGAAATAAAGCAATATGTAGTTAAACTGCAGGTTTTCAGCTTTAATTTGAGGCTATTTACATCCAAATCGGAGGAACAGTGTAGGAATTACAAGCGTTTTTATGTGTGTCTCTAACTTTTCAAGGGACCAAAAAGTAATGGGACTCAATGGGAATCAAACTTTTTACTTTTAATATGTGATTGCAAGTCCTTTGTAGCCTGAAGTCTAGAAGGCACAGACGTCACCAGGTTTCATCCCAGGTGACGCCCTGCCAGGCCTCCACTGCAAATGTCTTCAGTTCCTGCTTGTTCTGAAGACATTTTCCCATGGTCTTGAACAAGTGAAATGCTGCTCGACTGGAATCAGGTCAGGCGATTGACTTGGCCACTGAACAACATTCCACTTCTTTGCCTTAGCATTGGTCCGTACTCCGTACAAGTAACCTAGTACTAAGTAACTTGTTTACCTCAATAAATCCTTTTCGTAGTCCCTCTGGGGGTAATACAAGTGTTTATGGGATGATTGGAAGGTCTTTCATCTCCCCCGGTGTCTCTGGCCAGAAAACCATGTTTGCAACTTGTCTACCGCCGGACCAGAGCAACCAATACACACTAATGGAATCACAAAGAAGAAGCTAACAGGCTAACGTGCAAAGCTAACTGCGGGCTAGCGCCACTTTAAACAGTATTTACAGCAAAGTTTGAGTGGAAAAAAAATGATCTCCATTGTGTAATTGGATATACAATATCCCTCTCTCCCTTCGTCTTGTCTGTCAGCGTAGTATTTACTCTCCAAGACAATTAATAAGTTAAAAAAATCACAACATGCTACAACACCTGCAGTTGCGCTTTTGGCCTCTAGGGGCACAAGTTAGTTAGTGCTGCTTTAAAAAGCTCTTTGGTGGCTTTGGCAGTAGCTTTGGGTGATTGTCCATCCGCACTGTCCATCGCAAATTATGAACGATCCAGATGTTCTCAGCTGTTGTCAACCCATCGCCCACATTTAGGTCAAAGCCTCAGAAATCCTTAATGAATGTAGTCCTTTAGAGATTTTACTTATGATCAGTATTAGGATGTATTGTGGTGCGTCCAATGTCAACAAAACATCATCTTTTAAAATGTTAATGATCAACCCCTTAACTCCCACCTGAACAGAGCACATTTTCTCCAGTTTGGCTTTACCCCAATCCAAAAAGCTTCTGGAAAAAAGGTGTGAAAATAGCGACAGAACTGAGACGAAAACAATAATGAAAATGTCACAAGAAATTGACAAAAATGTGATGAAAAAATGACCAAAAAATGACAAAAATGTGACAAAAATGTGAAAAAAATGTGACTAGAAAATTACAAAAAAATTGACGAAAAAATGACAAGAAAATGACAAAAATATGACAAAAAATGAACCAAAAAAATGACAAAAAAAAATGACAAAAATGAGTTGAATACCCAACAAAAAAAATGATGGAAAAAAATCTGATGACGTGAGGAAAAAGATCTCTCGGTTCAGGCGGGAGTTAAGAGGTTAAGAAACCACAGGAATGATTGAAATGCCATGAAGCTTTTCCTACCTCGCCGCGCTTAAGTATAGGGACTGGCTTCTCCATTCATTTGCATGGGGATAGAACGATAGCTAACGGTGTTTCTATGATTTCTATGGAGCTAGCAGTTACCCAAGTGGCGGCGCGTTCCTCTCGTCCTCCCCCCGCTCGCCGCACTGTACGGATGACTGTGTGGATATGATCGGACACAAACTCCATAGTGATGAATAGGAGCATTGACCAGACCCATCGATAACATTCTTCTGGGCGCTGCTGATCAGTCATGGTTACTTTGGACAGGGCCAGGTCTGGCTCGGCTAAACACAGCGATCTGTCTGTGTTGACCGCGGCAGTGCTGGCTCACCGCGATCCGTTTGTTACAGTTCCCTCCTTTGCCCATTCCTCTCGTTTCCAAACGTCTGTTCTTGCATTCCCTTTGTCTGTCCCGTGCATACCCCACGCATAAATATTTGCCCGTAATATGGAAGTCAATTTTTATGTGCCGGGGCAGTAACTCGCGCATGATAAACAGTGACAGAGATAATAAAAACATGATTACGTTATTGACCGGAGTCTTGTTGCAAATGTCTACGGAGTCATTCGAGCTTTGCGGAATTACTAACCCAATCTCACAAATCACTTTCCATTGGTTAATGTTGAGATATTTTGCTAGAGTTTTATCCCTCAACATCTTAGTGTTAATGTAAAAAGTTTTTTACCCTTTACGATGATTATTTCACAACGTTTTGTTCGCTCGTAACTACGTCGTAGCGCCTCGATGCAGATGGCGTCTCTGGAAAACAGTTTGGACAAAAATCTAAACTTTCTCTAATTATACCAAAACTACTTTAACAAATGCTGAATTATGAATATAGTTTTCTACTAAATAAAGATACAACGATATGGAGAGGAGCAAAGTGGTTCAACAGCCCATAAATACATAAATAACGGACAATGCTAACATGATGCTACATGTTAGCACCGTGCTAACACTAGCTAGCACTAGATTTGATTGCTGTTTTTTCGCTTTTACTGAACAATCTGCTGTGGGAGTCTAGTTCATTATTTTACTGCACTAAGTTTTCATTTGGACTCAGTCCCCAGAGCTACAGCCAAACCTTACCAACAGCCCTGATTTACGAGATTAAAATAATGATTAAAAAAAAAGTAAAGTTAGTGAAGTATTTTAGCCCCATATATTAAGTGTATGCGCAAATTGGAAATAAAATGTAGAGTCATAAAAAATACATGTAGGCCAAGGATTAATGGGTAGTAAGTAGCCTCTATCTAACTTTTATTTCCTTTTAAAGTACCGACAAGAGTACCGTTAAAGTACCGGATCGATAAGAGGAGTAGTGTTGACAAATCCTTAACAATAGCCTACCCATCCCTAGTCTGACTAGATTTCGTGAAAAATACTTTTTATAGATGGCAACAAGAAGGAAATACTCCTTGAGAAGATGACGCATCAACATCTTCACAGGGACATGTGGTTAATGTAAGAACGTACTTAACCGTGTGTAATAATGTACCTTTTCTTCAACTTTAAATCCCTACATTTCTGCTTATTCTGTCAAACATTACCACGACAACGGTTGCCTCTAAATATTACCACACGGGTTAGAGAAGAATATTCCTTTCCTTATTGTACAGAGTTATAGTTGTATTTGATCGGTTAAAAGTTTGGTACATTTCCCGGGAGAGCGAGAAGCAGCGCCTCAAATCAAATGGAAATAGCTACATTGTTATTCTTAAACACCCCTTTGACCTGGAGTATATTCTTTCGCTCTCATTACAAACTATTTATATTGTTACCCACCTGAGCTGAACCGCGCTGGAGGGCCCTTGACGATCACTGATTTCTCTACAACCTCTTTATTCTTATTCCAGACTGACGGCATTGTGTTATATCGCGTCTGAGGCTGATGAGTGCAACCGGGCAGACACAGTTTCATTCACTGACGACTTTGTAGATTAGAATTCTTATGCACGCAAAACCTTTCAGGGACGCACCGATACCACCAGGGACAAGTACTTTGATTTGAGTACTTGCCGATACCGAATACTGATACTCGTACAAGGCATTTTCTTCAACATACTTTTAAAAGTGATGTCGCTTTATTTTGCATTTAATACTGAGTACTTTTTACTGGCTGTATCAGTTTTCCAGAGTAATTAAGTCCCTGAGCATAAAGCGGCTCAGAATCGCCAGAGCCATTAGCCGCTAGTTAGCGACATTAGCTGCTCGTCTGCAGACCCAGCAAAAAAAAGGAAAAATTGCACCGTTGCACAAACGGTGTTAGTTTCTGGGCCTGTTCCTACAAATGCGCACTTATGCTGGTAAATGGCTTCAGGGACCTGTAAATAGAGCGTTTTCTCCCCACATGAGCAGGAACGGTGAAGCTAGTGCCGACTAAGTTGAGGTAACAATGTCTGTTTCATTAAGGATTAAACAAGGAGGACCCGGAGTCAAGAACACCACGACCCGCAGCGGAGTGGTGTTCATTATTACCGTCTAATGCACGGCTCCGAGTTGTCCTCTGCTTATACCACGGTCCCACAAACTTAACATTTTATAACAAATGTTATTTTCACTTACTAACTGGCTAAATATTCATAAACTACTACTATCCTATGTGGGTTTTTAGCTGGGCTGTCTGAAGGCTCGTCTCAGAGCAAGCCGTTCTCTCGCTGCTGTGAGGATCTCCATCAGGCTCTTCAAAACATAATCACAACAGGACTAGCCCGGCACTTTTCTGTGGAAGTAAACACAGATAGTGTGTGGCACTCACTTTTATGCTGTTTAACCTGAAGCTAGCCAGCTACCAACCTATGGAAACAGCTGCAGTGGAGTCCGCTTACACCTTGGTCGCATGAACTGAAACTTTTATGTTTGACTTAATCTCGTCAAATACACTGCAGGCGTCGTAGCATGCTACGTTTTTTAGTCATTGATTGTCCGTGAGAGTAAATACTACGCTGACAGAAAAGACAAAGGGAGAGAGGGATATTGTACATCCAATTACACAATGGAGATCATTTTTTTCACTCAAATTTAGCTGTAAATACTGTTTAAGTGGAGCTAGCCCACAGTTAGCTTTCCCCGTTAGTCTGTTAGCTTCTTCTTTGAGATTCCATTAGTGTGTATTGGTGCTCCTATCCGGAGGCAACGAAGTTGCAATTGTGGTTTTCTGCCCATGAGGAGAAGAAAGACCCCCCAATCATCCCATTAACACTTGTATTGTCCCCAGAGGGACTATGGAATGGATTTATTAAGGTAAACAAGTTACTTACTGCTTTAAGCGCAGGGATCATTTTATGTAGGTCTGAAAATAATGATTAGTGCCTTCATCGTTTTCAAGACACATTTACATAAATTACAAAAAAAGCAATTCAAAAGGGAAAATACCATAGCAAATAGGGCAGACATAGGCTAACACATTATCTGCCTTTTTATTTCTTTTAATTAAGCCCATTCAAACACAGCCTGCTTACTCTCCTCTACTTCCCATTCATCAAAAGTTTTGTTTTGGTCACTCGTCATGACTCGTTAGCTAATTAAGGGTTTAGTTTATCTGATTCAGCTGTGTTATGTGTTGCTATGGCGACGCCTGAAGCAGAGTGATATCCCAGTTAAGTGATTTAACTACTGGACTACGTGTATGGTTTATGTAAGGGATAATGTATAGAACGCTGGTCATTATCGGGAAAATAAGCACCGACAGGGCGAACCGGACCCTGACGCGAAGTGGAGGGGTCTTGTTTGGACAAGCCTGGAACACCTCCCGCGGGAGGCGGGAGCCGTATAATAAACAAAAATAATGCAGGCCTGTTAGAACCCTCCAGCCAATCAGAATCGAGTATTCACCCAGACCATGGTATTCACCTTATTCCGGAGGCTCGCGCGGGCGCCGCCATTAATTGTGCCCGTCCCTTTTGTCCGATCAGTTAACATGGGACTGAAGAAGTCCACATAAAATCAGTTACTACATAAAGACAAAGCTGTTTTCTGTCCGCGCTGAAAAATGGTGCAGTGTTGACATGTTGGTGCAAATGAACATTGTACATTTTACACAAATCAATCGACTAAACATCAGATTTGAGCGGAGAATATTTTCCCTCGTTCTCCGTTTAAATGAACGAGCTTCGCGCTCGACCGGAAGTGCAGAGACAACGCAAAAAGTGGCAAAAGTGGGCGGAATAAGGTGAATAATGGTATTTATATCATGTTATAACATGTTTTAATAGTTTTAGTCATTGGTCCTGAGGTCCAGAGAGAGAAGCTTGTACCCAAACTACAGTCACTGTCTTTTAATTCCACAATTGAAGAACCTGGGTGTGATCTTTGACTCTGAGCTGACTTTTATTCCACAAATTAAGAATACCACAAAGATAGGTTTTAACCATCTAAAGAACATAGCCAGAGTCCGCCCCATTCTCTCTCGGGCCAACACGGAGACGCTAATGCATGCTTTTATCACCAGTCGTATCGACTACTGTAATGCCCTGCTTTCTGGTCTTCCCAAAAAGAGTATCTCAGGTTTACAACTTTTACAAAATTCAGCAGCTCGTGTCCTGACGAAGACCAGGAGGCGGGACCACATTACACCGGTTTTAGAATCGCTGCATTGGCTCCCCGTGTGTTTCAGGATCGATTTTAAAGTTCTTTTAATGGTTTTTAAATGTCTTAATGGTCTTGGTCCTTCTTATCTTTCAGAACTGCTTTTACCTTACGAACCTTCACGGCCCCTTCGCTCCTCCGGCAGGGGTCTCCTAGTTATTTCTGAAGTCAATAAAAAGACTCATGGTGAGGCGTCTTTCCAATATTACGGCCCTCGCCTCTGGAACGACCTGAGGAGGAGCTCAGGGCTGCAGAGAACGTTCATGTTTTTAAGAGCAGGCTCAAGACCCACCTTTTTAGCTTAGCCTTTAACTGATATTTATTTTTGCTGAAACTATTTATTTATCTCAGCACCTCATAATTAATTTAATTGATCTTTAACTGTTATTAATATTTATTTTGTAGTTATGTATTTTACCTCTCTGTCTTATTTTAGTGATCCGATTATTCTATTTTACTTTTTATTTTATTTTAACAATTTTTATGCTCTTCCAGTTTCCTCTGGAGGAGCCCTCTGCCTCGGGAGCTGTGATTGGCTGTGGCTGCTGGGGTGCTGTCCTGTGGGTGTCTGGATGGAGGTGTGGTGTTGTCCGGGCACCCTGTGTTGGTGCCCTGTGGCTTCAGCCGAGGTGCCGCTCCCGATGCAGTTGGCTCCTTGGATGGTATTTCCTTACCTGGTTTATCTGTACTCAGCCTTATCTCAGCCTTATGTCCATAGTCTCCATTGTTTTACCTTGAGTGTGTGTTGTGTGCTTGTGTGCTGTGTCTCTGGGGAGGTGGTAGGGAGAGTGTGAATACGACAGTGTGTTTGTATTTGTGGGAGGAGGTTGGTGCGAGAGAATGTTTTTAAATCTGTAAAGCACTTTGTGTTACATGAAATACATGAAAAGAGCTATGTAAATAAAGATCGATTGATTGATCATTTGGATCAGGAGCCACGTTTATTTACCAGGCTTTGACCTCCTCTAAAGAAGGTTGATGGATTGTTCATTATTTGCGATGATTGAGGCTTGTTTTGTTTTGCCGTCAATGGGTCTCTGCTCTTCTTTCGCCTTTCGCCTTCTAGTCACATGGTTACATGAGTACAAACATGTGGAATCAGTGCTTCCCTAACAACTTTAAACAACGAACAGAAGCTTTGCCGGACTCTCCAAAAGACAACGCTCAGTATATGTATGCCTTTGACCGTTAACGCCTCCGGTGATTTCGCTGACTGGTGAAAGAATATGTAACGTTCTACATAAACATGAGCATACTTGTATTTACTGTCTAATGTTTCCTTGTGCCACGGGCTGATCAACATGCCCGCCGCACGCACTTCTGCTCTTTATTCGAAGCGCTGCGGCTCCTACGCCCTGCCCGCCGCCAGCGCTCGGCCAGCAGCCGTGTGGGGCGCCAGATACTTGTAAAGCAAACAGCTCGGACGGCTCTTGTGAGCGCATGAAAGCTCGTCCCGTGATTGACCCCCCCTCCCCCTGCTGGCCCGATGCTCGCCGCTCGCTCTTCTCTGCCAACTGCCCCAGGGCGGCTGTAACTGAAGCACATGCCGAATCGACTGACCTCTGCTCTCATTATGGATTTTGATTTGGAAATGCGGTTAACATTTAAATATAGCTCTTCTTTCCCCCCACCCGAAGAGAGAGTCCGAGGTTGGGATCAGTCCAGCATCAGTGTAATCACTCATTTATTTGAGGTGAAACAACCAGGTCACTTCCTTTTATGCTGACCTGGACCAACAGCATCAAAACTTGATGATTGATTCGCCGCAATCCATTTCTGTAAAAGCACCACATAAACACTCATACATTAGTTCAGCAGTTCATTAGTTCGGCTCTCCTAAAGGGATATTTCAGGATTGTTGACATAGGGCCTCATTTCCTAGTTATCCAGAGTGTTCAAGCAGTTCTTATATTTGAAGAGTTTAGTGGTGCTAGGCTAGTGCTAGGCTAGCGCATGTCTATGGTAACTAGTAGCCTGCATTAAAAACCTCTTATTATACGGCTCTTCACAACGTAAGTAGAAGCTCCGTTGATTTGAATGGGATTTCCCAACGTTCTATCGGTCATTATTTATGATAAAGGACCTCTGAAAAAAATAATGACCGTTGCCAATGGCAACGGAGTTGATGCTTTCATATCACTCCGCGCGTACGTAGTACTAACAGACACTATCTGTCCCCGTCACTGCGAGAGAAGTTGGGGGAATTGCTCGTGAAGTTAGCGTGAGTCTGACTTTCAACTTACCCAGAGATTCACCACCATTCCTCCTCTCCAACTGCACCTTCAACTAAGTAGCTAGGCTAGCTTCTAGCCGTGCTGCTTCAAGCCTAGCAAAACGTTGCCGAGCAACGCACAAACTTTTGGGAACTATTTGTCGCGGAAGTCATTAAATAAACCTTTCGACCTTCATAAAAGTGTACGAAGTTTATGTTGTGTGTGTTCAGTTGGCAAATGGCCGCATAATAAGCGGCCATTAATAATCATCATCAGTCCTCCAAACGTTGCCATATCTGATTTGTAGAAAGCTCCTTTGTTTAGTTTATTGGTTTATTTAGGGACAGTGCATGAACACAGCACACCGGATTGTATTCTTGGGCTAAATTCCATCCGTCGTCCCCCATGTGCACTCTCAAACACAATCTCCAGCACATGTTCTCCAGTTTTACCCAAATCTAAAAGCGTCTCGTCAGGAGCTTACAGCCTATAGGCCAGTGCAACCCCTCAATTGAAAGCTAAGACCTTCAAAACTCGTCTAAGCTTCTTCCTTGTACTGTTGTCAATTGATACAGGTTTTCATTGCTTTGTTGTTGCATTTTTGCCATGTTCTTCTCACGCCTTTGTCAGGTTTTTATCACATTTTTGTATTGCTTTTTTGCCCCATTTTCATCACATTTTTGTTGCTTATTAAATAATAATGCATCGGTTTTATATAGCGCTTCTCTGGACACTCAAAGGCACTTTACAGTGCATTATTCATTCACTCCATACTTGAAATGTGGTAAACTACTATTGTAGCCACAGCTGTCCTGGGGTAGATTGATGGAAGCGAGGCAACCAGTCTGCACCATCGGCCCCTCCGGCCACCACCACTCACTCCATTCGCCAGGCTTCCTGGTGTTCCCAAACGGTCTCCCATCCAAGTACCGACCAGGCCCTTCCCTGCTGAGCTTCCCAGGTCTGACAGGATCGGGCAGAGCTAAGGCGGTGTGGCCAATTTAGCCACAATAGCTTTTTTGTAGTGTTTTGACCGCATTTGTTTTTTTTTGTGTGTGTGTGTAATGTAACTGTGATCAAGCCACAAAAATGTGACCAAAACAAATTCAAAAAGCGTCAAAAAACGTGCTGAAAACACAAACAAAAAGGACGAATCCGTGACAATCATAACGAGGAAGAAGTTTAGATTAGTCTTTCCAATGAGAGATTCATCTAGAAAAAAAAAACTCCAGCATACCCGACTCTCCCTGGTATGATATAAATTTAGAGAAATCTGCGTTTGTGAAAGAAGCTTCCCTGTGCAGACCACATGTACCAAAGCGTGTGTGAGCGAGGCATCACGGCGAGCGCAGAGAGGGCGGCTTTTGAAGCAGGTTACGAGAGACAGAAGTCCCAGCTCTGAGACGTTTGGAGTTTCTCACTGTGCAGATCTGCCCTCAGAGGTCCTCACGTCTGTCAGAGACCAGAGAACTGCCTGTGTGACCTGCAGAGGGGCCACGGGCTGTTTTTCAGTCCAAAGAAAACAGGAGAGAGGATTGCATGTGCCCAGTAAAGGCCTTCAGCTGGTGTCGGCCTTTCATCCGCCAATAACTACTCGTGATCAGTGTATCTACAGGAGCACTTTAGCTGGATCCAGCACTATTTACTTTGTGTGATTCATTAAACTATAAATAAACACTTGGGATTGTGGGGGAAACAAAAATGTGTTTTATATTTTAGATTCTTCAAAAGTGCCACCCTTTGTTCTTGGCATTTTCTCAATGAGCAATAATAGAATAAGGAGAATAAGGTCTCAGCTCGGCCCTGGGAGAAGTACTGGTGAAGTTGCTACGATGATAAAAGCCTTGGGATGTTCATTTTTTGCCCCTTTGCCCCGTGGATCAGTGATAACATGGAACTTCTATGAGGTATGTTGTTGTTTTTGTACAACAGGTCAAATGCTAACGTTAGCTCTGCTGCTATGTTTAAACTTTAAAGGAATAGGCCACCGTTTTTTAATACTGAGATATGTTCTTACTTTAGCTTTGACGAGTTCTTTAGGACCTGTCTGATCTTCACTCGTGCCTTCAGTCACGTAAACACAGCGCAGACGGCGTTAGCATTTAGCCTCTCCCTCTCTCCTCTATAGCTCCAAAACTGGTCAAGATAGAAGCTACCAAGCTCTTCCACGTTTTCCCTATTTAAATATGGTTACGTGAAGCAGTAATCTTCACTTTACTGTGCGGATGCCAATTTACTCCTGGTATTATTACGCCTTACAATATAGTTCCCCCTTTTATCCGCTTAGAAAATCCACATTGTTTAATTTTGTGTAATTATACTTTGTAGTGTAACACTTCACGTAACCATATTTAAATAGGGAAAACATGGAAGAGCTTGGTAGCTTCTATCTTGACCTGTTTTGGAGATATAGTGGAGAGAGGGAGAGGCTAAATGCTAACGCCGTCTGCACTGTGTTTACGTGACTGAAGGCACGGGGGAAGATCAGACAGGTCCTAAAGAACTCGTCAAAGCTCAGGTAAGAACATATCTCAGTATGTAAAAACGGTGGCCTATTCCTTTAATCTGTTGCTGCTGGTTTATTTGTGCGTCTTTGTAATTAAAAAAAAGTGCTTATCAGGCGAGATTTCCTTTAAAATCCACTGTTTATCTGCTCACGCTGCAACAAGAGCAAACCTGGCTCTGAACAGACTGGTCCTTATCATAAACACGCTGCTGAGCTTCACCTCTTTTTATTATTGTCACTGAATAAAAGGACACGTGTCTCGATTGCATTACAGTGGTACTTAAAATGTGTGTATTTAATTATATTCTCATGTTGCCAGTGCCTGCTGAACTAATGAACGAGACGGTGCTTTTATTTTGCCGTGCTAGCAAAACCAGAAGTGGTGTTTTGGGCGGCGAGGTTACCGTTAGCTTAATGCACAGCCAATACCATATGTGTTTATTCATAAATGGATGCCTTCAGTGGGAAACGACAGTGTAAACGGTCTTGCAATAATAGAAAAAATAATTTCCAAACGCTTGACCGGTAGTGTATTTATATATATTTCATCGCCGCAGAGGCATTTTCTAACAAAGCACAATCAATACCTTTGGCCAAATATAAATGCTAAATATAAACGTGATAAGGCTACAGCAACTTAGAGCAGCCTCTCTCTCCCCCTCTCTCTGCCTTTCTCCCGCTCTCTCACTCCCTTTCTCTCTCTCCCTCTTTTTCACTCCCTTTCTCTCTCTTTCTCTGTCTCTCTCTCCCTCCCTTTCTCTCCCTCTCTCACGCTCTCTCTCTTACACTCCCTCTCTCCCTCCCTCTCTACCCATCTCTCTCTCCCTCTCGCTCTCCCGTTCACTCTCCCTCTCACTCACTCTTTCTGCCTCTCACTCTCTCCTTCCTCTCTGTCACTCCCCCTCTCCCTCCCCTCTCTCTCCCCCGTCTCTCTTTCCCTTTCTTTCTCTCCCTCGCTCACTCCCTCTTTCTGCTTCTCTCTCTCCCCCCTCTCTCTCTCCCCTCTCTCTCTCCATCTCCCTCTCTCTCCCTCTTTCTGCCTCTCTCTCTCTCCTTCCTCTCTGTCACTCTCCCTCTCCCTCCCCTCTCTCTCCCCCTGTCTCTCTCTCCCTCTCTCTTTCCCTTTCTTTCTGTCCCTCGCTCACTCCCTCTTTCTGCTTCTCTCTCTCTCTCTCCCCCCTCTCTCTCCTTCCTCTCTGTCACTCCCCCTCTCCCTCCCCTCTCTCTCCCCCGTCTCTCTCTCCCTCTCTCTTTCCCTTTCTTTCTCTCCCTCGCTCACTCCCTCTTTCTGCTTCTCTCTCTCCCCCCTCTCTTTCTCCCCTCTCTCTCTCTCTCTCTCCCTCTGTCCCTGTCTCTGAAGCCTCTAAATGGGCTGACTCTTGGTGACAGCAGCGGCTCATTGAACAAGGTGATTTGATAGCGGTAAAGACGTGACTTTAATCACTCCTCACCGCTCATCTCGCCGTTGTCCTGGCTTTACGCTCGGACATCTCACAGCCTCCTCCCTCTGCCGTCACCTTCTTTTCATTTCATGCCCCAAAACAAGGTCTTAGTGAGACAGTTTGTGTGAAACAGCTGCCACTACAGGCTATCAAAACTCGAAAGTTAAGATTTTGTCTACGGCGTTCGTTGGTGCGCACTTGCGTGGGTTTAACCATTTCACCCACAAACAGGCCGGGGGGAGTGACACAGACAGTGCAGTTTCAGATCAGCCAGAGGAGACAGAGGAGAGACACTAGTTCATGATACACACCCAAACTATTCAACAAAACTGTGCCCTAGCATTGTGAGATGTCATTCTATTCTATTCTATTCTATTCTATTCTATTCTATTCTATTCTATTCTCTTCTTTAAGTGTTTAACAATTGTTGTAAACAGAAATCAAAGTCCTATTTCTTATCCTGACAAGGGTTAGGGTTATTGTGGCTCAGAGTGGGCGTGGCTGGAGCGTTTGTTTGAGGCTAACGCTAACATTAGCATTGAGGACGTCTCTGTGTTTGCTCCGACATGTTTTGCATTGAGTAACTACGGCGGAAGGAGAACTCTTTTCAACACAACCTGCACACAGCAACCTGCACACAGAGTCCCCAACGGGCCGAGTGAAGCGCCTCTGTCTGTTGCCATTGTGGGTGGATGTGCGTCAGATATACGGGCGTACCAGAAATACACACATAGAAAGTTTCCGGCTCGGGAGTTCTGGCTTGGGGGAGAAATGGGGGCAAATACGATTAATTGCGTTACAAAAATTAACGCGTTAAAATCTTTGTAATTAATTAATCAAAATTGACGCATTTAAGTCCCACCCCTAATTATATTCTATATTAGTAGTTACAAATGTTAAAATGTAATATGTTTGTATTACATTTTACTGTTTCAGAAATGTTACTCAGTAACACTACTTTGAGTTACTTCTGAGTTACTGTTGGCAAAATATAAACTGTGAAAATAGTAATACTGCGATAATGCAGTTGTTTTTACAATGTTAACTGCACACATCTGCAGATCTTATTCACCAGTGTCCAACTTGATGTGGTGATGCATTTTCTTTGGGGGTAATTTGGCCGATTGTCGTTCAAATATTTAAATACACTTGTAACTCGAATTACTTGAAATGTAGTGACCAATGTATTCCTGTATTTTGTGTAAGTAATGTTATATTCTTAAGTTACTGAAAAAAGTAATATATTTCTATAACTCATTACTTTTGTAATACGTTACTCCCAGGCTGATGGTAAATGTGCACAGGAGGGGCTCTCGTTTATGATGGGCATGGTTTAGTACAAACAATAGCTGCCTTTCATTTGAAAGTAATGCTTTGAGGGGCACCATGATCGTGATAAATCTCCAGTGAAGCTGTGTGGACTCTGAAAACACACAGGGTCTGAAGAGAGAATAACGTCAGGGAAAGAAAAACAAAAGTCGATATAGATTAATAGAAGCCCTTTTAAAACAATAAAAGAATGTTGCTTTGACTTTATATTTGCTACTGCTACTTTGATATTGATTTACTTACTGCGGTTCGGCATCATGCAGCAGCTATACTTCAACAAGGCGACAGTTTCCAGGGCAACAGCAAATCACGGTGTGCGCGTACAGGGTGGGCCGCCACGTATAGGATTTATCTGGGGCTCAATATGAAATATAATATTGATCTGCACAGGCGTTTGACAAACCTCTATGGAGACAAAAGAGGACAAAAAATAAAATCATGACTCCTCAGGCCACACGGGGGCAGTGCGGCGCCACGGATCCAGCCGCACTCACTCACAGTCCTGTAATCTTTCACCCCCAGTGCATCCATTTCCATAAGAGCGTCGTCGGAAAAACTAAATCATGATAGAAAACCTGGCCTTTATTGGGAATGATCGTTTTGCGAAACAGACCCGGACCTGTAAAGTAAAAGTTTCTGCTTCTGTTTAGCGCCGAGAAATCAAATGCAGAAGTGTGGAGGCAGCGGTTTGTTGTCGAGACGGAACAACAGTTTGATTGCAATAATGCGATGGTGTCTGTTTTGTGAACATTTCATCACGTTCTCGTCGCTCCTATGTTGCATTTTTGTCACATTTGAGTTGCTTTTTCGTTGCTTTGCCATCACTTTGTTGTTGTTTTTCTGTCATGTTTTTGTCATCTTTTTAGTGTGTTATTGCTGCTTTTCTTGCATGTCTTTGTTGCTATTTTGATGCTTTTTTTCCAAGAAGCTTTTAGATTTGGGTAAAGCCAAACTGGAGATAATGTGCTTGGTGCAAGTCGGGATTAAAAGGTAAAGTGGAACTGTTTGAACCAGATCTCAATTGTGAAAAAAGACCGAACTCCACCAAATATCAAAGGGATATTTCAGGACTTTTGACATAGGTCCTCATTTCCTAGTTATCCAGTGTTGTTGTTTTTCTTTGTTGATTTTTTTGTTTTATTTATGCAGTCGTTACATGTGAAGAGTTTAATGGCGCTAGGCTAACTTGTAGCTTGCATTAAAAACCTCTTCAAAATCATGGGGTCGTCCTCCAAACGTTGCCATATCTGATTTGTAGAAAGCTCCTTTGTGAATTCCACGTGTAGTAATGCCGGCCGCAGGTAAACAAACTACTGTAGATCCGGTAACCGAGCAGATCACTCCGCCACTGCATAGCTACAACCAGGAAGCTGATGCTGCTCAAAAAAAAGTTATTTTAAATGCAAAATGGTTATATTTAAAATATATCTATATTCAGTCAACACAGACATATATTATGATATTATATCATGAAAAAGTATAGAACACTTGAATGAAGGTCGTCAGAAAATAAAATTATAATTAAAAGTTAATGGCGCTGGCATAAAAGCTTGCCATATTACATTTATTAATACATTTCCGACTCTTGAAGTTCATGTTTTGTGTTCAGTGTTATCATCGTTGGTTCGAGAGTCACTGCATTATGTGCCTTCTTTAGTCACAGTGTTAGAAGTGCATGGGCTTAGGCATAATAAGTCTTGACTTCAGCCTAAATCCTTTCCATCAGGCATCATTAAGCACTTACAATACATGTATACTTCTTGCATAATGTACCAGATCACAATTATTACAACTACATGGACAATGTCTACCTTTTCTCTATAAACTGGTACTCCTTGCCTGTTTTTGCACGTGTTTTCTGAGTGCTGTAGGAGTCTATAGTATATTAAGGAGGTACGGTGTCTCGGCCTCTGTAGCCTGTAGTCACTGCACTATATCATGCCATCAGGTAGAAATTGTCTCACTCTTGGCAATTTATGAAATGTGAGTGGATTTGGCCGCGGATAAGCCATCAACTTTAAAGGAGACGCCTCATGCTTTAAAACCGTGCTGTAAACGTTGTTTCCCTGAGTGTCTGACTTGACTGTTATATATTATATATAGATATTATTTAACAGTTAGCGTCCAGGAGCAAAATGCTCAACCACAAAATTACTACTACTTTCAAAAACAAACGGATTTACAACAAACAATGGATGGACAGTAAGCACAGATCACTTTTTGATACTTTGTTACCAAACATCATGTCCACAACTGTGAATAGCCCTGATTTTTCACAGTTTGTGATGTTTTGTGGCTAACACTAACTCCTAAATAATCATGCATTTCTAGAGTGGCACGCTAAAACTAGGGATGTCCCGATGTCCAATATTTGGTATCGGTATCGGTAGCCGATCCAGGCGTTTTGAGAACATCAGATTTAATGACTGAATCGGGTCCAATCCCCAAAAGACGGCAGTGGATCTGCGGTCCTGAATCCGGAGCCGATGCAGATTCAGGGCCGCAGCCACAATGCTATTGCTAAGCTCGGCAACTACCGCTAATCTGCCGCTAAAAAACTCACTGAGGACAATCAGCAGCCGCTAAAAACATGATCATGGTGAAGAAAAGTTCCTTGTTTCCTCTTCAATGCTGTCATTTAGTTTTTACAACTCCAATCCAACAGCAATGATGAGAGGTCGGTCTCGTAGTTATGCATTTTAATAGATAAACATTAGCCATATGCTCCTGTAGTGCTTATGTCTTTTACAGGCTCTGAACATAATGCTATAGACCTCAAAGCTCATAACGCTGAAACTATAATAGCTCCTGCTGTTGTTTTGTGAAGGGGCTTAAAATGCTGTAATTGTAAAAAAAAATTAAAAGTTTTTGTTTTAATGTAAAATGGCCATTTTAGCCTGTATAATACCCCGATTCACCTTCTAATTTAAAATATTATTTGCAAAGGCCTGTAATAGAATGCCAACTGGTACTTAAATATCCAATACGCCTGTAATATACAGTAGGTCTACAATGTATGGATCCAATATTCTATGGTTGGATTTTGAAATTGCAATGGCACATTATTGCCAATATTCAATCTCATTGTCTATTACAGGCAGGGGATCCGGAACTATTTTGGAAGGTCAAGCAGATTTCAGATATGTAATATAATATAGTGTTTAACCAATAGTGTTCCTATCACTAGTTTTTTACAAATTAAACACTGCCAGTATGTTTGTTGTGTAGTTCTTACCATATATTGAATTAGTTCAGTTTGTCCGGTCAGGGTTGGCATCTTGACATGAACGCTCGTGTCATTTCTGTAGGTTTCTGTGGACAGAGCATCAGCAGCACTGCAGCCACACACCGACTGTCTCTGCAACTGGGTCAGAAAAGGAAGGGAAATGTGCTGAACAAAGCAGTGTGCGCTGTTTAGGTGTACAGTGCACAGGGGAACACAATGCAATATGAGCAGGGAGGGGAAGAGTGGTCACACAAATTTCGAGTCGGAGTTGCGTTACTCTAACAGAATATTTCTCCTGGAGAAGATTGAAGCTCGCTAAGCTAAGTTAGTCTATGAATTTAACAGACTGTGGACCGTCTTCTTAGCATTCTTCAAGTTTTGAGGCTTTGTCTGTGCTAACTCTTTTAGCAGCAGGCTGAAATACAAACCGATAAAGTAAGAAGGGCTTTAACTTGCTATAGGTTTCACCCACGGGGGCCTCAGCTACAACTTGTCCGTTATTGACAGGAGCTTTGTCTGCTCCAAGTCGAGAGCACAACATTTACTGCACTGTCATGCAAATGAGTCTAAGACACTGTTTAGCTCAGGGCAATTAGTATTAACTGTTGTCTTTATGAGACCAGGGGTTTTGAGAATAACTCCATTTAGATTCTTTCTGTTTGCTTTGTATGTGATAAGATTGACAATAAACCTATCTTAAAGTGCACAACACAATTATGCTCCGTCCACACCAAACTCGATTTGGGCGTCAAAAACGCGCGTCACGCCCGTTGTTGGACGCCTGTGCTTATTGAAGTCAGACGCTCGTCACCAAGCGTCAAGACGCTCTCGACGCGCGTCAAGAGAAGAGCGTCGTCGTGGAGCGCGTTGGGAGGAGCATCTCTGTTGCCGTTGTCAGTTATCTGTTAGCAACATGGATGACATCGAGAGAGTGGCTTGGCTGTTATTACTTCATAAAGCCAGACAACGTCGTCTACGGGCTCGTCGGCGCCGTGTCTGAGATCGTCCGAAGGCGTTCTCAGTTTGGCGAGTTTCACCATTTGCTCCAGGAGCTGCGCTCGGACGAGAGTCGCTTTCAACGGTACTTCCGCCGCTTTTAATCCTGGTGTTTAGATAAAGAAGCACTGATGTGTCTTTCTAAAAAAAAAAAGTCCCAGAGCGGCTGTAGCTCCGGTTCACAAAGAAGCTACGTCCGTGACTTGTGAGTTGTTTACATCTGTGGGGCTGGCGTAGAATCTGCCCCGGTGGCTCAGCTACAACGTACGTCACTATGGGGAGAAAGCTCCTGATTGGTCGACGCTCGCGAATTTCGCCAAAAAGTTCAACATTTCCCAACTCGAGCGTCGGCCGCGCTCGACGCCCTGGAGGCGCGTCAAACGCTCACCAAGCGCGAAAAACCTCAAAACGCGCCGCGGAGGAGGCGCGTCAAACGCTCACCAAGTGCGAAAAACCTCAAAACGCGCCGCGGAGGAGGCGCGTGACGCGCTGCGGGACATCTTGACGCCCCCCGGAGGCGCGTCCTCCATGTATTTTAAATGTAAACCTGATGCTTTGGAGGCGCCAAAACGAGTTTGGTGTGGACGGAGCATTATACTTAAAGGTGCTTTTTGCAACTTTTGTTGTGGAAGAAGATATTTGTGCGAACTTGACCTTGTCGTGACCCAGCGGCTGTACAGTATGAGTGGTCAGCACTGCAGACTCACCAGAAAACCTACAAAACAATTGACCCTGGAGCATTGTAGAGACAGACCGTGATGGAAAGTAAAGGCGCCATGCTGACCACTCATACAGCTGCTGGGGCACTCCATCCATCCATCCATCCATCCATCCATTTTCTTCCGCTTTATCCGGGGCCGAGTCACGGAGGCAGCAGTCTGAGCAGAGATGCCCAGACTTCCCGATCCACCACACCTCTTCCAGCTGTTCTGGGGGGACCCCGAGGCAACATAGTCCCACCAGCGTGCCCTGGGCCTTCCACGAGGCCTCCATCCAATAGGGAGGCGGCCAGGAGGCATCTGAAACAGATGCCCGAGCCCCCTCAGCAGACTCCTTTCAACGTGAGGGAGCAGCGACTCTACTCCGAGCTCCTCCCGAGTAACTGAGCTCCTCACCATATCTCAAAGGAGCACCCAGCCACCCAGCGAAGGAAACTCATTTTGGCCGCTTGTATCCACAATTTTGTCCTTTCGTAGCCTGGTGAGACCAGAATGATTCCCCTCTATACTTTTATACAGAGGGGGTCAGTCTGGACTCCCTGCCTCCGGTGTCGACATCAAAAAATCAAAACGATCCCGTGCTATCAGATTTGTTTAGTTGCGTCACGCGTTGTTTACGAACTGCGTCACTCCCTCGATGCGGAAAGTCCCTCATCTACAAACAACGCGCGCAAGAGAGAAAGAGCGTCGTCTCCAATGACCAAAAACACATCGACAGGAGGTGAGTTTCGTGATCCATAATCCTGCGCGAATATTAACGCAACGCCCGCCCTTCGCGGATTTGGTTTACTCCGCCTCCTGTTTGCTTGCGCATGTACCGCTGTGGGAAATGGAACTGACGGTACAGCGACCAGACTCACTCACCGGTACAGCAGTAACTGAAGATTCAAAGATTACTCTAAGATGAGCGAGGGTGTATTGGGGGACAAATGGGGTCATGTTTTTTAACAAGATTCCAGGCCAGAGTGAGACTGATTCTCACTACATGCTGTTGAACATGTTGAGAGATACTTTATAGAATGAAAATGGGTGTTGCGAATGACAATGTTTTTTTCTTTTTTTTTTTTCTTTTTTCAACAATATTTTTATTGAATTTTCTCAAAAAGCAAGAATTGTTTTACAGGCTGTGATAAAAGTACAAAATGTATCAAAGTAAGTATTTATAATAATAATAATAATAATAATAATAATATATAAGTATATTGAACAACAACAAAACAACCCCCCCAAAGGTGCAATAGTAAAAATTATAATAAAAATAAATAAATAAATAAATACATAATATAAATAAATAATAATTAAATAATAATAATAATAATAATAATAATAACAATAATAATAATAATAATAATAATAATAATAATAATAATTATAAAAAACATGTACATAAATAAAATAAAATCACTCCAAAACTCCAAATGTTATGCAATGCTCATGAAGTTACACATTTCCACTTTCCATCAAGACATGTGACAGATCCACCCTTTCCAGCGAATGACAATGTGAACTGCTCCTTCTACATCAGTATATTCAGCAGAGTAATCAGCTCGAGACTGGCATAGTTCAAAACAGCAGATGAGAGCGTGACACATCCGTGTATGTTTTATTGGGATGACGCTAATCAGTTGAACAAACGGAAACAGCTTGAGATCTCTTCCGACGCCCGCCGCTCCCGCCGACAGCCACACGGCATCTGGAGCCGCGCTCCGCTCTATGATGCGCGTTCCATTTTTCAGGTCTCAAAGGTTCTCATTTTTCACTACAATACTTTTTAATTTCATTTGTTCAATTATTCAAGGCTTTTACAATCTTTTCTGAGCTGAGTGTCCCCGGCCCTTTCTCGCTCTGTCTCTCTCTCCGGAGGCAGCGGCATTAACCTAATTAGCCACATGATGAAAAATGTGCAACAGTGAAAGACATAAAGAATAGAGTTTCCGAGTGATTCTTGAAGAAAAAAAAAGACACTTGACTGATGCAGGTTTGCGTTAGTCCATTAAGTTTATTGGCCTCGCCTTTTTTCATTTCATATAGAAAAGTATGAAGTTCTGCCATTTATCGCTGTTAATGCCACTTTAAAGGTGACTTTTATGAGCTTTGAAGCTGGTTATGGTGGTTTTCATGTGTAACTTAGGACTTGGTTTTATGAGCAGTTCAAGCATGTCTGAGGCAGCCCTACCTTTCTGTGTTCTGGAAATGTGCGTTTGTGCCCATCTTACCCATCTGTGTACCCAGGAAGAGCAAAGACCTGCTCCCACGCTGCTAACTTTTTTTTTGCTGCAGTTGTGCAAACGTTTACCAGCTAATTTTCAATTCTGGATTAGTATAATGTCCCTACGAGGAAAATGTTTCTTTGGTTTTCAAGGAGAAACCCCATTTTCAAGTTTCCAAGTAATAATAATAATAATAATACATTTTACATTTTATTGCACTTTACATTTGAAAGAAACCTCAAAGTGCTACAACAGATGAATAAAATCAGATAAAAACAAAATGAACATTGACATAGTAAAACAAAGCACAAGTGCAAAGACTAATTAGTCAAAGGCTACGTATAAACTTATACAAAATAAATGGCCTTGTTAAATAAATGTGTTGTCAGGGCCTTTTTTAAAGGCCTCAACACTCTGGGGAGCCTTCAGGGACTCTTCCAACTGCCTTAAAGGCCCTGTCTCCCATTGTGGAGAGCTTGGTCACGGGCTGGTGAAGGCCGTGGGTGGAAGTGGACCGTAAGCGCCTCGTGGTGGTGTGTGGGGTAAATAGCTCAGTGACTCCGGAGTTGTTCCATGGACACACTGGTATGTGAAGAGGCAGATTTTATAGTGGATTCCGTAATGGATGGGCAGACAATGAAGGGACCGGAGGACAAGTAATGGCCAAGATAAAACACGATGCTGGTCCACTAGACCCTTCGAGGGTGAGTAAAACTACAGCGAAACGGTTCCATTTGGGTAACGTAATGTGCATACAGAGGGGTCGACCCGTCATTCCGACAACCCCCCACTGCGACATGTGCGTCGGAATGGCAGGACGTTGCACAAAAGATAAAAGTGTCACATCGACAAAAAGGGGAAAAAACCGAAAAATCAACATGACAATTAGACCTCAATTATTAGACCTCGGTTATTTTCTATTCTGAAGTTATTTTCGGTCAATATTGCCCCTTTCAGTGTTTAACATGTTAAATACTGTTGTCATAGATGATCACTAGAAATGCCTTTTTAATGACGTTTAAGGCCTTGATTTTGACACAAATTAGTTTTAAAGTTTTTGAATGTTTTCCAGGTGATTCAAGCGTCTCGATTCCTAACACAATCCAGATGACAATTTTATCTCTTAAACATTTGCTATAATCCAAATGAGTCCATTTAGGGCGATATGAGCCTCTTGAGGTTGTTTAAAGGGTGTTGAGAGCTCCCTTTTCATCTATACTTTTCTTCTCAGTACTTCATCTGCATCCCGGAGGCCGAATGTGTATCGCCTGTAGTGTACGGTAAATGATGAAGCGTGCTGACCCTGCCCCTCAGAGCGCTGACTCCAGGACATTTACACCGGCTTTTAATTACCCTCTGTCCCCGCTCTGATCCGGGGCCACCGGATCACACACCGCTGCAGGGCTGATGTAGAACTGCTGCAGGTCCGCAAAGGGTGAGAAATCCCCCGGGGCCCACCGGAGGAGAGGGAAAGAACAGGTCAGGATCAAGGAGTGTTACGGAGGGGTCGCTTTGTTAGTGTGTCGCGACTACGGATGTTGTGACTTCCAATAACGATGGTCTTCCGTTTCTGTTTTCCCATGAGGGACTAGCATTGTCTCGTGCACGTTCATCATCCCGCTTCTGGACGTAATTATTGATCCCAAACCTCAAACGTTGGCCCACTGTCACTCACCAGGAGCCCGCCTCTGTCTCGAATGTTCTCCAAACAGCAGTAATGACACAAAGTAAGCTCCAGGCAGGGCTCAGGGCTCACCAGGTGTCAATCAGTCTTTCATCAACGTTTTTACGAGTGCATTCCACGTCAAATCATATTGATCGGTTTGCGCCTCCACTTCCCAGCGAGAAGGTCCCGGGTTCGATTCCCACCAGGATGGGGCCTTTCTGTGTGGAGTTTGCATGTTCTCCCCGTGTTTGCGTAGGTTTCCTCTGGGTACTCTGGTTTCCCCTACCACTAAAAACATGTGCAATAGGTGAATCCTCCAACAAGGTGATTTTGACCACCATGGAGACGGGTCCCCACTGCCGTCAACCACTGCTCCTTACAGGTTACCCCAGCGGCATCAAAGGATGGGTTAAATGCAGAGGACAAATCTCCCTACGGGGACAATAAAGTATACAAACAAACAAACAAACACAATTATCGAGGTTATATCAAGATTGTTCATTAGGTGAGAGTGCGGATGTCGGGATTAACCGATTTTAGAATCAGGTTAATGGTAAGAATGTTAGGTCTCATGAGTCATACCGATGTGTATCAGTACGCACTTACCAGTAAAGGCTGAAGATACGGTGTCCAGTGTTAAATCCTTCTCAAAACAAATGAAGTCAGCCGCAGGTTTAATCATCCAAAGTGCCATCCATCCATTTTTTTCCGTTTAATCCGGGGCCAGGTCGCGGAGGCAGCAGTCTCAACAGAGATGCCCAGACTTCCTGATCCATACACACCTCCTCCAGCTGTTCTGGGGGGACCCCGAGGCAACACCAGGCTAGCTCGGAGACATAGTCCCACCAGCTTGTCCACGAGGCCTTGTCCCAATAGGACATGCCCGGAAAACCTCCCGAGGGAGGCGATCAGGAGGCATCCGAAACAGATGCCCTAACCACCTCAGCTGGCTCCTTTCGACGTGAAGGAGCAGCAGGGTGCCCTGCCACCCTGAGAAGGAAACTCATTTCGGCCGCTTGTATCTGTGATCCGCGATCATCCAAGGTGCAGAGAGCAAATCTTATCCAAAGAAAGAGTCTCAAAAGAACCATGTGCAGCTGCATTTGTTATGTCACAGTAAAAATGAAAATGTGTGAGGCAGCACAGGCACACACTAGCCAATTTGGCACCCGAGGCAAGACTGAACTTTTGGGCTATATTCTTTAGCCTGTCTCTTTTCTTTTTAGCCACAGTAAAAGCATACCGATAAAAGGGTCAGAGGACTCGCACAGTCCAGCAGCGCATCTCCTTCATAGAGTTGATCAAGTAGTTGATGGACGACGATAGCAGGTGCGTTTTATTGATGTCAGTTTGAATCCTTTTCTTGCGGGCCCTAGTCTGTTGTGTTCATAGGAAAAGGTTTATGTCTTTGAGTTCAGCCCATGGAAAATGTGAACAAAAAACAAAAGTGTATTTTCTGTTGCCAAAAGACGTAATGCCTTTTTTTGGATCCGCTCTGCTGCTTGTCTAGGCGCAGTGCATCACCTCAGCAGCCTGTATTAATAACCATATTAAAATATCTCGGGACCTGTGGGAGGCGTGGAGAGGTGGATGGAACCAAAGAGGAAGATGTGGAAAGTGTAAATCCATTCGTTCAATTCTGAATAGAGCTGAAAACCGATAAGAATAAAGGGATTAGTCGCGCGTAATGAACCAATTGAGATTTTGAAATGCTCGATTCTGGAGCAGACGTTCACAAAACCTTATTAAGAAAGATACCATATGTTTAATGTTCAGCTGTAGTGGTAGATGACATCCTGCTGGTTAATGTAAAGCTATTGATATTGTTGCTGTCAAAATAAAAACCATGTTGTGATCAGGCAGTAAACCTCTGCTATCATCATCATCTTCGACAGTGCAGCTGGGTTTAGCCAAAGAAAACCAACAGATAGACGACAAGAAAACAGATCTGTTATTCGAAAAAAGACTGATGCACGGGTTGCCGGGGTAACTGAATGTTTACCTGCTCCTGCTGCACGAAGATAATGAGCCATTTTTAACGTGGAATGAAAAGAGTCTCATCCATTACAATAAAGTCATTTATCACAGCGTATGTTTACTACAATCCATAAATACCCTTTCTGTCTCACCTTTTGGTGTTATTTTAATTATAGTTGTTTGATGCTGAACACTGTGATCATTATAATTAAATTATAATTAATTAGATGGAAGTTAATTAGATGGAAGTTAATTGAGACACAACAAAAAACACATTATTACAGAAAAGTTTTCTGTAATTTGCATAAATAGGTTGTATCATCATTGATCATTGAAGTAGAGCTAACACATTAGCCGTTGCAGAAATTGTATTCTAAGCTGAATACAATTAAGCTTTTAAACTATTTTGAGTTTAAACATTTTCAAAAAGTGGGGTAGGTTATTTTAGTTTATTAGTTTATTAGTTCATTAGTATCATAGCGCCACAAACAAATCCTGGACCTTACATTTTCAGGCCAAGACCTGATTTATGTAAATAGCCAAATCAATTTCTTGCTATCTGCTCTTAAATGTGATTTAGTTAATGCTTGTGAGATAAGTTCTGATCTTTATCCAGAACATTCTCAAACATAAGCCTCCTAAGAGTCTTAACTGAGCTGCAAACGCCTCTTTACTCTTTACAAGCAGAACACGGCTCATACACCGTGTTCCAAATTACTATGCAAATTGTATTTCAGTGTCAAAAAGGTAACAAAAAAATGTGTTTCAATGAAACTCAAAGATGGTGTTGTGTCTCAGGGCTCTTTGAATCACTGACATCAAACTTAGACGCCTGGGATTAAATCCAGTTAGGGTAAAACTACTGAAAAGGGACATTCCACATTATTAAGCAGACCATGATTTTCAAGCAATGTGGGAAAGAAAAAGGATCTCTCCGCTAATGAAAAGCATGGAATAGTTGAATACCTTGGACTAGGTATGAAAAACTTCGATATTTCACAAAAGATGAATTGTAATTATCGTACTGTTAAGAGATTCATGGCTGAGAGAAACTCATGATGTGGACCCCATCCTACCCTGACCTCAACCCTATTGAGAACCTTTGCTTGAGCCTGCTCTCCAAAAACTCACAAGTTTAATGGATGCAAGAATTTTGAAGCTGCTATCAAAGAAGACGTCCTATGTTAAAATATAACTTGACTTTCTATGATGATTTTGATTGAAATAGCTTTTGATTTCAGTAAATATGACCTCCTGATGCTACAAATCAAACAAATTACCATTTTCAATTTACTACAACCTTTAAAATGTATTGAATGAGTTGATTTTGAGTTTTTTTAATTAAATTTATTTTTGAATAAAATATGTTTATCATTGGGAGGTTTTTTCAATCACCCTCATATTATCCTCTAACAGTTAAAGGCTTGAAAACTATGCTGACTGTCATTTGAGTTGATCGTTTAGAGAAAAATATGATTTGAACGCAGTGTAACCATCTCTGTGGAGGCAGAGCCATGTGAATCCAGTCGGAAGTGAGTTTGTGTGATCATCAATGGCCCGGGACTCTGAATGGAGTGATTAGCACGGCGGCTAATGCAAAGCTAACATAGAAAAAAGCGATCGTTATTTGTGGCGGCTGCATTATAAATGATCTAACTAGACTGAGGAGCAAACAAAAGCACATGATGGAGTGCACGTCGCCGTCTCTCGCCGCTCCATTAACCATTAGCAACATGGGTCAAAACTGCGTGCCTCTGCAATGCGGATATGTACGTGGTGTATATCATATTGGGCCGAGACTTGAAGAAAAAAAGGTTTGGTGATTAATTTAATTTAAAAAAATAATCGATGTTAATCACACGTTACTTTAGCGGCATAGACACTATCAGTTTTCTTTTTCCTGCGAGATGTCGCTTAGAGATGAACACCACGTAAAGCATGGTGTCGTGATGATGTGTTCAAAATATTTCCATACTTTTAAGCTAAATCTGCTCACGTTGATGTGGGAAATGAGGTTCAAAACAAGGTAATGTCAATACACTGTTATTTAACCTCATTTCCCACATCTATGCCATTTCAAATTGCTGTAAAGCGCTTTGAGTGACTAATGTAGGTGGAAAAGCGCTATATAAGCTGAGACCATGATTGACATTCATGTTTTATTTTTTTATTTCTTGAAATCATCCGTCTCTGCCCTCACACGGTTGGACGACACAGTATGTCCATTTTCAGCCCTGATGTGCTTTCAGGTTTGACCTATAATAGCATTTGTTTCTACATCCTCAGTGGTGCAATAGATACATTTTCTTCTTTCCTCTTAAGCTTTTTTCATTCCCTGGCTGTAACCTGAATTTCTTCCTGTGGGATAAATAAAGCTCCTCGCATTGATCAGTGTGAGATCGATGAACCTCTCCGCTTCTCTTCTGGCCGGTAGCGGTCAGGTTAGCCTGCGCACAAATAGCCCTCTTTGGACCGCTCCTGACTTTGACCTACATGTGGACACGTCGGCGCTCATCTCGCCGCTCATGTAAAAATGCTCTTTCGCATGTGTCACCGTGTCTCTGCGGCAGCGCTGGGCCATTTGTAAATGTCAGAGTGATCCGAATCCAGGCTGCAGACCTTTTCTCATGAAGGAAGAGTGTGACTTTGCTCTGTCATTGTTTGTACTGTACTCATTCTCAAGATGCTAGTGATGATGTGGACGTTCACATTTTCACATTTCATGTTTCTTATGTGTCCTTGGCCAGGACGTTGAAGCCACTTTGCAACTTTTAAGGGAAGTATAAAGGTTATTTCTAAGTTTTGCAAGATAAGTGTTAAGAGTGGTTTTACACCAGTGAAGTTAAAAGTTTTAATTTGGAAAAACACTTTTGAAATTACTGTTCATAAGTGAAAGGGACATTAGCGTGGGCAGCCTTTCTTGCTGTTTAAGAACAAGAGCGTCTGGGACTTTGTGATCATTTCACACACATGTCTTTATCGCTCCGAACACAGAAGCAAATTAATACACCTGTAATTAAAACTGATTAGAAGTTTGCCTATTGATCTGGCAGAAGATTCTAATTTTCAGTGTAATTTTTCCCGTTATACAGTATTTAGTGCAGGGACGTGGGAACTACATTGTGAGAGGGGGCCGGGATTCTTGAGACGGGGTTAGTGCCCAAAATCTGGTCTAAAACGATGGGCGAGGAAAGCTTCTCTTTGGTCCTCATGGCGGGGAGCTGACATTGCTGTAATACCACCCCCTTTTATTTTTGAACAGATTCCAATGGAGACTTTGCACCTCCCAAACCCTGCTTAAAAGCCTGGCTCCAAAGAGCTTCCATTTGTCTAATAATGAGACAGCGTTGCCTGGCAGCCAGATGCTCCTCCTTTCTGTTCAAAAGAAGAACTATCTGTGCAGCTGCTCGCAGTCTATCATTTCCCAAATTTACCCATATCGGTCCAATCACACACCGGGAGGCGGGAGTTCATCACATCAAGAGACGGAAACCGTCACCGCACTCTTTCAAAACATTAAAGATGGCGTCGCGGCGACAGATACACTGTTTTCTTCTGCTCTATCATCTGTTTTAAATCATTTGGAAAATATAAAATCCCTAAAACCAGAGCAAGAAACACAGTTGGAAGCGCTCCTCGTGAAAAAGGAGGTTTTTGAAAAGGCTTCCTGCTGTTTGTTCCTGCGTCATATCCAGCGTTTCTCTAATTGGTCGATGTCGTCTGTTAATCACATCAACCGGGAAATCACTGAGATCACGCTTTCTTCCAGGCTACATGTCTTTGAAAAATCTTTGAAGAAGCATGTAGTGTGGCAGGTCAGGGAAGTGACAACGGCGGGCAAGGTATCACATTTTTAACCACGCTGTTTTTTGTGCAGTAGAATTAAAACGTTTCAGCCATGAGAGTCTAATATTAAGTCTAAATATGAAGAGGCTGTGTTTCAGTTTTATGCAGCTAAAATCTGGAAGTCTTCCAGAAAATGTCAGACGAGCCTCAACTCTTGCTTCTTCTTATGTCACATCTGGCTGCCCATCTCCACGACCAAATTAAAAACCATCACACAAAGGAGTCATGGAAACAGCACATCATTCTTCTAAAGGACTATAGTATTTAACACAGATATGAGCTAGATCAATTATTGTTGTTATAATGGAGATCTGCAAAATATCTATATCTAGTCAGTTTTGTCAAATTTCTAACATGTTTTTTGTGAGTTGTTTTTCTCAGTACTTACCGATGCCCTTTGACAGAGGCTGGCCAGTGGCTGCAACCCCCATCTGCAGCCTTCACAACAGCCTCAGGCTCGAATGCGTCTAAACAAACAGGATTACATGGTTTACAGTGCGCTGCTGTGTTGTTTAAGAGGATTAGTCACATACTGTATACGTATGGGAGGTTGTATGGATGCACAGGAGCTGTCGTAATTGAGTGTAAAGAAACACAGAGTGAATTGGTGTCAACAGTTTCCACTCCGTGTGCTAACATGAGACACGGCTAAACAGGATAAGTGTGAAGCATGTCCACAGTGATGTGTTTATTAGCACGTGTTGAGCTAACAGCTAAACAACGCCAGTGCAGGTTTACACAATGGACAAGCCGCACATGTAGCTTTGAAGCCACTCTACGTAGTATTGCTTCAAGTAAATATAATCAACCAGTGGCGGCCGGTCCATAGGGGGCGCCGCCCTCTCTAAAAGGTTTCTAAAAATGTCATCATTATCTTGTATCAATAATACAAAATATTGCTTTATATTTTGCAGAAAAGCCTTTCGGAAATTCCTTTAAGATGTATCTGAAAAGGGTTTTCACTGGATTCATGTATCACTGTGTGTAAATGCATTGTCTCAAACGAAAGGGCGCCGGTCTGATGGAAGTGAATATGAGCCCCTGAACTTTTGGAAAGCATGTGACGGGAGGCTTCTCTCTTAGTGGCCGCCTTAACTTTCCTCCTGGGGCGCAAAAATCACACCCCAGACACTACTTCCTACTTCGATAAGCAGCCAATTCAGATGTGCCCGACTCTAAACAACATACGAGCAGCTTGTGTGGTTAGCAACGCTGAGCTACGAACCCAGGGGAGAAAAAACTTCTCATTTATGACCTGGGAGAAGCTTCGTGTTGTTTCCTGAGAGGAGGTGAAAGGATTTTTCTTTTTGAGGTTAAAAAACAATGTTTATAAGTATCTTTTATAATATAATTGTAAATACCGTAGGTATAGACAACAGCGGTTCTCCCCAGCTGACCACAGTAGTTTGCTTTAAGTCCAGTGGAAACAAATAATGTCATATGAAGTAAGGATAATACATGAACAGTTTGGCGAGAAGAAGGGATTGTGGGGATTCCCCTGATTCCTCTTTGTTCATTTTTATTGAACATAGTGTCTCGGAATTTGCAATATTTATTTTATAAAGTGGAAAGTAATAGCCCGAGTTTATATTGTCCTTGATGTTCAAATCTGCTGGAACTCTCGGCATTGTCTTTTTGCAAACAGCTGACAGAGGGAAAATCCAAGCCAACATATTGAATTGAATAAGGGCTCATCACAATTTTCCTTGATGATGGCATTTTTATGGATTATAATCTGCCCACACTTTAACGAGAGATGCGTCCAATGAGCTGAATACAGAAGGGGGATTAATTTTATCAGGACAATGCACAATAATCAACGTCAAGAGATAAAGAGACGTTTAGCCTATATGCGAAATATGAGACATTTTATTTTCTCTTTTTATAAATGTATGCTGTTTTGGACTTCCTGCATTTTGCTGCATAAAACTCGATACTGTCCTCCACATCCTCTACACGGACTCGGTCTGAGCAGTTCTGCACTTGTCCATTACTGCTGCTACCACAGTGCACATAAAAAGTGGAAGACAAAGAAAAATTCCCGTTTTACATGGTTGGAGCTTAATAAGTAGACATTCAATATGCAACAAGGAGAAATGGGAGTGAGATGAAATAAATACATACAAATGAGTGAACCTTTTATTGAAAGGTTTTTGCAGCTGATTAAAAGTTTAGGACCACATGTCCCGCTGAGGTGGGACTCGGTAGCAAAATCATTTTGAATGTCCTAAAAGATCCTGAGAGTTATGGAACTAAAAAGTGAAGTGGAAGATCCGAATGTCAGTAGGACTGAGCCCGATGGTCCGATTGGCTGGAGGATCCCGGACCCAAATGAAGGCGTTACTGGAGTCGATTGATCAGCTGCAAAAACAAACTATTTCAGTGTTTTTAATAAAGGGATAACTCAAGACATTTCTCACTCCCTTTTCTTCTTGTTGCATTATTGTACTTGAAAAAAAAACTGCAGACTTTTCAGTCTTGGACTTAATATTTTGAAGGTTTTTTATGTAGCGCAGCGGTTAGTGCTCTCGCTTCACAGCTAGAAGGTCCGGGTTCGATTCCCACCTGCACAGGGCCTTTCTGTGTGGAGTTTGCATGTTCTCCCCGTGTCTGCGTAGGTTTCCTCCGGGTACTCCGGTTTCCCCTACCACTAAAAACATGCACAATAGGCCAGGATGAATGATGTGTGTGAGTGAATGTATGGTGGTGGTCGGAGGGGCCGATGGCGCAGACTGGTTGCCTCGCTTCCGTCAGTTTACCCCAGGGCAGCTGTGGCTACAACAATAGCTTATCACCACCGAGTATGGAGTGAATGAATAATGACGACAATGTAGCGCTTTGAGAAACTTGTTAATACAGGCTTGTAAAGCGCATTACAAGTGTAAGGCATTATTATTATTATTATTATGTGAGTAAATTAAATTAGAAATTAGATTTTGATTACAGATTGTTTCACTTATGACTAGCTTATTTAAAAACTACCCAAGATTCCCATAATTTCCTCTCACAAAATTAAATTGCCTGTAATCGAAATTACAGGCAATTTCGACCATTTTTATGTATAAAATGTCTTATTTTTATATGAAAACACAAAATTACAGAAAACTTGCAATCCACTTTTTCTTCATATTTATGTCGGTAAACCACAGCAGAAGTTTCAAATTGATGTGGTAAATGGTCTTAAACTTATATAGCGCTTTTCCATCTACATTAGGCACTCAAAGCACTTTACAGCAAGGATCCACTCACCCATACATACTCTCATTCACACACCAATGTACACAGACACTGGGGGCAATGTGGGTGAAGTGTCTTGCCCAAGGACACAACGACAGTGTGCACTTTCAGGAGGTGGGATTCGAATCCCCGACCTTCTGATCATGAGACGACCCGCTCTACCATCTGCGCCACTGTCGCCCTAAATATCACTAAATGTCTTTTTTTTTCTCTATTCACCTGCAGTGTCGCGCTTTTAAAGGAACAGGCCACCGTTTTTTCCATACTGAGATATGAAGCCTAGGCGTTAATTCAACCTGGTAGACTAATTTCAGCATCACCGACCTCCAGCCAATGATCGCTTCTATGAGGGCCACGCCTCCACCTCAGAGCTGCACCTCCGTAACAGCCAATCATCGCCCTCGGTCCCGCTTTTAAGCCCCAGCAATCATGGTTCATTCACTTCCCAGCTGTGCTGCGACCCACCTCCACCCCGTCCGCCTCTTCCGTCCACGGCTTCTCCCTGCTGCAGCTTCACGGGTCTTCCATACCACCACCAGTGTCCAGGCTCCGGGGAAGACATCCCTAACCTCAAGCTCTTCATCCATACTGACTTTCATACATCGATGTCTACCGCCAGGGTCTGATCGCCAAAACTAATATAGATACAGACGGCATCTCTGGAATCGCCCTTATATGGTCATGTTTGAAAACAGTTAAGGGGGAAAACAATTTGAAAAAATCTAAACTTACAAAACAAAACTAACAAATGCTGAATTATGAATATAGTTTTCTACTAAATAAAAATATAAAGACATGGGGAGGAGCAAAGTGGTTCAACAGCCCCTAAATACATAAAAAAAAACGGAGAATGCTAACATGATGCTACATGTTGGGCTAATGCTAATGGTTAGCTAGCGCTAGCAACAACTGCCGTGTTTTCACTTCTACAGAACAATCTGTTGTGAGAAAATATCCATATCAGATCCGATTTACACTTGACTTTTATTTATGTGTGATAAATAAGTTCATATTCCACCAGAAAATGTCTAAAAAGAGTGAAAAATTGTGTTTCCCAAAAGATTCTATTTTCCCCCTCGGCGAAGCCACGCCCCCTCTCTATGACGAGATGCCGTCTGTATCTATACATGTCAATAAATCTTCCTATTTGATCCTTTTATCTGTTTGAGTCTATCCAGGTCGAAATGTTCTTCCCTGAGCTTAGGTGAGTTGATACATACCTGTCTGATCTTGGTGCCCGTGGAAGAGTGTAGTCGCTTCTAACTTCACCCCGTTTGGAGGAATACACTGGGAGAGGCCAAATGCTAACAACGTCCTTGGTCCAGACAGGTACACATCAACTCGTCTAAGCTCAGGTAAGAACATATCTCAGCATGGAAAAACGGTGGCCTGTTCCTTTAACATAGAAACATCCAACCGCAAATACAGCGCACAAGTACATCCTTCCAGTACAACTTTTGATCTTGCTGCCACCTGTATTTATTAGGGAGACAAAAGCACACAACATGCAGTCCCCGTGTGCCGCGCTGACCTTGCCGGCAGCAGGTTAACATGTGCAGCTCATTAGGATGGAACAATGCGTGTGACCTACAGGTATATGTACCACAGCAGCCTCCACCGCGTACTGCACGGTCTAAATCCAGAACACCAGCAGGAGAGGCCAGCGTCCCCGCGGCCGGCCCCGTTCCTGCCTTTATTTATAGGCTGCAATATACATTCATTCATAGTAATCCGGTAAGTGGAGTGACTTTGACGAATGCCGCTGTTTTTTCAGCCGGAGCGTGCGGCCGCGGAGAAGGAGTCATTTACAGATTGGTTCCAATCAGGCAGATTGCAGTCCGGAGGGCGGGTCTGACAAAACGCCACGGCCAGAGCGTGGTGTGGAGAAGCAACGGCACACCACATTTTTCTTATGCGTCGTCAAGGCAACCGGCTTCTCCTGACATGGGAAATCTTGGTTTGGTTTCATTAACACGCGTTGAAGTAGTAAAGTTACTCTTCTCACTGGGAGTAAATCTTTCAAATGTTGGCAGAAGGTTGATGCAACATACACAATGTACTGCTTGTTGTAAGTGTTTCGAGTGCCATAGTTATTTCTTGTTACATCTTTAGAGCCTTTTTACAATTTTGGAAATAGTTTTGATTTGCACATTACGTCGCATGTTGTTTCTCCCAGTTGTCACTTGAGGCGGTGATGGGGAGGACGAAATGCGAAAATAGTACATCACGATTTTTTGTTAACTCACAATTTCGATTTTATCACTTTTTTTGACAATATATTTTAAATTACAACCTGAAGAAGAAAGAGATGAATATACTAATGTATATGTATTTAGACCTTAGAGAGTTTAAAAATGCAAACATTATGTATTTTCCTCCTCCTACATGTTCCAGCCATGTCCTAATGTGTGAGCCCTGACCTGTTTACCACAACTGCCTCTAAAATCGCTCAAAAAGGTGTTAAATTGGGTCCGAAGTGCCGTCATGCATGAGCTTAATTTAAAAACTGCAGTTACGCGTAAGACCTCAGGTGGCAGTAGTGACCAGACCAGACAGGTCCTAAAGAACTCGTCAAAGCTAAGGTAAGAACACATCTCGGTATGTAAAAACGGTGGCCTCTATGGGTGTGTCATAAAAATGTTTATAGTCTACCAGAAAACGGCTAAAAAGAGTGAAGAATTTTGATTCCCATGAGAGATGTTCTCAACAAAAAGGAAAATGTGAGTTGAATGAACATTGATATAGCTCAATCAATATGAATCAGTGTAATCTAGGACTTACTAAATTACCAAAATGGGTCTCCGACATCTAATTTGTGGCTTTTGAGGGGTCCTTTACATGCGTGTAGAGTAGACCCCTCATATACTGTATGTAGACACTTGGCCCCTGGTTTATTAAAAGGAGTTATATCATCTGACATCAGTAGAAACACCTTTCGACCGCCTCCCCTGACGTGCGGAACAAATGTGTCCGGCTGATGTTCAGAACGAGGTCAACCGTCACGTCTCCGCGCTCCACGCCGTGCGCTGTATTGATTTTTACCGACGGTAGGATGAGCAGTGGCCAGGTCAGGAGGCGCTGCAGAGAAATCCGCATCAAAGTTTGTCTGCGCTTTGAGAAGATGAAGACTGATCACCAGCAGGGCCCGCTTTGTTCGGCCATGGGCTTCATTTCACACTTTTCTTGAAGTATGAAGACAGCCATAGTTAAAATATGAATTTACCTTGCACTGGTACCTCCCGGATTTAATGTTAAAGCTACTCCCAAACAAATCAAGTATAAAGCTCACCAAAATCGATTCTTCATTTTGTTACCTATACACTTTACATTTCAGACACATTTTCATTCATGAGCCATTGCACGCTGCGCAAAACAACAACTATAATCAAGCAAGGAATGAGAGGGACAGAAGACTTTCTTTTTTCATTGCTATTATACGGCTTATAATGGTCTGTGTTGTTTTGTCTCCAGGAATCAAAGCTGATTTTAGGAGGGGGTGAAACTAGTGTTTGTTAGAGCAATGCACACACTTTTGAAGCTGGTATTAGTTTCATGTATGCACTTGCATATTTACAATCTAAATCTAAATCTGACTTTATAGTGACGCTTGCCCCCCGTCAGTCGAGGCCAGCGCCAGACCACGCCTCCTTCCAGGTGCAGTTTATCTACGACAGGACACATCCTTTGAGGACAGTGGTTGTCAAGCGATTCTGAGGCGCTCAGAGGATCAAGTATCGAACTTGCTGGCTTGTGTGTCAGAGGAACAACACTGTTGCCTAGGTTAAAGAGAAACTTGTGTTTATGGGGACTTGCTGTACATGTGCCTGATTGTAATCTGATTTGTATCTATTATTAATTTATTTGGCTGGTAGACTACACGTTTCAAATTAATGCTTAAAGCCACACTGCGTAGAATTTTACCCAAGAAATAAAATTGAAATACAAACATTTATTTTATGACAGATCTTTTCATCATTGAAAAATACCTCATAAATGTACAAACAAATATTTATGAGGCTCCCCCCTCCTAAGATATGACTGTAAACTTTACCGGGAGTGGGTACGTCTCCAGCTCGTTTCCATGGAGATGTGACGAAAATCAGTAGAATTTGAGATTTAAACAGGTTAGTTTCTCATCCAAATCCATCCTTTTATTACACACTGCAGTAATAGCATTTTCTGTGTTTAGTTGGTAATTAGGTGCATGTTTTGTTTTGCCGGCAACAGTGTAGTTCAAAATGTTACACAGTGTACCTTTAAATAATGCAATAAGAAATTATCAATCTAACTCAGTCTCCACTGTGTATAAAACAAACTTGTGTTAGTTTTGTCTTAATTGTTTATTGAGTGTCAGTGTGTCAGCCCTCACATGATCACTGTTCGTTACTGGTCTATTGATCTGTCCTGGACTGTGTCTCAGGCTCATTTGCTGGGAAGTGTCCTCCAGGCTTGTGGCAGAGAAGGCTGTTGCACACTCTAGCACTAAAGTTGTCCATTCTAGTATAAATTAACCCCTGTCATTATTCTTAAAGTCCACCTGCAGCTACAGGTCATTGGTTTTGCTGACGAAGCTTCATGGATGAGATGTCTTCGATGGACGACTCGTGTACGCAAACACGTTAGAACGCTTGCATTTTAGTATTATGGTCAACTTGTATGTGTAAGACTGTTATGGCAACAAGGACGAATAACGCAATATACAGTTAAAAAAAATGTTCATGCTTTTTACTGATAAAAGTAATAGTTCCTTGAATATAGCACTGTTGTTTACTTGTCTCGTCTATCAGCTACCTTCACTGGTGCATACTAAGTATTGAGTGGTCACTACTTGAACAAATCCAGGGACAAAACAGTCGTGTTCAGTTCAACATTTTTATTGCACAACTTAAAATGAGTCCACACTCTCCTGAGTTACACTAAATACAGTATGCTCTTTATTTTCAGGAATAAGGATTTCTATAAAGTAAGCAATTTGAGTTTTCATTTTATACCGGTAACAAACTCTTACTTGATTTTGTAATCTTTAAATATTTAATTCAGTAGAAGTCTAAATCTGAATCTCCATGACTTGAGGGAGGAGTAATTAATATATAATTGAAATATGCAAGTATTCAGCAATACAAATGTTGTATCAGCCTTAGAAAAACCCACATTGGGCAACCTCTATTAGATATATTCTTATACATTCCTACGATGGAAACTTTTACTATAATAATAAATGTTTACCTATAGGCTTTTTGAGAGATTAAAAACTACATCAAATTAAATTACTTAACTATCGGCCTATATAGCGGCTATCGGTCAATCCCTTTCATATCAGGATCAAATATCCATATCGGTCGGGCCTTACCATGTACCAAGTGTTTTGCCCAAGGACACACCCTGCACACACCGAGCCGGGATTGGAACCACCAACCGATCATGAGACGACTTGCTCTACCCTCTGCACCACTGTTGCACTGACTCAGAGTAAACGCACCAGGCGCTAACGCTGAGGGCTGGAACAATATCTCATTTTGCAACATAACACAGCACGTCTTACAAAGTATTGATACTTTATCACACAGCACTTTATGTTACTGTAATAAAAACAAAAACTTTTTTTTTTTTCTGGCGTCCCAAAACTTCTGTAGCCCACTGTCGAACATTCGGACTTTCCTGCCCAGCATGCCACAGTGTAAATGTAAAATACTGGGTTACTTTAAGATTTTTTATACTGGTTTTAGCTCAGGTTCATTGATTTGCTAGTTCTCCCAAACATGGCGGGTTTCTATGGTAACGATCACTTCAGAACATTCCATCCCAAACTCTAACTTAGGCGGAGTAATCTCCATGGCAACAAAAAAGAAAAAAGATTCTGACCTCTGATTGGTCGGTTGCAGTGACATAATCAGTTCTGTTGCTGAGAGATACAGTCAGATGCTATCAGAGGTAACACTTTCAGTAGCGCCATCAGATGAGACTTTGAAATAACTCCTGCTGTTTTTACGTTACCGAATCTGAGACCGAATATCTGAGAGAATGGATCGTCGAGACCACCTCCAACGCTTGAAAGCCCAAGCTGCAAATGTTAATGAGACCCCTGGACCTCTGCTCACTTTGGAAGAGGCAGAGTCACTGGATAGAAAGACCTATGCGTCTGTACCAACCACTGAAGAAATGGTGGACGCTTGAAGTCAAGAAAGCAAGCAAAGGTTTGCTCACGATCTAAATCTGAATTAGCCAGAAGTGGCCCTGGCACCTGAGGCAGAAGGTGAAAGTGTGCGGATGTCACTCGCACAGACAGAACCTGCAAATGAAACGTCCAAAGTGGCACAACGTGGGAGGACTGGTGAGACTGAGAAAGATGCCGAAATCCAGCGGCTAAAGGGTGTCATAACAAAGCTTCAGTCTGAACAGAGAGAGACTGAGAGGAGATCAGAAGAAGAGATTAAATGTCTCCTAAATCAAATCAAAGATGATAACCGACTGTATATGAGCCAACAGAAGCTGGATGACGAAAAATACTCTCAACGTGTACAGGAATTGAATCATGATCGGGCCAGGCTTCAAACGATCATCTGTGTCACAGAGGCTGAACACAAAGCATGGACTGATCAACAAGAAATAAAGCACCAAAAGCTGCAGTCTAGAGAGATGGAGCTTCTAACAACCATCTCTGACTTGGAAAGGCGTTCAGCGCAAAATGAGAGCCAACTTCAAGCTCAAGGTTATGAAATTGAGTTGCTCATAACGGAAAATGGTCAGCTGTCTAGAAGATTAAACCTGTTGTCTACTGAGGAGGAAGAATTACAAGACAGGATTAAGACTTTGCAAACAATGAACCAGGAGCAAAGCGACACTATCTTAGCTGCTGACAAAAAATACCTTCAACGTGTAGAGGAGTTGCATCATGATTGGGCAAAGTTTCAATCGATCATCTGTGAGAAAGAGGCTGAACACAAAGCATGGACGGATCAACAAGAAATTAAGTATCAAAAGCTGCAGTCTAGAGAGAAGGAGCTTCTAACAACCATCTCTGACTCGGAGAGGCGTTTAGAGCAAAATGAGAGCCAACTTCAAGCTCAAGGTTACGAAATTGAGTCGCTCAGAACGGAAAATGGTCAACTGTCTACAAGATTAAACCAGTTATCTACAGAGGAGGAAGAATTACAAAGCACAATTAAGACTCTGCAATCAAAGAACCAGGAGCAAAGTGATACTATCGTAGCTCTGCAGTCTAGAGAGATGGAGCTTCTAACAGCCATCTCTGATTTGGAGACACGTTTAGAGCTTAAAGAGATCCAACGTCAACATGGAGTTTTCGAAATTCAGTGGCTCAGAGGTGATTATAGTAAACTCTCTACACGATTAAAACTGTTATCTGCAGAGGAGGGAGAAATACAAGGCCGAATCAAGACTCCGCAATCACAGAACCAGGAGCAAAGGGACACTGTCGTAGATGCTGACGAAGAATCCTTTCAACGTGTAGAGGAGTTGATTCATGATCGGGCCAAGCTTCAAGCGGTCATCTGTGTCAAAGAGGGTGAACACAAAGCAATGACTGAGCAACAAGAAATGAAGTATCAAAAGCTGCAGTCAAGAGAGAAGGAGCTTCTAAAAACCATCTCTGACTTGAAAAGGCGGTCAGAGCAAAATGAGAGCCAACTTCAAGCTCAAGGCTATGAAATTGAGTTGCTCAGAAAGGAAAATGGCCAACTGTCTACAAGGTTAAACTTGTTGTCTACAGAGGAGGAAGAATTACAAGGCAGAGTTAAACCTCTGCAATTAAAGAACCAGGAGCTAAGTGACACTATCGTAGCTCTGCAGTCTAGAGAGACGGAGCATCTAGCAACCATCTCTGATTTGGAGAGGCGTTCAGAGCAAAATGAGACCCGACTTCAAACTCAAGGTTACGAAACTGAGAGGCTCATAACTAAAAATAATCAGCTGTCTACAAGATTAAACCTGTTGTCTACAGAGAAGGAAGAACTACAAGGCAGAATTGAACCTCTGCAATCAAAGAACCAGGAGCAAAGTGACACTATCGTAGCTCTGCAGTCTAGAGAGACGGAGCTTCTAACAACCATCTCTGACTCAGAGAGGCGTTCAGAGCAAAATGAGAGACAACTTCAAGCTCAAGGTAACGAAATTGAGAGGCTCATAGCTGAAAATGGTCAACTGTCTACAAGATTAAACCAGTTATCTACAGAGGAGGAAGAATTACAAAGCACAATTAAGACTCTGCAATCAAAGAACCAGGAGCAAAGTGATACTATCGTAGCTCTGCAATCTAGAGAGACGGAGCTTCTAACAACCATCTCTGACTTGGAGACAAGTTTAGAGCTTAAAGAGATCCAACGTCAAAATGGAATTGACAAAGTTGAGTGGCTCAGAGAGGATATTGGTAAACTCTCTAAAAAATTAAACCCGTTACCTGCAGAGGAGGGAGAACTACAAGGCCGAATCAAGACTCTGCAATCAAAGAACAAGAAGCAAAGGAAAACTATCATAGCTCTGCAGTCGAGAGAGACGGAGCTTCTAACAACCATCTCTGACTTGGAGAAGAGTTCCGAGCGTAACGAGATCCAACGTCAACATGAAGTTTACAAAATTCAGAAGCTCAGAGAGGATTTTGGTCGATTCTCTGCAAGATTTAACCTGTTATCTGCAGAGAAGGAAGAATTACAATGCAGAATTAATACTCTGCAATCAAATAACCAGGAGCAAAGTGACAGTATCGTAGCTCTGCAGTCCAGAGAGAAAGAGCAGTGCCTGCAGTCTAGACAGATGGAGGATGGAGGAGGCTTAAAGGAAAAATCTGCAGTGACAAAAAGCAGTGACACAAATAATACAAGCAAGTGGAAAATGCCACTTCTAGTTACAGGAACATGTGTGGGTTTGTCGGCTGCAGCATTTGTGATCAATACCTTGAACCCATTTTTTTAACGTGTCCTAAAAGGCCTACCTCACCGGAAAGAGACGTTTAGGAGACTGCTATGACTGGCAGCAGTCTCAAGCAGCTGTGGCAACGTTGCAAACATCATTTTTTGTCCTCAACTTGTGAGATGTTTCTGTGACATCCCTGCAATGTCTCAGAGACCTTTCAGATACAAAGGAGATCTCAAAGAGTCATATGGAGAAGCCTGACACAACTCCACGGTCAGCACCAAGTTATGTATAAGTGCTGTCAATCGATTACTTGGCCGAATCGATTTATAGCATTTGTTCACATTTCATAACCAAATATTCGCAGTGTCATAATGGGCTGTATGCGCGGTGGCCCCGCGTGGTTTCCGCCTGGGCGGCGACATCGGCGCTGTCCTTCCTCTCTCCTGTCTCTTGCATTCGCGGTTGGCGGGGTCCCGCGCGGGTGGGGCGGTGGCTCGGGATTTTGTGGGGGACGGCGAGTAAAAGTTGGGATGTGACTGGGTCGGGTTTAGAACATGACGTGTGATGTGATGACTGAACTGGAGGAAGCCTCTGTGTTCATTGGGGTGGATGTTGTTGTCTTGGGGCTAGCGGCTAACACAAAATAAAAATGAAAACTAGTGCAAAGTTTTAAACGAGCAAGTAGTTTACATTTTGTTTTGTTGTTTACTGTTTGCTCGCAGGATAACGGCTCCTACTTTATGACCACGGGCATTTCCTTTGGGGCAGGATTCGCAGCACACGTGATGTTTGTAACACGCTGCAGTGACTGTCCTTCAGTAGCTCGTTGTCCTTTGCCGGGTCCTGAGCTGTCTCTTCATTTGTTTGGGACCCTGCCGGTTGTGAATGTGGGGGATGCGGGACAGGAGGTACGGCGCCGGTCTTGCAGTCCAGGGGGAATTCATGTGGGAACACTGAGCATGTAGCCCATTCTATGGGCTATAAGCCCAAAAGCTTACAACAGGATCTCCACACCATAGACCAGGGGTGCCCAAACGTTTTGTCTCCGAGGGTCAAAATGAAAAAGTGCCTGTGAGTCGCGGGCCAAACACCGCGATGTCAAGTGTGAAACACTTACAACTGCAAATAATAAGTTACTTTATTTACTTTTTCAGTAGCCTATACATTGGCATTTGATTCTATCTATTCAAATAACATGCTACAGTAATATAAATGTGTATATATAAACTATGGCAAAAGCCTAGTTTTAGTAGAACAAAATCAATTATTGCAGGAAAGTTGATGCTACAACGTTCTGTGATAAACACCAAGACACCAAATGTTTCCTTAACTTTGCAAAAGGAGTGAAACAGCGCCCCCAATTTGACGCTAGTGGCCAAAGAGTGTACTGCATCCATATTTACCATTGAGAATGAATGGGAAGAGAGTTAGTATTAACAAGGAGCAAAAGTATGTCACCCTCTGGCGGGCCAACATAATTTGGCCTGCGGGCCCCACATTGGGCACCCCTGCCATAGACTGTATATTAATGGACAGCTTCTGCTCACTCCTCCCCGTTTACCATAATGACCACGGTTGAGGGGGAATTCATGGCGGATTTACAGACTCCCCCTCCCCAGCTCTGATGAAGCATGTTCCTAAAAAGGGCATAAGGGCGGGATCTTCACTGTAGACTCGGCCCTTGCGTGACGTGTAGCTCGCGCTGCTCCAATGCTAACAGTCCGAACCTCATTAAGTACGAGATTTCTAAAATTCTTCTTACGAAAACCAGCCTGGTTTCTTAGATTGTTACTAACCCAGCGTTACCTCAGGAGGAATATCTAGCCTAGTCTAAAAATAGAAACCAGGCGTTAAAGTTGTTTTTAAGGTGTCTAAACTCCAATGCCTTTCAATGGGGCGATATGGAGGTACTCCAGCAATGGCGGAGCAATGGCGGCCTCTAGTGTCATGGGTGTCATGTCCTCTGGCCTCACAGCTCGAAGGTCCCAGGTTCGATTCCCACCTGGACGGGGCCTTTCTGTGTGGAATTTGCATGTTCTCCCCGTGTCTGCGTAGGTTAGCGGTAGGTTATAAAAACATGCGCAATAGGTGAATCCTCCAGCCAGGTGTTTCTGACCACCAGCCTGGCTCCACATCATGGAGATGGGTCCCCGAGCGCCGGCCCATGCTGGCAGCTCACTGCTCCTACAGGTCGCCCCATGCGACACTGAGGATGGGTCAAATGCAGAGAACTAATTTCTCTACAGAGATTTCTCTACAGAGATTAATACAGTATAACTTAAAGCTGAGCAGCCAGTGGCCATTGCTCCACACACACATTTTAGAGACATTTTCTGTGAGCTTTGAACAGATAAAATAAAATAAAAATAAATAATAAAATAAATAATACTTAATATTGGGGAGGGAAAAAAACTGGTCTTGAGAAGGGCACTTAAAGGGCACAGGGCAAAGGGGCTGGGCTCTATTGTGCACGTGCCTGAATGTTGAATTGAACACTACTGCAGGGCTTAAAGTATTCCGGCCGGGGGCCGGATTTCCGGCTTGAGGCCTCTGGCGCAATCAAAGTGTATCAGACTGCAAATTATTTGTCCCGTTTTTCCGCGCATGTGTAAAAAACTCGCCTTTCCCGCACTTCTTACGGTCCATGAATGCATCTCACACGTAGCGTCGCTGTTACGTGATTCCTCTGAAACCAAAACAACTGCCACGCGGATGCTGTAGCTACTTTTGTTATGGATTAAGTTTTGCCAAATGGACGCTATGACCAGACGAGTGAGAATCGTATATAGAGGCGAAGAGCAGCAGGTTCTACGACTGATCCACAGTGAGTTTATTTACTTATTCTGTGAGAACAGTCGGGCTAACGGGGTCGCATCACCCGCGCTAAAATAAGCACTAAAAGCCCCGCACGAGAGCGCGGTGTCGGACCTGCCTCGCTCCGCGCCTCCTTCTGCAGCCGTGCGCGCGGTGAGACAGGTGTGCACGGTGAGACAGGTGTGCACGGTGAGACAGGTGCACGCGGTGAGACAGGTGCGCGCGGTGAGAGGTGCGCGCGGTGAGACAGGTGTGCACGGTGAGACAGGTGTGCACGGTGAGACAGGTGTGCGCGGTGAGACAGGTGCGCGCGGTGAGAGGTGCGCGCGGTGAGACAGGTGTGCACGGTGAGACAGGTGTGCACGGTGAGACAGGTGCACGCGGTGAGACAGGTGCGCGCGGTGAGAGGTGCGCGCGGTGAGACAGGTGTGCACGGAAAGTCACGCTGCGTAAACCCCCCCGAGCTGCTGCCGCTGACCCGCTGTTAAAAGGGACGCGTAACGCCTACATATTGAACAGAGCCTCGCACAAATACCCGATTCAAGGGGAGTCTATGTTCCGCAAACGCGCACACGTGTCAGTGCGCCGGTGTTGACCCACTGGACACAAGCTGAAAGTGGCTCCAGGTCATTATTTTACAGCAGTTTTCCTTTAGGCTCAGTCCCAATAGCTCCAGCCAAATCTAACCAACAGCCTGATTAACAAACTATGACACTTAATCCTTTACTTACTAGATTATTTTCAAAAATATTACACTTTACATTTTGGTCTGTACTTGTATTTTACCTCCCATATATTAAGTGTTTGCACAAATTGGGAATACATTAGGTCCAAATGCAGAGGAGATGTGTAATAAAAAAGTTTAATAAAAAATATTGGCCTAGGCTACATTGCCTATATACCGTAGCCTCTATCAAACGTTTTTTTAAATATTTAAAGTACTGATAAGAGTACCGTTAAAGTACCGGATCGATAAGGAGTATCGATAAAAGTCCTGGTTGAGCGACAGAAAGTTCAGGCTCAGGATTTTTTTTCACTTTAAGCCCTGCTACTGGTATGGACATTGGTGAGTTACCAACACTTGTAAATGATTAGCCACATTAGCTTGACTTTTTCAAAGCATTCGGTTTCCTGAAAGTAAAGACCACTTGTTGTTCCTTCATCCAGACCTGCGGTGTGTTCTGCAGGGCTCGAGCACCCACCCAGGTCTGTGCTCTCCCATTCAAACTCGCTCTATTCAGGATTCAGTGAGTGCAGCCTGCAAATCACCAGGGCAATCTCTCTCTTCACACCTCCGAGCGCGGGTCAATCTGACACATAGCCCACCCGACTTATAAGCAGTAGGTGTCGGGATAGAGTCTGACGCTCGTCTATCTTTTCATTTGACCGAGCACACCCACTGGGAGAAACATGTATATCGGCGCCTAGGCCCAGAGAAGTCATCTTTCAAGCGCTCCAATCCATATTGCCTGGATTTTGTTGCGTCTTGGAGGGAAAACCAAATGGGTGTGAAGCTTTCTAAAGCCCATAATCCACCGCTCAAGGTGATTTGCTACCATGCCGTTAGCTCAGTGTTTGTTGTGAGTAAAAATGTATTAATCTTGCAATTGACCCTTAAGAAACTGTCTATCAGTCTGAGTGGGGTGGCCGCCCCATATACAGACATTTCCTCCCTTCTTGGCATAGTTGTATGAAACATATAAGGCGAGACATGGCAGGTGAAAACTGTTTTTTTTTTTCATGCAGCAGTCAGTGTTGAGTGTTTTACCTCTAGTTTTTCTCCCTTAAGCTCTTAGTTTTAATGTCAGAGTATAAGAAAGATGAAACATCATTTCCTATATCTACTATTTACTATATCAAGTAAAACCGTACACATTTAAACCTGGGTCTATCCATTATTTCGATTTTGTGGCTGTAAATATCTGCAATTTTGGAAATTTGTAAGCACAAGTACTATTTTTATTCGAAAACATAAAACAACAGAAATACAATTTAAAAAAATTGTCATACTCATATCAGTAATGTCCTGCAAAGGTTTCAAATTAATATTTCTAAATGTATATATTTTTCCCCCATTCACCTGCTGTGTCTTACATTAACATTGAAAAGGCATGTTTTAAAAGTTTTAGTATGACATTTTCTGGCTACCTTGGACCTTCTTATGTAATTCTCCCTACTTTGTTTTTTGGAACACGCTGCTCTGCTCATGTATCACCAAAGTGCGCCGCCTCCTCGGTCCCGATGCATCATCCTGACTGATTTCGCTGTACATCAGGGAAATATTGATTGCTCTCCAGGAAATCGGGCTTCTTCTTTCATCTCTCTGAAGTCCTCAATGTTCTGACTCTGAGCTGCTGGAGACCGACTACAAGGACGTGTTTGAGCGGAAAAGAAGAAAGAAAAAAAAAGAGATATATCTGTAACGTGTGACACAAGCCTTGGTCAGTTTTTAGCAGAGATTTGATGAGTGTTCAAAATGATACACTTCCCGTCTCTGCTGTACTTACTGGGCTGTTGATTGTAGCCTCGGACGGACTGAAAAGTATATGAAATCTCACCTGTTTATGGTGGATTACAGTGTTTCTACTATGAAGAAATGCGATGTAGCAACTGCTTCAAAGAAAACCATGCGGCCACTGCACATACTGGCCCTCATTTATCAACATTGCGTACAAAAACGGTGTACGTGTAGGTGCATTTGCGATATACGCCAGAGTGCGCGTGGCATTTATGAACCCGCGCTTTATGCTCAGATCTCTCCGTACGCAGAAGCATCTGATGGTAAATGTCACGGAGAAATCCCAGCGTCATTTGAATGAAACGCCCAAAAATATTCATAATGAGGAGGCCTCACCCACGGGTTTTGCGGCACGCACGCTCGAAACACGGCAAAAAAGGAACATTTCTCCAACCAGGAAATGATAAAGAATTGTTTTTAACACAACAAATATGATATTTTGCGCATGAGAAAAATGTAAGAATCTATTAGAAACCCACAATAACCTTATGGCCAATCCAAGATCACATTTACTGAAAAGAAATAGGTTAATAATAAAAAACGTTTATTAAATACACTTTAGGCCTAAATAACATAAAAAAGGGTATAAAATTAAACCACATAAAAATATAATGTGTAGTAAAAGAAGAAAGCGTGGATGTAACGCTGCAGTCCGAGCAAACTCTGGACCATGAACTGAACCAGCGAAAAGCAGGTGTCTCAGCGCTGGAGCCGGGGCAGAACTACGCGTCTTTTGGCCGAGCAGAGCTTTCCTCCGGGAGGGAACAGGTGCGCGGAGCTCACAACCAACCGGAACCTAACCAACCCGTCCGGACCGAAGACAGCCCGATGACGGGACGAGCTTCGATCCTCCCCCTGAGGAGAGGAGAGCGCGCGGTCAGCAGACCCTGCGCGCGCCACTCCCGGACCTTACGAACCGTCCGGACCGAAGAAAGCTGTGGTGCTGTCGAAGGATTTATTTGACACCCGGGTTGCTCTCGCCACGGAATACGGTCCACAGACTTGACGCTCAAACCAGCCAGAACACGGAGCAGGGCCTCGGGGAGACCCAGGTGAGTCCCGGTGTCCCGACGGCAGCGGCATGAGGCGGGGCAGCCATGCACACAAAGTTTGCAGCAGCAGCAGTCTTTTTTGTTAAAAAAGAAAATATCCCCGCAGTCCAGGTTCTAGTGTCCGGGCTGAGCCTCTGAGCTCGACCCGTGGCGTGGAGGAGCAGGTCGATGCAGCGCAACATTGAATTAAGTCTGCCCATAAACATTAACGCTGTAGCCTTGTTTCATGATTAAATCATCAATGTGGATTATATGCGGTGTGGCAATGCAATTCATGCTGCTAAAAACTGTTTCCCAGTGCTGTTTAGTGTTTAGTTAAAATTGGTGTATCATGTACACCACCTCCTGACTTGGTGTTGGATCTGAGCGCACCGTACGCCAGGTGTACGGTGCGCTCAGATTGATAAATGCCGAAACAGGCGGTAATTTTTCGTAAACCCCACATACGCTCTGATTTCACCGTACGCAAGTTTGATAAATGAGGGCCATTGTATGCAATGAAGTGGCTGGCCAGGGTTAGACACAGAGAGAGAAGAGGAGAAGTCCATGGCCTGTTCCTTAGAGCAGTGGTTCTCAACCTGGGGGTCGGGACCCCCAAGGGGGTCGCGAGACAAATTTGGGGGGTCGCCAGATCATGTAGATAAAATATATATATTTTTATAGTCACATGTGTGTGGTATTTTACCAGAGTGCCATTATATGTTCGTAATTTGATGAATTTTAATTTAGCTATTTGTTTTTTTCTTCCAATTTCTCACGGTGTGACCCGGGCGGGGGGTCACGAACTCCTTTAACTGTTATAATGGGGGTCGCGGCTCCAAAAGGTTGAGAACCACTGCCTTAGAGTATGATTGGAGTTGACTTCAGAGTAAGTCAAACATTCACAACAAGGCTAAAGGAAACAGGAGTTGTTAAAAGACCTTCAGTAAAACGGACAGGATGTAGGGAATCTGAACACCACCGAGTGTGTAGTGAATGTGTAATTGTCTCATGTAAAGCGCTTTGTGACCATGTCTGTGAAAAGCGCGATATAAATAAAGTTCTTCTTCTTCCTCACTATTCCCTATAATGCCCTATATCGTAGTACAATGCATCAGTGAGTCGGAGAACAGACGACAGCAACAGGTCTTTGAACTAAACACAAAAGGAATGAAAACAGCTGTTTTAATAATGTGTTGCGTATTTTTCATGAATAAAGTACTTGAATATAAATGGATACTGTGAAAAGTGGCTGACGTTAGCTGTTTGCCTTTACCTTTTTACCATATTGATCCAGATGTTTGCAGATTGTGTTCAGGATGTTCAAAACCAAAAGAGAGTGCATCTGTGCCATTAAGCGTCTGCAGAAATGTGGAAAGTCTTTGTTGAGCGATGGAGAAAGGGCTGGACAGCTACTGGTTGGGAAGTAGCTAGCTGGGTATAAAAAAGGTTGGAGACCTCAGGCATAGAGAAACTGGCGTAGGGAAAGTGGTTCTGTGGAGGATGTCAAGTGGGTTGATTTTTGGCCAAATTAACTACTTGCCTGGCCTGCCAGACACTCCTCCTTTCTGTTCAAAAGAAGATCCATCTGGGCGGCAGCTCTCAGCCAATCATTTCACGATTTTACCCACATCGGTCCAATCACGCACCACGAGACGGAAGCCGTCACCTGTCACCTCCACGACTCTTCCAAAACAATAAAGATGGCGGCGCGGCAATCGATACACTGTCTTCTTCTGCTCTTTCATCTGTTTTGAATCATTTGAAAAATGTTAAATGCCAAAAACTGGGGCAAGAAACAGAGTTGGAAGCGTTCCTCGTAAAAATGATGTTTTTGAAAAAGGCTTCCTGCCGCTTGTTACTGCGACGTATCTAGCGTTGCTCTGATTGGTTGATGCCGTCAGTCAATCACGGCCTCCCAGACTATATGTCTTTGAAATATCTATGAAAAAGCATGCAGTTTGGCAGGCCAGGCAAATTAACTACAAGTGTGGAAGCCTTTTGGATGAGAGGCGAAACGTTCTACACTTCAAGAGAGTACAGAAGATGTCTCAAGAACATTCATTGAAGATGGACAACTCCTGTACGACCTTTTTTTTGGGGGAGTCATCAATGTTGTAGAAAGTTGAAATATAATGAACATTTCCAATTTCAGCCAAAACCAGAGGTTGTTGTGGCCAAAAGACTAAAGGCCTATTCAAACTCCACAAGACACGAGAACTTTCTTCTCACACCCTGAGCTGCGACCTTTGTTCGGCAGGGCTGCGAGAACTCTGGCTGTGATTGGTTGGATTTTTAGTGGCAAAAAATTCCTGGCGAGAAACACGCGGACATTCTTGGGCAAGGACGAAGAGGAAAACAGAAGAGCCTGGTGCGACCTGCGTGAAAGAAGCGAGTGATAAAAATGTAAGTGGTCAGGTTCGTAGGCAGAGGGAAACCAAGCTTGCACAACATCGACCCCTTCATCAAACACCGGGAAACGTCACCAACATGTTCACTGAAGGTTCTTGGATGGACAACGCCTGTACTTTTCTAACAAACCAGCAGGAGATGTGGCTAAACATGAAGTCAATCTTCAAAATGTTTGCAATATCGTGACTGATACATTTTCTAATAGTTTGAACTCAAATGGCTTGTTTTATTTCTGTAATTCCTTGTTTTTTTTGGCTGCTGTAAAAGCAGTTCGGCAGCAACACTTCTGGTGGAGTATGAAATGCCAGAGCCCAGACAAAATTTGTTCTCGTTCTTTTTGCCTCAAGAACAAGAACAAAGTTCTCGCGTCTTGTGGAGCATGTAGGCCTTTAAAGCGATGGACTTTGGCACCATGACGCTGGGTCAAAGGGTTAGCTTTGGTGTCATTATTGGTGGGGGCAGCACCTAAGGTTTAGTTTATTTGTGTCACTTTTCACCGTCCTACTACTCCCTCCTTTAACCTCTCCCTATTTTAACAAGTAAACGTCATCAACAGGCTTCAAACCAGGCAAGTTCTGAACCGAATTTGGTCAGCAAAGGGTTGATTGTCATTTTCCAGCAAATTATTTTCTCTTTTCACTCGTTTCCATTGAACCAGGGAGGTTTTTGTATTCCAGAGCTGCCCTTTAAAAAGACCTCTGCCAATAATGGTGCAGAATCAGGGCAAGTTCACAAACTGCAAATTTTGTGCTATGGATTAGCCATTAATTTGATCACAATGAAGAATTATAAAATTTATTTGCGAGCTTTTCGTTTATATGGCTCTTTAGTATTATATTACAATGTATGCAAAGTGTTTTTGAGTTCTCTGTTACAGCCAAGGTCCAGTGGAAAGTACCAAAGTGTGTACGAAGTGTCCTAAAACCAAGGCCACAGTGTGGGAAATATCAGATAAGCGCACCCAGCGACGTACAAAACTGCCACACCATATCATATAATAAAATGGTGATGAGGGAGGAGCTACAAAATTACCAACCAATGGAAACAACTACACGTAGCCTAGGCTCATGAATATATGAATACTCTGACTTCACTATGACCTCAGTCTCCTCCGGTGCGGCTGGGGGCTAAGAGATTCGATTGTCAGGGACTGGGAAGCAGAGCTCTGTATTAGATGACTTGTTAGGGAAATAAATCTTCTTGATTGAACCTCCTGAATCATGGTCATCTATATCTCTGGTATGTGTTATTAGCTGAGAGTGCAGTATCGTTGACTTCCTGACTTCTCTTCCAGTTTTGAACATGCAGAGGAGTGTGTTGCTACGACAGAAGGTAAAGACAATATGAGATAGTACACGAGGTTTATACTTGTTTATTATTTTAAGGTGACGAGTGGAAAACAACACATTCCTTCAGTTGGTGACCTCGAGACGTACTGAAGGGGGGGTCCAGGAGTCGACGGGGACGCGGCGAAGGTCCGGTCCTGTGAAATCTTTGCGAAAGGCATACCAGAACTTTCTTCCACATCCACCCGACAGCGACCTCATGGCCGGCCATCTAGACTAAGGTAAGACGACTTTTACTCACCTTTTGAGTCTCAAAGTACGTCTATTGGCAATTTTTCCAAATTCTTAGATTAAGACTTGAGGTTGCCTGTTGGATGGTAAAATCTGTATTGATGGTGGAAGATTGAAGGGAAAATCGCCAGAATTAGAATAAAATTAAAATAGAATTAGGATCCGAGATAACGAGTGTGAAATAGTGCAGTAAAAGGCCTACACGCTGGGTTTAACCCTTTAAAAGCCGAAAGGTGCGTAGGTAGGACCTCCCGTAGTTGCGGACGCGTGACTTAAATAAAAACGTTGAAATAGTCGTAGACGGTGTCGGGTACCGTCTGAAACAACAGGTTTGAGGCCCAGGGGTTAGAGGCCCCTAAATTGAGTTACGGGTTTGAGGCCCAGGGGTTAGAGGCCCCTAAATTAAGTTAGGGTTTGAGGCCCTGGGTTTAGAGGCCCCTAAAAAGAACTATTAGACGTGAAGAAGGACAAGTAAGTAAATAATTGGTGGATTGAGGAAGTGATAAAAAGTTAAGAAAATGGCGGGAAGCGGAGATTGCGAAAAATGGGTTACGTGGTTAAGCCAAGAAACGGACTTTCTTAAAGGACAGTCAAAAAAGAAGGTAAGAAAAGCGATTGAAGTGTGTGCGCAAATGTACGAAGAACAGGACCGAGATCCTAAGGCAACATGTGATTTGGGAACATTTTGTGGATTGCTGACGGCAGGAATAGAACTCTGCGTCATGGAACTACAGGACGTGGAAGCAAAAAAGAAACGAGGTAAGATGAACAAACAAGACAAACTAATGTGTGCGCTGACGGAGGAAAGATACTCAAAGATGCGGAAGAGAGCACAACCTATCTTGCAGGGTGCTATGGCCCAATGGGCCATACATCAGAAAATCTTTTCCCCCCAGTCAGGGGGAGGGACTAAGAAGCCCTGCCCAGAGGGCGGTCCCAGCTTGAGCCCTTCGGCTCCTCCTCCCTACGATGAAGCAACAGGCCTGTATCCCTCACTGGCAGTACATGGGGTGGTGGATATCGATGTTGCACCTTCAGATCCATTGAGCAAAGCAGAAAAGCAGTGCCTAGGAGCAATTTTGGCAAGAAAACCCTCCGAAGCGTCAACCAGATCCTCGGGCTTGCTTGAGGACACGTGGGCCGCCCAGGCTGTACAGGAAACCACAAAACTGGGACAAACCACCCTATCAGCCTTACATGCGCTCCAAAAAGATAATGAGGCGGCACACGAAAAAACAAAAGAACAAATGACAATCACCCTGCAGGAAGCATTACAGAAAATTCACGAGGAACAACAACAGGGGCTGGACGCCCAGGCCAGAGCCCTGGAAGAACAATTTAAAGCGCTTAATTTGAAAATCGACCCGGAGCCAACAGGGAGGCTGAAAGTAAAGGCAACCAAGACAGTCTGTTATGGGGAAAGTGACGAGGAGGACGGAGTGGAGAACGCGGAAACCTGGCATGAGAGGCAGAAGTTGAACCAAATGTACCGTGAGAAAGTTACACTGACACAGGCTTTACAGAAAGTGATTAAGAGAGAAGCTGAAAGCGACGCAGATTTCCAGGAACGACGGAAGGCGGCGAAAGCAGCAGTGAGGGAAAAAGACGTACAAATAACACAACAGCAGTTCATGCTGAAACTGTTGCCCAAAGGGAAACAGTCAGGAGGGGTTTATCCCCTCCTCCCCACTGGAGCAGCTGAAGAAGGTGACAATCCTCCTCCAGTGGTTTACAAACCTTTTTCCATTTTAGAGTTGCAACATTTGAAAGACACCCTTCCTCCCTTGCAGGAGGGCGGCCGTAAGTGGCTGGACCAATTGAGACTATCCTGCGCCAACGCAACTCTGGCAGTGGGGGATGTGAAGGGACTCATCGCGGCTTGTGCCCCCGCCCACTCTGTGCCAGAAATACTAAGAAACTCGGGACTCGAGGGGTTACCAGTGCACGACGCCCTGGAGCTCCACATGGGGGGTTTGATGGCGGTGTTGGTGGAAATGTATCCAGCGCCTACTCCCATGCCCCCCACATTCACACCGTTCCAGCCAGGAATGTGTCCCACACAGTTCCTGGAGGAATGCATCAAAATTTACATGACCAACATGCACACACACCCTTGTCGTCAACCCCAGACGACCTGTCTGTTCCTCCAAGGGGTGTTGGACGTCCTTCCAGAACCAATTAAGTCAAGCATGGCTAACACTCCTGGATTGACCACAGATCACCTACAATTCTTGACACACTTGAAACACCACGCAGGAAATTTCAACAAAAAACAAAGAGAAAAAGAAACCAATCTTAAAGAAATGCAGGAAGAACTGCTCAAGACCCAATTGAATCAGGCTCGACAACAAGCAACTGCAGTCAGAAAAGAAACAAAATCCAAGGCACAAGGACAAATGGTGGCAACAACCTCAACTGCACCCACACCAACCCAGACACAAGCAAGCGCCTTATACGCATCCCCACCCCAGCCCCTAGGGCCCCATCCCAACAATCAAATGCACATACACCTACACCAGGGTGCGAGAGGTAGGGGAAGAGGACCCCCTAGAGGTAGAGGGTTCGGCGGGCGGGGAAGTAGTGGACGTCAGCGGCAGAACTCAGGGGGACGAGACCAATCCTGTTTTAACTGCGGAGCTACTGACCACTGGGCTAGTGACTGCCCTCAATCAACACCTGGATGTTTCAACTGTGGAGCAACGGACCATTGGTCCAGGGACTGTCCCCAACCTCCCACGCAGGCACAACGAGGAGGACGGGGAGCCCGACAAAGACACCCAGAAGGAAACCGAAGCGCAGTCCCCTGGAAAAGAGGGGGAGGTGGTGGAAACAACTACCCTGCATATCCCGCCCACGACTCGCGAGGATGTCTTCCCTACGATGGGGACGACTACTGCGACTAGGGGTGCCCAGTGAGTCCTGGACCCACCCCAGAGCCATTCGTTCCAGTAGAGGTGGGTGGGGAAAAGTTGATGATGTTGGTGGATACAGGGGCAACCCACTCTACGATGAGAAGAGCGGCCCCCCACATGCTGAGTAACAAACACATCAACCTCTTAGGGCTCACGGGTAAAGCTACCCCTCTACGGATGACAAAAACATTGACTCTCAAACTCGCTGGACAAAGCGTGCAAACGTCATTGATTCACTCACCAATGACTCCAGTTAATCTGTTGGGAAGAGACATTCTCCAAGCTACGGGGGCATCAATCCAATGCTCTCCGGACGCCATGCAGATTACCTGGCCGAATGGACAACATATCACCTGTAGTTCCACCACCACACACGGATTGTACGTTTTCAGAGAAGATCCTGAATATCCTGGTGTCTCCATCTACTGGCTCCTACTTGAACCGGACACTCCCGAAATGAATGGACTCTATGCTAAAATCCTGGAATGGAAACCCTGGTTCTCAATTCTGCATCCCTACTCTCCTCCCAAAGACCCACTACATTGCACCTTGTTCTACGACAGAAACGCAGACACGCAATATCAATTAGCTTTTGAACAAGAAATGAAGGGCAATTCTTACACCATCACATCTACACATTTTTATGTACATCAAACAGGTGTTGTTGCCCCAGTGGTCCTGCCAGAGGAAGTAAAACCATTCTTTAAAAGAGATCCCCTGACAGACCCTCACACTTCATTGTTTTTGGGTCCAGGTCATGAGGCCAGAGAACTCGGACCCTTGACCTACAAATTGAACCACACCTTGGATTGGGAGCAGACTGGTTTGTTGGGAGTAATGTACAGCCCATCTGAAAAAGCCTACAAAGTTGACATTGGCTTATCGAATGACTCTGCCACGGCCGAGGAAGATTTTCTCTCTCGCTCCCATGGTAGGGAATTGACCGATCATGAAGGTTCTGACAAAATGATAAAACAATTGTCTGACACACTGTGGGCGAGGGGACCATCCGACATAGGGCACTGCACTAAAGTTGATCCGGTGGTGTTAACAGTGTCCCCCGGAGCACATGTATATGTCCCACAGAGACCATTTCGCAACGAAAAACAACGACAGGGAATAGAGCAAGCTTTAACAGAAATGTGGGACGCAGGAGTTTTAGAACTCTCTGATTCAACTTGGAATACACCTTTAAACCCAGTTCCTAAGCCAGATGGCTCTTTTAGACCAGCACACGATCTTAGAAAAGTTAATGAAGTGACTACCACCCCTCTCCTGCCTGTGCCGGATCCACACAAATGTCTTTCAGTCTTAACTCCAGACATGACTCATTTCACTGTCATTGACCTGAAGCATGCCTTCTTCACAATTCCCTTGGCCCCGGAAAGCAGGCATCAGTTTGCCTTTACCCATGGTGGAGTTAGGCTGCAGTCTGCTGATCTTGCTGCTAGACAGGCTGGTGGCTACCATCCTGAAACTCTTTCTGATCTTCCAGCAGATGGGATGTTGCTTCTCCAACATATTCAGGGTTCCGATCCCCTTAGCTTGATGGAACATGGCGTGGATGTGTGGGCCAAGGTGGCCACCATCTCGGGACATGACACCTTTGTGTCGGACACCGGATATTTGTGGATGCCTGCGGAAGTATGGGACAGGCTTGAGGCTCTGGCCTCCTCTCTGCCCCCAGGACGGGCTCATCATTTAAGACTACACCTTGAGTCCTTCTGGAAACCGGCTCCCAGGCCCTCTTTTCAGGGCCTAATGTCAACCAGGGACTGTAGACGCCATCATGAACATTGTGACGATGACTTTTGGTCAAAAAATCCTTCCGCCTCTCCGTATGAAGACGGGGTGTTTCGTGGCCCTACAGGTCTACCATACGTCACCCCTACCATGCAACAAGAAGTGCTGGAGGAACTCCATGGCCTTGACCATTTGAGCCCTAAAGCTATGTCAGACCTCTTGCAACAATACTACTACCATCCTTCTCCTGCGCCGCTTTGTAGGGACTTTGTCAAGGCTTGTAGAGTTTGTTCTATGTACAACCCCCATCCACACCACTCAAAGACTCCAGGTAAGGTCAAACTGGGACAATACCCCGGAGAAGTCATCCAAATTGACTTCACAGACATGATTGAAAGCCATCAAGGCAAACGCTTTCTTTTATGTATTGTCGACACATTTTCGGGGTGGCCTTCTTTTTACCCCTGCAAAAGAGAGACTTCTGCGGAAGTCGTGACAGTGTTGGTCAAGGACTGGATTCCAATGTTTGGAGTCCCCTGTGAAATACATAGTGATTCTGGACGTCATTTCACGGCTCTGGACGTGAAAGGTATTTGTGCCTATTTGGGCATAAATAAATCATTTTCTTGTGTTTACTATCCCAAAGGCAATGCTAAGGTTGAACGCATGAATCGCACCCTAAAAGGGGTCTTGGCAAAAATGCTTGCAGAGCCCCCGATTTTGAAAGAACGTGTACTGGCTCGCACTTGGCTGTCTCTTCTGCCGGCTGCGACGCTACATATACGTTCCACAGTGAACCAAAGAACTGGTTACACTCCCTTTGAGTTGGTCTTTGGCAGAGCCATGCCCGGCTGCCTGCCCACGGCCAACTCTAAACCCCTACCGGAGGTGTTACATTTATTCCAGTTTAGACCGTATTTTGAGGCTCTCCAGTCAGTCCTTTCTGAACTATCTCCAATTGTTCCTAACGGACTGTCTGCCTTTGATCACACCGCAGGATTGCCCAACAAGGTTTACATTAAAAACCACAACAGAACCCGCTGGAACTCTCCCCGCTACTTAGGACCGTTTGAAGTGACTCAACGGACTGCTACAGCAGTTAAGGTGCGCGGGAAAGACAGCTGGTTCCATTGGACTCACCTTAAACCCTGCTCACATAAGACCGGATACCACTGGATGAACACGGTGGACGGCAACCATCTAAATGGCGATTAGACTACCTGGAATGGGTCCTAAGGCCCCCTTGAAGGGGGGAGCACCCCAAAATAGTGAACAAAAAATGAAACATCACACCCCCATTTTACAATGGTTCACAAAACCTGGACCATTGGCTTGTAACAGAGGGTTTTGGTGCGTCTTGGCAATGATATCGGCAACTCTTATCATCACTAGCCTATACTTAGAGGATCGCGACGATTGTAAAAACGTGGTAAACAACCACCCAATCCTGGCTCTAAAGAAAGCAATGATGAAAATGTGCGAAGAAAACGATGCAAATCCACGAAATACGTTAGTTATGTATTGTAATCCAGATGGCTTGTTGATGGTGAAGTTGCGAGTATCAGTGTCCAAACCACAAGTTAACAAATGGCTCACCCTGTGCACCCAAAGAGCGATTAAAGCCATGAGCCGAAACCCCAAACCTGTACTTGATCTAATGATGTATGATATGTCTAACGTGTCTGTTCCCACAGAAGGTGTGGTGGATTCTAGAGGACCTGACTGAAGTAATTGACGAAATGCTGGAACAATTGGAACAAAGTCTAGAACTAAAAGCCGTAGCGGCAGTGGCCACGCAAAATCGAGTAGCCTTAGATGCTCTCTATGCGGAAACAAGGGGGAATGTGTGCCGCAGTAGGAATTGACCACCGCTGCACATATGTCCCCGACGAAACTGGTAATTGGACCGCAATTAGGGATAAAGTTAGAGGACTGAAGGACTTCCTGGCATTCCAGGAAGACCAAACTGGTCAGTGGACCTTCCTCAATTGGTTGAATTCCGGTTCCTGGATCCATATCCTTCAGAAGGTGGGTATTATAATAGGTGTGGTGTTATTACTTTGTTGTGTTTTGTTTTGTTGCGTTGTACCTCTGATCCGCAGCATGATAACCAGAGCTCTAGGTTCCTCAGGTGGCATGTTCCTTGTTACTCCCGAGGAGACAGCCCCTATGGCTACGCCAGAAGGGGGCGACTCTTCAGAATATGCCCAGAGGGCCCGCAAGGCCCTCCAGGAAAATCCTTGACTCTCCAAGTGACGGTGGTATGATGTAACCAATGTTGGAAATTTTGCTTTGCTGTGCTTTGTAGTGCAGATGTACATTTATGTGAAAATCAGTGACGGTGCCTTTGGCACCCAGGATATGGAATGTAGAGTCACATTCTCTGGCCCGCTCACTTTCCGGTGGGAAAGGTTTGTGTCGGGAGACTACTCTTGGGATGAGAGAAACAACTGTGAAAGCGCTGTTCAATTGATTGAGTATGCAATGGCGAGAGTGGACTTATGGTGGTGGTACTACCTGCATGGAGACGAGGAGTCCCTCCTCGGTACAGGTTGTACGTTTATCAATTGACAGGTGAAATGATCTCTGACGGAGATCAGAAGGGGGATTGAAGAATTATAAAATTTATTTGCGAGCTTTTCGTTTATATGGCTCTTTAGTATTATATTACAATGTATGCAAAGTGTTTTTGAGTTCTCTGTTACAGCCAAGGTCCAGTGGAAAGTACCAAAGTGTGTACGAAGTGTCCTAAAACCAAGGCCACAGTGTGGGAAATATCAGATAAGCGCACCCAGCGACGTACAAAACTGCCACACCATATCATATAATAAAATGGTGATGAGGGAGGAGCTACAAAATTACCAACCAATGGAAACAACTACACGTAGCCTAGGCTCATGAATATATGAATACTCTGACTTCACTATGACCTCAGTCTCCTCCGGTGCGGCTGGGGGCTAAGAGATTCGATTGTCAGGGACTGGGAAGCAGAGCTCTGTATTAGATGACTTGTTAGGGAAATAAATCTTCTTGATTGAACCTCCTGAATCATGGTCATCTATATCTCTGGTATGTGTTATTAGCTGAGAGTGCAGTATCGTTGACTTCCTGACTTCTCTTCCAGTTTTGAACATGCAGAGGAGTGTGTTGCTACGACAGAAGGTAAAGACAATATGAGATAGTACACGAGGTTTATACTTGTTTATTATTTTAAGGTGACGAGTGGAAAACAACACATTCCTTCAACAAGTTCACTAACGTTGGATGAACAAAACAGGACTCCAGGTATAGCACGTATAGCACGGATAACTGCTCGGTTGAGTTAGTGTGGCACAACTGGGGCCATGAACTCTGAATACAATCACATGCTCCTTCTCGCCTTCTAACTCTGGCTCGCAGCACCAAGACGCGCACACAGCGGACTCCGCGGTGTGATGTATGTCTGATAATGAGCCGCGGAGCTGGGCACAGAGGCGCTGACCCCCACCGACCTTCCCGAACCCTCCTGACCACTGTCCGCTCTCATTCGGGCGCTCACACCGACACTACACTCTCCACTGACACGGCCTCGCACATACATACGCCCACACACAGCCCGGGAGTCACGGAGGAGCCGAGGAGGGAAGCACAAATGTCAGGTCGCAGCTAAAAGTGCAAGCTTGTACAGGAGAATCACAGCTAAGACAGGAAAAAGAATCAGAAATGAATGCAGTATACAGAGCTAACGCGTCATCCAGCTTTTCTGTGTAAATGAGCTCATCTTCCGTGGGGACAACCCAACCAGGGCTGGAAACTTATGAAACACTAGATCGGCTCCCGAAATTACTTATTTTTATTTTATGTTGAGAACAAAACTAGCTTTGCAACTAAAATTAGCTTCGGAGCTAAAACTAACTTAGGTTAGACTGGCCCATTTACAGCAGCTTCCTGTCTTGGTACAGCTGAGTTTATTTACTTTTTCTGCTGACTGCATTTGTGGTTTCTGTGTGCCACACTGTTTTGCTGGATGCTTTTGCACTTTTTTTTGCCATTGTTTGTTTGTTTAATGCAGAGAGTCAGTAATAGTCCTGAAGAAGCAGCTTTTTAAAAGTTAACAAGAAGACATTTGAGACTTACATATGTCTTCTGCAGCAACACTGAAGAGGTACCGAGAGCCCCCCCACACCTGCAGCACAGTGGAGGCGTCACAAGAGGAGCTACAGGAAACAACAAGGACGGGACCAATGAGGAGAAGATGGAGAAAGACTGTTTCTTCTGTGCTACGGTTTCTCCTACCTCCAAAAACATCAGGTGTGGGTCGGCCCATTAGTCCGACATCTTATTATTCCCAAAATGTCCCATTGAGCAGAGGTGCCATTAGTCCGACATCTCTTTAGTCGGGGAAAATGGTTGGTCTAACAATAAACAGCAGAGGTGTGCTTGGAGTTTAGGTTAGGGTTAACCCTACAGCATTAATTAACTGTTTAAATGTTGTAATTATTATCATCAAAATATATGGATTATTTGAATGTTTAACTTGAGTCAGACTAATGGGTGACCAATGACATGCCCTCAGTCGCAGCGGCTCAGGACTAACACCTGAACACTATTTTGTTGTATGGTTGTACAATGACAAATAAAGCACTTACTTTATTTATTTTTTACCAGGACAATGTACAGTTACATTATGCTCGTGAGCAAAGATGCTTGTACCAGACTGTAGCTTTTCAAGCTAATTTCCATCTGTAGTCCGAGGAGACAAAAGCAGAATTACAATGTGAATACACCGCGTTCCAAATAATTTTACAAATTATATTTCAGTGTCAAAAAGGTAAAAAAAAAAAAAAGTTTTTAAATGAAACTCATGGATGGTATTGTGTCTCGGGGCTCTTTGAATCACTGACATTAATCTCAGAGACCTGGGATGATCAGTTTTCAGGTTAAGCCCAGTTAAGGGAAAAACTACTGAAAAGGATGTTCCACTTTATTATGCAGATCATCATTTTCAAGCAATAAGGGAAAGAAAAAGGATCTCTCTGCTGATGAAAAGCGTGACATAGTTGAATGCCTTGGTCTAGGTATGAAAACCTTTGATATTTCATGAAAGATTAAACTTAATCATCGTACTGATACGAGATTTGTGGCTGATTCAGAGCACACACGGATTTGTGCAGATAAAGGCACAATGAGGACGGTTTATGCCAGACAAATACATCAGATGAATAGAACAGATGCTACAAAGCAGCAAACAGGTATTTGAAGCTGCTGGTGCCTCTGGAGTCTCCCGAACATTAAGGTGCAGGACCCTCCAGAGGCCACAGTTGTGCATAAACCTTCTATCCGGCCTCCCCTAAACTGTTAATTGAAGCTGATGAACAGAAACGGCTGCAGTGGCTCAGAAATACATGAGGACTCATTTTCAAACAGTCTTGTTCACTGATGAGCGCCGTGTAACCCTGGATGGTCAGATGGATGGAGAAATGGATGTTTGGTGGCCACAATGTCCCACCAAGGCTGTGACGTCAGTAAGGAGGAGGCAGAGTCATATTTCAGCCTGGAATCATTGGGAAAGAGCTGGTCGGCCCCTTTAGGATCCCTGAAGGTGTGAAAATGACCTCTGATAAATATGTGGAGTTTCTGAGTGACCACTTTCTTCTATTACAAAATCCTCTTCATGCATGACAACGCACCATGTCATACTGTAAAGAATACCTCTGCATCACTGGCTGCTATGGGCATAAAAGGAGAGAAACTCATGATGTGGACCCCCTCCTCCCCTGACCTCAATCCTGTTGAAAACCTTTGGAGCATCAACAAGCAAAACTTCTATGAGGGTGGGAGGCAGTTTTCATCCAAACAGCAGCTCTGGGCGGCTATTCTGACATCCTGCAAAGAAATCCAAGCAGAAACTGTCCAAAAACTCACAAGTTAAATGGATTTAAGAATTTTGAAGCTGCTCAAAGAAGGGCTCCTATGTTAAAATATAACTTGACCTGTTAAGATTTTTTTGATTGAAATAGCTTTTGATTGTAGTAAATATGACATCCTAATGCTACAAATTCAACAAATGACCATTTTCAGTTAATTACAAGCTTCAAAATGTATTGAAACGATGAGTTGCATAATTTGGAAAAGTAGATTTTGAGGTTTTTTTACTATATTTATCACTTGGAGATTTTTTCAACTGCATTTAAATGATCCTCTACCAGTTTAAGACTTGAAAATTATGCTGACTCTCATTTAAGTTGACAGTTTATAAAATCAGAGAAAAATGTCATTTGCATAATAATTTGAAACGCGGTGTGTATACGTGAGGGATAATGCACGACAAGGTGTCCATTATCAGAAATAACAGGACGACCGGAGGCGTGAACCGTCTGACGTGAAGTCGCCCCCGACTTCGCATCGGTCACAGCTCAGGTAAGAACATATCTCAATATGGAAAAATGGTGACCTGTTCCTTTAAAGCACTGGAACCATAAAAAAGTAAAGTTTCCCAGCCCTAAACACTTGTCTCTTCAAATTTCCCAAGGATTCTCACTCATCCATGATAGCAAACAGAGTCCACTCAATCAAATGGATATTTCTCGACTCTGATGGAATTTTTTTCATCTTCACAGGATGGCAAATGAGCTTGATGCTGCAATTAGAGCTTTAGCGATTTGCCTATGTTTCTTGTAATTTTCTGAGCTTTCGTCCTGACGTCGGATGTTCTACGGTTCTCTCCGTATCGTTTCCAATTGCGCTGCTGCACTGTCAACTAAAACCTACCAGGCCCAAGCTTCATTTGAATTCACCAGAGGCTATGTGATGATAATAATGAGATGCGCGTCGCCGCTTTGCAGTTTGCTGCACCGGAAAATGTATGCATAGGTATCACATGTACACGGGCAGAATTACCTCAAAGATTACGCCACTAAAAATAACCTAAAGCCATTTCCTCAGAGAAAATTAAACGTCACTGTTCCCTAGGCTCAACACTATCTGAAACAGAACATATCGACCAACACTGTTTTCATTATTATTTACTCTGAAATGCTATCGCTTAAATAACCCATGAATAACTTAAAAAAACAGACTGTAAAAGCTCAGCTATCCTCGATCCTGAAAACAACGGAGCCTTGACCGCACAGCAGGGTTTTTCAGATGCGTTGTCGATTACGTAGAATCAATGTATACATTTTAACATTGAAAATACAACATAGATGGAATATTACAGGCGTTTACGTGTTATATTGAGGTTGCTGTTCAGAAGGATGTTTCTTCAGTTTTACGATCAGCCGCGTCTCTGCACTACTTTAGAATGACAAGCAATAGCAATTAGAAACATCTGTATCCTTTATTTGCCGAACATGTTGATGTGTTCTAGACCAGTGGTTCCCAACCTTTTTTGTGTTGAACCTTTCAGTTTTAGTCCGCATACCCCCGACCCCAAGGGTGTAGCAGTTTATTCAGAAATCACTTATAAAGCACTACTTGTAAGCACTCTAATACGCCTCTGTAATGAACAGAAGTGAAATAAATGACGATCAAAAGCTTGTGAAGATTCACGATCTGGACATTTCATATGTATTATTATGTTTCTTCTTTTTTTTAGTCCAAGGGGGCGTGGTGTTGCGCAGTGAACAGCTGTAAGCCCGACACTTCTCTCTCTGGAGCGTGTTTGACAAAGCAGAGTGGCTTCCCAAAGATCGAAGCAGTTGAGATTTTTAAATTTCTCTGAGTTTTGTTGGACTTTTTGTTACATTTTCTCTTAGCCTTCAAGTCATGTATTACTCTTCTCCAACAATTCATCCGGTTCTTTTGGATCATACCATTGATAAATAAAGACATTAAACAGATATAAGAATCATCAATTATTATTGACAATCACACGTAAATACAAACAGTAGTTACGCTTCACGAGCAGCAGTTCGTTCCACGCTGAGACAACACAGCGCTGCGGCGCTGAGATCTCTGCCACTGCTTTGTCTCTTACACTTATTATAACACACCTCCCATGCAAGGGGGCAATTCTGTTAGCTGAATTGGTCAAGGTCGGTTCGAGCTTTCCTCCACAATGTGATAATGTATGTTCAGTGAGCGTGATTAGGCGTGTGAGCACTAGCTTTCTCCTCATCACTTCCTGTAACTTCTTTGTTACCATTTTCATACATATTGTACTCCCTGTACTTTCTCTTGTTATCATATTTACTTGTTAATGTCTTCCTTGCATTCCACAGTCAGTTAGTGCTATCTATGCCAGATATAATTCCCTATCATGAAAAATGGTCTGGATTGTTGGCACTCACTGTGTTAATGCAGGTATTTGTAAATGAAGGAAAGTGTGTGTGGGCTGTTTTTCTGTTCAATACAAAGTTGATTTGGCGGCAGTTCGCTGGGTTTCTGAGTAGAATGGGCACATTTTTTATGTTAAACACTGCGTGTCTTTCCACGCGAGGCACAGAGGGGCGACACCTTACAAAACTTTTTTTTTTCAGAATTAAGAATGTTTGACCTGAGATACCCAGGCTTACCAGCGATTCCACAAATCAATAAAAAAAAAACTGTAAACCGTTTTTCCCATTTTTATATTTAGCATTAGCCTCACCGGGCAAATCAAAAGATGGCCGCCACATTTGCCAGACCAACAACCGCCGTGCCCTATCAAGAGTTTTATTGAAGACCTTTGGCAAACTCCCAGTGCCGAATGATTGAGAACACAGAGGACAGGAGCATCATTCGCCCATGGGTGAGTCTCTGAGCCAAATCTGGAGCCTCAGCAGTTCCTCCAAGATCCCAAAAAAATCTATAGTTGGAAGAGAAAGCCGCAGCTGCCTGCAGGGCCATGTCAATATGCTTCTAACCATGAAACAGTGAGCAGTCTGGAGCGGGGAGCGCGATGTGGTGAAGACGGAGTTCGTTTGTTTGATCCCACCTCACGATGAGAGCCGCCTTGGAACCTCCTGCCAAACCCAACAGTCAAACGCGCCGATCCCGGGTCGACGAGTTCTGCGGTAAAATGCTGTACGCCCACGACAGCCAAGACGGTGCGGAGAATGTGTACCTTCCTGCAGGAAAAGACGAGCACAAACGGAGCGTGCTCTTCCATCTGGCCTACAACGTAAGCAATGAGTTCATTTGAGGAGGGTCTGTAAAACTATATTCAGCCTGGACAAAGTGTGTTTACAATGTATGAATCAGAGGTTCCGCTAGACTTTTTTTTTGTCGGCCACTTTGGCCGGCTCGGTCGTAAAATGACGGCCATTCGCAAGAATTACCAGCCATTAAAAATATATCCATTATGAACGTGGCTTATTATCAACAACAATCTACATTTAGACAGAGCTGCACGAGTGCTTTAATGGGTCCCAAAACACGGCTATTTCTAATTAAAGACTGACGTGAGAGAAATGTAGCAACAGCTAAAATCCAAACATGAAGTTGTGCGCGTGGAGACGGTGGAGCAGCAGTTGTTGCGCGTATATACACCACTCATATGCACTTTAACTCACACAGAAAGTAGCCGATATCTACGACCCTAACGCTGTCGTTATCCAGGTCTGACCAGCTGTTCAGCGAGGGCTGGGCTGTAGATGCCCTTCCACGCTTTTACGTGGCTTCAGGTGTAAACTAGTAATTAAGTCCCTCAGCACTGAAATATTATGGAGAGACAAATCGACAGCACTAAAGTCACAAAAGTCTGTCTCGAGCGATTCAAAACGGACCCAGCTCTGCCGCGCTTTAGAGCGGCTCCAACACCGGTAACTAAGCCGAGGCGTCTGCGCAGACTGACCGAGGGAAGCGCCTCTAAACCCGGCCACTCTCCCAGGAAGAGCCGCAGCGGGACAGCGCGTCAGTCTGACTGAACACATGCGCGTTTCAAGAATATCCTAATCAAACGTATTAGCTGCTGAGTTCTTAACACACTTATATAAAAGTAAATGTACATGTAGTTCGCCGTTTTCTTGGAAAATGTGACGAAGCACGAAGAAAAAGCGTTACATATCCAGACAGCGATGATGGCGCTTCGTCTGCGCTTTGTAAAACGGGCTAAACTTTTTTGATAGAAACATTGAACCTTTTTTAATATTTAGGCCTGTCTCGAAAACACTTTGTTATGTTAGTCACTGACTTAGGTGACATGTTTAATATATTTTTCTATATTCTCTCCATATTTTTTACTGTCGGCCAATTTGGCCGATGGACATAATTTTTACCGGCCATTTGCTTTTCAAACCGGCCAAAAGCCGGCTACAGCCGGCTAACGGAAACCCTGGTATGAATAGATCAAATGTATTCTGTTCAAATAATCAATAGGTAGAATATCTAAAGGAAACCAAATTTAAACCCATATTCTGCTAAATCAATGGACTGGCAGGAAGCAAACATCATCCTGTTCTTTTTACTATTGATGGTGTGTGGCTTCATGTCATGGAAATGCTGTTTATTTGATTAAATGAAAACAAACTACTCAAATTGTCTCCAATGTCTATTGCTCTGAAACAAAAACAGGGCGGCAAAGTTTCCTAAATGTCCCTTAAGATTTCACATGGTTAGACGTGGTGCTTTAAGCCAGCAGCAGCAGCAGCAGTGAACTCCACGCTGCAGCAGTCACTCACTTGGTGTTTTCTTTGATTCTTTTTCTTTGATCTTAACTTTGAGCCAGACATCAAGTTGGTTTTTGTCACTTAAAAATATTGCCAGAGTCAGACCATTTCTCTCTCGAGCCAGTGCAGAGATATTGATGCATGTGCTGCTTATTGGAATGCTCTCTTGTCTTCCTAAGAAAGCCATAGCACCTCCAGGAGAGAAATTATTGTCTTTTCGTTTACACTAGTGTTGGTTAATTCATGGCATTTAAGCATCATTTATGTAGGGGTTGTATTCATTTTTAGATGTTAATTTCAGGGCGTTTTCACACAGGCTCTAGTTAGGTTGACCCGAGTGCTGCACTTTGGGCCGGTCTAAACAGCCGGAACAGGTGATCTCGGAGCGGCTTCACTTGCTGTTGGAGCGGGTGTGGTGTGAAGGCGGACGAACATGGGCCAAACTCTCGCTTTCAAGCCGCTTTTTGCGCAAAGAAAGAATGAATACACTATCTTGGGCCCCATAAATAAGCTAACTGTTGCTTCAAGGGTGTCCCATTTATGAATATGCATTATTCCATGAACAAATGTGTAATTGTTTTCACTGTATATTCATAATAAACTAAAACTGAAACTGAAAAAAAAAAAAAAAAAACGCTACATGAGGACGTTTGGATCACTGGATTGGATCAACTTTAAATCATCAAGGTACGTCTCTCTTTCCTGTCTTTCCCTCCTGCTGCAGTAAAGCTCGCTTCATGTATCAGCCTCACTGTATTGAACCACAAGGGAGAGCAGAGACCACCGCGTGACATGCCCGTTGTCGTGGGAGTAAGTTTGTTGAACAGCTGATCGTTGTTGCGGCTGATGGTGCGATGTTTGGTGTGGCGTGTGTGAACATGGACTGAACCAACTTTGGAGTAAATGCAGTTGTAACTGAATTGAAAAAGGGGTAATCTCGAGAAGTGGAACTTCAAAGGTTATTCAAATAACTTTTTAAAGTTTTACAGTTTTTATGTGCAAACTGGACAAAGAATTTAGCAATTTTTCGTAAATAAATTGCTCCCATTCGCAAATAAGAAGTCAGATTTTTATAATTTTGATTAAAAAGTTGGCACCTTGCTATTGGTCCGACAACCCATTAGTCCAACGTTTAGAATCCGAAAATGTACCTGAGGTGCCATTAGTCCGGCATCTCTAACCCAGTTGTGTTGTGGATTAGAGAGCCATAAACAACCACTGGCCCAAACCTTAAAGGGGCTAAATGCAAGTTCATCATTTTATACTCACTACTGCCACCTCAGGCCTTATGTGTAACTGCACCTTCTATATTAAAGGAGCTATATCATGCTATTTTAGCCATTCCAAAGTTAAGTATAGGCATTTATATGATATATTGTACCTCTACCACTATGGAGCACTCATTTTTGTGATAAATATAAGTGTTTTCTGGAGGTATTTTTCGAACACGGAAGACACAACGCTTCGATTCAGTTAACTCCGCCCCCTCTCTCCCTGCATACAACTTTACCGTAATATAAATAAACAACAATAAGTGAAGTTACTTCACGATGCAGTTATACGGAGTTGACATCTGGAACACAGCTTCATAAATGGCTAACACACATGCTAATATGCTAACACACAAGCTAATATGCTAACACACAAGCTAACACGCGTTTGGATTGACTCACCGCTCTGCTCCATCGCTGTTCACATTGTGGGACTTGCGTTGGTTATAAAAGTTAATCCACTTTGATTCTGGCGAAGGTTCACCAAACATCCATCAGAGACAGTCACAGAAAAACAATATTTTGGTGATAGTCGCTGAATCCCAGAGAAAAAAAACAGCTGAGTGGCCTCTTCCTGAAAAAGGTTGAATAAACTCCTCGTCCTCGTAGCCAAACGCGCTTCTTTTTCTCCGTCCGTGACATTATCGTTAGGTAAGAATAAGAACAGCTGTGTCCAGAATAGATGACAAAGAGGTACATCTTCACAGCTGCAGCGCAAACATGACTGATCTGTTCAGACGCTCAGGGGATGTGTTTGTTTTGGCCACAGCTGACCTGGAAGCACCTCGGGCACATCCTTTTTCTTTTTTTAATTTTTTTTTTCTTTTCTTTTTTCTCTTTGTTTCTCTCTTACAACAGAAATAATGAAAACGCTGTTTTACAAATTAAAATCAGGCCGTAAGCATAGAATTAAGACATTACATTACAGACGTCGAGCACTTCCGTTCCGTTGTTACGACACAACTGAACACTCAGTCGTTCACCAGGAGAGGGAGGAGCAGCTGCTCAGAGAGCAGGATTCAGGAGGATTACTGAGAGCTGCGTGAATGAAGCCACAAACCACTCTGGGGGTGTTTTTGATAAGGAAATAGCATTACAACATGGCTAAAAGCTCCAAAAAGTCGATTTTGCATGATATAGGACCTTTAAGCTCGTGCATGACGGCACTTCAGACCCGAATTAACACCTTTTTGAGTGACAGTGCAGGATTTTAGAGGCAGTTGTGGTGAACAGGTCTGAGCTCATTCTACACATTAGGTCATTGTTGGAACATACTTGTCCACTGGTACTTGGATGGGAGACCGTTTAGTAACACCAGGAAGCCTAGCGAATGTAGTGAGTGAGTGAGTGGTGGTGGTCGGAGGGGCCGCTGGCGCAGACTGGTTGCCTCGCTTCCGTCAGTCTATCCCAGGGCAGCTGTGGCTACAATAGTAGCTTATCACCACCGGGTATGGAGTGAATGAATAATGCAATGTAAAGCATCTTTGAGTGTCCAGAAAAGCGCTATATAAAACCGATGCATTATTAGGCCCGAGCGCCATACATGGCGATAGGGACTATTGTTTCTGCAACGCAGGGGGCACCAGGGGGCGAAAGGAGCGCACAAGGGACACGACAGCGACCTAGGACCCCGACAGACGCATAGGCCTAGGCCAGACCTTTCCGAAAATGTATAAAATGTGGTGGGTGGGAAAACGGCTATATTGTTTCTGCAAAAAATATTATTATTAGGCCCGAGCGCCATACATGGCGATAGGGACTATTGCTTCTGCAACGCAGGGGGGCACCAGGGTGCGCTTCGATGGCGTACGGAGTGCACAACGGACACGACAGCGACCTCCGACCACGACAGACGCATAGGACTCGGCCAGAGCTTTCCGAAAATGTCTAATGTGTAAAAACAGCTACAATGGAAAAACGCCTACATTGTTTTTGCGTTTGCAGAAAAGCCTTCCCGGGGGCTTCAGCGGCCAACCGCGCGCTCCACGTACACGCCAGAAAAAAATGACCCACAACTTTTTTGTGCGCCTTAGCCAGAGCTTTCCAACGGTGTACAGCATGTGGTGGTAATGGCAACGGCTTAGGTTTTTTTGGCAAAAAACGATTATTTTTCTTTCTTTCTTTCTTTCTTTCTTTCCGCCTCTTAAAACTGGATTTTCACCCCCTGAACGTGCGCGAAAACTCAATTAAAAATCACCGGAAAATCCGGTCTGGTGAAAAATTGACGAAAATGTGAGTGTCCAATGTGGGACGTGCAAAATGGCACAACAGCGCCTTTGGGCCTTAAGTGGGTTCTAAGTGGTCCCACCCATCCTCCGTGGAAATGGCCAGAGGTCTTAGCCAGGCAGCATGGTGGCCTCTCTAAGAGTTTTCTCTGAAATTCGTAATTTTTCCAAATTTCCTCCTTCATTCACAACGGCTACAGTTTTAGACTCGTACATGTTTATACTACCCCTCTGTCACAGAAAGATGCTTCAATTTTGATGTTTTTGGCTCCAAAATCAACTTTTTCTAAAGTTTATAGTGACAGGAAGTTTAGTTTACCCGTTTCCTGTCCGTCCCTCTGTGTGTTCCTCGTACTATTTCGCTCTCAACGAAATATTCTTTATATGGAGGGTGCTGCTGGGCTGGTGCACCCTCTCATCAAATCTTTGGCCGGTCAGAGGAATTTACCCTCATTAAAAAGAATGAAATATATTCATGCTTAAGCTGTAATTTCCATTTTCTGCAAATACACAAGTGCAGTCTTTCATAACATTAATCTTAAATTGGCTGCAATATTCACTTTACATCATGTTATTATGTCATTCCCTCATTAAAAACATGCCTGAAGTGTTGCCTTGGCACATTCACGTATTTTTGAGTAATCTGTAAAAACTCTGATGGCGGCCATTTTAGCCAAGTAACCAACCACTGCCCCTCAGCAGAACCCCCTCCCCACTGATGCCACAGACAGCGTGTGGAGGGGGCGTGTCGGAAAGGGTCAGAGGTTCTTAAAGAGACAGAGGCCTATTTCAAGACATTCACTACAGCCATTTTGAGAGAGAAATTTTAAGGCAGTTATTTTAATTTATTGCATTTACAGACCAACAGAAGGTTTCGCCATCATTGTAGTGTGCTATAGACTGGTGCTTGAAAAAAGCAGTCAATCACATGCCATATTTTTCACAATGGTGCCATCGCGATGACCAGAGCTTTGATCTAGTTATAATCTAGAGAAGTGTGGAATCAAATGTTATGCAAATGAGTTGAATAACGTTTAGTTTTTTTGAGGTGCAGCCACAAACCTAAATATATTTTTATATTTTAACATTGAAACATGCTTCCATTTGCACATATGGAGATACAAATACTTAACTTTCTCTATATAAGGTCAACTAAAACTGAGCGCTCAGCATTGTCAAAAACACCCAATCGTTGTAATATTGCAGACCAGAATACCCAATATAAGGGCTGCCTTTATTTAGGCATTTAGGCAAATGTATATTTATTTATTTATTATTTATTTGGTTTTAACACGAATCCTCCTTTTTGGACAGCTTATAAGAGCTTTAAATTCTAATTTGAATCCGTCTGTAGAACAGCGGGGGCTGTGTCTTGTTGCAACAGTTTTGATGTGAAGCTCTTTGCGCTGCCTTGTGAATGCATGAAAAGTGCTGTGAAAAAAAAGTCTGATAGATTGATATTACTATACTACTCTGTATCCTGAACCACTATTCCCTGAATCTGCTGACTGTAAAGACAAGTTTTTCCAGTATTTTTCACTTCAACAAAAATGAAATAAATGCTTCTACTGTACTGGGTGATGTGAGGTTATTGTGGCTCAACAAACCAAAGATAAAGTGTCCAAAAGCATTTCCAAAGGCGTAATGCTGGACTTTAAAGTCAGCGTGTTTGTGCGGACAGAGACGTTGCACTGGGTCATCAGTATTCACACTTTGCTGAAGTCAGTCAGATGTAGAAAATCGCAGCTTGCCGGTTCCAGCAGGCAGGCTGTTAAATGAATGATTAATGTACGTTATGGCAGTTTCAGTTGAATTTGAGGGCACCGTCAGTTTCCTGATCAAAAGCCTCCTCCTCCTTTGCTCTCTCTTTCATGTTGGCGTCTGCTGATGTAACCCAATGTACGGCAGACCCATCTCACATCCATTCACTCAATCTGAGCTCCTCCACTTGTTTGGAGCAACTTTGGGAGAAGTCTGCGGATGTACTTTTTGTTATGAAAGAGGATGTTTGGCACTTTTTTCAGTTTTTCTTTTATATAAATCATATCCAACTCCATAACCGAGATATTACGAGTCTACATACTTGAGACACATGGATGTTTTACATGCTCAACCATACTGTACACCAACACTGGAGACAAGATGGGCCCAAGGGCACAGCAACAGAATGTGCTGACGACCACTACAAGCTCACAGTACCTGGTGTTCCCGATGTTTAGACAAAGAAAATATTATCCGGCACATCATCAACCCTTGCAAAAACTCTATTCAATAAAGGTTATTGGTAACATATTGCTTTGTTGTTGTTGTAAATAATGTATATTCCTATTTAATCATGGTTTAAAGCAGTATTAAGTAACGTGTTTACCTTAATAAATCCTTTTCGTTGTCCCTGTGGGGGTAATACAAGTGTTTATGGGATGATTGGAGGGTCTTTCATCTCCCCCTGGTGCCTCTGACCAGAAAACCATGTTTCAAACTTGACTGCCACCGGACCGGAGAAAGCAATACACACTAATGGAATCACGAAGAAGAAGCTAACAGGCTAACGGGCAAAGCTAGCTGCCAAACGTCACTTTAAACAGTATTTACAGCCAAGTTTGAGTGAAAAAAAATATTTCCTTGTATAATTGAATGCACAGTAACCCTCTGTCCCTTCACCTTTCCTGTCAGCGTAGTATTTACTCTCCAAGACAATTAATAAGTTAAAAAATTGTAACTTGCTACGACACCTGCAGTTGCGCTTATGGCCTCTAGGGGGAAGAGTTACTTAGTACTGCTTTAATCCCAAATCAATCATAAATTGTCACCTTACACACCCCACACAGTTCAGCTGCTCTCTGAAATAGTTATCAGTTTGCTGATAAAATGTGAGCAAGTGTTTTATGTCAACCTAATGTTAAAGGGACTATACAGTCCTGCACTGTCACTCAGAAAGGTGTTACTTTGGGTCCGAAGTGCTGTCATGCACAAGCTTAATATAGAAGCTGCAGTAGGTGGCAGTAGTGAGTATAAAATCACGAACTCACATCTAGCCCCTTTAATAATGAATAATCATTACATTACAGTATGATTAATCAAATTACAGAAATTGTGATTTACAGTTACACCAATACAAAACACGGTCTTAATGACCAGTTAGATAAAATAAATGCTTGTATTTTATTCTATTCATTGGGTAAAATGTTAAGCAGTGAAAACTTGGCATTGGACAGTATCATGCATTAGTGCAGATGATAACACAGTCAGTGGGCAGGTCCATGTTACAAAAGAAACTCATGAGGTTCATTTCAACACCAGTTACTATAGTAACTACTGTCTCCAAAGTCTAACTAAACCGACCACAGTCCTGTCCACATCTGTCCTGATCCACCATGACAAACATGGCCATACAACAGATACAACTTTTCTTCCTTTCATATATTTTATATTTGTGTAATTCACGATTTTTGTCTTTGATATAAACCAAGCTGCACCGGAGCTTGTCAGGCACGTCCGGAATCGTCCAGAATCATCTTACAAACGGTCCAATTATTTTCCTCATAAAGGCGTCCAAAAGTGGAGACAATATTCAAAAACATGAGTGTGATGTTGTCCAATAGGAAGGACTTTCAGACATAAAACTAATATGACAGGTTTGTAAATCCACTCACTATCAAATCCTGAAGAGGAAAATCATTTGTTCATTTTCGTTGTAGAGAATTCTTACAAAAACGGTATTTCTCCCATAGAGTTGTATTGGCACCTGCCCTGCACCTGACATTATGACATCATCACATTCAAAATCGTTAACGCCACCGATTAGCGATGCCCTGAGCAAACAAACGTGTGTGTAAGACTTGACTTGTAACTTTACTTACAGACACATTGAGTTGCCTTGTGTACGAAATGCACGGTATAAATAAAGTTGCCTTGCCTACTTGGAGCGGGACGTCTCCAGCTCGTCCAACAGAGATGCTGACAAACGGCAGCCAAATGTGAGATTCTAGGTTAGGTCCTTATTCTAATCTATTCGTTGATTACCTTTTGCAAATATAGCATTTTCTGTATTGAGCTGCTCACTGCAACAATATAATCCAAAATGTCACGCAGTGTGCCTTTAACCTGTGTCAAAGCAGCTGAAACACAGCATTTAAAGTCTTAAAAGTAGTGCCAGAATTAAATGTCATCAGAAAGTATTGAATTGGATTCAAACTGGCATTTAAAAAAAGCACAAGAACAATAGTTTAAAACACGTTTGATTGTTGTTTTGGCTGAACTTGTTCACAATCACTCAAAATATTGCCTGTCGGAACAAATTGTTTTTGTAATATTGAAACTTGCCCTCATTCCTCTGTTCTGAGTCTTTGCAAATCTTGATGATGAAAGACACAGATTCCTCACATTTGCAGCTTTAGAAAAAGAATTTGACCATTAAAATAGTATTAAAAAGCCTCACATTTGACTTGCTGCTGCTTATATAAACCCTGCAGCTGCTGCCTACTTCTATTTTGCTCCAAAGTTAACCTCTTAACTCCCACCTGAACGGATTCCATTTTCTCCAGTTTGGCTTTACCCTAATCAAAAAGCTTCTTGGCGGAAAAAAGCACCAAAACAGCCACAAAAAATGAGAAGAAAACAAGGATGTAAATTCAACAAAAATGTGACAAAAAATTCACCAAAAAGTGACAAAAATTAGAACAAAAAGTGACAAAAACTCAACCAAAAAGTGACCAAAATTAAACTAAAAAGTGACAAAAACTCAACCAAAAAGTGACAAAAATTAAACTAAAAAGTGACAAAAACTCAACCAAAAAGTGACAAAAATTAAACTAAAAAGTGACAAAAACTCAACCAAAAAGTGACAAAAATTCAACAAAAATGTGACAAAAATTCAACAAAAAGTGACAAAAATTAGAACAAAAAGTGACAAAAACTCAACCAAAAAGTGACAAAAATTCAACAAAAATGCGACAAAAATTCACTAAAAAGTGACAAAAATTAAACTAAAAAGTGACAAAAACTCAACCAAAAAGTGACAAAAATTAAACTAAAAAGTGACAAAAACTCAACCAAAAAGTGACAAAAACTCAACAAAAAATGTGACCAAAATTGAAAAAGATAAAAAATAAATAAATGAAAAAAAGTGACACAACACAGCAAAAGATCTGTTTTGTGGGTCTTAGCTTTCAAATAAGATGCTACACAGGCCTATATAATAGCCAAAGAGGACAGAATGCATTTGGTTTAGGCGGGTGGTAAGAGGTTAAGGCTTTTACTTTCAAATACTCTACAGTGCTTGAAGATTAAGATGAGGCACACATTGATATGGGTTATAATGTCCAGAGTCTGCACTTGTTTAGACAAATAGGCCCAGAAAAAACAGTATCATCAACGACACAATATCATTTTCTGTGCCACTTTTAGGAGTTCCTAGATGGAGAATTATTCCGATAACAACAAACGTTACTCCCCGCTGAAACCCAGCATTCAGACTCATTTCTGCAAAGCCGTATCATCACATATCCCATCACAAATGAAGCGGCGGAACAGGACTCTCCACAGACCTGGCCCTCTTCCTCTTTTTTTAAATCAGCCAAATCAAAGAGAAAATATTGATGACGGATTTAAATTTCATTCCAAAGGCGGTCAGCGCGGGCTTGCAGAGACGGCTTTTACGGAGCAGGTAAAATAAGGCTGACATTTGGGTGAGCGTGGCATCAGCAGACAGCGGCGCACAGAGGTCAGCGTGAGTGCTCAGAGGAACCACTGCTCGCCTTTAAAACAGGCCGTGACCCGACCTCCAGGTGCAGACGGACCCACTGGCCACTATGGGCATGTATTGGAGCAGCTGTCGGGGGAGAGGATGGATGATCGGAGTATTCCGTTATTACAACAGAGGCCTCTCTGTCAAATGTGCTTTATTCAGTTATTCCAGCAGGGATTCTCGAGTGAAGGATTTGGGTGAGCTTGTTGGACAAGTTTCAGGGAGTAACACTCACACTAAAACTACAGTTGGATTACTATCTATAAAGATCTGCTACTACTGAAGGACAAACCAAAGTTTATTCCTCAAATAGAAGATTCAGGCATCGATCCCTGCAGCATCTAGGATTAATGTAAGTTTCTGATTCTGAATTTTTATGTCAGATTATAGATTATAAATTTGATCTTTACGATTTGAACTTGCCAGACAAAAAAATATGTTTGTAGCTGAATGAATATGCGTACAAGTGGGATATGCCTTTTTTCCGTTTTATTTCCAATGAGATCTCCGTATATATCACCACCGTAAGAGCTAAAACATATATTACAGTGCATCACTTTTTAGGTTTAAGTAACATTACAAACATAAAATAGAATACACATGCCTTATTTCCCCATCAGCTAGGGCTAAGAGAGCCATTCAAAACCATCTAACAATCCAACCCGCCATGACCTTTTAAACACTTCCTGCTTCTTCATAACAGGAAGTGGCTTGAGCAATGCCGGAAGTTACCAAATTAAAATCCAAAAAGCAGAGGAGAAAACTTAGTCCAATACAATGTTTTTTTCACTACTACTCGATGAAATATGTAGTGAAAGCTTCTTCGATCATGACGGAGGCTCGGCTGTCTTTGCTGAACTTTCCTGTTCGGGTTTTACTGAACAAAGAGCAGCCTGAACTTTGCAAAGTTGCACAGTTCCCGATAAGAACCCTTCACAATAAGGCACTTCCAGTTTACCAAAATAAAATAATTCTTGGCACTTAATGCCTTTTTACTGTGGCACAAGAAACTGAATAAGTCACAACGCAAAGTCAATTTTGGCCTGATACAAAACGGTGTTTGGACTGAATGAAGGTGTCGAGCACTTATGGCCTTTTGTTCATTTCTGCAAAGAGATCCAGCTCTCTCTTGACCATCTGGACTAGGGATGCACCAATCCGATATTGGTGTTCGATATCGGAGCCGAAACTGAAAAAAACACAATATCAGGTATCAGCTACAAATATGCAATACTGAACCGATGCCAGTTTTAGCTCTCACTGCTTTAATAACACAACGTTCACCAATTAAATCTAAATAAATGGACATGCTGTAAATCATTTTGAGGCTCAGAACCTGGAAAATCGCTGAGTTAGGTTAAACATCCGCAAACGTATTTTTGATCACGATGCAAAATGCCGCGGCTAGCAACAGCATGCTAATGCTAGCAGCAACTAATCAAGGCTGGGTTAGAAACTATGATAGATATACCTAATAAAATTACAATAAACATAAAATCGTCCACATCTGAAGCAGCCAAGTGTTTGTATTTTAGTTTATGAAATACTGTTAAAGATCACTTCATTATGTGCGTTGTTTATTTTAAGCCTTCACATAACAATGATAGTTGTTGTATAACAGACCAGTGATCCTTGTGAAAGGTTTTTCCATTAGTTTATTAATAGATATGATTGATAATGTATCTATAAAATCCTGATGAGAAAAGAAACTCAAGAAAAGATTAGACTTTATTGATCTTAAAATGAAGAGGACCATTCACTTTCCCCCTCAGCGAAAACCTTTTAAGAAACTTGTCTTAGCTCCTTGTGTCCTGGGTCACCTCTGAAAACCCACCTTACAGTTGAGCCAGGACTCCGAATATAAAAACACAACACTCTTTCACCATCTTCTGGGAAGAGCGTGGCAGAGGAATATTATCTGTCTTACTCTACAGTGAACGAGCATTAGGCTTGTGTGACTTAGCTGCGAGTCTTGCCCGGATACCTCCTCGTTATTCCTAAATTTGTTTCCCGTAGCGCCTCTTGTGACGCCTCCACTGTTCTGCAGGGTTGGGGGTTCTTCGTGCCTCTTCAGTGCTTCAGAAGAAGAAATGTGTAGGTCTCAAATGTCTTTCGGAAACATTCGCTGTTTTGTTTACTTTTTTAAAAGCTGGGTCCTACATGCCTGTGGACTACGCAGTAAAACATCCAGCAAACCTCGGCAAAAACACGGCAAAGACGTACAAAAGCATCCAGTATAACAATGTCGAACACACAGAAACTACAAATGCAGTTCGCAGAAAAAAACTCCGCTGTTCCAAGAGAGAGGGAAGTTGCTGCTTGTTTATGTGTCCCCATGGAGGCAGAGATCGAGGTATCTTTTTGACAGTGGAACTTTCCCGATGTATTTTTTTGCAGTATAGCATTTTAACTCTCCCTTTTTTGGCCGCCTCATATTCCATTCCTTATATCTTCTACTTCAATCACACCCAATTTGTCAGCTTTCTGTTGATGCCTGCCCGAGTCCGTCTCTCCCTCCATCGGCTCATCTGTGTTGACTTCAAATGCGCTTTATTGACACATTGGTCCCACTTTGAAGCCGCCTGTTTGCTTCTCTGTTGGTTCTCGGGGGCGAGCCACCAGACGGCGGCCGCGCACGGGGGACAGCTGGCTGCATAATAATGTTGGCTGGGGGACGCTGTATCCTGAGGAGGTCAAACAGCTGAGCGGGCGACGTGGAGGCAATCATTCTACTCAAGCATCAGCGCCAATAAACATGGTACAATAGAGGTGTTTTAGCCCGATTTTGAACCTGATTCGAAGTTCGAGGAGGTGTGGCCCAATAAGCCCTTCTTGCAAACTGTAGATGTAACGTTTTTGCTTGTGGCTTATAATATCATACAGCTTCAACTTTTATTCAGGCCCTTTAATATTGTTATTCAATTTAATTCATAATTCCTCCGCCTAGGATGCTACTTTTGTACAGTGTGAGAATTTATTATACATAGTTCAGTCAATGGACCATTGTTTTCTCATTGTGCCAGTGTGCATACGCAGACTGCTCCTCCAAAACTCCTCTAAAGCTTTACAGCAAGTCAGCAACATGGAAGAGTTTCCGGCGAGCGCGTTCACATCGTGGAAGTACTCGCATTATGTTGAACTTACCAGAGAAAAGGACAATACAGCGCTGGTGGCGAAGCTAAAGAGGAAAACCACGATGAAGCTCGCCCTGGAAAACAACAACGCATAGCTTTTGGCAGGATCGGTCCTTCCAACGTAGTCAACAAAAGTCAGTGCTTTATGTGGTTAAGGAAAGCTGTACAATTAATCTAAATCAAGTTGAGTATGTTGTGTTTTTATTATTACCAATTCAACGCACTTTGTAAAGCGTAAGTTTGTAAGAGCTTCAAGTTCATTTTGTTGAAAAACTGGCGAAGTTTCTGTCAAGGCCAAACTGTTTATATAAAGCGAACGAAGCTAAGCTTTTTTAAATCGACTATAGACCTTTTGTTCATGCTCATTATTGTTGCCCTGCATACAAAATAAAGCTTAGTGAAGCTAATTTATTGTAGATTATCAGTTTATAACATGGAGCATTCCACATTGGAAAAAATGATCAACAAAATGAAGGCTATGTATACATAGATGTTTATTATTGGTAACGCATTAGGGCTGGAAACCGTTAAACGGTAGCGACTTGGTACCGACCAAAAATCTCCGGTAGAGGGCGTTATCGAAATACTTTTTTGCTAATTTCGGTACTTTTTCTCTCCAGACGTCAGTAAATGATGCGCAGTGAGTCTAAATATAACTTATAACTATAGCTATAACTTACTAACGCTTTAGTCATTAGAGATGGCAGAGCAGCGGTCTGAGCCAACACTTAACCACTAACTTAGTTTAAAACCAGGACTAAACCAGGACTGAATAAGAAACTAGACTCTTAGACAAAAAGAAAAGCAGTGACAACAAGAAACACATGGGCTTTAGCTTTAGCCCCGCAGAGCCTGAAGTTACTGCTGTTGTTACTAAACTCCAGCTGCACCGGAGCATTTGGGATCAATGATTGTTTGTGGATAAAGTGAGCGTTCCCTCTGCATTAGCCATTTTTGGAACAGTGCTGGTAATATTTTAGTGACAGAGTGAGCGCTCTAACTATGCAACAGATCTTTGACATGTGGAGCGCTTTCACTTTGTCGAGCAGTGCAGTGTGTTACGAAAGGTTCAGCTGAAAGTAAACAGTGTCCTGATGTTGATCTGGTCGCTGCGGCTCAGGAGGTAATACTGTTCTTTCTCTCTGTTTATCGCTAAGTGGGAATTCTGCTCAAAACAAAGGTTAATGTGTGACAGCAGCGTCACATGTAACTTTATACTGTAAAATAGTATAGGTACAAAAAAGTACCGTTAAGGCACCGGTGCCGAAAAGCAGGTATCGTTAAAGTAGTATTTAGAAAAAAACGGTACCCAGCCCTACACATGAGACTCTAACACTTTACTTTCATCATAAAGTAACGCAGTAATGTAACAAGCTACTTTTCCAGAGCAGAAACGAGCTAACTTAAAGAGTTACTTTTAAAAGTAACCAGCACTGGTTGTGATTGTGTATTATCGGTTTTTGTAATCCATCCATCCATCCATCCATTTTTTTCCGCTTTATCCAGGGCCAGGTCACGTGGGCAGCAGTCTCAGCAGAAATGCCCAGACTTCCCGATCCACGCACATCCCCTCCAGCTGTTCTGGGGGGACCCCGAGGCCACACCAGGCCAGCTCGGAGACATAGTCCCAGCAGCGTGTCCTGGGTCTTCCATGAGGCCTCGTCCCAATAGGACATGCCTGGAACACCTCCCGCGGTGGCCAGGGAGTATCTGAAACAGATGCCCTAGCCACCTCAGCTGGCTCCATTCGATGTGAAGGAGCAGTGACTCTACTCCGAGCTCCTCCCGGGTAACTGAGCTCCTCATCCTATCTCAAAGGGCCCAGCCACCCTGCGAAGGAAACCAATTTTGGCCCCTTGTATCTGGGATCTTGTCCTTTCAGTCATTACTCGGATCTCATGACCATAGGTGAGACTGGGAACGTAGATCGATCGGTAAATTGAGAGAGAGAGACCACAAGAGTCCGACACAGCGACCGCATCACTGCTGATCTGAGTTGGAAATTTTCAAAGACGCAACTGCCCCAAAGCCATATTCCTGGACCAAGTGTGTCAATAGAGTGTTGACTCCATACACTCTGACCTAACATCCTCCCCACTGATCACCTTCCTACAGAATAAACTCAATGAAAAAAAGTGAAAAGCCCTGTACTGATGACCTTCGACACACATTTCCTTCTCAAGCAAATTTACACTACTTTGTGCTCAACAAATGACATATTTTTATCATCCCTACCTGCACAGCCCTAATGCATTGGTCAAAAATGACTCTTTCTTACAGACAGTTGGGATGATCTCAGCAGATAAGGTTTGCGTGTCAGGTGTTGCAGTGTAGCAGCGGAGCAGCGGTTGGGTGTGGAGGTAATGATGCGTCTCGGACAGCTGCACAGAGCCTTGTAGTCCCGCAGGCAACAATTAGCAAAAGAAAAACAGAGCGGGAGCTGCTCTCTGTGACGGAGATCTGTATTGTGTAATCAAAGCACCAATGACTATGGCTACATTTTCGCTTGGTGTTACCTGCTACACAATTTCAAAATCATTTTCTCATCCGCATTGTGGCAAAAACCCAGCAGTTTTGCCTATGCTCCAGAATGCACAGAAAGTGTCTCTGAGTTTGAACACCTTGTACTTCTGGACACTTCAGGTCGGTTACAGCAGCTGACAATGGAAGATAATGGATTCCTGATGGCTTTATGTTTGATTTTTCTCAAGTCTTTGACCGTTACTTTGCGTCTTTTACTGTCAACTCACTGTCGATGATCCTGTTGGCTATCGGCAACTAAATGTTTGATGGTTGCATGATCCTGTCCCAATATTTGGGGGAAATTTGAAGAGTCCCACATCCCTCTGACCAGCTTTTAACAATTTGTGACTTTTCAGAGTTTTCCTGATGTCTTTTCCTTCCCATTTTGCGTGAGGAAAAATAGCTGCATAATGATTTAGAGTGACCACACTTAATTCCAAACTGATTACAAAAGCTCTATCACCTGGGACTCTTCGATCTGGCAGCCTTTCAGTTTCACAAACATCTCACTTGCGTAATAATTGTGAGTCTGCTGTGTCTCCAACTTCTACAGATTGAGAACAGGAGGAAATGGGCAGTGCATCTTTAATTGGAAGCTAAATTAATTTTTTTGCTTCGAGTTGACCAGTATCGTCAAAAATGTATTTCCACCTTTTTAAAGAAAACGGATGGGGACCAGCCATTCTGTTTTGGTCGGTCAAGTCATTTAGTTTGAATAGAATAAATTAAATTCAAATGGACAGTACTTCACATTTCTCTGGTCTGTAATGACGTGTAAGTTCATTTTCAGCGCTAATGGTGTAAGTGCTGTGGACACTGAGGATGTGATTAGAGCGATTATCCGTGAAGCACATGAGTGAGCGTGGACCGGTCACAGCCAGTCAGAGCGAGCCTGACCTTTAACAGAGCTGAGGGCCATTCTGCACCAACTTCTGGACACTTCAGGTCGGTTACAGCAGCTGACAATGGAAGATAATGGATTCCTGATGGCTTTATGTTTGATTTTTCTCAAGTCTTTGACCGTTACTTTGCGTCTTTTACTGTCAACTCACTGTCGATGATCCTGTTGGCTATCGGCAACTAAATGTTTGATGGTTGCATGATCCTGTCCCAATATTTGGGGGAAATTTGAAGAGTCCCACATCCCTCTGACCAGCTTTTAACAATTTGTGACTTTTCAGAGTCACAAATTGTCACAGCGGAGCAGCCGGGGGACCAGAGACCTAAGTGTGGACATCAGTGCTCGAAAAGTGTGTTTGCTATACAGTGCTAGATTGTTCTGAAACAGCTCAGTTTGCTTTTCTGGACACACGTGAACACACGCTGCAAGGGCCCCGTGTCTCAGTCAAATTACGGTGGTGTTTCGCTTGTTAATCAGCGCGTTGTAACACTGACAGGCTCTCTGACGGCGCTCACTCACTCTCTGCCTACTTTTCCACAGATAACACCAATATGGAGCAGTCTGCTGAAGTGGATGGGCAGGAGCGACCTTCCGGCTTCCCTCTGTCACCCCCAAAGGCGCGAGTGGTCCCTACTCTTTCTCCTCTCAGCTGACTCCCGTCTCCCGGTTGGGGCTTGCCTGTTTTCTCTGTGGTGTTTAAACGCATCGGCCACACACTAATTTAAACTCTTTTCAGAGGACACTCATATCTGGACAGGAGTTTGGTGAATAGGGCTTTTCTAGCATCCAAGTAATTTCAGTGCGCCGCGAATGCAAAGGTGAAAACAATGGCGGTATTGGACAGTTTTTTGCCTGGGAATGACAGATTCTGTACAATGAATTGAGTTTTTCTCAGTAAATCGGGCCTAAAAGCTGTTGTGCGGTTGGATGTTCCACTTTGTTGGAACTACAGCTTCAATCTTGTAAACTGACTGAGTAAATTAATGATTAAAATCGATGACTGCAGATCTCAACAAATTGTTTGTATTATGTTTTAAAGTTTAATGTAACTGTGCCCGACACATCAGGCTCCGAATTCTATGATTTACTTTGTCCGTCCGTCCATCCATCCATCCATCCATCCATCCATCCATTTTCTTCCGCTTTATCCGGGGCCGGGTCGCGGGGGCAGCAGTCTCAGCAGAGATGCCCAGACTTCCCAATCCACGCACACCTCCTCCAGCTGTTCTGGGGGGACCCCGAGGCGACACCAGGCCAGCTCGGAGACATAGTCCCACCAGCGTGCCCTGGGCCTTCCATGAGGCCTTGTCCCACTAGGACATGCCTGGAACACCTCCCGCGGGAGGCGACCAGGAGGCATCCGAAACAGATGGCCTAGCCACCTCAGCTGGCTCCTTTTGACGAGAAGGAGCAGCGACTCTACACTGAGCTCCTCTCGGTAACTGAGCTCCTCACCCGATCTTGAAGCCACCCTACGAAGGAAACTCATTTCAGCCGCTTGTATCCGTGAGCTTGTCCTTTCGGTCATTACCCAAATCTCATGACCATAGGTGAGGGTGGGAACGTCGATCGATCGGTAAATCGAGAGCTTTGACCTCTGACTCAGGTCCTTCTTCACCCCAACAGTCCGATACAGCATCACACATCAGTGATTCCCAAACAGTGGGTCAGGTACCAGAGGTGAGAGAATGTGATTTACCATTTTACAAAGTGGGTACAAAATGACAGTTTTGGTGTAGCATGTTTTACTTCCTCCATATGTTATTGTCAGAACGGCTCTATGCACTCCCCTTACAGTGTAGTTTGGTGAGCCTGATGTGGAGTGGGTAGGAAATAAGTACGAGTTACTGTATATCAAAGTGTATATGTATATGTTTTGGGCCAGGAAGATGATACTGGTATGTTGGAAGCCAGACAAGCCCCCTTCTTTTGAAATATGACTTGAAACTGTGACTGCTTTTGGAAAAAATTAGACACATGTTGTCTAATTTTAATAAACTTTATTTTATTATTATCATTATTGAGTCAGTTCAATTGGCGACACTGAAAAACTTTTACAGCAAAGTAAAACTGCTGGATAACTTCCAAGAGTTTACAGTCCTGGCTAATATATGGGGAAATTAATGATAATTTATTATAATACCAAGAAGCAGAGGTGGGCGGTCACCGTTGGGCTCCGTCACTGACAGCTCCGCTCCTCCCTCGGACTCGCCTCATCTCTCTCGGCAGCTGTTCCAGGCCTCACGCTGAGCTCGCTGTGTCTGTGCTGACGTACATGAGGAACTGTCACTTCAGCCCTCACTCCCTTGCACTCGCTCGGGCCTTTGAGGAGCAGTGTTCCCCTGTCAGAGGAACCCAGGCTCCGCTCGGTACTCCCGCCTATATAGACCTCCAACGCAGCCCTCTGAAGAAAGGCGTGGAGGTGCGGTTATGCATTTCACCGCTCGGCACAATAATTGGATGGAATATAATGGTCCAATGCGGGTTGTGTTGAGGCAGACGATGTGGCAGCTCACTGTCAGGGCTGCGTAGTATATGTGGAATTAATGCGGTGGAACTCTGACGTGTGTTCAAGAGAAAATGATGGACTGGAAATAGATTAAAACCGTAAAACAATGCCTCTCGATTTCCATGTTTATTTCTCTTAATTCTGTTTTTTATATGCAACGTGCAGCACTTTTACTCGGAGCACACCTTATATTTACCCCATTTCTATATCAGATTCATTCATTTTTAGTATTATGACATGTATTTTTGTGCATAAGATCATCTCAATAGAGCATGATGATTTATTTGTGTCCATCTAAAAGTTTTCCTTTATTGCCCACTTCAAAATCTCCACCACAGACATGATCCACGTCACTGCTTGCGGCTGAGAACCCTTTTCATCCCCATGAGAAACCTCTGCGTGTTCTCCCACGGCCGCACATCCATGAAAAACGCAGACCAAACAAGTAAAATTGATCAGAAATTTAAACTAACTCTTTACAGACATCAGAGTCACTGTTTAACAGAGGACAGACAGATCTGGACAGTAGTTTGTCCGGTTGAAGTGAGTAACGTGGTTGTGGGTTGTTTGGGTCTGACTAAAAGGAGCTCAGCGGTAACCTACTTTTTTCATAACTACAGGTCTATGAAAGCGCAGGGTTTAAAGATATTCGTCTTCAGAGAAAATAGAATGAGCTTGGATAATAAATACTAGTTAAGTGCAGTTTCAGTTTACTTTAAAGGAACAGACCACTTCCATACTGAGTCATGTTCTTACCTGAGCTTAGACGAGTTGATATGTACCTGTCTGGTCTTTGTGTGTGCCCTCAGTCACGCAAAACGATCAAAGATGTTGTTAGCATTTGGCCTCTTCCAATGTATTCCTATGGCTCCAAACGGGGGGTGAAGTTAGAAGCGACCACACTCTTCCACGGGCACAAAGACCAGATAGGTACGCATCAACTCGTCTAAGCTCAGGTAAGAACATATCACAGTATGGAAAAACTGTGGCCTGTTCCTTTAAAGCAGTGGTTCCCAAACTGTGGGCCAGGGACCAGAAGTTAGACATATGGCCTGAGGCTGAGTAGTGAAGTTTGTCTGAGGCCAGGACCAAATGAAGAGAGTGATTAGAGAACAGTGGTGTCAAATAGTAGGATAGGGCCCAAAAATATAGTCTATGAAACTATTATTATGCAAGTCTGTCAACTGCCCCGCTCACTTACATTGGACGATAGAGTACTTGCTGACCAGACGTTACCAGTTTATTTGTATCCTGTGTCTTGGCTAGGAATGGGACAATAAACTATAATAGTTGCAATGAAAAAGATGGTAATTAATTGATCGCCGCATTTTTTAATGCTCAATATCATCGCACGAGAAGATAATTGCAGAATACACCAGATAACCACCCCCCTAATCATTGCAGCATTGAGAGCTACAGTATCCTCTATTTCTTCTTACTGCAGACTTTGTCTTAATTATGATGCGATATTTCTTTTATCTGTAGTCTGTTCATTACTATTCACATGGTGTGTCCTGTCCCCTGTTTCAGACGTTGAGTCAATGATGTCGCAGTCTTCAGCCCTGTCCATGGAGGAACTGAGGAACCCCGACTACAGGGATGGGACAAGAAGGGACTCCCATCAGCCCTGGGTCTCTATAGCCTGTTTGTCCATGGGAGTGGATCTCTCCTTTTCTGGTTCTGGTTTCTGGTTTCTCTTTTTTTTCCTGGGTTTTTGAGTTTTTCCTCGCATGCCGGAGAGTCAATGGACAGGGGACACCCACTCGGCTTGTCACCACCTGCTGCCGACGCTTATTTAGGACACCATTGATTGACTGACTGATCGATTTGCAGAATGAGAGACACAGCTGTAATAGCAAGGACAGGTAAACCAGGCGGATCTGAATAACTCCACACTTTACCCTCCCCAGAAGAAAGGCATCTGAGGTTTTGGATTTTCTTTGGGATTCACAACAAAAGAAAACCAAGAAGATGAAACTCCCCCATGCAGAACATGTCTAAGAAAAGTATCTGCACCGAGTGGCAACACTACACTCTTGCACGTCCATCTGAGAGACAACCATCCTGCACTGTTTGCAAAGCAGGCAAACTTGGCGCAACTTACACATGCTGAATTAAATGTGCGTCAGTAGGAGTTTGTCATCTGTACCAGGCAGCAAAGTCGATTGCTAGCTAGTGGCACTGCATGGTTCTATACTGTATTGTGCTGCTGACACGGCCTAAATCTTGACTTATTTTCTAAGTTATGTCGTTCTTCTGCATTCATAAAGAGCTGCCTTTTAAAACCAGGAATGAATTGCTCTCGTGGTTATGAAAAGGACAGATGGTTTTCGTGCTATATTTAATTTCAAATAATTAACAATAATTAACATCACCCAGTTCCCATCATTTCTTTTGAACGGCTCTCTTTAATAAACAGATCCCAAAGATTCTCACGTTTCTGCAGAGAGAAACAGGGCTGCAGAGTGATTTCAAGTGCAACCAGTACAAGCACAAGTAAAAAGTAGTCCTCCTAACAATTAAATGAGGAAAGAGTTAAAGCAACTGAGTGTTTCAGTGAAGGCTAACCCGGCCTCGACTGTTCAGCAGTTACTTCTATTCAAAAGATGGGAGAGACTGCTCTATGGTGTCTCCAAACACAAACAAGGGAAAGGGCAATGTTGTTTTGTCGCTTGGCCTTGAGGCTTGTGAGTGGAAACTTGCAGGTGGTGACGAAAAGCCAAGCTGAAAAAAACATATAAAATAGCTTCGATTGTTGAAATCCATTCAGCGGTACAAGGCCAATCGTTGTTTGGCTATTTGTTGCCAATGCTAGCTGTTGTCCATGTACAGGGCCAGACAAAATTGCTGCTGGTATTTTTTTCAGCCCAATAGCCGCTTTACATCTGCTGAAAATTTGTTACAAAACACAAAGAGTCATTGGTGATACCTGTATGGCTAAAAATACATATATTGCACAGCAGAGGAACACAAAATATTTATGTGGTAACATTGTACCCTTGTGTATCCTTGTAAACCTGGAAATGCCTGCTGTAGAACAAAGTAACCAACAGTAACGGCTTTGATTTGGGTTGAGGATCGTCCAACGTTTTTTTGCTCTTCCACTTGACTATTGTTCTGGCTAATGGACGTTCACTGGACAATAAAACAGATTGACTGCTGAGCTCTTCTCATTAGATGGTGAAAGACTGTTGTGGAGCGGAGGGAGCTGCGCAGGAGGAAGAGGAAGGAGGAGGTGGAGCTGACCAGTGCAGGACACCACGCTCTGAAACAGGGACGAACCCAGGAGGCAGTGCACCGCTTCAGAGGATCGATTGGGCTCTGAAGCAGCCAGCCAGGTTTCCTTCGGGTGCTATGGTTTCCTCTACCTCCAAAAACATGCTGGTCAGGTTGATGACGCGGCTCAGTGGCAGCGGCTCAGGACTAACACCTGAACACTATTTCGTTGTACGCTTGTACAATGAGTAAAGCACTTACCTACTTGTTTAATTCCATAACCCTCATGATCCTTTCAGAGACTCAAAATGACTGTCTTACTGCGGCCACCTCCAAGTACTTTGCTTATAATGGGATTGTGTGAACCCACTCTCTAGCAAACACGTTTTCAAGAATCATCACCTTTCATCACCACAGTCTACTTTAGTTTAGTAGTTTATTGAAAGGACAGTGTGCAGTTACATTAAAAAGATGGCTACATTTCCATCTGTAGTCCTACACAATTAAAATTACATAACAAAATTAGGAATTACACATCACAGGCAATTTACAACTACAAGTGCAATAAACAAATACAAAGTGCAAGTTACAAGGTGCAATATTGGCAAGTTACAAATGATTAAGTGCAGAATTACAAAGTGTAAACAGTTGCAACAGTCGACTACAGCGGCTGGTTTTGTGGCAGCTCAGGAGATCATAAAGAGGGGAAGCCGTTCACAGACAGAGAATATATGAAAGAATCATTCATAAAAATATTAGAAGAGGACATTGTTGGTAAAATGACATACAGTGCCTCTCAAAAGTACTAATACACCTCAAACTTTTGCACATTTTGTCATGTTTACAAACATGACAGATAAAGATTTATTTTGATTTTTTTACTGAAAGTTCACACACAAGTAACAGACAACTGTGAAGTGAAAGCAAAATGATACATGATTCTGTTATTTTAAAAAAAAATAATAGAAAACCGATTATAAGTATTCATACAGCATGAATGAATACTTTGTGAAACCCCCTTTTGCTACAATAACATGTGTGCTCCTTGACCTTCATGATGTTGTTTAGTGACCAATACACTCCGACCATAGCTCTGAGGGCCTCACAGAACAGCTGTAATTATACTGAGAGTAAATTACGTATAGGTGGCCTCTATTTAACCGCTATCAAGGCAATTTAATGCACTCAGGAAAATGCTGTATGAATACTTATGCACACACCTCACTTTTTACTTCTCTATTTAAAAAAAACAAACAACAGAATCATGTATCCAGAAATTCGGCTCATAAGGTCCGACCTGAAACACTGGGCTAGTCTTTCAAGATACGTCTTTCTAATAGGGAGAAAGTAACGCTGAGATTGGAATATGACCCCCTCCGAGATGGATTAGACCAATAGAGCTGTAGCTACAATTGCGCACGGAGCTTACTACAGCGCTATGCTAGGAGGCCAATGTGCCTGTAGCAGGCAGTGGAGGTGGCACGACCTGGGGCGCTTCCACGAGCTCCTCTATTCTCCACAAAACAATGCATGAGTCTTGTCTTCACCTAGATGCAGACTCTCAATATTTGCGTAGAGCATCCTCCGAGAGGGGATTGGAACGAGTGCTTGCAATTACGAACGGAGTCAGACTTTATACCCAAACTTTCTGCTTTACAAAAATTGACAAAACAAAATAATTACACTCTGAGACTGTGATTTCAATTTTCACTTTTCTATTTAATTATAGTGAAATTTCGAAATACGTGCCATTTTGCTTCATTGCATGATACAAAAAATGCTCATGGTAGACGTTTCTGGATAATTTCATTGTTGTTTTGAAAATGAAAATTGATTGAACAAACAATACATGGACCGATTCACACCAACCCAACGCACTGTCGCTGTTTGGAGGCAGGTGCGACTGTATGTCTCAGCTGCTCAGAGCAACATCTACACTGAAGCGACCTGAACCCCAGACCAAGCCTGACAGCTGCACAGTGTGTGTGTGCATAATGTTTGAAGCACACGAAGTATAGTGGTAAATTGTAAACAACATGTCCCCGGTCAAACGCTGTGCGGTGGTCGTCTCTGGTGAGTGATTTCTCAGAGAGTCCCGTCGCCTTTTAATTCTGTTTGTGTCACAAAGTAGTTAATGCATTTATCTGGCTAGTTGTATGGCGAAATTAGCACGAGGGGGCCAACTTTAGACAGTTCAGTAACTCAAAAACAAAGTAGAGAAAGTTCTAATTCTAATAACCAGCTGATTCATGAACCAGCCATTAACACAAGGCCAATCACAGCGCTCCGAGTCCGGCGACAGAGAGACGGGGCTGTCCACACCAAACACTCAGGCCCCGACATCAGTCAAAACCTACCCGACTAGGACCGACTGGAGATTATGGCTTTGGTGTGAAAGGGCCTTTACTAATGATCGTGATGAGCATGAAAGAGAACTAGAACAAAAAACGGTCAAGCTCAGGAAAAAAAAGAATGAATAAAAGAGTGCATAAAACAACTGCACTGTTGTTCAAAGAGAAAAGTCTCCTATAGGAAACAACGGTCTGTAGAAAGTTGCCTGTGACATTGTGGCCGTCTTCACAGCAGTCCACAGCTTATGTAACCAGTTCAAAGTCCTAAGTGGTAGAGTGTGTGTGCGCTGGTGCCAAGCGTGTGTTTGAGGGGGAAGTGGTCCCTATGGGAGCCAGGCTCTGCAGGCTCCGGCCCAGGGGGGAGAGGCAGCACTGTGACCCTGGCTCAGAGCTCGGGCAGGAGGAGCAGAGCTGGAGTGGGGATGTCTCTGACCAAGTGTGGGCCCAAAAACATCCAAAAGTTTAAAGTGACAGGCCACCGTTTTTTCCACACTGAGATATGTTCTTACCTGAGCTTAGACAAGTTGACATGTACCTGTCTGGTCTGTGTGTGTGCCCATGGAAGAGCGTGGTAGCTTCCAACTTCACCCCTGTTTGGAGCTATAAGAATACATTTTTAGCTAATGGCAAGCTAATGCACATTAATGGTGCTGTGATAAACACACTGAGCGCAGAACTGGTCTGGTGATGGATTGCAGAGGATAGTCCCTCGTTCCGTCACAACAAAACAAAATCCAGAAAATGGAGATCAAAGTTCTATCAGTATGAAAACACTTAAGTTAAGATTGAATGTGAAGTTATAGTTATTGAACGTAACTACAGTTCTTTGAGTGTGTTTGAATTACATTTTATTTAGCAAATTTAGGTTTTAAATGTGATGATAAATCCACTCGAGTGTGTTAAATTGTGTGAGAAAGTCAGCTGTTAATCAGGAGTTTCAGTGTGGTCTTCCCCCTTCACTCAGAGCTGCCAGAAGCATGATGGGAATTTCCATTGAAGCTTTGTTTCTAGAATGCAGCCTGTGATTGGTCAAAGCAAAGGACGGGTTGTAACCCCCTCCAACTGAATGCTGATTGGCTGCCTTCGTTAAAAGGTGAAAAACAGCTCCTCTGTGTCTTTGAGCAGCATTAGCATTAGCATTAGCTCTTGTTTCTGTCAAGCTACAAGAGGAAACTGAAGCTGTTGAGGCCAATGTGACAGGGATGGACTTTATTTCAGTCATGGACGGCATGTTTTATAGAAGCTTTATAAAGAATGTTCTTTTGTGGATAAGAGACGTCTGTGGAGAGTGTTTTCTGGGGTTAGCTCATCCTGCTTTAGCTGCTATTAGCCACATACAGCTACATCATGATGCAAACACAACAGCTCAGAGTTAGCCCTAATTTGGGCCTGATTTCTTTGTTTTGTCCTAGTTTGGACTTGGTTTATTTGTTTCGTCATTGTTTGGACCTGGTTTAGTCCCAAGTTTTTTTTGTTTAGCCCATGTTTGTATTGCTCTAGTTTAAACCTTGTAAGCATTTGGACTTGGTTTAGTCGTGATGTAGGAATAGCCTACTACATTTCCCCCTAAAGATAAGCCTAATTCTATCTTTTGGATTTTAACTACTGTACGAGTCAAAAGTCTAAATAAATCTTGTATACACACAAAATGCTGTGTGTAAAAATGCAGGGTACAATGTTGGTGCAGTTTATGTAGGTCTGCTATAAAGAAAAGAAACTATCATGAGCGTCCCCTGTTTGAAAGACTGCCCGAGACAGCCTGTTTTTCTGAAAATAAAGAGCACATTGTATCTAGTGTCACGTTACTGTCACTCATGGTGTCTGACCTGAAATGAGTCAATTCACAGTAACTCAGAGAAGTGTGGACTCATTTTAACACACAGGGTGATATAATGGGTCTAGAAAATGTGCTGTGTATGTGGTAACAGAAATGATACCGGTGGCACAATTGATGTATAATTCAAATACATAAAAAGTTCACACTTTTTTTCCTTCTTTTTTTCCCTCCATTAGAATATGACTACTCCACAGAATGTCCAGGCCGTATTTGCACAGGCAGAGCACACAGAGGAGTTCGCCCGAGGCAGGAGTTTTATGCCAGTCTCAAGGAGCCGCCAAGGCGCCGCGAAACTGCACTCTCTGTTCCCGAGGATTGGACGTGTTTCTACATTGTTTGAAGTGGCAACAAACAAAACCAAAGTCTACAGCCGACCACAAACACTTTCATCTCGCTCCCTTCAATTCCACACAAATTCAGTGCTTTTAACTTTTTCTTTTGCATAAGCTCAGCATTGAACGTTTGAAGAACTGTCAGGTGTCACCAAAGATGTCGGAATAAAAGAAACGGAGCTGCTTTTTGCCATCTCAGCTACCACTATCTTCAGCCCGAACTGGTCCAAATATTAAGATGTTTTTAAAAACAGTTTTTTGCACATTTTTTTAGTTGAGATCATGAAGAAGCCTCTCCATGTTGAAGCTAACAGTAATGGTATATTTCAGGCTGAAAAAGTTTTGTTTTGTCGGAGAAATAGTGCACGCAGTGGGGGCGTGTCATTGTGTGGGTGGCTTCATTATTACGCAACGCTTCGCTGCGTGTGGCTGTCGGAGGCCGCTGCTGCTAATACTGGAACACTACTGCAGAAGTTTGTTTTTCTGCATGAAACCAGTGAACTTATCCAGTGCGACTGATGATGCCCTGGCTGTGAGCACGCGCAGCGCCCTGCTGACCATTACGTTTCCCGAGCAAACTCCTGGCCTTCAGCATGTGTTTTTTTAAACAGAAGGATCTAGCGCGGATTTGCATAACTCTACATGGAAAAAAACTGAGCGATGAAAATGGATTTCAACACAATAGTGAACGAGTTTGCTGAGCAGAAAGTTACTTCAGACGGGTGAGTGAAAGTTTGTTTATTTTCGCTGGTGGCCGCTGTGCCATCGTGTCCGTTTGCTTTTTGATGAGGCCATTGTTGTGCTGTAAGCTAACGTGCTGTGTTCAGTTTAATTGGATTTGTTTGCGTTTTGTTTTGGGTCATATGCTGTGTGTGCAGGTTACAGATAATATAACGTAGTCATTGTCCATGGCACTAATGACCGTGTGTGCGTTCTTCTTTCCCTCTGGTCAAATGTGTGTGTTGGGATAATGTTGCTAGTTATCATTGTGTTGCTAGTTGCTTTAGAGGTAGGCTCTATGAGAAGCGAATTTATGCAGGAGATATTTATTTATATACTACCTGTTTGCAAATCTATTTTTTATCTTTTATGGCACATTTTTCCTGCTTTTTGCCTTTTCTCCCCCCTGTGCTTTTCAGTGTTGCGGGGGGAGCGGGCATGGCTTATCTAAATGAGATGTAAATGAGCTTTTTCGTCACTCCGATCAGCGGAGAGAGGTGAGAGTGGCCCAAAAGTTTAGAGGCCGATTTCTCTGCTTAGAAATATTCATATGCTCACAGGTTCTCAAAATACACTGCTCACAAAAACTTAGGGCACACTCAAAAAACACATCCTAGATGTCTTTCTTCATAGTGTAGGGCAATGTGTTGAGAACCAAATAACATAAGAATGATAAATGGAAATCAAATTCTCAGCCCCTGGAGGTCTGGATCCAAAATTATAGTCCAAATCAAAGTGACAAATCAGGTCACTGGTTTATCCAGATTCTGTAGAAATTCCTCAAAACGAGTCTGTATCATCCTCAGTAGTGTGTGTGGCCTCCACATGCCTGAATGCACTCCCTACAACGCCTGGGCATGCTCCTGATGAGACCACGGATGTCCTCCTGAGGGATCTCCTCCCAGACCTGGATTAGAGCATCAGTCAGCTCCTGGACAGTCTGTGGTGCGACGTGGCGTTGATGGATGGACCGAGACATGATGTCCCAGATGTGCTCTATTGGATTTAAGTCTGGGGAACGGGCAGGCCAGTCCATAACATCAATACCTTCATCATGCAGGAACTGCTGACACACTCTTGCCACATGTGGCCTGGCATTATCAGGCATCAGAAGGAACCCAGGGCCCACAGCACCAGCATATGGTCTTACAATAGGTCTGAGGATCTCATCCCGGTCCCCAATGCCAGTCAGGGAACCTCTGGCTCGCACATGGAGGGCTGTGCGGCCCTCCAATGAAATGCCTCCCCAGACCATCACTGACCCACCACCAAACCGGTCATGCTGGATGATGTTGCAGCAGCAGAACGTTCTCCAGGGCGTCTCCAGACTCTGTCACGTCTGTCACATGTGCTCAGGGTGAACCTGCTCTCATCCGTGAAGAGCACAGGGCACCATTGGCCAATCTGCCAATCGCTGTGTTCTCAGGCAAATGCCAATCGGGCTGCACGGTGTTGGGCAGTAAGCACCGGCCCAACTTGTGGACGTCGGGCCCTCATACCACCCTCATGGAGTCGGTTTCTGACCGTTTGAGGACCAACATGCACATTTGTGGCCCTCTGGAGGTCATTTTGTAGGGCTCGGGCAGTGCTTCTCCTGTTTCTCCGTGCACAAATGAGCAGATAGCGGTCCAGCTGCTGGGTTGTTGGCCTCGGTCGGCCCCCCCCAGGTCTCCTGGTGTACTGGCCTGTCTCCTGGTGTCTCTTCCATGCTCTGGACACTGCGCTGGGAGACACAGCAAACCTTGCCACAGCACGAATGGACGTGCCATTTTGGATGAGCATCACTCCCTGAGCAGCTTCTGTGGGTTGTAGATGCTCCTCATGATGCCTCTAGTGGTGAGAACACTGGACAAATGCAAAAGTGTTCCAAAAATACGGTACAAAGGATGAAGACAGGGAAATGGTCTGTGGTCACCACCTGCAAAACCATTCCTCTTTTGGAGTGATCTTGCTAATTGCCTCTCATTTCCACCTGTTGTCTGTTTAATTTCTACAACACCAAGTGAAACTGATTCACAATAAGCGTGGCTTCCTAACTGGACAGTCTGATATCCCAGAAATTTGATTGACTTGGAGTTACATTGTGTTTTTTGAGTGTGCCCTAAGTTTTTGTGAGCAGTGTATTAACATACACAGTATATAGACAGATGAAGTCATTTTTAGGTGTCCTCTATGGTCCTGTCTTTCTTTTGGACATCTTCCCTGAAGGCATCTATTCGAAATGAAAATTGATTGGCAATCAAGAATATGGCTTCAGACGGGAAGAGAGCGGCCGTTAGAGAAATACGACTCTACGATGTAGATGGGGTCGTTGTAGATGTATGTTTGGGTCTGAAACAGGTGTGGACACAAACCTCTCATGCATCCAGCCCCTTCCACTGGCCCTCACCCACTCCACTGTGACCCTTCTTCTTCTGTTAAAGGAATAGGCCACCGTTTTTACATAACAAAATATGTTCTTACCTCACTTTAGTCGAGTTAATATATCCCCGTCTGGTCTTTGTCCGTGCGCTCTGTCACGCAAACGGAGCACATACGCAGCCTCTCCCACATGTCATATAGCTCCGAAAAAGCTCACGATAGAAGCTACCAAGCTCTTCCACGTGTTCCCTATTTAAATAAAGTTACGTGAAGTGTTTTCATGCAAAGTATATTTACACAGAAATGTAACATGTCGATTTTATAAGCAAATAAAAAGGGGGACTATATTGTGAGGCGTAATGATACGAGGAGCAAAACGTCCGCGCAGTAACTTCTAAAGGTTCTGTCCGTTTGCGTGACAGAGCGCACGGACAAAGACCAGACGGGGATATATTAACTCGACTAAAGTGAGGTAAGAACATATTTTGTTATGTAAAAACGGTGGCCTATTCCTTTAAGTTTTCCAAGTGCTGCATTACCACAAACTACTAGTTTTAGTGATTATACACTAAGCCAGGGGTCACCAACGTGGTGCCTGCGGGCACCCAGGGGCCCTTTGGGGCATGTCCAGTAGCCCTTGGGACGTTTTCTAAAGTGTAAAACACTTAATTTTCTTGAATCTAATTCTTAAAATTACAGTTATTTCGGATCTTGTGACTCAGTATGAGTTTAAAATAAAGCTATTTTGATATAATATGGGGTCAATATCCTATAAGTGAACAGTGTACGTTTAAGTCTTTAGGATTTGTTTTTAACTGGTAGCCCTCGAACAACTTAATGCTCTTAAAGTAGCCCTCAGCTGAAATAAGGTTGGTGACCCCTGCACTAAGCTAATCTTCAACGAATAATTAAAATAAAAAGTCCACCACTGTGTCTCTTGTCATGTCCTTCTCATTTTAAACTTTTAGTTAATAAAGCGCTACCCTCCATTAGAGTGAGACTTAAGTCCTTCCATGTAATATTTTCCACATTGAAAAAGACTTTTGCAGCATCCAAAACAAACCCCATTTTCTTCCCTTGGAGTTTCTTGGAGTTCTGAACAATTCACAATCATTGCAATAAATGCCAGAAAAAAGTTTCTCCTCTACATTTGATGTCTTCTCCTGGTCTAGTTTTCTTCACAAATAGATGGAACTGACTTAACTGCCTCCGCATATGTTTTTCTCCTTCTGTAAACTTATAAAACATATTTTCCATTGTTTTTGGACAATCAATTGATCCACTTCGATGGACTTCATTACGATGCACACTTCTGGCCTCAGCACTGCAGACTTCATTTCGACAGTTAGTTTCTCCACGGTGCCCTCATTTCCCGACCCCACGACAAACAGCAGCGACATGGCCATGTTTGTGACATGTTCTCAAATGGCCGTACACGGTAACACATCCAAATACAGAAGTACTCTCTCGTCTTTCTCCATTCCAAGAAAGTCCATCTCTTCACTCCACATACATCATCAACCAAACTCACCAAGGCGACCAGCATTCAGGGACAAAGGCACACCACTCACAACCCCTTTATTCCCCTCCTTCAGAATCCAGTAGAAAGCAATTTACGTAAAGATCGATGTCGTTCAATCTGCAATGCTTTGTCTTTTTGGCGACCATCCCGCTTCTTGCAGCACTCACCGACTTCACATTCCCGACTTTCTTTCCCGATTCACCTCCCGACTTTGTATGTATCGCCGCATATACCGACTTCTTGGACTCTCTGCGACCATTCCGACTGAGAGACCTGCTTCATCCTCCGAACTACTTGATCCACTCGACAATCTTTTCACTCTTTTCTTGAATTTCACTCCCTACGCCATTGTCTGACGCCATCGATCCTTCCATCCCCTTCTTCTCTGTGACCCTCCTTAACATTACCGTTCCCACGTCCCCACCCATGTACCCAACTGGCTTGCTGATATTTCTGGAGGGACCAGTGCAGAAACACCGGAGAAAGAGCGTATCAAAGCCAAAGCAAAAAGACAGTTTTCTGAACCCTCACATCAATTAGACTTGTTTGTTGCTCTCCGCTCCATAGCGCGCCGCGTACCGAAGCGACAGCAGAACAAAAGCAGTGTGTTCGTGGACGTGCGCGCCCCCCCCCCCCCCCCCTGCTGCGGGCCCTATCTCTCTGTTTGTCTGTGATTTGGCAGTTTGAAAAATGAAATGAAATGCCGGGGATGATTGAACTGAGAAGCGTGTGTGCACGGCACGTGGCACAGCTCAGTAGGGGTGACGGGGGGGTGGCAGCATTTGTATGGAAATGGATTGTCCAGTAATCAGACTGGCATTTACACAACTGCGCAGAGGACAGACCCATTTTTTTTTCTTTTTTTTCTTTTTACTTTGTTCAGATGTCCGAGATGTCCATGTAGAATTGGAAGTCATTTTCGTAAGGTTATTTGATTTTCAGTGGGGGAACTTGGGCAATTTGACTGTATTCAACATTTGGCAACAGGAGACAAGACTCGAGCACTGTTTACATATCTATTGTTCTGTGTAGAGTTCCTATTTCCTGCTTTTCTCAAGGTGGGGAATTGTGGGCACCTTATTGTAACCGGGTGGGGGCTATAAGATTTAACATTATTATTTGCATTGACCATTTAGCAGTTCAGCATGTCAGGATAAGCACATCCACAGGCTACACAGATTTGTAGACTCAAACCACAGAGACAAACAGTGCATTTTCTTTGGTTCAGCTTTACCCAAATCCATAAAGGTCAACAGCCTGCAGGCCAAGCTAAGACCTACAGAACTGGTCTTAGCTTCTAAAATGATATTCTGTTCTTTTTTGTTGTGTTTCTGTTGCATATTTTTGTCATTCGTTCGTCATGTTTTTGTCGCTCTTTTGTTGCGTGAAGAAGGAAGTCATGGAGATTCTGCGTTAGATAGACTTGTGCTGGATGGAAGATCGGAAACGAAAGTATTTCTTAGTAACAAGAGCAATTGACCTTTCGCAAAAGCCCCGCCCACTTAGTCACTGTTCCGTCAAACTTTCTGATGCCGCTGCTAAAGTGACTTGTGTTAGTGACTCTAATTGAAGCAATAAATGCGCGGTATCCTATAATATATTCAAGGATAAAGGACTACTGACGCTACAGCAAAACAGACAGGTCTCCAGCAAAATCAAAGAAACCTTTTGATCTCTTCCTTAAATGCAACAGCACAGCCTTGTGGACCAGTCGTGCTCTTGCACTGCCCGGTAAGCACCCTCTGACTTGTTAAGTATTTCTAAAAATAGGAACACTTCTTTTTTCTCCGGTGCGCGAAGAAAGCTATCTATACCTGCAGGTGCCACAATGACAGCCAGTTATCAGGACCGAGACAAAATACACAGTACTTTTATCATAAAGGTAGACAAAAACACGTGAGACTGTAGGCTTGTAAAGGTTAACCACCGCAGTTACAGTTACAGCTCCAGTGCCAGTTTGTGTAACGTTATGTGACTGTCAGTAGCTAGATGTTAGCATGCTAAGGTGTTAGCCTACTGGCGAGGCCCCAGTCTTACCATGGAGCAGACGCATGCTTGTTGTTGTTGTATTTTGGAGACATTTAGCTGGGCGCAGGCCGTCCACATTGTATCATCCATTGTAGGCAGAGTTCAGGTTGTGTTTTCGGCTTTGGGAAGGAAAATAACGGGAGACAGACACACTCTTGTGGTCCCCAGTGTCCGAATTACATCCTCCACAGGCAGATGCGTCACCATTTTGCTTCTTCTTCTTTGTCTGGTGGGGTTTTTGCTGGTTAGCGGGGAAAAAAAAGTTCCCCCATGGATCGATTTCACCGGGACTTTATTTATTCTCAGGACAGTTTTAAATACCGTAGTGTATGAATGCAGAAAGCATGTCGAAGTACGGATGTGCAGACGGCGCTATTGGTAAAAAAAAAAATCTGGAAGCATTGATCAGAGGACGAGGAGAGAGGGCACTTTAGGGAAGAGTCCTGTTCACAATGACTCTTCTGCCAGTGCCTGTTGTGGTGTCATCTGTTTTGCCAATTAATTTTTTTTGTCTGCATATACAAGGTCTGTAACAACTATATAACGTTGTGTGGATCTCTGTGAATTTCTCTTGCTTGTGCTTGAGTGAGACATGGGAAAGAGCTCTGAAAGCAGCACCTCTCTGAATTGGACACGATCCGCTTGTCACGGGTTCATTTCCCAAGAGATCACAAAAATGATAGCAAGGTTGAAGAGTTTGCTCCACAGGCTTTTATTCTGAGATCCAGTGAATAATGTTTACAGTGCAGTAAAACAACAAGGAATAAAAAGGAAATATTTACAGAGGACTTACAGACAAATGTGGCATCCGCACAGTGCCAACTCCGAGACCAACTCCAACCCAACTGAACTAACTGGGTGAGCTCAAATGCTTCCTTTAAAGGGGGGGTCTTATGCAAAATCGACTTTTTCAAGCTTTACATCATGTTATTATGTCACTCCCTCATTAAAAACATGCCTGAAGTGTTGCCTTGGCACATTCACGTGTTTTTGAGTAATCTGTAAAAACTCTGATGGCGGCCATTTTAGGGATAGGTTTGCCTGAGTCCTCCTAGGAACGCCCCCACCTCCTGGAGACGCCTCCGAGCTTTCGTCACCAGCCGAGTAACCAACCACTGCTCCTCAGCAGAACCCCCTCCCCACTGATGCCACAGACAGCGTGTGGAGGGGGCGTGTCGGAAAGGATCAGAGGTTCTTAAAGAGACAGAGGCCTATTTTAAGACATTCACTACAGCCATTTTGAGAGAGCAATTTTATACAAGGCACTTATTCTAATTTACTGCATTTACAGACCAACAGAAGGTTTGGTCATCATTGTAGTGTGATATAGACTGGTGCTATGTGACTGAAAAAAGCATAATACCCCCTCTTTAAATACCTTAGCCCCTCCCCCGGGCAGACCAACCAATGATTCCAACAATTAACAAAATAGACCAGAAAACAATCACATTACTAACAAACATTTACATAGCAATAACAAGAATACATTGCCCATTACATGACAATATAACTAAACCAATAACACACCATTAATGACAAATTCATTGACTTCATATTTTAGTCGTAGAATTTACCTCATACAGCACATGTCTAAGTCAGAATATCCATCAATAAAAAGGAATTAGAATTAGAGGCCCCACACAATAATCACCACAAATGATTCCACTACAAGAAAAGAAAAAATCAGGCATAGGGCCTTGAATGTATGTCTACAAATGTGTGTGGTTGTATGTTCGTGTGGAAGGGCAAAGTCAAGTGTGGAGAAAGTGCAGATGAGGTGGAGCAGACGCCGATGTGCAGAGTCCAGATAGACCAGTGACCTTTCTGTGAGGTTCTCAGATAAGAGAGCAAAAGGTTAAAGCCACTGATATCTCCGGCGGTTTGTGGAGAGCGCAGAAGATCTTAAAAACGCAACGCTGTGTGAAGCACAGACCACACCATTCACAGGACAGGGCAAGACGCTGCAGGTGAAAGTAGAAAAAAAACGCACGGTGGCGCAGTGGTTAGCGCTCGTGCTTCACAGCTAGAAAGGTCCCGGGTTCGATTCCTACCTGGACGGGCCCTTTCTGTGTGGAGTTTGCATGCTCTCCCCGTGTCTGCGTAGGTTTCCTCTGGGTACTCCGGTTTCCCCTACCACTAAAAACATGTACAATAGGCCAGGATGAATGAGAGTGTGTTTGAGAGTGCAACTTGGGGACGACGGATGCAAACTAGCCCAAGGCTACAATCTGGTGTGGTGAATTTACATGCATGAGTCCCATGTATGTTCATTAACATGCACTGTTCCGACCAAATAAACAAATAAAATAAAGTAAAAATGCAGTTTAGAAATATCAATGTCTCTTTTTTTGCTGAATTCTACATGTAATATACAGTCCTGATCGAAAGTTTAAGACTAGAGAAATGGCAAAGATTCATATTTTGCATGGTCTTGACAAGGCTCCAAGTAGAACTTCAATATGCAACAAGAAGAAAAGGGAGTGAGACATAAAAGGAGTAAAGCCTTCAATCAAACTGAAATAGTCTGTTTTACAGTTGATCAAAAGTTTTAAAGTTAACATGACTTTATAAGGCCATATCTGTGCAAAAATGTGAATTCAGTGTCATTTTCTGTATCACACTGTCCTGACGTCCTGATGCAATGGCAAAAATCAAAGTTGTTGTTTAGACCGTGTTTGGGTTGTTGAGTTCTTCTCGCAGTGCGCCATCACTGCTGAGGTGGGACGCGGTGACATTTTGTATTTCTGAAAAGATCCTGATGGTTATGGAACAAAAAGGTCAAGTGGAAGCTCTGAGCCAGAGCATCCGATTAGCTGTCCGTCAAGACACTGGGCGACCCTCGACCCAAATGAAGCTGGAGTGACTGCAGCCCAATAACCAGTGGGTCCCACACAGTCTGAGGGATTCTCTGTGTAACATCTGCCGTTTGATGCTCCCGCACCACCTGAAGCTCCATTGTTCCATTGAAGGAAAAAGCCCCAGATCATTATGGCGCCCCCTGTCTTTGGTGTGTAGAAAACATCTGCTTGTGATGGATCTGCTTGTGATGCCAGCTACGTTGGAAACCATCAGGACCATCAAGGTCACATGTTTTCTCATCAGAGAATAAAACTTTCTTCACCTTTCAATGTCCCATGTTTGGTCTGTCTCCAAAGTCCAAACGGACAGTTCTGTGACAGTTGTGATGCCTCTGACGGTTTTTGGGCTGCAGTCGCTCCAGTAGACATGTGAGTTTGTCTTTTTATTAAACCTATTTTGACACTATTTTGCATTTATCATAGTACATGCTATAATCTGTGTTCTTCCATCGACTCACTGTTGTACATTTTGTGATGCTGCCTTCTCCTCTAGAAGTACCAAATACTGAATATAAAATAGGGTGTACAGATCTATAGGTTTTAGTTGTTGATGAATTATAAGCTTCCAATTCTGCATGATAGTATTTCACTTTAAAAGGCCTCAATAATGCTGTACTGTATATACATCTGTGGACTGGACAGATACAGCAGCCCCCCAGCTCCTTAATCATACCCGCTGCTTCACCTTTTCATCCGCGCTTTCATATTGAGGGGATCAAATTATGTCCCACTCTTAATTTCAAAAGACGGCTATTCTTCTTCACGCAGTCATGCCTTCAAACTTCAAAATCTCACTGGTTTTATGAGTTCAGGACCCATCTTATACACTCTCATTTCATCTTTATTCTTTTTTTTTTTTTTACGTAAAAGACACTGACCATCCTCGCGGCGTCGCTCCGAGAGATTTGTTCAAGGTTCCTGCTCACATGTTTGATTCTGTCTGCGGGGCCTTGGATGTAAATGAAGGCGTACAATGCAAAGAGAAACCATAGAAGATGAGAATAGTCTTTGTTAAAGCCATGACACTGTTTTTGCCTTGAAAACTGTTATTTCAATAGGGATGGGTGGTTGTTGAATGGGTGGTTTTCTATTCATGCATTGTGCAGCGTCTAAGAAACTATTGAGTGTGGCGTCTTTATTCCGGTAGTCACTTTTGGTCTATGTTTTATCATACTTTTCATTGCACTGTTTCTTTGTGTGTGTGGGCCCGCTTTATAGAGCAATGTTCCCTCGACCAAAACATTTTCTTACAGCTGTGCACTGATCCACTACTGGTATCGGCAGTGGTGGGCCATCATGGGCTTCTCTGCTAGCCCTGGCCAAATGAAGAGGGAAAAAGTGTAAGATGTCTTATTAGTATATTTCATTTTTAATGTATTTGTATAATGTACAGTGGAGTTGCTTATATTGGCATAACTCAAGTGTAACTGTAATTTCCTATTATTATTATTATTATTATTATTATTATTAATATTCCTATAAAAGTGCCTTACACACCCGCTGGTGAACTGCTCCTCCTTTGGGCCTGCTCTACAGATCCAGATACCCCTCTGTTGTCAGGCCGCACACATTATCAGCGTTATCAGCCAATCAAAATTCGACTTACATGACAGTGCGTCCCCCAGGCCCGGCTGTGTCTCAGTAGTGTCCTGTTCGTTTTCCTCACCTGGGAAAACCGCTAATGTAGCCGTGCATGGGCAAGACGTTCTGTTTGAAGTGCAGACTCAATTAAATGGATTTATTAAATAAGGGATAATGCCCAACGAGGTGTCCATCATCAGGAATAACTGGACGCCGCGGAGGCGTTCTTATACCATGGTCACTTATGAAATAAATAAATATTAAATCAATTATTTATACTTTAGTGTGTTCTAGTGTCAACTTTTTTTTTTTCTTTACAAGTTGCAGCTGAGGGGACTGTTTAACATCTGGCATCTGCATGTGTTGCCAAGCAACGTGGCCAGAGCCGACTGCAGCAGATGATAAGAGAAAGGAAGTGAGATGATGGTATGAACATTAACATTGACAGTATATTCAACGCGTGATACAAAGTATCATTTGTGAAGGCCGGTGCGCTACTTCCCACTTGTGTGTATTGTTAGTATGTTGTTATGTCATTATGGTGTAACGCCATGGCCATGGTCAATAGGTCACTCCTCTTCCTTCTTTTCTCGTACTTGTGTCATGGGCTCAGCCGTGTGAACGTGGACCGCTGTGCTCTCTACTGTGACGAGTGGTAATGCTGGCAAACTTGTTTTACCAACAAATAGTTAAGTATCTTGTAGAAATCTACAACTTGTTGCTCCTTTCGCTATCCAGCCGCACACATCCGTGGCTAGGCTATACTATATATAATGTATTATGTATTAGCTATTCTAATACATTTTTATTAGAATAGCTATAGTAGCTATTGTACAGACGTCTTCGCTGGTTGTTTTCAGCATGTTCCCCAGGTAATGGTCACCCATCAGCACACTGGAGCACCACACATCAGATGCCACGGTCATGGAGCGCTTCAGGTGGAGATAAAATGATTTTGCCTTTGGTGGACACTTGTAGATGTACTTTTTAAAACTTTTTACTGGACACAGAGGATCCCCGGGCCTGGCGAACATGAACCCTCTTAGGTTTTCCTTGTGTGGGTTGTTCGGATCTTTAGGATTTTTTGTCAGGGGATTATGAGCTAGGCTGACGTATTCAACGCCATCCTCGTCTTTTTGGATGATGAAAGATGTCATGGTCAGCTCACGGTTCCCCTCCCTGACTCAGGGACGCCAGGATGGTGGACGCATTTTTTTATATCGCCTATCGATTCCAAATATCCGACAATGAACCCGATACCTGTTTTGACTGTCACCGTTTAAAAACACAGATTTCACCAAATAAATCTAAGTGAATGTGGACATCCTGTCATCTCGAGCTCAGAACCTGGAGAATTCAATCACTGAGTTAGCAATAGCAATCACCATGCAAAATGCTGCAGCTTGCAACAGCATGCTAATGGAAACTAAAAGTCACAAGTAATAAAATAATATTGGCCACTGCTGGAGCCGTCAAGATTTTGTTTTTTAGTTATAAAATTAATCAAAGAGACTAGATGCAAGTTGGTCATTGTATGCTCACTACTGCCACCTCAGGTCTTCCACGGAACTGCAGTCTCTATATGAAGCTCGTGCATTACCGCACTTCGGACCCGAAGTAACACCTTTTTGAGTGACCGGATTTTAGAGGCAGTTGAGGTGAACAGGTCTGAGCTCATTCTACACATTAGGACATGGCTGGAACATGTAGGGGGAGGAAAATACTTAGTTTTTACATTTTTAAACTCTGTAGAGTCCCTTTAAAGAGTAATCCCCCCAAAATATCAAAACAATATATTTGTACAGTATAAATACATATTTCTACAGAGTTATTACAGTACAAATTATAATGTAACATCGCTGGACTGTATCATTTATATCATTTATTCACAACAATTACACTCAGATCTGCTCAAATAGACTCATGTGGACAGTCCAATGCAAAGATAATAAGCTTTGTGAACTTCCATCTTCAAACTGAACAACAGTAATGAAAGCCCAGCCTTACCTTTAGAAGACAGACGGTTTTAGCTGATCTCTCACAGATGGATGTTTGACCGCGGCACAAGTGCTGCTTGCATTAGCTTGAGTCTGACCTGCAGAGATATGTCATTCTGGCTTTGTGGGGTGTCAGTCAGCGAGTCCTCTGATTCTGACCTTGTTCTATTACTTCTCTGAAGCCAGGAGAGCAGTCAAGTGTTCATTGTATTTTAACCGAGCATCTGTGACAGCGTTTCACACACCCTCTGCGGAATACGCTTGTTTTGTGTGGACGAGCACCACGTTGAGTTGCTTACAGCAGGGACGAAGTAGGAAGTGTGCACTGTGAAGAGACGGAGCAGCCAAAGGATTAAAACAGATACAAATGAGCTAAAGGCACGTTCTTGGTGCACGGAGAGGTAGCAGCACTTAAAGCGAGACACTGCAGGTGAATAGGGAAAAAAAATAAATGTAGAGATATCAATTTCAAACTTTTGCTGAAAATCACAGATATAAATATGAGAAAAAAATGTATTGCACTTTTTCTGTCATTTTATGTTTTCACATAAAAATAAGGCATTTTGAGCATTAAAATGAAATCAAAATAATGAATTGAGCCAGATTACATTTTATGGTTTTATTTTATTGACATATTAGTAACTAAGATTTTTTCAGAGGGATTTGGGATATTTTGTTTAGTTTTTCAATAAACTAATCATCAGTGAAAAAATCTGTAAAAACTGAAATTTCGCCTGTTTTTTTGGTTTCAAAGCTGAATAAATCAGGCTAGGAGTTAGATATTAAAAAATCCCTCTGAAAAAACCTTCAAAATATTGTTAGGTCTCAGACTGGAAAGTTTGGAGTCTGTGGGAGCGACTATAAGGGCTCAGGCGCTGCCCGTGTGCGGCTTTCTCTCATTCAGAGAAAACCAGCCCTGAAGTTTTGTAACGACTGTGCATGCGTGGCCCGTTCTTCGACTTTTCCAGCGTCTCGAAGGAGGAAAAATACCATATTTGGGTGAAAGCGTCATCACGGGGCCCCTTAGCAGCACACGTGGATGTAAAATCTGTCAATATTTATGAATGAAAACCCGCTTGAAAGACGGCGTTTCTACGCAGCGCAGCAGCTACGTCTGGGTTGTCCGCGCCTCGCAGACAAAACATCATAAAATAAACATCATGCGGGGTGAGTTTTGTCATTTTTATACTCTGACATGAAAACTAAGATGTAAAGGGAGGAAAATAGATAAAAATCTCCACTTCGACCACTACGTGAAAAATCAATACTTTCACCTGCCGTGTCTCGCCTTAGAGCACTGCTAAAATTTTGTGAAGAAAAGTCCAGTGATCCCTGTTTAATGTTGTTTCCATTAGTTTATGAGTAGATATATTTGATAATTGATATGTAGCATCTCGTTTGCAAGAAAATACTTCAAGATAATTTTTTATTGTGTACAGCACTTTGGTCGACCTTGGTTGTTGTAAAGCACAGAAATAAAACTTGATTGATTGATTGATTTTCACTCATAACATACACCTTTAAAGGGGGGGTATTATGCAAAATCGACTTTTTCAAGCTTTACATCATGTTATTAAGTCATTCCCTCATTAAAACCATGCCTGAAGTGTTGCCTTGGCACATTCACGTATTTTCGAGTAATCTGTAGAAACTCTGATGGCGGCCATTTTAGGGATAAAACGCCTGATTCCTTCAGGAAACGCCCTCGACCTCCAGGATACGCCTCCGACCTTTCGTCACCAGCCGAGTAACCAACCACTGCTCCTCAGCAAAACCCCCTCCCCGCAGTGTCTAGCCCTAAGATGTAAACAGAGTCATCATGGAGGATTAGCTTCATGTGTTGTGAACCGGAGCCACAGCAGACTTTTACAAAGACACACATCAGTGTTTCTGTTACCGAAACACCCAGGATTAAAACCGGTGACAAGAACACTTATTTCAGTGTCTGGTTCTGCGCTGGGCCTTGATGATGCACAGAGCCTCCGGAGAAAGCTAATGCTAAGCTAAACCTCGAGTCATCACGTGAAAACGAGAAATATGCACACATAAAGTCAATAAAACCACCACACACATAAAGAACCGTTTAACAATGATCACACACGGAGCCGGGCTTGTTCATTTGGAAGTTTATTGCTCACATTTCATCTACAATGGATCATAGCCGAGTGGTTTTCTCCCGGAGCTAACAAGCTAGCCGCGACAAGCTAACGGGAAAATTCACTGAATACAAGCAGCATATTATGCATTGAAAACGTCACTAAAACAGGCAACTGCTTGAAGCAGCCTTTATGATGACGACACACTGCGCCGTGCTTGTTGATTTCGTAGTTTATTGCTCACATTTCATCTACAGTGAGTCGTAGCCGAGTGGTTTTCTCCCGGAGCTAACAAGCTAGCCGCGATAAGCTAACGGGAAAATTCACTGAATACAAGCAGCATATTATGCATTGAAAACGTCACTAAAACAGGCAACTGCTTGAAGCAGCCTTTATGACGATCACACACGGAGCCTGGCTTGTTGATTGTGTAGTTTATTGCTCACATTTCATTTACAGTGAGTCGTAGCCGAGTGGTTTTCTCCCGGAGCTAAGGCACTATTAGCCGCGACAAGCTAACAACCTTCACCTTCAAAACATTCATTGAAAACAGGCAGCATATTATGCACAAATAACGTCAATAGAGCAGCAACTACTCGAAGCAGCCTTTACGATGATCACACAATGAGCCTGGCTTTACACATTTGTGGTTTACTGCAGACTTTTCATCAACAATGAGCTGTAGTCGATTATAACAAGCTAACGGGTAACCTCGAAAAACCATTGTCCACCTGCACAGATAATGTCCGTCTTTTGAATCGTATGGGCTCCTGCAGATCCTGGTGTCGTCCATGGGGGTATAGTTAGAGATCCATAGGGCATGGCAGATGCAAAGAGATAGCCTCCAAACAGCAGTTATTTTTCAGGCAGGAGCCCCTTCCAAGCGTCCGGTGTGGAAGGTTCGTCTCCAAATAATATCCTGTGTGGCCATTGTTCACAAAGTGATAAACAGTAGCTCCTTTCCAACAATAAAAAATAAAATACACCGATCGTAGTTTCAATACTGTGGAGAAAGTGTTGTGATGCCACAGACAGCGTGTGGAGGGGGCGTGTCGGAAAGGGTCAGAGGTTCTTAAAGAGACAGGGGCCTATTTCAAGTCATTTGCTACCGCCATTTTGAAAGAGCAATTTTATACAAGGCAGTTATTCTAATTTACTGCATTGACAGACCAACAGAAGGTTTCGTCATCATTGTAGTGTGATATAGACTGGTGCTATGTGGCTGAAAAAAGCATAATACCCCCTCTTTAAGAAAGTCTCCTGGTGTCAGTTAATATGGGATATCTGCAGATACTCAAACCCCCAGTAGTGGTATCGGAAGAGAAAAGCTGGACTGGTGCATCTCTACTTACAGCACTTACATAGACGCTCATGTCAGTATTATTATATTTGTTGCTCAGAGGTTCAGCCGCTCTGTGCTGGTGAACACCTTGACCGCTCTGGTGGATGTTGGTCCCTGGTGGTTTAGATGTTTCATGATGAAACTATTCCCTATGTCTGTGAAACATAACATCACAGCGGTCAGCAGCAGAGAATTTCATTTACCAAACCAGCAAAATGTCTTATGGCGGGGGCTTAGAGGTTCATAGCTCTGTAACGGCTCGACCATCCTCATGAAACAAAGTTCAACGTCTGCTCTCTCGGCACAGGTCAAATTACTGTCTCATAAAAGTGTCCAAACGGTGACAATATTCAAAATGATGTCGGTCACATGAAAGGACTTTCAGCCATGAGATGAATGTGTCAGGTTTGTGAATCCAATCGCTTATAAATAATGATCAGGGAAACATTTGGACATTATTTCCAAAACATTTGCCTCTCCCACTCTAGAATGTCACAAGCACAAAGAATGATAACAAGTGGGTTGGAACTTTTTTTAGTTGACTATACATAGGTTTGTTGTTTATTGTGCAACCATTTTCTGTTTAAGACCTAACCGTAATCAGGTCAGAACAAGAGACCTTTAACAATGATAGAGGGGACTGAAACTAATGATGGAATGGAAGCTGCTAGTTGCTAGTTTTGTGTTTGTGGAAGCTCAGGAGATTGTAAAAAAAGGGGAAGCTGTATTTTTTTGGAAAGGGCTTTTTCACATTACACAAGTCACCCAAGTGCTTCACACAGTGTCGGAGATTTGTTCTTCATTCACTCCACACACGGTGATTGTAAGCTCCGTGTGTAGCCACAGTTTCCCCTGGGGTGGACCGACAGAAGCGTGAGTGCCCACATCTGCGCCATAGCACATCCACACACACACACGTCATTGGTCCTGGCCTGGCCTAGAATGATACCCCTCTGTATATTTTATACACAGGGAGATCAGTCTGGGTGCTTTTGCCAAACTCAAATGGATCTGTGCAATCAGATTTGTTCATTTGCATCACGTTTTGTTCATGAATAGCGACGCTCTTAGGATGCGGAAGTTCCCTCAATAACGAGAGAGAGAGCTTTTTTTCTAATCGGCGGCAAATGACCAAAAACACAGAAACACCGCTGAATGCCCAACTCTGATTGGATCACTCTGCTTCCGGTTTTGTTCTTCTCTGGAAAGTGAAGTGGGTAAAGTGGTGAGTCTGTATTTTAGTGGTTGGGATGAAAAGTGTCTGGAGCCATCACTGCCTAGTACATATTTGATGTGTTTATTCAGCTCACAGTTAAAAGATAAGCTACAAAAGTTGTAGATGAAACCTTCTCAGGTGCCCTCAACCCTAGAACCGGAACAGAACTGTTTATAAACCTTTATCTATGGCCAACGCTTAATTTGATCCCCCGTTTGGGGAAACGCATTCCCCCAATTTTCAGTGTTTCAAGGTAAAGGAAATATTTTGGAGGATCCGGCAAAGATTTGATCTGATATAGTGGTGTTCAGTGAGAGTGTTCTGACAAATGTTTGGTCTGTTCCCTGAATCCATCACTTCAGACCAAAAGTGTTCCTGAAACTACTAATTTATAAATTAAGCACTGTCTATGGCTATATCCACACGAAGACAAAATGCTTATGTTTTCAGAAACTTTCTTTGTAAGCACGAAGCCAGCTTAGTAAATCTGCGTCCACATGGGTCGACTCAGGACTGTGAAAACGATACAATTCATCTTCCAGGCCTGTGTGAGGCGCTGTGACGCTAACACAGATAATAGAACACGATGTAGAGGGCGCATGCGCAGTTAACTTTTGTGGAATGTAAACAGTAAAAATGAAACTGATTCAAGGATTTAGGATCTACAGAAGAGACGAGGAGGTGAGTTTATTCTTCAGAAGTAACGGGACTAAAGCAGAAAAACCTGTCAGTCCAAAAACACAGACTGACTCAGACGTGTTTTTCTACTTGTCACCTGTGGCTTGTGGGCTGCAGTGGAGCAAAGAGGAGCAGAGTAAAACCATCATAGATCCATGAGTCAAACTCATTATAAGGTCAGTAGATTATGGAAAACAGGAACCGCTCTGGTGCTGTGATGTCATCATTTTAGTAGAGACGTCGTCGTAACAACGGTGCCATGTAAACGGCGTTTTGAGATCTTTACACTCTGGGAGTTTGGAAAATGTTCGTTTACAGACGCCCAAAACACCGGGCTCGTATGGACGATACACTGCATTGATGAAATATAATATAGCGTCCTCAGCTTGACTTCGTATGGACAGGGCCCAAGAGCTACTGTGGCAAAACATGTCTTTTATTTGGACTGCCCTACCCTCTTCTCAGGTCAAAAAAAGAAAAGAAAAAAGTGGTGTGGTGACTTTTGCGTTTGCAACACTCTGCAGGTTCTCTCTGCAGTCTCACGGCATTCTCCCATTAATGACCTTGAATATGAATGTGAGGCAGAGAAACGCGGCCCATACTGTGTGCGTTATTAAAGCTGAATCCTAAGTGGGCCACGCATCACAATGGAGTCGGACCGCAGCGGGGTAAGCAACAGTGAGTGCTGAGGTAAGCCAGATAAGAGCGCTGGTGCTGAACTGACCCAGGGGGCTTCTAATGAGGCGGGCTGGGAGTTTGCGCGGACACACACACACTCACTCTCGCAGTTTGGTTTGTTTTTCCGGTTAATTGCCGAACGTTTGGCCGTCACACTCCGCTGAGAGCGACGCTGCGTGCCCATAAACAGCACCAGTGCGGCACATACAGAACTGACCACCCACTACTTTATTTTTAAATATGTGGCAAGCTGAGGCTTCTGCTTGTAATTAAAATACACTCTGAGGTTTCAGGAAAGTTTGAGATGGCAACCATCGATAATTGTAGTAACTCACCATTGACTGAAATTGAGAATTTGATCTGTGCGGACGGCCAGAGGTTGTTGTGCCCGAGTGGTTAGGGCGATGGACTCCATTGGAGTCTCCCTGCGCAGGTACGAATCCTGCCAACAATGGCATGCTTTTGTCACCAAGACGCTCAGCAGTTGATGTTGGCTTTGAGGTTGTTGTATTTATTTTGATCTGCATTCTCCACCAACGAAAAGGGGGATGTGGCCCATTGATAGCGCATGTGCGAGGTCCTGCGTTCAATCCCTAGCATTAGCACTGTTGTCGCATTATTTTCTGCTCATTATTTAGGCCACAGTATCGAGACGGCCTTGATAACAGCACCAATGATTTGATCCTTCATCACCCTTCTTACTGCATACTTTGTCTTAATTATGATCAAATGTTTATTTTACCTGTAGTCTGTTCATCACGATTCAGATGGGGTCCCCTGACCTCTGTCTCAGATGACCAGTCGTTAGTATTGCGGTCTTCAGCCCTATCCAGGGAGGAACGCCTGCCCACAGGGATTGTACAAGAACTGAAGCTTCAACAAGGACTGGACGTTTCCTCTGTGGTCTTGGCCCGTCTGCAGAGATACTCCCATTGGTCTGTCCATGGAAGTGGATCCCCCCTTCTGTGGTTCTTCTCAAGGTTTTTCTTTTCTCTTGCTGTGTAGGAGAGTCTCAGGACAGGGGACACCCACGAGGCTTGTCACCACCTGCTGCCAACGTTGATTTGGACATTATCCCTATTGGACATTGTGTTTGCCTGAACTCTACAGTGTGCTGTTTATCGACACAATGCTGGAAGCAACTCGACAGTCTCCCTCATTCTTGTCATTTAAACAGAAAGCCAAAAAGTGGCTCGTGGAGACAGACTTAGTTATATTAAAAAATTATACTTTGCTTATTTTACTATGTATTTCCCTATTGTATGTAGCTATATTGTGTTTTGTAAACAGTGTGTGATTTCAATTCTTTTTTCGGCTGGTTTTGACATCTGCCAAAGGGACTACCAATGAGAATTAGCTTTTTCTGCTAACTCGGGCACATTTATATTGTATGATGTTGATGACTGTGTACTGTCCCTTTTCAAATAAACAAATAAAATATTGTCTTGTTTCATTGCTTTAATGTTGCAGTCCTGAGAGGCTACTCTTACTGTGACATTGGGCTATACAAAACGATTGATTATGCAGACCAACACAGTCCCCTCTCCTGAAGTTTTGTTTCCACTACACGCAAAAGACCACATTCCAAATGATTAAACTTTACAAAGTGGATTATCAATGTTGAGGTCCCAAAAGAATTGTTTTAAGCCACAACATGTGGCTTTAAAGAATGACAAACGTACACCAGATCGCCTGGAGCGCTCCTCAGTCGAGCCTCCATGACTCGGCTCCTCGGTGCATGATGTCAGGCATGGGTGAAATGCTGCTCCTTTATAGTGTTGGCAGATATTGGTTCATTCACGTCTATGACCCCACAATATTACACATAGGAGTACTTTCTTTTTCTTTCACTTGCCTTTTGAACGGTCATTTGGCAAAGACAAATTAGCAGCTGTTCTTTTAAAGGGTGTTATGTAAATTCGACTTTTTCAAGCTTTATATCATTTTATTATGTCATTCCCTCATTAAAAACATGCCTGGAGTGTTCCCTTGGCTCATTCACATATTTTTGAGAAATCGTTCAAAACTCTGCAGCCATTTTAGCTTCATGTGTTGTAAACCAGAGCTACAGCAGCTCTGAGACTTTTAGAAAGACACACATCAGGGTTTCTATTACCGAAACACCCAGGAGTAAAACCGGGGACAAGCAAACTTTTTTCCATGGCGGGATCTGCGCTGGGAATGCGTTTGGGCCTTGATGATGAAAGCTAATGCTATAAGCTAAAGCTCCGGTCACCGTGTGAAAACGAGAAATACGCACAAATAAAGTCAATAAAACCACCATCTACACAAAGCATCCGTTTAACAATGATCACACACTGAGCCGGGCTGGTTGATTTTCAAGTTTATTGCTCACATTTCATCTACAATGGGTCGTAGCTGAGAGGTTTTCTCTCGGAGCTAACAGCCTATTAGCAGTTAGCTGCTATTCATTGAAAACAAGTAGCCTATTAGCCAAGTAGCCACTAATCACGTCAAAAAAGCCGGCAACTACAAAGCCTTTAAGATGATCACACAATGAGCCTGGCTTGACACACTTGTGGTTTATTGCAGACTTTTCATCAACAATGAGCTGTAGATGATTGTAACATGCTAACAGTTGTGCAGAAAACCATCATTGACATACTCCATAAGGAGGGAAAGCCTCAAAAGGTTATAGCAAAAAAAGTTGGATGTTCTCAAAGTGCTGTATCAAAGCACATTAATAGAATGGAAGGGAAAAGTGTTAAAGAAAGAGGGGCACAAGCTGCAGGGAAGGCCACAGTCAGGAGAGGATTGTCAGATAAAGGCCATTCAAAATGTGGGGGGTTTTCACGAAGAGTGGACTGGGGAGCCATGTCTTCAGCTGGTGTTGGTCCACTCTGCTTTATTATGTCCAGAGTCAGTGCAACCGTCTGCCAGGACATTTTAGAGTTGTTTTTTTTACAAACTAAAGAGCCGAAATTTTCAACCTTGATCCTGTGAAGAGCCACAAAGGCACCGACCATTAGCGAGATCCAGGGGCGGTAGTTTATTGTGATTAAATAGAATGTGACCATTATATTTAATCACAATAAACTATAACTTTATGCCTGGCCTTCAATAATTGTGTTAGATTTAATGGTTTTACTCCTCACCAACATTGAAATAAATGTATATTATGGTCCTGACTGGACTGTGCAGAGAACACACTCTAGTCTGCACAAAGTTCATAAACTTTAACCAGGAGCCTCTGGAGGACGTTTGAGAGTCTGTTTTAAGTTGCATTTGTTACAGTCACAGTCACATGTGAAAGAAAAGTCAATGACTTTGCGTATTTCCGTGTTACGATGTCGCGCTTCGCATCATATGCTTCAGTAGAGCTCCGATTTTTCCCATTTTCTAATTTTGATCTTTTTCTGTGAATATGAGGCCAAATTTCATCAAATAAAGAGAAGGCTGATCAGAAACCTGAAAAGCACAGAAGCTGATCCCTGTGCCACGATCTGTCTGCCTGTTGTTAAACTACATCCCGCTTTGAGTGAGGCTGCAGGGACACCTTTTACACACCGCCTCGAAAAGGAAAGAGATACGTACTCTCATTCATGTGTGTAGAGATGGAAACAGGGTCTGTACGTATGTATGGTTGGATTTTTGGTCTAAGACTGTTACAGTTTATGGGAAATATTTACCAATTATTTTGCAAAGAGCCGCATTGTATTAAACATCTCTAGTCATGCAAAGAGCCGCACGCGTGTTCGCCACCCCTGGTCTATATCATATACTAGTTTCACATTTTAAGTCGAATTACAGAAATAAATGAACTGTTTTTTTTACAATATTAAAATGTTCACCTGTAATCCTACTACTATTGTTTTTTTTAACATTTCCATGGCCACTCACAAATTTACACATCTTACTTAACTAAAACGCTTCCACAGCTGACAGTACTTACCTAAAGGTATCTTGACATATTTAGGACCAAAATATAGTTTAACAAACAACTTCACAACTTTTGCCTGTGGACAGACAAGGAGACGAAGTGAAAGTTGGCTACAGCTCTTTCGTTGTGAAGCTGCGCCTGCGAGCGTACCCCTCTCGTCACCACCGAGGCGCTATTGGTTTGGATGTCAATTACCATAACTTTAAAAGACACAATAGAGCTGGTGTCTGTTTAAATGAAAATTACTGATGTAACACTTTACAAAACTTAATAGTGCCACTCAAAATCCCCAAAAAACTATTCCCATGAGCAGTGGTTTTGGGAATGGTCGGTCTGGTGCCATTCTCCCCTCCTTTTCATGCCTCTCGAGAATCGGGTTACAAGTCAACTCAATAACGATAAAGGAGTCCCAGAGCTGTCTTAAGATTTCTTTATTCACTTCTGGCGATTCCCACAAGATTGCACCGAATGTGGATTTACTGAGAAATCCGCGTGGGTTCTATTCATACAGGCCTCCCATTCGAGGAGCGGCGAGCGGGACTCTGAATAGGCTTGCCTGAGCCCGCTATTATGACATATTTATGAAGCTACACACACTCGTCCGTGTGCAGACCGCGGAGAAAGTGACTCACCTCCAACTGGAACACATGCTGTGTCTGTGGATCTGTTTTCTTAGTGAACTGCTGCTGTCTCAAATGTGGCATATGCGAAACGAATGCATAAAGAAAAAAAAAAACAACTACTGCTCTGCTCCCAGCCTCCTCAGCCCGTCCATCTCCTCACTCGCACTGATATAAACATTCTAGAGCCTGACTTGAAATCCTTGCTGATGTTTCTCCTTTCCAGGACCAATGCAACAAAGATATACACATGACATTTATGTATATAGCACCTTTCAGAGACAAAAAGACACAAATTGCTTTACAACACAGAGTAGCTCATTAAAAGCCTGAACAAATAAATGAGTCTTGCTTTCGAAGGTGGCAACAGAGTCAATTGAGCGTGAGCAGAGCGGAAGATCATGCCTTGGAACAACAGCCTGGAGGGATCGGTCACCTCTAGTCGGAAAACAAGCGCGTGGAACCTTCAGCAGGTTCTGATCCACAGACCTCAGAGCCCGAGCAGGGGTGCAAGGCTGGATCAGATCACTGATGTAAGAAGGAGCCTGACCATGCACGGCTCTGAAAACTAGAACCAGAATTTTAAACGTGATCCTATAGGACACTGGTGATGATCTATTTCGGAAACTGTTTATGATGATTATCAGGGCAGACAAAGGGAAGTCCCTAGTATCGCTTTGTAACAATCTTTCGCCCAAAGCATCAAAGCATACGCCAGTGGAGATCACAGAGCCTCTTGTTAGCATGTTTAGCTCAGTGTTTCTGAACCTAAACCAGTCAGAGAAGTCGGAGCATGGAGCAGTGGAGGAAATGCATCGAACTGAGGCCACCGTTTTTCCATACTGAGATACGTTCTTACCTGAGCTTAGACGAGTTGATCCGTACCTGTCTGGTCTTTGTGCGTGCCCGTGGAAGAACTTGGTCGCTTCTAACTTCACCCCGTTTGGAGCTATAGGAATATACTGGGAGAGGCCAACAACATCGCTAACATTGCTAACAACATCTTTGTTCTTTTTGCGTGACTGAGGGCACACGGTTCATCCATATGTTCTTACCTAAGCTTATTAGGTCAAGTCGCATCCTGTTCAGACAGGAAATCGCATACAGGTCATTTGAGAGTAATATAAAAATATATGTTTTTTTGCGCCCTCGCAAAAGAAAATATTGGAATTGAGCATTAAGACCTACAGTCTGAACGTAGTCTGACACATTACTTGAATCGCTGTTGGGCTGCGACAATGTGAACATTATATTTGTACAGTCGTGGACTAGAGCCCTGAAGACTTTTGCCTGGAAACCAGACTCAACAGTGTTACAGCGAGTCAACTACATTAACAGAGCAGAACATGCACAACCAAACTAGCCTGATAAACCAGACCCACCTTCTTTCTGCGCGAGAGACGGTGGGTCTGGCCACACACGGTAAACAAGTTGCTGATTGGCCGAACCTAAGGCCGAACCAATCACGACCGTCACAGAGTAATGACAAGGCTACGTCACTCGCTGCACCAGTATGTTGTTAGTTCAATTAACATTAGCCAAAACTAATCATGGATGAAGTAGTCGAGGATTTTGCCTCGTGTTCTCCGTGTGAGTTTATATTCACTTCATATTTTTTTAATTGGACTACGGCTGTCGTCACGTCCGCTAATCGCTAATTGATTTATTTCACTGACAATCTGCGTAAAACTGCTCCAGTTGCTCTGTGACCAGACTAATTCCTTGTGTGGAATGGACAGGGAAGAGTATGGCAGAGCCAGGCAACAACCAAACAGGCAACGAAGTAAACCAATCAGTGAAGGGAGGCACCTGCCGTTGACGCTGTGTTAGTGGTTCTGCATTAATATCCGCACAGGATTATGAATCACGAAACTTTGCCCACTGTTGTGTTTTTGGCCATTTACCACCAACTGGAAAAAAGTGAGTGACGTTTTTCACAAACAACACGTCATTGCAAAAATGGGGCAAAAATAAGAGGAAGCGTGGGCTGTAAATTTGGGGAAAATAGAGAAAATCAATTATTTCAGCTGAAACAACCAAGTTACTTCATTGAATACTGTCCCTGGACCAACAGCCTCAAAACCTGGTCTCTAGTTACATTATCTTTCAGTACCTGCTTTCGATACTTTCATTTTTTTTTTAAAGGGGCTGGAAGCAAGTTCGCCATTTTATACTCACTACTGCCACCTCAGGCCATATGTGTAACTGCACCTTCTATATTAAGCTCGTGCATGACGGCAATTCGGGCCGAAGTGACACATTTTTGAGTGACCGTACAGGATTTTAGAGGCAGTTGTGGTGAACAGGTCTGAGCTCATTCTACACATTAGGACATGGCTGGAACATGTAGGGGGAGGAAAATACTTAATTTTAACATTTTTAAACTCCTTATAGTCCCTTTAAAGAGGGGGTATTATGCTTTTTTCAATCACATAGCACCAGTCTATATCACACTACAATGATGACGAAACCTTCTGTTGGTCTGTAACTGCAGTAAATTAGAATAACTGCCTTGTATAACATTGCTCTCTCAAAATGGCTGCAGTGAATGTCTTGAAATAGGCCTCTGTCTCTTTAAGATCCTCTGACCCTTTCCGACACGCCCCCTCCACATGCTGTCTGTGGCATCAGTGGGGAGGGGGTTCTGCTGAGGAGCAGTGGTTGGTTACTCGGCTGGTGAAGAAAGCTCGGAGGCGTCTCCAGGAGGAGTGGGCGTTCCTAGGAGGACTCAGGCAAACCTATCCCTAAAATAGCCGCCATCAGAGTTTTTACAGATTACTCAAAAAATACGTGAATGGGCCAAGGCAACACTTCAGGCATGTTTTTAATGAGGGAGCGACATAATAACATGATGTAAAGCTTGAAAAAGTCCATTTTGCATAATACCCCCCCTTTAACCCGTAGCACCTAAACTTTTTCTCCGAATCTACTTTCTCTTGTGGTGCACCAGCTTTATTTTTGCTGTACTTAAAACAAAAATGAGAAAGCTTTTGTCTGAGTAGCACTGCTAAAGTATGGTGTTTCATATTGCATCGTGAGAAACACATAATGTCCCAGCACTAATGACTGAGCCTCTCCTGTTTTCAAATTGCTGTCAAATATGAAATGTGGAAAAAAAAAAAAAAAAAAAGTCGGTGCCTTGTGCCACTTTCGCGTCCCCCCCTCCCGCTCGATCCACTTTCACAGTGGCGGGATCCTCCACAAAGGATTGAAAGAAAGTTTAGATCTGCCATTCCCCCGCTCCTCACCGCGGCGGAGTTAGCAACATCTGTGCTCTTGCAGTTGCCATGGTTACGCCGGGAGCAGTCGTTTGAAGGTATGTGTACAGTAGAGCACTGCAGCAAGAGTGTTTACTGGGGGCTTAATGCACATTTGCTTGTCTAATTTTCCGGAGACAAGGGGGAGACGGTCAACAAGAGAATGAGAAGTGTGCCTTCAACTAATATGGCAAAGATTTCCAGAATGAAAGCAGTACTAAGTAACGTGTTTACCTTAATAAATCCTTTTCGTGGTCCCTGTGGGGGTAATACAAGTGTTTATGGGATGATTCATCTCCCCCTGGTGTCTCTGGCCAGAAAACCATGTTTGCAACTTGACTGCCACCGGGCCGGAGCCACAAATACACACTAATGGAATCACGAAGAAGAGGCTAACAGGCTAACGGGCAAAGCTAACTGCGGGCTAACGTCACTTTAAACAGTATTTACAGCAAAGTTTGAGTGAAAAAAAAAAATTCCATTGTATAATTGGATGCACAGTAACCCTCTCTCCCTTCGCCTTTCCTGTCAGTGTAGTATTTACTCTCCAAGACAATTAATAAGTTAATATATCGTAACTTGCTACGACACCTGCAGTTGCGCTTATGGGCTCTGGGGGCAAGAGTTACTTAGTACTGCTTTAAGCGGCACAGGATCAGACCAGGTTGGCCTTTGTCGTCGTTAATGGAGATTTGAACCTCGACAAGCAGATGTTTTGAATGTTGAACTTGAACTTAAATTTCATTTGGCACGGAGATGAAGAAGTTAAAACAGTCACCTCTGGGTCCTACAGGTAGGCTATGTTTGGGAGGCTTATATGTGTAGGGCTTTTCACACGACACCAGTCACCCAAAGAGCTTCACAAAGTTTAAAGGAATAGGCCACCGTTTTTACATACTGAGATATGTTCTTACCTTAGCTTTGACGAGTTCTTTAGGACCTGTCTGGTCTTCACCCGTGCCTTCAGTCACGTAAACACAGCACAGACGGCGTTAGCATTTAGCCTCTCCCTCTCTCCACTATAGCTCCAAAACTGGTCAAGATAGAAGCTACCAAGCTCTTCCACGTTTTCCCCATTTAAATATGGTTACGTGAAGTGTTACACTACAAAGTATAACTACGCAAATTAAACAATGTGTATTTTCTAAGCGGATAAAAGGGGGAACTATATTGTAAGGTGTAATAATACCAGGAGTAATTTGGCATCCGCGCAGTAAAGTGAAGATTACTGCACGGATTTCGAACTACTCCTGGTATTATTACGCCTTACAATACAGTCCCCCCTTTTATCCAATTTTGTGTGTAATCATACTTTGTAGTGTAACACTTCATATAACCATATTTAAATAGGGAAAATGTGGAAGAGCTTGGTAGCTTCTATCTTGACCTGTTTTGGAGCTATAGAGGAGAGAGGGAGAGGCTAAATGCTAACGCTGTCTGCGCTGTGTTTACGTGACTGAAGGCACGGGTGAAGACCAGACAGGTCCTAAAGAACTCGTCAAAGCTAAAGTAAGAACATATCTCAGTATGTAAAAACAGTGGCCTATTCCTTTAAGGGATTTGTAGCCACAGTTTCCCTTTGGGGAAGACTAGGGCTGGGCGATATGGCATATGGAATGTAAAGGCCATTGTTAGTTCTCCCTAAAATAGCATCAATACCTAAGTTAACATTTTGTTTTTGTATGCGCCCAATCATTCGTTATTTTCTGTGTATTTGGGTGGGGCCAGGTCGCCAATGTAGTTCTATTATGTATGTATGTATGTATGTATTATGTCGTATTCTGGACTGTTGGTGGAACCCTTGGGTGGTGGAGGTTGGCCTGGGTTTAGGTCCAACAGTTTTTGACTGTGCAAACTTGTCTGTTTTTGGAACCATATTGTGGAACCACATTACACAGTCATATCTCCGCAATCCTCCGTTATCCTGTATAAATTTTTCACTCAATAGCACAGGTCATGCTAAAGCTACAGTTGAAATGCCATATTAGTATAATAAAAATACATAATGCAATTAACTACAAGGGCAATAATACATAAGACCACAAAGAGCCAGGTTTTTATGGGTATACTGTAACAGCCCTGAGGTTTTGTGCTTGTATTCATTCTTAAAATATACATTGTTTTGACAATTTAACAGCTACAAAACACATTCAAAGAACAATGCACAAACAAAGCAAATCATAATTTGTAATACATTTTACAATGTTATATTATTATTAGGCTCTATTGGAATCACACTGTACCTCGGAGTGTGAAGCGCTGTTCCCCAGTGAACACTAAACTGTTGTTTGTAACCTATCATGCATGTAGATATCCAGACACACTTTTATACGCTTTGAGGATAGACCTTTGTATTTGTTTACTGATATTTTGGAATGTAGAAAGAAAAAATAGACCCCTCCATGAAATACTTCACACTGTTAACACTTAATAAGTGCCGAAGTTACAGACTTATAATCATCATGTTCTTCAGCAGTTCTGTCCATTTGTCCTCCATATCTCCTGGTGCACCAGTCCATCTATAAAAACACATGTTTTGATGGAGTCAAAGTCTTTCCACCTGCGTCTCAACAATAAACCAGTACTACAGCAAAGCTAACTGCAAGATTATGTTTTAGCTGATAAATAAACACAACAATGATGCAATGAAAGATGAATCTATTTACCCTCACCTGAACTGGTTTGGCTTTAGTCAAATCTAAAAGCTTCTACAAAAAAAGCATTCAAACATCTGTGAAAACAAGGAGGAAAATGCAACAAAAAATAAAAATTTAAAAAAAGGATGAAAATGCATCAAAATCACGACAAAAAATGCAGTGACCATGTGACAAAAAAGATATCAATATAAGATATTTTATAGGTCATAGTTTTCAAATGCAACATTACACTGTCAAGAAGTTTTAGTTTTTAGATAAACTGAACTGGAGAAAATGTGATTGGTTAAGGCAGGAGGTAAGAGGTTAAACCCCACATTTAGGTTTGCCATACACAAAATCTAATCATGATACAATGTAAAGATCACGAATCAAGGCTTATTATTTTAAGTTTCAATTTAAATACAGGAGCATAGCGTTCCTATGACTACTTGTGTCATTAAATAGCACAGACCTTCAAGAGATCCTTGTTGAGCTCCTGCATTGGAAATCCTTCTCTTTTTTTTTTACACCTTTCACATCTTTAGTTGGGGTGGCATGTCTTTTGCCTATGAAAATATTCACAGAAGGAAATTGCTCAACTCACTTTTACAGTGATATTAAAAGAAAGTCAATATGCAGATAAAGATGCACAAACACAAAGTCAGAGATTGAAGACAGACAGAAAACAGTATAATTGGAAAAGTGAGAAAATTGTATAATAATAATTCAAAAATGACCACCAATAACGGAGTCCAATGTTTGCAGACTTTTCCCTTTCAGTGACTCTGCTCCATGATCCATTGCAAACAGAAGTTTGTCAATCTTGGCCACTTGGAATGTTTTATCGGTCTGTCGATAACACTCACAGTGGACTCTGATATCATGTCCCATAAAGTTCCTGATAGCTGAGGTGGAGAAGCTGACACAAGGTCATGATCTCAGCAGTTCTGGGTTTTTGGCCTTGCTCTCTTCAGCGAGTCTTCGAAGGCAGTCACACCCACGGAGATGGTCTGTTGTGTTGGGCCTGGCAAACAGAAAGAGCACAAGACCACAGTCCTGTGAGTGTGTAGGAGATGCATTTGAAGATCTAAAGGGGAAATATAACGTTTGCCCGGTGAGGAACAACCGTAGCCCTGCAAGCGCCGTGGAACATGTTTTGACAGCACTGAGGGCAAACACCACCATTGAATAAAAAAAAAAGTAACTCACAGAAAGTCTTGAAGTGACAGCATTGTTAGTTTAGACGCAGTTTCCAGGACAGATAAAACATCTGCTGTGGGTTTGGGATATGTTGTGTAAGGTACATTTCTTCACATTATGAAATGAATTGATTTTGCTGAAACTGTGTCGTTGTGTAACATCTGAGTCATCAGACCTTAAAACCAGCTGCTAATATAGTATTACCAAGAGCAGCACACACACTCTGTCCCAGTGAAAATGAGGAATAGACATTTTATTGCTGACCTAAATATGACACCAGTACAATGTGACACACTTGACTTGACTTGTGCTGCTTTGAGTGTTTGTGCGTCGGAACAACTACTGCCTGAGGACCTGAGGACCTCCTGTCATCCTCATCATCACTAAGGCTTTAAACCGGGTGCCAGAGAGTCTCTGTCACACGCACGCACGCACGCACGCACGCACGCACGCACGCACGCACGCACGCACGCACACACACACACACACACGCACACACACACAAACACACACACACACACATATATGTTGGGATCATGTGCTTTATGGGGGTATTACATAAACTTTATTTTACATTATATTAATTTTGTAGAGTCTAACCATGAATCTAAACCATATTCTCCAGTTTACCGTTACCCAAATCTAAAAGCTTCTCGACTTGAGCTTACAGCCTATAGACCTGTGTGAAGTTTGAAAGCTTTTGAAAGCTAAGACCTAAAACAAAATTGATCATAACTTTTTTGTTGCATAGTCGCCGCATTTTTGTTGTGTTTTTGTTTCTTTTTTGTCTTGTTTTGGCGCTATTTGTGTCGTGTTTCATCACTTTCATCACTCATCTTCATCATTTCTTAAAAGCTTAAAAGGCCAAATCTGTGTAAAATTGTGCATTCGGTGCCATTTTCTGTCAGGTTTTTTCACTGTCCTGATTCAGAGGGCAAAAAAACGTTCTCATTTTGAACGTGTTTGGGTTGTTGAGCTGCATAAACAGGGCCTCTCGCAGAGCGCCATCACTGAGGTGGGATGCAGTAAAACAATCATTTAGAATTTCTTAAAAGTTCAACAAGACAGGAACAACAAGTTTGTTTTTGCCTTTGCCATCAGGACAGACCTTACAGAAAATGACACTGAATCCACATTTTTGCACAGATTTGGCCTTTTAAAAGCATGTGGTCCGTAACTTTTGATCAGCTGGTAAAACAGACAATTTCAGTTTATTTGTTGTTTTCAATTAAAGGCTTTACTCCATGTAAAGGCCATTTTAGTTCACCTTAAAATTGCTACAAATTCCTAAGGCACCAAATCTTTATATTTTTTATGTGTGTCTGGGTGGGTCCAGGTAGCCATGCAGTTCTTTTTCTGGACAGGTGGGGGAACCCTTGCCTGGCCTGCCAAACTACATGCTTTTTCATAGATATTTCAAAGACATTTAGTCTGGGCGTAAGCATGAGCTAAACGCTGCGCCGCCATCTTCAAATGTTTTGGAAGAGTGCGCGGTAGATACGGGTGACGGCGTACGTGATTAGTGCGTGATTGGACTGATGTGGGTCAAATCGTGAAAACTGTCTGCGAGCATTTGCCCAGACGGTTCTTCTTTTGAACAGAAAGGAGGAGTGTCTGGCAGGCCAGGCAAGGGGTGGTGTGGAAGCTGGCCTGGGTTTAGGCCCAACAGTTTTTTGACTGTGCAAAACTGCGGAACTCACTGTCTGTGTTTGAACCTTGTGGAACTTGGACCACATTAAAACAATCTTCTCCGTTATCCCGTAAGTCTGGACATTCCATTTATTTTTTACTCAAAGGCACACGTCAAGCTAAAGCTACAGCCCAGGCTGCTTACTGTGGCAAGTCACCTCAAAAATTGCCATAACACTCCACTAAGTTCTTCTTGGGACGTTGTTCAGATCCAACTATCAAAATGTGATTTTTTACCGATTGTATTTTATGACGAGTTGTTAAAATGTGGCCCAGTGGGGAAGAGAGAGGAGATGAACTTAAAGAGTTCACCTCACACTTGACGGCAAACAGCCAGCATGTGTTGAGCATCTTAATTTGATGAAGCCAACTGGACATCATCTGTAATCCAGCAGATATTAGATTCTGTGGTCCCAAAACCAGATGCAATCCAACCACAGTCTAAGCCACAAATATGTGTCCACAAAAGGCGTCTTTGTTCATGCATGAACAGAGACAATTGGCCGTAAACAGCAGGGTGGGAATAAAGTGAGTCTAGAGCGAAACCGCACTGTAATTGTACTTTCCGCTGACCTAAATGTCACATCTTGACTTTCTCCGGGGAAGTGTCACCCAGGCAGTCAGCCAAACCGGGCAAAACTAGTGGGGACATTTTGGGCAATGACTCAACAACGCCACTGAATCACGGCGAAAAGGACGGGCCGGAGCAGCACACACCAGCCGCAGAGCCGAGCAGAGAGTTGACACACACACACACACACACACAAATGAAATAAAAAATGACACTGCTTCCACACCACTCGGATGGCTTTCTAGGGCAGCTCCCGGTTTGTGATGCAACGTAATTTGCGGAGCACGAGCGCATAAGGGATGGACCGGATGGGAAACCAACGCACAAGCACCGAATGAGTTTTTTTTTGCGAAGCCCCGGGTTGAGTTTGGACCAGTTTTACTTTCTGTGATGAAATTTTGATGATGGTGAATCTTTTGAACGCAGAAAGAAAGGGATAAAGCCTTATTATTTTCTTCTTAACAATGGGAAATGGCGATGGATCTGAATAAGAGGGAATCCTGAGGCCGCTCTCTGATTGAAGTGTGCGCACTTTTATTATTTTACTCGCGGGTCTTTTGAAGAACAGAAGTGTGTTCGCGCGCACTCGTGTTTCATGCAATTACACAAGTAACCAATCATGCTTGGATTTCATTTAGGTCTCTCATGCATATTGAGATGTGTTTCCTTCACAGTTTTCACTCCCCTTTTCTGCACATGAGCATTATTCTAAACTTCTACTTCTTTGACTGGTCTGGGTGACTGGTGTAGAGTGAAGAAGAAAGAGTCAAAGCATTTGCAGTTACATGAAAAATCAACCCTCTCTCCATTTTGATTGTATTGTTGTTTCCTTGATGTTTGGAATGTGCTGTTTACAGAAAAGCCATTATGAGCATATGATGTCCACATTATGAGCTGAACAGAGCGTTACGGACTCTACACGTCGTCAAGACAAAAGAAATGTGTTCATGGTTTGCCTGTTTGTGTTAATGCGCCACAAAACACTTTTCTGTTAATGGACACCAGCGTGAAATAACAAAACATGCAGTATGAGTCTTGTGCCAGTGCTATGGCCCATAAATATGAAATCCCAGGAATAATGCAAAAAAACAATATCACTTGCACCGTCCTCTCACCGTTTCTCTTCACCATCTACACATCGGACTTCACATACAGCACGGACAGCTGTCATCTACAGGAGTTCTCCGGCGACTGTGTCTGGGGGGAACGAACTGGAGAACCGGTCGGTTATCATGGACTTTGTGGACAAGTCAACATCCAGGGGGAGGATATTGAGGAGGTGGACGGTTTCAAGAACCTGGGTGTGCACCTCAACAGTAAACTGGACTGGTCCCACAACACCAACAAGAAGGGCCAAAGTCGCCTCCACCTTCTGAGGAGACTGAGGTCCCGCGGGGTGAGCAGGCCTCTGCTCAGGACTTTTTATGACTCTGTGGCAGCCTCTGCTCTCCACTACGCTGCCGACAGACCGGGACAAGAACAGACTGAACAAGCTGGTCAGGAGGGCCAGCTCTGTCCTGGGTGCAAAAATGTTTTTCCTAGGATAGTTGGTAAACAGTGGACATTCATCATCCAATCAGAGACTGATTTAAGATTAGGCACCAGCTCACTATCCTTAAGGTTAGTGTCTCGGGCAGGGTCAGGGTGGAGCTGATTGGTTGATATATGTATGACGTTTCACTCTCATGACTTGTGACTGGTTGATCTACCAACTATCCTAGGAAAAATATACTAGGATTGCGTCCTGGGCTGCCCTCTGGACTCTGTGGAGGAGGTGAGGGACAGGATAACACCTCCCACCCACTGCACGGGACTGTCGAGGAGCTGAGCAGCTCCTTCAGTGGCAGACTGAGGCACCCTCAGTGCAAGAAGGAGCGCTACCACAAGGCCTTCATCCCCACTGCTGTCAGACTGTACAACAAGACTGTAAAGTAACATGTGCAATAACCCCTTTGCAAAACTACATGCAATAATCTCTATCATCGTCCGTTATTGACAACCCGGACTAGGACTGTAAACTTTGCACCTCAATATTCTACTTTTTATAGTCTGTTCTAATTTTTATTGTATTTTTATTTATTCTTATTTCCTTATTGTTATAATTACGCCACTTAATATGTTACTTACTGTCATCAGATACCTTTTTTTTTTTTTTTTTTTTTTACTATTTAACTGTTTGCACAAGTGAATTTCTCCATTGTGAGATCAATAAAGGATGATCTTATCTCTTATATTTTTACCACAGGCCTGTTTTGGTTTCCCTACAGCTCACATTACACTGAACTACGAGCTTGTCACAATACTAACATTTCAAACTTGATTTTGACACTGAAAACAAAACTCAATTTTCGACACCAAGGCCAAAATCTTCAGCTTTAGTTAAGGCTAAAATATCAACAAAATAAATTTGACTGACTGGATTTGACCCATGACCATCATGTTAGAACTGTGTCGCCTTCATGAACAATAACAGTCACTGCTGTCAGAACAGAGCCTTCATTCAAAGCACCAAACAATGTTAAAACTGGCCTCTAAAATCCCTCAGAATATATTCGCGAGTCAAGTAGGGACATTTTTTGCTTGAACACTGTAACTCATTGATCTTATGAGCTCTGACTCTCAAACTTTTACACAAAATGCCCACGTTTGTCGGCGACAGACTGAACAAAATATAATTCCTGAAACATTAGCACAGATGCCATGAGATTGAGTAAAACGGTCAGTTGAAATGGCATGTTTTAAAGGTAGCAAAAACAGAGACACACCTTGGAATTGTCTCAAAAGTGTTGTATTGTAAAAGTAAAACAACAAAGAAACATAAAACAAAGAAATTCATAACAACATGTGTCTGTGTGTTTTGTGTCTTGATGTGAACAATGGGCAAATTAAAGATTTATAAAGGGCTGCGCAGTGCGCATATGAATGGAAGAAAAGATCTATATAAGTTGATACCATTTATCATTAAAAAAACATTGGAAGACAGATCGAAACAGTTAACATTTCTCTGAGTTTTTAAATGGTCAAAATCGGTCCATGGCGACTGAGAAACATCCTGTTAAAGTCTTCAATCCGAGAACCAGGCTGTTTTTAATGCACATGCGATCGATCTGCAGCAACACGCGGTGTTTCAAAACGTGTCAACAATGTTGTAAATGAAAATTGACTTGAAATAAATATATTTAGGCATTCGCCTCTTCCCATAATGTTAGTGTCTGTCCAGAGAGGAGAGAGGAGTTAATCAGAAAGGAGAGTTTCATGAAACACAAATTATCTCTTATTTAGCTTAGGATTTCTCAGGAACCGATGGGAGGCCAAATGCTAACAACATCTTTGGGCGTTGTGTGTGACTGAGGACACACACAAAGACAAGACATGTACGTATCAACTCGTCTAAGCTCAGGTAAGAACATATCTCACTATGTAAAAATGGTGGTCTGTAGGGAGCAGCCGCAGGTTACTTCCTCCTGCGCTCTGGCAGTGGAGCAGGAAGAGGAGCTCAAAACACAAAGCATCAACACCTGCTTAAATGAATGTCGAGCTTCAATACCACATTTAGTATCAAGGAATTAGATTTTTTTTGACAACCCAAGTCTGACCCTTTAAAACAACACTGAAACAATTTTATGGACAGAAAACCATAAAATAGCATTTTTGGTGAGAAAATCATAACATTTTAAATTGGCATCGCTCCGGTAAAAATGGTCAGATCTGTTTCACTCGACCAGCAGCTGAAGCAGAGAAGCATGTGACATGGTAAATAAAAACTCCTACATGAAAAGGATATGGTCATTTTCTGTTCAGCCTTAATAAAAGAGTTCTTCTGAAATGCTACGTCCAAAATGAGCCCAATTTGACAACGCCGCGACAGGTTCAATAGAAATTGGCCCAAGTGGCAGCATTATGTGTTAACACCTATCACACATTAATCTTGTACTTGGGACTCCTCAGGGCTGTGTACTTTCCCCCTGGCTCTTCTCCCTGTACACAAACTGCCCCCCTCTGAAAGACTAGTCCGCCCCGTGTCAAAATGTTTGAAATGGGACAAAGAAATATCGCACACGCACAAAGCAGGGATAAAACTTGGACATCTGCTTATTCAGTGAAAGGTCAAAGGTGGAAGAAGTCACCACGTTTGATCTGAATAACAAGATATATTGATGAATAGAATAAATAAGACATCAAACTTCAGGAGCAAAGGGGTTGTCCTTGTCTCTTTTAATGCATTAAGTTTCTAAACCTTGTAAATATCGTAAATACATCCAGTTATTTGCTTTTTTGTGAAGGGGGAGCTGAGCGCTGCTTCTCGAGTAAGAATTCCTCCGAGCTCAAACTCAAGCTCAGATCGAATGAATATTAAAAAGGCATTTATTGATCAAACATTTAAATCAAGTTTATGGTTCTAATAAAAATGACATTACACTAAAATGCTATGTTGCCAACATAGAAATAAGACTTCGGCTCTGTGCCACAGGTGTAAATCTGAGTGGAGAGGGAAATAAAAATGCTATTATCGAACAAAGACACTCATTCTGTATGGAAATATTACACTGATGCAAATTCCATTAGCGGATTATTCTGTGAATTTAACCTTCATGCAGATGAGTGAGATTCTTATTCTAACTGAACAAAAACCGAACAAGATGCGAAATCTTTGTTACTTACATTTCAATAAAATAAAACCATACATTTAAATCTGGGTCTGTCCTTCATTTAGATTTTGTTGCTGAAAGTGTAGGCAATTTCAGACATTTATCATTTATGCACAAAATGCCTTATTTTGTAGTAATGTTCAGTAAAAGTTTCAAATTGATATCTCTAATTGTTATTTTTTTGCCCTATTCACCTGCAGTGTCTTGCCTAAAGCCGGCGGTAACACAGACCTTTGTGGAATCGGTGAGTCGGCTGGAGTGAGCGGCTGCTAACCCATGTCTTTAGTACATGGTGTGGTATTGTTCCTCCAGCGCTTTGAGGTGGGCGGAGCTCGGGACGGGACACATGCCAAACCTGTTGATCACGGTATGTGATTATAATGTTTGATTGCAATGTTTATTTGTAAATTGTGCAGGCTATAATGTTGCTTTATACCAGGGGTCACCAACGTGGTGCCCGCGGGCACCCAGGGGCCCTTTAGAAAAAGTCCCAAGGGCTACTGGACATGCCCCAGGCGGGAGTTAAGAGGTTAACTTAACTTAAACTTTTGAATATAAATGAATAAACATAAAAGCTGCTCCCCCCTCATCTACGTCTGTGTGATTTCAATGGTAAAAAGAACTTCAACTTAGTTTGAGATAATGGTGCCTAAGGTGCTGGTGTATCTGTGCCAAATCAATGAAAACAAGTAATCTTTCACAGAGATCACTGCAAAGCATCATGGGGTGTAAAGCAAGTCAAACAAGCACTCATTTTGCGCGGGTGTCTATGGCCCGAGTTGCTTCTACAGTCAGTCTGACAACGTTTTCAGTTACAACACATGCTCAAGCGCCAAGGAACTAAACATGGTACAGTAGGTGGCGGCGTGCACCTTGGTTTGGCTCACAGTCTGCCATTAATCGTGCAAATCAGACTCTAAAAATCCAGACCAGTTGTCGGAGGGAATTTTTTTTCTTCCATTTCCAAATCCCGGTAAGACGTGCTACATCATGACACACTTGGAAACAGAATGGGCCAAACAAAAAAACACTGACACGGCAAAGCGGCGGCGATATATTTCTGTGGACGATTGACTTTCAACGTGTGGAGCAGATGAAGGGCAGCTGGTACATTTGATCTCCGCATTTCGTCGCTGGGAAAGGTCCGAGAATGACGAGCCAATACTAGCCACGCTCTCAGATGTGGAGTTATCAATGAAGCAACAACGGTGTAAACAAAAGGGCTGGACGTCTCGACCAAGCAGCAGCCCACCCAAACAAAGGGCAAAAACAGACTTTAAACAGATCCGAGCCACAGAGGAGGCTCATCATTATAAGTGATAATGAAATCCTGTGTGATAGTGCGTTTGTCTAGCTTTGTGACGACAACTGTAGATTTGGCTATTCAACCTGGATAGACTCAAACAGACAAAAGCAGCGATCAGGAAGATTTATTGACATGTATACTAGTTTTGGCGATCAGACCTCGGCTGTAGACATCGCAATATGAAAGTCAGTATGGATGAACAGCTTGTAGTTAGGGATGTCTTCGCCCGGAGTCTGGACACTGGTGGTGGTATGGAAGACCCGTGAAGATGCAGCAGGTAGAAGCCGTGGACGGAAGAAGTGGAGATGGGGTGGAGGTGGGTCGCAGCACAGCTGGGAAGCGAACGAACCAGGATTGCTGGGGCTTAAAAGCAGGACCGAGGGCGATGATTGGCTGCTACTAGGGGTGTAACGGTACGCTAAAATTGTTTTCGGTTCGGTTCACAGTTTTGGAGGGCTCGGTTCGTGTCATTTTCGGTACAAATAAATAAGAACTAACAAAATTTTTCTTTTGAAAAGCTGCCAATACACAATAGAATTCTTGCATAAAATAAATAAAAGCGACCCATTTGGGTGATATTTTAAATAAATTGCGCTCTTATAATGAAATACACATTTTGTAACATTTAAAATAAAAAATTAAATACTGTGAGTAAGTGATACAGTAAGCGCACTCAAGCGCATAGCTTGTTGACCACATCAGTTTGAGCTTTATCATAAAGTGCTGGTATAACTTTTTGGCTGAAGTGCGGACGTGATGGGATAATGTAGCGAGGCTCAAGACTTTTAATCAAATACTTAAAGCCAGCGCCTTCAACAACTGAACATGGGCGCAAGTCCATAGCGATGAATACGCCTATACCATGCGTGATTGCTTTTGCCCGGTCCGAACTACTTGACAGGGGTTGTTTGAATGCCGACGTTAGCGGTGTTTACACAAGGCTGCTTTTCTTTAGTAGACGTGGTATTCACACTCAGATGATGCCATTTTAAGTGCGTTAATATGTTTGATGTGTTGCCTGCTGCATACCCGATCTCTGTGGAACAATGTCGGCAATAACTTTGGATTTATCCACTCGTCTGTCCCCGTCATGAGTTTTAACCGAAAAGTGTTCCCAAACAGGAGACTGTAGTGATGTGGGAGGGTCTTCAAGCTCTGGCTTCTCTTTCGCTGTTGCCATGATGCCGTTTCTCTCAGCTACTCATGCAGCTTCAATGTACGTTACTCAATAGCGTCCGTGCGGAAACTCGGGTAGGAACTTTGTTCCGCGGCACTTAATATGACGCTAATAATTAATTTACATTGTTTAATGAAAATAATACACCGAAACGGTACGCAAGGGGACCGAACCGAACAGGCCGAACCGAAACGGTTCAATACATCCCCGTGAACCGTTACACCCCTAGCTGCTACGGAGGTGTGGCTCTTACTCTGATGGCTGAGGTGGAGGTGTGGCTCTTACTCTGATGGCTGAGGTGGAGGTGTGGCTCTTACGCTGATGGCTGAGGTGGAGGTGTGGCTCTTACGCTGATGGCTGAGGTGGAGGTGTGGCTCTTACGCTGATGGCTGAGGTGGAGGTGCGGCCCTCTTGGAAGCGTTCATTGGCTGGAGGTATGTGATGCTGAAATTAGTCTCTCAGGTTTTGAATTCACGCCTAGGCTTCATTTGGGGATTTACTTCCGCCCCCGTTGGGTCACACATGCTTTAAACATTTACATATATCCACCGTAAAATACTACCTCCCACAAAACGCTTCCAAGCTTGTGTTTTAATTGTAAAATTCCCTTTCCCTTCTATTCATCACCAGCGACTGACACAGCTTGACACTCTTCAGACCATACATTAATTGCAATTACTGTTGTTGACGTCTGAGCATTTGTCTCACGGCAGTAAACGCTTCATCAGAGCTTCGTTTTCCAGACTCAAATCTAAACCGGCTGTCTACTCTGCGCAAAGAACAGCCTTGCTTAAAAAAAGTCTGACTTTTTCAGACAGCCTTGAGGGGATGAGATAGGAGGGGAGGAAAAACACATTGCAGTATTCTCCTCGCTGTTTCTTTGACCTATAACAACCCCCCCCACAGCTTGCAGAGGTGCCTCTACCAGACGTGTCCAAATTCTGGAGGAAAACAATGAAGACAGCCACACAATTTGGGCTTTGAACTTGCACTGTAGCGCAGCAAGACAAGTCGCAATCAGATCGGAATCGCATTCACAGTGAGCAATGAGCAAGTCTCAAAGGCTGCGATATTTATGCAACGTGATATCCCCCGCAAACAACAAAGTATTTGTATAAAATGGTGCCACGCCATTGGTCCGACAATCCATTAGTCCTCACGCCTCCGAAAATGTACCATTGAGCAGAGGTGCCATTAGTCCGACATCTCTAACCCAGATGTGTTCTGGATTACAGAACCATATACAACCACTGGCCCTCACCTTAAAGGGACTATAGGGAAATGTTAAAAATATGTATATTCCTCCCCCTACATGTTCCAACAATGTCCTAATGTGTAGAATGAGCTCAGACCTGTTCACCACAACTGCCTCTAAAATCCTGCGAAGTGCCATCATGCACGAGCTTAATATAGAAGGGGCAGTTACACATATGGCCTGAGGTGGCAGTAGTGAGTATAAAATGGCCAACTTGCATCCAGCCCCTTTAAGGTCAGTGGACTCTTGCCTGAACCTATTTTTTTTTTGTCAACCCCTACTCCATGGGACATTTTCGGAATAATGAGACATCGGACTATTGGGTTGTCGGACTAATGGGCCGACCCCGTATAAAACCTGCTAAGTCTTTAGTTTAGACGCCAACAAACAGTTGAGAATGAGATTACTTTAGTAGGTCATATATGTTAGTCTTCTATAAAGTGCATATGACTGGCTTTAAACCTTTTGCAATTATGACGTAGCTACATGGATAACATCTGTTGTAAGCAATGATCATAGTTTTCAGTGAAGCAGTAATTTCATGAAGAAGTTTTAAAGTAAATGACATGAGTGGGAACTTTCCATATGATGTCACGTGAACGCGACCTAATATAACATACAGTTGTGCTAAAAGTTCTAGAATGTGATGATGTCATCGGACCCAGCAGGAGGCAGGAGCCAGTTCTTCCTATTAACAGCATTACACTTTCACAAGTCGTAGCTAAAAAGAAAATATATGAATTAAAAAATGGAAAGAAAAAAAAATATATATATCATTAATATCAGTCACTGGGTCCATGATCTCTCTGTACAAGACCACAAATTTCCTCAAAAACAAAATTATTTTTCCTCTATATAATAGTATAGGCCTTTAGAACGCTGTGATGTCACCTGCAACCCAGCAATTGTTAAATCATAACGAAAAAAGAAAGTACCAAAATGACCCCAGTTTTTAAAGGAATAGTTCACCGTTTTTACATACTGAGATATGTTCTTACCTGAGCATAGACAAGTTGATACGTACCTGTCTGGTCTTTGTGCGTGCCCTCAGTCACACAAAAAGACCAAAGATGTTGTCAGCATTTGGCCTCTCCCAATGTATTCCTATTGCTCCAAATGGGGTGATGTTGGAAGCTACCACGCTCTTCCACGGGCACAAAGACCAGACAGGTACGTATCAACTCGTCTAAGCTCAGGTAAGAACATATCTCAGAATGGAAGTGGTGAACTATTCCTTTAATACTGTGTATTGCCCCCTTTAACATTAATGACAGCTTGGAGTCTTATGAGGTCATGAGACTGAGATGGCCTCTAACAGGACCTTCACTTTATTCTGCTGGAGCCAGTGGCATCAGCGAACCAGCTCCATATTTCACAGTAGGTATGGGGCACTTTTATTCATAGGCCAATCATCATAGGCCTTGTTGACAACAAAAAAGTGCACCATACCAACAGAGAAATCATTCACATTCTTTGAAAAATAGTGAAAAAAAAAAAAAATTCTGCCTGGGTATGTAAACTGTACTTAAAGGAACAGGCCACCGTTTTCCATACTGAGATATGTTCTTACCTGAGCTTAGACAAAAAGCTTGGTCACTTCTAACTTCACCCCGTTTGCAGCTATGAATATACTGGGAGAGGCCAAATGCTAACAACATCTTTGGTCTTTTTGCGTGACTGAGGGCACACAGTTCTTCCACTGTGATGTGTTCTTACCTGAGACGAGTAGATACATACCTGTCTGGTTTTTATGCGTGCCCGTGGAAGAGGAATATAGAGGCCAAATGCTAACAGCATCTTTGGTCGCTGTGCCTGACTGAGGGCACGCACAAAGACCAGACAGGTACACATCAACTCGTCTAAGCTCAGGTAAGAACATATCTCAGTATTGAAAAACTATGGTCTGTTCCTTTGAGAGCCTATAGATACAGATGGCCTAGCCGAATCACAATGCTTCCCTCTTTTTAGCTGTTTTCTGGCGGACTATAAACATATTTATCACACGTCAATAAAGTCAAATCGGGTCCATATGGATGTTTTTTCACAGTGAATTGTTCAGTAGAAGCTAAAAACAGCTAACGTAGCATTTCAGCGTTTCTTCAAGTAATGGTGGAGAAATGAGAGAGTTTTTTTCTTTTCTTTGTTCTCCCCCTCTGACGGCTTTGAATGTGACCATATAGCTATGGGCTGTTCCAAAGATGCCGTGTGTGGGCCTATCTGTAGTTTGAAACTGAGGCATAGAAGAATTCCAACTATGGCAACGGTCAAACTGCAGATTGTACTTATCTTAGTCTTTGGCAAATATCTCAGTTTTTGTATCATGTGGATTGTTCGAGTAATAACAGTCGCAATGTTCAGTATCTGGAGCGGCGTGGCAATGCAGTGGTTAGCGCTCTCGCTTCACAACTAGAAGGCCCCGGGTTCGATTCCCACCTGGCCGGGGCCTTTCTGTGTGGAATTTGCATGTTCTCCCCATGTCTGTGTAGGTGTCCTCCGGGTACTCCAATTTCCCATCCATCCATCCATTTTCTTCCACTTGTCCATTACCGGGTCATGGGGGCAGTTGTTGGAGCTGCCCAAATCACATTGCACCAGCCCCTTATGGCTCCTCCTGCAGGTGGTGGGTCCACAGAAGGACGGCCTCATGGTTCTAACCGGGCCTGTTGGTCTCTCATCAGGGGCTTTTGAACCGCTCTTTGTCTTTGTCCATACTGAGAGACCCAGGACCTGTTTGCCACGGGAGACCCTACCAGGGGCACGAAGCCCCCGACAACAGAGCCCCAGGATCATTCGGGTGCTCAAACCCCACCACGTTAAGGTGGCGGTTCCAGGAGGGGCACTCCAGTTTCCCCTGCCACTAAAACATGTACAATAGGCCAGGATGAATGATGTGAGTGAGTGAATGGATGGTGGTGTGGAGTGAATGTACAATCATGTAAAGCACTTTGCGACCATGTCTGTGAAAGGTGTTATATGAATAAAGATCTTCTTCTTCTATCTTCTCTGTCAGCATGCATAAACTAAGGTCCAATCATTTTCTCATAAAGGTGTCCAAAAGTGGTGACAATTCTCAAAACATTTGGTCAGAACAAAGGACTTTCAGCCACAAGATGAATGTTGCAAATAATGGTTCATTTGTTTCTGGAGATTTCTTTTATAAACTGTTGTATTGGACCCTTCCCCCAATGTAATGTAAATATGAAAGCTCCAAATAGTGAGTTTCGAAGAGTATTTGCCCTGTACTTCCATTCTGTACAAACTCCACTGGATATATAACGTCATGCACACAAACAATCCTCCAGTGTCATCTGAAAGACAGACATAATAAAAGCACTCCTTTCGTAACGCGCGCTCTCCTAACCTCTGCAACGTTTCTCCCTCCTCTGTTGCAACAAACAAGAAACATTGCGCCGTTCCCCCCCATCTCTCTGTCTCTTTGGCCTAAAAAGGAGCGGGCGAAGCAGTTTGGATTTATTCCGAGCTCCGGCCCCGGCGTGCAACATCGGAACAACGTAAACCAGGTTATTGCGGCGCACATCAACACGGTTCGCTGTCCTAACCTGATTTCTCCACCAAAACCGCCTGCGCATGAATAAGGGAAAACGACAAGTGCGAGAAAACAAGAGCGAGCCTGAGTTAGGGATGATGCGGCGCACGGGGGAGAATAGAGAAGAAAAAAAACAAAAAAAACAACAGAACATGGTGGAAAATTCCGGTTTGGCTTCAAAGTGAGCGATCTGAAAGGCTCGGCGGCTCGACTGTAATGGCTTCCTGTTTATTCCCAGGGCTTGTTGCGCGCCTTTGATGGTTGTCTCGGAGGGGAGCGCAGACCCGGGGATCAGTGCAGGTGCAGATAAATTGGCTTGTAGCTTGTGTTCGCAGACGGCGCCTGTCAGAATGAGGCCTGTTCGTTAGCGGGCGGCGGCGGCGAAGCGCTTCAAACGCGACCCGTGAATGAACATTAGCGCTCCCAGCAGTGACAGGGGGAGAAGTGTTCCCACGGATGAAACTCCCGAGTTTGTGGCTGACCTTTCTGAGATTCTTTTTTTTTTTTTGGTGGGGGGGGGCGGGACTCTAGTTTGCCACGGAGAGCAAAAGAAAAGGAAGAGTTTCTCACACTTTAACAATTTTATTCATTTACTGTAAGTGCGCCAAGACATCACTTAGGCGCACTCATTTGAAAATACCAGCAAATACCACCAAAAAAACAGCTTAATACCATTTAAAGCAGGGGTCCTCAGACTTTTGTCTCTGGGGGCCACATTATTGTTCCAGACTGTGATGGGGGCCGGACTGGGTTGGCTATAATATAGAATTGTATGACTCAGACCAAAATGCCTCTTTGTGAAGTAGAGATGACTCGCCTGCACAGTCGTCCCCACGACTATATCCACAAGATCAACACTTGATTCAGGCACATATTTGTTTCACTGTAGTGGTTTGCAACAGTGTTCATTTTGACAACATATTTCATTTTAGTTTTAGTCTTAGTCTTTTGACTAAAATGTAATTTAATTTTAGTCGAGTTTTAGTCTAAAAATTATTTTTTCAATTTTAGTCTAGTTTTAGTCGACAAAAATTGCATGTCAATTTAGTCGACTAAATTTAAGACTAATTTAGTCGACTTTGCATTGATAATATTAATTATAATCATATTTAATAAGGGGCCTTGACTTCATGGAGCTGCTTCCACATGAATAAAGCACAAACCTGTTAATTTGACAGTGAATTTACATGATCTGAGGCTCTTTCAGACGGTCAGTAGATGTTTGGATGATTTTAGTCTCTCCTTTTCATTTTTATTTAGTCTTATTTTAGTCGACTAAAATATCTGGACATTTTAGTCATAGTTTTAGTCTCATGAGGAACTTAAATTTAAAAAAAAAAAAAAAATGATATTCAAAAATATCACTTTGACTAAAATTAAGACTAAATATTTTAGTCGACGAAATTAACACTGGTTTGCAAAAATAGTAATCAAGTCTTCACACTTTCTTTTTCTTTTTTTTTCTTTTCTTTTCAAATAAAACATCATTATGTAATGTGACCAAAGTAATAACTTCTTACACTTGCATTGTGCTTTACAAGCCTGTGTCACAAGTTTCTCAAAGTACTGTCGTCATTATTCATTCTCTCCACACTCTGTGGTGGTAAGATTCATTTACCACGGGGCTATAATGTGTTTATATTCTAATCTCTTATGTAAGTGCCCTCTGCTGGACACCTGTGGAATTATTTTTTATTTATAATGGCTGGAATGAGTAAACTGGTTATTTAGTTAAAATATCCTAACTCCACACAGGAATGGGCTAGAAACTTACTTTTTTTTTTTTTACATACTCAGGGATTTGTGCTCTACAATTTGATTTAAAGGAACAGGCCACCGTTTTTCCATACTGAGATATGGTCTTGCCTGAGCTTAGACGAGTTGATGCATAACTGTCTGGTCTTTGTGCCCATGGAAGAGCTTCATCGCTTCTAACTTCTCCCCGTTTGGAGCTATAGGAATATACTGGGAGAGCCCAAATGCTAACTTTAGCGTTTTGTGTGACTGAGGGCACACAGTTCTACCTTTACCTGAGCTTAGACGAGTTGATACGTACCTGTCTGGTCTCGAGTTCCCGCACCGATGGTAAATAAGCTTCTCCTGTATAAGACCTCCAGACTGCCGCCAATTCTTCATCCATCCTCTCGAACACCATTGTTAATTCTCATACAGTATGGAGTTCAGATCTTGTCTCTGTCTTCAAAGTTTGTGTACCTAAAGTCTGGCACTGACCAGAGAACTGCCTGACTTTTACAGGGGAGCCGGCAGCTGTTTTCAGCCTCATGCTGCGTCCAAACACTGATATCCAGCGCTCTCCCACACACAATAATAAAGCCGCTCAGCGTGAGTTAGCCTTTAATCTGACAATAACTGCTGCTGTTCCCGCGTCACTATCATTTCTGGGACAAAAGCCGAGAATTTGTGACTGTCCCAAGTTTTGCCACTGTTGGTCCGCGAGATGATTGCAAGACTATTTTTGACATTCACAACACCAAATTGAAAACAGTAAAAGTTAAAATATAGTATTCAAACAAACAATAACAGCACAACTTTTAAAATGTTTCTCGAATACCATACTGGTATCGTTGAACGGTACTCAGCCCTAGTAATGAAAAGTTGCTTAAAACAGTGGTTCCCATAGTGGGGATCGCGGGACCCTGAAGTCGCAAGATGAGTTTGAGACAATAATATTTACATTTCTGACATCGACTTTTGAGTATTTTTGATTGAAAACAACACTGAGACTGAGAAAAGTGCTGGCAGGCAAAGCGGTAATAATTGAAGGCTTTTGGATCAAAGAAATCTCTCGACTAAAGGGCATCAATGGGTTTTCCTTCCTTTCAGTATTAATATGCAACAATCACACAGTTGCATGGGGAATGCCGGGTTCAGGAGTTCAGCCTGTTTGAATATGCTTTATGCCGGAGCCTGTAGCTGACTATGTTCTCTGTGTCATGCGAATGATGTAAACCCCCCCGAGAACAGAGGGGGAATGAGCTCGGTTCACCTCTTTGCTGTGTTCTCTGAGCCCAGTTGAGCGTCATTACGGAGAATGGCACCTTTGGAACATAATGAGCTGCGTATCCGCCAGAAAAAAAAAAAAAAGCTCTTCCACTTTCCCAACGTTGTCTTCGTAACATGTAATTTAATCCTGACCTGAAACATCGCGGAAAGGCGAACAGTGCGCCAGAGTAAACATGGCAAAAAGTATCTTGCAAATTGCAGGGTAGAACAATTGCTTTTTCCGGGCATATATTTAAATGCATAGCTTTGTTCTAACCTCAGTGTCAGCTTTTATTTATGCACATGCCTGTTAGTCTCTGTGGATGGCAGTTCTACTCTTGGCATCATTATTGCACACTGCTTTTGCAGAAAGGACAGGTTTACATGGTTTTCAAATGACTATTTCCAACATCTGATCAGGCTTTAAGAGATTAGTCGAGTACTAGACAACATCATTTCCGATGAGTCGACTAGTCGTGTGTAAATGTTTGGTTTTAACACAGCAGGTGAAAGTATTGATTTTTCACGCAGTGGTCAAAGTGGAGATTTTTAGCTAGTTTCCTCCCTTAACATCTTTGTTAAGTATAAAAATGAGTATATAAAATGAGTATAAAAATGAAAAAAGTTGCCCCATACGATGCTTATTTTCTGACGTTCTGTCGCAGAGCGAGGCGGAGATAACCTGGAAGTAGCTACAACATCGCTTTTCGCTCATGACTAGTTGTTACCATATAATATGTCAACAAAATAAAACCATGAATTTAACCTGTCAGCCCCCGCCATAACCGAGCGCATTTTCTCCAGTTCAGCTTTACCCACACTGGACACACAGGCTGCCACACATAATACAAAAACAAAACGTACACAAATACAATGACATAATGAGAGGATTTACCATGACAGGACTTACCATTCAAGACAGAACATTACAAAACACTGTCACCGCTCTACCTGTTGAAGTATCTCCTTTTGTTTTGATAGGGACTCTATAGCGTCGTCCGGATGGGAGCAGCTCACACTGGCAGTGCAGGACATGGGATGGATCTGAAATCATTTTCCTTGCTTGTTTGATGACAACCTCCTGCAATATGTGCTGTAGTGATGGATATTCTTTCACTCCCATCACTTTTTGTGTTGTGTGCAGTAACCTAGTCAATTCTGATTTTATTTTGACTGTCAAATTCCCAAACCACGCTGACATTCCGTATCTTTCAATGACAGCATGATGAAAAATAAGCCTAATTTTCTGCTCAACACCGAATATTTTTAGTCTACGCAGGAAGTATAGTCTTCGTTGTATCCGGCTGCAGACTGAGTTTACATGGACGTCCCATATGAGGCTGTGTGTGGACACCCAGGTATTTGTAAGAATGAACCTGAGTGACCTCAATGTTGTGAATAGAGAGCAGGGTGTGGTCTTGAGCATGTCCTGGGTCAGTTTTGTACATTGACAGTGAGATGGTGATCATCACACCACCGCCCAAAGCGCTCCACCTCTAATGTGTACACTGATGTATCTATGTCTGTGTCTATGAGTCCTAGGATAGCAGTGTCATCAGGCTACATATCTCACTTTGCCTGTAATGAGTCTATGATATATTAGTTTCACAGTTTAAGTTGAATGACAGAAGTAAATGCACTTTTTTTTTATGATATTCTAGTTATATGACAAGCGCCTGTAAAGGGTGAACAGAATCGGTGAGCTGACGCAGCCCTGTGGGACTCCAGTGTTGATGAGTTTCACCAAAAGGTCACAACCTACAGGCCTGTGTAATGCCTAATTTGAAAGCCATGACCTACAAAATATCTAAATGGATCTTTGTCCTCGCCTTGTCGTCACTTTTATGCCACATTTTTCGCACAATTTTCTGTTGCTCGGTTTGTTGCGTTTTGGTTAGAATTTTGTCACTTTTTTAGTCACTTTTTCATCACATTTTTGTCATTTTTTGGACGCTTTTCTGTTGCTATTTTTTGTAGCATTTTCATCAGACATTTTTGTTGCTATTTTGATGCTTTTTCAAGAAGCTTTTAGATTTGGGTAAAGCCAAACTGGACAAATGTAGCTCGGTCCATGTAGGGGTTTAGAAGGTAAATCTGAGTCCATCCATTATTTAGATTTTGTCGCTGAAAAGAGTGGCAATTTTGGCCATTTTTCGTACACAATGCCTTATTTTTATAGGAAAACATAAAATGACTGAAAACTTGCAATACATTTTTTTCTCATAGTTATATCAGTAATGTTCAACAAAAGTTTCAAATTGATATCTGTAAATCTAATTTTTCCCTCCCCTATTTACCTGAAGCGTCTCACCTTTCACGTGTTGTACTAAACACACACGTATAGAATTTTAAACCGATTTACCAGTGTCCGTAATCGGTAAACAATTAAAACAGCTCTTGCACTGATTGAATCCGTGTACCTTTCGATCATTAGTTATTCCGTTTCAAAATAAAATCAGAAAAACAACATTTCCATTTGTTTTTTTGTTTTTTTCCCTTTCTAAACTTTAATTAGAAAAAGAAATCTTGTATACGTCAATGTTAATGTGTTTGTTTTGGTTCTAGTTGTTTTTAATTCCCTCCAAAATTATGACGTTACTATTATTTCGTTTTATTATTGTTTGCGACACCGGAAGTGAGGAGAGACCTCAGCTCAGAGCCGCTCCTACACTTGTTTGGGAAGTTTTATGCATATACTTTTTAAAAATTGGGCAACACATGCAGAGATCAGAGATGCTTTATATTACCACGGAGGGAATGGTTGCTCAGAAATACACACATTTACTATTAAATACCTATTTTTCATATGGTGTTCACGCAGCCCTGGCGCACACTGATCATTACATTAAACATAATCAACAGCAAATAGGACCAGACCAACTACAGCTGCAACATCAGTCCTCGTGGCGGAAACGTCAGTACAGTTGCAGGTGGCGTTTCTCCGAGTTGAACCTCCTCATCAACACATCCTTCAACTCAAACTTGAATTCATGAGAGTGAGGTCCTTTTCAAAAGCAGATGAATGAGCTGGGCCTCGCATCTGCGGCGATGCAACGAAAACACGTTTCTGAGCGTGGAAAAACGACCGGACTCTGGGGCTGTAGAACGAGCGCCTGCACCCCCAAACCCCCCACCCCCCTCACCACCGTTTTTGGACCATGAATATGGCTCGGTCAGTGCTGTGGCCGCGTCCACTTTTCAGTCTCTCTCAGCCTTCACTAAAGCTCCAGTGTCTGAGTGTAAAACGCACACTAGCGGGGTCTTTTCAGCGCTTTGTAGTAAAATACACACGAGCACCGGTCACTGCCTTTACTCTCACGAGCCGGGACGGGAAATGAGCATAAAGAGGCCGACATCGTGGACTCTCAGAGCGGAGGATGATCGTTAATGCTCCTCTATCATATCAGCTATATTTTATTTTGTGCCCAGACAACACGGGAGCCGTGCGCAATTGCGCACGAGCGCAGCTTAGAGGGAACCGTGCCAGAGAAAGAGAGAGAGGGATGAAATGCCGCCGGTCCACTCTCTCGGTGTCAGGGGAGGAAATAGTTACTTGTTGTGGAGTTTGGGCTGGTCTCTAATCGGGCAGAAAGCGCAAAAGTAACAGTGATACGTAGCCTATCTTTGCCCAATTTGTAGTGGCTTCTCGTGGTTATATGGCGTATACCTGCGTATCACGTAGACGACACTACATCTGTGTCTGGGGGGCACAAGCATCTTGGGGGACGGGCACGGCCCCCTGTGGCCCGCCTATAGCGACGGGTATGCGCGTTATTATATTTTTTTATTCCTCTTCGTCAATTTAGTTGTGCATGATTACTTTGCAAAACAAAAGTTCCTGGAAAGCGCTCTGGGCACCTTCTGGTTGTTGTTGGGCGCTATACAAATAAAATTTGATTGATTGATTGATTGAAAAGTCACTGCTGAAGTGGGGGGGACGGAGAGAGGAGTGGCAGAGGGACAGTTTGGGAATGCACGACGGGAAAGGGTTTTAGAGCGCGGCTCTGGGGAAACAGAGAGAGAGAGCTCCCGAACGCTCCCGGCACCAGCTCTCCCGGGCCATGGGAGAGAAAAAGGCGTGTGGAGTCCGTGAGTGAGGCGGCTACACGAGCCCCGACTCTCACATCTTCCACCTGTTCGCTCAGCTCCGCTCTCGGCCGCCTCCGAAGCGACATCACCGCGCACTGCCTCCTCCTCCTCCGCCCCGGTCACCTCGGCTGCTGCAGCTCCACGAGGAGCTCAAAGTGAGCAGCAACGAGTTTGAGAAATAAAAGTCCTAATGACATAATAAACAACGGTTACAGAGGAGATCGCGTTGAAGCTCGACCTCTTTTGCTTAAGTTTGTTTTTGTTTCCCTCTTGCGCGAGGGAGAGAGAGGCAGAGAAAAAGTTACTCATCAGTTCCAGTAGCAAATCAAACCGAAGCAGTAGTGAACAAAATAACGGAGGTTGTTTTAGCAGTGTTTGTTTCCACTGCATTGCAAAGAAATGGGTCAATATTTTATTTAGAATTTTTTGCCTTTCCAATTTAATTTAGAAAATGGAAATACAATAAAACAACCACATAATTAGTTTTTCTGATTTTATTTTGAAACGGAATAACTAATGATCGAAAGGTACACAGATTTTATTGCTTTCCTTTTTAGCTCCTGCATCGCACTTGTTTTCTCGAAGTAACTGATTGCAAAAGCACAAACCCGTTACACCTGACTGCCTCTTCTGTGCGTAGCGCTGGCGATGCCTGTCCAACCGTGAGATTGACCGAATAAATGTGCTTTATGCTCGAGCGCTATAAGAGGCCCGCGCCGCGAGAAGGAGCCAATTGTGCGGCTCTCTGGCCACGCTAATGACACATCAAGGCGTGGACGGCGATTTACACCCCACACCATTTAATTGTATGCAGAGTTAGAATTACAGATGGCTGCAGGTAATGAGCTGCTCTCGGTGGCTAACTCTGCGCCTGAGCATCCTACGGACACAATGAGGCGATGGGGAGGGATTGGGACGTGCTCATTGGGGGAAAAAACACAGATGTCATTGAATACTTAATCTCGTAGCTATGACCGTAGAATTGAAGGCACAGGTGTTGATGGATGAAGGAGTACTCTTCCAAGGTGTTCTAGGGATATTTTCAGGAAAAGCAAGATGGAGGATCACACAGTCAAAGCGGCGACGAGCAAGCCTCGTGCAAAGAATGCATTTGATGAGAGAGGAGATGGTTAATTAAGGAGGTGGTGGTCCCTCTCTTTATTAAGGGGGATCGGAGGGTGTGCTCCAATTACAGAGGGATCACACTCCTCAGCCTCCCCGGCAAGGTCTACTCCAGGGTGCTGGAGAGGAGGATCCGGCCGATAGTCGAACCTTGGATCCAGGAGGAACAATGTGGTCTTCGTCCTGGTCGTGGCACACTGGACCAGCTCTATACCCTTCATCGGGTGCTCGAGGGTTCGTGGGAGTCTGCTAAGAGCTGTCCGATCCCTGTATGACCGCAGCAGGAGTTTGGTTCGCATTGCCGGCAGTAAGTCAGACCTGTTCCCGGTGCGTGTTGGTCTCCGCCAGGGCTGTCCTTTGTCACCGGTTCTGTTCATTACCTTTATGGACGGAATTTCTAGGCGCAGCCAGGGGCCGGAGGGTGTCCGGTTTGGGAGCCTCAGGATCTCATCTCTGCTGTTTGCGGATGATGTTGTTCTGTTGGCTTCAACAAACCAGGACCCAGAGCCGGTTCTTCCTATACGCAGACTACGCAAGGTGCGTAGGGCCCCCGCAGCTGCAAAGGCCCCGCATCTCAGTCAAACTACGGTGTTGTTTCATTGATTAAGCAACGCGTTGTTACGGGGACAGGCTCTGACAGCGCGCACTCACTCTCCTCCTACTTTGCCACATATAACACCAAAACGGAGCAGTCTGCAAGTGAATGAGCAGGACAGCCCGACCGCTTTCCCCTGTCTCTTCCAACATGCGAGTGCCTCTCCGCTCGTGTCCCGCTCGGCCGCCTCTCTCCGGGTTCTCGCTTCGCCTCATGCGCGGCTCCTCCGCGGCTGCATGTCCCACGTCCCCGTGTCCGGGCGCAGCTCTCATGTTTACTCTGCACGGACTCGGGGCATCGGCCACACTCATTTAAACTCTCTACTTGTTGTGTCTAGCAGAGAATCAGGACAGTAGTTTGATGGATAGACGAGAGTAAAGCCGTGTCCGTGGCCTTTTTGTCTCAAAGAGGAGTTGAATCCACACGGTTCTCACGAGCACAGTAACTTAAAGTTACTCTGGTTCTCTGAATGTGCACAGTATATAATGAGTTGGGCTACTCACAGGCTAATTCTCAGTGGTCAGACAGAAACAACTGTCTGGTGCAGGTTTCAGTTAGTTTTAAATCAGCGGTTCCCAAACTGTGGGTCAGGGCCAGAAGTGAGAGAATTGGCCCATTTGCCATTTACCATTTTAAAAAATGGGGGAAATAGACTAGTAGTCGTCCTAAATCCCAGTTGGACAATGGCTTAGTGGTTAGTGGTTCTCACACAGAGGTGCAGGGCCTGAATTGAGGTAATTATTTTCCACTTCTGCCCTGCTTTACTGTACAGAGGAACTGTTTTTGACCGTAAATAGGTCCGCCCTTTGCCGAATAACCATGGGATGCGTACTGTAGGGCCCCCATGTGGATTTTTGCTTAGGGCCCCAGAAGGGCCAGCACCGGCTCTGCCAGGACCTTCAGCACGCTCTGGGGCGGTTTGCAGCCGAGGGAGCCAGGATGAGGATCAGAACCTCCAAATCTGAGGCCATGGTTCTCCACCGGAAAAAGGTGGTTTCCCCTCTACAGGTCGGTGGGGAGTCCTTACCTCAAGTGGAGGAGTTCAAGTATCTCGAGGTCTTGTTCACGAGTGAGGGACGGATGGAGCGTGAGATCGACAGACGGATCGGTGCGGCGTCAGCAGTGATGCGGTCGCTGTATCGGTCTGTCGTGGTGAAGAGGGAGCTGAGTCAGGGGGCGAAGCTCTCGATTTATCGATCGATCTACGTTCCCACCCTCACCAATGGTCATGAGAGGAGCTCAGTTACCCGAGAGGAGCTCGGAGTAGAGTCGCTGCTCCTTCACGTTGAAAGGAGCCAGATGAGGTGGCTAGGGCATCTGTTCCGGATGCCTCCTAGTTATATATTTATAGTAAGTTATTCTAAAATAGGCAGGAACTCCACCTCGAATACCGCAGTGAAAGTGGATGTGTGGTAATCATCTTCACGCAGTGGTTTGAATAGATTTAGAATAAGTTTATTGAAAGTGACTACACTGTAGAATCCAGAGGAATATGGATTCCTGACGAAGTGTGGGCTGGGGTTTTGACTGAGGAAGAGGAGATGGACTAAGTAGGATTACTGAAACAGGCACAAATGACACAAAACACTCCAAGTATGGCGGTTTGTTTAACACCCTGAAAATGTACATTTTGTATGGTATAGGTCTTATGGGAAACAGTTCAGGCTGTTTGTTATCGGTCCATCAGCATGACACAGAACAGGTGCTATTATTATTTAGTTTTTGCACCCAGCTTTCTTCTTAATTTTAGCCATAATTATTGTGACAGCATTTTTAAAGTACTCACAATGATTGCTGTTATGGAAGGAAATATATTTAATTTGTAAGTGTTGAGATATGCCTTAGTTTTGTCATGATGGCTAAATGCTATATGTTCTGCTACATATTTGTTGTTTACAAGTTGATGGAGCTGTCATGGAAACACTGACCATGTAACTCACAGATTGCTGATGAGCAACGCGTGTAAATACTGTAAATATGGTGTGCCCGTGGGTGTTCACCTTGTGTAACACTGTTAAAGTGGAGACTCTGCTCACACAAAAACACCTCATTTTCATGGTATCTATAACAAAAGCACCAAAACTCTATATGAAGTAATACAATTACTTTTGCTGGGCTGCTTTTGTTTGGGTCGTGACTTGTCATCTGATGGTGGGTCCTGACGCACAACCAGTTAAGAATCACTGCTGAGATTGTAAACATTTTGTGGCTCAAAAGTTGCCAGTTTTAGTGTTTCAAAAGCAGTGGACATCATTGCTCCTGCTATGGCTAAAATGGTTAAAAATAGACTGGAGGCGCCTTGGAGAAATGATGACTCATGCTGGAAAGTCGGGACAAAAATGCACGTTTAAAACCCTGGTCATCATGAAACTGGTCAAAGTTGACGTCTTTGATTCTGAGTATCTTTCCAGTTGCCTAATTGTGGAGTCCAAAGCGCATTTTACACTTTATCGTGGGCACTAGCAGTATTGATGATATGGACTGTTGAGGTGAAGATAGGAGGTGATTTACAACTGAATCCCGTTTCTTCCACGAAATTCTCATGTGTGAAAAGTTTGAGAACCACTGGCCTGGAGTCTTTTTTTCCACGCTCTCAGGGGCAAATGATCATCCTAGGCATCTTCCAATGAGAACAGAACGTCAAGGTCACTTTAAAGTGGTTAGATTTGGTAGGGGCCACCACTGCTGGTTTGAGTATCCGAGGATTTCCGATCAAACCAATGTGACTAAACCAATGTGAGAGTGACCAACAAGTCAGTTGCGCTATTTAGCCAAATTCAAGCTACAGCTATGGGGGGGCTACTTCTTATCACTAGATGGTCTCAGATGATGTTCATACAGAAAGCCTACAGTCATGTTAATTGTCATGTCACACTCCTACTTTTGCAGAACTTCTTAACATCCTAGAACAACCAGTCATTGGTTTCTTCAGGATCCCAGCTCATTCACAAAACATAGTACTGTAACACAACAGCTCAGGGGGCTATAAGCCTACAGGAGCCCAGCCTCCAAACAGGCCCACCTATGGAACTGGTAGCAGTTGATGAGCAGGGAACAATCAGAGAACATGAAGGAGGCTCTCCATCGGAAAGGACACACAGTTGACAGCACTCAGTCAGCAGGCTAGTCCCATTTTATATAAACACTAGAGCGCACCAGGAGGAATCCAGTTCCTGACGAGCCACATAAGCTAAAAGACAGTTTGCCATTGACTTTATACAGAGGGGACAGACACACCGACTCACTGAGGACCGCAACAAACTATGAACCGATGGGCTTCACACCTTTCAACAGCGATCAGTTCGCCTACTTGGAACTCCTAGGTTCCCATGCCACTGTACTATGCTCTCTGCTATGATGGCCGGAGGATGATGCAAGACTCTGGGTACAGGTGAGGTGAAGGGACGCAAGAAGGAAAGAATGCTCCTTTAAGGCACTAAAGCGTATTGCTATATACGCTTTACCAATTCTGTGAACAATTTACAGCGCTACATTTTCATTTGGGATTTTTTGGAGACCAGAATACGAGAGAATGACCAATGAGTACAGAGACAAATACAGCTCCTTTTCTCAAAAGAAATAAATAATATTCACTGCTACGTCCATGAGATAAATCTTGTCCTTTGCCACACATGCAAGGCCGAACAATCATCTTTCTTTGAACTTTGAGAACATGTGTATAACTTTTGTAACACCTCCTTGGTGTTAAACCATAGCAAGTTCAAAGAAGTACTGAAAGACCTGGTGTTTACTACCATCTGAGCTTGTCCAGCCGTCAACAACAAGGTGGTAATGCCAATCTGTCAATGCTGTTCTGAAAAACCTGTCTGCTATTTTAGGCGGTCATAGGGGGATGGCCACTCCCATGTCATGTTCATGCAAGGGGAAAAGTTGGACTTAGGCACGGCAGGCCAGTACAAGGTGTCATTGCAACCCATTACAACATAGTTCTCAAACTTGCCAAAAGTCTTATGAAGAGAAGAATGCAGAAAGATGTAACCCAAGATATGAGCACCGTCTTCAAACTCCTTGATGCCAATATGTTCCCCACCCTGCATCTGGTGTTAAAAGCTGTATTGACCATTCCAGTCAGCAGCTGCAGCGTGGAGCGATCTTTCAGTGCTCTGCATCATCTCCACACATATTCGAAAACAAACATGGGACAAGAATGGCTCAATGATTTGGCCATAATGACCATCGAAAAAAAGTACCTGAGCGATATGAATCCAGGCAAAATGATTGATAGGTTTGCACATCTGAAGCCAGGTCTGCACGTCTCATATGCCACCTTGAAAAGAGTGACGATTGGATTCAGCCCTGAATGAGTCCTGGTCCTTCCATTCATCACATCACCCCAGTTCTCCAGTAGCTCCACTGGCACCACATCAAACATCGCATTCAATATACCATCCCCTTCTTACCTTCAAAGGTCTCAACCTGGCCCCTCCCTCCATATCTCACTGAACTCCTTCATGTTCCTACTCCCTCCCAAACCCTCTGGCCCTCCTCTGCCCCTCAGATCCCCCAGCCTGAAACTCCATCAAAGTATCTTGCTACCCTTTGGAAATCTCAGCTCAAAACCAACTAATTTAAATAGGCTTACTTTTATAATGTTCTGTTGTGATTGTGTTATTATTGTGTCTCATGTACAGGTAGATAAATCCTGAATCCTTGATCTTTGATTCTTTTCTCCTCTGAGGAAAAATCCATCTCCAAATTCACGTTACTGTATTAACAATCACCATAGATACAGACGGCATCTCTGGAATCGCCCATATATGGTCATTGTTAAAAAACAGTTAAGGGGGAAAACAATTTTGAAAAAATGTAAATTTTCTCTAATTATTCAAAAACTACTGTAACGAATGCTAAAATATGAACCTAGTTTCTACTAAATAATGATACAAAGACATGGGGAGGAGCAAAGTGCTTCAACAGCCCATACATACATACACGGAGAATGCTAACTTGATGCTACATATTAGCATCGGGCTAATGCTAAGGGTTAGCTCGCGCTAGCTACAACTGCCGTTTTTTCACTTCTGCTGAACAATCTGCTGTGAGAAAATATCCATATGGGCCTGATTTACACTTGACTTTATTTGTGTGTGATAATTAAGTTAAATAAAGAAGATAAATAAGCCAGAAAATGGCTAAAAAGAGTGGAAAATTGTGTTTCTCTAAAGATTCTATTTTCCCCCTCGGCGAAGCCACGCCCCCTTCTACGACGAGATGCCGTCTGTATCTATCCTGTAGTAATCTTTCGCTGCCCAGTCTCGTGTTTGTGGATTTTTAAAGCCAGGTCCAATGTTTTATGTCATTTTAGCTCGCATTAGTTGTGCAGGGAGCCCACAAGCTGCTTTTGATATTTAGTCTATTATATTCCCTAAGTATGTTCCAATACCTTTCCATAACAAACCCCAGGGCCTGAAAGTTGATTTCATAATGAAAGGCCGTGGGAACCCAGGGTGCTGAGGGCGCTGCAGCACCCCCTGGTGGATAGTTTGTGAACTGCAGGCAATATTAACCCTCAAACTCCCACCTGAACCGAGCACATTTTCTCCAGCTTTACCCCAGTCCAAAAGCCTCTGGAAAAAAGGTGTGAAAATAGCAACAAAACTGAGACGAAAACAAGGATGAAAATGTGAAAAAAAGTTAGAAAACATTGACGAAAAAGTGACAAAAAATTTACAAAAAATGACAAAAATTGAGAAAAAATTGACAAAAAAGTGAAAAAAAAATGACGAAAAATTGACAAAAAAATGACGAAAAAGTGATAAGAATTTGACAAAAAAAATGCGAATAATTTGACGAAAAAGTGACAAAAAAGTCACGAAAATTTGACAAAAATGAGATAACTGCCCAACAAAAAAAGTGATGAAAAAAAATCTGATGTGAGGAAAAAGATTTAGGAGTTAAGAGGTTAATAAATAGGATTTATGCACAGAAAAAGTATTTTGGGGGTAAATTTTGTCCCTCTAACTAAAATATCTTCCCACGGCTCTGTCATGATGCCATGACTTTCCGAGGTTTCCCACAACTGTACGAACCCTGTAAAATGAGCGTGTCAACACCTGTTTTAGAAAGTAAAATAATGATGATAAAGTAAGTACCAGAGAGTGAAGGTGAGTCATATAGGCCTGAACTCTATTTTCCAAATGCTGACAGTCTCCCCATAAATACTGCCATTCAGTGCCAATTTGAACTAAAAAAAAAAAGATTCCAACCCGTTCCACCAAATTCAAATAATGGGGTAAACGATATCTCCCCACGATCGCCAACCCCATACGGCCAATCAATATGCATTCAGAAACCCAGCTTTACATTCCGTGGTAAATAACAGCTTAACGGGCCCGCCTGTCAGCCATTTTGTTTGCGTGAATGCTCGTAATCACCGTATAATTGTCTCGACTGCCGTTCTTGACATAATGCCGGGTTTGACTGGCAGCAGCCTCTTCACTCGGTTCTGTGAAGAGTGTGCCGCGTGTTTTCTTTCAGGGAGGGGGGAGAAACTGACAGGCATTTCCATCTTGTGTCTCTATCTGTCAATCACCGCTCCTCCGCCTCAACTTTGTCAAATGTCAGCGAGCAGAGAGCGGCCCGCGGGCTATCACTGGCATTCGGCGGGTGACGCTGGAACACACACAAATACAGCAAACCTAGAAGTCGTGTGAGGGGGGGGGAGGCAGAAAGCAAGAACAAGTCCACGGTGCGCACAAAGCGGATTCAGCCGACTGTCGCAAAGTGATGGCTGGTTCTTTACAGTTCTTTATGCGGCAGAATAAATCGAGAGTCAGGACAACGTAGACGGCAACTCGGGAAGCGTGGCCTGCGGTGGAGAAAGGAAGCCAGTTAAGGGAATTACTATTATTTCCACTCTTTTTAGACATTTTCCAGCCCCTTTAGCTTTGATTACAGCACATTTGCAGTGCCGTTGTTTCAATACAGTAAGCTTCCGCAACGGGAAAAGATCCAGCGTTGCACTCATTCTTCACCAAGCTCTTGTATCGATGCCGGGAGAGCGTGAACACTGCGCAAAGCCTTCATCCGCACATAACAAAGATGAAACCTGGCATTGTTGTCTTGAAATATGCCCGTGAGCATCAGAGAAGAAGAAACCGATGGATGGAATAACCTGGTCCTCATTCTTTCTCAATATTCTCAATATATTTCTCAATACAACTCTATGGAAGAGATGCCATTTTTGAAAGAAATCTACAAAAGGAAAATTGACAAATGTTGAAATTTGTCATTATTTGGTAGTGATTGGTAGTTCACTATTAAAGTTCATTCTTAAACTCTTTAGAATGTTGTGATGTCACCTGAACTCAACCCATTGCCAGGATTGTGGTGCGTCTGAACCACTTCGGACACATCCACACATCCATACAAACAATCATGGCGGAGGACGTGAACACAAAGCGTAAGTCGATTTGTGTTTGATTGTTTCGCTTTCGTTCAAACGACGATCGCTAGCCTCCAGTGTCGATTTGGAAATTCCGTCCTACTACCACCTTTATATGTATTTATAAATACATAAATAAAGTCAGTCTGGATTTTTGCCAGGCTATGAAACTACACCTAAATCTGATAAATATGTCCATAAACTGGAGCTGCTTAATAGATTTAGTGTTTCAATTTAATTCCTTGAGAAATGTTCATGTTAATTAAAACAAAGAAAAGCCAAAATGTTCAAAAGGCAAGATACCCAACCAAAACCACTTTATAAACAGCTTTCTGACCTCTTTTACTCATAAAACTGTTGTTTTTGTGTTTAAGTAAGTGCTTTATTGGTCAATGTACAAGCATACAACAAAATAGTGTTCAGGTATTAGTCCTGAGCCGCGCTGCCATTGTGGGCCAACCTAACCAGCATCTTTTTGAAGGGGGGCTCTTGGTGCCTCTTCAGTGTCTCAGAAGAAGAAATGTGTAGGTCTCAAATGGGTTTAGCTGATTAGGTTGTTGTTTACTTTTCAAAAGCTCCTTTTTTCAGGACCATTATGGACTCTCTGCAGTAAAGAAATCCACCGAACCCCACAAAAACATGGAAAAGATGTACAAAAGTATCCAGTGAAACAATGTGGAACAGAAACCACAAATGCATTTAGCAGAAAAAGGCAAGAAATGCAGCTGTATGGAGGTTGCTGCCTGTTTACGCGTCGCCATGACTATTATAGATATTTGATCAAATGATTTGACACGTGACATGACGCAGCCGCTCACTCACCAAATGCCTTTCAAATGGACACTCGATTCTGTTTCGGAGGAGCCCACTCCCGAGGAAGGATCCTGGTAATTGAGAAACAGCCATAGTGTTGCCGAACCTAGACCTGACCAACTGCAGCAACCCCAGGTCAGAACAGTTTGCTAAATCCAGGTGGCCTCTTTGTTTTTTTTATTAGGCCAGGCGGGTTATAAGCTAGTAAGCACACACTCAAATAAAATATATTCCGATCCCCCCATGAATATTTTGACACTGTGGGGTGTGTGTGGCGTCTACAGTCCAGTGCGAGCTCCTGGCCAATTGTCGCAGAGTGTTGAGGAGGCGAGACGAGCCTGACGTGATGCATGCTGACAGTCTAATCCAGCCGGCGTGTGGAGAGCGCTCCCATTTGTCAACAGTGTGATTAATGTGAGCCATGCGAGGAACGGCACATGTGCAGCGTGTGGAGGTGATTCTGTATGAGGAGTGGCTGTAGAACACTTGGGTTGGATACAAGTCAGTAAAGCAGAAAGGCAGGCACCAAGGTTTACTGCATTTATTCATTTACAGTGCCTCTCGTAAGTATTCATACACCTTGAACATTTGCACATTTTGTCATGTTTACAACCCTAAACATAAAGATTTTATTTTGATTTTATTTTTTTTACTGAATGTTCACACACAAGTAACAGAAAACTGTGAAGTGAAAGCAAATTGACCCATGATTCTGTTATTTTTCAAAAAATAGAAAATTCTGTATGAATACTTATGCACGCCACACTTTTAACTTTTCTGAGTGCATTAAATTGCCTTCATAACATTCCTAAAGACGGCAGAATGTTCACACCTTGGCCTAACGGTTAAATAGAGGCCACCTGAGCATAATCTACTCTCAGTTTAATTTCAGCTGCTCTTTTAGGCCCTCAGAGCTGTGGTCGGAATTTATTGATCACTAAACAACATCATGAAGGTCAAGGAGCACCAGAGAGGTCAGGGATAAAGCTGTGGAGAAGTTTAAAGCAGTGTTAAGGTACACAAAGATTTCTCAAGATTTAATCATCTCACGGAGCACTGTTCAATCCATCATTCAGAAATGGAAAGAGTAAAGCACCACTGCCAATTTACCAAGACATGGCCGTTCACGTAAACTAACAAACTGAACAAGGAGCGCACTGGTAAGAAATGCACCCAAGTGCCCCAAGATAACTCTGGAGGAGCTGTGAAGTCCTGCCGCTGAGCTGGGGGAATCTGTACATGGGACAACTATAAGTCGCATCTGCACAAATCTGGCCTTCATGGACGAGTGGAAGAAGAAAGTCATTATTGAAAGGAGGCCATAAAAAATCCCGTTTGAAGTTTGCTAGAAGTCATATGGAGGACACAGTTCCATGTGGAAGAAGGAGCTTTGGTCAGATGAGACAAAAATTTAACTTTTTGGCCCAAATGCAAAACGTTTTGTATGGAGCAAATCTGACACTGCTCATCGTCCTGAGTGCACCATCCCCAGTGTCAAATATGGGGGGGGGGGAGCATCATGCTGTGGGGCTGCTTTTCCTCAGCGGGGACTGAGGAGATTGTAAGAATAGTTGGGAACATGAATGGAGCCAAATACAGGGACATTTTGGAGGAAAACCTGCTGGAGTCAGCAAGAGAACTGAGGCTGGGGCGGAGATTCACCTTCAGCAGGACCATGACCCGAAGCACAAAGATAAATCTACAATGGAATGGTTCAATAAAAACATATTAATGTGTTAGAAAGTCCTGACCTAAATCCTATTGAAAATCTGTGGAAAGATCTGAAAACTGCTGTTCACAAACGCTCTCCTTCTCCAGTTTTTCCTATTAACAGCATTACACTTTCACAAGTCATAGCTCAAAAGAAAATGTATGAATTACAAAAATGATCATTAATATCAGTCACTGGGTCCATGATCTCTCTGTACAAGACCAAAAAATTCCTCAAAAACAAAATAGTTTTTCCTCTATATAATAGTATAGCCCTTTAGAACGCTGTGATGTCACCTGCAACCCAGCAATTAACTGCATTATACTTTGACAAGTCGTATCTAAAAAGAAATCATACAAATTAAGAAACTGATCATTGATATCATTGACTGGGTCCATGATCTCTCTGTACAGCACCAAAATTCTCCTCAAAAACAAAATAATTTTACCTGCCCCCCACCTCATTAAATATTATAGGCCTTTAGAACGCGGTGATCCCAGCAATAGATACAGACGGCAACTCGCCATACTACACGGTAGTGTAGACCAGTGGTTCTCAACCTTTTGGAGCCGCGACCCCTTTATAACAGGTAAAGGGGTTCGTGAACAATAGATTGTCCACGAGAAGTGTAAAAGCAACACTCAAAGTTAGCGGTTAGCCTTAGCACGACGCTAACGTTTGTATTATGGTTAGTATTTTATATAATTTATGTTATTTAAGGCCTGTTGAACCACTTTGCTCCTCTGTATCTTTATTATGTAGAAAACACACTCACAATACATCATTTGTCAAAAGATGGGAGATAGAGAAGTTTTTTTTTGTTTTCCCTCTGGCAACTTCTAACATGACCTTTTATGGGCAATTCCAGAGATGCCGTCAACGTATCATGGGGGCGTGACCTAGTCGAGGGGGAAGAAAACCTCTCATGAGAATCACAATTTTTCACTCTTTTTAGTTGATTTCTGGCGGACGATTCAACGTACTCCGCCCATTTTTGCCTCTTTTTGCCATGGGTCAGCACTTCCGTTGCATCAACCAGCAGAGTCTGTTTGCCACTAAAATCTGATGTACAGTTTGATCGATTTGCGTAAAATGTCCAATGTTCATTTTCACCAACAAGTCACACACTGTACTGTTTCTCTGTGCGGCCTGAAAACGGCTTTGCGTCTGCAGTCCTATGTAAACTAATACGAGTGGATGGTGGGGGCACAATTCATGGCAGCACCCACGGCAACTTCCGGAGTAAATACACATATTTATCTCCATACAAACAAAGTTAAGCCAAAATCGGGTCCATATTGGATTTTTTTATCACAGCAAATTGTTCAGTAGAAACGACGGATGCATTTATGGGCTGTTGAACCACTTTGCTCCTCTCCATGTCTCTGTATCTTTATGTAGCAGTAAAACATGTTCATAATTCAGCATTTGTTAAAGTAATGGTGGAGAAACGGGAGATAGTTCCATCTTTTTCTCTTCTTTGTTTCCCTCCACTGACTGCTTTGAACAAAACCAAATACAGGCAATTCCAGATGCCGTGTGTATCCATCTGAGATTATGATCATCCAGTTCTAGAGCATGAATGCAACCTATAATAGCAACATTCACGATCAAACCTTCTGAACGACATGTGCGGATCCCAAAGATTTGGTTCCCATTATAAATCCACGAGTCACCATTGTACCAACAAACAGGTACGTCGCGCTGACACTCGTGTGAAGTAGATGCGATAAAGATCAGCGCCTCCAAATCCGAGGCCGTTGGTTCTTGATGGGAAAGCTGTTCACGATTGTGGGAAGGATAGAGCGCGAGATTGACAGGAGGATCAGTTCGGTGTTAGCAGTAATGCGGTCGCTGAATGAAACTGTTGAGGTGAAGAAGGAACTGAGTGGAAAAGGCTTCGGTCAGTCTTGGTGGAGAGTGCTTCCATTTGTCAGCAGTGTGATTAATGTGGGATACGCGGGGAAAAGCAAGAGCTGTGTGTCTATACAACGCTGTATGAGCTTCGGCTTGGTTACAAAATCATTCAGGCCAAATAGAATGAAGAACTAATAATACATCTTTATTGAGAATGTCTGTTTTAATTTTGAAAGTATGGTCCTCACTTCTGTAGCTGTTATTTACCCGATTGTTTATTTTCCTTTGCTAGGAAATATGATGTACAACTATAAGTATTAAGTGTATAAAACATGCAGCATTTAAATAAATAGATATGGACAGCATTTAAAAACAATTCATATGTATTTATTACATGGTTAGGAAAAGATATTCAACGACGACAGTACAGTGTCTCGATAAATATACAGAGGTGTGGGTGAAATAAATCAGATAAGGTTATATCCACACAAAGACAAAAGCACAAAGCCAGCTTAGTAAATGTGTGCGTCCACATGGGTCGACTCAGATCTGTGAAAACGCCGCAATTCATCCCCCAGGCCAGTGTGAGGCGCTGTGACGCTAACACAGATAATAGAACAAGATGTAGCGAGCACATTTGGAATGTCAACAGTGAAAATTAAAATGATTCAAGGATTTATACAGAAGAGATGAGGAGGCGTGTTTATTCTTCAGACGTAACGGGACTAAAGCAGAAAAACCTGTCAGTGACTTTTACTGTCAGTCCAAAAACACAGACTGACCCGGCCGTGTTTTTCTACTTGTCACCTGTGGTTTGTGGGCTGCAGTGGAGCGAAGAGGAGCGGAGTAAAACCATCATTGATCCATGAGTCAAACTCATTATAAGGTCAGTAGATTATGGATAACAGGAACCGCTCGGGTGCTGTGATGTCACTGTTTTAGTAAAAGCCACGTAAACGGCGTTTTGAGATCTTTCCACTCTGGGTCCTGGTTTGGAAAATGTTCGTTTACAGTGCAGACCCACAAAACGCTTGGCTCGTATGGACGATACACCGGTTTGATAAAATATCTTTGCGTTTAGTCGTCAGCTTGACCTCATATGGACAGGACTTTACATACTGTAGTAAAGATATTGTTATTTTGAAACAATTTCACTCAAAATACCCAAATATTTACTTTGAAAATTCTATGTGGCCAGATTCTTTCACTTTGTGCAATTTGAGCAACCCCTTCTGGACTATTTTATTACTAAAAAAAAAGTTGTCTTTAATTACTTCAAATACCTTTCTGAAGTTCTAATTTGTAAAACTCTTCTTAACTGAATAGCGCATATCTTTCCTTTGCCATGTGCCTCTTTGGAGCAAATGTCTACACTCAGAATTCACTACCTTCATAGTAGAACTTTGACCCCTTTCTGGAATGACATTTCAGTTTCAAACAATTTCTGTCCGTCAAATCAGGCCGTGACTTCTTTTGCTGGAATTTAACCCTTACGATCATTACTACAGTGAAGTGCTTTCCACTTTCACAGCATCATTGTGGAAAGAATAAATTGCTAATTTGAACAGCATTGTTATCTCCACGTGCTGCTGATTCCTGTCTTGCATGAAGATGCTTCAGTAGTGTGTATGTGTGAAAGATCGTCATCATGGACACATTTACTGTAGGTAATCCTGGAATGTTGAATAACAAGGATATGTAGATGGTGGAACTGAAGATGACAATGGACAACGCACTGAATGGGAAAATGGCAAAGTGAACTAGCCAGTAAAGCAGAGGTAGTCAAATTATTTTTTCTGGTCAAGTCAATTTCATACTTTGTGAAAGAAAAACTGCATTATCCTCCAGCGCAAATCATCTTGCTATAAACCCCGGCTAAGGCAGGTAGTGCAGGTTTAAGTGCATCACTCTGTGACGGTTTGGCCTTGTTATGTGGTATTATTTTGAAGGTGCCAGCCAGGTCTCCTTCCAGACATGTGGGATGAGTTGTTGTTGTATGTATCTTGTATGTAAGTTTTTGTTGTTTGTTGGAGCTTTGGCCAAACACACTAATACAAGGCAAAACACCAGGCATAGACCCTTTCTCTCATACAGAAATGACAGACTGCACAAGAAAAACACACTTTGAACATAGTATTGTTTTTTTGTTGCAAGTGGCAAAATGATCATACACCAGAAACCTTGAAGCCCAAATTCTCAAAAATATATATAAAGAATTTTTTTGGAAAATGATTGAAGAAAGCTCCACTGTGGTTTCTAAGGGAAACAGTGTGGTAGACTATAACACTATAACATAGCACGATAACATAGCACGATATTTATGTATTGCAAACATAAATATATATATATATATATATATATATATATATATATATATATATATATATATTAGGGCTGTCAACATTAATCGCGATTAATCAAATTAATCGCAATAATAATTAATCGATTAATTTAATCATCCTATTTCAACAAAAAAAATAAAAATGTGTCCTTATATTCTATTTCATGAACCTAAAGGTTTGCAGTTTCTGTCCTAAAGGCCAGAAAATGTCTCTAAAAAGTGAGTTATCAAGTGTTTTATGTTGGATAAAACATAAAAACATAAAAAATGAATATAATTATTAGAAAAAAATTAACTGCGATTAATTACGATTAATCGCATTTCACAAGTGCGATTAATCGCGATTAAAAAAATTCATCTATTGACAGCCTTAATATATATATATACAAAATAATCAGCAAAACTGTGTGCCAAAGACATTACACATAGATGGGGGCAGTACAGTGCCAGGTGAACTGACTGAACAGAAATAATATTCAAATCAGACCTGGAGTATACCTATGAAGTAAAAATATTTGTATTTTGTACTAGTTGTAGCGCATTTTGTGTCTTCTTACAAAAATACTAAGATCTTATCCACATGAAGACAAAACACACGTATCTTCCATATGACGCTGGTGTTTTGGGGGTCTGTAAACTATCGCTTTTGAAGTTTGGTCCCGGATTGGAAAGGTCTCCAAACTCCTTTTATGCGGCTTCATTGGTATAGCCTCTCGTCTTGTGTGTGCTCTGTGTAGTTTACTGACCTTATTATGTTTTTTACTGCACAATCCTCTGCTACACCGCGAGCCACAGGCGACATGGAGGCAAACACCAAGGAAACAGCCTCCATTCTGCCTGTGCTTTTGGACTGACAGCAAGAGTTCGTTCACTGACAGCATTTCTGTCTTAGTCCCGAGAGGTCTGAAGCATAAATTCCACCTACCCGTCTCTTCTGTTGATGATAAATCCATGGAGCAGTTTCATATTCATTCGCGGGGTTATTGATTTCTCTCCTCCAGAAAGTGTTTAGTGCATGTGCTATCTACTGTCTTGATCTATTTCGGAAGGCGTTCTGTGATTCAGAGGCTCCGCACACAGGCCTGGCACACGAGTGAATCTATGAGTGCATTTACATGTGCTCGAGTATTCCGGTTCTCAACCATATTTAGGTTATGGCAGTTTTCTTGATATGTTGTTATGTCACTAAAACATGGGGAAACTCATATCCAGTTTACATGATCAAATAAAGGATTCCGGTGTCTCGTATTTCGGCAACATCTGCGCAGACGCATCAAATATATACAGCAAAGTACTGTATGTGACCACTGAGGCTTATTTTGGGGCTTGTTCTTTTGAATACACACTTTGCGACAAATGTTTTGCACATACATTTACATCTAAAATATTCGCTAAAAAACTCAGTGTCCTCTTGACTCTTGAGCTTTTCGCCACCGCCATGTTTGTTTACCATTGACGTTGTGAGAAAAGGGAAGTTGCGTATAACCGGGGAATAAGCTGAATGCCCACCCGTTGCATTGTGGGTAATGGAATTTATTTTGGCTACCAAACAATTTTGAGCAACAAAGGAAGCTCTGATTTGGACCTTTTCAACCGCTGGAAAGTTGATAATTTAAAGTTTTTGTCGTTGCCGTGGAGCTTGTTACAATATTAGCATAAAGACAATTTACAACCTCAGCTGCGTACGGAGATAAACAGAAACGGGAAGAACTGAACGACCGTTCATTTGTAGAGATGCTTCAAAAGTGACGACAAGTCCTTGTTCACATGGAATAACTATGTGAGAAAAACATTTCTGAGCCTTGAAGGCGACTGTTGGACAAAGTGCAGGGTCTGAAACTGTGGCCTCATGTCGCCGACATTCATTACATTTAAACTAGAATGAGAAATAAAAACGCTGAATCCTTCATTTATTTTTGGTCAATAAGGAGGTGGGCAGTAAACAAAACCTTTTATTTTAATTATTATGACCATAGCTAATCAATCACTAATTTGACGGAAATACACCCAATATATTTAACATCAACACCGTTTTGAAACTTATAAGTGATTTCAAGACAAATTTAAATGATCAAAAAATTTAAAATGATTAGTGGCGCTGTCTGTGTCAGGCTGATCCCAGGTCCTGTCGCCCCCATGTCCACTGTGGTCCGCTATGGTCCACTGTGGTCCACTGTGGTCCGCTATGGTCCACTGTGGTCCGCTATGGTCCACTGTGGTCCACTGTGGTCCGCTATGGTCCACTGTGGTCCGCTATGGTCCACTGTGGTCCACTATGGTCCGCTATGGTCCGCTCCTGCCTACGGAGCCGCCGTCCTGACTTTCCCCTGACTTTCAAGATATTGACAACATAAATATTTGCAAGAAATGTGACTTGAGACTTATAGTGTTTAAACAAATGCCTTTAAAGGAATAGGCCACCGTTTTTACATACTGAGATATGTTCTTACCTTAGCTTTGACGAGTTCTTTAGGACCTGTCTGGTCTTCACCTGTGCCTTCAGTCACGTAAACACAGCGCAGACGGCGTTAGCATTTAGCCTCTCCCTCTCTCCTCTATAGCTCCAAAACAGGTCAAAATTGAAGCTACCAAGCTCTTCCACGTTTTCCCTATTTAAATATGGTTACGTGAAGTGTTACACTACAAAGTATAATTACACAAAATGAAACAATGTGGATTTTCTAAGCGCATAAAAGGGGGACTATATTGTAAGGCGTAATAATACCAGGAGTAGTTCATAATCCGCGCAGTAATCTTCACTTTACTGCGCAGTAATCTTCACTTTACTGTGCGGATGCCAAATTACTCCTGGTATTATTGCGCCTTACAATATAGTTCCCCCTTTTATCCGCTTAGAAAATCCACATTGTTTAATTTTGTGTAATTATACTTTGTAGTATAACACTTCACGTGACCATATTTAAATAGGGAAAACGTGGAAGAGCTTGGTAGCTTCTATCTTGACCTGTTTTGGAGCTATAGTGGAGAGAGGGAGAGGCTAAATGCTAACGCCGCCTGCACTGTGTTTAACTGACTGAAGGCACGGGTGAAGACCAGACAGGTCCTAAAGAACTCGTCAAAGCTCAGGTAAGAACATATCTCAGTATGTAAAAACGGTGGCCTATTCCTTTAAGCCTTATAATTCACGTTTATGGCTCAATCCTCTCAGTGTTCATGCTCCACTACCTGAACTCGCTCACACATTTCAATGGCGGAGTGGTTTGTTTGGTAGCCAAAATTAGGAGCCTGATTGACCCACGCATGCGCAGTCGAGATGGGCATTCAGCTTATAGCGTGTACAGTACATGCCCTTATACCCTAGTTTCTGTTAGAAAATCCGGGTATCTCATGACCAGGAAACTGCTATTTTAGGATTTTGGATATTATAAATTCCCGATACTAACCAGTAAACTCCAGTGCATGTGAACAGACTCTCTATATGGAAGTGTGCATTTACTGAACTTGTCCTGGGTTCATTGAGAACGTTTTGAAAGTATAGCCAGTTCGTGTGTGCATAAAGTGTAAGTCATGCTAAAACATACTATACAATTTTTAACGGTATTTCTGTGTGAGTTAGTCCTATGATGACTGTGTAAAAAGAAACGTATATTACCGATGCAGCGCCTTCATCTTCTCAGCCCAGTTCTGTCAGTGAGCTGTAAGCACAAAGGTCTGTTTTGGCCAGAGGAGACAGAATGCCTCACTAAAGCGAGCTGACATGCCATCAATATACTACATACTTTAGTCCCAAAAGTACTGCATCCATCTTCATACCGTGGAGCCAGATCAATAACAATTAGATATATGTTCAGGTGCACCATTGTTACGGATTTATTCATTTTCATTTAATGAACAGGGGTTTGCTGACATAAGCGGGTTCACGTTGGTTTCACTCCGATGTGCTTTTACTTGTTGTTTGCCATTTTTATTATTGATCTGAAGCTTGCAATTTTTCGGTTCTTTACCATTTTGTAAATTTAATTATACCAATCATATAGGGTCCGAAAAGCTGCAAGTTTTCAGCAAAATCCTGCACTTTGTCTGGGATTAATCAAATCACTACAGCCCTGGTGATGTAAACTCTAGGTGAGGCTATTGCTCACCTTGTTAGGTATGCATGTTTTACTATGACATATACTTAACACATTTACTGCAGCTTGTCAAGGTAGCTTCACAACCTGTACAGTGAGTTCCGGTTCCAGCTAAGCTTAGAGCATTTTTGGGATAAGGACAAGTCTTTTCAAAAGCAGGAGCACCTGTTTTAATGTTGTTTTGGTTTCCACCTACTTGTTTAAGCGTGATCAAGATAAACAGTGGAGTTTGAAGGATAAATTGCCCAATAATTAAAAAGATGCACAAATAAACCAGCGGGCTAATACAGCAACAGCTTTTAGACATTTGCGCTAGCAGCATAGCTAGTTAACTAGCATTTAATGTGTTCTGTTGCACAGAATCAACATACTTAACAAAAATGTAATGCAGTCATCGATCCATCGGGCAAAGGGGCAAAAATGTCCATGAACATCCCAAGACATTTTATCTTCGCTGAGACTGTACAAGCGAATGTGTCCAGAGTAGTTAGAAATGCCTGAATAAAGACTGCTTATCTTGTTACAGTAAGACATTTGGCATCAGGTTTTAGGAGTTTAGACTAGGGTTTACCTGAAGAAATAACTGGAACTTATTGGTAGCAGAACCAAGGTCAGCGAAAGGAGTGAAAAATGCTCTGGCCTTTCAGAGAGAGTATTCCCGCTGATGGCATTTGAGTTGGTGTTGATGGACAGCGGAGGCTTTTCCCCAGAGGAACGCGCTAATGGCTTGTGGAGATGAGATAAAGGTGAGGACAATATTGATGACACTCTGGTACACAGGGATGTAATCAGGCTGTTCACTAAAGGGGAGTTCAGAAGTAAAATGTTAAGAGAGGCACGAATTGCATTTGATTGACTACAGACAAGTAAGAAACTTTTAGAGGTCTCCGAGCACTTGCCCTCATAAACGGTGTACGGAGGTGAGCGTAAATGAGATACTGGGGCAGTTGGAAAGGCATTCAGAATGCAGCTATTTGGTAGATCATTTGTGTTGGCAGATTCTGAATTTTAAATGTTTGTGATTTATTCTTTTTTGAGGTTTCTTGAGAGGAGCGACGCAGCCCAATCATTTCTCTGGCTAAGGATGTTCAAGTGTAGGTTTAACCATCCACAAAGTGAAAAGAGCAGACAAAAGGAAAGTCCAGCGGATTCTTTAAATTCAGAGCCTTCAGCCAAGCACGCCGATCCTCGCTCTTGGTAAAGGGTCGGTGCAAAGTAAACAATGGCCCACATTAGTCAGACCTCTTCTTTTGATGTTCAAAACAATGCTGAGACATGGTGAGGTTCCTTTTTGTCCAGCTGTTATGACAACCACGGACTGCACAATAAGCACTGGCCGTGTCTGATAGCTTTAATTGGAATGCAATGAAACAGACTGGTATCGCAAATATGCAGGACGGAGCTCAACCGGAAGTGACAGACGGCGTCTCTGGAATCGCCCATACATGGTCATGTCTGAAAGCAGTTAAGGAGGAAAAAACTAAACTTTCTCTAATTATTCAAAAACTACTTTAGCAAATGCTGAAATATGAATATAGTTTTCTACTAAATAAAGATACAAAGACATGGGGAGGAGCAAAGTGGTTCGACAGCCCATAAATACATAAATAACGGAGAATGCTAGCATGATGCTTCATGTTAGCATCTTGCTTCTTCTGAACAATCTGCTGTGAATAAACATCCATATGGACCCGATTTAGACTTGACTTTATTTGCATGTCATAAATTAGTTTACATTGCAGCAGAAAATGGCTAAAAAGAGTGAAAAATTGTGTTTCCAAAAAGATTCTGTTTTCCCCCTTGGCGAAGCCACGCCCCCTTCTATGACTGAATCAATCGGTTAAATTCAACTAAGTCACTTCCTGGTTATGTCTGTACTCTGTCAAATGTCGCCTCTCATCCAAAAGGCTTCGTCAGGAACAGTAAAGTTTCAGCCACGTCCGCAGACCAGATATCGACCACAGGAGGAGTTTAGCTTGGCTAAGTCCCTCCAGTCTATTAATGGCTACTCTCACCTGTGGGTAAGCTACATCTTTGTTGTCATAATTACATATTAAGGGCCATGTGAGATGATGGTTTTCTACCTGCCTAGTTGCCGAGGGAAGGACAGGAAGCATAAATGGAGCGACATTAACTACACTTAAAACGCACAGATTTGTTTACGTGCGGAACAGGGACCATAAATGAGCCTTTAGTCTGCGGGCATGTCCATGCTCGGACTGTGGCCCCTCCATAAAGCGAAAGAGAGTGGATTACTTGTTTTTCGAGTTGTACAAACTCCTTCCAAACCTGCTGTTGATTGCATTTGGCAAAGCCCAGCAGAAAACTGCACTACACAGTATTTTAACTAGACACTGGACACTTCATTTATAATCTTGACGACAGAGCTGGATTAGCCTTGGCGCCTGAGTTGTTTCTGCTGACTGCTTCTTTTCCCCAAAGAGTTGCACGTCTGAACATATGAAAGTGTCAGGTCTGATCTCCTCACTGACACACTTTCAACTTCTCCATGAAGCCAAATACTGAAGAAGTGCGTACGTGCCGGGGTGGGCTTAAAGCTCATGTGGTGTCGATCTGACAGCTGGGCGTCCTCGTCTTAATTATTTACTCATCCTTCCTTCTAAAGCCAATTCTCTAACAAGTTTCTAACTATTTTATGCTTAACTGACTCATTTGGAGCTTTTAATGATGTTACAATGGCCTGTCCTGAAACTGTCACAGCAACCTTTGTTTTCAGCTTGCTTTAAATTGCCTTCATGGCTGACATAATCCAACTGTAGCTTTTACAGCAGAACTGTTTGAGCAGTGCCTGTTATAGATGGATATATTTATATATAATTTATTTGTATGTATAATGAGCTGTACAAAACTTTCAAGCTTTTGTACAGCTTGAATTGGTGGGCAGCTTTAAAGCTTATTGACTGAATTCTGGAGGTTCTGAGCTTGAAGTGCGTCCACATTCATCTTCATTGATTTGGTAAAAGCTCAGAAAAAAAGCAAGACCAACCAAGTCCAACTTCCATTCATAATGGAAAACAGGAATCCTCGGTCATCCAGGTAAATTCGACATCAAAGTCTTATATTGCAGAGCATTATGGGATTTGCAGCAGGCACTTTTCCATTATAAACTACTGGAGTTATTGTTGCAGAGAAAACATTTGGATACTACATTGTTAAAGATTTACCAGTTGTGTCTCAGCAACTAACGCAGCAGTTGTTCCACGGCTCTTCTCTCCACTTTTTATATTGTTTTAAGCTAATGTTATCTATGGACAATGTTTGCGAGTGCCTACAAACATAGACATATACAAGAAAAGTGCAGGTTATTTTTTGCTGCTAATGGAACTGTGTCCATAGTTACAGTATGTATACATTCCATCTTGAAAACTGACCAGAAACCCGAAAAAACCTTAAAGAAAATTGGTCCTTGAGCAATGAGCATCCACCAGGATGGAAAGCAAAGGCACCAAGCTAACCACCCATATAGCCACTGGTGCACTGAAAGGTCAAATCACATTAACATAAACTTTTTTTATTTACATAAAAGTTGCATAGTGCTCCTTAGTGTAATTAGTGTTTGAGAGTGACCTCCGAGCTCAATGCTAACTCAAATTCAGTTAAGTGCTTTTGTGCAGTCGGACACATCCAGTGTGACACATTCAATTGATCCAGGATCTGACGGCTCACGACATGTATTTGTTGGAACAGGCTCAGATCGCTATTGACGTTTCTATGATTTCTATGCCCACAAACATGTTTGATTTCCATGTTCCAATAAAGAGCATTCCATAGATACAGACGGCATCGCGTCATAGAAGGGGGCGTGGCCTCGTCGAGGGGGAAAACAAAACCTTTTGGGAGACACATTTTTCACTCTTTTTAGCAATTTTCTGGCGAAATATGAACTTACTTATTCCATACAAATAAAGTGAAGTCTAAATCGGGTCCATAGGATGCTTATTCACAGCAGATTGTTCCATAGAAGCAAAAAACGGCAGTCGTAGCTAGTACTAGCTAGCCTTAGCATTAGCACGATGCCAGCATGAAGCATCATGTTTATTTATGCATTTATTGGCTTTTGAACCACTTTGCTTGACTCCATGTCTTTGTATCTTTTATTTAGTAGAAAACTACATTCATAATTCAGCATTTGTTAAAGTAGATTTTGAATAATTTGACATAATTGTTTTCAAACATGACCATATGGGCTATTCCAGAGATGTATATCCCGATCACTATGGGGTTGTTAAAGGAATAGGCCACCATTTTTACATACTGAGATATGTTCTTGCCTGAGCTTAGACGAGTTGATGCGTAACTGCCCGGTCGTTGTGCGTGCCCTCAGTCACGCACAACGACCAAAAATGGTGTTAGCATTTGGCCTCTCCCAGTATATTCCTATGGCTCCAAACGGGGGTGAAGTTGGAAGCTACCACGCTCTTCCACGGGCACGCACAAAGATCAGACAGGTACATATCAACTCGTCTAAGCTCAGGTGAGAACATATCTCAGTATGGAAAAACAGTGGCCTGTTCCTTTAAGTGACACGTCACACATGACAACCAAGCTTCTTTCGGGTCCAAACTGTTGAAGGTTCTACTCACCTTATTCCGCCCCGCCCACTTTTGCCTCTTTTTGCCTTCTCTCAGCACGTCCTTTGTATTGGCACTTCGACGTCGGAGAACTAGGGGAAAATGTTTGCCACTGAAATCTGATTTTTAGTGGATTGATATGTGTAAAATGTCCAATGTTGCACCATCAAGTCAACACTGCACTGTTTCTCTGTGTTTGTATTTGTGCAGTAACTGATAGGAGAGAAACAACAAATGCTGAAACAACAAATTAAAGACCAAACACTGCCTTACACCTACTTGTCATCTGTATCTGTAACACCGAACAGTTCAGGGTGAGACGGGGTGAAGAGCGGGGAGAGACATTATGCAAATTGTCGTAGCTGAGCCTCAACACACTACAGTTAACAGTTTGGCTGCATTAACAACTCGGCTACAGGCTTCTTAAAACTTGAAATGCGGCCACTTCTTTTGAACGGCTCTTTGAAATCAACAGCTCCCGACGATTCGGCCATGAATCCCAGTCTGCGTATAGTCACGAATACAGTCTGTATTATTCAGAGTGCCAGTCATCCTTACTTCCCCGCTCTCCTCTAAGTGACAAGTCTTTTAACAGGGGGCCTTATTAGGCAGCTTTGGGATTCAGCGGCTCTGTGCTGGGACACTCCACGCTCCACAGGCTCCCTCTCCCCTCTCGTTTGCCTCTTCGCTCGCCATCTCGCCCGTGGATTTTCTCTTTCACTTCCTGCTGACCTCGCTGAACGCCTCAACCCTTTGGTCCTTTCCCTCCCCGCCTTCTGCCGCTCTCCAATCTGGATTTTTCGCCGTCTCCGTGCCCCCGCCGCCTGACTTTGCCCTCAGCCATCTCCGCGTCCAACTGTCAAAGAAATGTGCGAGTAAACTTTTGAAACGAAGCCCGAGATGAACAATGGACGGGCTTGTGTTGCTTTTGCAGTTGGTGCCGCGGTAATTAAATAAGGCTCTAATGTGGGCTCGCGTGTCAGTCAGTGGAATAAATCTCTCGGATGGAAACAGACAGGAGACTGCAGGCCAGAACACAATAGCACTGGAGAAGAAAGGCAGACTCTTGTCAACAAAAGGCCGTCTCACAAATAAAGTGCAGACTCTTTTTATGCCTTTCATGATTATGAGAGGCTGTTGAGTAAGTAAGTACTTTGTTTGTCACTATATACAATGAAATTGCATAGATCGGATGTTGGGTTAGTACTGAGCTGCTGTGACTGTGTGCGGCACCACACCTGACCAGGAGGTAGGGGAAATCGGAGTACCGCCCCTCAGTGCTCCTCTGGGACGGTGCACCGCCTCCTGGGTTTGTCCCTGTTTCGGAGCGTGGTGTTCCGCACTGGTCGGCTCCTCCACCTCCTCCTTTCTATCTGCTTCCTTGTAGTTTTATGCAACTGTGAAGAAGCACTTTGAATTGCCTTGTGTTTGAATTGAGCTCTACAAATAAACCTCTTTCCTCTTCCTCCTGCGCAGCTCCCTCGCATCATATCATTTGTTCTATTTTGAAGCAGTGTGATCTTTGAGCCTCTCCGTGTACAGGGGGCTACGAGCTGCCATTAGCGACTCACGTCGAACGTACGAGTCGTGGCTGTGGCAGCGCTACTTAATTCAACCTGAAGAGACTTACAAAGACAGACTGCGTCAAAAAGGTTTTATTGAACATGAATCGTGATTGGGGCTCAGACCCCGGCGGAAGATTGCATTAATGATATGGAATACATGGCCTCTATGGATGATGGCCAGAATCTTCCCCCGGAGCCCCGACACTGGTGGTGGTAGGACAAGACCCGGGGGGGCAGGTCGACCCGATGAGCAGGCCTGCGGAGAGGAGGGGCAGAGGAGGGTCACAGCACCCACAGGCTGGGAAATGGCCGAGTGATTGACCGGGGAGCTGAAGAAGGGGATTCTGGGCGATGAATGGCTGAACCAGAAAAAGCAGCTGCGATGATTGGCTGACGTGAAGGTGCGGTTTGAGCTGAGCCCGTGATTGGATAACTAGGGAAGGCTGCCGTTGATAAGGAGATGACTGAGGCTGCAGGTACGTCTCCCAGGTTGAATTTGCGCTGAAGCTTCATTTAGCCACATGGTCTTGAGGCTAATTAAATGTATGTGGGGTCTTTCTCCACACAGAATCTACTGTGAGCAGGGGCGAATCCGAGTATACAGGGGCTGGGGCGATGTAGGGGAACTCCTGAACTGTCAGAATGAGTGAAATAAAAATATTGTTTTGCATTTATCTTTTGGACTGCATGGAAAAGCAGCTTACGTATAAACGACTCTTGTTTCAGTTTGTGTGAAGGCGGCTTCCCGGGCCCCCTGCCTTAAAAAATACTATCACTAGTGTTTTGAAAACTTTGACTGGAATTTTTTATTATTATTTATTTTATTTATTTGTGACTATTCAATATTAAAATTCATCGGCATTTGAATTAGCGAAAGTTTTATATTAGCCAAAATTATCAAAATTGCTCAATTTTGAAGAGGCTCTTGCACATTTGTATGTTTTCAAGTAGATTAAACATATTTTATAAATGAGTTCAAAAGTTAGGCCTGACTTGCCAACTATAGTGTGACTTGACTTTATGACCAATTGATTTGGACTTGGGATTTGGAACTACACGACTTGCTACTCATTTGTCTCCAAGACCATTGGTATAGTGTTTCAACGTTACCATAGAAATACATATATCAGGAGGTTCTACAAAACATTTAGAGACCAACATTAAAGAAAAGTGATGGGAAATATAACTTAAAACTTAACTTAAATGGATGGAGAAACATGCTTCACTAAAAGCATAAAAACTCACATACTTTTTGAAGTGAAACACAGCTTACTTTACAGTGTTAGTGCTAATCATTGTGAACAATGGGGTTAATGCGGCTGTTTAAAGACAATTAAACCCCGTAATATGAAAATAAATGCATCTCACTGCGGGTAAATTAGTAAAGTAATTTACAACAGACTTTCCCACTAATAGAGGCTGCCCGTAACTCTGACTCTAAATCATCAACAACTTAACACAATATTATGAAGTTCACTTTCCATTAAGATGCAAATATTCCTGATTTCGGTCTAATCCAGCTTGAGCTCAGGTCAGGCTAAAGGCTAATTAGCCAGACACGCTCACATTGTTGCCAGGACAATGCGTACATAGAGATTATTGTAAAGCCGATTTTAACAGGTAAATAATATCTTTCGCCTTTCAAAAAAAAAGAAATCTAGCAATTTTCAGCTTTTTTCCATTAAAAGCGAGGCGTTCGCAGTGGCAGCTTTACCCTTGATTAACATTGCGATCTTTAAATCCTGTTGTTTACTGCTTATTACCTGGGAACCCGGATTGGACCTGCCTTCAACAGCCGTGAGTTAAACCTTTGATATCCCTCTAATCTGCGCTTTAATTACCTCCTCAACACATGTCGCCTGCAGAATCCGTTCACTCACACCCCGAGCAAGGACGGGACGCGGGAGGCAGCGGAGTCCCCGTCAAGGTGACACTCGGGCCCGGCTTTAAATGTGGATAAATACAAATTGGCTGCCAGTGTGTGTGTCAAAATTATTCAGTGGAGACGCATATAAAGCAAATGTTGAAGAAAATATATATATATTTTATATTACGAAACTAGACACTCAAATACACCTTATTTGTGATTTTGGGAGCTCTATGATGAACAGAAGGGAAATAAACGACGATCGAAAACATGTGAAAAGTCACGATCTGTATATTGTCCGAGCAGCTGCAAAAGTCGACACTTCTTTCTCACTCTCTGGAGCACGTTTGACAAAGCAGAGCGGCTTCCCATGGAAAGATCAGAACAGTTGAGACTTTAACGTTTCTCTGAGTTTTGAAACGGTTACAATCAGTCCAAGGACGGCTGAGAAACAGTGTCCGGTGTTTCAAAACGTGTCAACAATGTTGTCCTTGAAAATTGACTTGAAAAGGAGATATTTAGCCATTTGCCTCTTTCCATAAAGTTAGTGCCTGTCCAAAGAGAGAACGGAGTTAAGGAGAATGTTTCATAAAACACACGATATCTCAGTTTCTAGAAAAATGTCAGTGACTTTGATCAAAACTAGCCTGTTTAGATTAGATTTCTCCAGAACCGAGACATGTAGAATGAAACTACTTCACCTGCGGAGAGCTTCGAGTCTCCCCTTTCAAATGAGCCATAGCATGTGTCCATAGCTATAACACAGAATATGCTGTGGTGCTACAAATATCATGAACATTGGTCTGGATTGTTGGCACTCAACAGCGAAATCCCCAAAACAGCGCGACACTCAATGTGTTAATAAAGCAAAATTAACATTTATCTCAAAACTCCAACATGTTCTTCCATCAGTTTTCCTTCACACTGGCCTTTGAATATGGGCTGCAGTACTTCCAGAACGCTGATGCCCGAGTCCTGACTAGAAACAGGACCATATTAGTCCAGTACTCAGGTCCCTGCACTGGCTTCCTGTCATTCAGAGAATAGACATTAAAACAGTCTGCCCTGATGAAGACCTAAACGGTCGAAACGCGTTGGTGTCCCTCCACATAATAAAGGATCTTTTATCTTATAAGTCGGTTGTGCCTTGGACCTCTATTCCATTTCTAAAGACATTCTTTTCATGGTCTCTTCATGGGCTAAGTGCGTCTCTGACATGTTCTCGGGCTCTGAGAAACCCAGTCGGGACTAAACACAGCTAATACCGTAAATTCTCTAATACTGGCCTGTATTCCATTAGCGGCCGGGTCTCTAACAGTGGCCGGGTTCGCGGCTGGCGGAGGCAAATTAAAGCTGGTCTCTAAAAATGCAAATTTCAAAAAAATGCAATTTTTCCATCTGTATGCAATTTCTCCATCTGTGAGATCAATAAAGTACCATCTTATCTTATCTTATCTTAAAACAGGCCGGGGCTATTAATAGAAACTAGTGATAGAAATATTCCCCATGTTAGGAATTTGTCTCATACGAGTGTAAAAGACAACTCACGTGCAGGAAGTAAACAAACGGGAACTCGGGCCAATGGGGGACGCTGCGGAGAGGAGCTGATCCGAGCGTAACTTTGACACAGATTTAGCCACTTTTCAAACCTCCTGTGACTATATTTGGAAACAGGGCAAGAAACAAATGTTGTGTGACCCTCCAGGGTTTTAATAAAGTCTCCATCGCGTCTTCAAAGCACGTCCAGCTGCTCCGTGTGCAGGTCAGTCCCACGTCTCAAAATAACTCCTCCGATCAGCGCGAGCGTCTCGTCTTCTCTCGGGTCAGTCTCAAACACATCGATCACAAACACAAACGCTCCGTCTAAACTCGCCTTTTACACAAGATAACAACAAATAATCCGGTCCGCGGTAAAAACTAAACAGAAACCTGCAGTGACATTGATGTCAAAGCTCCGCTAACAGCAACGAAACACTTCCTGTTGTCCCCACAAAATAAAAGGCGTCAATGTTCCAGCCGCTGGTAGAGTGTTTGCAAAGTTAATTAATAAATGAACCTAATATTTTAGGTGCAAATGGACACAAATCTCATTTTTCTTCATTTTCCTGGTAGTCCGCTTTGCTCAAATCGCCTGTCTCTAATTGTGGCCTGGTTCCAATAAAGGCCTGGTCCTAGATGCCTTTGAGTAAATAAAGGCCTGGGCCTATATAATATTAGAGCATTTACAGTATCTGGAATAGTTTTCCAGAACATGTGAGACAGGCTTCATGTGAATGTTCAAATCTAGGCTGAAGACGTTTGTACAGCATTTAGCTGCGCATATGACACTAAAATGGTATCTTGACTGTTTGTTGCACTTTTGATCATGATTAGTTGTGTTTCTTTGTATTTTAACTGCACAATCCTCTACTTCTCTGGCACACGGCGAGACACATGTGATTCTCCACACATTATCGTTCTGTTTTGTGGTTGTGGTTTTGTGGAAAAGCAAGCATCGTTAAAGCACTAGTATCGGAAAAATTGAAAATGACACCCAGCCCTAAATCTTAATGTTTGTGGGACTTTCGTGGTTAGATAAAGGTCTACTACTTCTTTACACATGCAAAAGGAAATGGGCAAACATAACCTGTACAGCACTTTGCTCAAATTGTTTTGTTGTGCTTCATAAATAAATTTGACAATGGCGTAATAGACGCAGAGGCACTCGAATCACTACCCACTGTGCAACACCAAAGAAGAAAAAAGCACCTTCACTATCATCATTTTGAAATATAAAAAGGAAATTAAGTAAATCCAATCCCAGCTATCTCTGACAGAATGCCATTTGTAATTATATCCCGGGACCAGTGCCCGGTTGCGACCGAGCTTTGAGTAACTGTCAGTCTGTCGATCTAATGACTGCTTTTTCTTCTTTGCCTGAAAACAAGACACGCTAATAGACGCAATAACAGCGGAGGCACATACTCTACTTGGACATCTGAATCCGAGCGGATTGATTGTAATTGCTTTGTTCTGTGAAATTGTATCAGATCGGTTCCATTAAAGGGAAAAAAAGTAATTCCGAGTAAGTTTGTTTTGCCGGACTGTCTGCTAAACCTGCAATCCATATCAATGAGACGAGATAAAACACAGCAAGATTTGTCGCTGCAATTTTGGTTTTGCCCACTGTGAAAAATACCTTTGAAGATGCCATTTCTCTTTCCTGAACAGGGCTGTGTTTTTAACCGAACTTTGCAGGGGTCAGCTGAAAAGTTCTGCCCGGGGGACCCGCTTTGCCGATTTACAAGCCAGCCAGAGACGACACGCTTTTCCGATGCTTTACAAAGATGCACAATCTGGGAATTTTTCTTATATAAGCAAGACCAGATGGATGTGATTGACAGGCCCTCGAGGTCTGAGAAACGGCGTGGACTTCAGAAGAATCTGCAGAATCACCAGCAAACCAACGCAGTTAGTGAGAGGAAAGAGACGCTACAAAGTTCATTCTGAATTATGCAGTGAAATTTGAAAAAGTTTGGCGCACTGCAGAATAGGGCCCGACCGATGTGGATTTTTGGGGTCGGATACCGATATGAAGGGGTGTGGCCGATAGCCGATATTTTAAGTAATTTAATTTTATGTACATTTTTTGTCTCTGAAAGAGCCTATAGTTGAATATTTATTATTATGGTAAAGGTTTCAATCAAAGAAATATATCTAGAGGTTTTTCTAAGGCTCATGCTGATATGCACCAGTATTTTTGCCAAATTAAAATAAAAACGTCTTGTCTATCATCCTGTGTGTGAGACACTTCTAACTGTAAAGTGTGTCAGTGTGGAACTGTGACAGCAGGGGGCGCTGCCTGAGGGGCATAGGGCTGATTTATTCAGGACATTCATGTTTAGAAGGACTTCATAGGGAGCTTGTTTCAAAGACGAAAATCAGTAGATTCCAAAACATAAAAGGGTAAGTCTCTATCTCGTATTGTTCAGAAATGATCAAAACAAGGAATACAAATACAAATACAAATACAAGTCAGGGATAATGTATAGAACGCTGGTCATTATCGGGAAAATAAGTACCGACAGGGCGCCCTGAAGGCCCTGAAGGCCATTTGCAAACTGAACACACACAACATAAACTTCATACACTTTTATGAAGGCTGAAAGATTTATTTAATGACTTCCGCGGCAAATAGTTCCCAAAAGTTTGCGCGTTGCTCGGCAACGTTTGGCTAGGCTAGAAGCAGCAAGGCTAGTAGCTAGCCTAGCTACTTAGTTGAAGGCGCAGTTGGAGGAATGGTGGTGACTCTCTGGGTAAGCTGAAAGTCGGACTCCCGCTAACTTCACGAGCAATTCCCCCAACTTCTCTCGCAGTGACGGGGACAGAGATAGTGTCGCTACTACGTACGTGCGGAGTGATGATATGAAAGCACCAACTCCGTTGCCATTGGCAGCGGTCATTATTTTTCTCAGAGGTCCTTTATCAGAAAATAATGACCGGTAGAACGTTGGGAAATCCCATTCAAATCAATGGAGCGTTCTACTTACGTTGTGAAGAGCCGTATAATAAGGCACAATAAACTAAAATGTCAAGAACAATGAAACAGAAAATACAATGGAGAAACAGCTGAACATATTAAAAAGCCTGTGCTAACAGGTGGGTTTTAAGGGAGGACTTAAAACTGCCTAGAGTCGGGGCCAAACGGATGTTGAGGGGCAGACATTCCACAGCCGGGGAGCAGCAGTGGGAAAAGCTCTGTCTCTTCTGGTTTTCATGTGCGTTTTGGGCACATCCAGAAGGAGCAGGTCAGCAGAGCGAAGTGCACTGGACGGGGCATGGACAGAAAGGATAGATACAAAGGTGCCAAGCCATTTAAACTTTTAAAAACAATCAACAGAGTCTGCAAAGAGTCTGCAAAAGTCTGCAAAAAAAATATATAAAATAGGTGAAGAAGCTTGTGACCAATTTTCACCGTGACCCTGAGGCTGAGGAAGCTGTGGGAGGCTCATTTTAAAGCTCAGTTATATATTGCAGATACCTCTGCTATCTTAAAGAAAGAAGTACGGGCTGGCTGGTCTGTCACAATATTGTTTTGATCTATTTAAGTCATAATTGTGATTGACCTTATGTCGTATCCGAAAATAGGTTTTTGCAGTTAAAAAACAAAACTGTTGCATACAGGGCATAGACTTAAGCTCCATTTGTTGATGGAGTTTGCTCTATCAAACACAAATATCTTCAAATCATTCACTTCACATTTGTAGTAAATGTAACATTTGTTTCCTACTTTAAAACAGTATTTCTGGACTTTTAACACAACATGACTAATATGTATTGAACATGAGACAGTGATACAGTGAATGCTAACACTGACTGAGATCCCTCGACTTAGAAGTAATAAACCAATCACAAACAATGTGTTTCTCACATTCTGCCGTTGACTCAATGAAAATTTTGCTCCTGGTTTTGCATTGGTGGCATAGGGGTTAGCCTCTCCGACCAGTCACAAGATGGCCGCCACGTTTGCCACATCAACAAGTGTCATGTCCTACTTACAGTTCTAATAAATATCTTTGCGGAAAAGTTTCAACACTAGATGTTTCTCTAATATTGAAAAAATATCAACCCTGCTATTTTTCCAATGGTTAAACACAGAAGGGCTATAACAAACACAAAGTTGTAAAGTAAACTCAACTTTCTCAAACAGCCCATTCATTTTAAGCAGTTTGGTTTACCAAATAAACAAAGCTTCCACAGATGTATATTTTTCACGGCGTATTTACTCTCAAATTTGGCGGATAATATGCGAAAACAAAGCCTCAAAGTTTGGCAGTCACTTGTGCTGAATTAGGAACGTTTCCAATGCATAAAGCTCTCTTCCATACGGCTGGACCCTGAATACGTTTAAGTTTGAGAAGTATTGCATTGTTTCTGTGAGCCGAGTCAAAATGAATCTCTACTTTGGCACGGCTCCGCACCTGAAGTTTGAGGAGCGATCTGGGGACAAGTCCTCATTGCATCGGCGAGCTTTGTTTTATATGGTGCTGCAAATTCAGGGGACCATTAGCCAAGTGTTTGCTCTTGTGCAAAAGAGGATCAGCAGCAGATTCATTTATGCATTCTTTACTCACACTGTAACGTCTTGATCACATAAGACGAGGGTATGCTCATGTTAGCTCTATCATTGTATTTCCTACAACGACAATGATGGTCTATCCACACAGCAACAGCGGTGTTAATTTGACACGGCATCTACTTGAGTCCAGCCTGCTCAGTGTAAATGTGAATCAACTTTCTTCAGAGTTAACTTCAGGTCAGACACCATGAGTGACAGCAACATGATGCCAAATACAGTGTGTTCTCTGTGTTAAGTAAAAAGGTTGGCCAACTTGCACTTCACTCTGTCACAGACCGAGAGGTGAAGAAGGAAGTCATGGAGATTCTGAAACTAAGTAGTTACAAGAATTAGAGTGAAAAGAATGATCTGAAGCGTACCTTTTGGGCGACAGTGGCGCCGATGGTAGAGTCGGGTCGTCTCATGATCGGAATGTCGGGGGTTCGAATCCCGGCTCCTGCAGGTGCAGACTGTCGTTGTGTCCTTGGGCAAAACACTTCCCTCGACGCCTATGTGTGAGTGGTTGGTGGTCGCTTCTGTCAGTCTGCCCCAGGGGAAACTGTGGCTACAAATGCATAGACTGTATATTTAAATGGACAGCTTCTGCTCACTCCTCCCCGTTTACCATAATGACTACGGTCGTTGGGGAAGTCATGGCAGATTTACAGACTCCCCCTCCCCAGCTCTGACGAAAGCATGTTCCTAAAAAGGGCATAAGGGCGGGACCTTCACTGTAGACTCGGCCCCTGCGTGACGTGTAGCTCGCGCTGCTCCAATGCTAACAGTCCGACCCTCATTAAGTACAAGATTTCTAAAATTCTTCTTACGAAAACCAGCCTGGTTTCTTAGATTGTGACTAACCCAGCGTTATCTCAGGAGGAATATCTAGCCTAGTCTAGTGTTGAAAAAATAGAAACCAGGCATTAAAGTTGTTTTTAACATGTCTAAACTCCAATGCTTTTCAATGGGGCACTAGCGGCGATACGGAGGTACTACAGCAATGGCGGAGCAATGGCGGCCCCCAGTGTCGTGGGCATAAAGCAGAGCAGCCAGCGGCCATTGAACAAATGTAGCTTACCACCATGAGCATGGAGTGAATGAACCCCCCTCCCGATCATGTGTGGAGCGCGTTGGGTGTAACTTGTGTCATATGAAAAGCGCTATACAAATAAGATTCCCTTAAATTTTTAAGTAAATAATTCTTGTTGTTGAGTAAAATTTGTAGTGTGTGTGGCTAAAGAACTTCGTAGGCAGAGTAAAAGTTTCTGCTTCTTTATTCATTCATAAGTTTACATTTAAAGGGGAAATGGAATGGGAACAAAGGGCTATAACGTGTGGCTGTTGGGTTGTCTCCAATTTGAGCCGCCGCCCACAGATAGTTGCGTTTGAGGAACTTTGAATGCAACAACCAACATTCATTTAGCCCCATTAAAGTATGTTGTGAAAGTTGTCATTTATGAAAAAAATGATCCTGGACAAATGGCAGACTACCTCCGGAAACAGTAAGCGAGTGGCTACTTGAGAATTATGTATTCTGGTCAATTTATTTTTCCTGTGTCTGTTAGTATTCAGCCTCAAACGTCGCAAATTAGGAACAATTCAGATGTTTTCAGCTGTTGTCAACCCATCGACCTCATTTAGAGGAGGTCACAGCCTGGCTAGAAGTCATTCATTAAATAGTTAATGATAAAAATTAACATTAACAAAAAGTGGCTTTTGATCCAAATGTTAAAACATATTTAGTTTTTTCTGCTAATTGCTGGTCGGGTTCACATCTAGCAGCCTCTAAACATCATCATTTTTTTGTATTATTATGGAGAAACTTCAGAAATGATATAAATGCCGTGAGACAGACATTCTTGCCTCGCCAAAGTCGGCGCTGGCTTCACCATTCCAGACCATACGGGGAGAAAAAGCAATATTTACAGGTCTGTGGAGCCGTTTACATCAAAAGTGCGCATTTGTAGGAACACACTCAGATACGAACACATTTATGCCATTTTTCTGTGCAACCTGCCACACACCTGCTTGGCATGTTTGCTGCGTAGACGCCCATAAGAACTAATACTAATATGGCAGATGTCATTGCTAATAATAATATAAAGGGTTACGTCATAATTTCCCAGATTGTCGTCTTCATCAATTATGATTAGTTGAATATGGTCAACCCAAATAGTCTGTATGTGTTGGACAAATCAGGTATAGCGCCTTTAAGTTTGCACATTTCCACTTTGTTACTTTTCACCACTAAGCATGGTCTGACAAAACTACTCCAAGTATGGAAAAAACAAAAGAAAGAAAAGCATGTACGACGTGTGTAAATGGAAGTGCACACTACATTGCCTTGAAGCACAATTGATAAGACTAGACTTTCGAAGGGACAACATATGGCTGCATGCGCCGATAAATAATTCCAAATGCAGGAGCAGCTCGTATCTTTTCTGGCTCGGAGCGCTCTCAGTTCTGTGGCATCAGCATATTCACTCACCTCTACGCCGAGCTTTTCTGCAGGGCTGCGGCGCGCTCCTGTCCTTGCCTCGTTTTTTTGTTTTGTTTTGAGTGTTTCATCGCCCAAAGATAAGGAGCAAGCGAATGCACTTTACTGTAATGGTTAAGCCACGTGGAAAATAACTGCAGTCGAAAACACGCTTCCAGACGCAGAACTAGAGGTCCCTGTTATGGTTAAAAGCTCTAATAACATGTTCTAATAACATGTTCTGAATAGTATTGGCTGTTGGGTCGAGGGTCAGCACTAAATAAACTACTTTGTTAACTAAAATATATGATACAATTTTGAAAAAGAACAGATTAAAATTTTTTGCTGAGGTATTCTTTACAGCAGGACATGGTGCGTTGTCATGCATGAAGATGATTTTGTTTGGGAAAGCACGGCTCTTGTTTTTGTACCATAGAAGAAAGTGGTCAGAGGTCATTTTCACACCTTCAGAGAGCCTAAAGGGACTGACCAGCTCTCCTCACCATGATTCTGGCCCAAAACATGACTCCACCCCCTCCTTACTGACGTCACAGCCTTGGTGGGACATTGTGGCCATTCACCAACCATCCACTACTCCATTGATTTGACCATCCAGGGTTACACGGCCTCATCAGTGATCAAGACTGTTTGAAAATGAGTCTTCATGTATTTCTGAGCCACTGCAGCCGTTTCTGTTCATCAGCTTCAATGAACAGTTTAGGGGAGGCCCGGATAGAAGGTTTATGCACAACTGCAGCCTCTGGAGGGTCCTACACCTTGATGTTCGGGAGACTCCAGAGGCACCAGCAGCTTCAAATACCTGTCTGCTGCTTTGTAGCATCTGTTCTATTCATCTGATGTGTTTGTCTGGCAGAAACCGTCCTTATTGTGCCTTTATCTGCACAAACCCGAGTGTGCTCTGAATCAACCACAAATCTCTTATCTGTACGATGATTATGCTTAATCTTTCATGAAATATCAAAGGTTTTCATATCTAGACCAAGGCATTCAACTATTTCTCGCCTTTCATCAGCAGAGAGACCCGTTTTCTTTCCCATATTGCTTGAAAATGATGATTTGCTTCATAAAGTGGAACATCCTTTTTCAGTAGTTTTTCCCTTAACTGGGCTTAACTGGGCTTAACCTGAAAACTGATCATCCCAGGTCTCTGAGATTAATGTCAGTGATTTAAAGAGCCCCGAGACACGATACCATCCATGAGTTTCATTAAATACAATTTACAATGACATGCATGATAAGATATGAAAAATAATTCATTTTGACTACGTTTTTTTTAACATTGATTATTATTATTTTAAAATGTTTGCATCAATTCACATTTTAAGCAGTTAACGATTTTAAATTGATTTTGAATGAATCGGTACATTTTTGATACCAACGTCTATGCGAGCTAGTACCAATTAGTGTTATGTTCAGTGTTAATGTCGAGGCTCGTTTGTTATTATTACATTACAACCCGACTGACTGAGTGCACTTCACCTTTACGCAACAGTTCACTCATTACAATAACCACACGGCAGATCTCGGGTGTCCATTCACCAGTGTATCATCTGTTAATGTCCCGCGCAAACAAGTCTGTGTTCTTGTTTCAGCTCCTCCGACCCTAACAAAGCTGTCCTAGTACATTCTTAACCAAGCCAAGCCCAAACTATGAAATAATTGCTAATGTTTATTGAACCTTCGGACAAATAGGTTAAAAAAAAAAGAAATATCTGTTTGCTTGTATGAAAAACAGGTTTCCAAATAAATTATGCTGTATCAAATCCGATAAACGCACATTTTCAACATTTTGACTTTAAATTAATTTGTGTGTGTCCTTTTTTTACAGTTGTGAATTGAAGGCAACTTATTATTATTTTTTACAGATTTAACTGAGTAATAGGGAACTACAAAAAAACAAACAAACAAAAAAAACACTGTAATGCACATGCTTTGTCTTGTGATTTGCGAGCTGAAACAGTCCTGAAGAAGGAGAGCGCCACGTCACGACATCCGTTTGTGAGCTGCTCGGAGAAGACGGGCTGAATATGCAGGAAAACTAAAACCTTACATGAACGAAAACAAAACACAGCTGAAGGTTTGTTTTTCATGAGGGAACGAGATTACGACTTTGCTGACTGCGTTGATTTAGCATAATATGGGTCTCACATTCTGTATTTAAAATTTGAAGTAAGTGTTTCAAATGTGCTGGTGTTTGCTGACGCTCCACAAATGCACTCTGGCTTATCGCAGCATTTCTCAGTTGCAGGGGCGGATGGTATAAATGGCATCATCTTCCTGACAGTTTCGACACTCTACCTTACTGTACCACTGAGAGAGAGTCACTCTTAATTGAGTCCAGAGGCTTGAATTTTTTACTTCTGTTTTATCTCTTTTTACCAAGAAGGATGACTTATTCGGAGCGTCATCTGCTCATCCGTATTACATGGTAAAAGGTAAATGGTCTCAACTTTTAGCACTTTCTACCTCCATTAGACCCAAAGCGCTTTACAGCAAGGAACCAGTCACCCATTCACTCATTCATACACCAAGTATACTATACACCAGAGTATAAACATATTTTTACACTTCCATTTACTTGAATTTGAATCTTTTATTCTTCTTTCTTCTTTTATTCAGCTGAAGCATGAAAGTTCTGACGAAAGCAGAATCTCCATGACTTCGTTCTTCACCTGTCCTGAAAATAAAGGTCATAATGTCCTTAGCGTCCTGTTACTGTCACTCATGGTTTCTGACTGAAGTGTCACGCTAAAGAAAGTCAATTCATTTTTACATTGAGAAGGTTGGAAGGGCGCCCCCTTGTGTCGCCCTGCATCCAAATGCAATATTCAGCGGTTCACATGGTTTGTCCTACACCCGCCCGGTCGTACCAACGTGCGCCACGCTTCGTTCTCTCTCCTTTCTCTGTCGTTCGTGGATTTGTCCAAGTCAGTGCTCTCAGCTCTGAAAATGCATCACGTTAGAGCCATCGCGGCTTCAGGAATGTTCCGTCAAACCTAAAAACATGAATGACGGAGAATTATTGGTTAATCTAACCTCTGCTCTTGAATTATTAAAAAAAAAAAAAAAAAAATTCTGATTCATTTTATCTTATATGAATTTAGTTCCCAAACAGGCAAAATGACTCGCTAGTAACGCCAATCCAAAAATTCTTCACACTTTGTTGTGAAGGCTGTTTGAGTTCTAAAATGCTGCTGCAAGCTGGATCACTTTAGTGGTCTGTTGTTAAGATTCGTTTCGAGACTTAACTGTGATTGGGTGAAACAAAGTTTGCTTGAACCAATCAGCAGAAAATGCTCCTGTAAAAGTCTTCTATCTTTCCAAAACACTTGAACTGGAGCCTTCCCAGATTCATACCACTAAGGAATTTGCACTGCATTATCAATATTCTTTGTGACATCAGCATTGGGCTAGCCTGGTTTTTACCATAACCTCGTACTCATTTTGTTTCGTACAAGGGTTTGGACCTTCACAATTGAGCTCCGTTATCAGGTGGGAGGGGTGAACTCCTTTGAGAGGATTAGACCTGATTTTCGCTTTGGTTGTGACGTATGTAACATAATATAACTCTTCTCTCATAACTCTTGAGGGCATTTGTTGCACATTCCAAGGCTTCAATTTTCATTTCTGGATATTTGGGAGCCGAGCCAGAACGGACTGAAGGGCTTCCATTTCTTTCATATCCACCGCCATTGCCAAACTACAAACCAGCAAATGCGGTGCAAATGCTAGGCGTCACCTACAACACTCCTCCGCTCGCTGAATGGCAGGTTGAAATTCAACCGATGTAACGCAGCCACTGAGATCAGGCCCAGACGCAACATGTAGGGAAATGATAATTGACCGGAGTTTATGGATGTCTAAGGCCAGGCTAGCATTGGGCAGAACATTTTGTTCTTCAGACAGAAATAGCCGTGCCCAGCTCAGAGCCTGCCTGCTTTTGGGGAGGCTGAAAAAGAAGAAGAAGATGATGATGATGATGATGATGATGATGATGATGATGATGATGATGATGATGATGAAGATGAAGTGTTGCTGAGTGCCGTGATATTTAGGTGGTACAAGTTCACGGGGCTGTGGGCAGTTCTGTGAAGTAGACACACACGGTTTAATATATATTTATAAGGACTACATTTCCTGTTAGAAAAACAAACAGATTTTGAACGACAACACTGTAAGAAAAGCCTGTAAATTATACAGTACAAAGTGAAAGTGAAACACAACATACAACACATTAGCCATTCCTTAGTCCTAGTATTACACTGTAAAATCTCAGTATAAATTACTGAGTTACCTGGTTGTTTGTTTTTTACTGTAAAATCTATGGCATAACTGAGTAACCAGTTTTATACAGTAAAGTCTACGGTATGAAATAGATTAGTTACATGTTTACACCGTTTAAATCTGGTAACTCGGTTGCCTTTTTTACTGTTAAAGGAATAGGTCACCGTTTTTACAGACTGAGATATGTTCTTACCTGAGCTTAGACGAGTTGATGCGTACCTGTCTGGTATTTGTGTCACGCAAATGTTAGCATTTAGCCTCTCCCAGCACAGGTATAGGTCCAAACTAAGCGGATAAAAAGGGGAACTATATTGTAAGGCGTAATAATACCTTAGGCGCAGTAAAGGCGAAGTGCTCCTAATGCATTACGCCTTACAATATAGAGCAACTGTATTTAAATAGGGAAAACATGGAACAGCTTGGTGGCGTATAACTTCACCTCAGTTTGGAGCTATACCTGTGCTAGGAGAGGCTAAATGCTAACAACATTAGCGTGACTGAGCGCACGCACTCAGACAGGTACGCATCAACTCGTCTAAGAACAGGTAAGAACATATCTCAGTATGTATAAACAGTGGCCTATTCCTTTAAATTGACGGATTTTTTTTTAAGTGTAATTGTAGTCCCAACTGACTCCAGGTGTTTTAATAAATCTCGGTGCCACGTGTTGGTTTACGATCTCCCATACTACAGTATATACAGATGTCTCCCTTTTAGAGGCATAATACGAGCACAATGAACTGCAGCGGGCATATGCGCACTAAATATACATTAAACCTCCTTAAATTGTTATCAATAAAATGTTTCCGCTGAGCTTTACAGTAAGTGGGATCAAAACTTGGGTCATTAATGTTGTTTTAAGATAATAATCAATAAAGCTCCTTCCATATTCTATAAAGAGTTGACTTATTGCATTGTAAGATTGCCAAAGGAGATGATGGGATGAGATTCTTCTTGGATCAGATCGCAGACAGCCATAAAAGGGAATATGGAGTATGCGGGCACTTTGTAGAAGTCCATTGACAAGGGGTTCTAAACCTTTGACTCATCAAAGTAACCACCTTCGTGCAGAAACAACAGCTGTGGTTGAGTGGCGCATAAAAGAAATGTGACAATAAGAAATAAAGCAAAAACAGTGTCCTCCTAACAGACTAAGTGGAGATGCTGGGGATTGAACCCAGGACCTCATACATGCGAAGCACGCGCTCTACCACTGAGCTACATCCCCCACTTAGCCACTTACAGACCAAAAGGCAATGCAATTTTATTTATAAAGCACATTTCATACACAAAGTTACTCCATGTGCTGTACAGAGAGCATAAATACATCATTTAAAAATCAATGTACAAGAAACATGTACATGCATTAAGATTCAGTCATTTTGAAATAATGACATTTTGAGTCTAGCTTTAAAAATGGCAGTAGATGGTGCCAAACTGCGGCAGCTGAATGCACTTTCCCCATGTTTACTCCTGACCCTGGGCACGACAAAGAACCCGACTCCTTCAGACCTCAGGCTTCCACTGGGAATGTATGTGATCAGTAAGTCAGGGAAATAGTTCCACGCAAACTATTACACACTCGCAGGAAAAGTTTCAAATCTATAAACCAACTACAGTTGATTTATAGATTTTTGAGAGAGACCAGTGAAAAGGCCATTACAATAGTCAGTTCTGCTTTAAATAAAAGCGTGAATAAATGTTTCAAAGTGTGGTTTAGTAAAAAACAAACAAAAATCACAAAGTCTCTTTATGTTTTTAAGGTGGAAAAATGACAACTTTGTAATAGATTTAAAACACACCGTTGTTAGATTCAAACCTAGGGGGTTTGACCCCAATGGATTTCGCCTTAACCTCTCGGCCACGACAACTGCAGAAACTCGCTCCAAACAAAGTTTCCAAAATGCAAACGGTAACTTGATTGCGTCTCTAGTTTGCTTTACATCTCAGAGTGTAATCTAATGGAAGGACGTAAACCTTAAATGTCTGGAAGGCATTGCATTCTGGGACTATGTCAAACATCATAGGATCAGCTTTACTTCAGGTTTTTCAGGGTCTCTCTGGGTGGAACCATGTTACATCAGCAGTGAAACCCTAAAAACATTTGACCCTGAAGCATCCTAGTGGCCACCGGGACAGAAAATAAATAAATAAACAACACAGCCGCCGGGTCACTGAAAAGGTCAATTACTCACTAATATCAACTTTTAAAATCATCATCATAAAAAGTTGCACCTTTAAAGGGGCTAAAAATGCAGGGAAATGCATTATGATAATGTCCCAACTTGCGCTCTTTCTCCCGTGTTTGCGTAAGCGCTAATCGACCAATGGTCAAGCACGTACTTCGAGAGTTACAAATTAAAGGCACTATTCCTCATTTTTAACCTTTTTAGTCAAAATGTGACAAAATAGGTATTTTAACAGTAACGGCCGTCTTTCGGCGTCAAAATGTATCAAAAAAAGTTCATCCTCTTTTCGTCACACCATTTGGGGCTGACCATACACAACATCAACAAATCAACAATGTCAGGTGTAGAGCCTTTAAAACGCTATATCAACCTTTTCACTTGTAAATAAAAAAAATTCTGACATTTTGGGGTGATTTCGTTTTGGTCCAAAGATGAGGATATGCGACGACTATGACAACTGGTTAGTGTTAAAGTTGCAGAACATGAGATTCTGGACTATGGAATCTGTTCTCATGGACTCAGAGGAACCTCTAGTAGTGGTTGTCACTAGTGTTTTCAGTATGAATCAAGTGCAACAGATAAATACTGAAAACAATTTTCAGGCTCAGTTTAGGCTCAACTAGGCCAAAAAAAACCTTGTGCTGTGGAGCCTATGGGAGCTGTCATCCACGGAGCCTACTGTTAGTGTAAAGTGTCCCTGAATGTACTCACCTTTGGTATTTTTCTGTTAACCTGCCTTTCCTCTGCGTCCGTCCCCGGGCCGTTAAGAGCGAGCTGTAAACATCAGTGCGTTACGGTCCCGGCTTTCTGTGTGTATTTGAGCGTTATACAAAGAGAGGAGTCTCCTGGTGCAGTGGCAGTGATTCCAGAAGTGCGGCTGTCCTCTAATGGTTTGCCCACAGGCTTTTTCTCTACGCACACACACACACACACGCGCGCGCGCGCGCACACACACACACACACACACACACACACACACACACACACACACACACACACACACACACACACACACACACACACACACACACACACACACACACACACACACACACACACACACACACACACACACACACACACACACACACACACACGAGTACAGGGAGAAGCGATCCAGGTCGGGAAGCACAGACTGTTTACCTGAGCGCGCCCCAGCAGCTATGGGCCGTCCCCTGCCTCTCACGGGTCAGTTTACGTTGGCCGAAGGATGGAACACACAGAAGAGCAAGAGCTATGCAGAGAGAGAGAAACAGGGTACATTTGAAAATAAGTTCAAATCCGTGGTAAAGACACTGCAGGTGAATAGGGGGGACTGAGCCAGATTCAAATTGATAGTTACTTATACGTCAATAAAATGAAACCAAGATATTATCAGAGGGGATTTTGGATATATTGTTTAGTTCAGGGTTCACCAACGTGGTGAGGGGGCCCTTTGGGGCATGTCCAGTAGCCCTTGGGACTTTTTCTAAAGTGTAAAACACTTCATTTTCTTGAATCTAATTCTTAAAATTACAGTTATTTATGTTATTGTGACTCAGAATGAGTTTAAAATAAAGTTTTTTTTTAATATAATATGGGGTCAATATCCTGTAAGTGAACAGTGTACTAAACGTACAGTCCTTAGGATTTGTTTTTAACTGGTAGCCCTTGAACAACTTAATGCTCTTAAAGTCGCCCTCAGCTGAAATAAGGTTGGTGACCCCTGGAACTTTAGTTTTTCAATTAACTAATCAGTGAAAAATCTGTGAAAACTCAAATTCCGCCTGTTTTTTTTTTTTATTCAAAGCTGAATAAATCAGGCTAGGAATTAGATGTTACAAAATCCCTCTGGAAAAAAAACCTTCAAAATATTGTTAAGTCTAAGACTGGAAAGTTTGGAGTCTGTAGGAGCTACTATAAGGGCTCACCCGCTGCCCGAGTGTGGCCTTCTCTCATTCAGAGAAAACAAGCCCTGAAGTTTTGTACCGAGTGCGTGGCCCGTTTTTGCTTATTAATTGTCCGTGAGAGTAAATCCTACACTTGTTCACCACAACTGCCTCTAAAATCCTGCACTGTCACTGAAAAAGGTGTTACTTCGGGTCCAAAGTGCCGTCATGCACAAGCTTAACGTAGAAGGTGCAGCTACAAGTATGTCCTGAGGTGGCAGTAGTGAGTATAAAATGGCCAACTTGCATCTAGCCCCTTTAAGGTAAACAAGTGACTTAGTACTGCTTTAACTTCATCCATAGTTCCATGTCGGATGGTGGAGTAATTGTCCAGGATGTTAATTACTCGTGGAGCCAGAATGAGACATGACCTTTGCATCACTGCAGCTGTTGGCAATGTCCCATCTGGCAATACATAGTTTGGCCGGCGCACATTATAGGGCAGTACTTTTTGTGTGGGACGGTAAGAGTCCAGAGCTGTAGGTGAGAGCCTATGATACAGTTTAATACAGGACATCGTATTGTGTTGTATCGTACACTCACATGTTATTTCGGAGCAATGTGGCATCTGAAGAATTATATGCATACAGCGCCGTTGAAGACTTTCCAGACAGTTCACCAGTGTTCTTCTAATACTGCATCTCAGCTCTGAGCAATACTCGAGACGAGAGCTAATATAGGCCTTGTATATGTGCAACAGCAGCCGATCGCTTCTTAACCTAGCTTTGTTTTAAGCAGTTTGAGAACAACATTTTTTGCGTGCCACTTTGCACACAATGTGATGCTTGAATTTTCAGTCATTTGTGAATATCACTCCAAGATGCCTTGAATAGAATAGACTGACCTTCAAAGATTTGTAAAACACAGACAAACAGTCTTGGAGGTCTTGGAGTCTTGTAAAAATGGCTGAAATGCCATTTGTTCAGTGTTTCCAATCGTGTTCAGGTTTGGAAAAAGCTATAGTGAGAATATCTGTCAAATTCAAATGTTTACCTTGTATTTCGTGGTTAAAATCTCAATAAATCAATAACTCATAGAGAGATCCACAAAAGTAGTCCTTACAATAGTCCTTACAATTTAAGTAACTCGAATTACAAGCGCATTTAAATGTATGAACTAACAAAATGCAAAATCAAATGTATGCTGGTGAATCAGATCTGCAGTTGCCTGTAGTTAATGTCATCACAACAAAACACCAGAGAATGGGGGAAAGAGAAGGAAAAGGAAATCTTTGACTGCACTTTTGCCCGGTGGCGTTATTACTATTTTCAGTTTATATTTTGCCAAAAGTAACTCAAAAGTAACTGAAAGTAGTGTAACTCAGCTACGTTTATGAAACAGTAATATGTAAAACAAACGCATAACATTTTTTGAACAGTTACTACTAATAAAGAATATATTACAATTAAGCGAGTAACTTGCCCAACACTGTTCATAGAAAGGTCCAATAGGTTTGATTCCGAGGCCTGTGGGGCCTTTCTGTGTGGAGTTTGTATGTTCTCCCCATGTGTGTGTGTTTAAGTTTCAGCCTTTCTTGATCTCACAATGGAAAAATGCACTTGCTACGTCAGCTCTCAAGAAACACTTAATTGGGGTTTCTTAGTGTGCAAACAACTTGACAGTAAATAAGGGTATCTAATATACAATGAATAAAAAAAACTTAAAGGGGCAGAACTGAAAATAATAAAAGACTTTCAAATTTAAGTGCAAGACTGTTAAATGTGTTTTCTGTCGGAGCTACTGAAGTGGAATAAAACACTCACTTTGAGTAAAAGGGGTCTAAAGTTTTGAGATGTATGTGCATGGGCGCATATGCCCTGCCGACCTTCATGGTTGCAAACTTCCACAGGGAATAATACGGTGGCCTGGAAGTGCAAAACACATTTACAAGTTTTGAAACACATTTACGTTTTTTGCAGAAAGGGTAGGTACTTTTGGGGCGGGACTTCCGGTCCTCTTCATAGGGGACACAGCACACATGCAGACACAGGGGTTAGACACAAAGCACACATGCAGACACAGGGGTTAGACACAAAGCACACATGCAGACACAGGGGTTAGACACACAGCACACATGCAGACACAGGGGTTAGACCAAGCACACATGCAGACACAGGGGTTAGACCAAGCACACATGCAGACACAGGGGTTAGACCAAGCACACATGCAGACACAGGGGTTAGACTGCATGTGTGCTTGGTCTAACCCCTGTGTCTGCATGTGTGCTGTGTGTCTAACCCTTGTGTCTGCATGTGTGCTGTGTCTGTGCTGTGAATCGCTCGCCTTAATAGAACTATTGTATTCCTGAGTTTTACGGAGAACGTCTGTCTGTATAGGCCTTTTAAACTTTTGCGATGGAGAGACGTCATACCTTCATATTTTTAACATACTTTCATGTTTGACGGCACAAATTTACTTTTTGCTCGCTATTTCCTGGTCTGTTTTGTTTTCAGGTTATTCCTGATCATCCCTCTGTGATCCAAGGACCAAAATAACCATCTGAAAACACCTCACACCTTTCACCGTAAATAGATTTTCACGCCACGCTCGGACGTTTCCGCTCGGACTTCAGAAGCCGTACTGTAGACTTCCCAAACAGATGGCGAGCCTTTCTTTGGCTCATTGCTCTGAATGGCTGCGATCCATTTCCAATGAACCGCGGCTAATTAAAAAGCACAGCACATGGGAGTTGCCGCTCTATTAGAAGGCACCGAGTTGGCAGCAAAAGTAAGGCAGCATTTATTTATGTGCATATGCTACAGAAAATTTAAAAAATGACTCACACTTTTTTTTGTCTTTCTTTCGCAAGGGGTGCGGATGGAAGCGTCCGATCCGGTGGCGCTCAGTGGAGTACGGTCTGGAAGCCAACCAAGGCTTCTAATCTTATATAAAGACGCGGACTGAAGTGAACCCAAGCCTGAGCGAGCAGTTTTATTTCGCAGAGACTCTCGGTGCAGTCGAGGACACCTTCCATAAAGAGGCATTGAAACACAGAGGATATACGGGGCCAGGTATGAAAGTCGATAAATACTTCTCAGTCTTGGGTGAATCGTGGGCGAAATGAAGTCTTTCTGTTTCGAGATTCTCAAAAGAGTTTAGTTATGTCAAACTGTTTATTATGGGTTAGATAATGAACTCATTATAAAGTGAGACGCTGCATTGAAAGCGCAATTTTCAGGTTGTCTTTTGCAGGGGGTCAATGTTGAGACTTATGGAATAGAAGCGTACTCGTGTAGAGATTTTCACATGACACAAAACAGAAAATGACAGAACATTATAGCTGTAATTATTTTACTCAACTGATTTTAATTTTTAGATTTATTTGAGAACTTCACAAACTAGTTTTTCAAAATGCGTAATTCTCGTACTCTCCACTATGTTAAGAATTATTGTTCAAACTGTATTTCAGTGTCATAAAGGTAAAAAGCAAAAATGTTAATGAAACTCATGGGCTTTTTGAATCACTGACATCAATCTCAGACGCCTGTGATGATAAAGCCCAGTTAAGAGAAAAACTACTGAAAAAGAACATTCCACATTATTAAGCAGATCACCATTTTCAAGCTATAAGGGAAAGAAAAAGGGTCTTTCTGCTGATGAAAAGTGTGAAATAGTTGAATGCCTTGGTCTAGGTGTGAAAACCTTCGATATTTCATGAAAGATTAAGCGTAATCATCATACTGATAAGAGATTTGTGGATGATTCGAGCACACTCGGGTTTGTGCAGATAAAGGCACAATATGGACGGTTTCTGCCAGACAAACACATCAGATTAAGAGAACAGATGCTACAAAGCAGCAAACAAGTATTTGAAGCTGCTGGTGCCTCTGGAGTCTCCTGAACATCAAGGTGCAGGACCCTCCAGAGGCTGCAGTTGTGCATAAACCTTCTATCCGGGCCTCCCCTAAACTGATAATTGAAGCTGATGAACAGAAACGGCTGCAGTGGCTCAGAAATACATGAAGACTCATTTTCAAACAGTCTTGTTCACTGATGAGGCCGTGTAACCCTGGTTGGTCAAATCAATGGAGTAGTGGATGGTTAGTGAACGGCCACAATGTCCGAACAAGGCTGTGACGTCAGCAAAGAGGGGGCGGAGTCATGTTTAGGGCCAGAATCATGGTGAGAGACCTGGTCGGCCCCATTAGGCCCTTTTAGGATCCCTGAAGGTGTGAAAATGACCTCTGAAAAATATGTGGAGATTCTGACTGACCACTTTCTTCTATGGTACAAAAAGAAGAGCTGTGCTTTCCCTAACAAGATCATCTGCATGCATGACAATGAACCATGTCATGCTGTACATATTTCTGAACCCACTGCAGCCATTTCTGCTCGTAAGCATTCAATGAACATCCATGAGTTTAATTGAAAACAATGTTTTTTTCTACCTTTATGGCACTGAAAAACAATTTGCATAATAATTCTTACCATAGTGTAAATGCAGTGACAGTAACTAAGCTTGGAATGCACGGATCTATTGACGTACGGAATGGGGGCATAAATGAGCCTTCAGGCTATGGCTGCCCTCCCACGCTTGTAACGTGGCTTCAGGTGCAGAATAAATATGATTCATTCTCTCTTAAACTCATCAAAAGTCAGCCTCGAGCGATTCTCCACATACGACCGGGGGAACGCGCCCGGCCACACCCCGGGGAGGAGCCGCTACGTGGACAGTGAGTTTGACTGAAAACACGTGGGTTTAAAGAATAATCCAAATAAATGTATTAGCTCTTAACTTCTACACTTTTATTGTACAGTGTTTTACCGGATATTTGCTTTTCACACCGGCAAAGATCCAGAAACCCTGTTCCAAATTAGAGCAAACAGCTTCATCGTGGGCAACAACATTGATCAATTCCCCCATTGATGTTATTTTCTGAAATCATGAATTGTACATGATCATCCATCTTGAAAACGGTCATGCACGGCGTTGCATAAGCGGTTGTGCCAACGGACATTTTATAGCCCTGAAAAAGAAGTTGCAGCAGCGAAGGAAAAACAATTCCATCTGAAGTATTGTTTTTCTCATTGGGCAAGAGGGACTGCAGTGTTTCAAAAACAACAGAAGTCTTAGAAGCAGCTATTTCCACTTTTATGGTCAGGGTTTTCTCATCCCCATAAAACGGTTTCCTCTCGTTATGTTTACTGTGTTGAAGAAAACATTTGAAAGGTATCTGGACTGGGTAGTTTAGAATTAAGGGGTTTTCATCAGCTCTGGAAGGCAAACTAATATTGTTTGATAAGTTCTTATTGGACAAAAAGAGGCAAAGCTAATTGAAAGATAAACGACTCCAATCCCAAGATGGAGAAACTTTAGAATTAAAATAACAGAATAAGGTTCTTTTTACTTAAAGGGGCTGGATACAAGTTGGCCATTTTATACTCACTACTGCCACCTCAGGCCATATGTGTAGCTGCACCTTCTATATCAAGCTGTGACACCTTTTTGAGTGACAGTGCAGGATTTTAGAGGCAGTTGTGGTGAATAGCTCATTCTCATGTAGGGGGAGGAAAATACATCATTTTAACATTTTTAAACTCCCTATAGTCCCTTTAAATAATAACAGACATCCATTTTATAAAGAATACATCTTTCTCCATATAATTTACGATTATACAGGTGAAACTCCTAAAATTTGTGTGAAAAAGTTCCTTTATTTCTGTAATTCAATGTGAAACTAATATATGATATGGACTCATGACATACAAAGTGATATGTCAAGCCTTTGTTATAATTTTGATGATTATATCAAAATTATATAATCATCAAAATTAGTTTTTACAAGCTGAGCCATAATTATTAAAATGGGGCCCATAGTGCACGAAGCTGAAACGTTCCTTTAAACTTGCACTATGCTGTATCAAACGAATGTCTTTATCAGTATTACTGTGCGTGTTGTTACTTTCCACCATGGTCATCTTCCTCTGAACAGACCAACAGTAAAGTTCTGGGAAAGTGAATTGGTCAGTTCTCCAGATGCACTTACTCCCGTTCTGTTCCCACTCCACGTTTCAGGCCATAACTCCCTGTAAAAGTTTGATGTTCCCTTCTGTCAGCAGAACTTACCTCGCTTAAGCCTCAGTGTGTCATTTATTTAACTCTTGTGAAGTGTGCTAGGCCCGAGGCGCTGACTCACATTCATCACGGCGGCTCGCTGACCTTTTCACAAAGTGTGGTTCTTCGCCAAATTCAGAAGTGACAAAGTCCGGCCCCGATGCGCCCTCCAGTCAAACTAATAGCTAAACCTACCAAGTAGCGCTAGACCAGGAACTCTCTAACGCAGGGGGGAATGACATCATCAGTGCTCTACATTAACACACTTACTGTCATAATGTGTTTGTGCACAGGTAACAAAGGAAAGGGCTTTATTTGTATTGACATGGGACAATTTTACATTCATTTTACATCCACAGCTGCCTTGGCCGCAAGTATATTTTCTCCTAGGATAGTTGGTAGATCAACCGGTCACAAGTCATGAGAGTCAAACTTCACACTATATCAACCAATCAGTTTAACCCTGACCCTGCCCGAGCCACTAACCTTAAGGCGAGTGGGCTGGTGCCTAATCTTAAGTTCAGGTCAGCACACACTACACGACTTTTCTAGTCGTAAACGATTTTATATAGAATGGGGGGGTCCACACTACACGACAGGATTCAGTGTGATTTTCTAACGTCTGGGGTTCACAATTAACGACTGAGAATCGTACGAGTGAACACACTACACGATTCTGACAAACAGCTGATGTTTTATAACACAGCACGTCTGTCCTCTCTACGGCTTCGAAAACTGACCCCAAATCCGCAAAGATAGGCCTGTGTTTGTGAGCGTGGGAAAAAGTGTGGGTCCCGATTGGTCAACGGTGTCAACAATGTCACAACACTGCAGCGGTAGCTTACTGCTACTACGAAGCCTTCAACTTGGCTATAGTTCTGTCAAATGGAGATAAAAGTTGGCGACATGAAGAAGCGGGATGTATTTCAGTGGATTTAATAAGAAAAGGAGACGGGTGTCAGCTTCGAGATGGAGGAGACAGCGGAGAAAGCGGTGAGAGGCTAAAGTGAAGCTGAACAGTTCGTCTCCAAACTCAGTAAGTGCCGCTAAACTCTGTTCGTGGTAGAAATGTAGCTGGAAAAGGTGGTTGTCGTGAACTTTTGGTGATATAAAGTTGTGCTGTTTCGTGTGTGGGGCTGTGGCCATGAAATGAGTTGTTTGTGCCGCTGGTTTAACAGAGAAGTGAAAAAAGGAGGCGCGGCGGTGTTTTTCTGTCTTTATATCACTCTGTCATTCACATTTGGGACGGTAAAATCACCCACGTTTCTCCCGTGCGTCCAAAATCGGGCTTAAAAAATCAAACATGTTTGATTTCCTACGACTGGAGTCTAGTCGCGTCTTTCTACCGCCCACACTACACGATTCGAAAGTCAGTCCAGTCGCGACCCCCCCCACACTACACGACCCGACTCTGTGTGACCGCCTTTGACTACGCGACTCGAGAAGACTCGGCACGACTGAGAATTAGAGCGAAATCGGGCATAAAAGTCGTCTAGTGTGTGCTGACCTTAAGTCTCTGATTGGAGGATGAATGTCCACCGTTTACCGACTATCCTAGGAAAAATATTTTTGCGCCCTGGGCTAGTCCGACAGAAGCGAGGCCAATTGACTCTGTGCATAACGTTCAAATCACGCTAACGGCAGCTCCACAGCACACAAAGTGACTTCCGGTTTCGATCCAGCACACCAAAATAAAAGCACCATCTTTTTCATTAGTTCAACTTTGTTTATGCCTCACTATTAACACTATAAAACACACTCAACCTCTCAACTGAAAGAAAATAATTTTGGGGAGATTTGGCCTCGCTCTGCAGCCTGTACTTTCTCTCCCCTCGCTCTTCTCCCTCGCTCGCCCTCGGCTCTGGCTGAACTCGCTACAGTAATAAAAGCCTTGGGATGTTCATGGACATTGTTTGCCCTTTTGCCCCACGGATCGGTGATAACATGGAACTTTTCTAAGGTATGTTGTTTTTGCACAACAGGTCAAATGCTAACTTTAGCTGTGCTGCTAGCTAAACTTTAAGCTATTGTTGTATTAGCCTTCTTGTTTATACGTGCGTCTTTGTAATTATTAAAGGGGGGGTATTATGCTTTTGTCAATCACATAGCACCAGTCTATAGCACACTACAATGATGACGAAACCTTCTGTTGGTCTGTAAATGCAGTAAATTAGAATAACTGCCTTGTATAAAATTGCTCTCTCAAAATGGCTGTAGTGAATGTCTTGAAATAGGCCTCTGCCTCTTTAAGAACCTCTGACCCTTTCCTGAGGAGCAGTGGTTGGTTACTCGGCTGGTGACGAAAGCTGGGAGGCGTCTCCAGGAGGTGGGGGCGTTCCTAGGAGGACTCAGGCAAACCTATCCCTAAAATGGCTGCCATCAGAGTTTTTACAGATTACTCAAAAATACGTGAATGTCCCAAGGCAACACTTCAGGCATGTTTATAATGAGGGAATGACATAAAAACATGATGTAAAGCTTGAAAAAGTCGATTTTGCATAATACCCCCCCTTTAAAGTTCTTTTCGGGCGGTTTATCCTTAAAAATCCACTGTGTCTGCTCACGCTGCAACAAGTGGAAACCTGGCTCTTCAAACAAGCTGTTGAACTTTTTCATTCTTTTTTATTGTTGTCACCGAATAAAGTCAGAGCGGACATGTGTCTCCTTAGCGTTACAGTGGTACTATGTGTATTTAATGATGTTCTTGTAATGTAGCGAGTACCTGCTGAAGTAATGAATGAGACTGTGTGCTTTTATTTTGGCGTGCTGGATCGAAACAGGAAGTCACTGTGTGGGCTGTGGAGCTGCCGTATGCAAAGACATTGTGGCTCTGAAATGACAGCGCAGGCACAGCTTCTTGAGGTGTGAAAACTACAGAATAACGAAGCTTTAGGCCACTTTCAAACTGCAGCACTTAGTGCTCAATTGGGATTTTTTTTTTTTGGGAATCGCAAGGGCGTTTATATTACTTTCAAATGCGACCATACGTGATCTCTGTCTGAACGGGAAGCAGCTTGAATATGTCGCGCAGTAGAGGGCACTGTGCACTGCTGTTTGAGGAAGGAAACAGGAAACAGCGCCGCGGATCTGACCCTGTATCTTTCATAGGTTTCCTCCGGGTTCGGTTTGGTTTCCCCTACCTCTAAAAACATGTGCAATAGGTGAATCCTCCAGCCAGGTGATGCTGACCATTAGCCTGGCTCCACATCTCGACATTAGATGAGTACTGCCGCCGCCCACTGGAGCCTCACAGGTCGTCCCAGTGGCGTCGAAGGATGGGTCAAATGCAGAGGAGACATTTTGTTGTGCAGTTGTTTGTATAATGACAAATAAAGCACCTTAACTTTAAAAAGGAAGAGAGACCGTTTTTTGGACTTTTGTGGAACAGAGGAAGCGATGTCTCGGATCTGTGTCGTCCAGACTGTCATGAAAGGATCACATACAGGTCATAGAGGGGCATAAACAATGGGTCACTTCAGCCTCTGAACGAAGCCTGCACTTAATTCACACGCAACACACGTGCTAACCAAAACAGCTACCTTGTGGCCGCCTGCGACTTAGGCAGATTATCTTACAGCCTTGTGCATTCTAAATTAACATATGATTAATTAGAACCTACAAATTTACAGAATAATTGGACACAATATTCATAAAACATCTTGTGCAGCTAGCTAATTGACCTTACTGCCGCTGGCTTGGTCAAGGTGTCAAAGTCTTTTCCATGTGTGGGTCTCGCAGCCTCTAAAACCTCATCATAATAATAAAATATGCCATGTATCAGGGCTCTTCAATTACATTTTTCACTGGGCCAGATTCTTGGGGTTAGTGAGCCTACCACCGCCAGCAAAACGTATTCATATTTTTGGGATAAATAAATGATAATAGAATAGAACAGGACGTTTTATTATATTACAGCATTTTAAGGCTTTACAAAACATTGCAAAAACAGATTAATACAGAATAATAAAGAGCCTAATTATAAACTAGGACAACTCAGAACTAAACCAGGATTAAGCCAGGGCAAAGACATGCAACATCAGGGCAAAGCCAGGATTAAATCACATCTAAACCAGACCAAAGGCCTATAATACAGAATAAGACTTACATGTGAGACCAGTACATCTCAAACAACATGAGTAACTCCTGCTCAGCCACTGCTCCACTCAGCTTAGGGGACAAACGCTCTTCCACGGGCACGCACACAGACCAGACAGGTACGCATCAACTTGTCTAAGCTCACGTAAGAACATATCTCAGAATGGAAAAACGTTGTTCCTTTAATGTATCAAAATTGCGTATGTGAGAGGGGACAGAGTTCCAGAGCTGGACTGCTCTCACAGAAAAGGCCGACTGGCTGAAGGCACTTTTCCTGAGGGGAACTAACAGGTTATTTGAGGAAGCAAATCCACACTGTCTCCAGCTCAGATTTACAAAATTACAAAGTGGTGGAGGAGCCAAACCAGATAAGTATCAATCAAAGTTTTCCCAGTTCAGCAGTTTATATTTGTCCAAAATACTGCAGTGGTGTTGACGAAAGGGTTTCATGTCCAGGACTTTCAGAGCCTGCTTATACACAGAGTCAACAATACAATGTAGTTCCCCTTTTTATCCGCTTAGAAAATCGACATGTGTGTGACTACACTTGGATCATGTAACTCAGGGGTGTCCAAACTTTCACCGGGGGCCGTATTTTGACATGTAAAAAGCATGGAGGGCCACAGATCAATGCATTCAAATGTTCAACTATGTGTGTATTTAGAGGTTTAAACCATTCTACACTCTATTATTTAGGCTTAGAACCATTATGTCAGCTCAGTCCCACAACAAATGTTATTTTTTTAGGTTTAAATTGCAAATTGGAATGATTAAAATTGGAGTAAAAAGACAATCTCTGGCAATGTGTGGCAATAAAACAAGAAAGCTGTGGGCCACCAAAAATTGGTATGAGGGCCACATTTGGCCCTCGGGCCGCACTTTGGACACCCCTGATGTAACTCCTCACGAGCCGTATTTAAATCAGGAAAACATGGAAGAGTTTGGTCGCTTCTAACTTCACTCCCATTTGGCTCCATAGAGGAGAGGAGGAGAGGCTAAATGCTAACAACATCTTTTTGGTCTTTTTGTGTGACTGAGCGCACGCACAAAGACCATGCAGGTACTCATCAACTCGTCTAAGCTCAGGTAACAACATATCTCAGTATGCAAACACAGTGGCCTGTTCCTTTAACCCCCACGTTATTTCCAATCATTATATTGGTAATATTATGTAGTTGATGCCTTACCTTGGATTGTTACCATGGTGAAGCTGCTGCAAAAGCTTTAAAATACTGTTGAGTGTGGTCTGTTCTCGTCCTCGTGCTCCGAAAAAGCTGTGTTCATTTGGCCACTCCTCTCCTTGTAGACTTGTGACCAGTGCGTAACCCCATAGTCAGAATGACGGCCCTTTCCCAAATATTTGGCTCCCAATAGGGGACAAAATACCCTTCACTACCCTGGCTTTGCTTTCTCTTTATTCTAGCGTTTCGTTTTGTTTGTGGACTGCTGGCCCGAGTGTGGCGAAGTCAATTTATTGGTACAAGAGTGTAAGTCAAGCGCTAAGCTAATTATGAATGAGTTACAACCAACTGTTAAATTGAACCAACATTTTGAATACATTCATAAATTAAACCAATGTAAATTGAAATTAAACCTGCAATTGTGTTCGTTACCGTAGGGATTTCATTCTGGAGTGGCGTTGTGGCCGTTTTGTCCCGTAAAGTAAACACATCCCTGAGCCTGCTATACCAGTCGCTTTGGCACAACTACATAAGCACACGTTTGGAGGAGATTGGACTCGGATTGATGGATCACGCCCGCACAGAGTTCTGCAACAAAGTCTTACACTACCTCAGACTGAGAGAGTCCGTGTGAGTGCCCAGCAGAGGTCCAGCCTGAGGTGGGTTTGGAGACGGCTCTGTCAGCTCTCTGGAACATTTGTTTGGCCCGGCGCTCTCTCCCTGGCAGACCGGCAGCTCAATAGGAGAGCAGTCCTGGAGAGCGTTCGGCTGCCTGGTGGAGGGCAGTGGCTGCAGGCTCCAAGGCTCCACAGCAGAGGGGACACTGGACATGGCGGACACACGTTTCCTCATAAACACACACACACATATGGAAGGATAAAACAACAAGCAGCTTCAAGCGGAGGCGGGGCTTAATGACTGAGAGCCAATCGGAGGGCGTGACAAAGGGAGAGCGACAGAAGAATCAAAGCCTAACAGTTAGTGTTGTCACAATGCCATAATTTCAAACTCGATTTCGATTCTGAAAATAAAAGTTGATTCTCGATACAGATTTCGATCCCACAACAAAAAAAGTCGCCTTTTGAATATACTTTATATTTGCTGCAGGGAACTCTTGTCTCTCTCATTGCAGAATACTCAACAATATATTATAAAAGGTCTCATTTGTTCTCTCTAATTAACTTTATCGCTCTTTCAGCTGCGATATTCATAGTCAAAAGCTTGTACCGTACTTGGCGATTCAACCGGCAATCTAAACTATTTACAGGCCGGATTTGGCCCATGACAATCATGTTAAACTCTGTCTTTTCTGCCTTCATGAGCTGTCACTGCTGTCACATATCAAAACAATGTCAAGTTAGTTTTGTGTAACTACAATGTCAAAACCGGTCTTTAAAATTCCTCAACATATATTGATGAGTCAAGTACATATAAAAAAACATTAGTTTAAGCTGGCATTGTCCTGCAGAGGTGACATCATTTCCTGTGGAAAAAAGAAGCTGCACTGATCACGTGCCTTTAGACCCTTCCTGGAGCGAGCAGGAGGAGCGGAGGAAACACAGAAAGTATTGATACCTGCTCAAATTAATATCGAGCTTCAATACTACTATCAATTTAATATTGATAATATTGACTACATGCAGTAGTGCATTGCAGAAGTGGAACACAATGACTTTAACTCGGGCCCTGCACCACTAACTATTTGCCACTGTCAGACTGGTGTTTAGAACTAAACTATTTTACCCACTTTTAAAAATGTTAAATGGTCACATTCTCTCTCCTCTGGTCCTTGACCCACAGTTTGGGAACCACTGATTTAAAGGAATAGGCCACCGTTTTGACATACTGAGATATGTTCTCACCTGAGCTTAAACAAGTTCATTTGTACCTGTCTGGTCTTTACGCGTGCCCTCAGGCACGTAAACACAGCACAGACGGCTTCCACGTTTTCCCTATTTAAATATGGTTACATGAAGTGTTACACGATCCAAGTATAATTACACAAGTGGATAGAAAGGGGAACTATATTGTAAGGCGTAATAATACCAGGAGTACTTCAACATCCGCACAGTAAAGTGAAGATATTAATGTACGGATGTCGAAGTACTCCTGCTGACCTAAAGACCAGACAAATGAACTCGTCTAAGCTAAGGTAAGAACATATGTATGTAAAAACGGTGGCTTGTTCTTTTAAAACTAACTGAAACCTGCACCTGACGGTTATTTGTTTAAAATCGTGCACATTCAAAGAACCACAGTTACTTAAAGTAACCCAAGAGAGCCGAGTGGATTCAACTTCCCTTTGAAACAAATAAAACAGCTTTGCTTTCTTCTATTTTCCAACTACTGTCCTGATATGCGTGTCCTCTGAAGAGAGCTTAAATGAGTGTGTGGCCCATGAGTTTAAACACCGCAGAGAAAACATGAGGTGAGCTCCGCCCGGGAGACACACAGCTGGAGAGTAGGGACACGAGCGGAGATGTACTTGCTCCTTGGGGGTGACGGGGGAAGCCGGAAAGTCTCTCCTGTGTATCGTCTTCAACAGACTGCTCTGCTTTGTTGTTATATGTGGAAAAGTAGGCGGAGAGTGAGTGAGCGCTGTGAGAGAGCCTGTCGCCCTAACAACGCGTTGATTAATAAACAAAACAACAACGTAACTTGACTAAAGGTCAGCACACACTACACGACTTTAATGCTCGATTTTGCTGTTATTCTCAGTCGCGTCTTCTCGAGTCGTGGCTCGTCGAAGACAGTTGCACAGAGTCAGGTCGTGTAGTGTGGGGGACTGGACTCCAGTCGTGGGAAGTTAAACATGTTTGATTTTTAAGCCCTATTTTCTTGGACGCACGGGAGATGCATGGGTGATTTTACCGTGTCTGTGAACAAACAGAAAGCAGTGGCCAATGACAGACTGATTTAAAGACAGGAAAACACCGCCGCGCCTCCTTTTTCATTTCTCTGTCAAAACAGCGGCACAAACAACTCACTTCATGGCCACAGCCCCACACACGAAACAGCAGAACTTTGTATCACCAAAAGTTCACGACAACCACCTTTTCCAGCTACATTTCAACCGCGAACAGAGTTTAGCGGCACTTACTGATCTTGGAGACGAACTGTTGAGCTTCACTTTGCCCAACGGCGGCTAACCTATCTCCGCTTTCTCCTTCTCCGTCTCCTCCATCTCTGGGTTGGTGGATTTCTTACTGAATCCACACTAAATACGTCCCGCTTCTTTGTGTCGCCGACTTTTATCTCCATTTGACAGAACTATAGCCAAGTTGAAGTCTTCGTATTAGCAGTATCCTTGCACTACGATGTTGTGACATTGTTGACCAATCGGGACACGCACACGTTTTCCCACTCTCACAGACACAGACCTATCTTTGCGGATTTGAGTTTTTGATGAAGAAATGAAGCCGTAGAGAGGACAGACAGTGTTATAAAACATCAGCTGTTTGTCAGAATCGTGTAGTGTGTTCGCTCTTACGATTCTCAGTCGTGCAGTGTGAACCCCCAGACGTTCAATAACCGCACTGAATCCAGTCGTGTAGTGTGGGACCATTCTATATAAAATCGTTTAAGACTAGAAAAATCGTGTAGTGTGTGCTGACCTTAAGATACGGGGCCCTAAGTAACTTGCAGAGTTTGCGTATAGGAACAGTCCTTGCCCATCACTGGTGTTAAACAAACTGCAAAGACGCACTGCCCCGTCATGCCCAGACCAACTTTCTTTTGATCAGAAAGAAAAAGTGTCTCTGACCGGTCAGGCTAAACCACCTCTGGTTCAAACCCAAATGAGGCTTGATATTTCCGAGTCGAGCAGCTTTAGTTCTTGGTATCCCCGTTTTCCGCGTACTTCATTTATTGCTTTCCCCGAACCGACACTTAGTCTTCTGTATTGTCCCGTTTGCTTTGACGACAGCTGCGCAGCCACGCTGTAGCATTTCTTTATATATTCTCCTCTCTTCTCCGACGAGCCGTCACGCCGCACTCACTTTGCCAATGCATTCCGAGTGTTTACAGCGCGCCCATGTAATTGTGTGCCGCTTTATGCGCTCCAGCTCTTTGTCAGCTGAAAACAAATCCATTAGTTTGCGTTGGAAGCTGGCGTCAGTGCGGCTCTTTGAAGCTTTTGTATCCAGAAACCCACGCGCACGGTGTAATTCCTCAGAGCTCCCAGCGCACGCTATTTCTGTCCACGTATGTCTAATTGAAATGTTGCTACAGAAACAATAAAGGCAGGCGCAGGGGAAAATCCAATTTACTCAAGTTGATGAGACCGCGTTTTTTCGGGATGGAATTATTCCCGCCGCTTGAAAGGTTTCCGAGTCAATTTCAAATGCGCTTGGCCCGCGTGGTTATGGGTGTAAAGTTGGGACACTTGTGAGATGAAGGGCCGACTCGCGAAAGCCACTCAGGCTGGAGCTGTGAGATCAGAGGGAGGGATTCTTCAGCCGTCTTTCTGAGCGGAGTTTGCCTTTGTTTTCTTGCGTCTGGGTGGGTTTTCCGCAGGTTCTACCATTTCCCCAATCAATCGAATACAATCCCTCTCTGTGAGCACATTTTTAACTCTTTTATCATATTGTTTTTGGTTCAAAGTGATCATTTCTTGTGTTCTTGTGGAAAGACATTTGGTATGTGAAAAGCTGTTGGCGCTTGCAGCCATTGCCCAATGAGAATGCGCCTCTTTGCTTCATTAGGTGTTAGAGAATTAACAATGGTGTTGGAGAGGATAGATGAATAATAGGCAGCAGTCTGGATGTCTTATACAGGAGAAGTTTATTTACCATCGGTGCGGGACCCGGAGACATGTACTCGAGATATTGCGCTAGTCCTACCATTCAAGTCTGAGCACCACAGTCAAGGCTATGACAGAGATAGTACAACTGTACAGCCTGACCCACTATGATAAATAGCGATCTAATGTTATCCTCTAACATTAGGTATTTGTGATTATTGTGATTATTTCATATAATGTGGCTCTTTGCATCAGATTTCTTACGTTCTTTCCAATAAATTAAACCTCTCCCCCTAAAACGCTTGAGTCCATATCGCTCCTCTTTTTCTCTCCTTCCTCCTGGGAACAGCTTCTGTGTTTCTCAAGTTTCTAATCAGTCCTTGCTTGATGAAGACCGGCCTCATATACAGAGAAAAACATCAAAATTAGGAAATGAAAAAGAGAGACGGGCTTTAACAAAGCGAATTACGCAAAGTCTTTTCTTTCACAGTTGTAAATGTTGTAGATGCAACATAAAACTGAAGCTCAGACGTCCTCCCCAGACCCTGATTAAAGTCTGCCAACGTTGCAGCCTCAGGCTGCAGACGCTCAACCGAGCTGCAGGCCAGGGGCCAATCAGAGAGGGGGCTCAGCGGGCAGGGCACACACCCCAGCACTAGAAATATTAGAAGGATAAAGTAGTATAAAGAGTAAATTAACAAATAAAATACTGCCCCAGTCTGAGCTGAGCTGTAGCAAGTGTTGGTTTATTAAATATGAATTAATTTCAATGTTGGAGAGAAATAAAACCATGAACTCTAACATAATTGACAAGAAATACAAGAAATAGTTGTATTTAGCAAGAAGAGCAACATGAGATGTCTTTTAACACTCGAGCTTTTAGATATTTGTATAGGTTGTTTATTATTAGGTCCAAGCACCTCACAACTGGCCAAGGGGCTCTTATAATCGTATAGCAGTGCACGGAGCACACAAATCGCCTCAAACATGCACTCACACTCTCTGTGTACACATGTATGGGAAAAATGAACGCAATGATTGGACAGCAGTCCAATTACATGCAGACAAATTGTGTTCCCTCAAACATACAAAGATCAACATTGTAATTGGACACAGCCCAATAAGTCAATGGGCGACATAGGAATGTAAAACTACATAGTTTATGGTACTGGTGAAAGCGCAAACATTGTTTTCGTATCGGAATGTTATTCTTTCTTTCTTTCTTTCACTCTTTCTTTTTTCTTTCATGCCGCAAGTCGTACCCATTGAACATCTATGAAAACTCACAGATTTTGGGCCAAAATCCTAAGTGGCGGTAAAAGGCTGAAGAAGTAAAGCAAGTTTTCCGATGAGATGCCAATCATGAAGGAAGACAAAGTTGTGAGCGTTTCCTCCTCTGCAGCAGCGACGCCGGCTCTAAAAGCAAAGTCAAAGGCATTTTAAATCCACCATTTTTCAGTTCGAGTTTCTCGTCAATCCTGATAATAATGCCTCTTAAAGTTCTCCATTAGTGCCACATGATGCACTGGAATCAGTTTATTCAGCTCTGATACCGTTCTGTCAGACAGCGTGTTCTTCATTCGTTTTAACATTGTTCTAAACATAACAACAGTTCATTTGTACAGTTGTAATGACTTTTGGAGAGCAACATGTTTCAACTTGTTAAAGATGTCATCGTGCTGTTCCTGTTATGAAACAATAATGTGTTATGTTTTCAGAAGTCTGTAGGCGGCATTTCTGTTGCAGTAGTCGAGTGAAATAACTGTGCAGATGTGGAGGGCGGGAGAAGTGGGAAAGAAAAGCCGTCTTTGTAATCTGACGGATGTGGGGTCAAAGATAAAACCAAAGTCTCTGATCAATAGAGCAAATAAGCAACATGAAGCTTCAACGTGTTTATCTGCGACATTGTTTTTTATGGACGGTGAATGTGGGCGGGGCTACGTGTTGAGATAAACTGTTCAAAAGACAAGGCTACGGGCCCTGTGTGCATGTGTGTGAAACGATGTCCTTGGGGCCGACATTCGATGCTCGCTCTGTGCTCAGGCCCAACAGGGGAACAGCCAGAGTCCACAGCTGGACCTGAGTCGTGTTTGTGCAGAGGAGAACACAGGTGTGAGCCAGACCCTCTGCCCTTCATTCAGGACCGTCATATCACTAAGCATCATGGGATTTGCCGTCACGGTGTGAGGTGGAACGAAGAAAATAAAACCCCAAAAATGCAGGACTGCAACAAAACTGGTGAAGTTTAATAGACGATGAAAACCGAAATGACCAAAAAAACGGGGCTGACGAAGACAATGACGCGACAAAGGAAAAGGGAAACACAGGGGTATAAATACAAGAGGAAACGGGGCACAGGTGAAGCACATCGGGGCGGGGCAGGCAGGCAGGCAACCAGGGAAGCAAAGCAAAATCACAAGAACAGAACACATGTCAAATAAAACACAGGACTAGAATAATGACATTTGCAGCAGTAATAATCTAATGGAGATTTTAAAAGGTAAAATACTGTAGTTACTACTGTAATACTGTAGAAAACCCACTCTGTCAACCAGACATCTCCACGTCTCACCTGTCATGTGTTTCCATATATTATGAGTGTTCCCAAAGGTTGTTGTTTGGGGGCGGGGGGGAACCGGTGCTTTGGTTTGCATGACTCGTTTCATCCATACGTCTCTCTATTCACAGGCGTTTGAGGTTACATTCACTTCTCCACTGGGGGCTGCACTGTCTTTGTCTCGTATCTGAACCGTACCAGAGCAGTCTGGACATCTCTGACTTTACAAGTTTTAATTACCAGTTCGAGCAGAACAAGGCATTTTTACGAGTGGGAGCTCGGGACTGTACCAGTTACCAGTTGCCTGAAACGCACCTTAATACCACTGTGAAAAAACTACATTTGTCAAAATTTGCCAAAGTTACAGTGTCATTAGCATTGTCAAATTACTGCCATTCCAACACACCGCTACTCCATTGAGGTCTACTTGTCTAATTTTTTCCCCCCCTTTGTCGGAGTGGGGACACTTTTATCTTTTGTGTAACGTCCCGCCATTCCGACACACAAGATAATTATCAAAAATACTAGAGCCTACTAGAATGACCTATATTTTTATTAAAGATCCTCATGATGCTGCCTTTGCCCAAAGCCGCTGCAGAGGGACGGAGAAATGTGCATAGATGAGCCGACAGCGGGACTGTCAGAGCGGGGATGAACAGGGAAGGAGACGCTGATAAGTCTCTAGCCCATTCCTGTGCAGAGTTATGGTTTTTTAACGAAATAACCAGTTTGCTCACTCCAGCCACTCGGGGGCAGCTTAAATTTAGAAAAAAGGAAAGAATTCCACACGTGTCCAGCAGAGGGCACTGACATAATAAGAGATCAGGATATAAACAGCATATTATAGCCATGTAGTAAATGGTCAGTCTGCCCCAGGGCGGCTGTGGCTACAATAGTAACTTACTGCCATTGAGTGTGGAGTGAATGAATGTTGACTTTATGTAGCACTTTGAGAAACATGTGACACAGGCTGAAAAAGCGCAATAGGTGTAAGATTTTGTTATTGATGAGGCCACAGTGTTTTACAATATGTGTGGCCGGTGACCCGCTGTGGGGGCTGAATTTTAGCCCTCGACCCAAACGACTTCAACACCCCTGGTTTATAGGATAGCCCTCTTCCCTTGCTGTCCAGCAAGGACTGGGCGTTAGCTCCACAGTCTTCAGCTAAACACATCTTTACTAAAACTCTAGATAGGACAGTAATACGTTGGAACAAAAGGCAATTCTGGCGGCCATCTTGTGTCTGGCCCTTCTAACTCAATGCAATGTAATCAAAAAGGAAACACCACTTATTTCATTCATACTGTTTTGATCTATTTGCAGTTATTTCATGACTCTTTGATAATTCTGACTGACCTTATGCCATATCTGGAAAGAAAATAAAGTTTTTTGCAGTTTTTGCATTGGATGCTAGACTTTGGTTACATTTGTTAATTGATTTTCCTTCAACTTCAAATTATTCTGTTCAATTTATATCAAACATAACCTTTGTTTCCGACTTTAAAACAGTATTTCTGTACTTTTTAACACCACATGAATATTTATTGAGCATGGGACAGTGATGAATGCTAACCACTGGACCCTGGGAATCAATGGTGAAAATGCTAATACGGTTAAACAACACGACTAAAAACGAGACATTTCAAAGAAATGACCAGATCCTGGCTGAGATACGAGACTTAGAAGTAATAAACCAATCACAATCAATGAGAGTGTCTCACATTCTGATGTTGAATCAATAAAAATGTTGCTCCTGGTTTTGCATTGGTTGCCACAGGATTAGCCTCGTGTCATGTGTCATGTCGATCTAGAGCTTTATTAAATATTTATCTTTCCATCCGTCCATCCATCGGAGTTCGATCTCTCCTTCAGTGTGGTAAAAATCACCAGTCCGGTCGATATTTAGGATGAAATGTGCATATGCAAACAGATAATGTTGAGTTTCATGCATTCTGAATGGGCAGTCGGCCAAAAACTTTCCAAGCCGTCTGTCCTTCGTATCCGCTCCCACTCCTGTGCTGGTGTCTGCCTCCTCTTCGCCTGTTTGCCTCTTACCTCTCGAGGGTCACTTGTTCCAATCATCATAAATTCAGCCGCAGTCCCACATTTACAGTCTGGACCGGCCTCGCTGTCTCCCCCGGCACAGGCGTGACCCGCAGCCTCGAGTCACCCCTGGAAGAATGGGAAAATACTTCAGAGCCATGGCTTTTCAAAGCTACTATGGAAACATGCCTTTCATGAAAAAACTACAGTAGAAAGACGGGTGAGAAATGTAACACTGTGGGGGAATGCAGATGCTCTCGAAGTCTTCAGTTCAGTCTTGTTTGTTTCTTTTCAGCCGCAGATTTTTATTTGAATCTTTTTTTAAAAGATGGCTGTGACACTCCGGACTGGGAGTGGCTGTTCTAGTGAAAGAATAATGGGGAAACTTTTATAACGAATGACTATTGCTTTGGCACATTTGGTCACTTACTAACAAAACTGCTCACTAAATTTACGAAGCATCTCAGAATGTTTGCAATTACTATAAATGTCATGATGATTTCTTCAAATAGGTGGCGTTCACGATTTAGAATATGATGATGTGATAATGTCAGGTGGGCAGGGCCAATGCAACTCTATGGGAGAAATGCAGTTTTTGTAAGAAATCTCCAAAACGAAAATTGACAATTGACATTGATGTTTTTCCTCATCAGTATCTGATCGTGACTGGATTCACAAACCTGTGATAGTATTTTTATGTCTGAAAGTCCTTTATACTGGACAACATCACGGTCATGTTTTCGCATATTGTCACCACTTTTTGACATTTTTCGGAGAAGATAATTGGATGTATGCTGACAGAGGAGATAATGAACTTTGTGACAGTTTTTGTTTCATGTGGATTCCTCCTTATTTCCTGAGATACTGTATGAGCCAAAAAACAAAGACATTTAAAAAAAAAAAAAGCATTTTGTCAGTTACAACAGTTACCATATTACCATCAGTTGCCCTCCACCTCAATTTTAACCTATAGATACAGACGGCATCTCTGGAATCGCCCATATATGGTCATGTTTGAAAACAGTTAAGGGGGAAAACAATTTTGAAAAAATGTAAATTGTCTCTAATTATTCAAAAACTACTGTAACAAATGCTGAAATATGAATATAGTTTTCTACTAAATAATGATACAAAGACATGGGGAGGAGCAAAGTGGTTCAGCAGCCCATAAATACATGAATAACGGAGAATGCTAACTTGACGCTACATGTTAGCATCGGGCTAATGCTAACGGTTAGCTAGCGCTTACTACAACTGCCGTTTTTTCACTTCTACTGAACAATCTGTTGCGACAAAATATCCATATGGGCTCGATTTACACTTGACTTTATGTATGTGATAAATAAGTTCATATTCCACCAGAAAATGGCTAAAAAGAGTGAAAAATTGTGTTTCTCTAAAGATTCTATTTTCCCCCTCGGCGAAGCCACGCCCCCTTCTATGACGAGATGCCGTCTGTATCTATTGACAAGAACAATGACCAATCAGAGAAAAGCTGGATGGATGACATGCAACGTTTATACGGGAAGAAGCAAGTCCAATTTAATGCGTTTTAATGCCTTTTTGAATGCCCAAATACTACGTTTTAACGCCACAAACGCAGAAAATTAGTGCATATTTAATCCTTTAAGATTTGCAAACATTTCATTCAACAGAGAGAAGAGAATTGGACGAAATGGGAAACTTTTTAGCAAAAAAATTGGGTCAATTTCATCAAAACTTTTACAGTAAAACTCAATTATGACTAGGGCTGGGTACCATTTTTCTCGATACCACTACTTTAACTACTTTTTTGACACCTACATTGTTTTAATTGAATTAAAATAACGTGTGTATAAAAAGCAACACAAGCCGCAGCTTCATGTTTTGAGCAGAATATCCCTTAATATCAGCAATGTTAAGCAAAAGTTTCAGTTTGATATCTCCAATTTACTTTTTTTTTGCCTGTTCACCTGCAGTGTCTCGCCTTAAAAAGTTTCCAACCCATGATGTGAGGATTTGCACAGGGACTAGAATCACTTGCAAACCTTGGAGTTTGCAGAATTACCCTGAAGGTAAAAAAAAAATCAAGGGAATTTTTGCCTTTCAAATCACCAACATGGCAGGGCACAGAAACTCTGAAGACGTCAGAGATTTAAAGGTCCTATATCATGCAAAATCGACTTTTTAGAGCTTTTAGCCATGTTGTTATGCTATTTCCTTATCAAAAACACCCCCAGAGTGGTTTGTGGCTTCATTCACGCAGCTCTCAGTAATCCTCCTGAATCCTGCTCTCTGAGCAGCTGCTCCTCCCTCTCCTCATGAACGACTGAGTGTTCAGTTGTGTCGTAACAGCGGAACGGAAGTGCTCGACGTCTGTAATGTAATGTCTTAATTCTATGCTTACGGACGGATTTTAATTTGTAAAACAGCGTTTTCATTATTTCTGTCGTAAGAGAGAAACAAAGAGTAAAAAAAAAAAAAGAAGAAAAAAAAAAAAAAAAAAGGAAGTGCCCGAGGTGCTTCCAGGTCAACTGAGGCCAAAACAAACACATCGCGTCTGAACAGATCAGTCATGTTCGCGCTGCAGCTGTGAAGATGGAGCTCGTTACCTACTCTGGACACATTTGTTCTTCATTCTTAACTAACGATAATGTCACGGACGGAGAAAAAGAAGCGCGTTTGGCTACGAGGACGAGGAGTTTATTCAACCTTTTTCAGGAAGAGGCCACTCAGCTGTTTTTTTCTCCGGGATTCAGTGACTATCACCAAAACAGTGTTTTTCTGTGACTGTCTCTGATGGATGTTTGGTGAACCTTCGCCAGAACCAAAGTGGATTAACTTTTATAACCAACGCAAGTCCCATAATGTAAACAGCGATGGACCAGAGCGGTGAGTCAATCCAAACGCGGGTTAGCTTGTGTGTTAGCATATTAGCATGTGTGTTAGCCATTTATGAAGCTGTGTTGCAGATGACAACTCCGTATAACTGCATCGTGAAGTAACTTCACTTATTGTTGTTTATTTATATTACGGTAAAGTTGTATGTGCGGAGAGAGGGGGCGGAGTTAACTGAATCGAAGCGTTGTGTCTTCCGGGTTTGAAAAATACCTCCAGAAAACACTTATATTTATCACAAAAATGAGTGCTCCATAGTGGTAGAGGTACAATATATCATATAAATGCCTATACTTAACTTTGGAATGGCTAAAATAGCATGATATAGATCCTTTAAACTTTTTTACCTTAAGTCTCTTGGTCATTGTAATCCAGTGCCAGTGGGCTTTTGTTTTGTAACGGTTTCGGTGTTTGGTGCTGTTTCTTTGTTGCTGAGCTGCAGTAAATGCGGAGTCTGAAGGCCAATAACAGCGCGGCGGTGTGTGCTGGAGAACTTTATAGCGAGAGCCCTGAGTGGATCTTAACGCAGTATGGGAGAGCGAAAGTTTGATCAAGTGGAGTTAAGGCCGGCCAAGGCGTTCCACACATTGGGCTCATGAGCGCGTACCTGCGGTGATCCCCGTGACTGATGAAAGACACACTCCGCAGACTTTCTCGCTTACAGGAGAGACACTGTGGGTGCACGAGGGTAAAGGATACACTTGAACATCTTATTGTAGAGCGCCTTTTTTCAATACATTCATGAGACTTTTTTTTTTTCCTATCTATTCCTATTTTGACAGATTTAAGTTTTTTTCATTTACAATCTATCAGGGATTGACACGGCTTTAACTGTCTGAGGAGAGGACAAACTTTAGCCACAGTATTTGCTGCTGTTTGGATCAAGCGTGCTCCATTTTAGCCAATCACAAACAACAAACTGCAAACCCATTCACTATTCAGGTTAAAAAAAATGCTGTACAAAAGAAATACAAAAGTACAGTGGCACTTAGACAGTGTTTACAGTAAAACAAACCACACAGCAAATGCCCCAGTGTTATTTTGACACAGTTTGGTGTGTATGTGATTCACACCATCTCAGTGTAAACGTGAATTACTCTTCAGAGTTACACTTAATGCTTAATACACTTATAAGGTCAGACACCATGAGTGACAGAAACATGACACTGAATACAGTGTGTTTTTTGTTTTGAGTAAAAAGGCTGAGGTCTCATTGCTCCTCAGTTTGTCACAGAACGACAAGTGAAGAAGGAAGTCATGGAGATTCTGCTTTAGACTGAACTTCAAACTTTTGCTGTGTTTGTTAGTAACAAGTTCAAGAGGTGAACTTTCTATTGTTTATCATTATTTATATTAAAAAACATGTAAATTGAATCTGATGTAGGGTCATGTTTATCTCAGTTCCTCTGAGTCGGTGGTGCAGCAGGACTAATGGAGACAGCTCATTCCACAGTTTGGGACAAACAATAAAAAACGCTTGGTTTCCTCTAAAGTTTGTGCTTGGTCTGAGCAACCACAAGCAGAGCTTTATCTGTCGATGTTAGAGAACGTTCTGGGGGGTATGACACAAGGAGGTCAGACAGACAACGCAGGGAAAGGCCATTAAGGCATTTAAAGACAAGTGTGGGACTGGGAGCCAGCGAAGAGAAGAGTAAGTGAGTGAAATATGATCATACTTTTGTGAGCCAGATAAAAGATGCACTTTGAACCAGCTCCAGGCGAGGACTGGCTGGACAATAGTTCAGCCACATCGTGACAAGCATGGATCAGTATTTCAAAATGATAACTTGAAAATTAGAACTTAATCTTTTGTAACACGGACTAAAGAATATAAGCTTATGATTAAGTTTGGCTCAGAGTCTTAGGTGTGTGAATAACCACAATACTAAGAATACATATTCAGATCTGTAGTATTTGTATTGAAGGCCTTTAGTTAAACAAAACACAACATACAGGACGACAAAGGGGGGAAAAATAAAGTAATGTATTGTTCAGTTCATTTGGTTATGAGCTGGTGTGTTCAGTTCAGGAACGTCTCTGTATCTGAAATGTCCACACACAATCCAGGGATAGAGTTCGATTTCCTACCACGGTTCAGTAGTATGGCTCACCATCATGATTAGTTAACCCTAATCAGGATGTGATTAGGGTTAAGAATGACAAATGTAGTGTAAATTTTGTTTCACTCACACAGATCTCACACATATTTTTAGAAATTAGAAGGTCTTGGCTTTCAAATGAGGTATCAAACTGGCACATAGGCTGTAAGCTCTCCAGTCAAAACGCTTTGAGATTCAGATATAAATAATTGTTAACTCTAATCCTAACCCTAAAGTGGCAGGGAACAGATTAATCATTGATATCATTCACTGGGTCCATGAGCAATAGGGACTACAGGTATTGGAAAAAAATATCTACATATTTTTGATTAAAGGAAGTGACTTAATAGTGAACATTTCTCCCAATTTTTACTCAATTTTTTCCCTTATTTTTGCACCAATTGTTTTTGACACAATCCCCCCCCAATTCTTTCCCAAATCATTCCTCATTTTTCACACATTTCTTGACAATGTCGATATTGTAAATTTGCAGATCTTCCACGTGTTAATGTTCTGCTTTCTGGTTCTAGAAAGATGACAAATATTTTTGTATAGGTATCGTAAAAAGTATCGTTAAAGTACTGATACCCAGCCCTACACATGATGGATTCCCTTTATCACAACTACGGCGAGAATTCAGCTCGCATGCAAGGTTTATCTCGCAATCCTGGCTCTAATCTACATGTTCAGCACCCTGCCTTAGAAAATAACAAAGAAAGACGATGACTGAAAGAGCGTCCATCTGATAAGTTGTGAACACTTCAACCCACTGCACTACCAAACCAAACCAAAAATACAAGCACCATTCCAACCGCTCACCTTTTTCTCATCATTCTAGTAGTTGCCGCTGTCAAACTTTGTACCCATTGTCCGACATACTCACAAAATACTCTTAACAAAACTTCGCTCTCTCACTCTCCTAATGCCTCCACTTTTTCACTTCTCTTTGTCCTTCTTTCGCTCCTCTAACTCCGGCGGGTCCCAGGGCTCCCCACTCTGCCACTTGACACGAGGCTAACGGGTTTGTGTGCTCCTCCCTCGAACGGCAGAGAGGAGGCAGACTCAGAGCTGCTCCCTTCAGACCTCGTCTTCCTGCCTCTCTACCTCTCTCTCACTTCAGGAATAAAACCTCTCAAAATGCGGAGAAAAAAAAAAAAAACAGACCGAGAATCACGTTTAAAGGCACCATTTTGACATTAAAAAGCAGCTAAATGAGACACTCAGAGTTGTCACCAACCCCCTGCAATTTAGGCAATTATACTGAAATAGCTCTGAGCAAAAACGATGACGCCATTTCCATTTAGTGAAGCAATTTTCTCTTAATGATGTGAAATGTATGTGTCTGGTATTTTGGGTTTTGTTCAGTAAGCTTTGAAAGAATTTACTTCAGAGATGTTACTGGGAACGATGGGCAATCTAAGCACTTTTTCTATTGGATTGTTGACTATCACAGCATGAAGGTCTTAGGTTCAGTTCTTGGTCCACATCAGGGCCTTTCCACTCTCACTCGTTGCGTTCCGATTTGGTGCCAGTGTGTCGGAACAGGGCTGATCGTTTTAGAACTGTTTACCCCGGCTGCTGAATAGCATTAGCCGCTGCTAGCTTAACATTAGGTGTGTTAGCTCATACCTCCATCCATTTAGCTGCTTCTTTCCTCTAGCTTCTGGATTGGCAATCCATCAAGGGCGTACGTGACATTCACCTCGTGGGCTGCAGACTTTCTTCGGTTTTATTTTGCCTCGTCTTCATAATAGAGTTTGGTAACCATGGAGATCCGCCATGTTTGTGGGGGTTATGGTGCGTTCATGTGGTCCTTGGGAACTCGATCTCAGTTGGAAAAAACAACTAGGAAACTTGGGTCAAAACGAGCTTCCTGACTTCCGTACCTGACTCCGGAACTCGGCTGATTTGTTCTTTTCGTTTGTTAAGTGTGACGTCACGACTTCTGCTTCCGGGTACTAGCAGACAGGCAAATATAATAATAAATAATTAATAAATAATAAAACACATAAAACTCTTAAAAACAACCATCCATATTTCTGAAACTTGAGTTACTGAACATACTTATTTCTCAGACTCATTAGCCAAAAATGCACCTACTGCTAAAAAAAAGTAATATTTACTAAAGTCACTACTTACGGGATTAGCGCAGCTGCTGCGGCGTTAGCATTTTTTCTCCGCTGACCTGGATGTACCGATTTTGGTAATGTTACTTTTATAGCAGTAGGTTCAGCATTTTTGTCTAATGAGCCTGACAAATAAGTATGTTCAGTAACTCTCTGTTGAGTTTCACAAATATTGATTTTGGTATTAAAGAGTTTTTTGTAGTTTCTCGCACATCTCGGGACCCGGAAGTAGAGCTGTGATGTCAACACTTAACAAACGTATTATCGTCTAATGTGAGCTTTTTAGTTAAACACTGCAACTTTCTTTAGTTTAGTGTTTGCTGTCGTCATCCTGAGTGAAATGACTGACATCAATGTTAGCAAAAAGTCAATTTACGTGATATTTTTTAAACCTGACAAACTAATGTTTAGCTTTTGAGATGCTACCAACACATTCAAATGATTGGCTCAGCTAAACGCTAATCAGTGATAAAAGACCGTTTTTATTTGACATCATCAAAATCCCCACTTTCCCACATAAAAACCACATTACACAAACCAACTGGGGACAATGACGTCACATCTCGGGAAAACGAGCACCCCAGTCCACATGAACGCACCACTAACACTTTCCGTTGACTTAAAATTAGCTAAAACAATATAAAAAGTGGAGAATAAAAATCATGGAACAACTCTGTTAGCTGCTGAGTCACAGCTGATGTTTTGATCTCAACAATAACTCCAGTATTTTACTTTTTAAAATCGGCATTTGTTTATTATTGTTGCGAATCCCATGATGCTTAGCGATATGACAAAACGAGGAGTCTGTTGACCTTTCCCAAAACCCTCCCCAAAACGTTCAATGTCCAATCATGCCTCATAGCAACCGTTGACACTCCCTGGATATCCTACTGTTGAAACTAAGAAACTAATGTTGCAGGATCCGCTTCTATCGAGCTATTAAAACACCGGCAGCAAAGTAGAGACAAGATAATACTCGTTTACCGTCCGTCTTATCGTTTGCCACGAGTTTCATGAGCTGTTGTTGATGGACATAGTCAAGGAATAGCTGTTTCTGTTGCTGGAACGCCTACACTTTGTAACTTTCTAAATGCTACAGGAAGTGTTTAGTTGCTCTGAGCAGAGCCTTGATATTTCAGCCGCGGGTGGATTTGTTATTGTCGCTGCACTGATAGCACACGGGACATCGCGGCTTAAATATATTATGTCTACGCAGGAGAACAACGACTTTTATGTTACCTCGCTGAGCCACACCACGGTGCCGGTTGCATTTAAGGGAGCTCCGGGGATTTTTTTCTGGTTTCGTAAAGCACACTGGTGCTTTTACCCACAAACGTGTTCCCTTCATTTGCATGTTTTAAATGTATTCCCCCACTGCACATTGCAACCTATTTTGTCTTAATCTGGATATTACGCTGGAAAAGAGTCACTTCTCCCCCATTATGTTTACGTGATGAACTCTTGATGGAGCTAGCATACATTGGCTAAGGGGGACGGGGCTTTTGACAAAGGTCAGTAGGTTGCATTCATGATTTAGAATGTGATGATGTCATAATGTCAGGTGGAGGGCAGGGGCCAATACTACTCTATGGGAGAAATACAGAACTCTCCAAAACCAAAATGAACAAATGTTTTTCCCCATCAGTATTTGATAGTGGTTGGATTTACAAACCCACCGTATCATTTTTATGTCCTTTCTTTTTTCCAACACATCACACTCCTGTTTTTGAATATTGTCTCCACTTTTGGGCACTTTTCAGAGAAAATAATTGGACATTGGTTTATATGTGCTGAAGCCTGAACTTTGAGACAGGTTTTGTCTCATGTGGATTCCTCCAATAATGACCAAAACTAAGACAAAGAAATGAGCAGTTTGCTAGTTACCGTCATAGTATTTTCAGTTGCCCTCCACCATTTTGTCTGAGTTCTTTCTTTAGAAGTAGCCATGTTTTTGGCCCCATTAAAGCCCTTGAGTAGCACTATGTCTATGAATAAATGTAGGCTATATTGATGATATGACAAATTCATTCATTTATTTTTTTATGGCTGGTCATTCTTGTGAATAGTGTCCGGCAGAAAAAAGTCCAGTCTGGTGTAGGTCTATATAAAGTACAACAGCATTAGTAAAACGTGGTCACCGCTGGATACTCGGCCCTTCAGTGTTTCAAGAGGAAAAATTGACCCGCCATCCAGAAAAATTGCCTACCCCTGTCCGAGAGTATGTCTCTGGGTGAGCTGAGAACACCCTGGGATCCCCCTGGAGAAGATGGATCAAAGTCATTCCACGCTGGCATTTAAATCCATATGCTTTCCTGAAAGTTTCCCCATTGAGCAAAGTTTTCAAAGTTCGACCCTGCGACTTCGAAACCGCCGTATGAAAGATGACCAGCCGCTCTTCGCTCAATGGCACACCGATGGGCTTAATGAAAATCCCACTTTTATACATTCCCTCACATTTAACACAATCACCCTCCGTCTCTCTTAACTCCTGACCCAAAGCTGCACTTTTTTTTCGTACTTTTTTTTCTGTCAGTGCCCAAGGTCGACCATTACTCACCCGATATGAGCACCTCTGCCGCCGCACTCCTTCGACAGATCGCTTTTAATCTCAAATTTGAATCTCTGGCCTTATGAGTGTTAAGGGGAGCGGCGGCAGACACGGACACCGGACTTCCACGCCGTAACAAATGACCCAGAGTGCTGTGAACTTACCAGTGCCAAGTCCATCCAGGCCAGGCCATACATCACGGCCCGACGGTTTGCTCGAGTTGAAGACAGATTCGACAGAACGAGAGAGATGTGAGAGGAAAGGGAGGAGATGCTGGAAACTTCCCACAGCAGGCCTTAGGGGACTGTTTATTTTAAGTGTTTATGGGGCTATTTTATCAAACCAAAGGGGAAACTGTGGTCAAATCCAGCTTTTTCCAGCTGCGACTTTTAGCGAGGATCAAACCCTTTGTATCCTGTGGTGACCTCGAAAAGGCCATACGTGCTTTTATCAGTTAACGCATCGACTACTGTAACGCACTCTATTTTGGTATCAAGCAGGCCCCACGACATCGCCTTCAGTTGGTGCAAAACGCAGCTTCCTTCTGACAAACACATCCACACGCTAACACATAACCCCAATCCTCTCCTCCCTCCACTGGCTTCCGGTGCGCTACCAAATTTAATTTCCGAGCGTCTGTCCATTCGCCGCCCATGCAGAGCCCTGCGTTCCTCCCCTCTGATGGGTTTGGATGTGCCCAGGTCTCGGTCCAGGCAGTTGGGCGATGGTGCTTTTGCCGTGGCAGAGCCAACACTGTGGAACTCGCTCCAAGTCGAGCTGCGAGTCATCACAGACCGGCCAGTGTTCAAGTCCAGACTAAAAACTCACTCATTAAGTCAGGCCTTCCAGAAAACATAGCACTGATCTATTTTGTTTGTGTGCCGGTGTTTTATATTTGTGTCATTTGATACTGAATGTTTTTTCCCTGTGTTTTTAGGTAAAGCACTTTGGTCTGCCATGTGTTGTTGTAAAGTACGACAGAAATAAACTTTAATTGATTGATTGATTGATTGATTGATTGATTGATTGATTGAACAGGAACTGCATAGCTATTGTTCCAGTGTTCATCTGACAGTTTGGTGTATATGAGTCCAACAATGCAGTTTTCGTCCTGGTCGTGGCACACTGGACCAGCTCTATATCCTTCATCGGGTGCTCGAGGGTTCGTGGGAGTTCGCCCAACCAGTCCACATGTGTTTTGTGGATCTGGAGAAAGCGTTCGACCGCGTCCCTCGTGGTGCCCTGTGGGGGGTGCTCCGGGAGTATGGGGTCCGGGGCCCTCTACTAAGGGTAGAGGGCCTCTACTAAGGGTCTACTGTCCGTTCCCTGTATGACCGCAGCAGGAGCTTGGTTCGCATTGCCGGCAGTAAGTCAGACCTGTTCCCGGTGCGTGTTGGTCTCCGCCAGGGCTGCCCTTTGTCACCGGTTCTGTTCATTACGTCATTACTGTTCTTTATGGACAGAATTTCTAGGCGCAGCCAGGGGCCGGAGGGTGTCCGGTTTGGGAGCCTGTTGGCTTCAACGAACCAGGACCTTCAGCTGCTCTGGGGCGGTTTGCAGCCGAGTGTGTAGTGGCCGGGATGAGGATCAGCACCTCCAAATCCGAGGCCATGGTTCTCCACCGGAAAAAGGTGGCTTCCCCTCTTCAGGTCGGTGGGGAGTCCTTACCTCAAGTGGAGGAGTTCAAGTATCTCGGGGTCTTGTTCACGAGTGAAGGACGGATGGAGCGTGAGATCGACAGACGGATCGGTGCGGCGTCAGCAGTGATGCGGTCGCTGTATCGGTCTGTCGTGGTGAAGAGGGAGCTGAGTCGGGGGCGAAGGTGAGAGCCCCACTCTCACCTATGGTCATGAGATTTGGGTCATGACCGAAAGGACAAGAAATGAGTTTCCTTCGCAGAGTGGCTGGGCGCACCCTTCGAGATCGGGTGAGGAGCTCAGTTACCCGAGAGGAGCTCGGAGTAGAGTCGCTGCTCCTTCACATCTAAAGGAGCCTGCTGAGGTGGCTAGGGCATCTGTTCCGGATGCCTCCTGGTCGCCTCCCGCGGGAGGTGTTCCAGGCATGTCCTAGTGGGACAAGGCCTTGTGGAAGGCCCAGGACACGGTGGTGGGACTATGTCTCCGAGCTGGCCTGGTGTCGCCTCGGGGTCCCCCCAGAACAGCTGGAGGAGGTGTGTGTGGATCGGGAAGTCTGGGCATCTCTGCTGAGACTGAGATGGATGGATGGATGGATGGATGGATGGACATAACCTTAAAGTTCACTGTTCTGTATTATGAATCTGTCCATATCAGTCCTGCTGCAACATGACTCTGAGGAACTGGGACACACATGAGCTACAAAACATTACACATATACGCGTATGCGTTAATCATGTGTTTTTTAAAATAGTTTTTATATCACTCTATGTATGATTGCGTACTTACACACAACACTTGCAGAGTTTAGTTGTTGTATCCAGCAGAAGTCTAAAGTTCTATCTCTCGCAGAATCTCCACGACTTCCTTCTTCACCAAGTGTAACTCTGAATAGGTTGGACTCATACACACACAGAACAGTGTCAAATTAGCAAAAAAACATTTGCTGTGTGGTATAAACACACATTATAGTACCATCTTATATTTATCCTAAATATGTTAACTCTGGCTCTTAAGTTTGCAAGTTGATAATAGTTCTTACTGCAGGCCAGATAAGCCTGGGACATATCATATGGCCCTTTGAGAAAACATTGAGAATGTGGTTGCTCAACAGAGTCTCAACAGTTCCAGCTATTCGAAGCACTATCTAAGGCTAGTGCATATACGCAAAGTGACGTAACATGTATTTTGTAAATGAGGAATTGTTTTTATCACTATCTTATCATGATGCGATAGAATCCCTGTCTATTATCATTCTTACATTATTTTATGTAGTATTTCTATTGGATTATATTAACACTAAAATATAATTATCAAGTAAATTGTTGTATTTACTACATACCAAATACTTCTACTTTTACTTGAGCAATAATTACTTTTTACTTGTAGTGCGGCACCAATTGTCCACAGTACTATGAGATTCCATTTCGTTTCCCCAAATGTGTCACATGCGACAAATGGGATGAGTCAGTTTAATGTACAACTCTGTCATATGTTTAACTGGTTAAGTTTTGCGAAAAGAAAAAAAAAATACTAACAAACAAATAAACCCCTTCCCCCTTTTTCATTAGATCCATTTTGTAGAAGCCAACTTTAATTTCTCTCATTAAAAGTACAACAAATTTGAAGGTTGAGTGGTTAACAATCAGCGTGCTTATTGAATCACAGACGTACTGTTCAAGTGCGACGATGCGTTCAGGGCCCCTCCTGCCGTGACGGATACCAGGAGATTCCTCTGAGCCTTCACTTTTAAACGGCGGCTCGGCCTTGTTTCCAAACACCTCCTGTAATTAATTATCTCCGTGCTCACTGGAGGAAATGAAGGGGACATTTGCATAAACAGCTAATGAGAGAAAAAATGGCTTCCTCCGGGATCTGCCGCTGTCGTTAACTCCGCAGTGACCGATCGACTCGCTACAGCGGAGAGAGTGGAATATTCACCTACCTCAACGCTGAGATTTTATGGAGGAATTACGTGAAGCCTTTACATGAAGTGCAGTGGATCTTTTTGCATTTGCATTCGATCCAACTGGATGTTCGCCAGGGCATAGAGCGGATCATATATTGGAAAAAGTGATTGTTCTAGAGCAGGGGTGGGCAGTTCATTTTCATAAGGGGCCACATGAGGAGCCTGAATTGAGTTGGAGGGCCGCACCAACAATAACACAAACTTATATTGGGATATAAGTATAATATATCGGGAGTGTATCGCCGGGGTCCATGAACAAAAGCTCCAAAATAAAATAGAAATGTTTTGATTGGGAAAATACATTGAGGACTTTTTTTCAATAAATCTATAATGATGAGCCTGGCAGGACTGTAGCCTCATGAACACGGCTTACACTTATTGCACTTTACAAGCCTGTGTCACAAGTCTCTGCTACATTGTAGTCAATATTCATTCACTCCGCACTCCGTGGTAGTAAGCTACTATTGTAGCCACAGCTGCCCAGGGGCAGACTGTCCATATCCCACTTGCAAGTCACACAATGTGTTGTTTATATCCTTATATCTTATTATGCCAGTGCCCTTTGCTGGACACCTGTGGAATTCTTTACTTTTATTCTTATTTAATCTGCCCCCTAGTGGCTGGAGTGAGCATTCTGGTAATAAAAAAAAAAAAATCATAACTCCGCACAGGAATGAGCTAGAGACTTACTTTTTTTTTTGACATGCTTATGAATTTATGCCCTACAAGTTATGGGCCGGACTGAATGATCTCGCGGGCCGGATGTGGCCCGCGGGCCGTACTTTGCCCAGGTCTGTTCTAGAGGGAGGACTATTATGGTTTTGGTAAACGGCATGCTTGCAATTCCTCACTTCTGAAATACGCATGCGCAAACACAAGAGAGAGAGCGGGAAATTGGGATTTTAAGCCCCTTTTTAAAAACCACAGAAAGCGGCGGCAGATGCAGTGTTGCCAAGGCCTTTCACATTTGAACAGTTCCCCTTCTCGATAGGGAGGGCTCACACTGGGAATAAAAACTGGACTCGCTCAGAATCCTTTGGAAGTTCTTATTTTCCATTTATTTGCTTTTTCGTCAGGTGAAACCTTCAAAACAGTGCTCAAAACCCAGTATGAGAACAGGGACAATAACAATACGAAACTACAGATAATACAAATGTTCACAACTAGGTCATTTTATTTTACTTTTTGTTATTTTATGTATTTTTACTAATTTTAGCAAATATTTCCTTAATGAATCTGTACAAGACACTTTTTTTTAAACATTTTAAATAGACTTTTTTTTTTACTACTTTTATAATCATGTTCATGTATGACTCAACAATTCATCCGTGTGGCTTGGTCGTTTTGCTTGACAATTGTAAAACACAGGCGCTGTATTTCCGAGGTGCCATTGAAAGCATCATGAGCGTATCATTAGGCTACTTAAGTTTGCCTCTTACCGGCAGTCATCCCAGTGTTTGATTTGTCAAACAAGTCCCCGGTCCTGTTCAATGCCGCCTTCTGTCAGAATCTTTCCTGGTAGCTCGCAGACGTCCACTTTCACAGCCGCGGCGGTTTTGTTTGTGTCTGTGCATGTCTTAAAGCGGAAGTGCTTATACAGTCCGGGCGAACACCGCCTGGCTACTCACGGGGCTGGCGGAATGACAGTTCTTACTGTGACAGACACATGTTGTTTTAGTCCTGTGGGGGTCAAAAGGCCTTCCCAGTTCTATTGTGTTGCCTTGAAGCCGAGTTGCTCCTGGAGCACATGGCTACTTAATATGCGTAGTCAAAACAATGTACTTTAGCTCCGATTACAGCAGTTGGACTCAATTCTAGTGTTCTGACTCTGCTCTAAAGGCGACACGGAAGCTCAGCAAAGGTAACTTGCAATAGTGATGTTTTTAGCAGTTGCAGAGCCTCCTCAGTGAGTGTATTTAGTATTCACCTTATTCCACCCCGCCCACTTTGTGCTTTGTCTCGGCACTTCCGTTGTATTGACACTTATGGTCGAGCACAAAGCCCGTTCATTTAAACGAGGGAAAATATTCTCCGCTCAAATCTGATGTTTAGTCGATTGATTTGAGTAAAATGGCCAATGTTCATTTGCACCAACATGTCAACACTGCACCGTTTCTCTGTGCGGCCGAAAAACGGCTTTGTTTTCATGTAGTGACTGATATTATGTGGACTTCTCCAGTCCCATGTTAAATGATAGGAGAAAATGGGCAGGCACAATTCATGGCGGCGCCCACGCGAGTCTCCGGAATAAGGTGAATAGATACAGACGGCATCTCTGGAATCGCCCATATATGGTCATGTTTGAAAACAGTTGAGGTGAAAAACAATTTGGAGAAAAATCTAAACTTTCTTTAATTATTCAAAAACTACTTTAACAAATGCTGACTTTTGAATATAGTTTTCTACTAAATAAAGATACAAAGACATGGAGAGGAGCAAAGTGGTTCAACAGCCCATAAATACATGAATAAAAGAGAATGCTAATTTGATGCTTCATGTTGCATCGGGCAAATGCTAACGGCTAGCTAGCGCTAGCTGCAACTGCCGTTTTTTTCCCACTTCTACTGAACAATCTGCAGTGAGAAAACATCCATATGGACCTGATTTACAATTGACCTTATTTATGTGTGATACATAAGTTCATATTCCGCCAGAAAATGTCGAAAAAAAGTGGAAAATTGATTCTATTTTCCCCCTCAGCAAAGCCACGCCCCTATGACAAAACGCCGTTTGTATCTATTAGCTGTTGTGGACATTAGCACTAGCCGCGATAGCTTTAGCGAGTGCGTTGCCATTGGCCTATTTCTTAATTATGGAATAAAAGCATTGACCATAAAGCATTGACCCAATACGAGCGATCGCGATGTCGTCACATCCGTTGGCCGTGGTAGGCATTTTATATTTTCATATTTGATAAACATTTTATTAAAATCCTATAATCAGCAAAAAAAAATGTCCATAAACAGGGCATTGCTTCTCTTGCGCTGTAACAGGTCTATCATTTTATAAAACCGAGTTAGAGGCCTGGATGCATCAGCTGTTTGCCGACCATTCACCAAAACATCCGGCCAAAATTGCGGAAGTAAACAATAACAGCGATTGCTCGTATATGATATAGATTTAAAATAGTGATCAGGTGACAGCGTTAACCCAGGCGCTCCCAAACTTTTCCAGGCCGCGACCCCCAAAATCACAACAACTCGGGACTCCCCAGTATAAAATAGAATTAGTTTTTATCACAACATTGAGAACTCCTGTGCTAACCAACAGAGTGGCCTACCACTCTGGAGGATTATTGAGGTGTTGAGATAACAATACAAAACACAACAGTGGTTCCTAAAGTGGGGGTCGGGACCTCCTGGTCTGAAGTCGGGGTCGCAAGATGATTTTGAGAAAATCTTTTTTGCATTTACATTGAATCTGATTTTGAATCCAATTTTTGATTGGAAACAGCATATTTCTGTGAAATTAAGCCGGATATGAAAAACATAGTATCCAAACTAACATCATTAAACCAGATTTCAAATGTTCTGCACCTTCATTTATTATAAATGCAGATTACATTTCACAGAAGGGGGTCGGTTGAGTGATTTTGGGGGTCACGAGCTGAAAAGTTTGTGAACCCCTGCATCACATGACCTTTAGACGTATTCCCATTTTTAAACAGATTTTTATTCTTAATAGAGAAAAATCCACTTTGCCCCTGTGATGTTTGTGGGGACAAAGGGACCGCGGCCGTGCAGTTTGTGCCATATTTTTAGTCACTGGAGGCATTGATGGTAAAAGCAATTACGCTATCCTGGTACTGTCTGGTAGTTGTAAACATTACTGTGGTGCTCAGCTCCCGGGAAGCTGTGAAACATGCTCGTAAACTTACCCCTGTGCTGAACTGCAATGGTTTGGAACGTGAGGAAAGGTAAGAATGAGTTAGGATGATAACTAACTTTTTTAGGTTTGAAAACAGAGCAAAATTGGATACAAACAAACAAAAATAACCTTTTTCCTCTGCGACCATGTACCCGCGGGAGATAACACAGATAACTACCACTCTATCTCACACGTGGCACAGTTGTCCTCTCATCCGTCTCTCGAACACGGGATGATGGACATCTCCGCGCTCATGTCCCTCTTGGACAGACTCTCGCATTCGTTTGCTGTGGGGATTCAATCATGTTGATGTGGTTTATTATCAAGAGTTAGCGAAGAACTGATGATGCAATCTGTCGGCAGGCTGGTTAGTTTACAACACGAGCGTGACTCTTCTGACCAGGCATGTGGTCAAGTCAAGCTGATGACTAAAAATGACTCTGGGACAGGGCCAAGATCAAAGAGGTGAATATGATTACATTTATTATGTTTACTGCTACGTAGGGCTGTACAATTCATCTAAATTACGGCAAAATTGCAATTTCTACTTTGTTTGAACTCATTTAATATCATGGGGCTTTGCAGTGGTCAGGGTGGTTCCCTCCTGCAACAGAAACACCAAGTTTGGAGTTCAGAGGAGATTTTGGTTTGTTAAATCAGATAACCAGCAGCACTCTGGCTTCCTGTAGTCGGGGGGGAATTTAAAGATTTAGACTGGGTCATTTGCCCAAGGAGTTATAGCTCACTCGTAGTGCTTTAAAGGGATAAGGGACTTCCTTGAGACTTGATTCAATATAGTTTTAGCTTAAAGGGATATTTCAGGATGTTTGACATAGGGCCTCATTTCCCAGTTATCCAGAGTGTTGCTGATACCTGGAGATATTTTTTTTGTAATCCATGCAGTTCTTATGTTTGAAGAGTTTCGTGGCGCTAGGCTAATGCAAGGCTAGTGCATTTCTACGATGTCAGCTAACCTGCATTAAAAACAGTCTGACCCACTCTACAGTGCACCTGAGGCAAATCATTTATAACACCAGACTAACCATATAAATGTCTGTGTCGATAGAATCATTTTTGGAATATAACTGACCTGCATCACATGAATGATCGCATTTTCTGGCAGATCACTCCGCCGCTGCGTAGCTTATACAACTATGAAGCTGATGCTGCTCAAATATAAGCTATTTTACATGCAAAATGGTTAAAATTACTCTATCAACACAGACATTTATATCGTTAGTCTGGCGTTATAAGTGATTTGCCTCAGGTGCACTCACTGCACTGCGGAAGACTGTTTTTAACCCCTTAACTCCCACCTGAACCGAGCACATTTTCTCCAGTTTGGCTCTACCCCAGTCCAAAAGCTTCTGGAAAAAAGCAACAAAACTGAGACGAAAACAATGATGGAAATGTGACAAAAAAGCGAGAAAACATTGATGAAAAAGTGGCAAAAATATGACCAAAAAATGACACAAATGTGACAAAAAATGACCACAAAATTACAAAAATGTGACAAAAATATGATAAAAATTTGACAAAAAATGACACAAATGTGACAAAAAATTACAAAAAAAATTACAAAAAAAATTACAAAAAAAATTACAAAAAAAATTACAAAAAAAATTACAAAAAAAATTACAAAAATGTGACAAAAATATGATAAAAAATTGAGAAAAAATGACAAAAATGTGACAAAAATGTGATAAAAAATTGACCAAAAAATGACAAAAAATTGACAAAAAATTGACGAAAAAAAAGACGGAAAAAAATGACCAAAAAATTATGGAAAAAAAATCTGATGACGTGAGGAAAAAGATCCTCTCGGTTCAGGCGGGAGTTAAGAGGTTAATGCAGGCTAGCTGATATCGTAGAAGTGCCTAGCGCCACGAAACTCTTCAAACATAAGAACTGCATGAATTACAAAAAAAAATATCTCCAAGTATCAGCAACACTCTGGATAACTAGGAAATGTCAAAAATCGTGAAATATCCCTTTAAGGTTATATGTCAAAGATGTTGGGATCATTTCCCACTCATGACACCTACTTTTTTCACCTGGGCCGCTGCACTCACAGTCTGAGCCTGATACATCTCTACAGTCAAGCTATGTAGATGAAAAATATATTATTTAGCCACTTTTTCTACATTCAACGCTTTCACCTGCCTTCTTCTGTTCCCTTCTTTACTCGCGCAGACCATAAACTGTAAAAAAAATCATAGACAGCTTCTGCTCACTCCTCCCCGTTTGCCATGAAAGGCAAGTTGATTCACAGGAATCACCAGAAATCATTTTGATTTTAGGGACGGCCTTATGAAGCTCATTGAGAAAAGGCCACAAATCACCCTTTTTGCTAAATTCATAGTTTAATGTCTTCAATGGGAAACGCATAATGTAAATAGTGTTGAATAAATAAAGAAAGGCAGATACATAAAAAGTGTTTCCAAACTTGTATGTTCTTACCTATTCCCACATTTGCTTGGGAAGCCTTCTTATGTTTATGTTTTCCTTTTCCTGTTCTGTTTTCATACACAGTACCAACTTTCGCTATGTTCACCAGGCCTTACGCGCGTTAATTAGCCGTTAGCATGTTTTCCAAGAACGTTCACATGCTCATTTGTTTCCATGTATAGTTTGTGTGCACACGTCGGCTATTGTTAATAAGCTCCCTGTGGATCTACCTCTGGAACAAACTGCACCTTCGAAAGTGGGTCCTCTGCACATCGTCCGCCACACCGGCTCGATGGAGCACTTGTGGAAAACCTGGCTCTCCGTTCTTCCACTGGCGCCTGCGGGGACTGGTTTAATCTCGATACAAGCGTTGGGATTCAGGCAACTAAAACAACAATAAGGTAATTGGCGCGGAGGCGTCCGGTGGGAGGCTGATAATACCTTCAATAACATTTTAAGCGCAGGTTGGTGCATGCTCGAGTGTTTAACTACCGCGAGCGTGAGTGCGACATTAGCTGTACGTTTCATTAGAAGAATAATAAGGATTTTATGCTTTAGTTGCCGAGAGGATAAGTGTCAGGGGGATTTGGACCGAAATGAACCGGTAATTATTGTGCGCTGAACAGTTTGGCCCCAGCTGCATAAGCTGGACATTTCATTAGTTCAATGTCCCGACAATGTAATTTTAGATGATTGGAACTTTTGATGTAAAGTCAATACCAAATTATAAATACTTCAATACTTCAATTGGATTCACAGACCTGCCATATTATTCTCATGGCTGAAAGTCCTTTCTACTGGCCAACATCACGCTCATGTTTTGGAATATTGTTTCCACTTTTGGACGCCTTTATGAGGAAATAATTAGACCTTACTTCATATGTGCGGGAAGAGATGACTTTAAACTAGGGCTGCAACTATCGATTTGTAGTAATCGATTAATCTATCGATTATTTACATCGATTAGTTGGATGAGTATTTTAATTATATTGAAAAGCTACATTTCATGACTTTCGAGCAGATAATAAAAGGAGAAAGAATTAGTATTAAACAAACAGCAACATTTGACTCTCATAAAGAGACACCTGTCCTTATGTCCAGGATGAGGAGAGAGAGCAGCTTCATAGAGTCTTTTCAATGAGTACTTTTCAATGAGTACTTTTACTCTTGTTCAAGTGAAGGAGGACCTGACTGGAGACAGCATCTTGAAATAAACGATTTAATCGATGAATCGTTGCAGCCCTACTTTAAACTTCATGTGGACTGGCCCAGGAATGACAGAGAAATTAGCAATAAACTGAGTCTAGAAGTCTGCATTTTGACAGTTACCGTAGTTACCATCATGGAACTTTCAACTGCCCTCCACCTCAATGTTAAACTATAGGCTGCAGCTTTTTATGTAAAAAAGATGCCAAGCTGATCACCCACACAGCCACACAGCCACTGATCGGTTAAATCCACACTAATATCAACTTTTCTGTTTCATAAAAAGTTGCATAGTGCACCTGTAAATAACAGCGCTTATTCTTAGCATTATTTCTTTCAAAAGCTGCACTTGCAAAACTATGGCATGCACCCTATAGTGGCTTATGACTTCTGGCTCTGACCACGCTGAATTTGTCTCCACACTCTTCACTCTGTCTTTCTCTGAACTAGGGCTGGGTATCGACTTCCCAAATCAATTTGATTTGAATTATGGAAGACATTCTAGAAGAACTAACGCAGCAAATAGTAGAAACTAACTCAAACTTGGTAAATTAGTAAAAATATGAATTTTTAAACTGGCACAACCAATGGCCTTTTACAGTAAACAGCATGCTGCCCCCTACAGTCAGACTGAAGCTGTCCATGGAAAGATTTTTTAAAAATAAACCACTAAATCTTTGTTTGAAAGATAAGTGGGACAAGGAAACATGTGCACAAAAGCCGTTTTATATCCAGGGGAGCTATTTTTTTTACAATTTTTGTGCCGCACTGTAGCTTTGCTCCCTGGAGCGCGACAGGGACTAACACTCAAAATGAAGAGCAGAACACAGCGGACGTGGTGCAAAAAGAAGCAAGTCTCTATCTCATTTAGTTCCCAAGTTATTGTTGATTTGAAATAAACATACTGTAGTTCATCAAACACGACCAAAGAAAATTGAAAAATCGATGAATTGATTTATTAAACCCAGCCCTCTTATAAAGGTGAAAAAAAAACCAATGTTAATGTTGCTTTATACTGTCAAAGGAATACCTCAGTGCTGTATGGATTTCACATAAATGAACAATTGCATCTGTCGTCCCCTCTCTTTTCCTTTCCATACTCTGATAAGCATTCACTGACACATTTTAAAGATTGTAATGTAGTAGAACAGCGGTTTCTCTGCAGACGATATTGTGCTTTGTCGGTCTTGAAGATTGATGGCACTGTTACAACTCAAGTCTGTATCGACTGGAGTTTTAAGTCACTTGACCCTCACTTTGTGTATTGGCAGCTTTCCCAAACAAACAGCAGGCTGCGTGGAGCGCTGTCCTGTGGGGCTGCCTCTGATTACTGCAGAGAGCTGTTGATTGCTTAGCGCTGGTGCATGTCCATGGCATTGATCAGAACAACACAGCTGATGCCCATGTGATCAACCCCCTGCTAATGAACAAACAGGACACATTGATTCAGCAGCTTATGCCACTGTTCTCTGATGAAATAAAGTGGTTTCTTTTCTATCTTTAGAGGCTTCTTCTCGCTCTTGTAGTCAAAATGTATGGTACTTTCAGACAGTGCCTACCGGGATCAAACTACGGAGTCGAGCCGACAACTTCCCAATCCCATTCTTGATTTGGAACTTCAACCACCAGAATGTCAGGAAGCTGAGCTCACTACCTTCCCTGGTCTCACTCTGTTTTTGGCTGCATTTGCAAACCTTTTCTCCAGTTAATAACTTTGGGACTTACACCATGGGAATTCACCTTGGAGAGATAGAGGCCATAATTAAATTTCAACACAAATAAAAGAAAACAAATGTGGTTTCCACTGAATAATTTATGTGGTATATGTATTTTGGTATTTTGGTGTTCAGCAATGAAGCACTTTGTGCACAAAGAGAAAATGCCTTTACAAATGTGTCCAAATACATGAGAGTACTTTCTCATCAAGCTTATGCAGAAAGCGGCAGGAGACGCCAACTCCATATACTGTGTAAAAAACACTAGGGGGTACAGTATGAACTCCGCCCCAGGGTGTCCCTGAAAGTTGAGGAAGGTCCACATGTGCGCGCAGAAAGAAAGAAACACACTGAATAAATCTGAAGTTAACTATAAATAAGAAATATATAAACAACGAATAGCAAGAGAAATTATCTAATTAAATAGAATGAACTCGATAAAGCTATAGTCATAAACATTAGCGACTGTTATTCCCCCACATTGCCACAGTAACCCGTGCTGCGCAACCCACTACAGGCCCTTCAAGAGCGCTGAGGTGATATGACATCACCACTCAGGCCATGCTGCCTCTCCACCTGCGCGCCACCATTATCAGTGCCCTGCGCTCTGACACAGAACATCCCTCACGATAACTACACAGTGGCCACACATCACAAGAATAACTTACGAAATACTCCAAATGTTCACATAATAAAAATAAACTGACATGCTGAGATAGACACACCTATGGGCTGACTATTGGCCCCCTCGCTCCATTGAGGCCTGTAACGGCCGAGGCAGGAGCGTAGCTGTAACTGTATCTGCTCAGCTTTATATACAAAAAACTAACAAACATGTACCGATACTCACTCTTAACAGGTACTCGGCACAACACAAAAAAAGGCACCAGAAACACTCCCAAATAGACCTAACTACACACTGCGTATTGCAGTCCATCCCACCAAAGCGCAACGCAGACTGTCCTGCAATGAGTTTCTGCAAGTCATGGCGGGGGAGCAGGAGTTTTGATTGGTTACTGCCCAAAGCATCACCTGTAACTGGGCAGCGACCATATGGCGACTGTATAGTTTTTACCTGTTGTTTGTCGCATATTGAACCTATTCTTCTTTTCCGTATGACAATAAAGGTGACTTTGATCCAATATCTTGCATGAGGACTGGGGCTAGACATGTACTAATGCACAGAGTCAAACTACTGCAGCTGACTGACGTAAATGCACATTACTTCAGAAACTATCAATAAGTATAATTACGGTGCCATACCTGACACATGCACCAAATGTGGGAAGGAAAATGGTTCTCAAATCCAATTTGGCAAAGCACTGAAATGTAACTGCTTTAGCAAAAGGTGAAGCAAATCATTTAAAATATCCTAATGAACCAGCAGCAGTTGATCCCATGACAGGAACAATTTCAAGCTTTCATTCTTCGAGTGAGTTACAGCTGCATCACCCATTTCCTCATGTTTTCAGTAGTTGAGTCTGAACACTGCTTGGCTAAATATTAGCTTACCCACTAAGGCAAAATACAAGGCTTTTGCAGGCCTGTCAGATTTGTATACCCATGTGACAATCTATACATCATTTGTATAGCCAAACGATAATTTATAATCCAAAAGTCACTACACAGATTTAGGCTGAATACGCTTCTGATCCAGAATCACCTCATCCTGCTGCTAAAAGACAATTAGTCGCTGACAAAGCTTCTTTGCTGAGTCCACACACCCCTGGTACACATTAAAAGTTACAAGACTTAGAAATCGATGGGAGTGTAATTTGGGCCCTTTAGCATCGATGCATTATCAGGCTATAAAAAGTTATTGGAAAAGGGTATCTTGGGAATACAACAGTGAGAGGTTTTAATCATTAGAGCAATCAACATTTGTGATACCATTTTGTAGCAGTGCAGTATTGGCTGAACTACAATGCTACAGTCCATAAAGTCAAACACATGTTCTGGTGGTGCTTCTGGCTGCAGGCATCTTTTATTTCTAAGGAAGAACTAAAATATTTACTGTGTGTCAGCGAGTGGCCTACTTAGTACGTAGCAGCACACCCAGTCGAGCCAAGTTGGCCTGTGATTCCCAACTTTTGGGATTGGGATTAGAATTTGTGCATATTGGGTCCTCAAAGGTTCTGAGAAAAGAAAAGGGGTTTCTAGGAATAGTGGCACATTCTAGAATAATAGTTCAAAGGAGATTTTGAAATGTAAAGAGCCACTGCAATCGTTCACATAAAAGCATTTGCCCACATTTGATCGATGTGTTTACCGGTTTTTAATTTGTCCTCTGGGGATAATTAAAGTTATTTGAATTGAATACCAGTGGCCCCAAGACAGTGACGTAGATCTAAGTGTCATTAGCATAGTTATGGTAGGACACATTATTGCCAGGCATTAGCTACCCTATGGAAGCATAGATTGAATAAGAGGGGACCCAGGCTCGACCCCTGGGGAACCCCACAGGTCATGGCTTTCTCTTTTTTATTTTCTTATGAGAAACAGGTTACAACAAATTCAAATTCAGAATAAGTTAAGAATAAGTTGTTTTTGTTTCATCATTCTGAATTTGAATTAACCACTTTGATGGCTGAGAATACACATTATTTTGGGTTACTTCTTTCTACAACTCTATGCTAGGACTCATAAGGTGAACTGTAATTTCTGCAAGGTGAAATTTTAAACTGTTCCTACATAATGCGGTGTTGTTACCACAAACACGTCGGATTTCGCCTTTTAACTTTCCATTTTTAACATTCCTTCTCAAAGACGAACCTGCTGTACTCTATTAATTTTGACTGCGGTTTTCGCCAAGTGGAACCCTCTCGTAGTTATTCGCCCAAATGTCGGTGTGTCCTGTTCCCGTGGGCACCGTGACCTGGAAAATGTGCCTCCTTCGGCCTGTTGAAGCCTCGGCGAACTGGCAGTGCATGGGAGCTCGCCCTGCAGCCACATCATCATAAAACAGTGCATGTGTCCACGCTAAATTAACCCTGCCACAGGACTGATCACAGCTGAGAGAGCAGGACGCCCAGGGCCACGAGGGTGTCTGCTTTGTTCAGCGGCGCGTAGTCCTACAAGCACTGCCCACAGAACTTTCCAGCCAGGAAAAATGTAATAGAAATAAAACATTTAAGGACATTTGTAATGATGTATTGAGTTTTTATCTGTGTTATAATGCAATTCCACAAAACAAAGCTTCCCTAGAGTTGTGTTTCATCAGCCTGGCATATCTGGAATGCTATCTTTTCTCCCCGGAGTTCTGATTGGTCCATCGGAGAAAAGTATGCAACAACAAAACCAACAGAACGGAGAAACAATACAAATATCTGCCGAATCAACCGGAAAAGACACCTTTGCACAGCAGTCAGGCCTCAGGTTCCACTTTGGGCCTTGTGTGATCTTTCTGTGTGGAATTTTATGAAGAAGAGGATCCTTTTGGGGACTAAACAAGAGATTCTAAATATCTCTTTCTTCGATAATGGTCAAATGTATGAACAATATTAAAAAAACATACCCATCTCCAGGCTAGAGTTGTGATTCTATGATCAGGTCTTATCATAGTGGCACAGTGAGTAGAGGCAAAGCAACTTCCAACCAAAGAGTAACAGGATAAAATCCCACTTGGGTAAAGATCTCCTCATGGGTAGCACAGTGGCACACCGGTAGTGCTAGAAGCTAGAAGGTCCCTGGTTCGATTCCCACCTGGACGGGGCGTCTCTGTGTGGAGTTTGCATGTTCTCCCCGAGTTTGTGTACGTTTCCTACGGGTACTCCGGTTTCCCCTACCACCAAAAACAAGAACAGGATGAATGATGGTGGTCAGAGGGACTGTTGGCGCAGATGTGTGCAGTTGCGACAGCGCTTCTGTCAGTCTCCCCCAGGGGAAACTGAACACCGCCGTGTGTGGGGTGAATGTGCCATAGTTAAGTGCGCTATACAAATGTGTCTGTGAAAAGCGCAATACAAACGTACTTCCATCACAGGGATGTGACTGGTTATGCAAGGTGATTACAAAGATTTCAGTGTCTACAGTAATTCATTTGAGGCATCTCAATGTTCAATATCCATACAATAAGTAGTGCATTATCTGTGTATTCTGCACATGAGTGACACACGACATTAAACTCAGGGGAGAAAATATTGCTTGTTAGGTTTATCTGTTGATTGTCCTCCATAGGGAAATGTATCTTCTGCCTTTGGTCCATCTAATTTCACATTGCAGCGCCCGGGAACTCATCTCCAGATCTTGAATTAGAATTGATGAGGAAAATGTAGCTGTAGGACTAACTTATTGTGTGTGTTAAACCAAAGTACGTTTGAGACTTGGCCACCGTTCCAAAAGACAAGTAGGAGCTGGCTTGTCAAGTGAGCAGCATAGAGCACTGCAACTGCGGGACATTGAAAGTAAAACAATATTACTGTCATTTCTCAGACAGACTCGAGGTCCTTTGAAACACACACAAGGCTTACAGAACAAACTCATGTCTTTTCACAGTGGTCAAACAGCGGAAACACGGCCGACACGGAAGTGCTCTTAAAAATCCTGGCAGAGAGATGAATGTTGCAGCTCCCATAACGGAATAGAGTAAAGTGAGCTCCAGAGACCAGGCAGCTGCGGCAGCTCAGTGTAACCAGCTTTATTATTTCACTTATCGTCACCATGGGCTTTTGTGCAGCTGCCCCTGAGCACAAGAGCTAGGGCCGTGTACACTTACACGATACAAGTATGGTATCAGAAAAAATGAAAGGAATGATCCGAGTTTTGATGTTGAGAGGCAAAACAGGCATCGGTTCAGTATCAGATATTTGTAGCCGATACCCGACATTGCATTTTCCAGTACTAGCTCCGATATCAGCATCGGATCGGTGCATCCCTATCCTTAACCTCTTAACTCCCGCCTGAACCGAGAGGATCTTTTTCCTCACGTCATCAGATTTTTTTTCCCTAATTTTTTTGTTGGGTATTCAACTCATTTTTGTAACTTTTATGTCACATTTTTTGCCATTTTTTGTCATTTTTTTATCAAATTTTTGTCTTTTTTTTTTTGTAACATTTTGTCACATTTTTGTAATTTTTTGTGTGAAATTTTTATCACATTTTTGTCATTTTTTGTTTATGTCATTTTTTGTTCATTTTTTATTTTTGTCATTTTTTCGTCAATTTCTTGTGACATTTTTGCCACTTTTTCATCAATTTTTCGTCACTTTTTTATCAATGTTTTCTCACTTTTTTGTCACATTTCCACCATTGTTTTCGTCTCATGTACAAGTTTTGATGCTGTTGGTCCAGGGACAGCATATTTGCCCAATTTTTATTTCTTCCGCCGCTTATTTTTTCAATTTCCTTGCCCAATGTTCACCCCATTTTTTTAGCACAATCTTTGGTTTTCATTTTTTTTGCAATTTCCCCATTTTTTTACGAATGTTTTCCCCCAATTTTTCTAAGTCTACCCAGTTTTTTATCCAATTTATTCCCAATTTTCCCCTTATTTTTGTCTCAATTCCTCCCAAATTGTTCCGGTATCGGTATTAAAAAAAACAAGTATCATTAAAGTACTGGTATTGATCAGAACAGACTTAGGGATTGCCTAAATAAACATAATTTACCTACAGTGCCTGACCTATAGTGCCTGATTGAATTGAATTTACAGTTTCCTTTCAATTGCTAGAGTGCTGTGTTAGAAGTGGGAGATTAGAGGCGCGAGGGGGGGAGAGGCGAGATCGAAGGAACACAAAGCAATACTGTAGGTTTCTGAGCTGGGAGGAAATGGTCGGAAAGAGAAGTGGAGGGGGGTCTGAGGACATGATGAAGTGGTGCTGAGATGGTGTTGGTGTCGAGTGCGCGGATGAACTGATATCTTCCATTATGTTCTGTGACACCGTGGCACAGGATGTGGGGGGAGTGCACGTGTACATGTCCAACCGCAGGGAGCAAGAGAAAAAAACAATTTCGGCCATGCTCTGTGCACATTCAGAGGGGTTGTATTGTGCTGAAGCGAACTGGGTTTTTTTCATGTTCTGGGTATTGGAATGAAGCACCATGCAAACACAGTGAAGAAGTGATAAATAATGCAGTAGCTGTACAGAAAATACTCACGCTGCTGTTCTCTTACTGTGTTTTTTTTTCTTCTTTTTTTTAAGGTAGGGTGCATACAGTTGTTTTTGTAAAGACAATACAGAAAATACAAGGGGTCGTTACCAGTTCCTACAACTAGTTATGAAGTTAGTCTAGTCCATTTATTGTTTTCCATGGTAACAGCGTAGCAACCGAGCCAAATGAGTGGCAAGTCTGCATTGTTATTATCTTATTTGCCTCCAAGTGCCTCTATTCAGAATGTGCGTAGCTTTTTAATAGAACAAAAAGGTTGCGTTCACGTGGCGTCACACCATTCTAAAGAGCCAGATGAATCGCTGATGAACGGTCAAGAGAAAAACGGAAACTTTCTATAATTACTCCAAGACTAATTTAACAAATGCTGATTATGAATATAGTTTTCCACCCAAAAAAGACACAGAGACATGTAGAGGAGCAAAGTGGTTTAACAGCCCATAGATACATGAATAATGGAGAATGCTAACATGATGCTTCAAGATGATATAGGGCTGGCTTTTGTTGCTATTTTCACAGCTTTTTTTCCAGAAGCTTTTGGACTGGGGTAAAGCCAAACTGAAGAAAATGTTTTTCTTAATTCATGCAGTCCTTATATTTGAAGAGTTTAGTGGTGCTAGGCTAGTGCTAGTGCTAGCGCATGTCTAAGGTAACTTGTAGCCTGCATTAAATACCTCTTCAAAATCATGGGGTCGTTCTCCAAACGTTACAATATCTGATTTGTAGAATGCTCCTTTGTTAATTCCATGTGTAGTAATGCCGGCCGCAAGTAAACAAACTACTGTAGATCCGGTAACCTAGCAGATCACTCCACCGCTGCGTAGCTTACAACCAGGAAGCTAATGCTGCTGAAATAAGATATTTTAAATGAAAAATGGTTATATTAAAAAAATATTCAGTCAACACAGACATGTATATGGGTAGTCTGGTGTTATAAGTGATTTGCCTCAGGTGCACTTTGCTTTGGGTCAGACTGTTTTTAATGCAGGCTACTAGTTACCATAGACATGCGCTAGCCTAGCACTAGCCTAGCACCACTAAACTCTTCATATATAAGGACTGCATGAATTAAAAAAAAATCTTCAGAAATCAACAACACTCTGGATACCTAGCAAATGTCAAAAATCCTGAAATATCCCTTGCAGTATAATGTAAAAAATGGGCTTCACGGTATGAGGAGATAATAAAGTACAGCTGAAGTGCTGAGTGCTGTAGCGCACGGATGAAAAAATACCTTACCTTATACTGTCTGACACAGAGGCAGTGCACGTGTTCATGTCCAACAGCAGGGAGCAGAAACCTGTCTCAGCCAGGCAGCGAGAGCGCTTGACTGGACATTTTTTCATTACAGCAGTCTTAATGTTTTCACAAGGCGGAGTTAATAACACACTTGTATGCTTCACAGGAAATACGTACATGCGACTCACAATGCTCTAAGCACTATTCACATTTTGAAACATTTGAAAGGTCTTATCAGAAACGACACCAGCAAAAATAATCACACTATATAAAACGGGCTCGTGCTGGCGTGGGTTTGGCTCAGACGTCCGGATTTTGGGCGTTTCTTAAAGCAGCACTAAGTAACGTGTTTACATTAATAAGACCTTTTCGTAGTCCCTGTGGGGGTAATACAAGTGTTTATATACCCCCTGGTGTCTCTGGCCAGAAAACCATGTTTGCAACTTGACTGCCACCGGACCGGAGCCACCAATACACACTAATGGAATCACGAAGAAGAAGCTAACATGCTAACGGGCAAAGCTAACTGCGGGCTAACGTCATTTTAAACAGTATTTACAGCCAAGTTTGAGTGAAAAAAAATATTTCCATTGTATAATTAGATGTACAATATCCCTCTCTCCCTTCGCCTTTCCTGTCAGCGTAGTATTTACTCTCCGAGACAATAAGTTAAAAAAAACGTAACTTGCTACGACACCTGCAGTTGCGCTTATGGCCTCTAGGGGGAAGAGTTACTTAGTACTGCTTTAAGCCTTGTGTCCGGACAAAGAAAGACCATCCTTTTGGGCATGTGTGTATATTATAAATACACCGTCAATACTTCATCCAGGACGCAAGCAGATGACCACAATCAGGAGTTGAACCAGGGCCATCTGATTCAAAACCGGGAACCCTGCCCACTAGGCCATATGGGATGAGCAATTTAGCTATTTTTTTATTCCATTTCCCGCATTATGAGCCAAAAGTAATGAGTACATGTGGCCTGTGAAGAGGATCAAACACATTGCGTTGGCTTAAAGTAACTGGTTCTGTGAAGGATGGAAAGTGAAATCGACTGGTGTGGAAGTTAGTACTTATTTTGAATGTGGAACGCAGTGCTTTCCAGCCAATACCCTCTGATTCAAAGAATGTTTGGGATGGCGATCATAGATGGTGTGGAATTTTGGGCTGAGATTGGGAATTTTAGTTTGGCGACGGATTCAAAATCCATTGGGGTCTCCCTCTGAAGGTTTGAATCCTACCAACAACGGTGGGTTTTGGTCACCAGCAACCTTGAGTATCTGATTTTGTCATTTTTACTAATTTTAATTGAGGTTGTTGTATTTTCTATGATGTGCATTTTCCTTTAAAGACAAGGGGGATGTAGCTCAGCGGTTTCATGTACGAGGTCCTGGGTTCAAGCCCCTGCATCTCCACTTGGTCTTTGCAGCTGTTAAGGCATTATCGGCTTCAAGACAAGGTTCTGCTGAATAGTATAATCAGTCATTGATGTTGTAGTACATTAACATCAGCTGAAAGTATGTTAATGTGCAAGTGGAAGCGGCATTGGCTGGCCTGAGAGTTTTTATGTGCTCGTGTGGGAGTAGTGTAACTGTGTGGTCTTAAGTGCTGGATTAAGGCTCCAGTCTCTTCGAAGGAGTGGGTTCAAATCTCATTACCACCATTTCAAGTGTGTATCTATTATAGAAAACGCAATCTCAATCTCAATGGCCGCCGCCTGGGCGCCGCCATGTTTATTTCCCATACCGACTTTGAAGCTAAGCAGGGAAGTGCCTGGTTAGAACTGGGATGGGAGACCGTTCCTCGGATGCTAAGCAGGGAAGGGCCTGGTTAGGACTGGGATGGGAGACCGTTTGGGAACACCAGGAAGCCTGGCGACAGTACTGAGTGTGTGCGTGGTTGGTGGTGCTGCTGTCCGAGGACAACCCGCTGTCACAAAAACGCGAGTGCACGAGATCTGACTGCCGTGCGTGTGCGCGCATCCAAACAGGGCGATGTGTGTGTGCGCGCGCGTGTGTGTTCGTGCGTGTGTGTATGTATGTGTGCGCGCGCATCCAACCAGGGCGATGTGTGCGTGTGTGGGCGTGTGTGTGTGTGTGTATGTGTGTGCGTGTGCGTGCCCAAAACCTGCTCTAACACGAGCCTCTAATCAAACGCGCTGCTCCGACTGATTTATCCTCCGTGTGAGTAAAAGCGAAAATGAAACTACAACTTAACGAGCGCATGGCCTGCACTGCGTAGTTTTTTTTTCTTTTTTTTTTACTGCTGCTGTACCATTTCTTTTCTATTTTGCTTTCACGTATTGTGAGCCCAGAGGTACATTTTATTCTAAAGCAGCTTTGAAAGCATTGCCAATTTTATTGTAAGGTTATAAATACTGTCTAATAACGATCATTAGGCTATTTCAGTTCAAAACCTACTCATTATTTTTTTTATTGTACACTACCGTGATGCACCAAACCACGGGTCCTGCACCGTGAACCAAACCGTTAAAGCTGAACCCCTAATATTTATCAATAATTATTCCACTGTCTCTTGAATCCTGTTCCCCGAGTTTAGCGAAAATATTGTCGTAGTTTATAAGAAAGGAGTACGGCTGCATCAAACACTCCAATTGCAGTTTGTTTGAAATTGTTTTTTGCCTTCATTCTTTTACTCATTTGTAGTGGCCATAGTTTTTGGAATGGGTTGGGAACCACTGGTCTACAGCTGAACTGTGTGACGGGTTGGACATTTCTTTGTAATCACTCACAATCTCAGAATATCAAATGTGGAGACTAGCGAGGCCCGGCCGAAGGCCGGGTCTCAGCTAGTAAAGTATAATCTTCATTTATGAGACCTCAGCTAAGAAGTCGTGCTCCTTTGTGCTGCATGTGGTTTCGCCAATTAGTTTGTAAAGTTTCGATTTATTTGAGGAGTATTGGAACAATGTTTGTTGTGGCAAGATTTTAATCTCCTCTCAGCCACTACAAGCTGGAAAACTACAAGACAAATGTAAACTCACCTCAAACCCTTTGGTCAAAGGTTCTTTTAGCTAACTGAGATAATATATAGAGCCAGTGATAGGAGTCCATGGCATAAAAGAGGTCGGTAGCACTTCTGAAAAGAACACAAAACTCCCACTAGAAGACTGGCAGATGACCCGACAACCTAAAAGATTACCACAGAAGCCCTCGAAACATGCCACTGCATGCAGAGCAGGTTGTTTATGCATTACCATGCCAGGCATTGAAACAAGGCCATCTGGTATGATATTTAAAACTCACTCCAGCTTCAGAAGCACATTCCCATGAGCTCCTTCAAATCGGTTCTCTCTGAGAGCCTAACCCAAGAGTGTACATGTTATTGTTGAACAGATTGTAAATTGGTTTTATTGTGCTTCTTTGATTTGTTACTTGTGTTAAACGTATCACCGGTGCCTTTTGGCCAAGTCTACCTCGGGAAAGAAATTTATCTCAAGGGACTTCCTGGTCAAATAAAGGTTCACCATATGTGATGAGCACGTCTGTGTATTTGATTTATTTACCGCATCAGGAGCCAGTATTATTAGTATTTGCAGCCTTTTTAATGATCGTTCAAGAATATAACAAATTTAGTTGACTGAAGCACTACACTGCGTTCCAAATTATTATGCAAATTGGATTTTTGTGTCAAAAAGGTAAAAAAAAAAACAATAATAATGAAACTCATGGATGGTATCGTGTCTTGGGGCTCTATGAATCACTGACATTAATCTCAGAGACCTGGGATGATTAGTTTTCAGGTTAAGCCCAGTTAAGGGAAAAACTACTGAAAAAGGGTGTTCCACTTTATTATGCAGATCATCATTTTTAAGCAATATGGCAAAGAAAAAGGATCTCTCTGCTGATGAAAAGCTTGAAATAGTTGAATGCCTTGGTCTAGGTATGAAAACCTTCGATATTTCATGAAAGATTAAGTGTAATCATCGTACTGATAAGAGATGTGTGGATGATTCAGAGCACACTCCGTTTTGTGCCGATAAAGGCACAATATGGACGGTTTCTGCCAGACAACACATCAGATTAGGAGAACAGATGCCACAAAGCAGCATACAGGTATTTGAAGCTGCTGGTGCCTCTGGAGTCCCCCAAACATCAAGGTGTAGGACCCTCCAGAGGCTGCAGTTGTGCATAAACCTTCTATCCGGGCCTCCCCTAAACTGTTAATTGAAGCTGATGAACAGAAACGGCTGCAGTGGCTCAGAAATACATGAGGACTCATTTTCAAACAGTCTTGTTCACTGATGAGCGCCGTGTAGTCCTGGATGGTTAACTCAATGGAGTAGTGAATGGTTGGTGAATGACCACAATGTCCCAACAAGGCTGTGACGTCAGTAAAGAGGTAGAGGAGTCATGTTTTGGGCCAGAATCATGGTGAGAGAGCTGGTCGGCCCCATTAGGCCCTTTTAGGCTCCCTGAAGGTGTGAAAATGACCTTTGAAAAATATGTGGAGTTTTTGACTGACAACTGTCTTCTATGCTACAAAATGAAGAGCCGTGCTTTCCCGAACAAAATCCTCTTCATGCATGACAACGCACCATGTCATACTGTAAAGAATACCTCTGCATCACTGGCTGCTATGGGCATAAAAGGAGAGAAACTCATGATGTGGACCCCCTCCTCCCCGACCTCAACCCTATTGAGAACATTTGGAGCCTCAACAAAAAAAACTTCTATGAGGGTGGGAGGCAGTTTTCATCCAAACGGCAGCTCTGGGAGGCTATTCTAACATCCTGCAAACAAATCCAAGCAGAAACTGTCCAAAAATGTACAATTTTTATGGATTTAAGCATTTTAAAGCTGCTATCACACAAGGGCTCCTATGTTAAAATATAACTTGACCTGTTAATATTTTTTTGATTGAAATAGCTTTTGATTTCAGTAAATATGACCTCCTAATGCTACAAATACAACAAATGACCATTTTCAGTTAACTACAAGCTTTAAAATGTATTAAAACGATGAGTTGCATAATAACTTGGAACAGTGGATTTTGAGGTTTTCACTATATTTATTTTTGAAAAAAATACTGTTATCACTAGGACATTTTTTCCACCACATTTAAATGATCCTCTACCAGGTAAAGACTTAAAAATTATGCTGACTCTCATTTGAGTTGACAATTTAGAAAATCTTAGAAAAATGTGATTTGCATAATAATTTGGAACGCAGTGTAGTTCTGTGAATGGAAAGTGAGATCATTTTAGGCCAAATTAAGTACCAGAATGCAATGCTTTACAATGTCTTTTTAGATGGCCTCTTGTCATTAGAATACACTCTGATTTGAGTTGATTGATTGCTTAAGTAGTTATCCCACATTTAGACTAATTTCAATCTGAGGCCATTGTATTTAGTGTGAAATGTCTTTTCAGCTAAAGTACAGGGGTATATAGCTCAGTGGCAGAATGTGTGCTTCACACATACTGTATAAGGTCCTAAGTTCAATCTCCACTCGGTCTTTCGGGAACACTCTTTATGCTTTACTTTTTTGTCATTATCACATTTTGATGCTTTTGGCTGCGGAGTTAAGGTTAAGGAGTTTTTGTGGCCTTGTGGTTACGGCGATTGACTCGAAATCTGTTAGCTCACATAACGCAGCCTTAAATTCTTCCAAAAACGGCACTCCTCTCTTGGCAGCTCTTGAGGAATTATGGGCTTTTGTCCATCCCTGAGAATGTATTACTAATTTCGACTGTTGAGGCGAGCAGGGATTGTGGTCCTTTATTTTAGCAGACAATTTAATGAGTTTGGGTGGTTGCAGAAAGATGAGCATTGAGTCTCTCATTGTGTTGCTTACCTTCTTTTTTGTAAGACTCTCATGGTACAATGTAGCACAGTATCTCCACTTAATATACAATACCATACTTTACCCCATGTATTAGACCCATCGTATAGATTGCATGTGGCGTATGCATTGGACTGTTTCTTCATGGTTAACAGATTGTATAAGTGATTTATTTTGTTCTGAGGGCAAACCTTGGACAGGCAGGTAAAACGATGTGTTCAAAGGCATGCCCCCACGCCTCCTCACTAATGCATAGAGTCGGTGAATGTCTGCTAGGAGAGCAAATTCACCTGCGCTGTTAAAACTTTCCCAACTTTATCTGGGGGCGGTGGCACTTTTGGTCTCACCAGCCTAATCTTCAGAGGCCTTTCCTTTTCATGAACAGTTTTAAGTGCTGTTAATATAAAAGACACAAAAAAAGTTTCTGAAGTTCAAAAGTGTTGTTTCGACGTTCAGCTTCATTAAGTATTCCTCTCAAAAACAGTATATCTTCTGTCCTCTTGAGTTAGATTGTTGGCTAAGTGCAGGGGGAGATGAAGGACACTTTCTCTTGGCACAAAAAAACAAAATCAATTACCAAAGAGGTTTCAGTCGGTTCAAACTTAAGTGAATACTTCTTTTTAAGGACATAAAGGGCTGCACGATTTCAACAAAAAAACATAAAATAAATAAACATAATTGCGATGTTTCTAACAGTTATTACGATTGTGATTCGATTTGCCATTTTTATATTTTATATATCACATTGGTTTTATTTTTCACGCAATTGAGCTGCTGATATACATCTAAAACTGCTGTTAAACACCACGGTACTCAGTTATAACATTGCAACTTCATGCAGCAACAAGATACAAATCTTCGAGAGGCAAAGAGGCGTTTCAGGGAGTTGTCAGAAAAACATCCTTATAGTTTTCATCTTTAATAAACGTGGCGTTCTCTCACTCTTTCTCCCTCCCTATTTAGCTACATAAATTCATTCTCCGAATCACAAACTACAAAACGCAATAACCTGGTGTAAAGATGTTAGAATGTAGACGCAGCTTAAAGGGACTGGATGCAAGTTGGTCATTTTATGCTCACCACTGCCACCTCAGGTCTTATGCGTAACTGCAGCTTCTATATTAAGCTCGTGCATGACGGCACTTCGGACCCGAATTAACACCTTTTTTGAGTGAGTAATAGGTCTGGGCTAATTCTACACATTTGGACATTGCTGGAACATGTTGGGGAAGGAAAATAAATAATTTGAACATTTTTAAACTCTGTATAGTCCCTTTAATTCAATGAGATGTGTGTACAACGATGAGCCAAGGATATCGGCTTTTTTGACCTATTTCCGTGACACAACCCGCATGTTGCGAAACACTCGTTTGCAGCTTGTAGAGACACACGTGGAGTTTGTTTTTAGCAACTGCAGCACATACAAACATGATTGTCCTGACTTCTGATTAGCCAAAGGCAGCGAGGCTCGATTATCCTGATTGGATAACATGTCTTTCACTCAAACCGCGGAGACAGAAAAAAACTCAGTGCCTTGAGGTTTGGTGATCGCAGTAGCTTAAACCTCAATTTTCCTACGGGTGCATTGGTTTCACTCACAGCATGTACAATAGGGACTCTCCTCTGGTTCAAGACAATGGATCAGTGGGCTTTTCCTGAGTCAAATAAAAAGGGGCAAAAAGGGGCTCAACAGTCCCACCCCCTTACGGTCACATGTCGGGGTTGGGAATTTTTTGCATAGATTTTAAAAAAAAATCAAATTGTTCAGAATCTTGACGCCGGCTAATTAGCCATTAGCCATGTGCTAGCTATCAACCATATTTTATAGGAAAGAAAACACTAAGCACTTGAAAATACGGTAAAATTATTTAATAACTTGTCAGTTAATAATGCTTTTGTCAGATCTTCAATTTAACCTTGTATGTTTTAAGTCCATGAGTTAGCACATAGCCGATTAGCCGGTGTCGTGCTTCAACACTATCAAGATTTTAATTTAAAAATATTAAACAAAAACACAACGTGACCAAAAGTGGGTCTTGGGCCGGACGGTCTTGGAAAAAAGTAATCATCATTTTCGATTCGATGTTTATTTTTACGAAACCATAAATGTGGCATTTCCTGCACCGTTAAGTAAACATGCTACGGTCGGACTCGAAAGTGCGTGCGGAGCCTCATAAGCCTAGTTTTCACACACAAACAACTTACTATGTAGATAAAGAAAGAAATACGAGTAAAAAGGGCATTTAGTGTGTCAAGTATACAAATCAACTCAAACTTACGATTCACTGTCAGAAGCCCAGCTAATCCACTCCATGCTTCTTCTTTTACTCTTCGAAGGTCAAACCATGGCGTGTCCAAATGTTCTCCGTGATCCACTGACGGCTCCTCGTGTCTCTCTGTTTTGCCCATTAGATGAGTTAGTGCGAGTTTGGAGCTGATTTTATGCTTACATTCACCTGATCCTTTTTCCCGTTTGTTTGTCCAAGTGATTGCCTGGGTTTGATCTGGAAGGAGCTGCAGCATCTTTACATCTCTCCGCAGATGTCGAGCGTTTTCGCAAGCTTTCTTTGTGTTCAGAGGGACGATGGTTCTTTAGATGAATACATGAGTTTGTTGTATTTCACAGTTTTGTTAAAACGAACCATTGGCAGTTGTTACAGACGCTTCCCCTTTGGAAACAAGTCAGTGCTTCCTGATGCTCTGTTCCATGTGTTTTTTCTGCGTCAGGATCGGCCAGTTCACCCTGGATAGACTCAAACAGACAAATGCAGCGAATAGGAAGACTATTGACATGTATATTAGCTTTGACGATCAGACCCCAGAGGTAGACATCGGTGTATGAAAGTCAGTATGGATGAACAGCTTGGAGTTAGGGTATAGGACAGTGTTTCCCAAACAGGGGTACGGGGACCCCTGTGGGGTACTCGAGGACCTAGCAGGGGGTACTTGGAACTATTTCAGATTGAAAAAAGGGGGAAATGTAACATCATTTTTTATAAGAAAAGCTATATTTTTCAGCAAAATGTGTTGCTTTGGGAGAATTTTAGGTTTATTTTGACTGCAACATTGTCCGTTTTCTTACAAATGCCACTTTTAAGTAATTACTTTAAATAAACTGTAACACCCTTGAGGTAGGGTGTACACGGTTGACCACTGAAAGGCCAAAGGGGTACGAAAGACAAAAAACGTTGGGAACCACTGGTATAGGAGACCCGTGAAGAAAGCAGCAGGAAGAGGCGGAGATGGGGTGGAGGTGGGTCGCAACGCAGCTGGGAAGCGAACGAACCACGATTGCTTGGGCTTAAAAGCGGGACCGAGAGCGATGATGGGCTGAGGTGGAGGTGTGGCCCTCTCGGAAGCGATCATTGGCTGGAGGTAGGTGATGCTGAAATTTAGTCTCCCAGGTTGAATTAACGCCTAGGCTTCATTAATCCTGTCAGGTAATTGCACCATGACATTATAGAGCTCGACCTTTATTAAAATCCCGATTCGATTAAAATTGTATGAAATGTCCAGCCATAGGGGGGACCGAGTTCTATAGTCGCTCATTTTGTTGTCCAACGAAGAATGTCGTGATGTGAGGGAGCAAGATCCTGCAGAGTGAACAGTCTTACCTCCAACTCTTGTGGAGCAACTGACTAACTAATGGACCCTGTCGGATGTGCTTCCTTGAATGTGTTTCCAATAATTGTATTAGGGCCAATGCACCATCCAACATGTCATTGCAGCGCCGTTATTCTGTTTACGCACTCTACAAGCCTGCAACCTCTTTTTCACTTTGCTTTCCGACAGAACTTTCCCGTGTATCTTCAGAAAACAAAACTTTGCCATTTTTAGACTCTCAAATCCGCTGAAATCTTGTTCCGCCTCGGCTCCAGCTGGACTGTGCGGAGACGGCGCGTGAGGTGAGGAGTCATTTATCTTGTAATGCCAGTGCGGCGGACTGAGAGCAAGGCATCAGGAATGAAAAACTAGCCGCCGCCTGTTTGTTTACCGCCTCATAGACTTTCTTCACTCCAACTCCGCGGCCCTTTGTACAACGTCACAAAAAGCCGGCACTATCTCCCTTCTGCCGCGTCCGTGTTTGTGCTCCGAATGAGTTTTTATTGATGTCCACAAGAAAGCGTTCCATTTAATAGCATCACGGAACAAGGCGAAAAGTGGGTCGCATTTCAAAGAGAGCGCTCAGAGGAGGCGCGAGGCCTGGCCCCTGCTTCCTAAAACACTCCAGCCTCAATTAACTTTTGGAATATTTTCGAGTGGTTGCCCGATCTTTCCAAAAGAGGTTAGTGACCTTATTTACTCTTTGGGGTCATGAAGGGTGATTGTTATTACGTATATGTCCTTGTTCAATGCTTTAATAACTGTACTGAAGGACATGAACATTGACTTCAAGTGCAACTAAAAGATTTTGGGACATTGTAGAGTAGTTCACTGATGTAACAACACTTTTGCTTCTCTTATGAAATTGAAGGTTGGCCTTTTTTCTCGTAATTGTTGCCACTGTGTTGACCTTTCCTGGCTTGTATTTGACAGATTTTGAAGAATTGTGGTTGAAAAGGTTGAGGTTCAGGTAGAAGCACAGTCTTTGTGTGTGCAGTTGTCAGTCATGGGCGTAAAATATGGGGGCGATAGTTGGGTTTGAATATCGTTTAAAACTAATTTAACTGATCTCGACCCCCTGGAAAGGATTGACTCTCGAACCCTCCAATATTTTACCAAATGTTGCGCCCTTGGAGTCGGTGCTCGGCAAAATATGACCCAGACAGCTCAATCCGTGTCTGGTTTAGCTCTGTGGCTTGGCCTTCAAAGGAAAGTGTTGACTGCGTGTACGAGAGAAAAGGTCCAGCTGCTTCAAACTACCTCTCAGGAGGAAGAGAATTATTATAGTAATAGTTCATGAATTTATAATTAATTAGCTTTTACTTGGTCTCAGCTAGGGCTGGGCGATATGGCCAAAAAATAAAATCTCGATTTATTTACTCAGTTTGGACGATTACGATTTTAATTGATTTTATTGGAACTAAAATGAAAAGGTCTCCTGATCTTTCATAATGAAGAAAACTGCTCAGTCCTGCTCATTTATATTTAGGCTAATATATAGCCTACAATTAGGCCCATTTAAAATGATCATTATCATTGTTATTATTATTATTTTCTATTTCTGTTATAAATATTCCTTGTGTGCTCTCAAAAGTAAAACTTCTCATCCCCTTGAGCTCTGTGGGATTGACAGCCGTCTCCATGGAGACTCAAAGGGAAAGGGGCGGAGTTATAAGTTGCAGAAACTCCGTCATTGCTTGTCTCCGCACTAGTGGGATATTGGCAGGGCTGAAAGGATCAGACTCGGGGAAACTTTGTTTTAGAGAAGAAAACTCACTCGCGGCCTTTGTGAGGCTGCAGAGATAGTTAGAAAGTCACTGGGTTTTCCGCTGGCGTCATTTTTGAAAAACAGTCGCTACAGAGTGTCTGACAAGCTGTGTAGCACAGCGCACGTGAGGGGGACATGGAGCGGCGGACACGTTTTTACAATTTAGCCATTTTTCACATTGTCTGTTTTTAAAAGCATGAATTAATGGAATTAATTCGATTATCGCCCAGCCCTGGTCTCAGCATTAGTTCAGTTCGCCAGAGCAGGGAGGTCCCTTCACAGTTCTTCCACCTATTGTCCGAGCTGCCAGGTCACATATAACAGTCCATCGTTGTTGTGCTTTACTTTCGGTGTAATTCCATCACTCGGTCACCCCAAAGTGCTCATTAATTTCAACCAATAGCAGCGGGGTGCAAGCCAAATTTCCGATAATCCAGGGCAGCGGCTAATCCAATAAGCAGGTACCCTGTTATCAAGAGTCCAAAAAAATCAATATCTTTGATGTCTCCGACTGACAGCCGCTAGGCAAACGACAATCCACATTGCAAACCGAGTTGTGAAAATCCAGTCTGGACAGACGACCTCCTCCGTGGCCTCACTTTCAATTCCATAGTTTAGTGGTTCGAGAGGACAGCAAGCAGGTGGTCCAAGAGGAAAACAAAAGTCAGACAGGACACTCGCAGAGGCAGGAAAAAAGCACGAAAGCCAGGAGCAGTTAGAAGACACGTCCGCACCTGAAAGAAACAGGACGAGAAGGAGTGAAACTGCAAGCAAAACTCAATTTCTTCAACTTCAACAATCTCCTAACATAGACGTAAACTTTCACCTGGAAACAAAACACCTAATTTTCATAATATCCTGTTTATTGCACTGATTCAATGTTTCTCCATAGATTTTTGGGGGGAATTTGCAATTTCAAGGGTTGTTTTTTTAAGCGGCACAGACACTTTTTCCTGCAGATGCTGCTTGGGGATGTACACCGCGTAAAGCCAAAAACAATTTAACTGTCAAACTAGTTTATTCACACAGTTACATGAACTTGCTTAAAAAGATAATTCTCCAAAATAAATCAGACTGCAATTTGGGCATTCTGCTCTTCCAAAATGTCATCCACTGAGCGGTGCTGTGATAAAAAATGACACAGTTCGTGTCCTAGTGCACTTCCTGCTGCTATTATACTGCATTCAGACTGAAGGCGATGGAGACTTTTCTGTTCTGTTTTATTGCCTTAATGGTTTGTGCAGCCCTGTGAGGCAACTCCTGTGTTGATATTGGGCTTTACAAAACCACTGATTGATTTAGACGTCAGGGGCGAGTGATTTTGAATGTGTTCTGAAGCGTAGGAAGGAGCTCTTGACTGAAAAATAACTGCTGTTTTGGTTCTAACTAGTCCCTCTTTGTTACTGCCATGTCCTACGGATCTTCAACTATAGCTATACACACGATCTACGCCAGGATCTCCCTAGTATTTGAGCTCATATCCAGCCCATATGTCCGAATAAAGGACTATTATTTGTGCCAGTGGACAATGGTTATTCCAGGTTAGCCCCGTTGTTACAATCGCCTACAGCTCATTGTTGATGAAAAGTCCGCAATAAACCACAAATGCATCAAGCCCGACTCAGTGTGTGATCATCTCAAAGGCTGCTTTATAAAGTTACCGCTTTATTGACGTTATTATTGCAAAATACTTGTTTTTACTGGATCTATGCGCTGCTTTGGAACTAGTTAGCACCGGGCGAGCGGTTAGCAGCTCGGCTACAGACTTATTTTTTGACATGGCTGATGTTCTCACGTTGAAAACACAGACTCGATAAAGTTGTATTAGGCAGAGAGAGATAATCAGAGGCTGTCAGTGCTTATGAAGTGGCTGCTTTTTACTATAGTCTCCCAGGGACAGCTCACAGACCCCAGGGGCAACGGTTAGTTATCCTGCCCGGCCATCAAGGCTCCGATCCGGGCGGGCGTACAGCGGGGCAGTCCGTGGCTAAAAGTGTCCGCTGAAGGCAGGATGGGAGTCCGGAGGGACGAGCCCCAAATGTAGGGAGTCGGAACAGTCAAAGTCTGCATCATAAAATATCAGCTACAGAACTGTATCCCTCTCTTAGCAGACGATGAAGCAAGCAGAGCGAACGAAAACGCTCCGGCAGAACCGGAACTTGCGAAGACAATTGTTACCCATAATGCACCGCAAAATTCAGTCGCTCCCCCCGCCCATTGGATGAAATTTTGGGAGAGCAGAACGCCCGAATTGTTCATATGTAGGAAAATACAAAGGAGCGTCTAAAATACCTCTAAAAAATAAATACAACTCCTAAATAAATTATGTCATTTTTTTCCTCATATTTATAGCAGTAATCTACAGAAAAAAGTTTCAAATTCTTGCATGTCTTGTGTTTTGTCTTTTCAGTGTGTTTGGTTGTGCTCTCCCGTTTGAAATGTGTGTTTTTCTGTGCACAGGCAGTGTGTCCCGCCATCTCTGCCCCACAGGCACGGCCCTGCTTGACTTTGCATTCTCCCTCATCCCATCAATGCGTAGCCGCGTGAAATGTGTCTCCCCCCCCACCCCCACCCCCATTCTGGCCCCGGATGGGAGCAGCTTGGACCCCTTGGGCGTGGAGCGGTTCAGTTTAGGCATGTGGAAACACACACACAATGCTCCGTACCGCTCCTATTGGAAGATGTCGTATTGGGAGAAACAGAACCACCCAGGAAATACCCGGGAACAAAAAAAGAACAGGTAGTCTGGGCATCAAGCTGAAAACCGCTTTCTGTGAGGCAAGAGTCGACCGAATCGTCCACAGCTGATACTTTGTGTGATTAGAACAATGAAAAATGCCATGTTGTGTCGTACAAGCTGATTTAAGAATCAAGGTTGGCCCTACAATAATACTGACTCAACAGATGGTAAAATAGAGTCTTACACAACATGTCTGTATTGTCACTAAACTTCAGCCCGCTGTCTATCCAGTTGCACTCTTTCTCTCTCTCTCTCAGCAAAGTACAGACAACTTTGAAGAGTTTTGGGGGAAAACAAAGCTGGCCCGGTGCCACAGAACATTTCCATATTCCTGCAAACCCGCACCAAGCAATTTTGGGCTTCAGGAGTTCATCCACTTATTGAACTTGAGTTGTGACTGGCTCAAGTCTCCACACCCTAAAGCCCCCGGCAGGGAAAACAAACACATCCGCCTCCACTTTGCAAACCAGATCAGGCTGTTTGAGGAAGTGTTGAAAGTAAAAACCGAAGGATCTGGCTCATGAGCCAATTAGAGTTTGTGTTATTTCTTAACAAATCCTCGATGACTGGCCGGATATTGACCCACAAGATGTCTGCTGTGAGGCCTTCGAAAGACTAGCCCGACAGTGGTGCAGTTGGGATTGATTGTGAGCGGTTACTGGACCTACCATTCGAATGTTTTTTGAAAAAAAATAGACCACTGTGGAAGTGACCCGCGGTTGGTGTTTTGGGGTTACACGCTGAAACTATGCTTCCTATTCATTGCCAACTGCATATTAGTTTTGCGTCTCTGCCCTGGCTTACATTTTAACAACGCGCCATGTAATACATATAGAGATGTAAATTTGAAAACCTTTGCTGTGCGTTACTGATATATGACAAAATATGTAATCATAAAAGGTAAGTTTAATCTTTGTATATGCTTTAAAGCCGACTTATGTCTTTTTGAAATGTTTTCATCAGTAGGTGGAGATGTGAACTCTGCTCTGCTCCACCACCCTCCCCTCACCTGGCTTTCCCCGTCACCCACGCCCCTCACTCCCCTACACACTGTTTAGACCAGTGGTTCTCAACCTTTTGGAGCCGCGACCCCCATTATAACAGGTAAAGGGATTTGTGACCCCCCACCCGGGTCACACCGTGAGAAATAGGAACATTAGCCTACATAATACTTAAAAAAACAAGGAAAAAAAACAAATGGCTGAAATAAAAATTAATCAAACTACGAACATATCATGGCACTCTGGTAAAATAGCAAACACATGCTTCAATAAAACATTAGATTATATGCTAATGAAAATATGTATATTTTATCTAAACGATCTGGTGACCCCTCGGTTGAGAACCACTGGTCTAGACCACACGCTGCCCTGATTGCATTCAATGAGCTACGGAAATCTCCTTAATATTGTGTGACACACACATTCATCCGCATAAATAAGATATATACAAAGTAAATATTTCGAGATTTACATTTTACATTTATTTGCTAAACTGCAACTTTCATGAAAGTCTGTCACTTTCTTTTTGGACATTTAGAACATAATAATTCCATTTAGAAGTAAGTTTACAGCACAGTACTTTTTTCCCCCGCAACCCTTGAACACCTCAGCCTCTCCTCCGGTGCTGCTTTGCTTTGTGAGGAAAAAAAAGGAGGAAAAAGACTTGACAGCTCCTGTAGATATTGGATTAATAAACAAAAGGACATTTCAGGAGGATTTCAGCTGCATCAGAGCAGGTCGGTCAGATGTTTGTCAGTTCACAATCTTTTTGTAAACTTCTATCATAATGCTAAACTGTTAGCCGCTAACTGTTGCTGCGTCTTCTGCTTCAAACATAGAATTCAAAACTAGCTAAAAATGATAAATGTGTGATAAATCAATGCTTTCAGCCGCCTTCTTTTTCTGCATTAGATCTTTTTAAATGCTTTCCAAACAAGAAATGCATTGTTTTTATTCTCAAAGCGAGTGCGCGGCCGGAAAAAACTGTTGCTCGTAATAAGCTAGCTCTGAGGTTGCCTCCTACTAAACGGCAAAGATCAGTAAATTGCAAATTAGTTCCCACTTTAACCAGCACAAGATAAACGATTTAAAGGAATAGGCCACCGTTTTTACATACTGAGATATGTTCTTACCTTAGATTTGACGAGTTCTTTAGGGCCTGTCTGGTCTTCCCCCGTGCCTTCAGTCACGTAAACACAGCGCAGATGGCGTTAGCATTTAGCGTCTCCCCCTCTCCTCTATAGCTCCAAAACAGGTCAAGATAGAAGCTACCAAGCTCTTCCACGTTTTCCCTATTAAAATATGGTTCCGTGAAGTGTTACACTACAAAGTATAATTACACAAAATTAAACAATGTGGATTTTCTAAGCGGATAAAAGGGGGAACTATATTGTAAGGCGTAATAATACCAGGAGTAATTTGGCATCCGCACAGTAAAGTAAAGATTACTGTGCGGATTTCGAACTACTCCTGGTATAATCCACATTGTTTAATTTTGTGTAATTATACTTTGTAGTGTAACACTTCACGGAACCATATTTAAATAGGGAAAACGTGGAAGAGCTTGGTAGCTTCTATCTTGACCTGTTTTGGAGCTATAGAGGAGAGGGGGAGAGGCTAAATGCTAACGCCGTCTGCGCTGTGTTTACGTGACTGAAGGCACGGGGGAAGACCAGACAGGTCCTAAAGAACTCGTCAAAGCTAAGGTAAGAACATATCTCAGTATGTAAAAATGGTGGCCTATTCCTTTAAAAAGACCGGCTTAAAAAAAAAGGTGTATTTCACTCCCTGAAGTTCTTGAAATTACCTTTTTTTAATTGACATTTCAAACGGTACATTTTATTTAGCGCACAACTCAATGCCGTGATGAAATGTTTTACCCAAGGACTATGCGTGCATAATTTTAATAATACAATGTCATTTTTTTTTTTTAAATCGGTGCAAGAGCCGCGCGTCATTTTTCCCGGGGCAAGGTTATATAGAGGAATCTGCGCCTTCTAAATGATGTAATAAATCTGTACCTCTCCTCAAAAATAGACTGAATAACCGCATCTTACTTGTCTGCCTCCTCCGCGGCTGCCGGCTCCTCTGCATAAGCGCGGGCTGCTCACCTCCACCCGCCTGCGGGCACCGAGCTGTCAAGAGGAGCTGGTTGTTAGCGCCGCGGTGTCAAGGGTACTTTAGGGGCTGCCGAGCGCGCCGTTGTGGAGCGAGGAACAGCTTTACAACACATGTCATCTCGGCAGCACGCGGCTCTTGTTTCTTTGTCACGGCGGCTCAATCTAGATGGAGAGTCATTTACCGCGAGCCTCCCGGCAGCCGGCAACTTTAATTTAGAGCTGCCAATCCCAGCAGGTGTGTTTGTGATTGGAACATGACGCGTCCAAATACAACACTAGAGCGGCAGCGTGAGCAGTGGGAGCGGAGGGCCGCAACTGCTATTCCCAAATGTTTGAACCCTCACTATGGGCTTTTGACCAGAGGTGAGCGCTAAATCTGCATTTACTTTATTTACTTACTATTTTTTATTTTTTATTTTTTTTTCAGTCATATGATGAGAACAGGGGTGCCCAAAGTGGGGCCCGCGGGTCAAATTTGGCCCGGCGGAACAATTCCGTTGGCCCGCCAGAGAGTGACCTACTTTTGCACCGCGTTAACACTAACTCTTCCCATTCGTTCTCAATGGTAAATATGGATGCAGTACGGCGGCACAGTAGTACAGTGGTTAGCACTTGTGCGTCACAGCTAGAAGGTCCGGGTTCGATTCCCACCAGGGACGGGGCCTTTCTGTGTGGAGCTCACTGCTCCTACAGGTCACCCCAGCGGCATTGAGGATGGGTCAAATGCAGAGAATGAATTTCCCTACAGGAATTAATAAAGTATACCTTAACCTTAAAGGGGGGGTATTATGCAAAATCGACTTTTTCAAGCTTTACATCATGTTATTAAGTCATTCCCTCATTAAAACCATGCCTGAAGTGTTGCCTTGGCACATTCACGTATTTTCGAGTAATCTGTAGAAACTCTGATGGCAGCCATTTTAGGGATAAAACGCCTGATTCCTTCAGGAAACGCCCTCGACCTCCAGGATACGCCTCCGACCTTTCGTCACCAGCCGAGTAACCAACCACTGCTCCTCAGCAGAACCCCCTCCCCGCAGTGTCTAGCCCTAAGATGTAAACAGAGTCATCATGGAGGATTAGCTTCATGTGTTGTGAACCGGAGCCACAGCAGACTTTTACAAAGACACACATCAGTGTTTCTGTTACCGAAACACCCAGGATTCAAACCGGTGACAAGAACGCTTATTTCATTGTCTGGTTCTGCGCTGGGCCTTGATGATGCACAGAGCCTCCGGAGAAAGCTAATGCTAAGCTAAACCTCTAGTCATCACGTGAAAAAGAGAAATATGCACAAATAAAGTCAATAAAACCACCACACACATAAAGAACCGTTTGACAATGATCACACACGGAGCCAGGCTTGTTGATTTGGAAGTTTATTGCTCACATTTCATCTACAATGGGTCATAGCCGAGTGGTTTTCTCCCGGAGCTAACAAGCTAGCCGCGACAAGCTAACGGGAAAATTCACTGAATACAAGCAGCATATTATGCATTGAAAACGTCACTAAAACAGGCAACTGCTTGAAGCAGCCTTTATGATGATCACACACAGAGCCAGGCTTGTTGATTGTGTAGTTTATTGCTCACATTTCATCTACAGTGAGTCGTAGCCGAGTGGTTTTCTCCCGGAGCTAACAAGCTAGCCGCGATAAGCTAACGGGAAAATTCACTGAATACAAGCAGCATATTATGCATTGAAAACGTCACTAAAACAGGCAACTGCTTGAAGCAGCCTTTATGATGATGACACACGGAGCCTGGCTTGTTGATTGTGTAGTTTATTGCTCACATTTCATCTACAGTGAGTCGTAGCCGAGTGGTTTTCTCCCGGAGCTAAGGCACTATTAGCCGCGACAAGCTAACAACCTTCACCTTCACAACATTCATTGAAAACAGGCAGCATATTATGCACAAATAACGTCAATACAGCAGGCAACTACTCGAAACAGCCTTTACGATGATCACACAATGAGCCTGGCTTTACACATTTGTGGTTTATTACAGACTTTTCATCAACAATGAGCTGTAGTCGATTATAACAAGCTAACGGGTAACCTCGAAAAACCATTGTCCACCTGCACAGATAATGTCCGTCTTTTGAATCGTATGGGCTCCTGCAGATCCTGGTGTCGTCCATGGGGTATAGTTAGAGATCCATAGGGCATGGCAGATGCAAAGAGATAGCCTCCAAACAGCAGTTACTTTTCAGGCAAGAGCCCCGTCCAAGCGTCCGGTGTGGAAGGTTCGTCTCCAAATAATATCCTGTGTGGCCATTGTTCACAAAGTGATAAACAGTAGCTCCTTTCCAACAATAAAAATTAAAATGCACCGATCGTAGTTTCAATACTGTGGAGACAACGAGCGGAGTGTTGTGATGCCACAGACAGCGTGTGGAGGGGGCGTGTCGTAAAAGGTCAGAGGTTCTTAAAGAGACAGGGGCCTATTTCAAGTCATTTGCTACAGCCATTTTGAAAGAGCAATTTTATACAAGGCAGTTATTCTAATTTACTGCATTGACAGACCAACAGAAGGTTTCGTCATCATTGTAGTGTGCTATAGACTGGTGCTATGTGGCTGAAAAAAGCATAATACCCCCTCTTTAAGTACATTTTTTGACCAATAGTCAAATTGGGGGCGCTGTTTCACTACTTTCTCCAAGTAAAGGAAACACTGTTGTGGTGTCTTTGTGCCATAGATATAATAATTAGAGATAGATTAATACCTATTCGGCCAAATTCATAGAAAAGGTCCCGAGTCCTGTGTGGACCTTAATGGCTGCTCTGTCTCCTCCTACCCAGCCTGTTCCTTAAATGGGCAAAAAGGCGGGAAGCCCTGCGGTCGTGGGGCGGGCGGAGCCTCCACAGAGCTCCAGAGCTTGATGGACAGGCTCTGGAGCCAGTCACTGCACTGAAAATGCTTCCAAATTTCTGGCTGATGAATAAAAACCAGTGTGGTTAAAAATATTTCACCTACCCCAGCGTTGTCACATGGGTCATAGCATTTTTTAGAAAAAGAAAAACTCTTTGGAGCCAGGCTTTTAAGCTGTTCTTGGGAGGTCGGAAGTCTCACTAGAATCAAGTGTCTCTTGGAGTCGCCCCTGGAGACAAGGGGGTGGTATTAAAGCAATGTCAGCTCCTCACCATCAGGACCCTAGAGAAGAGTGTTCCTTGCCCATTGCGTTGTGTTTTTCAAGTACAGAGCGTTGAAGCACATCAATGTTACCAGGTTACTGACTTTTATTGCAAAGGTTGTTGACATCACCAAAGGTACATGTTAAAAATTGACTTATAAAAGAATGTATGCTGAAGTGACACTTCCAAAATGATCTAATATCACATTTTCTTTGAGTTAGCAAATGACTGTGGTAAAGTCAATGTAGGTGCTATAGATGCATGTGTTGTTGTTATTTACATGTTGTGCTCTATTGCTACAATTGTTGATTTTGTTCGACTAAAATTAGGCTTTCGCCATAGTTAACATTTGTATTAATGTAGTAAGCTATGTCACTTGCATAGATAGAATTAAATACAAATGTATACCAAAAAATAAAATAAAGTAACTATTATTATTTGCAGTTATTTGTGTTTCACGCTTGACATCGCTGTGTTTGGCCCGCAACTCACAGGAACCTTTTCATTTTGGCCCTCGGAGACAAAATGTTTGGGCACCCCTGGATTAGAACGAGTCTGGGGAAGGTTTAGCAGTGGCGGGCCATGCCTACAGGGTCTGGGCCTTCTCACACTCACACACTGATACGTAAAAGACGCCAAGCCAGCCTTACCCTCCACCTGTGGAGACGTTGCAGAAGGCAGCGCAAATAGCACCAAGCTTTATGTTTCACGAATACGTTGCCCACATTGTTAAACTATGTCTCACAGCAGCAGGCGGGCAACACAGTCTCTCACTCCACACGCCATCACTGACTCGTGCAAACTTCAGGCATTCTGTGATCTCCAATCTGTAGTGTTAGAATCTCCTCAGTCCGTGATCCAGCGCTGTGTCCTCAAATGAAGTCCTTCCATTTTCATTTTGTCTCGATCAAAAGTTTAAGACCAGTTGAAAAATGGTTTGGGTCTTAAAGGAACAGGCCACGTTTTTTTCAATACTGAGTTATGTTCTTACATGAGCTTAGACGAGTTGATGCGTACCTGTCTGGTCTTTACGCGTGCGCTCAGTCATGCAGAAAGACCAAACACGTTGTTAGCATTTGGCCTCTCCTCCTCTACGGGGCCAAACGGGGGTGAAGTTAGAAGCGACCAAGCTCTTCCACGTTTTCCCTGTTTAACACATTGAGTGCTGCGCTGTTTTGGGGATTTAGCTGTAGAGTGCCAACAATCCAGACCATTATTTGTAGCACCACAGCGTATTCTGTGTTATATACATGCTATGGCTTGACAAATCTCTCCGTAGGTGAAAACAGTTTAATTCTATGTGCCTCGGTTCCTGCAGAAATCGAAGCTAAATAGAGGCAAGTTTTGATCAAAATCACATATTTTTTTCTACATTTGGAGATAAGTAGTGTTTTATGAAACTCTCTCCTCTCTTGACGAACAGTAACATTATGGGAAGATGCAAATGCCTAAATATATTTGTTTCAAGTCAATTTTCAATGTTTTGAAACACTGCGTGTTATCGATCGCTTTCGCTGATGATCGCATGTGCATTTACACAGCCTGATTCTTGGATTGGAAACTTTAACAGGATGTTTCTCAGCCGTCCTTGGACCGATTTTAACTATTTTAAAACTCAGAGAAATGTTCAAATCTCAACTGTTTTGATCTTTCCATGGGAAGCCACCCTGCTTTGTCAAATGCGCTCCAGAGAGGGAGAGAGAGGTGTTGGCTTTACAGCTGTTTGCTACACAACACCATGCCCCCTCAGAGGCTCTCCCATTTCTTCTTCTTGTGTCTTGAAGCTCTACTTGGAACCTTTTTTAAGATCTAACCATGCAAAATGTGATATTTTTGGGGGCCATTTTTCATCTGATCCTAAACTTTTGACCGGGGCTGTATGAATATTGGCAATATTGGCCATTTGTATGCATAAAATCTTTTATATATGGAAAAATAAAATGAGAAAAACCCTGCAATACATTTTTCACCATCAAAGCATTATGTGTGGGCAGTTCTTCTGTGGTTGCTGTTCAGTTTAGCGTGCGTTCTGCAGCTCCAAGTGCCAATGTGCCGTACCTTATTTCGAACGACAGAAAACTTCTCTTTTGTAATTTAAATGCGGAAACCAGTTCATTTCGACAGTTCTAATCCAAATCCATGGCGTTCCAGTCGATCCTTTCTGCCCTGACTGCAGTCGAAGGCATTTCGTACGTCACCTCTGAAAAGGCAGACTTCTCTTGAATTTAGGACGCGCAGACAAAACCGTGAATCACAAAAACAACCAAAACAACACCGGGGCGCTGACGGGCACAAGCGCCATCTGTTCAGCATTGTGCTCCACAAAAAAAAAAAAAGGAAAACAGGCCTTGCCCTCACCTCAACTTCTCCCGCTCGAACAGATGAAATAAAAGCAACACAGATCCACTGAGGTGACACCAATTATTCCATCTGCGTTTAACAATACATGGTGTTCATTTAGTTGAATAGGAAAATAAATAAACTTAGAGATGTCAATTTGAAACGTTTGCTGAACATTACTGATGTAAATGGGTGATTCTTCAACTATGGGCAAATCTGGCATCTACATTTAGAAATTCACTTGCTACAGAAATACGTTGTACAGGTTTACAGTCATGGTGCAGGTTATTGTGATATATTAAGCGGCATTCATACCGTACAGATAACACACTAATAATAATAATAATAATAACAATGCATTGGTTTTATATAGCGCTTTTCTTGACACTCAAAGACGCTTTACATTGCACTATTCGTTCACTCCATACTCGGTGGTGGTAAGTTACTATTGTAGCCACAGCTGCCCTGGGGTAGACTGACGGAAGCGAGGCAACCAGTCTGCGCCATCGGCGCCATCGGCCCCTCCGACCACCACCAACCACTCACTCACTCATTACATTCGCTAGGCTTCCTGGTGTTACCAAACGGTCTCCCATCCAAGTACCGACCAGGCCCTTCCCTGCTTAGCTTCCAAGGTCTGACAGGATTGGGCATAGCAAAGGCGGTGTGACCACTAACGTTAGAAGGGCATTAAATGTAAATATTATTTTCAATAATATTCCTAGGTAGTGCAGCCCTAACATTTACACTGAGAAGCTTCTTGATTACATGAATTAAAATATAATGACCTGATGTATTTGCATTGTGCCTCGGATAGTCTGTATGTGATCAGGATGATCCATTTCCTCAATCTCTTTGTCAGTGACATACACCAGCTTCACGGTGGATTGCACTTTTGACAGTTGCTCAAGTACCACCTTTCCATTGGGAAGATCAACGCCACTCGCCACAAGTGAGCCAGACTGCCGTTCAACAGCTGCACCAGTCCCATCAGCTGGGCCTTTACCATGTCCGGCTTCCAAAAAGTTCCAGGTGATCCTTCTGAATCCCATTTCAAAAGGGATTTTTGCACAAGAAATATCTTTTTTTTTTCTTGGATCTGTACTGTGTAGTGGGCCCGTCCCTAATCACATGCAGAGTTGGTGCTTCTGGACTTTGCTTTTAGAGGTAGAGTAGAACTGTGCAGAGAGTGGTCTGTTGATGGGAATCACCAAAGTGTGCCGCTTGTATTTCATTTGCATATTTACATTTGTAGTTTTCTCAAAAATCTATTTGCAGGACAATGTCTTCTTTGCTCAGATTTTTCTTCAGTGCTGCATATTGGCGAACTATATTGTAGATGTGCCTTCCATCTTCTGGATTTAAATTTTCAATCTTCCAACAAGGTTTGCACCATAGACTTTCTCTTTTACAGTAAGATGGACTGTTATTTTCTCTTTAGTTCCATCTTTTTTAGTCTTCTCTCTCTCCTAAACCTTGCTTTTCCATTCAAACCACCAATTCACCCTGTTGGCCATTTCAAGTCGTTGTATTTAGGACACTCCCTGTACATACACTCCTTTCATGCCACTGACTCCATTAATTGAGTGATTCTGGCCGTTTTTAGAAACATGTGTCTGTCTTTTATAGATGGCTTTCGAATCCAAAAAGGACGCAGCTGACAACATTTACTGCATGATATTTCCACTTCAGGATGCTCCATGCTGAACTTGCATTCTTTTTTTGCCCTTTGTGATTGTCTCTTTCTTTCCGGTTGTCATTCTGCTGTTGTCGTCATGCTCTAGGAAAGCTGTTTTTCCTCAGTGTCTTTAATAACTCTGTTCTGTTGTTTTGTCTTGTGTACTGTAGAATTGGAGCCCACCTTTGATTTCACTGGCCACCTCGATGAGTAACTAAACTCCTTTCTAGCCTTTGAAAGGAGGTGATATTTCTGTAGACGCTTACGAGCAACAACTTTGGAGATCACCTGCCTATCTCCACCAGAGGGCATTTGTGCATATTTCTTTTTAATCTCCGATAGGACTGTGTTGTTGAAAAGAAGAGTTCTTCTTAAATCTTTTAATGTTTGTCTGATTTGTTGTTTTGTTTTTACTTTAGGGGAACTTGTCATGTATTCTTTAGTCTGAGTAATTTTATTGTACTTTTGAACATTCCGTTGTGCCCCTTTAAGCTTTTCGTTTGTTGCATAAAGCTTTTGCTACACCTTTTGACTTTTCTTTTGAAACTTTTCTCTTTTAAAAAAAAAAAAAGGTTGCAGACAGGTTTCGGGTGTGGAGGATCCTCTTAAAAAGTATCTTGGAGAAGGCTGCAGAGGGTTTTCAGTGTAGCTGCTAAAAGAAGAATCTTATGATGGTGGTGATGAAGCAACCAATACATTTTCTTTCACAGCTTTTCTTTTAAATTTGTGCTTGTTTCTCTGATTAATTCTCCACTGTCTTCTAAGACATCTTCTTTGTCTCTGTGTTAACTCTGTCACTGATTTGACAATACCCTTTTCTTTCTTTTTCATACATCTCTCTCTGTCCTGTCTGAGAAACTTCTGGTATTTTACTGGATCATTTTTTATCCTCTCTCTGTATGCTTCAGCTCTTTCAGCTGCGGTGCTGTGTGCCATCTAAAGAAAAAGCAGTGACACAATTAAGTCTACTATAATATTGAAGTTGAGCCATAAGAATTAAGAAGTAATTTGTTTCATTTGTAGCACTAAAGACAAACTTTTCAGGTAATTCCAAATAGTTTTGTCATTTCCATCACATTTTTTATTATGATGGAAAAGAGATGTTGTGATGGAAATGACAAAATGTCACATTTCTTCAAAAATCTCATTATCTGATAGCTAATGTGTCCATCCACCCTACTCATATTCCACGGCGCTGCTTGGGGTTTGGCACAGTCATGTAACAGAGGTTCAGGTGGAAACAGGGATGTGCTATAAAAGTCATAATAAACCAAACACATGCAAACAGACTAAACTCGAAGATAAAACACCATCCAGTGCCCTGTTCATTGTAGCGGCTTCAATGGTGAATGGCCAGTTTCATCGATGCCGTCACTGTTGCAGACAAATACATTATTATTTATTTATTGTTTTAGCATCTGATTGAAAACTCTATATTGAAGCCATTTAGAGTGATTTGGTTTCATTATAGAAAACAATAAAGACGTTTACAAGTAATTTCATCTTTGTTTTCAATTTAAATATTGATTGAGCGAATGATACACAGATTTACATGGATTACTTTTAGTCTAGTTTTAGTCGTTGAAGTTAAAGACGAATTTTGTGAACTTTGCATATATAATATTTATTATAATCATATCAAGGTCTTCAGCTTTATGGAGTTTCTCCCACATATAAAAGCGTGGAGCTGATCTCTTGGCAGTAAATTGAAATGGCCTTTTCAAACTGACATTGGACGTTCGGATGATTTTTGTCTCAATTTTTCTTTGGTCATATTTTAGTCAACATAAATTTTAGTCATAGGTTCAGTCTGTCTGTGTAGGCTCTCAGTCGTACTTCATCTTCAATGAAGGTTCGTGAGTCATCTTCTGTACGCTGTAGTTAAAGTGTGAAACGTGTCGCCTCTCATCCAAAAGGCTTCAAGTTCAGCTCAGCCCACAGCCCAGATAAACACAGCAGGGAGGAGTTCAGCTTGGCTCGGTTCCTCCCCTCTATTAACAGCTACTCGCTCAGCTGATCACTGATAATTATCTGCCTATTGATCTGTCCTGGGCTGAGTTGCAGCAGCTCAGACTGTTGATCCATGAATCCCCTACCATTTCCTGTCTCGTCTTCTTCTTCTTCTTCTTCTTCTTCTTCTTCTTCTTCTTCTTCTTCTTCTTCTTCTTCTTCTTCTTCTTCTTCTTCTTCTTCTTCTTCTTCTTCTTCTTCTTCTTCTTCTTCTTCTTCTATGTTCTTCTATGTAAGCATAATATTACCAAGAGTACCAATTTTTTAGAATTCTTTATTGCCTTCATTTAAAATCATCTTGCTGTCAAATCCAAATGTTGGAATGGGAAATGTCCTAGTCATAGTTCATATCAAGTTTGTCTTATATAATGTTAATGAGATCTTCCACTGAAGATGGCCGAGAAGTCATCTTGAGGCTGCCTGGCTCAACAATTCGCAGGATCATGTTTTGCTCTACTTCATTGGCATATCACAGTTACAGATAAACTTAAAAACATTTATAGATACGCAAGTGGTTTGAGTCTAATTGTGGAAAGAAAACTGATGGGGACCAAGGAACAAGCACCCACGTTTTTATGTTTAAGGGTTTAGTCATGCAAAATCAACTTTTTGAGCTTTAAACCAAGTTATGATGCAAATTCCTCATTAAAAACAGCCCTAAATAGTATTTTGCAGAATTCACACATGAGTCATGACCAAGTAATTCTGACTGACATTTCTGCTTCAGCGCAGTTTCTAAAAAAATGACTGGTCCACCACAGGTATATTTCCTCTATAAAGTAAAATACACATCCACTCTCTGAGAGCAGTGAGCTACCAAACCATGTATGTATTATGTAAGCTACGCACACATGGGGAGAACATGCAAACTCCACACAGAAAGGCCCCGTCCAGGTGGGAATCGAACCTGGGACCTTCGTGTGTTACTTAATTTTCGGTCTTTAATTCTTATATCCAGTAGAATTCTGAAGTTCTGTCTCAGGCAGGATCTCCATGACTTCCTTCTTCACTTGTCGGTCTGTGACAGACTGAAGAGCAATGAGGCCATAGCCTTTTTATAAACAAAAAGTAAAGAGCACATAGTATTGAGTGTCATGTTACTGTCACTCATGGTGTCTGACGTGAAGGGCACCTTATGTAGGGCCACTTATTCCTCAGGTGGGCAAACACATTGTATTGCTGGGTTGCAGGTTCTAGAATATGATGATGTAACAGCATTACACTTTCACAAGTCGTAGCTAAAAAGAAAATATATGAATTTAAAAATAGAATAATTAATATGAGTCACTGGGTCCATGATCTCTCTGTACAAGACCAAAAATTTCCTCAAAAACAAAATAATTTTTCCTCTAAATAAAGGTATAGGCCTTTAGAATGCTGTGATGTCACCTGCAAAAAACTGGTGTAAATATGTTTCAAATACACACAGCTGGATACAGTAAATGATACGCATGTACGGCGTAGAGCGGAGGCGATCGGCTTTTTTTGACCACCCACAACCTGGTCCGTGATGAAATGATCATTCTGAGAGAAACACTCAGTTTGTTTATCGCTGTGAGAATAGTTTGCAGTTTGTGCTGCGCGAGACACACGTGGAGTTTGTTTTCAGCGACTGTAGCACAGACACACCTGATTCTTCAGAAGCCACTTCCGATTCAGGCACTTGAGGTTAGGTAATCGCAGCAGACAAAACCTCAACTTCAGTTCGATAAAGGTTAATCGTGCATCCGTATTTTATAACCTTATATCTAACTTTTTATGGATTAAAGGATAGGAGCAGTTGTGGTCAATAAAGAACCAGTGTTTTTTTTTTCTTTTACAAGACGAATAAAACCAGAGTCCACATAAACAGCCTTATCATTTCTCTGTAAGTCAAACGGCTCACTGGTGTAATACATATAAAAGTTTCTCCTGGACTTATAAACTAATAAAGCTATACTGCCTATGGCTGCAACACTGCCTTGATAAATTGCATCAGCTCTCACTTGAATTCGTATTTGGCCCAAACAAACAGCAGACTTGTTTTTCTTCCTATAGGCCTGGCAGTTTAGAGCAAATTTGTAAGCGCTGAGCACTGTACCACACAGAAAATGGTCTAAGGAAATAGTACAGAGTAATGAGTTTCTTTTGGATCTGGAAGTGTGACAGATTAAAAATCGGAAGGTGGAAGGAAGCCCATCTCACATCCGCAACAACAAATGTGTAACTTGTTGCAACTTACTAAATCGAGGCATGTCATCATATTGTCTCGTGCACACTCGTTCCCACCGTTTTTACCTGAGGAAAGTGGCTGTGGTATGAACTTATGCAGAGCGTTTACCACCATTTAAAAAAATAAAGGAAACAGAACTGCTCAAACTAGAGCTGTCACTACATAGTCAAATTTCAAACTTGATTTTGATACTATGGCACAAAGACAATTGCTCTAGTAAGTTCTGTCTCTTTGACCATCTCCACTGTATTATCTACTTTGCAGAACACAAAGGTCTAATTTGTTTTCTGTAACCTACAATATAAACTATTTACAGACTGGATTTGGCACAAACCATCATGTTGAGCACTGTCTGTGTCGCCTTCATGAACAGTAAAAGTCGGTGCTGTTGCAGAGCATAACAGTGCTTTAGTTAAAGGAACAGGCCACCATTTTTCCATACTGAGATATGTTCTTATCTGAGCTTAGACGAGTTGATGTGTACTTGTCTGGTCTTTGTGTGTGCGCTCAGTCACGTAAAAAGAACAGCTCGGGACCCCCTTCTGTAAAATGAAGCCTAGGTGTTAATTCAACCTGGGAGACTAATTTCAGCATCACCTACCTCCAGCCAATGAGCGCTTCCGAGAGGGCCACACATCCACCTCAGGCATCAGCGTAAGAGCCGCACCTCTGTAGCAGCCAATCATCGCCCTTGGTCCGGCTTTTAAGCCCCAGCAATCATGGTTCATCCGCTTCCCAGCTGCGCTGCGACCCACCTCTGCCTCTTCCGTCCACGGCTTCTCCCTGCTGCATCTTCACGGGTCTTCCATGCCACCACCAGTGTCCAGGCTCTGGAGAAGACATCCCTAACTCCAAGCTGTTCATCCGTACCGACTTTCATACATCCATGTCTACCGCCGGGGTCTGATCGCCAAAACTAATATACATGTCAATAAATCTTCCTAATCGCTGCTTTTGTCTGTTTGAGTCTATCCAGGTTGAAATGTAATGAGCATTTATAATGATTTAAAATGCAAAACATTTTAAATCTGGTTTAATTATGTTTGTTTGAATACTGTATTTTGATATTTGGCTTCATTTCACTTTCAGTCAACGGGACTGGAAATCATGCGAGACCTGCAGAACCCGACACAAAACTCAAACTGCCCCGGGCGGGAGCGGGCAGTCAGACCAAAACACGTCGGGATGAAGCAGACTAGATCCCCACGTCTTACAGCTGAACCACAGTCAAACCCGCTGATATCTCCGGGCACAGGTCAATTAAAAACTTGCCAAAACCTCCCTCTGTCCGTGCGCTGCGCTTTGGATAAGTCATTAAAGCCAACTGAGACGCCTTGAAAGGTAGTTTCTATAGAAAGGTGACACGCTCCGTGTCCGCCCAGGGGCTGCTCCATGGTACTGCAGCCGAAAAATGACCAAGGGCTCAGAAAGGTTTTTTCCTCATAGAGTTAAGCATTGTGATGTCAAATCGCCAGGCATCATGGGATTTGCAGCAACAATAAACCAATAGAGATTTATTTTAAAAGGTAAAATAGGCTACTGGAGTTATTGTTCGCCTCAAAACATTTAGACACTACTGTGTATAAGATGTATTTACCAGCAGTGACTCAGCTAACAGGGTTGTTCCACGGCTTTGTTCCTCCACTTTTTAAACTAATGCTAGCTAAAGTCTATTGAAAAGCATGCTAGCATCTCCATGGTAACCGTGAATTTTCACAATCGAGCAAAGTGGAAAAATGGATGGCTATCATTATGGCTAGCAATCACTGTTATATGGGCAAATTTGGTCCGTCAAACCACTTTCTTCCTTTCCGTGTCTCTGTATCTTTATTTGGTAGAAAATACATACAGATTTCAGCATTTGTTAAAGTAGTTGTGGAATAATAGGTGAAAGAGTTTTCCCCCTCTATGTCACTAACAGAAAAGATTAAATAAAAACAGGACTTTTCTTCTTCAGATTGCTGCAGTGTGTACCAAGCACGCTGTGTACTTGTACTGGGACATACAAAAAGTCCGTTCCCATCACTGGCTGAATGAAACAGACCTGTAGTGGCGGTACACAGGCTACCTCAGTTGGCTTCCTGTCTCTGTTAGGGAGCAAATCTACAGAGATTCATTTGTAAGCAGTAATTATGCACAAATCCATGAGTGCGTTTACATGTGCTCGAGTATTCTGGTTATTAGCCACATTCCGGTTAAGGCAGTTTTGGGAACACAGTGTTTATATGTGACTGAGAAACGGGGAAACTCAAATCCCCCGTCCAGCGGTGGCAGATTGTGGGTAAATCGTTAACTTTACCAGACGGGACCAGACCAGGGAGAGCTGGGTGAAGGTTCTGAGCCGAGACAGAGTCGTGCTGATGGAGTTCATCGATAGTGAGTGGAGGGAGAACCTCAGCCGGCTCTGTGTTGTGTGTCCGGATGAAACCACAGTTCGCCGACAGTTATACGATATAAATCCACATTGTGATGCTTTTTCCATCCAAACTATGAACTACTTTTAGCTCTTTCATGGTTTAAAAAAAAACTCTCCCCTTGACTCCGGAAATAAGACCTTTTCGGACTCACCGCTGCTATGTTTGTCAAAAAATGGAGGTTGTGTATAACCGGGAAATACACATGACGCAATATCCCGGTTACTGTTGGAGAATCTCAGCTGGAAAATTCAGGTTTCTCATTACCGGAAAACCGGTTAATTTCTCCATCCATCCATTTTCTTCCGCTTTATCCGGGGCCGGGTCGCGGGGGCAGCAGTCTCAGCAGAGATGCCCAGACTTCCCAATCCACGCACACCTCTTCCAGCTGTTCTGGGGGGACCCCGAGGCGACACCAGGCCAGCTTGAAGACATAGTCCCACCAGCGTGCCCTGGGCCTTCCACGAGGCCTTGTCCCAATAGGACATGCCTGGAACACCTCCCGAGGGAGGCGACCGGAGGCATCCGGAACAGCCTCCTCCTCAGCTGCTCCTTTCAACGTGAAGGAGCAGTGACTCTACTTCGGCCACCCTGCAAAGGAAACTCATTTCGGCCGCTTGTATCCACGATCTTGTCCTTTCGGACATTACCCAAATCTCATGACCATAGGTGAGGGTGGGAACGTAGATCGTTTGGTAAATCAAGAGCTTTGCCCCCGACTCAGCTCCCTCTTCACCACGACAGACCGATACAGCGACCGCATCACTGCTGACGCCGCATCGATCCGTCTATCGATCTCACGCTCCATCCGTCTCTCGTGAACAAGACCACGCGATACTTGAACTCCTCCACTTGAGGTAAGGACTCCCCACCGACCTGAAGAGGGGAAGCCACCTTTTTCCGGTGGAGAACCATGGCCTTGGATTTGGAGGTGCTGATCCTCATCCCGGCCGCTACACACTCGGCTGCAAACCAGAGCAGCTGAAGGTCCTGGTTCGTTGAAGCCAACAGAACAACCTCATCCGCAAACAGCAGAGATGAGATCCTGCGGTTCCTAAAAGTAATGAACAGAACCGGTGACAAAGGGCAGCCCTGGTGGAGACCAACACGCACCGGGAACAGGTCTGACTTACTGCCGGCAATGCGAACCAAGCTCCTGCTGCGGTCATACAGGGAACGGACAGCCCTTAGCAGAGGGCCCCGGACCCCATACTCCCAGAGCACCCCTCACAGGGCACCACGAGGGACATGGTCGAACGCTTTCTCCAGATCCACAAAACAAATGTGGACTGGTTGGGCGAACTCCCTCGAGCACCAGATTAAGGGTACAGAGCTGGTCATTTCTAGTCTCTATAATCGGGAAACTCTGTTTATATGATCAAAGACGAATATCAAAAACTCCTGAAAATAACCGGGATACTCGAGTGCATGTGAATACACTCCATGTATAGTTTGTGTATCTTTAGGTTGATGGGGGAAAGCTTGACCCAACTGTCTAGGAATCAAACTAGAACTGTATTGTTACTTCAGCACCACGCAAACATCACAGTATGTTAAATCTGAGTAGGAAAAGTGGGTTCAATCACTGTAGCCTCTGAGTTCGGCTTCTCCGTGGGTTAAACTTGCTTCATTAACCCTGTCAGGACCTGCCTGTCGCTTACATTTTAATTGACAGTGAGCCTTGGTGAAAGCTCGCGGCTCTGAGTGTGTGCATTTTCGCTCTGGGCTCCAGTCGTAAGCTCCGTACACTGCCTACCTGCGCCTTAATAACCGCAGCAGCCAACCTCTGAACCCCAGCCGCCGCACACTCCTGTCAATCACCCGTGTTTTTCCTATAGGCTGCATCCGGCTATAAATTTTTCATTCTTCGGAAGATCCAGAGAAGCGGCGACACGGAGGAGAGGGGGAAAAAGTGGTATTTTAAGTTTTGGAGACTTACAGATACTGAATTCCTTTGCCTGAGTAACCATGTGACATTTTTATAGTATTCAAATATCTGTAGAATACAGTAAAATTATGCATAGTTTTTCCTTTGTTTCCATCAAGGAGGTCAATTAAAATGTTTTTTTTTTAAGGTATTCTTTATCATCCCCGTAGGGAAAGTTGTCCTCTGCATTTTACCCACCCTTTGATGCTTGTAAAGTTAAAACAAGATGACCTGTGTGTCCCCTTTCTTCCTCAAGTGAATTCCATACAAATGAATAGGGAAGACAGGCGCACTACTAACTTATGCCGAGGTATGTTTTGTCCTTTTTCTGGCATTTGTATATTTTTTGTGGTTTCTTTATCATTATAAGATAACGTTTCGTGGCCATTGGATGTATCCAAAACTTAAAGGGACTATACAGAGTTTAAAAATGTTAAAATTACGTATTTTCCTCCCTCTACATGTTCCAGCCATGTCCTAATGTGTAGAATGAGCCCAGACCTGTTCACCTAAAATCCTGCACTGTCACTCAAAAAAGTGTTCATTCGGGTCTGAATTGCCGTCATGCACGAGCTTAATATAGAAGCTGCAGTTACACATAAGACCTGAGGTGGCAGTAGTGAGTATAAAATGGCTAACTTGCATCTAGCCCCTTTAACTGAATTTGAGCATCATAGCATTTCGCTCAGAAGACACTTTGAAACTCTAATTTGTATCTACAGCAATATCTCCAAAGGTCTGTACTACATTCAAGAATGATTTCTTGAGGCGTTGACCCAAATGTGACAACATTAACAACAGTGGAAAACATCTGGATCGTTCATAATTTGCGATGATTGATGGCTAATGCTAACGGCTATAGGGAAATTACATTGAGCAGGCTAATGGACTGGAAAGTCTCCCAGACTAGCTGACTTGCTAACTGTCTGCACGCGTTAGGATTGAACAGTGCTTCTCCTATTTATTTCTTTGAGCACTTCTGTTTGCAGATAGACCTGTTGGATGGAGCAGTTCATCCCCATTCAAGCATGACAAGGTTTAAGATAAGATAAGATGGTACTTTATTGATCTCACAGATGGAGAAATTGCATTCGATGAGAGAGCATCCGGCAGCAGCACCCATTCAGTGCGCACCACTCTTTTTTTTTTTTTTTTTTTTTTGGCATGTCAGTTTCATGGCATTCAAGTAATTTAAATGGTTTCTCTATCATTAACATATTATAAGATGGTTAGTGGCCATTAGATGTGTATCCGAACAAAAAAAAACAGAAACGTAGCTGAACATGATTCAACAATTAGCTCAGAGGCCACTTTTATACACTAATTTCTTACATTTTTTTATGATTTCTAAATGATAACAGCTACAGGAAAAATACATTTAACAGGATTGAACAACAACAAAGTCTGAAACATGGAAATAAAAAAGGAGGAGTGGTTTTCTATCCTAACGTATACGGACAGTTAGCAAGTAGGCTAGTCCGGGAGAGCTCAATGTATAATTCCTATAGCCGTTAGCATTAGCCTCCAATCATTGTAAATTATGAATGATCCAGATGTCCACATTTAGGCGAGGTCAAAGCCTGGTTAGAAACCATCAATGAATATTTAGATTTTTTGAGCTTTTGCTTTAGATACAAATTAGCATTTAACAGTGTCCTCTGAGCTCAATGCTAACTCAAAGTCAGTTAAGTTTCTGCTTTTTGGGCGGTCAGATACACATCCAGTGGACACTAAACTCCAATGTATAATATGTTGAAGATAAAGAAACCACAGAATAGGACACAACGTATCTCCCAGTATGCTCATATTATGCCTGTCTTCCCTGTTCATTTGTTGGGGGGGAGAACATTCAATTTTAATCGGGCCCAGGATTTGACTGCTGACAAAATGTGCGCATTTTGAGTGACAGGCTTAGGGCTAAAGGCATTTCTGTGATTTCTACTGTCTAAAAAGTTTCCCAGACTAGCCGACTTGCTAACTGTCCGCATATATTAGGATCAAACGCCATATTTCCATGGTCATTAGATACAACAAGATATTAGATGTGGGTGTGAATAGTGAAAGTCCAGTAAGACATCGCTCTCGAGCAGAGGTTCCCAAACTATTTGTCTCTGAGGGCCAAAAGGAAAAAGTGCCCGTGAGTCACGGGCCAAACACGGCGATGTCAAACACAAAAAACACATATAACTGCAAATTATAAAATTACTTTTCGATAGCCCACATTTGCATTTGATTCTATCTATGCAAATAACATGCTATATTAAAACAAATGGGGTAACTATGGCAAATTAGTAAAACAAAATCAACAATTGTAGCAATTTAGTGCAGCACCAGTAACTTCACCTCATTCAGTAACTCAAAGAAAATGCCACATTAGATTATTTTGAAAGTGTCAGTTCAGCTAAATTCTTTTATAAGTCAATTTTTAACATATACTGTTGTTAATGTCAACAACCTTTGCAATAAAAGTTAGAAAACTGTGAAAGTTGCTGCTACAACACTCTGTTTTTGATAAATACCAAGACACCACAACAGTGTTTCCTTAACTTTGCGAAAGGAGTGAAACAGCGCCGCCAATTTGACGCTGGTGGTCAAAAAGTGTACTGCACCCATATTTACCATTGAGAATGAATGGGAGAGAATCATTATACACGCAGCGCAAAAGTTGGTCACCCTCTGGCGGGCCAACGGAATTGCTTCGGCGGGCCAAATTTGGGCACCCCTGTTCTAGAGTAAAGTGGGCCAGGCCTGATGATTTGGCGCCCGGGCTGCCAATTGAATAGGCCTCAACTAAGCCTCTAGGACTAGAACCACATCTACGGCGTCGATGCCCGGCCTTTGTCTCATGCCTCGATCGTTTTCACACTCCTCTGTAATTGCCTGGAGCGCGGCCCGATCCAAACCGCGTCCGTTATCCCTCGTAAGCCTAATAATCTCTACGGATCTACGCGCCCCGCATCGTTACATGCGTCCTATCAGGGCGACGCTAATCCCCCGGTGTTCCCGCAAAAGCCAACGCATTAGGACTGTCAATGAGATCGGCTGCAAAACGCACTTTGTTTCACCTTACTATAGGGTTCGTGATAATGCATTTCAGCTGTTGGCCTCACTATGGCTTCACCGCCGGATGCGAATTTCCCTCCGGTCATGCAGGGACTGTTTGCAACTTGTTGTTTTCCACCGCTAATGAAATAAAATTCAATTCGGCGGTATGAAAAGCAACAGACAATGGCTTGATCGTGGACAATGCAAAGCCATTTCCCCGGTTGTAATTTGCAGGCCAATATTAGTCGAAGGCACACAGTTGATTCCTGTTTAGACAAATGTGGTGGAAATAAGTGCTATTTTGTGAGGAATCGTGCCTCTCGTGGCTAACCATCTGGCATAATGGCATTTGCAGACTGCGACCACGGCACATTTGTAAATAGGAGTCATCTGGAATGGATTGGAAACTGTGCGGTTTGAGTCATTACACCCACAGACAGCGGTAGACGTGCGGCTCTTCATCTGTTGTCCCGGCGCTGATCCATAGGCGGCTGTAAATATTGATTAATGGGAAATGAACGAATTGCATTAGAGCGTGTAGATTTTCAGACATGTTTGCGGTGTCTGTGGTCTCATCATGCTTGAATGCTTTGAAATAATAGCAGGTAAAGGTAGTTTATTTGTCATACGCAGAGAGTAAATGCACTTACAGTTTGCGTTCGCCTGGTAGGCCATATTAGTTGAGAACGTTATGACTTTAATAATAGCGTGTCTAAGATTGCCAGGCAGGTACAGTATATAAGAGGCTGCTTTCTGTAAACAAAATCATTTCCTCTCAATTTACCACTTATCCTGTCCATTGGCATCACTTTAAAAACCTCACTGCACCACTCTTCTTATACTTCTACTAGCCAAGGAAAGGAATGTTTTTAATGATTTAGGATTAGAATATGTTGTTTTTGCTGGCGGTCTCGATAAAAACGGACGTGGATCTAAGACAATTTTACATTTGAAAATTGCATTTATCTCTTTGATGACGCAAGACTAAAAGTTAAATATTTTAGGACATGACCAAAAACAGTCTATACAGTGGTATGCAAAAGTATGGGCGTCCCTTTAACTTTTAGACATTTTGCCATACTATGGACCATAAACATAAATGTAATTAATTGATAATAATTTTATGTGAAAGACACACACTAAGTGACACACAATCATGAAGTGAAATGAAATTTATACATGATTTAGATGGTTTTTTTTATAAATAAAAAACTGAAAAGTGTGATGTGCAAAAGTATAGGCGCCCCTTTCCTTTTAGTGCAACCAATTGCCTTCAGAAGTTGTCTGATGATTTCTGAATGATCACATGTTGACCCAATGACTAAATAGAGTCTACCTGTAATACCTGTGTGTAGGCCAGATTTGTGCAGTGTACGACAAATAGTTGTTCTGTGGACAGTTTCCCTCACCTGAGCTGTGTCTCTCTGCAGTTCATCCAGGGTCATCATAGGCTTCTTGGTAACAGCTCTGGTCAGTGCTGTCCTTGTTCGGTCAGTAAGTTGAAGAGGACGGCTGGGTCTTGGCAGGTTTGCAGTGATGCCAGACTCTTTCCATTGCTGGATGGTGAATTTGACTGTACTTTGAGAGATGTTCACAGCTTTGGAAATCTTTTTATAACCTAACCCAGCTTTATACTTCTCAATAACTTGATCCCGGACCTGTCTGGTGTGTTCTTAGACTTCATGATGCTTCTGCTCCACAATAGTCTCTGAACAGACCGCTGAGACCATCACAGAGCAGCTGTATTTGAACTGACATTAGATGACACACAGGTAGACTCTGTTTAGTCATTGGGTCAACATGTGATCATTCAGAAATCATCAGGCAACTTCTGAAGGCAATTGTTTGCACTAAATGGAAAGGGGGGCCAGTGCTTATGCACGTCCCACTTTTCAGTTTTTTATTTATAAAATAAATCTAAATCATTTATTTATTTCATTTCTCTTCATGATTGTGTGTCACTTCGTGTGTGTCTTTCAATTTGAAACACCAGATTTAAAGGTGAAATTGACACAAAACATAATAAAGTCTTTTTTTTTTTTTTTTACATTTTAGTGTTTCCCATCAGCAATGTTATAAAAAATATATATATATATATAATTAATAATGATGGCCAAAAAACTCAGCGCTCCGGAGCTTGTATCGCTCTTCCTGAAGCAGATGCTTCAAAACACTGCGCCGGAGCCTCTTTCAGTAACACCTGGCCACGTGACTGTCTCGGAAACTGCTTCATTCTGTGTCTCAGAGTGTCTCACTGAGCTGCTTTTAGCGGCGAGGCAGCGAATGTTTCCTCATCCATATAATGATGTAAATCATTAGTCAGAGATAAATAAATGTGCTGTATTTCCCCCATTTCCCTGCGTTCATGTGGTGAAAGTGGCTGTGGGATAGCCAGAATACACTGGCCACCATATACTTTACAAAGTCCTGCTTTTGAACAGATACAAAAGCAGGCGTGGAGCTGATCAGGGAGAGGGAAACGTAAGCAGCGCCATCTACAGCAAATACTGCCAAAATTAGCTTTAAGTGAATGAAGTAAAAAGGTGGCGCATTGATGTCCTGCCTTTGAGAAGCAGAGCTGCAGGTGACTGAGGCCCCGCCCACTGGAGCTCCGTGAAGCACAGACCACGTTAGAAAGAAAATGACTCTTATATATCGGCCTATGATTGATTTGATCATTCAAACATCAATATCAGGCTGCAATTAATAAAACTGCCACGTCTGTTTGAAACTTCCACATGATTGTGTTGGTTCAGTCGTGTTTATGAGAAGTTGCGATAATAAAGTTTGTCCACAAGAGGTCAGTGTTCAAACAGAATGAAACGGCTCAGAGGCTTTGAGACTTTCTGAGCAAAAAAGTGTCCTAGGCTTCAAAGTGTTACAAGGCTTCATTCGCCCATCACTAATAATTAATATTTTTCTTTCCATACTGTCTCTTAAATAAAAGTAAATAATAATAATTAATGTAATATTTAATTTTAATTTTCTTGTCTGTACTAAACCCCATAACTATCAATAAGCAATGCAAATTCTGTAGTTTGTGATTCATAATTGGCCCCAACGGCCCTGGGTCAATTCACCCCATTTTTTCTTCTTTGAAAACATCACATTTTTCCAAAATTTTGTGAGGCAAGTTCAAATCATGTAAAGATCAAATCTATAAACTTACATGAAAATAAAAAGGTTATATATATATATATATATATAAATAATAGTATACTTTAAATATATATATATATATATATAAATAATAGTATACTTTAAATATATATATATATAAATAATAGTATACTTTAAAGTAGAGGCATTGATTTATTTTCATCTTTAATCAAACATCCTTCCGGCTCTCCTCTAGCTCTCTTCTCCACTCCTCCCACTCGTCTGGACTGTGGAGCACCCGTCTGTGCGTTTGACCCGGGTGGCGTTCTCATCGGTCATTAGCGGAATATGCTCTTACCGACCTCCTTGTGCCAGAATTAGCTGCTCCAGGCCACTCGCCACCAAAAGCTCGAATGAGACACCACCACCCACTCGCCTCAAAGATATGCTCTCACAGCCGTTCACAAGTACAGACCGTGGTTTGTTCATACGCGTCTTATCCTTTTCCTTAACCCTGGTGTATGCTGTACCTTATACGTTTTTTAATTGTAAATTTGTGAGCCCGTACTTGTCTCCACTGTGCGCTAGTTCAAAGAGAGAATTTGCTATGACCAAAGTTTATCGTAGCGACTCTAATGGTGCGTTCACACCAAACGTGTCGGAAGTGACAAGTTTACATTGAAAATACATTGGGACGCGCCTCGGGGAGCGTCGAGAGATCCCGCAGTGCATCCAGATCTGCGCTGGGAATGTGTTTGGGCCATGATGATGCACGAGCATTCTCAAAGCTAATGCTACAAGCTAAAGCTCCGATCTGTGAAAATGAGAAATATGCACAAATAAAATCAATAAAACCACCGTCTACATAAAGCATCCATTTAACAATGATCACACACTGAGCCGGGCTTGTTGATTTTGAAGTTCATTCCTCACATTTCATCAACGGGTCGTAGTTGATCAGTTTTCTCCCGGAGCTACTTGCTCATACAAATAAATTACATCCATGCTATCTGCTTAGCAGTAAACAGCTAGCTCGCATCAATCCCGTGAAAACAAGTATTATGCACTTATAATGCTAATAAAGCCGGCAACTACATAAAGTAGCCTTCATGATGATCACACACTTGGGCTTGACACATTTATGGTTTGTTGCACACTTTTAATCAACAATGAGCTGTAGGTGATTGTAACAAGCTAACCGGGCTAACCTAGCCTAGCCACTTACCGCCTTTTTATCAAGCATGTGGGCTGGATATAGGCCTAAATAATGGGGAGTTCCTGGCGTAGACCATGAGTGTATAGTTAGAGATCCATGGGTCATGGCAGTAGCAAAGAGGGACTAGTTAGCCCCTCTAAACAGCAGTTATTTTTCAGGCAAGAGCTTGGACGCAGCATAAGGCTCCAGAGTCCAAATGACACATGTTTAGCTGCTAGCCCTGTTTATTTCCACGTGGGGAAGAATACAGAGTCGGTGCCGTTCGTGCCCTGGCCTCTGACCCCTCTCGTGGGGCGGGGGGCTTTGTCCCGACAGATTGAAACAATGATAATTGCTCATTGATTTGTTAAGTGTAGGGTGACCAGAATGCTTGCTTTATTAAAGGAATAGGCCACCGTTTTTACATACTGAGATATGTTCTTACCTCACTTTAGTCGAGTTAATATATCCCCGTCTGGTCTTTGTCCGTGCGCTCTGTCACAAACGGAGCACATACACAGCCTCTCCCACATGTCATATAGCTCCAAAAAAGCTCACGATAGAAGCTACCAAGCTCTTCCACGTGTTCCCTATTTAAATAAAGTTACGTGAAGTGTTTTAATGGAAGTATATTTACACAGAAATGTAACATGTCGATTTTATAAGCAGATAAAAAGGGGGACTATATTGTGAGGCGTAATGATACGAGGAGCAAAACGTCCGCACAGTAACTCCTAAAGACTTCCCCCGCTCACTTCCGTCAATAACCTTTAGGTTTGCTCCTCGTATCATTACGCCTCACAATATAGTGCCCCTTTTTATTTGCTTATAAAATCGACACGTTACATTTCTGTGTAAATATACTTCGCATGAAAACACTTCACGTAACTTTATTTAAATAGGGAACACGTGGAAGAGCTTGGTAGCTTCTATCGTGAGCATTTTTGGAGCTATGTGACAGCGCACGGACAAAGACAAGACGGGGATATATTAACTCGACTAAAGTGAGGGAAGAACATATCTCAGTATGTAAAAACGGTGGCCTATTCCTTTAATTACTTGAATTTGTAAACATTCACTACTTTTGGAATTTCTTTACCTAAAAATATTAAGATGAATTATGTAAGTCTCCGCTCCCTGTGCTGATCGTTTTTAAGTACAATATCTGACCTGATTAAAATACAAACATTGTTTTTACTGGACACGTAAATGCGGCGCATGTTAATAACAAGCTCCATAAACCAACTTTAACCCGGCTGCAACTCGAAAATGTGAAGATCTGCGCAAATATTTGTCAAAAACTTTTCTGATGCTGGCCCTCGACTCTCCAGGCCTAAATAAAGTGCCCACATCTGTGTAAAGGTTTTGTTTTTAATGAAAGATCACACAATGAGAAGATCTCCACATGTCCCCACACAAACCTGCGATCGTCATGTGCATTTCAACAGATACGGGCGCAGCGGGACTTAGAAACATTCGCACATCATCGCCAGGCTCCGAAAAAAAATGCTATGGCCTATCAGTGGGAAGTTATGGCCATGGTAGAAATTCCAGACATTTCGCATTGATTTAGAAATGAGGGCGTTTGGTCACCCTAGTGATGTAATTACTGCTAAAATATACACTTTATCAAATGAACTGAATCACGTCGAACACATTGAATAGATCCAAGTGTTTCCCTTACAGTTTATACTGGTACAGCCTCCTACCAAACCATATTTTGTGAAACACGATTTCAGTGACTCAGCTGCTGAAAGTTTGAAGGCTAAATTACTTACTGCCGGCTGACATGGATCCCCTCATTCAGCGATCCGAGTGAATGCTTCGGCGCTCTCTGCTATTGTGTCCTTCCTCTCCATCGACTAATTAGCTGCGGCGCTTTTTCACACGGTTATCAAAACACAAGGCAAACAGGCGTGGACAAACAACTTTCAATGGGCTCGCATAGCACAGCAAGAAGAGAAAGCATTTTTTTTAATGAGACGGGAACCGCGAAAAGAAATGACCAAAGGGCTCTTCAACCACGTCAATACACATGAGTGATAGTTCATTTGGATGCAGCTCTGGGTTTGTGAACTGAGGAATACTCTCTTTGAAAATGTTGAACGTTATCCCAACAGTATTCATTAGCTCATCAATAAGGATGAGGAACAGACCTACATATTTACAGTATATTGCGTGTGGAAAAAAAAGAAAAGAAGTCTGAAAAGAAGCTGGCAAGCTGGCTTTGTACTGTATAAAGGAGAAATGAAATTTGCAAAATAATCGCGGCACTGGAGACCTTCCACTGGAGAGTACGGGTGTCTGGGGTGATGGAAGGGTGTTCATTTGGGGTGCCCAAACGTTTTGTCTCCCAGGGCCAAAATGAAAATGTGCCTGTGGGCCAGGGGCCAAACACAGCTATTTCAACACATATAACTGCAAATAATAATAGTTACTTTATTTGATTTTCTTCTGTATACATTTGCATTATATTCCATCTGTGCATAACATAACATGCCCCATTAAAACAAAGGTTAACTCTGGAAAAAGCCTAGTTTTAGCAGAACAAAATCGACAATTGCAGGCACACAATTGCAGTGCAAAATGTAAACAACAATCCTTGCATTTTTAACAGTACAAACTGCTTATGCTAATGAGAGACATTAAGCTGGTCTTTGAACATTATTAGCCTATTAATACGTCGGTTGCAGCTTGTATGTCTTCAAGGTGTGAGTGACCTCAATGACCTCAGAGTCTGGACTTGTTGAGGGTCATGACACTAAAAGTCTGCTCACAGATGTAAGTGCTACCATACTTTGTAAGTCTACTTAGACTGTTGTTTGTTTAATTTCACTACTTTCCACTACAGCAAAACAAGTGCTTATGAGTGTCATGGCAACACCTGTACCTACAGTACCTACAGTGATTCTTATTTTTGACTATACGGAGTTTAAAAATGTTATTTTCTCCCCCTATGTTCCAGCCATGTCCTGTTCACCACAACTGCCTCTAAAATCCAACTGGAAAATCCTATCTAAAAAAGATGTTACTTCGGGTCCGAAGTGCTGTCATGAGCACGCTTAATATAGAAACTGCAGTTACACGTATGACCTGGGGTGGCAGTAAGGAGTATAAAATGGCCAACTTGCTCCCTTTAACTCAAAGTAAATGCGACATTTGATTATTTTGAAAGTGTCAGTTCAGCATAAATGATTTTATGAGTACATTTTTTTTTTTTTTTGTAACTTTCTTTTTATTGTTTTTAAGTTTTGAACAATACAAACAATACAAACATGGGATACTTGGGATATTAAAAGTAAAACTTTACCAACAAAATGGTTTTAACAATGTGAAGTTGAAGTGAAAATTGTCCATTTCTCCCATTTTTCTTGACACTGCTCTTCTTGAGTCCTCAGTCTATGGGTCAAAATCTCCATCTCCAAAATTCCTTTCACAATTTGTAGCCAGTCTTTAGTTGTAGGTGGATCCATTCTGTACCATTTTTTGGTAATAGCCTTTTTACATGCTACTAACAGTATTTTAAGTAAATATTTATCATTTTTTTCCACATTACCCTCCATGAAATAACCAAAATATAACAGTAAACATGTTTTAGGAATTATATAGCCCAATATCTTCACAATTGTAGAATATACCTCTTCCCAAAATGATACGAGTTTTGGACATGACCAGAAAACGTGTGCATGGTTTACATTGACCTCTCCACATTCTCTCCAACAGGGTTGAACCCTAGCTACATATTTGGCTGTAATTTTAGGAGTGATAAAAAATCTAATTATATTTTTCCAGCAATGTTCCCTCCAAATTCTCGAAGAGGTAGTTGATTGTTGTGTTCTCCAGATATATATCCATTGCTCTTCTGAGACAGCAAATCCTAGTTCTTTTTCCCATTTCTCTTTTATGTCCAAAGTGTTACAAGCCCTCCTCCCCAGCAAGTGCTTGTAAATGGAAGATGTAGTTCTATATTTTTTAGAATGGTATATTCCAACAATCATTTTAATAAGATCATTGTTATTGTGCTCGACAATGTGTTTTATTTTCTTACCATAAAAGTCCCTTAATTGTAAGTACCTGAAGTGGTCTTGATTTGTTAAGGCATACTGCTGCTTTAATTCTTGAAAACTTTTAAAGTAGCCATCCTTAATTAATACGCACCAAGATGTTATCCCTTTATTAACCCATTGTTTAAATATCAGATCCTGAGTACCAGGAGTAAAATTTTTATTATAAGCAGGCCACTGAAGTATAGGGAGTTCTTTTTCTAGTTTGTATTTCCGTATTACACTTAGCCACATTCGTAACGTAAAACGAGTCACTGTATCTACTTGGTTAAGCATATTCTTTATTGTATCAGTCTCTGCAATAATACTTGAGATTTCTCTTCCTTGTATCACTTGTTCTATATTTTTCCATTTCGCAACATAGTTAGCATCACACCAATTTAATACTGGAGTAATTTGAGCTGCGTAATAGTACTCTTTAAGATTCGGCAATGCCATGCCTCCCCTGTCCTTTCCTATTTGGAGTTTTTCAAATTTTATTCTAGGTTTTTTACCACTCCATATAAATCTTGATATGAGTTTGTCCCATAATTTAAATTGCTTCTCCGGTATTTCTATAGGAAGTGCCTGAAAAAGGTAAAGAAGGCGAGGCAAAATGTTCATTTTCACGATGTCAATTCTGGAACTAAAATCCAGAGTGAGAGTGTCCCATTTTCCTAAATCACATCTTATTTCCTGATCAACTTTGGAAATATTTACCTCATACAGTTTCTCCAGATTTTTTGTTAATTTGACTCCAAGATAGGACATAGTGGTAGCGTTCCAATTCAAACTATATCTACCCCTAACAGTTTCAGATGGGGAGTAGTTCATTGTTAATATTTGTGTCTTAGCCAAGTTTAATTTGTATCCAGAGTAAAACCCGTACAACTCCAAATTATGAAGAAGAATGGGCAAAGATGTTTCTGGGTCGTGTAAATAACATATTACATCATCTGCAAATAATCCCACAACATGTAAATCATTTCCAATCTGTATACCCTTGATTTGTTCATTTTGTCTAATAAATTGTGCTAAAGGTTCTATATAGATAGCAAATAATGTTGGAGATAGACTACATCCTTGGCGCGTTGAGCGTTCAAGCTGTATGGTTTTGGTTAAATTACCATTGACTTTTACACGAGCCGTGGGTGATTGGTAAAGTGTCTTGACACACTGTACCGCCTTTGCATTGAATCCGAATTTGTTCAGGACTTCGTATAAAAAGACCCAACTAACGCTATCAAACGCTTTCTCTGCATCAAGACCTATTAGTACTGCTCTATTTTTCCCTTTTTTAATGTGATCTATAATATGAAGGCTCCTTCTAATATTATCCTTGGTTTGGCGACCCTTAATGAATCCAGTTTGGTCCTCGTCAATAATATCACCAACAAATTTTTCCATACGTTTAGCTATAATAGAAGTGTAAATCTTGTAGTCTACATTAAGAATGGATATCGGTCTAAAATCAGCACATGTCTCAGAATTCTTCTTTTTGGGAATAACAGTTATAATCGCTTCCCTCCAGGATGGGGGAAGGACCCCTTGTTCTAGTGTGTAGTTAAATGATGCTTGTAATGATGGTATAAGTTCAGTACTAAAGGATTTATACCATTCTGATGGTAACCCATCACTGCCTGGTGTCTTATTTGTTTTTAATCTACCAATTGCCTTCTCAATTTCAATTCTTGTTATAGAAGATGTTAATAATTCGTTTTGTTTATTTCCTATTGAGGGTAAATCAAGAGTCTGTAAATACTTTTTAATTTGTTTATTATCTGCAGAGGGTGGTTGGCTGTACAATCTTTCATAATAATTTCTAAATAATTGTTCTATTTCTTGAGGTTCATGTGTAAATTGGGATGTTTTGTCATCCCTTAGTTTATAAACGGTTCTTTCTGCTTGTTGTTTTTTAAGCCTTCTAGCTAATAATCTAGTTGCTTTAGGCCCCACTTCATAATATGATTGTCTTAGAAATTTAGCTTTCTTTTCCAATTCTGAGGTTAACATTTTATCTATATTGTCTCTTACTTCTTTAATTGTTGGTAATAAGTCTGGATTTAACGTGTGTTTATGTTCCTTTTCCAATTCCCCTAGTTTTCTCTTTTCTTTTTCATAAATTTCCATCTTGGCCTTTTTGAGTGCTACGGTTTTGGAAATCAACTTCCCCCTTATAACAGCTTTTAAAGCATCCCACAAAATGGATGGATTAACCTCCTGATTATCATTTTCTTTTAAGTATATAGTAATATCTTGTTTAATTTCTTCCTTGATTACTTTACTGTTCAAGAGTCCTACATTAAGTCTCCATAACGTATTACGCACTCTAGGGTTAAGTTTTAGTTTCAATGTCAACAATGAATGATCTGATACAGTTGTTTCTTCTATTTTACAATCTATTACTCGGTATAGATCTATATTATTCATGAAGAAGTAGTCAATTCGTGAGTAGCTCTTATTTGGTGCTGAGTAATGAGTATAATCTTTTTTATATGGATTTAATTCCCGCCATGTATCTACAATTCCAAATTCCTCAAGAGAGGTTTTTAATTTTTTAGAAATTGGGTTTTTGAATCGCCTACTGTTTGTAGTGTCGAGATTAATGTTCATCACAATATTGAGATCACCACCCCAAATCAGTATTCCTTCCATTTCTGATATTATCTTGCTGGTGAGATTTCTAAAAAATTGTTTGCTACTATTAGGTGGAGCATAGACGTTAACCATTGTTACTTTTTCATTTTCCAGAATGCCTTTTACAATAATATACCTCCCATCCTTATCAGAAAATTCTTGGAGACATTCAAATTTTACAGTGTTATGTACAAGTACTGATACTCCCCTTTTGCAACCATGTCTAAAGATGCTGTAATATAGTTTTGTGTAGCCAAATCCCTTCAACTTTTCGTTTTCTTGTCTAGAAAGATGAGTTTCTTGTAAGTAAACAATTTGAGCCTTTTCTTTCCGCAATATAGAAAATACCTTTTTTCGTTTTATAGGACTATTAATTCCATTCACATTCAACGACACTATCTTGATGTTATTTTCCATTATTTATATGTTGTACAGGTATCAAGTTGTTCCATTCCCAGTATCCCAAACACAAACGTAAACAAACAGCTAAACATCCTATGAACACAAAAAATAGAAACTTCCAAAAGAAGGGATACCAAAAATCCCTTTTTATCCCTGTTGGTGGGTAGAGGGTAAACTACCACACTAATGTGGAGGCCCTCCCTAGTATAAGAAAAATCCCCAGCCAGTGGCAACCTTCCCATACCAGAAATGTCCAACATTCAGTTAGCCTCTAGTAGTCGGTGTTCTTATAATATCAAACTACTTATAAGACCTATTAATGCACTATAATTTAGAAACCTTGTTAAATTAACCTGTTTTTGAAATGTAACATTAAAAGATGTATAGTCTTTCTTCAATTATGATATCTTTGTTTACATCACTTTGAGTTACGGCGAAACTCCTCCAGCCTGTCTCTCGCTCGTTGACCCACACCGTCTCCTCCACCGACGCGTCTCCAGGGCATCAGCTCCTCCAGCCTCTCCTCCGCTGCTCTCCGTCGGTCAGCTCTCTTCGTCCAAGTCAGTTTGAATCCCCTCCTGATCAGATCTTGCGCCGCCTCGTCCGCACTGTTGTAGATCCGTAGTCCGGAATCCCAGAACACTCTCATCTTCGTGAAAGGCGTTTGAAATCTGACGCCCCTCTCCTTCAAGGCAGCTTTTATTGGGCCGTAAGCCTTGCGCTTTTCCATCGTGTCAGACGCATAATCATTATCAAAATACAAACGCTTGCCATCAATCTCAATCTTCTGTTGCCAAGCTTTCTTGAGCACCAGTTCTTTAACTTGAAACTGCAAAAAGTTAACTATTATAGATCTCGGGGCTACTGTGGGAACTGGTTTCGGAATCAGCGCTCTGTGTGCTCGCTGTATTTGAAGTTGAACTCCGTCCGGTAGCTTGATATGTGCTCTAAACAACTCAGTCACAAAATCAGCAACAGATTTTCCTTCTTTTTCTTCTGCGACCCCATATATACGGAGGTTGTTTCTCCGCCCTCTGCTCTCCAAATCCACAATCTTGTCGTGCATTTCGTTGTTTTGTTTGATTGTAGAAAGCAGTGCCTCTTTCATTTCAAAGCATGATGTTTCAAGGTCTGATATGCGCGACTGGGCCTCGGCTATGTTAGCATTCTGGGTGTCAAGGTTCTGTAGCATCTCTTCCTTGAACTCTTTGAGGTCATCTTTCATAGTTTTCCTCATTTCCTCCTTAAATTCTCCAAGTTCGTGCTTAATGTCTCGTTTGAAATCCAATAGCTCTTTGGTGAGAGATGAGATGCTTTCAAGTAATTTACCTTGTTGAGCGGCTAGGTAAACGTTAGCATCTCCGCTGTTAGCATCTCCGCTGTTAGCATCTTCGCTGTTGGCATCTCCGCTGTTAGCATCTTCGTCGCTAGCATCGGCCGTTTCTTCGACGGTTTCATTTGCCTTTGATATATTCTTGCCGTTCCTTCGTTTTTTAGGCATTGTCCTCCTTTACGTTGTAATCCACAATGATTTTAAAAGAGTCTGTTATCTCCTGGAGGTAGTTTGATCACCGACTTTACGGAGCTCTTTACAGTGCGTCCATATGCGACTCGCCTCACACCGGAAGTCTATGAGTACATTTTTAACACGCACCTTTGTTGATGTCAACGACCCTGCAATAAAAGCTGGAAAACTGGGAAAGTCGATGTGCTACGACACTATGACTGATAAACACCGAGCAACAACAGTGTTTCCTTAACTGGGAAACTGTGGGAGTAACGAAACAGCGTCCCCCAATTTGACGTTGGTGGCCAAAAAGTGTACTCCATCCATGCTATAAGGCAGGGGTGCCGAACTCATTCGGGTTGTGGGTCGAAATCCAGCACACACGGTGGGTCGCGGGCTGTATATTATGTAAACAGGAAAATACTATTGAAATATTTTTGCAATAAATGAATAATAATGAGCTGTGATTTTAAAAAAAAAGTGCTGGTTTGGTCAAAAGTAATAAATATTAATAACGGCTTACCTGTAAAGTACTTGTATTGCACTTTACAAGCCTGTGCCACAAGTTCCTCAAAGTCCACCATCATTATACTATAGTCATAATTCATTCACTCCACACTGATGGTAGGCTACTATTGTAGCCACAGTCACACTGAAGCAGACTGACCACAATGGGCCCGATCTTGTGCATCAAAACGGAGACGATAGCGTGACATTTTGCGCTCAGTCGGGGCGCACTTTGTGATCTTGCCACTCCAGACTTGGCGCATTTAAGTGGGTTGAGACACACACATTTTCCTCCAACCAGATCGACTCCGCGTCCAGGAGAGTGGTTGTGTGGGAGTGGGGGGTGAACATGTGCTTTTGTTTTGCTTCGCGTTCACGCCAAGTGCGGCCGATCCACACCACAGTGGACGCTGTAGCTCTTTTTCTCTCGAGACGTGAACATCGTTAAGCTCACGATGGGGTAAATAAAGTTTTTAGTTTGACCTGTGAGAGCCTAAGGCTTAAGAAAGAACGCAAGCCAGCGCAATGTGAACGAGGAAGTGAATGTCAGCCGTGTTTCCATTAGTGCAGTCACCTCCTCTTGTGACGCCCCCTCACAGGTGGCGGAGGCGAATGGCACATACAGCTCCGCCACTTGGAAAATAATTCGCCAAGAGCCTGCGCCGCCCCGTGCGCCGCCACAAGATCTGGCCCAATGTGTTTTTATCCTATCTCTTAATATATCAGTGCCCTCTGCTGGCCATGGGTGGAATTCTTTCCTTTTTTTTAAAATTTAAGGTGCCCCTAGTGGCGAGAGACTTCAATTTTTCCTTTTTACATACTCTGGAATTTATGCTCTACAAGTGAGGGGCCGGATTTAATCATCTTGCGGGCCGGATTTGGCCCGGGGGCCGCCTGTTTGACACCTATACTGTAATGTCTTACCATTGAGAATGAATGGGAGAAGTTAAGAGAATTAGTATAGGCATTTGTGGCCCGCAAACGTTGGCCACCCTCTGGCGGGCCAATAGAATTGTTCCGGCGGGCCAAATCTGGCCCCACTTAGGGCACCTGGGCTTAGATGATAAAACAGAATCCCCTTTCAGGGGATTCTGTTTTAAATGTTTGACTGCAGTTTGTTGAGGCAACAGCTAGTATCCATTGTTTCTGTCGACTAAAACTAGACTAAACCTTTTGAAAAACTAGACGGAAACATTAGAAACTGAAAATAATAGTGGAACTCTTTTTTGGGGGGGGTGCATTGTATTAAATAAAAGACAATTCATCTTATAAAACTTTTAAAACTAATCTAGTTCATAACAAACAGTTGTTTAACAGTTGTTAAAAAAAAGAAGTGCGTTTTAATGACATTCAGAGTCTTGATTTTGGCGCAACTATACTCATAAGTTTTACAAATTTATCCACCGTTGGCATTCCATTTTCAAAAGTGTGGGCACTCATGGAATAATCACAGCGCTCATTGTTTCACCTCGGCTTCCACGCTTCAAACTCATCCAATTATTATCGCAATCTGCAGGTTTTTCTCCACCATCAAACGCGCGTTACGAACAGACGGATTCCAACGAGTCCTTTTTCACTCGGTTTCGGTTTGTCTTTTTTCATCGCGGCCACTAAAACCTCCGCAGCTTCGGGCTTTCAAGTCACTGACAAATCATCAAAAAACATCTCCAAGGAATACGGTGATTAACTGGCGCGCACTGGATCAGCGCCATCCGCCGTATTAATTGATCCTTGTAATGTGTGTGTGTCTTTTCTCTCCAAACACAAGCTTTCATTTGTAAATTCTCAGATGGCGGGGTTATTCCAATATTTACACTGTGCTATTATTCCCTGGCCTGGCTCAGATTTCCTTTAGTTTTTTTTGCTTGGCTCGCTCTAATTGGCTTCTCCGTGTGGATCGCCACATTGAGCAAAGGCTATTGAGCTGGAAGAGAGCCTTATTATCGTTACAGTTCTGGACAGCACTGTGACACGCCGCTGGTTCACAAGTGGATTTGCACATCGAGGCATTAGGATGTTCATTTTAATGAGCATGGGAAGCATTAAAGGTATAGTGCGCAAATGGTAAAGGATCCTTCCAGTCAGCGTGGTTGCATGGACAAAGGGAAAGACGGACCTCTTGCCTCGTCTGACAAGGGCAGGATTGCGTAAAACCATGTAAACCAGGCGATTCGATTGGTGAGAGGAGAAATCCGACTTCCCCCGAGCCGTTTGTCGACCTGCCCAGGCCGATTGCGGTCGGATTAGACCTGTCTAGTCCACATGTGTCAAAGATGATATAATCCAGCCTCTGATTTGTAGAGTATAAATTCCCGAGTATGTCAATAAAAAAGTACGTTTCTAGCCTATTCCTGTGCACAGTTATGATTTCTTTTTAAAGAAATAACCAGAATACTCATTCCAGCCACTAGGGGGCAGGTAAAATATAGGAAATAATTCCACATGTATCCAGCAGAGGGCACTGACATAATAAGAGCTTAGGATATAAACAACACATTATAGCCATGTGGTAAATGGTCAACCTGTCCCAGGGTGGCTGTGGCTACAATAGTAGCTTACCACCAAGTGGGGAGTGAATGAACAATGACTACAGCACTTTGTGAAACTTGTGACACAGGCAGGTAAACCGCATTACAAGTTATTATTTATTAGGCTACAGTCCTGTTGGGCTTTTGGACAAATCAGCTCTATTTTAAATTCACAGCTCATTATTATTTATTCATTAGAAAAAAGTTTACTTGCAAAGGCCGGTTTTCCACATCCACATGTGTACTCATTTACAAATATTGACTGCGAAAGGCGACCGAGATGACGCTGTAGTCCAAATATGGTCATTTCCGTTCTGGGAGACAGCAGCAGCTAAACACAGGAGAAACATACAAAACTTTACGGCTGTTTTCCCCAAATGAGGTTTTCATTCCACTCTTAGCAGCCCCACTTTTATTGCTTCTATTCACCAGATTCCGTCCCGTCCACTTTCGCCTCTTTTTGGATCGGCACTTCCATTGACACTTCAGGTAGAGTCCGTTCATTAACTCATTGACTGCCAATGACGTCTGTAGACGTCGACTGAAATCCGAACATTGACTGCCAATGACGTCTATAGACGTCAATTAGGTTTTTCAATGGGAATGGCTGCAACAAAGCCTTGAGCATGTCTGGTATTAAAATCTTAGTTATATTTCTTTCATTGAGACACTAGGTGGCAGCATTGCTCTTTGGATGCAATCACAGTGAATGTTTTGCTAGATTACAAAAAGCTCGTTTTCTCAGCTTTTTGGTCAGAAACTAGCATTTTGGGTGATTTCATCTGTTTTCTACAGACGATTACTAAAGAATGGAAAGAGGTACAAACAAACATTTTTTTTAGATGAAAGAAGAGAGTCTAATCTTTATTTTGGTGGGTTTCGTGTTGACATTGACCTAGACCTAAAATTTTCTGTGGGTCTTGAAAAAAACTGTCAAAATCCTGAAAAACCTCTGGCAGTGAGGAGCTCTCTGATTTGAAAATGGCGGGCAGTCAATGAGTTAAAGGGACTTTAAGTGTGTCATTGTTAAACTCACTACTGCCACCTCAGGTCTTACGCGTGCATGACGGCACTGAGGACCCGAATAACGTTTGAGTGACAGTGCAGGATTTTAGAGGCAGTTGTGGTGAACAGGTCTGGGCTCATTTTACACATTAGGACATGGCTGGAACATGTTGGGGGACATTTTAAACTCCGTATAGTCCCTTTAAGCGGAGAACGAGAGAAAATGTTCGGCACTAAAGTTTGTTTGTCCAATGTTCATTTGACTAAGATGAATAGACTCCAGTCTTGGAAATCGTTTGAATTACCTACAGCAAAAGTTTCAAATCGATATCTTCTAAATGTAATGTCCTCCCTATTCAGCTGCAGCATGTCGTCTTAAGTGAACTATTTACGACAAAGTAAGCCATTTCTAACAGATCAGTGGTCATTTTCGGTCGAGAAATCAAGGCACAAAAAAAAAAAGAAGCTATTGATAGGTTCACAAAATAGCATTTCGACAAACCCCAAGACATGGCACAATCTTCCCCACTCTATTTGAAAGTCCATCTGGCACATCGGTAAGTGCTCTCCAGGTCGCCACATTACTCAGTGGGAATAGGAATGGGCTGCCCGCCGCTCACTTGGGATCACTTTGAGGCTGGCCTTCCTGAACAGGCTGCTCATCTGCGGGCCCAGACTGTGCCGGGGCCATGAATTATTTGCTTCGCTGCGACCGGCCTGGTAATACGATGAGAACGCAGCCGACTGGCCCCACTCAATTCCTACGCTCTTGGGCTTCAATACAAAAACGAAAGGTCCGACCTGAGTGGGTTTGAATACATGCCTTTACAGTCACGTGACTTTCATTGATGTAGCCGCGCTCTTGGAGACCTCTGGCTGGTGTTTATCGTAACAAACTGTCACTGAAGGCAAGATGCAAATCTAAAAATAGAGCGCCTCTCGCAAATGAGCAGAGCTGATACTTAAGGCGAGACACGGCAGGCCAAAGTATTGATTTTTAAAGCAGTGGTCGATGTGGAGATTTTTTAAATTGTTTCCCCCAATAACATCTTCATGTCAGACTATAAAAAGACAAAACCTACCCCGCACGATGCTTATTTTATGATGTTTTGTCGCTGGTGAGGTGGAGATATCCCGGAGTAACATAAAGCTGTCTTTCCATTGCACATTTATTCACATATATTGACATAATTTACATCCATGTGTCCGGTGAAGGATCCCCGAGATGACGCTATAATCCAAATATGGTATTTTTCTTTCTGCAAGACACCCTGGATGAAGAGAAATGTGTGGCGCACTCCTTACAAAACTTAAGGGCTTTTTTTTTTCTTCCTCAAAATGAGTTCTTGCTCCACTCATGCAACAAATAAGCCATAAATAAAAAGCTGTTGGCCCTGATGTGGCACGTGCACATGAGAGGGATGCAGGAGGTGCACAGATGAGAGCTGACAGCTGAAGCCAAACCACCCTTTTAGTCGAGACGTGGTGTGTGTCTGGAGACCCCTTCACTGTCCTCACCAGGGGCAGGAGCTTTTAGCACCAGGACTGAAAACATCAGATGTTTTGCTATTGGTATGTCCTGATGTCCCCATTTAAAGCTATGGGTAGACGTTTAATCTAAAATTGTATGTTATACGCAGCTTATCTGCCATTGTTTATTTCATTTCAATTCGTATTTTTTTTCTAAAAGTTTATGGACTTTTTTGAATGGGACATTGACTTCCAGCACAATCAGGCAGGCGGGACTTTTGAGCTCCATACATCTAGAAATGTTCCGCTGTGTTGTTTACATAGACTCTTTTCACATAGAGCCGGTGCAAGCCTTTTTCGGGTCCTAAGCAAAAGTGGACCTCAAGCAAAAGTGGCCTTTTATTTGCAAGCCTTGGGACGCAAGAGCGAACCCGATAATGGTCAGTTACACGCGGTAGTGCTGGGCAGAAGTGGAACATAATGACCGCAATTAGGGCCCTGCCCCACTGTGTGAGAATCACTAACCATTTGCTACTGTCAGACTGGGGTTTAGGCCGACACTATTTTCCCCACTTCTTAAATGGGTTAATGGCCACATTCACATTCTCGCTCCTCTGGTCCTTGATCCACAGTTTAGGAACCGCTGAGTTTAAACTAACAGAAACCTGCTCCTGACTGGTTATTTCTAACACTGAGAATTAGGCTGATGGTCATTTGTTTTAGACTACGCACATTCATAGACCTAGAATTACTGAAAGTAACTGCACTCATGAGAGCTGTGTGGGTTCAACTCATCTTTGAGACAAATACAAGAAGAGCTTTATTTATATAGCGCCATTCAGACATGGTCACAAAGAGAGATTCTTCCTGGCCTATTGTACATGTTGTTAATGTTAGGGGAAACCTACGTGTAGTAGAGTGGACTGCAGGTTAAACTTAAATTTAACATGTAGAAAAAGGCAACACAGATTCGTAAAATTGGCAGGGCAGAGGCATTCATTTACAAAAGTAGGATCTTTATTATTAGTTACATGTTTTGTTAAAATTGTCCATCGTTTTCTGTTGTCCAAGGGTTGTCCAATAAGTTAAGGTTACAGTTCATGACGGTTTCTCACGTGGATGAGCACGTTCACTTCAGTGTCCATATTAAACAGCACATCACAGTCTACAACATAAAAAACGGACGACCCTGGCGATACAGGTGTAGAAGAAGAGGAGGTGTGTAACGCTGACAGGACCCAGGGCGACGATGCATGGCACTCCCCAAACGACCCGTACTGAGACCCCGAACATATTACTTGTCCAGCTATGCAGTAGCCTTTGGCCGGAGCGCCAGCATGCAGCGAGACGGTTGTGTGTACATATAGCTGCTGGCTTGACGCCTAAAATCGCCGGCTTGACGCCTCCTGAACGGTCATAAACAACTCGCAACTTCACCAACTTTCACGCTGTGCCCCGCTACAGCAGCAGCGTGCCAGGTGCATGACCCCCCGTATTTATAGTGCGCACACGCGATCTGATTGGCTCAATGTAAGGGCAAATATATAATAGGCTACCCCACCACATTCGCAGACACGGGGAGAACATGCAAACTCCACACAGAAAGGCCTCATCCACAGAAAGGCCTCATCCACTTATAACGACTAACCATATAAATGTTTGTGTCCATAGAATAGTTTTTGGAATATAACTGACCTGCATCACATGAGTGATCGCATTTTGAGGTGCTATTTTCTAGCAGATCACTCCGCCGCTGCTTAGATTATACAACCACGAAGCTGATGCTGCTCAAATATAAGTTATTTTAAATGCAAAATGGTTAAAATTACTCTATCAACACAGACATTTATATGGTTAGTCTGGTGTTATAAGTGATTTGCCTCAGGTGCTCTGTGGAGCGGGTCAGACTGTTTTTAATGCAGGCTAGCTGATACCGTAGAAATGCGCTAGCCTTGCATTAGCCTAGCGCCACGAAACTCTTCAAACATAAGAACTGCGTGAATTACAAAAGAAATATCTCCAGAAATCAGCAACACTCTGGATAACTAGGATATGAGGCCCTATAGATACAGAAGGCATCTCGTCATAGAAGGGGGCGTGGCCTCGCCAAGGGGAGAAATAGAATCTTTAAGGAAACACTCTTTTTAGACATTTTCTGGTGGAATATGAGCTTATTTATCACATACAATTAAAGTCAATTGTAAATCGGGCCCATATGGATATTTTCTGTCGAAGTGAAAAAAGTACCTAGCGCTAGCTAACATTAGCATTAGCCCGATGCTATTTTTTTATGTATTTATGGGCTGTTGAACCACTTTGCTCCTCTCCATGTCTTTGTATCTTTATTTAGTAGAAAACTAGATTCATAATTCAGCATTTGTTAAAGTACTTTTTGAATAATTAGAGAAAGTTATTGTGAATCAATTTCACTTGGTGTTGTGGAAATTAAACAGACAACAGGTGGAAATGAGAGGCAATTAACAAGATCTCTCCAAAAGAGGAATGGTTTTGCAGGTGGTGACCACAGACCATTTCCCTGTCTTCATCCTTTGTACCGTATTTTTTGAACACTTTTGCATTTGTTCAGTGTTCTCACCACTAGAGGTATCATGAGGAGCATCTACAACCCACAGAAGCTGCTCAGGGAGTGATGCTCATCCAAAATGGTACGTCCATTCGTGCTGTGGCAAGAAGGTTTGCTGTGTCTCCCAGCGCAGTGTCCAGAGCCTGGAGGAGATACCAGGAGACAGGCCAGTACACCAGGAGACCTGTGGGGGGGCGACCGAGGTCAACAACCCAGCAGCAGGACCGCTATCTGCTCATTTGTGCACGGAGACACAGGAGAAGCACTGCCCGAGCCCTACAAAATGACCTCCAGAGGGCCACAAATGTGCATGTTGGTCCTCAAACGGTCAGAAACCAACTCCATGAGGGTGGTATGAGGGCCCGACGCCCACAAGTTGGGCTGGTGCTTACTGCCCAACACCGTGCAGCACGATTGGCATTTGCCCGAGAACACAGCGATTGGCAGATTGGCCAATGGTGCCCTGTGCTCTTCACGGATGAGAGCAGGTTCACCCTGAGCACATGTGACAGACGTGACAGAGTCTGGAGACGCCCTGGAGAACGTTCTGCTGCTGCAACATCATCCAGCATGACCGGTTTGGTGGTGGGTCAGTGATGGTCTGGGGAGGCATTTCATTGAAGGGCCGCACAGCCCTCCATGTGCGAGCCAGAGGTTCCCTGACTGGCATTGGGGACCGGGATGAGATCCTCAGACCTATTGTAAGACCATATGCTGGTGCTGTGGGCCCTGGGTTCCTTCTGATGCCTGATAATGCCAGGCCACATGTGGCAAGAGTGTGTCAGCAGTTCCTGTATGATGCATCCATCAACGCCACGTCGCACCACAGACTGTCCAGGAGCTGACTGATGCTCTGATCCAGGTCTGGGAGGAGATCCCTCAGGAGGACATCCGTGGTCTCATCAGGAGCATGCCCAGGCGTTGTAGGGAGTGCATTCAGGCACGTGGAGGCCACACACACTACTGAGGATCATACAGACTCGTTTGGAGGAATTTCTACAGAATTTGGATCAACCAGTGACCTGATTTGTCGCTTTGATTTTGACTATAATTTTGGATCCAGACCTCCAGGGGCTGAGAATTTGATTTCCATTTATCATTCTTATGTTATTTCGTTCTCAACACATTGCCCTACACTATGAATAAAGATTTTCATCCGAAAAATCGAATTGATTGACATCTAGGATGTGTTTTTTGAGTGTGCCCTAAGTTTTTGTGAGCAGTGTATGTCAAAAATCCTGAAATATCCCTTTAAGCGCACCACAGAAAAAAAACGCAGGGCCCCGCCCACCAGAAGAGCAACAGGAGGCGAGCACCCGGGGACAGACAGTCGAGGGGGGGGGGCGCGAGCACAGATGCACTTGTGCCTTGGGGGTGACCGGGTGAAGCCGGAAGGTCTTCAGCAGACTGCTCCATTCTGGTGTTATATTTGGCAGAGTAGGCAGAGAGTGAGTGAGCAATGTCAGCCTGTCGCCATAACAACACGTTGATTAACAAGCAAAACAACGCGGTAATTTGACTGAGATACAACATGCACATGCAGCTCCAAGTTTGTATGTTTTCATTTGGGGAAAAAAACTATTAACAGACAAAATCAAGTCAGTTGTTTTGTCTGCATGTTCCTTCAATATTTGGAATTAAACCTTTGAAACAGTTTTAATCTTTGAAAAATGTCTAACACGGAGCGGCCTTGTTAAACATTGAACATTCTTGCCTTGATGCAGCGCGCAGCAAAGGCGGCCAGTTGGAGGCCTCAATCAATTTGTTACTACACTATTAGTTACGATTTTCACCCCGCGTGTGTTGTAAAATATTAACACGCATCTCCTGCCTGCCTTTTTGAGAGCGCATCTGCAAATAGGTTCAATAAAACAGAGTCATTTTACAGGCCGATGTAAAGTGGAGTGTTATGCAAACCACCCGCGGACGCCGTAGAGCCGTGTCTCTGCATAAATAACGCTCTGCCCGATCTAATAACATGAGCGGAAACACGTGCGGGGGACACGTATTGATCTACAGCAGGAAAGAAGCTTTTCAGTTTCATAAGCGAGTGTCCGTCTGACCAAAGTGGCGGTGCCGCTCGAATCCATTTTCCCTCATTCCGTCGGATATGATTGGTTCACTTGCAGATTTATTACTCCTCCATTGAGGCTTAATATGTGCATTTAAATGTATAGGCAGGTGCTTACTTATGTATCAGGGAAGTGAAAATAAATCCCACACGTGGCACGGTACACACATGCGGTGATTTCAAACCTCGTAAATTGTGCGCGGGGGAAACGGTGCAAAATATGGATGGATGGGTTTTGAAGAGACGATGTCAAGCATGACGTAAGTTAGAACGACTGTAAGAAGCGCAGTTTTTAAGATGTGTTTGCAAATGAGAAGGGGTGGAAATGTGAACGACTGAACCACTACAACAGTGGTTTCTGGAGGTCTAAAGTGAGAAAGTTATTCTACAAAAAAAGTGCTGTGTTTGATAAGAATTGGAAGAATTCCCAAATAATTTCTTCTCTGGGGTGGTATGAGGCCAGGAGTTGGGGTTTGTACTGTAGTATGTTATACAGTGAGAACCATTTGTTTACATACACTTTATAAAAAGACACATTTACATTTTTTCTCACTGTCTGACATGAAACCAAAATTATTATTATTTTTTAGGTCAATTTGATTTACAAATATTTCTATTTGTCAAATGCCAGAAGAACACACTTTTTTGTATTGCTTTTTACAAAACCAACATTTCATTAATATTTTGTAGCATTGCCTTTAAACTGTTGAACTTGGGTTAAACCTGTTGGATTTCCTTCCACAAGCTTCTCACAATAGTTAGGAATTTTGGTCCATTCCTCCAAACAGAACTGGTGTAACTGAGACACATACACTTTTAACTGGATTGAGATCAGGACTTTGTGATGACTACTTTAAAAAAAAATGGCTTTGTTTTCCTTAAGCCACCTTAACCACTTGGGCTTTGGGTCATTGTCCATTTGGAAAACCCATCTGTGCCCAAGCTTTAACTTCCTGGCTGATGTCTTGAGATGTTGCTCCAATATTTCCACATAGAGTTCTTTCTTCATGATGTCATCTATTTTGTGAAGTGCACCAGTCCCTCCTGCAGCAAAGCAACCCCACAGCATGATGCTGCCACCCCTCTTTTTCCTCCAAACATGACGATGGTCATTATGGCCTTTTTTTTTTTTTTTTCCTTTTTCCATCACACCACACAATATGTCTCCAAAAATAATGTCTTTATCCTTTTTTATTTGCAATCTGGAAACTGGCTTTTTGATGTTACTTTAGCAGCCAGGTTCTTGGGTTGATGTTCACATTTCAGACACAGCACGTTCGTCTCTGGGACACAGAACCTGCCTCCTTTCTGATCTGTATCTGGACTGAACTGGTCTGAACTGGACATTTCCAGCATTGTTTTAGCCAATAAACCTGGACCTTCAAGTGTCTTGAAATTTCCCTCAAGGATGATCCAGACTGCTTCCAAGGACATGAGATCATCATCTGGGCTTTCCCAAATTATTTAAAGGTATAGTAATCTTAGTGTATGTAAACTTTTGGCTTTGTAAAAAGTTCTAAAAAAAAAGTGTAGAAATTCTATCTCTCATTCTTCTGGAATTTAACAAATAGATTTTTTTTTTTTTTTTTATTCTAATTGACCTAAAAAAAAAGAGTTAATTCTGGTTTTGGACAGTGAGAAAAAAAAAGCAAATCTGCCTTTTTATGAAGTGTTAGTAGTGGTCATCATTGCATATTATTCATTCTTTACTTTAGAACTGGCAAATGAACAATGGTAGTTTTCATCAAAAACAGTTTAAAAAGTGGAGAAAATCACACTTTTGTAAAACAGTTCTTTTAGGCGTTTTGAAGTATTTAAAACAAATTAAAAAATGAATTGCAACTTCAACTGTAACTGTGGAATACAGAACAACTGTAGAAATATCTGGAAAAAAGGCTCCATTTCTCACTTTGGTTTTTACTTTAAATTTTGTTATTAACCAACAAACAACACACACAAGTGAAACAAAAAGTTTAAGCAGGCAAAATATAGCCTAAATGAGAACATTTTAGCGATGCTGCGTTCAAGGACCTGTCAAAGAAAGATGTTTCCAAGATTACACAGGACACCAGACGGAAGAAAAGCTGTCTTGTCTGGAGCCATAGCAGAAGACATCCAACGAGAAGCTGAGTGGGTAAATGGATTCAGAACAAGAGAGGTCAAGTATGAAATATAGAGAAGCCATGAGAGAGTGTGGTAATGCCAAGCCGCAGACAAACAGTGTATTTATGTCATTGTTATGCAGCAAGTCCCAACGGAGCAGAGCCAGTCGCGTTGTTTGTCTTGTGCCGGCTGCTTTAACAGCCTGACGGCAGAGTAAACCCCATATTTAATAGCTCAGCTGAAGGCAGAGTCTCGGTGAGAAATGCAGCGCTCTTGGAGGTAAGGAGTCTATACTCTCATCAGATGTACTTCCATGAGCGAGGACGCTGCAGTGGACTGACTGTAGGCAGCAAAACATTAGCTGAATAATGAGCGGCATGTCAATGTTTGGCCAAAACTATTCTATGAATGTTAACTCGTAAGAAGCAATGCGGCAGCCCCTTAATATGTGAAAGCCATAGTATAATGCAGGTGTCCTGAATATAAAGGGGTCCAGATCATATGTGCCCAGTCACAGGAACCAGGGACACAAGTCGGTTCTGGGGCATTTTGAGCTTTTCACAGACTGTTAAAGTGTAGTCTCCCAGCTTTCCAACAATGTGTAACACATGGAAATATGATCATGTTTGGAGAACTGAGAGCAATTTGAAGTTAAGGACCCAGAAATCTGAAGAAATCGGCCTCTAAACTTTTGGGCAGTTCTCACCTCTCTCTGCTGCTTGAGTGACAATAGGGGTCATTTACATCACATTTAGATAAGCCATACCTGCTCCCCCCGTAAAGCCCAGGGGGGAGAAAAGGCAAAAAGCAAGAAAAATGTGCCATCAAAGAAAAAAATAGGTTTGCAAACAGGTAATATATAACTAAATATCTCTTGCATAAATCCACTTCCCATAGAGCCGACCTCTACAGCAACTAGCAACACAATGACAACTAGCAACATTATCCCAACACACACACATTTGACCAGAGGGAGAGAAGAACACACACACGGTCATTAGTGCCATGGACAATGACTACGTTATATTATCTGTAACCTGCACACACAGCTTACGACCCAAAACAAAACGGAAACAAATCCAATTAAACTGAACACAGCACGTTAGCTGACAGCACAACAATGGCCTCATCAAAAAGCAAACAGACACGATGGCACAGCGGCCACCAGCGAAAACAAACAAACTTTCACTCACCCGTCTGAAGTAACCTTTGCGTGCCTTCAGGTCAGCAAACTCGTTCATTGTAGTGATCAAATCCATTTTTGTCGCTCAGATCTTTTCAATGTAGAGTTATGCAAATCCGCACTACATCCTTCTGTCCTAAAACACACTCTGAAGACAAGGAGTTGGCTCGGGAAATGTAATGGTCAGCAGGGGGCGCTGTGCGTGCTTACAGCCAGGGCAGTGGCGCTGGAAAAGTTAGAAAAACGAACTTCTGTATTAGTATTCCAGCGTTAGCATTGGGCTAGTCAGAGCGTTAGCAACAGGGGCCGGCCTCCGTGAGACCCTCGGGGAAGTGTTGCATAATCATGAAGTCACACACACACAATGACACGCCCCCACGGTGTGCGCGCTTTTAAATATACCAATACTGTTATCTAAAACATGGTGAGGCTTCTTCGTGATCTCAACTAAAAGATTATGCAAAAAAAGCGAAAATCACCAATGTTCAAAAAACACTCTTCTTTCTCGATTTGTGGGAAACTGAGTCAGCCGACTTGTGTCCCTGGATTCCACGACGGGGCACATTTTATTTGCATTTTGACCCTTTTTTTGGACATTCATCCAGTTCCACATGTCGAATCTCATTTCAACAGGGGATTTAATCCACTTTTTGATTTGCCCTTGTTTAGCACGTGAGCAAGCGCTTGATGAATTACAACCATAGTCTGTATTTTTCCATTTTGGTTTAAAAATTGCCCCTGCCTGGAACTGACAATCGTTATGGTCATGGTTCCGAAACTCAATCAGTTTCTACCTTTATCTCTTCCTTTCAAGAAGAGTTCTCACTGTGACTTTTTATAGAAGTCACTTTCTTTTTATTACTGCAAAGCTCCTAAATCTCAGAGTTCACTGGCTTTAATTAGCAGAGGTGAAGCGGCGGTGTGGGAGCTTAGAGCGCTCCTTTCACTGGCAGAGAAAGAGGAGGAGGGACCTTTTTATTACACATGAACCAAGAGTAAACATTCAGTGACACGGCCTTCATAACAAATGGGATCTTTTTTAATGTCTTTCTTTATTTTTTTATATTGTTGCTCCAATGCACACACGAGTAGCTTGGTAAAAGAAAATATAAAAATATGACCTATATTTAGCAACAAATTATTTTCTCACATTTCTAAAGGGTAAATTTAGTCATAGCCTCTATAAATTAGGTTGATTTAAAAATGTGTTGCTTTTTTAAATAAACGTATCCCTAATATTGATCACTGTCTGCTTATTTCTCGAGTTTGTTGATTTTCTCTCTTTGCACAGTTGGAGCCATTGGAATATTTTTTTTTATCTACAAAGCCGTGTTGAGACTCTGACCTTCATATCTGTGCACAAAAGAAATCTGCTGGTTCATATCACTTGCGCTCACATGACCAGTCTTTAAAGTTTGTGCCTATAGTCCGCATCGAGCTGACCAGAAAGGCTTTTAACTTTGTGGAATCAGCTTCAGGATGAACGGCAGCTTAAAGACCTGGGGCCCGATCTTGTGTCTCAAAGCGCAGGCGATAGCGTGACATTTTGCCACTCCAGACTTAGCGCATTTAAGTGGGTGGAGACACACATTTTCCTCCAACCAGATCGACTCTGCGGCCGGGAGAGGGGTTGTGGGGGAGTGGGGGATGAACATGCGCATTTGCTTTGTTTGGCGTTCACGCCAAGCGCGGGCCGACGCTGTAGCTCTTTCTCTCTCGAGACGTTAACATTGTTTAGCTCACGATGAAGTGTTTTTAGTTGACCTGTGAGAGCCTAAGGCTTAAGAAAGAACGCAAGGCAGCGCAGTTTAAACGAGGATATGAATGTCAGCGATGTTCGCTCAGTGCAGTCACCTCCTCTTGTGACGCCCCCTCACAAGTGGCGGAGGCGAATGCTGCATATAGCTCCGCCACTGCGAAAATAATTCGCCAAGAGCCTGGTATTTTAATTGGGACTTGCATATGGACACACTGATTGGTCCGATTCGTGCTCACGCCTGCAAGACACCTTCTGTAAAGGAGGTGATGTCATGGTTGGAGCTCCACTTATGATTGGCTTCTAATGCCAGAGACTGGCCAATCAGGGAGCAACTGGCCTTTTGCCAAAAAAAAATCAATCAGGACAGGGCCTTTCTGTGTGAAGTATGTTCTCCCCATGTCGTAGGTTTCCTCTGGGTACTCTGGTTTCCCCTACCACTTAAAACATGTAAAATAGGCCAAGATATATTTATTTATTGGCATATTTGGCCATTCGTCATACACCACACGCACTCTCAAACACACACTCATTCATCCAGGTCAATTGTACATGTTTTTAGATTTAGGGCAAACCGGAGTACCCGGAGGAAACCTACGCAGACACGGAGAGAACATGCAAACTCCACACAGAGAGGCCCTGTCCAGGTGGGAATCGAACCCGGGACCTTATGACATTTAGATTCTACTTCTTCAAGTGAAGACAAAGCAACGTGCTTTTGGTCAGTCTTCATGTTCTTTGTGTTTTATTTTGACATGCCTGTTCTGTCCTTGTGATTTTGCTTTTCTTCCCTTGTGTTGATTACCTGCCCCGCCCTAATGTGTTTCATCTGTTCCCTGTTAAAATGGCCAACTTGCATCTAGCCCCTTTTAAATACTATATGAAAGTATAAAGCAGGTCATGCTGCGCTAGAGCCACAGCAGCATCGGAAAGTTTTATTATTGGAAATGTATGAACTTATGGCAACGTTCCGCACTTTTGTTTACATTTTACAACAACGAAGCTTCAGCCACGTGGATCATTTATGAGATCGGCTGTGAAAGAACAGATCTAATGCAGCTGTCTGTGATGAACTAAAGGACAGGATTTGGTGAATGAGTAATAATTTCAACAATGATGTTTATAAAGAGTTGTTTGAGGAAAGAGAAGCAACACCAGAAGGAGTCTCAGAGGTGCAGATGTCATGCACTGTGGTTCAAAGATGAAAAAAGAATGATCTGATGAAGGCTAATGTTGAAACAATGGCATCCTTGATTAAAACAATTGGGCATTGGCTACTTGAGTGAGCGATGCTGTTTTTTGAGATATGAAGAGTTTAACACATTTTGACAGTTATTAGGTTATATTATTATAGTTGGTAATTGTCGTTAAACTCGTTGCAGGAGGACGTGGAGCGTATTTTGTACATCATCACTTCCTGGTTGTTCCCTTCGCTGGGTTAGGAAGGTTCAGACTGTCCTGTTGTGCAGAAGGAGCAGCTGAAGCTCCTGTTCCTAAACTGGAAAAGGTTCCTCAAGGTCGACCTCATGACGACAGCCACAAAGGTTAAGGAAAAGGCGTCTGAGTCTGGAAGGATGTCCGTTTTCCAAAACCAAGGTTGGAGACAAGTCGCACTTTCCCAGGTCCTTGGAAAGGCAGACCTGTTAGATCGGAGATATATATCAAAACTATCAGTGTTTATTTCGTCGCTTCTACTGTGTACTCTCTTTGTAAAAGTTTTTTTTTTTTACTCCTATTCATGGAGGGCACCCCAGAACATTCTCGCACTCATGAATCTGGCTTTGACTGCAGTTACAGTTTCCCTTTTCCCTTACTGTACTTTAAAAACTGTCTTGTCTTGTGTTGTCTCAATTTACTCCACTGTCACACACTGACAGCGCGGAGGATTGAATGTACTTTAGAGATATAAACAATACGGAGATGACAGGAGCTTAGCTAAGCCAGGCAGCCTCTTCAAACAGAAGCATTTGGAAAATAACCAGCAATTTTCACTAAAAATGAACACAATAGTGGTTATTGTCTGCAATGGCGCATAAGGGACTATCATAGTGACAGCAGCTAGTGAGTATACAGGGTTTATACTGTACATGGTGTGTTTCCATGTAGCACATTTCAACCTGGCACTGTTTGGTCGCAGTTTCGGACAGTTTAAATCGTGTGTGTTGACAGGCTAATATCGGCACCCTCCGCAATGGCGACGCGTTTTCTTTTTGACTGCTGCACATCGATGAAGGAACAACCGAACCGTGATTGAAGTTTAGTGAGCTGCAATGAGAACACTGGACAAATACTGCCTTTTGGTGGGGTTTATGGAATTGTCCTGGGCAAAAACTAGAGGAAAGAAGCCGCAAAAATGGTCACATCTATGTAGCGCTATGTAGAACCACTCACCCAGTCACACACTCATTCATACAGCAGTGTACGCAGACACTGGAGGCTAGGAGGGTGAAGTGTCTTGCTCAAGGACACGAAGACAGTGTGCGCCTGTGGGATTCGAATCGCCGACCCTCCAATCACAAGACGACCTGCTCTATTCTCTGTGCCAAAAAGCTCTTTGTTGACAGTGACGGTAAGCTAAGTGCTAATGTTACGCTAACGCCAGCTAAGGTTGTGCAAACAGTGGCTACATGCTATCATCTGCAAAACTACCTTTTCTACAGCAGTACTTTTATTTTATTTTCAAGCCACACCGCGTAGAATTATACCCAATAAATACAATTGGAATAGAAGCATTTATTTTATGACAGGTTTTTTCATCATAGAAAAAAAAACACCTCAAATGTACAAACAAACATTTATGAGGCTCACCTCTCCTAAGATATGACTGTAAACTTTACCGAGAGTGGGTACGTCTCCAGCTCGTCTCCATGGAGATATGAATAAAAGTCAATAAAATATGAGATTTAAACGGATTAGTTTCTCATCTAAATCCATTCTTTTATTACACACTGCAGTTATGGCATTTTCTGTGTTGAGCTGGTCATTAGCAGCATGTTTTGTTTTTCCAACAACAGTATAAGTCCAAAATGCTACGCACTGTACTTTTTTATTTAACCAGGAAAGTCCCACTGAGATTAAAAACCTCCTTTTTCAGGAGTCCTGGCCAAGAGGCAGCAAAGCAGTTATGAATTACATACAATTACATGTACACATTGTGAAAAAACGTTACAATGTAAAAAGGTCGACTCAAGTGGTCTCAATCTGGACTCAAAAGTGTTCAATGAAATAAGTTCAGTTATTTCCCAGTCTTTGTTCAACATGTTCCTGTGACAAAGTGGGTTTGTCCCAGTATTTATTTTGGGACACTGTTTCATTTGCAATATACATCAGCTAACAATAACCCACCGGATTCATTCAATTGTTTAAAGGGACTATACAGAGTTTAAAAATGTTAAAATTCAGTATTTTCCTCCCCCTACATGTTCCAACAATGTCCTAATGTGTAGAATGAGCCCAGACCTGTTCACCACAACTGCCTCTAAAATCATGCACTGTCACTCAAGAAGGTGTTGATCCGGGTCCGAAGTGCCGTCATGCACGAGCTAAATATAGAAGCTGCAGTTACACATATGACCTGAGGTGGCAGTAGTGAGTATAAAATGGCCAACTTGCATCCAGCCCCTTTAAGTTAACGATTACGCTTCACATTGTCCATTTAAAACTTTGTTTTATTTATTCATTTACTCAATATACAAACTTGCCTGCGCCACATGGTGGGAACAAAGGGAAGGCGTGGTCTTTGTCGGCCATTTTAAAAGTGCAGGCTGAACCATGTGGCAGGGAGGAAACTAGTTTAAAACATGGGGCTTGAAAGTTATGGAGTCAGAGCAAAATACCAAGGTATTTGCACGTGTGAACTACCTCTGCTTGTTTTAGTGAGGGGCGTCCTCTCTCCTCTGGCCAAGCAGCTGTCTGTAAACGTCTCTTCAGTGTCAGTTCAGTGCGGTTTGGGTTGAGCCCGGTCCCAAGACTTGTACCACCAGGTCTAAATTATGAAAAAAAAAAAAGGATTTATTATACTTTCAAACAGGCTGCAGATTAAAGTAATAACGAAGTAGCTAGTAACCTCAGTTAAATGCATTTTGTGTGTTTTTTGCAAACTGTCCCTCCTACCCGTAAAGATGTCATTTATTTTCTCACAAAGGAAAGGATCATCCTCAGGGTGAAGTTGTTGTGACTAGGATGTCATCTGTGATCCTCTTGTGAGCTGGCAATGTTTTCAAGTGAGGGGAAAAGCCAACCAATTATTCTTCCCCCACTCGTCTGTAGCTTTTGTTTGTCTGTAGAGGAGTAGAGGACTATACACGGTCTGGAAGGACAATTGACTAACGTCCTCAACAGGAAAAAAAAAATAGAGGCCGTTTAAATGTCTATTATATAGTCATAGTTTGGATGTTCATGGGTAGGGCTCGATACCGTTATTTATTTTTCCGATAGCGGTACTTTAACAGTACTTGATTTTTGATACCAGTTCAGTTCAGTTCAGTTTATTATGAATAGACAGTAAAAGCATTTACATATTTGTTCAAGGAATAATGCATATTCATAAATGGGACACCCTTGAAGCAACAGTTAGCTTATATATGGGGCCCAAAATAAGACACAACATTAAAAAACACAAACATACATTAATACATTAGTAACCTAGGAAACATTACTTTTTGTACCTGTTTCCTACCTAACCTAACCTACTCTCAACTAAAACTATCTTTCCTTACTTTTACTACCTTAGGAATGTATCAATTAAAAAGGGTACACACTTTATGCTCACACACATTGGAACATACTACCATCAGACACAAGCTACTTTAGTATTTTTTATTTTTTTATTTTATTTTTTATTTTAGAGGTCCAGCTAGGGTTTATTGTATTTTCTTAGAAGCTAAATTTTTAATTTATTTTTAAAAATGGCCGAAAAATACAGACACCTGAACGCATCTTTTGTTGATACTTTTACAAAAGTTTGTCATATAGAACTGTAAAACAGGTTAATAATGTTAATTTATTTCTTTTCCTTCCATTGGATTTTTTTTTTTTTTTTTTTTAACATTTGTAGCACTTATTTGAAATTATTTGAAATCATCCCCCGATTTTCTGAAGTTTAGATGACCAACCGCATAAAAAATTGGATCTAAAGATTGAATCATTTTTTTCTGTACCTGCTTTCGATACTTTCATTTGTTTTTTTCTGATGTTGCACTAATATCGTTTAATGGTGCCCAGCCCTATTCATGGACATGCATTATAATAACTAACTTTAATCACTGTATTTTCAGCGACACAACTTAAACCATAGAGGAAAATACTGGCGACAGGAATGTTTTTTTTTACATTAAGTTCTATATAATAAATATTGAATTGGACAAAAGCAAAACTATAGCATGCCATTAACTATTCTGGTCACAAATCAATATGGAGGTTAGCAACGGTGAAAACGATGCTCTCCCTTAATATGCCAAGAGACACAGGGCCACTTCCAAGGGCATAGGTTTAGTGTTAGACTTGTCAAACATCCTCACTTAGTCATATTAATATGACTCTTTGTTTTAGTTGTTATGAAGCCTAGATGTTAATTCAACCTGGTAGACTCATTTCAGCATCACCTACCTCCAGCCAATGATCGCTTCTGTGAGGGCCACACCTCCACCTCAGCCATCAGTATCAGAGCCACACCTCCGTACCAGCCAATCATCACCCTCGGTCCCGCTTTTAAGCCCCAGTCATCATGGTTCGTTCGCTTCCCAGCTGCGTTGTGACCCACCTCCACCCCATCTCCGCCTCTTCCTGCTGCTTTCTTCACGGGTCTCCTATACCACCATCAGTGTCCAGGCTTCGGGGACATGCAGCTCATGTAATGAGGCTCCATAAACAGACAGAAGCTCCGTTACAATCCGAAAATATGAATATCTCCGCGAATATTTCAACATGAAACAAAAAGTGTTGTGATACCGCTCGTCCTCTCCCAAGCCTAAAGTGCCACATGGAAGTCAAGTCTTTGTGAAAAATCGCGCACCCTACGCCCATGGCCACTTGACATTTGGGCCGTCTCCCTATAACACACAGGCATGCAAGTGGTTGGAGGCTGTGAGTCTGTTGCAAATGTTACCATTTCTGTCCACAGCTTTTCTGTCAAATCTTTTAGCGCAAGTGGTTTGGTCCCGTCCTTTTTTCAGTTGCACCAGTTCTCTGTGGAGGATATGGCTGTTCACCACCGCAACGTCCATGTTACGTCCTCTTTGCTCTAGGGGTGCAAGAAGGAACACAGGAGATGGAAAATAACTGCAGGTTTTATTTTTAACAAAACAAGGTAAAGTTGAACAAAAGGAGGCCCAACGGGTACAACAAAAATAGCACTAACGAAATCTAGAATAAGAAAACGAACCAAATAAGAAATACTTAGAAATATGACAAACGAATAATTCAAATTAGTTCCTTTTCAAGTTATGTGTTTTTGGTCATGCTGGTCTAACTTGAAAACCCAGAAGATACATAGGACGCTTGGTTCAACTCAGCTTCACACAACATTTATTGCAGCAATGGTTGAAGCAGTAGTAGTTGGTTGCAGCAGTAGCAGAAGCAGCAGGTTGAAAACCTTTCAACATACAGAAAACATAACTTAAAAGTTGTTTTAACATGCAGTTTTTAGCTTTTTACTCACAAATTATTCCAATGTATATATTTTAACAAAGTATATTTTAGCAGTTGATTCAGATTTTAACTGTACTTTAACAAATTGATTTTACCATTTTAATAGACAACTGGAGTAACCATTTGAACTACTTATGAATTGGACAACTTGTTTAGTTGTGGTTACATAATGCTTGTTTGTTTGAACACTAAATAGAGGACTAAAACTCACCGATGGCATCGCTGTTCTCCTGTGCATTGACTGGGTGTGTGCCACAGCAGACACATCTGTTTTAAGTTACCTTCTTCTTCTTCTTCTTCAACTTCTTCTTCGACTTCTTCTTCTTCGACTTCTTCTTTGACTGTTTAATGGCGGATGCAAACTACCCTAGCGCATGACCGCCACCCTCCAGCTAGATTGTGTCTGATCACCATTATGACGTACATACTTTTAAAAAAAAACTGCAGCCTACAAGCTACAGGAAAAGAAACTGCAAAAATAAATAAAAAACATTTAGATTCTGCCAATAAGTCCAGTGTGCTTTAAAAATTCAAACAAATAATGTATTACCCTATGCCCTGAATTCTGAGCTATCACATCTCTACTAGTGAAACTTTCCCCACATCCCTCTATTTTCCTCCTAATTAAATCCCTTTCTCTATTACATTTTTCACACACCATAAGCACATGCTCCACCGTTTCTGGCATATTGCACCTCTCACAATTCCCTGAATTATGTTTTCCTATTAGTTTCAGTGTTTTGTTTAGCGCGGTGTGCCCTATTCTCATTCTTGTTAAAATCACCTCATCTCTCCGGCGTCTTCGTACCTGACGCCCCTGCCCAACCTCAGGATTTATATTATGATACCCCCTCCCTTGCTAAGTTACCTCATCAATGCACCAGGAACATTAGTCTCAACTCCTGTCTTAGCGCTATCTAGTGTACAAACTAAAGAATTACAACCAAATCAACATAACAAAAGCAAAACATCGAGAAGATAACATAGGAGGACGACAATTAGGGTTTAACCAAACATTCCTAAACAAACAGCAAACTAAGGAACTAATATACCAAAACTAAGTGTCTCAACGAAAATAAACTAGTCACCAATAAACATAGCTAGCCATTTTATGACACATAACAAGAGACACACCAAAGGGTATGGCGGACTGGGTCCCACTACTCCCAGCCGCCCCGAACAGGGGAACAGTCCATCGTTTTTAAAGGCGTGGCAATCCAGGTGTAGTGGCACGATTGGGCAGCCGGTTGATGGCCGGGGGCGTTGGATTGGAGAACCATCCCAAGCGGCAGACCAATCAGCAAATGAATCCCCCCTACCCCCGCCGGTGGAGCAGGAGCGGACCAATGGCACAGCGGGCCTCGCCGAGCGGGTGTGCATAAATGAAAAACAAAGCACACAGGTTGCGAAAAGAAAGAACGGGAGTGTAATCGGGGCTGAAGTCACCGACCGTAACAGTCCACTTCATGGTTTTATGAGAACGCTGTAGTAACCATTTAGTGCATCTGATAAGTCCACTCCACACATGTATTCATTGTACTGCAGTACAGCATCAGGACATGGGACTTGCTTGTTTCTCCATTCACCTTGATCTTTTACCCTGCGTTTCACAGTCTTTCCACTGAAAGCTTTGTGAACCGAGGAGCACATTAAATACCTCCTGCCTCCAGACAGGTGGATGGACAAACGAGAGGTGACAAAGTCCAGTCACTGGCAATGCAGTGACCGTGAGGCTTATATATGGTTCAGTCGCTCAGCTACTCCACATGTCTGTAGTTGAGACAAAAGAATCCATGGCAGTCTTCTGTGTTTTCAGTTCATCAACCCAGTCCTGATACACTGCTGGCATTGCAGTTTTTAAAAATATTTTTGTGAAGTGACAGATCAGATAGTGCGAGTTGGGACTTGACTTGACTATCAGGTATGAATGCGACCTTACACTTTTGTAAAACTTCAGAAGTCCTCTGAGACACACCTCCATCATCCTTTGGGAAGGGCATATCCTAAAACTTACGCCATGTCCCCTTTTTAAATGAAGTTTGCTCAAAAACTTTCCAAGTGTCCGATCACGGTACACCTTCGAACGCCATAAAAGTGAGATACTCAGGCGCTGAATGGGTTTATTCTATGTAAGAGTCCATCTCCGCGGCCCCGTCGACACCACCATTCGCTCCATCATTCTTTTCAATTACGCCTGCTCTTTCGCAGATTACCTCCATAACCCCTTTGCCACCCCAACTTTGGAGGAAGTTTGCAGGTAATTACTTTTTTATGGTACCAAATGGCAGCGGGGCCCGGCCATTGTCCTTCTCCCGTTTGTCGGCGTGTGGTGAGCCAGTCTGGAGGTCCCGGGCAGAGAGGAACGGCACGCTGGAAGGAAGTGAGTGGGTGGGGATGCTACTTTTATAGATACTAATCACAATTAGCGTTTTGGTGTTACAATCTGGTGTTAGAATAGACAAAAATATCCTTCTCATGCAGTGACTTATGACTTCTGCAAACATGTTGTGAAAAGGTAGTGGATATTTAACCTCTTAACCCCCACCTTAACCAAGCACATTTTCTCCAGTTTGGCTTTATCCAAACCTAAAAGCTTCTTGAGTGGAGCCTATAGGCCAGTGTAACGGCTCATTTGAAAGCTACGACCCACAGAACAGAACAAGAGTTTCCCTTGTGTTCTCACCGCATGTTGGGGCGCTGCTCAATATTCTGGGCCCTATGGCAGAAAACAAAATCTGGGTCCCCCACATTTTTTTTAATATAACCCATTAAAAATTGTTGCTTGGCATTTGTTCGCTAGAGCACGTGTCAACAATGCAAACCAAAGCAGCGGTGCCTCCTCCCCGGTGTTTACCCAGTATGTAACGCACAGATAAGGTCACGCCCCTACTGCACCCCCCGAAATCTCCCAAATCAAGCCGGTTTTAACCTAAAAGTTTGTACTTTTAAATATACCAATACTGCTAGCTTAAACATGGAGAGGCTTCTTTGTGATTTCTTTTTTATATTTAGGCCCGAGCAACGGACACGCAGTGTCCCGCGAGGGACTCATTAAAACCGTTAACGGGGGACGAAAACGCAAGAATTCACCTAGCAAACGTGAACTGATATGCAAGTAACAGGGATCAAAACGTAGTGCTCCGCAAGCTCTAATTTAGGGTGGGGTTCGCGAGAGAGAATAATAAAAGTTGGCTCTGTGGCGCCCCCTCAAACAGGCAGTTTACATTGACCCAATGGCGGAGCGGTCGCAAAAAAAATCATCGTACAAAAGTGACATTGGCCAAGGACATAGACCACGTCAGGACATGTCAAAAATGATATTATGATCCCGCCCTAAATGCTACAGGAAGTCGGCCATCTTGGCCCGAACCTCAAACCTTCAAAATCGTACCTCTTGAACTTCTGGCCCCTGATCCCCGAGTTTTCGATGGAACGCCTCCAATTTTGGCCAACATGTCCCAAACCCATGTGGCTTTCAAAATCATCAACTACATTTTTTTTAAACTATTGGGCGTGGTCATGACAAGGCCGCAACTGAGAGGCCATTTTTAGCAAATTTCAAAGCCTCATAACTTTCACAGACTCGGCCGGATTGGAACGGACCCAATCCGGCGCGCGTGCACATTCCCCACCTGGACCTAATGGTGGGCACACGCAGCCGCTAGCGCCAAAAAGTCCTTTAAATGTCTTTTAAGTGGCTTGTAAGTGGCCCGCCCATCCTCCGTGAAAATCGCCAGAGGTCTTAGCCTGGCAGCATGCTGGCTTCTGTCAGAGGTTTCTCCTGAAATTCGCCAGTTTTCCAAATTTCCCCCTTTCTTCACAAAAACTACACTTTTGGACTTGTATATACTTATACTACCCCTCTGTCACAGACATCAGCTTTAATTTGGACGTTTTTGCCTCCAAATTCACGTTTTTCTCAACTGTACAATAACAGGAAGTTCAATTCGACTGTTTCCTGTCCGTCTCTCTGTGTGTTCCTCATACTATTTGGGTTTTACCAAATAATTGCTTCAATATCGAGGGTGCTGCAGGGCTGAAACCCCCTCTCAGCGACTCTTTGGGCAGCCAGGAATTTACCCCAATTACAAAATGATACAATATATTATTTTCTAAACTGTTAATCCGTTTCCTGCAAACACACAAGTGCACAGTCTCTCATGACATTTATTTCACATCCGCTGTTTTTTCTCAGCCGAAGTAGCTCCGTTGGTAGAGAGCTGGGTTAGTGTACAGGAGGTTGCTGGATCAAATCCTGACCTTGACTCTTTTTCATTTTTTTTTCTTTTGGACTCAGCACTTTCTGGGAGGAACATGCATCGTCGCCGATGGTTCCACACTCATTAAAAACAGGGAAATGATCCCTCCAGTGTGTTGCTGGGATCAAATTTCTGCCTGTGAATTTAGAAAACCCAAGCAGTCATCAGGCCCATGTTTCAAGTGAAGGAGGTTGCTAGTCCAAACACAGCCTTGACACTTTTCTATTGCTTTCACCTTTTACATGGGCCACTGCACACATTGTCACATGAGTACAGCACGTTTCATAAGATTTGCTGTGCCCGTGTAGCGTTATTGCTTATGCATTGGATTTCCAACCATGAGATTGCTGGGTCAATTTTGACCTTTGCTCTTTTTTTTTTTTTAACCGCACCTACGGTCCCACTCTCATGAAAAACGCTTTCATATGCGACACTAAAGAGCTAGAAATGGGGGGATCGTCGGAAAACAATTGAGGCAACACTAGGGAAAATGTCGAAAACAATCGGGGAAATATATGAGGGAGGCATGACTTGAAGCTACCTCTCTCCTCCAGTGGGATGCTGGGAACTAACTTCTGCTCGATAACATAGACAAAAGTAGCGCACATCAGAATCAAACTACTATGGAGCTACAGCTCAGTGATAGTGAGCTTGTCTTTGGTGTAGGAGGTTGCTGGTTCAAATATGGCTGTGACACTTTTCTAATGCTTTCTCTTTTCTTGCCGGCAATTTAATAGGATTATGATACAGTGAAGTCTGTCTGTGATTTTAACAGTTTATACAGTTTTAAGAGTTTCTGCAATTTCAACAGTTTTTACAGTTTCTGCAACAAAATAGGGAACACAATTATGCCACTACATAGGGATTTTCACAATAGCACTATAATGCAATTAAAGAGACTTTCGCATATAATAAACTGTAATGCAACTTAAAGAGACTTTCGCATATAATGCACAGTAATGCAATTTAAAGAGACTTTCGCATATAATGCACTGTAATGCAACTTGATAGGGATTTTCACATATAAAGCAGAATAATGCAACTTAATAGGGATTTTCGCATCAAAATGAGCGAGTTCAATCATGGGGCTCGCAAGGACCTAGTGTGATGAAGAGTGGTCGCAAGGGACGAGAGCGGAGGTGGTAGCAAGGGACGAGAGCGAGCGGGTGGTCGTAAGAGACGAGAGCGAGCGGGGAGTGCGCCAGGGGCGAGGGCCTTTATCGCCGCGCGCGGCTTTAATTTTACTTTTTTTTTAATTCAATTTTTCATTTTAAAAGATAGAAAACACACACACTGCCAGTGCCGTACAGCAAATATTTCTTATCAGTCCATACCACTAGATGAAATACTTATAGAGTAAAGCAACTGTCCTTCAGTCCTTAGAGTGCGCAGGTTGAGTCCTCTTCTGTTTGATATGTTCAATAAAGGATCCCCATATTTTTGTAAATTTATCATGTTTGCCAGACAAATTATATCGAATCTCCTCGAGATACAGACAAGACATCATATCATTCAACCAGATGTAATAACTAGGTGGTGTGGTGGCCTTCCACTCCTTCAAAATGACCCTCTTTGCAATGATCATGCCAAACATGACAGCTTGTTGTAGGGACTTAGAATATAACAAAGTTTGATCTGAACAACCAAGTATCACTATTAAATGCTAGGTGTAATCGTTTGCTTGTATATGGTACTATACAAAATAAAAATTTGTGACCAAAAGTTTTTAAGAGTGGGACAGAAAAAAAATAAATGTCCTAGCGTACCATCACTTGCTTTACATTTGTCACACAATGATGAAATCGAAGGGAAAAGTCTATGTAGCCTAGTTTTAGAATAATGTAAACGATGTATGACTTTAAACTGTATTAGCTGGAGTCTTATTGAACATAATTTAATCCCATTTAAAGCTCTATCCCATAAATCAACTGAGATCTCGGCACTTGCATCTGTAACCCAAGCTTCTTTCATATGGTTCGATGATGTTGGTTTAGAGAAAAGATCGACAAAGTGAGAGATCAAATGCTTAGATGTTGGAGGTTTTCTCAAAAACTCATAAAAATCATGTTGCACTGGCAATGTGTAAAGATGGGTAAAAGATTGTTGTACAAAATGTCTAATCTGCAAATACCTAAAAAAATGACTAGGTGGAAGATTGAACGCTTCTTTGTGATTTCAACTGAACGAGTCTGCAAAAAAGCAAATATCACCAATTTTAAAAAAACAAACTACTTCTTGGTCAATGTGTGTATTATGAGTCAGCCGACTTGTGTCCCTCCTTCTGGTGACAGGTCACATATTCTTAATCTCTACTGGTTTACTGGAACCATTTTCGTCGGAATACTTCCAATTTATCCCTCGTTTGGTGTTGGTTTAGCCCTAGTTTAGTGCTGATTTTGTCCTAATTCTGACCTGGTTTAGACCATGAGTCACTGCTAGAGATCTCTCATTCTGGTGGCGACGCCTTGGCGGAGGTTTGCTCTGAGGCAACAGTCTGTCAGTGTCTCCAGCTTCAGGGACAGTGTTTGGGGCCTTACATTTGGACTTCCAGGGTTTAGATCAGTTCCGAACGCTCTGATGTTTCAGGTTGTGCCGGGTCGCCTCTCGCTGATTCTCTTTAGCGTGGGAAAGCAGGTGGGACTTAATGGGGCCTCTGCTGTAGCAGACTTGTCACGCAGAAAAATCTGGTCCTTGGTGTGAATGTGGTAGTGCTGTGTTTGATAACTTACACATTAGAATCTCTTCCCACACTGGTAACACACGATGGGCTTGGGTCCGTTTTTCTTTTGAGCAGAGCCTGGGTCAGAGGGAGTTTGAAGGTGAGTGTTTAGCTCCTCAGGACGAGTGAAGGCTCTTCTGCACTGGCCACATCCATGACGCTTCCTTTTGTTTATGTTTTTTCAAATGTCCCAACTGATCAAAGCCTTCGTGGTTCTTCTCTCCCGTGTTCACCAGCTGGTGCCTTTTCAAACGTCCAGAGTGAGAGAAAGCTGTACAAAAGGCCCCAGATACCTTGCTATGTCAGGTGACGTTCCCTTAGTATTGGGTCAGTTCTCGGATTGCCCACGAGAGGGCACCCTAGCCTAGTGTAACTTTGCAGAGAAACATGATCACAGCCTGCTAATCCTCCTGCTAACCTGCAGACTGGCTCTGTATTTGTCCAAAGTGTGTGCGTTACTGACAAAAGTAAGTTCTGCACTTAAGTTTGTGAACATATGTGTATTATATGACGGTTTTGGGTCTGTTTGGAGAATATGTGTTAGACTGGCAGCTGTAGTCTGCACCCTGCTAAGCTAAGCTAATTTTCCATGCCATGTGCTGTGCAGACGTATACAATATTTTTGGTGTGTTTGGATTATTGGGCTTGTGCATTTGGTTTAATATGTCACCTATTGCATGGTGTGTTGGGTATTTATTTTATTTTCCTTTGTGATTTGCAGAAACCACACTCATTCAGTCTGCTGATGTTCAATACAACGAGTTAAAGATCAGTCCCCGTCTCATCCTTGGCTTACGCGGTGTTCTGGCCGACACTCCAGGGTAGTGACAGCTGCAAACACGTCCCAAGTGCCTTTCCAGTCCACCCAGTCAGAGCTATACCCAACAAAAGCTGTTCAGAGGTCACAGGTGAAGGTCTTCTCTCCAGTGTGGATGAGCTGGTGAAACCTCAGGCTACGCTTTTCAAAGGAAGAAGATGGCTCTGGGTTTCACAGAAAGACAGCACAGCACAGTTGTTGTTGTTGTTTTAATTGCTCTTTCTTTCGGAGTCGTCCTTCGAGTAAAGGCAGTCTCACGCCGCCGCTGCCTTGGCCTTAATCGTGTCTCAACAGCGCCACATCACCACCATTAGTCTCTTAAAGCAGTCATTCGATTTAGCTGAGTATATAATAAGACATCTAAAGAGGTAAAAATCATATTACACAATGTGACAAGTTAAAGTGAATGGCTCCTAAAGCTATCAGCATCTGCCAGCGCTCATCCGCAGGGGAACGCTGACTTTGATGAGTTTTTGTGTGAGGCCACGGTGGCACAGTGCTTCTGTTCTCCCTCTATCTGTTCTGTCATCTTCTGGAATTGTTTGCTCTGTGTGAGGAGTTTTGGTTGCAACGTCCGTAAGTGCTCCGTGGCAGGTCGATATTTGTAGGCAGAGCTTTGAGATTACACTTAAATGTTTTATATTATCATTTATACGGGCATTGTTTAAGTCAGAGTTGGATATTTGCATTTTGTAACTTAAGGTGAGACTCTACATGATACCGATACCCCCTGTTTTGACTCGATTGAAAACACTGGGAATATCAAATGTAATATTATGTTTATTTCCTCTATTATTACAGTGAACTCAAGCAGGTTTTCCACATTCAATATTTCTTCGGCCGTCTGGGTGATAGGCTTTAAAGAATATGTAAATACTTCGCCATCACTCAAAGCTCTTGCGTCCTCTTCACTTCTCTTTACCTTTGCTCGTTTCACTAAGAATCCTGTAGTGTTATCCACTCTTAAAATATGGTCACAGAACAGAAACCATTTTAAATTTGCTTCTGCATCAATAACAATGCCCATTGTAAGAAATCATTTATTTCCTGTCTTGCTGATGCTATCTATGTTTTATGGAATGGGCTGTTGAAACTTTTAACGATCTATTTAAAGATGGCACTTTTTAAAACTTTTTTGATTTGTCCTCTGAGAACAAGCTTCCTGTGACTCATTTGTTTTGTTGTTTTCAGATACGAGACTGAATATCTTCACTTTTTTCATCTGACCCTTCTCTTCCAAATACCCAACCATGGGAAGAATTTTTTTTTCTTAAATCCAGTAATTAGTCGATTATATCTGTTACATATAAACAACTTATGGACTTGAACGGATCAGCAATGGGAAAAGGCAATATCAACTATTCGATCTAGTTCACCCGTCGGCGAGGTTGCAACTTATTCAATTTAAATTGTTGTACAGAGTTTATTACTCTAAGTCGCGTCAAAAATGTACCCGGAGATAGTAGATGAGTGTGAAAGATGTCATGCAAGCCCATGCGACCTGAGCCACATGTTCTTCATCATTTCTGGAACCAATATACTGTTGTTCCATCTAAAGCCCTTAAAGGAATAGGCCACCGTTTTTACATACTAAAATATGTTCTTACCTCACTTTAGTCGAGTTAATATATCCCCGTCTGGTCTTTGTCCGTGCGCTCTGTCACGCAAACGGAGCACATACAGCCTCTCCCACATGTCATATAGCTCCAAAAAAGCTCACGATAGAAGCTACCAAGCTCTTCCACGTGTTCCCTAATTAAATAAAGTTACTTGAAGTTTTTTCATGCGAAGTATATTTACACAGAAATGTAACGTGTCGATTTTATAAGCAGATAAAAAGGGGGACTATATTGTGAGGCGTAATGATACGAGGAGTAAAACGTCCGCGCAGTAACTCCTAAAGCTTATTGACGGAAGTGAGCGGGGGAAGTCTTTAGGAGTTACTGCGCGGACGTTTTGCTCCTCGTATCATTACGCCTCACAATATAGTCCCCCTTTTTATTTGCTTATAAAATCGACATGCTACATTTCTGTGTAAATATACTTCGCATGAAAACACTTCACGTAACTTTATTTAAATAGGGAACACGTGGAAGAGCTTGGTAGCTTCTATCGTGAGCTTTTTCGGAGCTATGTGACATGTGGGAGAAGCTGCGTATGTGCTCCGTTTGCGTGACAGTGCGCACGGACAAAGACCAGACGGGGATATATTAACACGTCTAAAGTGAGGTAAGAACATATCTTAGTATGTAAAAACGGTGGCCTATTCCTTTAAAATGAACGTTTTTGTCTCACCGTGCACACCTGTCTCACCGTGCACACCTGTCTCACCGTGCACACCTGTCTCACCGTGCGCACCTGTCTCACCGCGCGCACGGCTGCAGAAGGAGGCGCGGAGCGAGGCAGGTCCGACACCGCGCTCTCGTGTGGGGCTTTTAGTGCTTATTTTAGCGCGGGTGATGCGACCCCGTTAGCCCGACTGTTCTCACAGAATAAGTAAATAAACTCACTGTGGATCAGACGTAGAACCTGCTGCTCTTCGCCTCTTTATCCGATTCTCACTCGTCTGGTCATAGCGTCCATTTGGCAAAACTTAATCCATAACAAAAGTAGCTCCAGCATCCGCGTGGCAGTTGTTTTGGTTTCAAAGGAATCACGTAACAGCGAGGCTGCGCGTGAGATGCATTCATGGACCGTAAGAAGTGCGGGAAACGCGACTTTTTTCACAAATGCTCGGAAAAACCGGACAAATAATTTGCAGTCTGATAGACTTTGCTTGCGCCAGAGGCCTCAGGCCGGAATACTTTAAGCCCTGCATAAAATATCACGGTGAAAGTCATCATAGCTTGCAGAGTATAGACCCAGCTCCCAACCCAGCTTTGAGAATAGATTAACGGTGATATTTTTTTTATCGCGCGATAAGAGTCTCGCGTTAACGCAGCACGTTAACGCCGATAACGGCCCACCACTAGCGTGGACGTTTACATTTTTATGAGTTTATTTAGATTTTTGGGTTTATTTAATACATGTATGTTTATATTTATGTATAATGGCCTTTAAATTCAATTTAACTTGATTTTTGCTCATTGTAGGCGTACTGTTTGGGGAGAAAAATAAGAAAATGTAACAAGGAATACTTTGTAATTTCTTGATGTTTATCAGTAATGTGTTTCCTCAATAAGCAAATTCTTTAAGAAAATAAATAATAATATGTAAATACCAAAAAAATGCAATAAAAATGCCAGTTTTTGATTATTTTGAAAACGAGGCTGTGAATGGATAAAGCTGGGTGTTTTGCTTTGTCCCAGTGGGCCAGGACCATAGACGTCATTACTCACTCCTCCCTGTTTGACAAAATAACTCCAATCAAGGGGGAAATCATAACAATCCGGCCCTCATTAGAATACGAGACTTCTGCAAAAAAATTAACGAAAACCAGCCTGGTTTCTTTAATTGTAGCTAACCCAGCGTTAGCGCAGGAGGAATATCTAGCTGCAGAAAGTTTTGGAAAATTAGAAACCAGGCTCTAAAGTTGTTTGTAACGTGACGGAGCAATGGCGGCCTCTCGCGTCGTCGTCACAAAGCAGAGCAGCCATTGGCCAGGACTCACACTCTGGACCCGCCCCCTCTGCGTCTCCCTCAGTCGTCCTATCAAACCGCCGGTACATATTCAAATGGCTTAAGCTTTTGTGAAAGCGAAGATAATGTATATGCAGGGCATTACCATATTTGCACGTGCCACCGCACATCAGCTCGTAAATTTAAATGTATGTGTCAGATACAAAGCCACGGGTTTGGCAGCAGATGGGGGACAGAGACGCCTCTTCTTCCCCTCGCTCCTCCGATCAGACTGAAGTCACCATCAGTCCATGAGGGCGTACAGGCTCCTCTCTCTTTATGACAGATAGGCTATTACAGAAATTGCTACTTGATCAAACTTTGGCGCTGTGCACGTTAAAGGCCCTGCTGTAGCAAGGGCGGACGCACAGCCTCAGCCGCGCTCCCGGCCTCCGCAGAGTTTTACACTCGGGTCCTCTTGAGGTTCGGTTCTGACACATTTAGGTCCAGAACAAGCTCTTCTACATCTGAAGACTCTTTCACCCATATAAGCGCATTTCCAACGAGTGTGGTTTGAAGCGGTTGATCAGATCGTGATAAACATTGTGTCCTTGGGCAAGACACTTCATCCACCTTGCCTCCAATGTCTGCGTACACTTGTTTGTGAATGGGTGACTGGTTCCTTGAGGTAAAGCGCTTTAAAGGATCTATATCATGCTATTTTAGCCATTCCAAAGTTAAGTATAGGCATTTATATGATATATTGTACCTCTACCATTATGGAGCACTCATTTTTGTGATAAATATAAGTGTTTTCTGGAGGTATTTTTCAAACCCGGAAGACACAATGCTTCGAATCAGTTAACTCTGCCCCCTCTCTCACACATACAACTTCAATATAACCGCAATATAAATAAACAGCAATAAGTGAAGTTACTTCACGATGCAGTTATAAGGACTTGACATCTTTTCGTTTCTTTTTTTTTTCTTTTTTATTTCAGTGCTCACGACCATACCCATGGTACAAGTTCACAAAACAAAACAGAACAAAGTAATAACAAATATAATTTTAACAGAAGAAGAACCTATTTCAAAAAGGTACCAAATTTACTGATTACATTTTGTCTTACATAAAATTTTGGCAAATATTTGTCTCTATTAATGACAATTTCCGCATTTGAACATTCAAACAGTAAATGAAACTCATCGCCGACAACATAATCATTACAGAGATTACAATAACGACATTTTCTGTCAATGCCTTTGTATCGGCCGACTACCTTTGCCAGTCGATTGTTTCCAGTTCTTAAATTACAAATGGCCTGTCTGTGGGAGACATTCTCACACAAAAGATACTTTTCTAATTCAAATACGGTTTTAAATTCCACATAAACATCACAAGACGACATAGTGCTGCAACACAGCTTCATAAATGGCTAACACACATGCTAACACACAAGACAGTCGCCGAATCCCGGAGAGAAAAAACAACTTCTGACGAGTGGCCTCTTCTTTAGCAAGGTTGAATGAAGTCCTCGTAGACGCCTCGTTTTCTCCGTGACATGATCGTTAGGTCAGAATAAAGAACAGGTGTGTCTAGAATAGGTTATAACGAGCTCCATCTTCACAGCTGCAGCGCAAACATGATGTCTGTTCAGACGCTCAGGGGGTATTTTGTTTGTCTGACCTGGAAGCACCTCGGGCACATGCTTTTTTTTTTTTTCCTTTATTTCTTTCTTACAACAGAAATAATGAAAAAGCTGTTTTACAAATTAAAATCAGGCCGTAAGCATAGAATTAAGACATTACATTACAGACGTCGAGCACTTCCGTTCCGCTGTGACGACACAACTGAGCAGGTCAGTCGTTCTCCAGGAGAGGGAGGAGCAGCTGCCCAGGAGGATTGCTGAGAACTCCGTAAATGAAGCCAAAAACCACTCTGGGGTGTTTTTGATAAGGAAATAGCTAAACAACATGGCTAAAATCTCTAAAAAGTCGATTTTGCATGATATAGGACCTTTAAATGCCTAAAGCAGGTAGAAAGGCACTACATGAATTTGACCATTTACCATTTTATGATGTTGCTTTGGAGGATTATCAAAGCTCAAGGCAAGACAGCAGGATGCAGACTGACCACAGAAAACCTCAGTATCTGTGGATGGATGCTTTAGTTCGCCTAAGTGCAACTTTAACTTAATCCACACCGTTTTAGTTGAACGTGACCTGCCGCCTCAAAGTGCGCAGCCGTGCTCCATCAGAGACTTAATTTTGGCCCACGCTCGGTTCCACTGAAACTCCGCCCATTGCATTTTCATTTCTTATTGTGGTGCATCACAAAACAGGCAAAACAAATATTTTTATAGCAGGAATGTGACAGAGCTAGACCACATTTAGTTTGTCATGATTGATGCTCTCACTGCAGCCCCAGGCGTTTTTATCCCCTCTCGCTCTTGTTCATCCAAAGGTGCACCCCTGAGCACATTAACCATATACTCTCAACCTGACGGTGTACGTGGAAATACAGATGGTTCTTTTAGTAAGACAGATGGTTTGTTTATCTGCTTTACTCGTTTCAACCACTTCCTGTGATCTTCCTCAGAAGCATCACCTGAGGGCGAAGAGACGTGTCGTGACAGTCGAGAGAGGTTGCGCCTCCTACTGACTGACGCCTTCTTCAGGTCGGCATCCGAAGTGCTATGGCTGCAGCTATCGATTAATCGAGTAATTGGATAAGTTTTTCACATATATCTAAAAAATAAATTTCACTTTTGAGCAGATTTTTATAATGAGAACAGGAGTTGGCTCGGGCTTCTGTTCAGGATGCCTCCGGGTCCTGCGGGGGGTTTAGGGCATGTCGTATTGGGACAAGGCCTCGGGGAAGGCCCAGGGCACGCTGGTGAGACTATGTCTCCGAGCTGGCCTGGTGTCGCCTCGGGGTCTCCCCAGAACAGCTGGAGGAGGTGTGTGTGGATCGGGAAGTCTAGGCATCTCTGCTGAGACTGCTGCCCCCGCGACCCAACCCCGGATAAAGGGGAAGAAAATGGATGGATGGAGGATTGAGAAATTTGAGGCGTGTTGTCTTCACACTTTCAAAATTCTCAATTTAATCGATGAATCGATGCAGCCCGAGTGTACGCTCCATCGTCCCAGTTCATAGATGTTGGTGTTCCAGATCTCGATGCCTTGCTTCTGGATCAGAGAAGCCATTGAGATCAGGAAACGTGCATCAGTATCTATGAACCACCAGGTGACTTCTCTGAGGAAGATTACAGGAAGTAATCGAAACTATTAAAGCAGGTTAACAAACCTGTCTTACTAAAAGAACAATCTTCAAGACGGTATGAACCTTTTCTCAAAGGAACAGACCAACCGCTTTTCCATACTGAGATATGTTCGTACCTGAGTCTGGTCTTTGTTGTTAGCATTTACTCACTGCTCTCCCCAACTACTTTGTCTCCGGCCCCGACTCCTTATCCTCCTTATCCCCCGTCGCTTGCGGTTTCCAGATCCTCCATTTCCTCGTCTTGATCGGTGTCCCCTCCTTCTTCCTCCTCCTTCCCTGCCCCCTCGTCCTCACATTCTGATTCCTCATCTTCACTCTCATCCTCTTCCTCAGACGTGCTTGAATCCAAATCTGCGTTGTGCCGCCCAGGTTGGTTCCCCGAGGGTTGGTTTGACCAACTCCTGCAGAGGCCGCGCTGAGGGTTGGTCCAAGGTCCAAAGTCCATTCAAACTTGTATTTATGTGCCGGAGTTTCATGACCTGCAAACCGCTGTCTCATTCCACACAAAGCCCTGACAAAGCGCGCTTAAGAAACAATATCTGAGCGATTAAAAGTCCACCGAGCTTATGATGTTTAAGTCAACAGCACTGTCAAATATTACAATCAGCCGTCGTCGAAGTAAGGCTCTTCGTTACATTCTATATGTGCATCTCCAAAAGTTTGATAGTTGAGACACTGCACTGTACCAACATACATGATCGGAGAAGCAGCGGTAACATGTAAGTTTTGTCTGTACATGAAGTTTGGGTTTTGCTCATACATACTCTTATAGGCTACACGCACAGTTTTATAAATGAGTCCCCAGGGCCATACCTCCCAATCGTGACCCAAGTTAAAGGAATAGGCCACCGTTTTTACATACTGAGATATGTTCTTACCTTAGCTTTGACGAGTTCTATAGGACCTGTCTGGTCTTCTCCCGTGCCTTCAATCACGTAAACACAGCGCAGACGGCGTTAGCATTTAGCCTCTCCTCCTCTCCTCTATAGCTCCAAAACAGGTCAAGATAGAAGCTACCAAGCTCTTCCACGTTTTCCCTATTTAAATATGGTTACGTGAAGTGTTACACTACAAAGTATAATTACTCAAAATTAAACAATGTGGATTTTCTAAGCGGATAAAAGGGGGAACTATAATGTAAGGCGTAGTAATACCAGGAGTAGTTTGGCATCTGCACAGTAAAGTGAAGATTACTGCGTGGATTTCGAACTACTCTTGGTATGGAGAGCAGGAGAGGCTAAATGCCAACGCCGTCTGCGCTGTGTTTACATGATTGAAGGCACGGGGGAAGACCAGACAGGTCCTATAGAACTCGTCAAAGCTAAGGTAAGAACATATCTCAGTATGTAAAAACGGTGGCCTATTCCTTTAAAGCACCACTTCCTAAAAGCGCCAGTGTTGTGCATCATACATGTCCTAACAGGGGGTTTGAAGGGAACCTCGCCCAGATATTTGGTGTCTGTTGTGTGTTTGATTATTTGTCAACTCATCTTTCGTTCGGGACTGCATCTGAATGTACTGAATCATTTCTATGTATTCTCTGCACTTGCTTGAATTTGCCATTTGGTTTGCGAGTGTGTTTCTACAGTATTTGAGTGAACACCCCATTTTTCAAAATGTTTCTATCTGTAAACGATCCTGCCTGTCCACGCCAGACAGGGACTTTCCAGCCGCAGGAGACGCGCACATTTGCAGCGTGTTGCTCCAAGACTGATGAGGCCAGTGTCCTTGTGTCCACTGTATTGCACCTGGCCTTGGTCATGGCCACTGGAGGGGAGCGGCGCTTGTTTACTCCGACTCTGCTCTCACTCAGCCATGCCGGGACTTCACTAAAATACACCTATTGTGCTTTATTTCACAGTTATTCTTTCCTTTATATGACTACAAGTAAGGCTAACTTATAAAACATCTTTCAATTTAATAGCTTGACTTGAAAAGGAAGTATTTAGGCATTTATAGCCTCTTCCCATAACGTTTGGGCCTGTCCAGAGTGGAGAGAGGCGGAGCAGGGGCAAGGAGGCCGAGGAGAGAGGACTGCTGTGTCTGAAACCATCAAACACATAGCTTCTATGTCCTGATCCTAGCTCCTGATCCCAAACCTTTCATGAGGTCAACTGTTAGATCTCTATGCAGTTAGGGAACGAGAGCTTCAGCAGGATTTGACCGCCAAAATCCTGTCCTTTGGTTTATCCTCAGAGAAAGATGCCATATTAACACACAGAGAGGTCTGCTCATTCTCTGCGCATGAATCACTCCAGGGTGGGGGCGAGGGGGGTGGGGTATTGGCGGCGCGGTGGCTTATGTGATGAGACATAGCTCCTAATCGCTGGTGAGTTAGCATCAGAGGTCCCTATGCTACAGTGGCTATGATAATTTGTATACAGGCTCCTTTCCCTGACCCCTTCCTCACTGACAGCCCAATTCGGATGCTTCTTATCATGGCGGAGGCTGACGCACATCCGGTTTGGCGTTAAACCTCTTACCAATTTTCGCGTTTCAGTTGGGGCCCATGACATTGGTCTTTCTGCTTTGCACCTTTCTGCATATTCTGCAACATACTGATACCTATTATGTTAATTTAAAGCTGAATGTTTTTATTTATGTCGGGACTGTACCTGTTACTAATAGTCAAAACAGTACAATTTAGGCCATTGGTGCTTCCTCAAGTAATGAGCCAAAGAGAATAGAATTAAGCCTGCTGCAGTTTACATGGATTATTAATTAAGAATTACTTTTTTTAAAGGTTGTTGTGGCCGCCATAAGCTACATCATCCTGTCAATGTTCCTGTGAATTAGTATCAAACCGCTCTTTTCATGTGAGACACACTACAATATAATACCTCTTTTTATTCGCTTAGAAAATTGACGTGTTTTGTTTTGTTTAACTATACTTGGATCGAGTAAATGCTCATGTATCCGTATTTAAATAGGGAAAACACGGAAGAGTCACGTCTAACTGCACCCCTGTTTGGGTCCATGAGGAGAGGCTAAATGCTAACAACATGTTTGGTCTTTGTGCGTGCACTCAGTCACGCTAAACACCTGACAGGTACGCATCAACTTGTCTAAGCTCAGGTAAGAACATATCTCAGTATGTAAACACGATGGCCTGTTCCTTTAGGCTGTTGCCGGCTGGACACAGTGTATCCATGACATTGCTGTATATCTTGCACTGTATATATTTTTTTCCATCTGAACAGTCGATTTACCGCTCCCGTCGGCTCCTCCGTGTTTATGGCGCGCTAATCTCGGTGATTTAGATAAACACAGCAAATCTCATGCATCTTGATTAGGGCCAGTGGACGTTGCTCCGCTCAGTGGCCTGATTTAAGACGATAGCATGAGAACGTTTTCTTTACGCCTCTCGCATAATGTAGGTGAAATCATGTAAGCATGTAATTTTCTGAGTGCCTTATTTTCTCGTCGCATCTCGCTGGCTGTAATTATGCCACTTGATTTCTGCCTGCCCATGCTGAATTGATCGGCTTTTCAGACTGGGCGGATTTAGATTCTGGCCTTGTTAGTAACCATTATTTTACACGGTTTGCCATGTTTACCACAGCCCCACACACCCCATACCTGGCTTTAGAGAGAAAATTTGTTTTGTTCTTATATGAAAAGCAGACTTTTGCGGAGGAAACACCTTTGAGCAGTGTATCTAATCACAGTTTGTTCCATTCCAACTTCTGTAAATTAAAATATGTCTCATGATCTGGTGACCCTCTGTAATGATCTTGCGACACCCAGGTTGACAATCCCTGACAGTATCGCTCCCTAACAGTTTAACATGTACGCGCTCCTTTGCCGCTAGTAAATAAAATGTAAAAAAAGAGTCCATCCTCACCTCCTTGATCGCCCTGTGTCACCCCGGCGCTACAGACCGGGACAAGCATCGACTGCAGTCCATTGTGAGGGCTGCTGCTTGTGGGCCCGTCTGAAGAAGGGCCAGGGCCTGAAACATCACTCGGGGAGCATTAAAAAAGCTTGGGAGCTACAAAGTTGTGCGGATCTTTTATTTCTTTATTATTTCTCATTCCTTGATCCTGCACACTGACTTAGACCTGTGGATGTGCGTGTCTTTAGCCACAACATTTATTTTGTATTTGACCTTGTAGTGACCCCGGTTGTATGAGTTGTCAGCATGGAGACTTTATTTTCCATCATGGTTGCATCTACAACGCTCCAGGATCAAATGTTTTGTAGGTTTTCTGGTGAGAGGGTTCGTCAGTAGTGAAAACTTTCCAAACCATTGATCCTGGAGCGTCCTAGCCTGGCCTTAGCCATCCGTAAACTCCGGTCAATTATAATTTCCTTACGTGTACGTCTGGGCCTGATCTCAGTGGCTGCGATAGATCGGTTGACTTTCTACCTGCCATTCAGCGAGCGGGGGAGGCAGGCGTTGTTGGTGACGTCAAGCATTTGCGCCGTATTTGCTGGTTGTAGTTTGGCAATGGCGGCGGATGCGAAAGTAATGGAAGTTCTTCAATCCGTTCTGGCTCGACTCCCAAATATCCAGAAATTAAAACTGAAGCCTTAGAATGTGCAAGGAATGTCCCCAAGCAGCATCACGACCAAACAGCATCAAAAATTAGATCCAATCGTTTCAAAGGAGTTCATCCCTCCCACCTGATAACGGAGCTTGATTGTGAAGATCCAGACCCTTGCACGAAACGAAATGAGTACGAGGGCATGGTAAAACCAGACTAGGAGCGTCCTAGAGAGCGCCCTTCCAGCCTCAAGAAGGATAGAAGTTCAGAAATGTCTGAGTAGTTCCACATCGATGTCCCTCAAATGTGAGGAAATATGCAAACACATGTGATTCCTAATTTTAGCTGCTGTGTTTAGCGCTTCATAATGGCTCCCTCACAGGCAGGTGAACAAACTGTCCTGCCAAAGGACTCAGCAAGAGTACGCACTGTCCTGAAACCCCTTTCTTTGTTTTGGAATTACGCCTTCTTACTATTTGTTCCAAAACTTTTCTCGGCAATAATAATAGGCCCTTGTTTCGAAGTTTTCCCCGATTGATTTTCGGAGCACAACTTTCATCGGAATCACAAAAGTAGAATATGATTATGGGCTTGGCTTATACTTCCCATATAGGAGCGGTCTGATCGGACTCCCTTTAAGGAGCTGTAATTCGATATTGATTCACAAGACACATTTTTGGCCATAGTTCAAAATGTCCAGCTCCAATCTATAGGAGTTAGAGAAGCCAATATTATTATTAATTAAAACATACAAAGGGGTCTGTGTTTGGCCCATGCTTATCTTATAGCTTTGTAACGTATAGGGAGGGTTATAGAACGCACTACATCATCGTTTCAGCTGAGGCGTGAGGGTGTTCGCTAATGCTGGGTTTACACGGAGTCAAGATGCGTTACGAATGCTACTTTTCCCTGGTTCGTGACATATGTAACATTAGTCTTCTTAACAGAGCGCATTGGCTCGTGGCATTCGATATATTCGTGAAGGATGTTTTTGGCTGCCAAAAAAATAATCTCACGATTCACTCTGCTTCACCCTGTATTCGTCGAGTTGATTCGTTGATTCGTTGATTCGGGGTGATTCGTATTTCAGCGTGATAGCACTCTGATATGGGGTAAATTTGTTGCCATAAGATTAATTTAAAAAAAACATATATACATCTATTTATATTATATGATGAAATTATATTTCATACATTTTATAAATACTTTATATAAGTCATTTTGGCATTATTTGGCTTTATTTTTCATTAGTCTTTTCTGGAATCAAAGAGTAATTCTAAGACACATTCCACATTCTGAGACAAAAACTAAATAAAAAAGTTTAAAGATTTAAACATAATTTTTTATATTATATAAATAAAGATATACATGTATTTTATAGACTTAAAAAGTTGGATTTGTGTGTCCTGGTCACCTAAAACAGTGGTTGCCAACCTTTTTTCCTTGAAGCCCCCCTGCACATGCTGTAGTTGGACCCCCCAGTCCAAAACTGTGGCCCCCACAAATGTATCAAAACATCAAAATAATTGCTATTAAGTGTATTCAAACAAATACACTGACATTGGAGTGTGTAATGCACCTGTGGGAACCACTGGCCTAGAACATGCATAAAATGTGCTTTTTGCTTTTGATTCCAAGATTAATTCAAAGACACAAAAAGATTAACGACGTGGGAGTGCAATGACAAGAATGACCACTGGGGCCGTGTAAATGGTAAAATGGACTCAACTTATAGAGCGCTTTTCTACCTTCATCAGGTCCAAAGCGCTTTACAGTAAGGATCCAGTCACCCATTCACTCTCTCATTCATACACCAATGCTTTCTATTTTTTTTTTTTTTTAGTAACCGAGAATGGAAGCGCTTCAATTCGAGGGGCTATATCATGCAAAATATACTCTTTGGAGCTTTTAACCATGTCGTTACGCTATTTCCTTATTTAAGAAAAAACACACCCTCAGAGTGTTTTTTGGCTTCATTCATGCAGGTCTCAGCAATCCTCCTGAATCCTGCTCTCTGAGCAGCTGCTCCCCCTCTGCTGGTGAGCGAGCGGAACGGAAGTCTGTCTTATTTCTCTTAATTCTACACTTACGGCCTGATTCTTCTGTTGAAAGAAAAGAAAAAAAGTGTCTGAACAGTTGTCATGTTTGCACTGGAAGCTGTGGAGCTCTTTCTAACCTACTCTGGACACGCCTGTTGTTTTTTCTTAGCTAACGCTAATGTGGCGAAAATGCGCATTTGGCTATGAGAGGACAGACTTTACTTAACCTTCCCAAAGAAGAGGCCACTCACCAGAAGTTGGACCACCAGAGCGGTTAGCAAGCGTTAGCTTGTGTGTTAGCCATGTATGAAGCTGTGATGCAGATGTCAACTCCTTATAACTGCATCGTGAAGTAACTTCACTTTTTGCTGTGTATTTATATTTATGCAACTGCAAAAGTTGTATGAGGGGAGAGATACTTTAATACTTTAATGTTTGCCAATATCTGAACCATACTTTTGTTTGATACCTGATGTTTGATACTAAAACATTTGTCATATAGAACTGGAAAACACATCATTTAAAGCTGTCCCAGGACCCAACAAGCATCAAAGATTGTTCTCTGAAGATCTAATATTTTTTGCATTGTCGGCTTTCAATACTTTTATGTTTTCGATACCAGTAGTACCTAAACATATTCCTATTCCTGACCGGAGGTGACAATGCCCAATGACCCGCATCAACATTTACAGCCATGCTTCCGATCCGAGCCATTAAACGTAACACGAGGAAACAGGTCTGCCCCGAGTTATCACATTTGGATTCGTAACTTGTCGCCGTTATGTCTAAACCCGCCATAAAAACTACAAACTCCTAGGACTTGGTCTGGCCGAGGTTTGGAAGAGAAGACTTCGAAAGCGAGGCAACGGCGGGGGACTCGTATTGAAGTTGCGTAATGATCCCGTCGCTCTCTTGCTCTGCTGTTTTTATGGGCCGTTTGAAGATGCACTGCACTCTCAGGCCTAATCTCATTTGGCTTCATTTAATTATCTGGAAGGTACATTTTCCCTCAAAACAACCCTGCACGGCCGCGACTCTTAAAAATGTCTGTTTGTGAAATACTAGAGAACAGAGTAGTCGCTGCCCGAAATGATTTTAGTTTTCATTTGTGGTGCTGCGTTTCCCCGTGTGTCGCTTCTGTCCAGGAGTTTGGATTCTGCTGTGCTAGGGCATCTACAACACAGATTTTTTTTGTCTGGTCCATCCACACTCTATCCACACGTTATTGAAAGTGGCCACCAAAAAGACTTACCAGTAAAATTCCGTACTCCCATTGTAGATTCAAACGTGTTGGATGGATGACGCAGATTTTCCTCTTGCCTGTCCTTGTTTGTACCACTCTATCGCACGCATGCAGTGCACCAATACTTTCCTGTGTAACAGTGTTAATTGTATTTAATAGTGTCACCCTTTCATGCGGAGACGAAGTGTACTCAAAACCATTTGTGTTGATACAGGTGAGGTGACAAATTAGCTTCTCTGCTAACACCGTGTGATCACCGCCTGGTACGCATCTCCTCCAACAAAATGAAGAGAAGTCATGCATGTGGCAGCAAAGAGAGAGAAGAGGAAGGAGAGCAAGACAGCGGTGAGTGTAATAAGTTGCTGTGGTTGTATGTCTCTGAAGTGCCTTCTTTTAGCAGCCTTCATTGTTTGGCGTGCAAACATCAAGGCCAAAGTATGAAGTATGTACAAGAAGGCATATGGGAGGAGTTGACCTTTTGGATGCACTAGTCGGCTCTTATGAAGTGCTACGAAAAACGAGAAAGTGGTACAAGACAATGGGCCTCATTCATGAACATCTTCTTAAAAAACTTCTAAAAGCCTGTACTCACAAAGACGGTTTCAGGAGACCAAGCCAGATAACACATTCTTAAAGGAATAGGCCACCGTTTTTACATACCGAGATATGTTCTTAGCTTAGCTTAGCTTAGCTAGACGAGTTCATTTGTACCTGTCTGGTCTTCACGTCTGCCCTCAGTCACGTAAACACAGCACAGACGGCGTTAGCATTTAGCCTCTCCTCCGCTTCTCTATAGCTCCAAATAAGGTGAAGATAGAAGCTCCCAAGCTCTTCCTATACTATATTGTAAGGCGTAATAATACCAGGAGTAGTTCGACATCCGCACGGTAAAGTGAAGATATTACTGCGCGGATGTCGAACTACTTCTGGTATTATTACGCCTTGCAATATAGTTCCCCTTTTTATTCACTTAGAAAATCCACATTGTTTAATTTTGTGTAAATATACTTTGTTGTATAACACTTCACGTAACCATATTTAAATAGGGAAAACGTGGGAAAATCTTCACCTCGTTTGGAGCTATAGAGGAGAGGAGGAGAGGCTAAATGCTAACGCCGTCTGCGCTGTGTTTACGTGACTGAAGGCACACATGAAGACCAGACAGGTACAAATGAACTTGTCCAAGCTCAGGTAAGAACGTATCTCAGTATGTAAAAATGGGGGAAGTAGGGAAAATCATTCAGACCTGTGTTCTGAGGTTGGTGAATGCCAACTTGGAAGCACATTCGTGTTAGGACTAGTTAGCATATGTTACCGCCTCTTTTACCATATATGGACAAGGAGTGCCATGTGCAACAGGCAGCCAGAGGAGGACACGAATCTTAAAACGCAAATTCAAAACTAATAACCAAGTAATAAACGCCCCAAGCTCAAGGAATAAACGCCCCATGCTCAAGGAATAAACGCCCCATGCCCAAGGACCCACCTACTACTTTGGGCAGGTGATTTTTCTCTTTTTAGAAAGTGATTTAATAGATGTAACCTGTGCACCACGAAAGGTTTTCCTTCTCTATATACAAGTTCCACTGCAAAGACAAAGGAGTGGTGCCGATCCATCAGAAGGATTTCAGAAAGACTCTTGCACTGACCTTTTCTCTGGTGGAAGGACAACCACCTCCTGCACCACCAACACCACTAAACACAGAGGACGGCGAAACATTTCCGTTACATCCACAATCAACTTTTTTTCTGAGTGGGTTTTATGAAACACCATCTGGTTCAGTCCTGATTCAGTCCCTGATTCAGACTTTAAGAAAACCACATGCCTTTATTTCCTCTCCCCATTGTTCTTGCTTTCAAACAAGTGTGGACCATAATTGTGAAGAAATTCCAGAAGTCAAACTGCTGCTGCCACGTAACAGGTGTTGATAAAAACTTATTTTGCAGCACTTTCTTTGTATATCAAAAAGTACCGGTGGAAACTTTTTAGCACATTTCCAAAGTAAAGACCCAGTTTGACACTCTCCTGTGGTCGTCTAACTCCCGCCTGCGAAGATGCTTCTGTCTTGTTAACTTCTCTCGACTTTCCCCCCACAACAAATACCAAGCAAGCGCCGCTCACCAGGCCCTACTCAGCGAGCATTTGCCAAACTATTCCCCAATTAAACCCGTCCCTCGCTACGTGCCTGACAGCTTAAAGCGCTCGCTATTCAAAAAAGTTTAATTCAATCTCGCTGTCGCGTCTTAGAACAGGCTTCGGAAAAGAAAAGTCTATGCTAAGAGTATTATTAGCCAAAGGGAAATTGTCAGAGTTTGCTTGACTCTGGGGAGCGTGGGGGCAGGCAGGACGGGTGCCTGAGCAGACGATCCCGGTCTGTCTAATTACCACGGCAGACTTCGGCAGCTGGGCACTCAAATCCAGAATTTACACAGCGCTAGGTCAAGCTTCAGAGTTAAATTTGTAGCTTTTGACAGATTGGCAAATGGTGTAATCCCGTTCTGTTTGATTGAGACATACTGCGTTGAGCTGTGGCTAAAAGAAACTGCTGGATTTCGTTTTTTTAGACGTGGGCAAATTTCCTTCGCTTGCTTTGAATGCACATTTTGTTTCAAGTTGACACCCAATCGCAATGTTACACCTAACATGCATTAAAAGTTTATGTACTTGCTTGAAGTAGTTTCTGAGTTTTGTCCAATTTGTGTATAGGAAGGTGGAAACAAATTAGAAAAAAACCTTTGTGGTTGTTGGTGGAATGTACCGTTGGTCGGAGACCCAGATGAGCCTCAGGGAGATGTGGCCGTGTTCTGAGAGCGCTCCCACATTAAACCTTCAATATGCGTCTACAAGAACCCTTCGACGTTTGGTTGAGGTTCAGTGTTATTTGGGAACTGTTAAGTAAGCTTTCCTTTAATTTTGCTCAGTTTTGGTATATTTGGGGGGATATACTTCCTCCATGAACCCAGCCGACAAGACCTGGCTGCACTAAAGCTAACAAACTAACAACTAGCTCTGCTAAAGCTAACCAGTCTACAGAAATCATGGAACAGTCTGCAATTCTAGAGGAAATTGAAGCCATGAGGGCCGATCTTCTGGCGAAAATGGATGAGAAGGCCGAGCTGTAGAATGATTTTATGCGCAGACAAATCAATATGCTACGACAGGGGTGTCAAACATATGGCCCCTGCCCTGTAGAGCATAAATTCCAGTATATGTTAACCCGAATGCTCATTCTAGCCACTAGGGGGCATAAAAAAATGGGAGCTGAATTTTGGCCCGCGACCCAACATTAGTTTGACACCCCTGTGCTACGAGAACAGATCGCTACGCTGGATCAACAGGTTTTGGAATGTCGCATTGGCCCAGACAAGGAACAAGGGATGAACTTAACCAGTGTTTCTCAGCTGGTGGGTCAGAACAAAAAAAGGTCATGAAACCATTAGCAGAGGGTTTGGAAGCTTTTCCCAGGAAACATCATTCAATCAATCGACTAAAATGGACAGAGACATATGTGAACGTCGTAAGTAAGTGCTTTAACTAAATTGCGTAGGTCAGGTGTTGGGTTAGTCCTGCGCCACTGTGACTGAGTGCGCCGCCATTGTGGACTAACCTGACCAGCATGTTTCTGGAGGTAGGGGAGACCAGAATACTGCCTTCAGTAACCCGCTGAAACGACGCACTGCCTCCTGGGTTTGTTTGGGGGATATCTGTGGTGATGGTGTGCCTTGAAGAAACACCGGTTGGGAACCACTAAACTAAAATAATCCACTACTTGCATGAATGAAAATGGTGTTAGAGAGTTAGGGTGTTGCTTATTACTTTAGTCAGTGTTGGTGAATATGCTGCGATTAACGCAGTTATCGTTTCAAACAAGCATTATAGACAAAGCGTACATTTGACACTACTTGGTGTCCAATCTCTTTGAACTCTGACAAAGAGCTATTAAAATGTATGCGAGTTCTTGGGGTGACAGTGGGTCAGTGGAAGAGCTAACCTGATGTGAAAGTTTATCCTGGGGTTCAAACCACTGGCATATTGTCCTTGGGCAAGACACCTGCCTTTCTGTTGCTATGTTTACTGCACTGAGGTATGAATAAAGGAATGAGAATCAGCCCCTGAGCAGAGGTGGTCAAGTACTTGATAACATTACTTGAGTAAAAGTACAGGTGCTACTGATAGAATATTGTGAAAAGTTAAAGTTAAAGCTAAGTATTTGCAATAGAAAATACTTTGTGTTCAGTTAGAAAGTACAAATCTGTTAACATACGCCTCATGAATAATGACTATGGCTTGCATGCCCATCACAGATATAACAAACAGGAGACAGACGGTAGCCATTGTGCCCCATTCATGGTAATGGTCCCATGTTTTTGTGAAAACAACATGGCGTACTTGCTCCTCCTACAGTGCTCAAGAGCCTATCAATCATGGCCTGAGGCTTGAACTTTTTAATTCCACAGAGCAAAAACCAGCGTAGTTAAAAATATGATACCCAGCCCAGCGTTGTTCCATAGGTCATAGACATTTTTAGAAAAATGAAAACTCTATGGAACCTGGCTTTTAAGCAGTCACTTTGGAATCTGTTTTATATCGTTTCTTTTGGAATCGTCCCTGGCCAGCAGGGGGTGATATTGCAGTAATGTCAGCTACACGCCATGAGGATAGAGTAGCACTTTCTTCTTCCAAATCTAATCTTAATCATAACCTTAAAGGGATTACACCAAGTTTTAATATGTTAAAATCAAGTATTTTCCTCCCCCTGCATACTCCAACAATGTCCTAATATGTAGAATGAGCCCAGACCTGTTCACCACAACTGCCTCTAAAATCCTGCACTGTCACTCAAAAAGGTGTTAATTCCGGGTCCGAAGTGCCGTCACGCACAAGCTTAATATAGAAGCTGCAGTTACACATATGACCTGAGGCGGCAGTAGTGAGTACAAAATGGCTAACTTGCATCTAGCCCCTTTAAGTATAGTGGAGGTCACTAAATTTCAATAAATGTCGCAGGTGGAAAAAAACGTGGAGATTTTTGGAGGTCTGGAGCAACACTGATCATGTGCCCCTCCATTGGCTGAGTTTAGACCGTCTTGATGCAACTGAGTGGCACTGCAGTCCATCTGCACACTGCCCCCTACTGCTCTGGAGTGTGCTTCAACGGGTATTTTGAATTGGATGAAATATGTTGCTCCATACTTTTTACTTTGAAATGTGGATGAGTAGACGAAATAAATCCTTAACCAAAACACTGCTCAGTACAGTACTTGAGTAAATTGTCCCTTGCTGAGATGTATGATTACATGGTACTTAGAAATTAGACCATGGTTTACTCTTGAGGACTCTTCATCATAACATATCTTGTGTCTGCCGTTATCTTAAATCACAAAAGAATAGCCCTTCTGTTCTGAATTACACCAAAGTGCCTCTTAAGCACTTATGAATACTTACGATCATTAGCTCCATAATTTCTCCAAGTATTAATTCATTCCTCTACCTCGAAACTTGCAGCGTTTGGTGAAATGTGGCCGAGAAGTAGAAATCCATCTGTCGGTAGCGCGGCACGTGAGACGCCCGTTCTTATTCGTCTAAAGTCTGGAGGGCTCTCATTGCACGCTCAACATGCACGCACTCTTCAGGACAAATGGACAAATCAGACTGATGTTAATGTCCTGCTTATGAACCATATGAACAATCCTTTGGAGCTGTGTCACGTTCACACAAGCCGTCACGTAGCTTGTAGATGAATTATGTAAAATGTGTGATTATAAAAGATTAATTTCAAAGACTAAATTATGCAGCTAGACTTCTTAAAGCCCTATAGTTACCTGGGGACCTCTAGTGAAAAGTAAAAATTACTGACATCCTCTGAATTTCTGTGCCCGTGTGAATACTTAAAAAACAGGGGACTAAGGTTTGGGACGGCAGAAGTGATGCAAGTTGCGTTTCACCCATACAGATGTTACACATAGTTTTAGAAACTAGAAGGTCTTGGCTTTCAAATGAGGTATCACACTGGCATATAGGCTGGAAGCTCTCCTGTCAATATGCTTTGAGATTTGAATAATAGTGTATGCAGAAAGTTTGTTATGTTGCTATGCATGAGAGACAAGGGGTAGACCCTTTTTTTTTATTCTGTAAATTATGTTTGAACTACATTTCCAGCTCAAATTAACAAAAATGAAATGAATGTGCACAACTGGAGAAAATACCTAAACCTAACCCTAAAAATGGCAGTTAACAGGTTAAGATTTGCAAACAATTAATCAAAAAGAGGTACTGGAATTGGAAACGGGTAACTTTTGTGTGTGTTTTTTTTTTAATGCTTTTTAATTACATTTAAGGCGAGACACTGCAGGTGAATAGGGGGGAAAAAATCAATGTAGATATATCAATTTGAAACTTTTGCTGAACATTACAGATAAAAATATGAGAAAAAAATGTATTGTCATTTTATGTTTCCCCAAAAAATAAGGCATTTTGAGCATTAAAATGGCCAAAATTGCCTACATTTTGGGCAACGGAATCAAAATAATGAATTGAGCCAGATTAAATTGTATGGTTTTATTTTATTGACATATTAGTAACTAAGATTTTTTCAGAGGGGATTTTGGATATTTTGTTTAGTTTTTCAATAAACTAATCATCAGTGAAAAAATCTTTAAAAACTCAAATTCCGCCTGTTTTTTTGGTTTCAAAGCTGAATAAATCAGGCTACGAATTAGATATTAAAAAATCCCTCTGAAAAATACTTCAAAATATTGTTAGGTCTCAGACTGGAAAGTTTGGAGTCTGTGGGAGCTTCTATAAGGGCTCAGGCGCTGCCCGTGTGCGGCTTTCTCTCATTCAGAGAAAACCAGCCCTGAAGTTTTGTAGCGACTGCGCATGCGCGGCCCGTTCTCCGACTTTTCCGCACCAGCGTCTCGTAGGAGGAAAAATACCATATTTGGGTGGAAGCGTTATCATGAGGACCCGTAGCAGGACACGTGGATGTAAAATCTGTCAATATTTATGAATGGATACCCGCGGGAAAGACGGACTTTCTACGCGGCGCAGCAGCTACTTCCGGGTTGCCCCCACCTCGCAGACGGACAAAAACATCATAAAATAAACATCATGCGGGGTGAGTTTTGTCATTTTTATACTCTGACATGAAAACTAAGATGTAAAGGGAGGAAAATAGATAAAAATCTCCACTTCGACCACTACGTGAAAAATCAATACTTTCACCTGCCGTGTCTCGCCTTAAACACTACATTATGTTGGAACATTTAATTTCATGGCTATCAATGCCTTGCCGGAAACCCTGTATAATTCAGTGGCATTATGTTATCGCCTGCTGTGTGTGTGGTACATTGAGAAAACACAGCGGTGAACAGGTGAACAGGTGGATATTCAAAACATGACAAAGACAGCTCTCCAAACAGGAGACAGGGCCATGTGTCACAACGGTAATGTGATGGTTTTGTTCTAGCATGACAAGAACATTGTGAAAATGCTCTGCACCTTCCATTTTGACAGCACACAAACTATCATTGTTTGACAGAGAGGGCAACCAAAGTTTTCCACAGAAAAGCCAATGTGTACAATGCGTCAAAGAACGGCTTTGATAAGTTGGATCAAAGTATTTCCTATTGACCCTTTGTGAGGAAAACGATGAAGTGGAGGAGGAAATGTGTCACCTATCTTTTCCAGATCGCACTGTTAAACACCTTTACTGTCAAAGAAAAGCACCCATTGCTTTATTTACAGGGCAGTGCTGACCTCCCCTCCTAAAAACACCAAGCATTCCCCGCAAGTAAGTAAGTGCTTTATTATCATTGTACAAGCGGACAACGAAACAGTGTCAGTCCTGAGCTGCCACTGTGGGTCAAACTGACCAGCATGACCTTGGAGGACGGGGAAACTGTAGCACTCGAAAGAAGCCTGGCGGCACTCTGTCTCCTCTGATCCTCTGAAACAGTGCAGCGCCTCTTGGGTTTGTCCCTGTTTCAGAGCGTGGTGTCCTGCACTGGTCAGCTCCTCCTTCCTCTTCCTCCTGCAGCTCCCTCCGCTCCACAACAGTCTTTCACCATCTCCTCGTTTGTCCCTTATTTGTTTCCTGTAGCGCCTCTTGTGTCGCCGCCTCTGTGCTGCAGGTGTGGGGGCTCTTGGTGCCTCTTCAGTGTCTCAGAAGAAGAAATCTGTAGATCTCAAATGGGTTTAGCTGCTTTCTTCAGGACCATTTTGGACTCTCAAAATAAACAAATCCACACGAGTAGACACTTCCATTTCTGCAGTTGGACTTTCACGCCTACCAACGACTTTGTTAACCATTGGGACGCTCTGCCTGTTCAGCAGAAGGTTGGCCTTTGAAAATGATTCTTAGAAATGAATAGCTGATCTCTGCAAAACATTGCCCCCCCCCAAAGCATTCCTCTCTCGTGTTCGACACAGGCACAGTGCGCATCGGCAGAGCACTCAGGCGCAGCAGGCATCTCCATATTCTCAGGGTGACACGCTGAGAGGAACAGTCAAATATTTTACTGCCCCGCTCCAGATCCGAGGCGCGCATTTCACTGGGGCGCAGCTTCACCATGCATTTATTCATTTTCTGCTCCATTACTGACATGGGGTGAGCCGGTGGGAGGTGACTTTTGTGGATGTACATTTGTATCGGTCTACTTTATTGGATTGTCTCCCTTTACAGATGTGTGAAGAGATTGCTTTTCCGCAGACATTATTACAAACAACTCGCGTCTTTTTTGACAGAATCATGAGCAACAGATGGAAATCCACATCTGTTGGACTGACAAACTGTGCCGTCGTCACACAGTGTCAAAAGAAGTTAGCAGTGGTCACAGGATTGATTCTTGAATCAAACGTAATGGACCCCCCCGTGTGTCGGAGAGTGGGTTGGCGTTTTGGGTCGGAAAAGGGAGACAAACTAAGCGTTACAAAATGTGTACATTTCAGTGCTTTATTACAGAAAGACAGAGTTCTTTCTTGCCTCTTTACTGCAGCTCTCGTCTCTGTCCTCAAAGTTTACAGCGATCCCCGGATTAGTCTCAGACCCAACTGTCTGCATTAGACTATCTGTTGAAATGACTCGTGCATGTGCACCTGCGCTCTCTCCTTAGACTTCCAGACAATAACTAACCTCATCGGCGTTAGGTTCGTTTAGTTCTGTGCGTTTAGTTTTCAGCAAGATCATTTTCAAGGCAGTTTGGTTTAGATTCGGGACCCGGTGTAACAGGCCAGAGTATACCCCCAATTTGGACTGTACCCGGGTTAAAGGGGCCTTGGACATTTTATACCCCAGGTATGTTCTGGCCCAGGCTATTTCATACCCCCCCAGGCCAGATTATACCCCCAATGATAACAGTTATGTTAAGTGACATAGCAAGAATTATACAGTAGTTTAGGGCGATAGAGTGGGTTGTCCTTTAACCAGAGGTTGGCAGTTAAAATCCATGCTCCTGCAGGTACAGGCTGTTATGTCTTTGGGCAAGACACTTTCACTGGGCCTTATCACAAATGTCACCTGATTGTTTTAAATAGCACGTATCTGTTTTTGCTAGTAGTAATTCTACTAGCAGTAATTCTTAGATTTTAAAACAGCTTGTGTTTTAGAGTTTTAAAATTGTATTTTACTTACACTTAAGTTAGTTAACTCGGAAGATCACTAGCTAGCGAAAACGTCATGCATTTTTCTTTCTTCACCTTAATGGTTATTTAGTGAGAACATACCAATTACAACTAGAAATGCAATGGCTGCGCCATTGCGATTGACTGCGGAAATGCGGGAAGCGAATGCAGAAATTGCATAAACTCTTCAAATTGCGTAATCAAATTTGCATAAACTGGTAAAATGCATAAAATGTCATGTTGCATAAACTGTATAAACTGCAAAAAGTGGTAAAATGCATGAATGGGATAATTCGCATAAATTATGTAAATTGCATAAATGCTTTAAAATGCATAAACTGGTTAAATCCCATAAAGTGGTTACTTTGCATAAATTATTAATATTGCATAAACTTTTTGAATTCCATAAACTGGTCAAACTGTTGAAATGGTCTCAGTGCTTGATTGGCAGAAGCTGCACAAATGGCTGAAAGTCCTGGAGTCTCCCCATTGGCTGGATTCACCCCATACACACCAATGCGACAGGTCCACATACACACTAATGCAAACATTTCAAACTCTCGTATAAAAAAACTGGAAAACTGCAGAAGGCCAATTTTTTCTCAGAACCCACAAGTTGCAGAAGCTGAACATGCATAAAGTGCAGAAATTGCAGAAAATGCAGAAAAAAGTGCAGAAAAGCATGGATTTGCGGCAGCCCCATTATAAGTCAATGGGAAAAATCTCCGACATTTTGGCCGATTGCGGAAAAACCGTAAGTTGCAGAAGTCCCAAAAGTAATAGCACCCTTCTCCTCAACATGCGGAACATTTTGATGCATAACTTGCATAAATTGCACAAAGCATGAAGGTGCTGAAAGCTCTAGAAAATCGGGAAAAAGATGGAAGAGGAATAATAATAAAGAACATGAAAACCAATAATTGACTGCGGAAGAATTCCGCAGTCAATCAATAACCACTTCGAGAACATAACAACAACATCCGAACATCTGTTCAGATTGTGAAAAGCTAGACAGGTATAGTCTAGCCTAGGCTATTTTATACCCCCGGGTATAGTTTGGCCTAGGCCAAACTATAATCTGGGCGGGGGGTAATTTGGCCTGTTGCACCTGTACAAAAGCCTTGATTTCAGGACCACTCACTCATGTTTAAAGAGACTAGATGCAAGTTGGTGATTGTATACTTACTACTGCAACCCCAGGTCTTATGCATAACTGCAGTCTCTATATTAAGCTTGTGCTTGACGGCACTTCAGACCCGAATTAACACCTTTTTGAGTGACAGTGCAGGATTTTTGAGGCAGTTGTGGTGAATAGGTCTGGGCTCATCCTACACATTAGGAAATGGCTGGAACATGAAGGGGATGAAACTTTGTATAGTCCCTTTAAGTAATTTTGGATATTTCCCAGCTCATGAAATGCTCCTCCTATATGTATCCTGGAAATACTTTCTTCTAAATTCCATAGGCTAAAAAAAGAGACCCTCAAAATACTCACTACTGGAAGTGGAAAATTTGTCTGCAGGTGTTGATTATGTAGTCGCAACAATGTCAGAAAAAAAAAAAAAAATGAGAAAAGGGCCTTTCAATAGCTCAGTGCCTGAATGATGTCACTGCTGACAACACCCCCCTGAAAAGTATACTTCGTAGAAACACTGGCCACGAGTCAGATACCACTGATTACCACAACATTCCAACAGAATTCTTCTCAAAGGTAACTTTAAAAGGTTTCTGCAGTGTTTTGTTGTCATCATTATTCTGTGGTTTGGCGGCTGCTCAGCTGAAATTGACAGTGAAATGCTCGTCGATGTAGCGACCCCAGTGGAAATCAATGGAGTCGGACAGAGTTTGTCCAAACATAATGAGATATATACACATGCACGGTTAGTCCAGCTATTTTCAGCGCAATCGTGAAACCAGACACAGCCTTATTCCTCATATGGAGATATGTGCTCTTAAAGAAGAACCCTCCCGGTGTTAAAGTTGTTTTTTTTTTTAAATGTCGATTTTTACATAGATCCTTTGAGCCCGCAGTTAAAACAGACCGGCCGACTACTGTAACGATCCCGTGGAAGTCTGTTATCTCCTCCTTAAATCCATCCGGAGACAGCTGTGGCAGTTGAGTTATTTTACGCTCTCTCCTCTTCCCACTCCAACTTCTTAAAGCCTCTTCACTGATAGTGCGGCTCCACGACGCTATAAATCAATATGAACGTTCTGTCAGTTGGAAAAGTAAAAAAAAAAGAAATCACAATTGACTTCCAGCGTTTGAGTGAATTTGCGGCGCGCCGAAGTTCTGGAGAGAGTTATGAGCGGGGTCGACGACGGGGGATTCAGCCGACTCATCGAGCTGCGCGGATTGTTCTCAGATAAGGCTTTAAATTCGCCGTGTTAATTGCATTGACTTTGACTGGCCCGCAGCCTGCAGCAGTGCTTCACATGCGGAGTGGTCCTGACTGATACTGAAATGTAACACTGTCAGCGCCTTACTCCAGGAATTTGGAGCGCACCAAGTAGGGCCGGAGGATTTTAGGAAAATGTTCAATCAGATTTTTCTTTCTTTTTTTTTTTTTCTGACAAGTGAACTGAATTTTGAAGATTCTCAAACATCAAGTGGTTCATTCAATCTTCTAGTATTGAAGTGGGGATATGTATTTGGTAATAATCTCGAACACATCTGGTGAGAAAATGCATGTTGTAAATGGCCTCACTAGAAGCAGTTCCAGCTATCCAAACAGCTAAACAGATCCAGAAACTCCACAGACTCCAGAAGACGTTCAATGTCCTTTACTGAATATTTCTTTGTGAAACTGCAACACAGAAAACAAGTACATGTAAGTCTTGTGCTAAAATAACAAAGAAAAGCTACAACTAGCACATTTACTTATAAAAAAACAACAACAATTGCTTCTGTTAGCATAGCGACTAGCATAAGCATTAGCATACAGTTAAACACATCTAAAAGGACATCAAAAACGTTCAGACTCTCGAATGTTCAACCAAAACACAAAACATTTAGTGTGTAATCATGTTCACCCTGCTATACTTACAGACAATGCTTAAACACAAAACGTAATACAACCAGGAGTGGAGCTGCCCTGTGCTGCAAACAACTTCCTGTCTGAGTTCTTCTTCTACTGCCTCAAACAAACAAACTTAAAGCAACCACAAGATGGCATATTTTGCTGAGGAATAAACATAGCGGTGTTCACAGTGAACATAACACATGATCTAAAACAGCTGAAACAAAATGTCCTGTAGATTCACTTCCTAAACTTCTGAGTGAGCTCAAATAAGCCAGATTTATTCACAAACAGGTAGTACAAAGCGCAAATATCAGTCCCGTTGTAATTTTAGATGATTTAAATGAAGATAGTGTGAGTTATGTGGCTGATGTTATTAAAATGTTATTGTGGCATGGCGTCTGTTGCATCTCCTCCAGCTGGTGGCGCCGCAGGTCTATAAGCGCATTGCATTGCCTCTTTCGTTCTCTGACGTCACTCACTTCCTGGTCCAGCCGGTGTGTCGGAGCCAAAGGACAGGTGGATGTTAAACTATTATTATTTCACAGGTGATCTGGCCGGCGATGATGGCGTTGTCTAACTGTTGTTACCTTTTTTCCCCTTGGTTCATGGACTCCTTTGTTTTAACATAATTACAATGTGAAAATGATTATGTGAAGACGAAATGCTAATGGTGGAATAATGAATTGTTTACCAAGTGAACTTCTAACAACGAATGAAAAACAGAACATTACTTATTGAAACACAACATATAGTAAATAAAACCTATATTTTTGCTAAGCATAGAGCATTGCCTGTGTCAACACTTGGCTCTCTGTAAGCCACGTAGTTTCAGTGCTGTACTTCCTGTCCCTGATCTTTTACATTCACAGTTAGCAGGGTCCTACACAAATGAAGAGATAGCTCAGGATTTTAATCAGGAGTTACTGATGGTCGGTCACTGCAGCGTGTGACAAACATCATGTTTGCTGTGAATCCTACCCCAAAGGAAACGCCAGTGTTTGTAAGGCCAGAGCTTTAATCTTGCGAGCACGGGTTCTTGGGCGGCACGGTAGCGCAGCGGTTAGTGCTCTCGCTTCACAGCTAGAACGTCCGGGTTCGATTCCCACCTGCACAGGGCCTTTCTGTGTGGAGTTTGCATGTTCTCCCTGTGTCTGCGGTATGGTGGTGGTCAGAGGGTCCGTTGGCGCAGACGTGTGTAGTCGCGAAAGTGCTTCTGACAGTTCCCCAGGGGGAACTGAAGCTACAAACGTAGTTTACCACCAGCGAGTATGGAGTGAATGTACCACTGTCTCATGTAAAGCGCTTTGTGACCATGTCTGTGAAAGGCGCTATATAAATAAATAAATAAAGATCTTCTAAAGGCTAGTGTAAAATGTTGAATAATTAATAATTTGTTGAATAACTACGTTGCGCTCAATAACTTTAGCAAACGTATACAAGAGCGTCTACATCAGCAATTGCAATAGGGTTTGGCTTTAGATAAGTGTTTCACTTCAGCCAAAACCCTTTTCAGTCATTGTTTCAGTGTTTTCATATTTTGTAGTCAATCGTGTCTGTGTAAGATACTGACTGAAATAAACTAAACTAAAAAAAAAGGTGGAGTTAATGTCTTAGGCCTAAGTCGTCATGTCATATGTGTGCGTAATGTAATAAATGTGTGTTGTAGTAAGGGGTGGCGATGATATGAGCCATATTTTGCGCTGGTGCTACTTTTGCCATATTTATAGTGTACAATAGTTTGTGCTGAAATACGCTAGATTTGGAAGCTTGGTACGACATTGGTTTTGAGAATCTGGTCACCCTGGCCGAAGCTGCTTGGCAGTCAATATGAGCCCGGTGTTACTTTGAGGACTGAGTTGAAATCTTTTTTCGGTAAGAGAATATTGACTCTGCTGTCTTGCAAATTTCAAAAGGTCTGAAAAAGTTTTTTTCTTCAAGGTTCCCACTTTTGGCACATCTTAATTAATATTTGACTTCACAATCTTGAAATAAATGTGTCTATGGAAAGATATCCGTCAAGGGTTCGTCTTTTACATTTCAAAGTGAAGTTGGTGCATGAATGGAGCAAAGCAGTACTCCATTTATGTACAGTATATGCAGGGATGATTAGTAGGTTCAAAGTAGAAAAAAGTCCCCTTTAAAACCCCGCTCTTGCAAAACCAAGTGTTCTAGCTTCAAAACAAACCTCGACACACGACTGCCCGGGTTTACGTCTTGGGACTTTAACTTGTTTCTCTGTTTTTCATCATTCTGGGCAAACTGCAACAACAAAACTTTCACAGACACAATTCCTCACTGGCAGATTTTTCTTGTTACATCTCCTCTCTCTTCGAGATGGATTTTGCGGCTGTAAAAACGATTGCACGCGGAGGAACAGTCCACGGCCCCCTTCAGCCCCGGGGCGCTGGCAGACATTTCTCTCCGTCTAATTAATGACCACCATTTGAACTGGTGACCGGCCGTATGAACTGCAGCAGTAATTGGATAACTCGTAACTCTCTGATGATTGGCCTCTCATATACTGCTGTCATATCTGCTGCTCTATTGATATGCTGCCCACCTCTTTATCTGTGGGCCAAATACATCTCGCAGTAGCACAGCAGACCGCACAGCTCATCATTACACCTGACAAGGCTTTGTTTACCGGGCGGCGCTATTGCAGTCGGAGGGTATTTCCTCCATCTTAATTGGATTTCACACCAGTGGCACATAGTTGCACTGAAGGTCATCTTTGATCTCTTTTTATAACTTAAAGTAAATATCTGCCTTTCCTTGCGGCCGGTCTGTGGGTTTCTTTTCAGTACTTCTTTCAGTACTTTCTTATAGACCCAAAACATGCACAGTTGGTTATTCCTCCAGCCAGCCCCGATCGCGCTCACAGCACTGCAGTCGTCCACTGCTCCTGACAGGTTGTCCTACCCAAGCAATTGAATCTGGCCCGCTGCTCATATTCCATAACAATACACATTTCTCTGCATTCTCGGCACCGTTTTCAACACACAATTGCATTGCTTCCGAATTTTGGAAAATAGCTAACGTTCCCATTGAAAGTTCCTGGAAATGTAAATATATATAATAATACATCCCCTCCTGGAACCGTCACCTTAACGTGGTGGAGGGGTTTGAGCTCCCGAATGATCCTAAGAGCTCTGTTGTCGGGGGCTTCGTGCCCCTTATAGGGTCTCCCATGGCAAACTGGTCCTAGGTGACAACGGGTCAGACAAAGAGCGGTTCAGAAGCCCCTTATGAGAGACCAACAGGCCCTGTTTGAACCGTGAGGCCGTCCTTCTGTGGACCCACCACCTGCAGGAAGAGCCATAGGGGCAGGTGCAATGTGATTTGGGCAGCTCCAACAGTTGCCCCCACGACCCGGAAACGGAAAAGTGGAAGAAAATGGATGGATGGAATAATACATCAAACTTCTTTGGACAAAAACGCTTTACATGGGGAATAAAACAAAAAGGGCTTTATGGAAAAGCCAGTTTGAATAGGTTTTGAGTACTGATTTGATTTGAAGGTTGGTCAGAGTTTGTAATGGGCAGTGGGAGTGAGTTCCAAAGGGTGAGGGCAGCGAAGGCGAAGGCTCGGTCTCCCAAGGTCCGGCGGTTAGTGCAGGTGATGGGAGTGAGGCGGTCGGTGTCGGCCGAGCAGAGGTGCAGGTAGGTTGGTGTTGTTATCAGTATAAAAAGGCTGAGGCCGTATTGCACTGGAGATTGGAAATTCAACACTGAACGTCAGACTTCTGCTGGATGGAAGAATTAAATATTACAAAATCAAGTAAGTGTAAAATTAAAACTTTACTATATGAATATAAAAAAAAGTAAATTGTATCTGATATAGGGTCATGTTTGTCCCAGTTCCTGCTGCACCAAGGAGCCGTGGACTGATGTGGACAGGCCCATGTTACAGAAGAAGCTCATGAGGTACTATAGCAGGGGTGGGCAATTAATTTTCAAAAGGGGCCACATGAGAAGCCTGAATTGAGTTGGAGGGCCGCACTAGAGCTAAGATCGGGCCTAAAAAATCAAGCCCTCTGTAAATATTTAGCCAAGTCAAGCCAAGGACGTGCATGGGTGTGCATCATTATTCAGGTTATTCAACTTTTTATCCTCAACTTCAACCGAACTGGGTCTCCAAGTAAACTTCCCTGGGTCCAAAATATCGGGAGTGTATTGCCGGGGTCCATAAACAAAACCCCCAAAATAAAATAAAAATGTTTTGATTGGGAAAATACTATTGAGGAAACTTTTTTTCAATAAATGAATAATAATGAGCCTGCCAGGACTGTAGTCTCTTAAAACGACTTGCACTTGTATTGCACTTTACAAGCCTGTGTCACAAGTCTCTGCTTCATTGTAGTCAATATTCATTCACTCCACACTCTGGGGTAGTAAGCTACTATTGTAGCCACAGCTGCCAAGGGGCAGACTGTCCATTTCCCACTTGACTACAATGTGTTGTTTGTATCCTGATCTTTCATTGTGTTAGTGCCTCTGCTGGACACCTGTGGAATTCTTTCCTCTTATTTTTATTTAAGTGGCTGGAATGAGCATTCTGGCAATTTCTTTAAAAATAATCATAACTCTGAACAGAACGGTCTAGAGCAGGGTTGTCCCCACAGCGGGTCACGGACCGCATCTAATCCGCATTCACTCCACATTCGGTGGTGGTAAGCTATTATTGAAGATGCATTAAGATGCATTAAGATGCATTAAACCGATGCATTATTATTATTATCTCTTCATTTGTGTAGGACCCATAACTCCGCCCAGGAATGAGCTAGAGACTTACTTTTTTTTTACATACTCTGGAATGTATGTTCTACAGGGGCAGGGGCCGGATTAAATCATCTCGCGGGCTGGATTTTGCCTAGGTCTGTACTATAGTAACAGGTGTGGAAGAAATTAAGAGTCACTATAGTAACTATTTTCTATTAGTCAAACTAGATTTTTTTTCTGTGTGTAATACTTGATAAATAAACACCTTCAGTTTCAGTATTTAATTCTAAAGCAGAATCTCTGTGAGTTCCTTTTTCACCTGTCGGTCTGTGACAGACTGAAGTGCAATGAGGCCTTTTTTACTGGAAATAAAGAGCAAATTGTATTTAGTAATGTAACTCTGAAGAGAGTTCATTCACTGTAACTCAAGAGTGTGGACTCAATCCAACACATAAGGCACTCACGGTGTCTTATCTTGAGAATGAACTAACTTGCCTGAAAATCCTCTGCAGTTTTACTCCTTTTCTTCTAGACTCTGCTTCTTATATGTCTTGTGAATCAATTAGTTTTGAGCCGTGGTGCAGCAGGAACTGGGATTCAAAGAAGGGAAACATGCAGAGCGTAGATATTAAAAACAATCAAGCATCATTACTCAAACATGTCTCAATGAACAAGAACTCCAGGGACGTCTTCCATTATTATTGTCAACGAGCTGTGAAAGGTTCCGTCTGGAGTCACTTAATTTTAAAGCTGACGTTTTGCTTCTCTACCCTCGAACTGTTTTCGGATTTCATCATTTCATGGCACAAATGATCTGTCCCGGCTCAGAGCAAAAGGACTCAATTTGAGCGTGTTTGTACATAAATGATGCCATCCCGGGTAACTGCGCTGGAGCCATGCGCGGATTTCAGTTCACTCTGGGGCTGTCCCTTCTGTTTATGCCACCTCCGCCTCTCTCTTCATTGCCCTGACACGGGACCTCTACGGGCCTGGAGATGCTGATGTTCAGATTATTTCACTCTCCAAGCTTGTTCTTATCGTGACTTTCCTGACTCTATTCTCGTCACCACATTGCGCTCAATTAGGGAGCGGCAATAATTGCAGCATTTGAAGCAGGACGTCTGGAGTTTTATACACTTTTTTGGTCTTAGTTATTCACTAATATCTCTGGAATTAATTTCTCCGTCAGCATATATAAACTAAGATGAATGTAAATGTGTTTGTGAATCCAATCACTTCCAAATCCATTTCAACATTTATCAGTTTCTTGGGTGGAAATTTGCAAAGCAAAAGACAATATCAAATACTGAGCATTGTGATGGCAAAACTCACCGTTGTTGGCAGAATTCGAACCTGCGCGGGCAGACCCCAATGGATTTCGAGTCCATCACCTTAACCTCTCAGCCACAACAACCTACAACCCAGCTAGCTTGAAAATAAAATTCCCATTTTCGGCCAATGCCAAGTTTGGTTGTGTTTCAAACTGTCAAACTGCTCAAACTGAACGATTAGAAGACTTGAAGCTTGTTGTTTTTGTTGCTTTTCATTACATTCTTCAAGATTCAAGATTTGTCAAACCATGTGAATGGTTTGAAATTATGTTTCTCTCATCCTTGATTGTGGAGTGGGCGGAGGGGGAAGAGGTGTGGGAGGGAGGTTAGGAGGTTTTCTAGTCATTCTACGGTAGTCACCACATTGCATTCAATTATGGAGCCACAGTAATTGCAGCATTTTTCTTCTTAAACTGGTAGTGGTGGGACTTGAACACCTTAGACCACTCTGCCACACTACCTCTACAAAAGTACTTCAAAACACTGAAACCAACCAATGCGTTTTCCACTTGCATGTTGACATACTGTCGATAGAATATCAGCAAACGTAGCTGATTGTGGGTTGGCTTGCAGGGAGAACTTGAGTCATTGAAGGCTGTTGCTTGAAACTAAATCGGTTATGGTATGGTCCCGTTCAGGCAAAGGACTGTAGCACTCTGAGCGGCAGTGTGGCTGAGTGGTCTAAGGCGCTGGATTTAGGCTCCAGTCTCCCTGGAAACGTGGGTTTGAATCCCATCACTGCCAATTTATGATAACTTTGAAGAATATTTCTAAAAAATGTGCCATCTTTATGCCCCCACCCAAACTGATGAAATCATCTAATGTTCATAAAAGACCACAATTGTTTCTTGCCTCAACTGTCAGAATTAGTCATACTAATCAGGGAAGCCTCAGGAGCTGCCAACAGAGAACTGTCATTCTTGTTGTGTTCTGTGATCCAACAGATATCAAGTTTATTTTTTAACCATTAGGCCACAGAAACTCCTGAGCATTAGCCCCAAGCACTGAAAATTGGATAATAAGCAAGAAATAATGCAAAAGGTCTGTTTCCTAAAAGACCAAGTGGATTGAACCCAGGACCTCTTACATGCAAAGCACACACTCTACCACTGAACTACTTCCCTGTACTAACTACAACAACCTCAAACGTCAATTGAATGGAGTAAGCGTCAATATCAAATACTGAGTACGCAGAGAAACCCCAGTGGATTTCGAGTCCATCGCCTAAACTTCTCGGCCACAACAACATATGACCCTGGATGAAAACTAGAAGACTTAAATCCATTTGGGTTTGAAAATGCAGGGTTTATTAGAATCATATTTCATCAAGGTCCTCTGCTTCATGGAGCTTCTCCACATGAACATCGTGGGATGTTTTACTCAAACGATCAGAAAATTGTTGGTATGCTCTTTCCATAACTTAGTTCTATCATAGACTGTAAAATTAAGAGTGGACTGAGGAAGCGAGGCTTCCCCCAAAGCTTTCATCGCGGGCTAGCTGAAGCTCGTTCATGCTAGCAATTTGGCTGGGTTTTTAGAGCCTGCTCCATTATTTAAAATAAAGAGAAAACAAAAGTAAAATAATGCAATTAGGACGATGTTGTGCATGTTAAGACAAAGATGTGGAGGTCAGAATGACAAGCCTGTGTTCAATACTAACTTACAGAAGGGCAAATAGGTCTCAATGGAAAGTCCAAAGGAGCCAGGAACTTCCGGAGCCAGTCTCCATGTCCTGATAGTTACAGGAAGTCGGCTACAATAAGCTCATTCTTAATTTTACAGTCTATGAGTTTTACTGATAAGTCGGAGAGAAGAGGAGAGGACAGCCGCATGCTTCTGTTGGCAACAGTGAGGGGACTGACTTTTAGTTACAAACATAAGGCATATGAACATTGTTCAGTAAGGACAAAACAAATGGTAGCGGTATTTGACAAGTCTAAGATAAAATAAGATAAGATAGCCTTTATTGATCTCACAATGGAGAAATTGACTTGTTACATTCAGCTCTTAGAAACACTCAGGGTGTGCAAATTGGCAGGAAATGTGAGGAAAAAACTATTAAATTGTAAATAGTGATAACTTGTATACAATGACTACCCACTTTGTGGGTATAGTATAAATAATAAGTAAACAGACTAGAACAAACAAGTTATAGTCAGTGTTAGCAGTGCAGGATTACAATCATAGTGCAAGTGGTTGATTAAGTGATACTAATTTTTTGATTAGATACAGGATTTTCAAATATTTTTCTTTTTGTAATTGTAATAATAATTTTCCATATATTATGTTTGTACTACATATTTGAGTTTGAGAATATGATATGACTCTTACATGCAGCAGAAGTCTGAAGTTCTGTCTAAAGCAGAAGCTCCATGACTTCCTTCTTCACTTCTCAGTCTGAGACTGAAGAGCAATGAGGCCTCAGACTTTTTACTGGAAACAAAGAGCTCACTGTATTTAGCGTCATGTTACTGTCACTCATGGTGTTTGACCTAAGTCTAACTCTGAAGAAAGTCAACTCACATTTACACTGAGAAGGTTAGAAGGGCGCCCCGAGGGTTCACTATGGGGTCCAAAATATTTAGAGAACCCAAATTCACTGTCAAGAAAGGAAAAGAAGAAGCTACTGCAAGTCACCAATCACCTACCTAAAGTACAAAAAAATGAACAAAATATCTGCATGTTTTTACCGTAAACTAAACAAGTAGCATCTGATCCATGGGCCGTCGTCTGTTTTGTCACCACATCATGTAAATCTTTTGCGAAAGCAGTTGTAGGAGGGAAAGTATTAGAAGCGAAGTGGGCAACGTGTGAAGTCACAGTCGCGAAGCTAATTAGCCGCTTCTTCATGATTTAATGTGTCTGTCGGCATGTTAATTGTGGCATGTTCTGTAAATGTGTGTCGCTGGAATTTGCGTGAAAAAAAATGTGCCTTTGGGACTGTGTAACCATCGTAAAAAAAAAGTGACATTTACCGCGCTGAGAGGTTTGCGTTTATAATTAGCATAGCCATGATTAGAAAGTCAATGTTTGGCAACCTCCACGCCTTTCCCGGCTATCAATCACCATCACTTTTCTCTTATTCCTAATCATCTAATCATTCCCCGTCAGGAGCCCCGTCCCAGCCCATAAATATGTATGCTGGATTCTCCCACAAGATAAAACTGGGAGCAGATTAAATCCTAAATGACTTTCCGTGATTAGAGCGCTCTGGGAAGGCAGCCCATCTTCATCAATGAGGCTGATTATTGCCCAGATACGCGCTGAGCAATTTCAAAATCGCCCATTCAATCCTGAATGTATTACGCGGACAGATCGGTATCGAGAGTTCCTGCTGATTTGGAAGATGATCGCTGGATTTGAAAATAGATGTCTTTATGCAGTCACTGGCTTGAATCAGGCTCTTAGGAGGCAAATTTGGGAAAAGAGAAATGTCTCTTAATGAGCACACTGGCCCCGGATGAATATTCACACTAAAGAGGTAGGGTTTATCAAGACATGTGTTTTCACTTCCTACTGTAGTGCCTGACAGGCTTCAGTAATATTGTACATCCTTATATGGGTGAACTGTACAGTGTGATATGTACACAGGACTTTCGCCAATCGTTATGACCATAGCACTCTTCTATCCACGAGAGGGTTTCTACTTAATAGATGGACTGCAGTTGTTGTGGGCCGCGCTCCCACGGATGCATATTCGAGAATACACATTACTGAAGGAAAAACAGAACGGCGATGAAAAGTTCACTGCCTTTTGGTGCCAAGGCTAATACAAGGGGAAAGAAGCAGCTAAAGGACAGGAAAGTTTGGAGCTTATAGGAGCTACTTAAGTGTAGATGTTGTTGCAAGAGTGGAATGAAAACCATGTGAATATTTCGATTGTCTTTAGCTGCTGCTGTCTCCCAAAAGGATTACCAGATTGGGATTACAGCATCCTATCGGTCGCCTTTTGTGTTACACAGGGCTACTAAATGTATTAATATGTGTTATTTACAGAAAGTCTCACTCGTGGACCAAATGTCCTAAAATAAGGATCATACAGGGTAAGATTGTCTTTTTGATACCCACCCTGACATTAAAACTAAGGCATTAAAGCAGTACTAAGTAACTTGTTTATCTTAATGAATCCTTTTCGTAGTCCCTCTGGGTGTAATACAAGGGTTAATGGGATGATTATCATCTCCCTCTGGTGTCTCTGGCCAGAAATCACACTTGCAACTTTGCCTGCACTGGGTCGGAGGCCCCAATGCACACTAATGGAATCACAAAGAAGAAGCTAACGGGCAAAGCTAACTGTGGGCTACCACCACTTAAGCAGTACTTATAGCCAAGTTTGAGTGAAAAAAATATCTCCATTGTGTAATTGGATGAACAATATCCCTCTCTCCCTTTGTCTTTTCTGTCAGTGTAGTATTTACTCTCACGGACAATTAATGAGGGAAAAATCGCAACGTGCTACGACACCTGCAGTGGTGCGTATGGCCTCTTGGGGAATGACTTACTTAGTACTGCTTTAAGGAATGAAACTAATATTATTCACCTACCGCATCTCGCCTTGAGCGCAGTTCGATTGTGTGTGTGAGTTCAACCAACTCATTCTAAAACATGAAAACATGCATGTCTTGGTTTATAAGTAATCTCTAAGGCGAGACACTGCAGGGGAATGGGGAAAAAATAAAGACATTTAGAGATATCAAATTGAAACGTTTGCTGAACATAACTATGATTATGAAAAAAAAAAAAAAAATAGGTATTGCAAGTATTCAGTCACGTTTTGTTACCATATAAAAATAAGGCATTTCGTGCATAAAAATGGCCAAAATTGAATATTTTCAACAACCCAGATTTAAATGTATGGTTTTATTTTGTTGACATACAGTATTAGTAACACTGATTAGAGGGGATTTAGCTATTTCTGGGATATCTTCGCCTTGTTAGCGACAAAACGTTATAAAATAAGTATCATACAGCATAAGTTTGGTCATGTTTATACTACTGACATGAAAACTAAGATGTTAAGGGATCTAAAAATCACCACATCGACCACAGCGTGAAAAATCAATACTTCCACCTGCCATGTCTCGCCTTAACGCAAGGCAAAGTCACGTTTTTTCCTGCCGCTGGTGACCCTGGTCAGATGTTTCGTTTCTTTCATTCCAATGACCTTTTCTTACAAGAGTGCAAAGTGGTGGAATTAATTACCAGTTGAACTTAAGTTTTAAATGTTCACCCCTGGGCTTGAGACTTGGCAAAAACAAACCAAACTCTGTCCCCATTTGTAAATAGCGCTGAGCCCGTGTGAGTGACCGGGCACTGAGCGAGCAGCAGGTCAAATATTGAAACGGGTGATCTGGCTAAACATTGCGCCAAACTACTCTGCAGAACACAGGGAGGTGGTAGGCTGTATCCTGGCAGTCCTGTAGACGTACCTACTCTATATTAAATTAACATTTATGATTTTGTCTTTTGAGGAACCAGCAAGGAAACTCATTATCTTAGCCTTCATTTGCAGAGAGGCTCACCTTTTGATTTCAATTATAATGTTTACAGCGGGAATTGATTTCATCCTTTGAAATTTGTGCCGTCAAAACAAGACCTCAGACCTGTCCCAAAGTGTGTGTATGTGCTGGGACTGCCATCTGTCGATCACTACATGTTTGTGTGTGAGTGTTGGTGCAGGAGCGCAGGGCTAAAATGAAACTAGGTCGTTCTGTTGCGTTATTTTCGATACTGGTATTAGAAAATACTTGGTTTTCGATGCCGATACCTTAACAATACTTGGTTTTCGATGCCGATACCTTAACAATACTTGGTTTTCGATGCCGATACCTTAACAATACTTGGTTTTCGATGCCTATGCTAAAATGTTTTTTTGCTAGACTCACCAGTGTGCCAGTGGCTGAGTCTGGTGACTGTAGCATCAGCTCCATTTTCAGAGCGCACGCAAACAGGAAGCGTAGTGAACCAATCAGCAAAGGGCGTCTGCCATTGATGCGGTGTCATTAGTGGTTCTAGGATGATATTCGAGATTATGAATGACAAAACTCACCTACTGTCGATGTGTTGTTGGTCATTTACCGGCTATCAGAAAAGAGCTCCGTAGATGGCTTTTGAGTTTTCTACTGCCGCCAGCGAGGATGTGGGGTGTGAAAGTGTCTCAATTTGCAGATCCAACCTGAGCCCGCACACATTTAAAAACAGCGGCATGAGTCACGCTGCAACTGGCTATCACTCAAACGGGAGCCCGTCACGTGACCATGAGTTTACAGTGGAGAATTAGCACTTGATTCTTTGTTTTGCTACTGCGCTGCTTTAGGAACCTTTGAAATTGCCTATTGACGTATCAGGAAACGAGGAGCAGAAACTATCACGAGGCTTTACTTCTATTACATCATGGACAAACTAAACTAAACAGAGTTTGGACCAGTGTGCGAAATACGGGGGTCTGGGTGGGTCCGACACCCCTGATTAACCCATCAGACCCCTGGGGCCCGATCTTGAGGGCGAAGGCAAACGTGGTAGACGAGAGCAAAGGTGCAGACACAAGCTTGAAGGGCCCATCGTGGGCAGGAGTTGGGCGCATTGTGCACTCAGTATGAAACTACTAGCAACGAAGATGGCACGTAGGCCTACTACACTACCACAAGTAGAGTCATTTGCTGACGGTCCCTAAATCTGATGGGCCATTAGTCTACGCCACTGCAGCTCCTGCTCTGAATATCTGCCCAATATCCAACTAACGTCACTGCAGTGCCAGACTGGACATCATCAATCAGCTACTGCAGAGGTTCGTTTTCCTGCATGAAACCAGCGAACTTTTCCAGGCTATCCATGAGTTCTGAACAATGCGACTGATGATGCCCTGTCATAATTGTCAAGTGTCCCATTTTGGCCGGGAAACTACCGTATTTTGCCCGTTTTATCAGTCACTGTAGCCACGACACAGCGGTCATTTCAAAGCCTAAATTGATAAAGACCTAGAAGTCCCATGGGTCAGGAACGACTGAGTGGATTAGACCAACTCTACTGTAAGAATAACAGAGCAGAAGGCACGCAAAGTTCTGCCAGGTGAGTGCAACTTTTGTACATTTGTCATTTATTACCGCAACTTGTACAATTTGGAAATGGGGACCCCCCCGAATAGTCACGGGTATTTTGCGCACTGGTTTGGACTAAAGTGGAGCAGCCTTTGCCTGACACAGTAAGAAGTTGCTCTCCCCAGGTTAGTTCGATGCTGTGTCTTTGTTATTTTAGTTTTACCTTGCTTCTTGTTTCTTGTTCATGCATTATTTTCAGTCAACAAAACACAGCTGACTTTGTGTGGCATTTATGGATAAGAATGCAGTGTATGTTGTAAGCCAATAATGTTGAGACAAAAAAAAAAAAAGATGTGCGCTTTCTAACCCGACCCACCCGCACCCGTGGGTCCCAGACGGATACCCCCTGTATCTGGGTTCTGGTTTTGCCAGGCTTAAAATATTTGTCATCTAGAATCAGAAAATAGAATTACAATGTTTGGAAGATCTGCAAATTTACAACATCGGGCTCATCTCTAATGTCAATAACTGTGTGAATAATGGGAATAGCTTGGGGAAAAGGGGTCGAAATTGTGGGAAAAATAAGAAAAAATTGTGGGGGGAAAAAGAAGGTATAGGGAAAAATAGAGAAAATATTACTTACAAAAAGTTGGGAAAATCAGGGGGGGGGAAAGGGGCCAGAGGACCTTGAGGAGTTTCAGCTGCTCTTTCTGCCTGAGTTAGGACAACCAGGAGGTGACGTGGTACAACATACGCTCCATATTCTCCTTCAACAAATGTAATGACAATGATCAACCAGACACATATAATCTGAGCAACTGCACAAATGTCTGAATGTGTTAAATAAACAATTCAATTCTCACTGACTGAAAGTTTCAAATATATGCGAAATGAAACCTCACAGACTGATGATGAAAAAACTGTTTCATCCACCAAATCCAGTCCTTTAGTTCACCTCAGACAGTTAGCATCTGTTCTTTCACAGCCGATCTTATGCAAATGAGCCATGTGGGATTAAGTTTCATTGTTGTAAAAAGTAACAAAAGGGCGTAACATCACCATAAGCTCATACATTTTCTATAATAAAACTTTCAGACGCTGATGTGGCTCTGACACTGCACGACCTGCTTTATACTTTCATATATTTAGGACAAAGCTCATTTTTTTTCATTTCATTAAATTCCACGCAGCAAAACTATCAATCATTTCACACTCGCGCAGATCAGCCGAGTTCAAAAACTCAGGAACTGGGAAGCAGCAGTGGCTTGTGGGACTGTTCTTAGCTCCTTATGGGCTGATGAGGAACATGCCGAGGTTCCTTTGCTACAGGAGGTATTAAAAGAACCATCACAGCTCCTTTCCTCACTCCCTCCTAACCGCACTGACCCATTTGGATGCTCCTTGTCACGGCCGACAATGACGCACGTCCAGGTCAATGATCTGGTGTATTTTAAATAACCACATCTCATGCGCTCTCTCTTGAATCGGAAACCAAAAGTCATCTGGTACATATTCTCTGTAGAAACTTTACGAACAAAGCACAGACATCCTCGCTCCTCAGGTCTCCGGTCTCGACTCCCCTTATTGGCCCGGATGTCCCTGACAGACTCCTGCAGGTGGGACGGGAGGTGCTGACAGGGGGAGCAGGAGCTAACAGGCGCTGGCCATGTCTGTCACCAAGAGCATCACACCTTCAGGTCCTGGGGATGAGACCTTACACCTGTGTCGTGAATATAATTGGTCTGGCTGGCTTTGAGTTCACTAAAACAAACGGAACTGACAGGACTTGGCTTCAACTTTTTTTGTGTGTGTGTGTCTCACTGGCTGCCCCGAGAGGTGTTCTTTGAAGGGCTACTTATATAGTCAGACTGACTTTTAAGAAGCACATACACAGAACTCATCATCACCTACTGTATCTTTATTTCATTACAGTCATTAAAACAAAATGCAATTAACTGTGAATGAGAAAAGGTCAATAGAATCAACAGCATTGCATTATGTTTGTATTTTAGTTCATCAACATAAACCATTGTATATTGAACAAAAATATAAATGTGTGTCGTATTTTCCGGACTATGAGTTACACTTTTTTTCATAGTTTGGCAGGGGGTGCATCATATCCTCCGGAGCAAAGTGTGATTTTTTTTGTTTTTTTAAATTTAAATATATCATTTCACATGCCGCTAGAGGGCACTGCAGGCTAATCAAGCAGCAGAAAGAAAGTTTGGAGTGAGTGAGAAACTTGCGAGGGACTGGCGCAAGGCAGAGGTACCTCTTTATGAAGAAATCAAAAAAAGCTCATTGTGGGTGTTGTGACAAGCTTCCTCCTTCTTCCCCTCTAGGCTTCTCTCGTACCTAAGACAATAGACCAGTGGTTCTCAACCTTTTGGAGCTGCGACCCCTATTATAACAGTTAGAGGGGTCCGTGCCCCCCCACCCGGGTCGCACCGTGAGAAATAGGAACATTAGCCTACATAATTCTTAAAAAACAAAGGAAAAAAACAAATGGCTAAAATTGCATTCATCAAACTATGAACAAATAATGGCACTCTGGAAAAACAGCAAATACATGCTACAATAAAATATTACAATATATGCTAATGAAAATACGTATACTTTATTTACATGATCCGGCAACCCACCAAATTTGTCTCGCGACCCCCAGGTAGAGAACCACTGCAATAGACCAAAAGGTTTGCTCCTTCTACCAACCTCCTATTGCATTACCATCCCAGTCTGTGGTGATCTGCATACACTGTATCCTGCTGTGCTGTCTGTCAAGTATTGCAGGTGACATCACAGCATTCTAAAGGTCTATACTAGTATATAGAGGAAAGATTTTTTGTTTTTGAGTAAAATATTGTTCTTGTACAGAGAGATCATGGCCCCAGTGACTGATGTTAATGATAATTTTCATATATTTTCTTTTCAGCTATGACTTGTGAAAGTGTAATGCTGTTAATAGGAAAAACTGGCTCATGCACCCCCGTTGGGTCCGTTGACATCATCACATTCTAGAACCTGCAACCCAGCAATTCACCCATAGATACAGACGGCAGGAATCTGGAATCGCCCATATATGGTCATTTTTGAAAACAGTTAAGGGGGAAAACAATTTTGAAAAAATTTACATTTTCTCTAATTATTCAAAAACTACTTTAACAAATGCTGAATTATGAATATAGTTTTCCACTAAATAAAGATACAAAGACATGGGGAGGAGCAAAGTGGTTCAACAGCCCATAAATACATGAATAACGGAGAATGCTAACGTGATGCTACATGTTAGCATCGGGCTAATGCTAACGGTTAGCTAGCGCTTGCTACAACTGCCGTTTTTTTCAACTGAACAATCTGTTGCAACAAAATATCCATATGGGCCCGATCTACACTTGACTTTATTTATGTGTGATAAATAAGTTGATATTTCACCAGAAAATGGCTAAAAAGAGTGGAAAATTGGGTTTCTCTACAGATTCTATTTTCCCCCTCGGCGAAGCCACGCCCCCTTCTGACGAGATGCCGTCTGTGTCTATATAAACTGTTGAGAAATCTTGCTTCGCCAGAGCTTATCATGGACTGACTCTGTGTGTAGCTCTCCGCATGCGTAATAAATCTCACTTGATAAGACAATATTTCTTCAGCTTTTCTTTTAGATTGAGTAAGAAAATCCACAAAAATGGGCTAAAAGCTAGATGGGCAAAGCGAGAGGAACGAGTTTGCAAATGAGAGCTTGAAAAACGTGCTCCCGGGAGAGGATTGTCAACGGTGCAGTTACGCCACCATGGTCAGGTAGTTGCCCAGGCGATTGTTCAGTTTGGTATGTTCTTTATGCTATAGTTATATAAATGTCTGCGTCGATAGAATAATTTTTGGAATATAACTGACCTTGCATCACATTAATGATCGCATTTTGAGGGACTATTTTCTAGCAGATCACTCCGCCGCTGTGTCGCTTATGAAACCACAAAACTGATGCTGCTCAAATATAAGGTCTTTTAAATGCAAAATGGTTAAAATTATTCTATCGACACAGACATTTATATGGTTAGTCTGGTGTTATAAGTGATTTGCCTCAGATGCACTATGGAGCGGGTCAGACTGTTTTTAATGCAGGCTAGCTGACACCGTAGAAATGCGCTAGCCTTGCATTAGCCTAGCGCCACGAAACTCTTCAAACATAAGAACTGCTTGAATTACAAAAAAATACAGAAAACAACAACACTCTGGATAACTGTGTTGTGAAGGAGAGAAGAAGGAGCTGCCCAGTGGTAAAGCAATATTTGTGCAAAGTAAACAACTATTTGTGATCATTCAGAATCTGTGTTAAAGGATGATTGGATGGTTAGATTCCATTTAAAGTTTTGAAATGCATTTCTTCGCTTTTGGAAGATATTAAAAAATGTGCACGCTAAAATAATTTCCTCCATAAGCGCATTGTACACGGCACGTTTTTCTTTAATCCGATTTTTAGATGTCACATTGCGACATGAGGGGAATGTCAAATTGTGAGCCTGCACTCGTCTCCACAGTGCGATTGTTATGATTTGGTTTGTGTGCTGTCCCCCTCCCCTTTTTGTTTTCTTTTTGCAGCAGAGCAGTGTGTGGCAGGGGGCGTGGCTGACTCCTCCTGGTGCTGCAGACTGGACACCTGCACGTCATTACCTAATCAACCACAGTATGAAGGCCTGGATGTCTCAGCACCACACTGCCAGATAATTCCGTCCTGTTCGGTAGCGTTACTGAGCTCCTTGTCTTGGAAGTACTTTGTGTTTTTACTTACCTGGATTATACTTACCTGCTGTGTCCTCATCTGTACAGATTCTCCTGGTGTCTCGTTCCTGGTGACCTGTTCCTCGTCGGCCAGCTCCCTGCCTCCACTGCCTGCCACGATCCGTTTGTAAAATAAACTGTGTAACTTGCCTCCTGCTTCTGTCCTCTGCTTTGGGGTTCCTTAGTTAAACCTAACAGAATTATCTGGCCAACATGAACCCCGCAGAGACAGAAAAAATCAAGCAGGCCCTGGCTGAGACTGAAAAATTCCAACGAGCTGTTGTTTCACAAGGAGTGCTTGTTGGGCAGCAGGGTGTCGCCCTTCAGGAAGTTATGTCCACTCTACAGGAACTCACTACGGGAATGCATCAGCTCGGTGGTCGTCTGAATGAAGTAACTGCTCATCTTTCCTCGCTTCAGCCTCTCAACCAGGCACAATCTCCAAACCCTGACCAAGCGGCGGATCCAAGTCTCCAGGTCCCAGCTCCCACCGGTCCCCTGACATCTCAGCCTCGTGAGCCTTTCATACCCACACCTAGCAGGTACTCAGGAGAGATAGGGATGTGTAAGCAGTTCCTACATCAATGCTTGTTAGTGTTTGAACAGCAGCCACTCACCTACTCCTCGGATAGATCTAAAGTAGCTTTTATAATGAGTCTACTTTCTGGGAAGGCATCCGCTTGGGCTGTAGCATTATCTAACAGTGACTCTCCAGTTTGTTACGCACTCAAGTCATTTACATCTGAAATGCAAAGAGTATTCGATCACCCACTGCAGGGTAAGGAGGCTAGTAGTCGTTTGCTCTCTTTACGTCAGGGCTCTGGTTCAGTTTCGGCTTATTCCATTGACTTCCGCATTTTAGCTGCAGAGTGTGGGTGGGATGATAAAGCACTACAAGGCATTTTTTTCCGCGGTCTTGGTGAGGAGGTGAAGGACGAGCTGGCGGCCAGAGATGAGACCGCTAACCTAGAGGACTTGATTTCGCTTTCTATTAGACTGGATAACCGCCTTCGTGAGAGACGCAGGGAAAGAAGTGTCAGGTCCAAACACTTTGTTCCTACCTTCCAGTCCAGGACCCCTCACCTGCTGGAACTACCAGCCCCTCCAACACAAGGGTACTCTAACGCCACAGAGAAGCCCATGCAGCTCGGGAGAGTGGGACTCACCCAGGATGAGCGTCAACGCCGTTTTCGGGAAGGACTCTGCTTCTATTGTGGCCAGGCCGGCCACATCCTGCTCAACTGTTCCGCTCTGCCAAAAGATCAGGCTCATCGGCCTCGGGAGGGGCGCTGGTGAGCCACACTCCTATGGATCCCTCCGCCAAGCGCATTCAGCTCAAGGGTACTGTGTCTTTCAACACCGTTTCTCTTACTGTTCAAGCTTTAGTGGACTCTGGTGCAGATGATAACTTCATTGACTCTGAATTTGTCTCCCAGGCCAACTTTCCTACTGAACCTCTCTCAGAGCCCAAGAATGTATATGCTCTCGATGGACGAGTGCTAGCCAGTGTAACTCACCGTACAGTCCCAGTGTCCCTGTTGGTTTCCGGTAACCATTGTGAGTTAATTTCTCTGTACATAATTCCCTCTCCGTCAGCTCCACTTGTATTGGGCCTTCCTTGGCTTAAACTCCATAACCCACACATAGACTGGTCCACCCAATCCATTGTTAATTGGAGCTTGTTCTGCCACTCCCATTGCTTACACGCAGCTGTTCCACCCACTAATTTCCACACGCCTTCTACTCCTAAGCCCATTGACTTGTCAGTAGTTCCGTCTATGTATCATGACCTGAAGGAGGTTTTCTCTAAGGACCGAGCATCATCTCTGCCTCCTCACAGACCTTATGACTGTCAAATAGATCTGATACCTGGTGCTCCATTACCCACTAGTAAGTTGTATAATCTCTCCAAACCAGAAAGGGAGTCTATGGAGACTTATATTACTGAGAGTTTGGCTGCAGGACTTATTCGCCCCTCCTCTTCTCCTGTAGGAGCAGGTTTCTTTTTTGTGGATAAGAAAGACAAGTCTCTACGACCATGTATAGACTATAGGGGCTTGAACGACATAACTGTTAAGAACAAATACCCCCTTCCACTCATTGATTCCGCCTTCAACTCCCTTCACCAGGCTACAGTGTTCACAAAGCTGGATCTTCGGAATGCTTATCATTTGATCAGAATCAAAGAGGGGGATGAGTGGAAAACGGCATTCAACACCCCCCTTGGGCATTTTGAATATTCAGTCATGCCGTTTGGATTAACTAATGCACCTGCTGTTTTTCAGTGCCTTATTAATGATGTTTTGCGTGACATGCTGAACAGATTTGTGTTTGTTTATATTGATGACATTTTGATTTTTTCAAGTAACCTTAAGGAGCATGTTCAGCATGTCAGATTGGTTTTGCAGCGACTCCTTGAAAATAGACTTTTTGTGAAAGCTGAGAAATGCGATTTTCATGTGTCCTCTGTCAGTTTTCTTGGATTTGTGGTGGAGAAGGGGCAAATCAAGACAGACCCAGCCAAGGTAACCGCAGTGACTGAGTGGCCCACACCTACGACCAGAAAACAACTCCAAAGATTTCTGGGCTTTGCGAACTTTTACCGACGGTTTATACGCAACTATAGTAGAGTTGCGTCTCCTCTCACCAAGCTTACCTCTGTTAAGGCACCTTTTTCCTGGTCTCCCGAAGCGAATGCCGCTTTCGTAAGGTTAAAGCACCTGTTTTGTTCTGCTCCTGTTTTATGTCACCCTGATCCTTCTGCTCAGTTTGTGGTGGAGGTAGATGCCTCGGAGTCTGGAGTTGGTGCTGTGATCTCTCAGCGGTCAGGCGCCGATCAGAAGATGCACCCCTGTGCCTTTTTCTCTCGACAACTCACTCCAGCAGAGAAGAACTATGATGTGGGCAATCGTGAGCTTTTGGCAGTCGTCCTGGCTCTCAAGGAGTGGAGACACTGGCTGGAGGGAGCTTCTCAACCCTTCCTGGTATGGTCTGATCATAAAAACTTGTCCTACCTTCGCTCTGCCCGCAGGCTGAATTCACGCCAGGCTCGGTGGGCCCTCTTCCTGGGCCGCTTTAACTTCACACTCACCTACCGTCCAGGGTCCAGAAATGTGAAGCCTGACGCCTTGTCACGCCTATTCACCCCTGCTATCTCTGCTGATCCACCAGAGGACACCATCCTACCCTCTTCTTGCATAGTCGGAGCTGCCACTTGGGAAGTGGAAAAGACAGTTCAGGAGGCGCAGGGAGACCTTCCTACCCCTGCTGAGTGTCCACCAGGGCTTCTGTTTGTGCCACCTACTGCCCGGTCTGCAGTGCTTCAGTGGGGACACAGCTCCAAGGTCGCATGCCATCCCGGTATCCGCCGCACCCTGACCCTGCTTCAGCAACGTTTTTGGTGGCAATCTATGACAGCCGACACAAGGGAATTTGTCTCGGCCTGTTCCATCTGTGCCCGCAACAAGGCATCTCATCGTCCCCCTGCTGGTTTGCTGCGGCCACTTCCCATACCTCATCGCCCTTGGTCCCACATAGCAGTTGATTTTGTGACCGGCCTTCCCCCGTCAGAAGGTAACTCCGTTATTTTAACAATTGTTGATCGTTTTTCCAAGTCAGCCCACTTTGTTCCTCTTCCCAAGCTCCCGTCTGCCTTTGAGACGGCTAATCTCTTGGTTGAGCATGTGTTCAGGCTCCATGGACTCCCTCAGGACATAGTTTCGGACAGGGGTCCCCAGTTCATTTCGCGAGTATGGCGTGCGTTTTGCCGTGCCATCGGAGCCACTGTGAGCTTATCTTCAGGTTATCACCCACAAACCAATGGCCAGACTGAGCGGGCCAACCAAGATCTGGAGGCTGCCTTACGTTGTGTCACGGCCAGCCACCCTGCCTCTTGGTCCGTTCATCTCCCCTGGATCGAATACTCCCACAATACCCTGATCTCCTCGGCCACAGGTATGTCTCCATTCATGGCGTCTAACGGCTATCAGCCTCCACTCTTCCCGACACAGGAGAGGGCTGTGTCAGTGCCTTCGATTCAGGGACACCTGAGGAGGGCCCGACGTGTATGGAGGGAGGCCCGGGCTGCTCTGTCGCGAACGAGGACTCGTAACCAGCTGCTGGCAGATCGGCACCGTGTCCCAGCCCCTGACTACAGCCCTGGACAGAGAGTCTGGTTGTCCACTCGTGACATTCCTCTGCGGTGCGAGTCCAGAAAGCTGTCTCCCAGATTCATTGGGCCGTTTGTGATTGAGCGCGTCCTCAATCCCACGGTCGTCCGTTTAAAATTGCCTTCCTCTTTGAACATTCACCCTTCTTTCCATGTCTCCCTCCTGAAGCCCGTCTCCTCCAGTGATCTTTGCCCTCCGGCCGAGCCCCCTCCACCCCCCCGGGTTGTCGATGACCATCCGGCCTTCTCTGTTCGCTGCCTGTTGGATGTCCGGCGTCGGGGTCGTGGGCTGCAATTCTTGGTGGACTGGGAGGGGTATGGGCCTGAGGAGCGCTCGTGGGTTCCGCGCTCTTTCATTTTGGACCCTGATCTCATTAGGGATTTTTATGTTCTTCACCCGGATAAGCCTGGTGGGTCGCCAGGTGGCGCCCTTTGAGGGGGGGGTACTGTTATGATTTGGTTTGTGTGCTGTCCCCCTCCCCTTTTTGTTTTCTTTTTGCAGCAGAGCAGTGTGTGGCAGGGGGCGTGGCTGACTCCTCCTGGTGCTGCAGACTGGACACCTGCACGTCATTACCTAATCAACCACAGTATGAAGGCCTGGATGTCTCAGCACCACACTGCCAGATAATTCCGTCCTGTTCGGTAGCGTTACTGAGCTCCTTGTCTTGGAAGTACTTTGTGTTTTTACTTACCTGGATTATACTTACCTGCTGTGTCCTCATCTGTACAGATTCTCCTGGTGTCTCGTTCCTGGTGACCTGTTCCTCGTCGGCCAGCTCCCTGCCTCCACTGCCTGCCACGATCCGTTTGTAAAATAAACTGTGTAACTTGCCTCCTGCTTCTGTCCTCTGCTTTGGGGTTCCTTAGTTAAACCTAACAGCGATGGTTTGAAGAGTGAATTGTAGCTCCAATTGAAGTTTGTAGTTTTGAGTTTAAGGCTCCAGACAGTGCGTGTTAAGCTGAGGCTCGTGTGGCTTTCTATTGGTGTTTGTTACTCAGCTCGCCATCACTTTCAGTTCCGCAGATGTTGGCCTTCAACCTCTTAACCCCCACCTGGACGGAGCATATTTTGTACATTTATGGCTTTGCACAAATCTGAAAACTTCTTGAAAAGAGGGTTGAAATAGCGATGACAAAAAACGACAAAGAGACAAAAACATGACAAAAAAGCCACACAAAAACAGCGAAAACACGACAAAAAAATCAATCAATTAATCAATGGTTTTGTACAGCCCAACATCACAACAAGAGTTGCCTCACAGGGCTGCACCGAACATTAAGGCAATAAACAGAGCAACAAATATGACAATGTAAAGTTCAGGTGAAAGAAGTGTCCAGGCAAACATAATGTCCAAATAAGCGTCGGCAGCAGGTGGCAACGAGTCCCCTGTCCTCAGACTCTCCAGCACGGCGAGGAAAAACTCAAAACTCACGGGGAAAACGGAGAACCATCGGGGAGAACCACAGAAGGAGAGATCCACTCCCATGGACGGACAGGCTAGAGACCCAGGGCCGATGGGAGTCCCTGAGCAGATGGGCCCAGATCGCAGACCGTCCAGTTCCAGTAGGCAGGGTTCCTCTGTTCAGCCGGGTTCCTCCGTTCGATCAAGACAGGCACTCCCGAGGGGGAGTGGGACCGGAGACATCATGTGAATAGTGATGAACAGACATCAGATAAAATAAATATTGTATCATGATAAGACAAAGTCTGCAGTAAGAAGAAGAGGATAGAGCTCAGTGTGCTGTACTTCCCAGTGTTCCTCCTGAGGCAGCTTTACTTCAGGCTGTGGGTCAGAGCTTTACCTAACTGACCTGGTTATAAGCTCATTCTCAGAGGTACGTTTTGAACCTAGTCTCAAATGTAGGGACTGTGTCTGCTTCTTTAACGTGGGCTGGGAGTTTATTCCATAAAGCGTGGTAGCTGAAGGCTCTACCTCCTACAGTGATTTTGGAGACTCGAGGAATCACTAGTAGTAGGTACACTGCAAATTCCAACTCATTGCACTTACTTGGGATAAGTTGTAAACCCGATGCATAACTATTACTCCCAATGTTAAGCCATGATTACTAGTAACGCTAGTATGATTAAGACGGCTTTCACAGTATTCATTACTAATGACACAAGTTCTGATTACTAGACATGTTAGTACTGACAACTGGTAATTCCGAGTACTGATTACTTTTGTTACTTAAAAATGACCATAACCTGTACTATTATGCTTAGTACTGGTTAATGGAATATTCCTGTTCCCTTTATGGTTTATTGGTTATTCCCATTAATGAAGTTTTACAAATTTAGTACAAGATATAAATGTTGTAATAAAGCAAAACAAAGTGTAGTTATAAAATCAATTTATTTAACATTAACACAGTGTAAAACACTTACATTTTTAGGTGCAGTTAATGATAGAAAATGTCTATTTCTGCAGTTATAGTTCACATCAGTCCAAACAGGTGGATTAGTCTGTACTGAGCCGATGAAGACGAGGAGCTGAAGTGTCTCAGATGGTTCCACAGACTCTGTACATGCAGCAGGTTCTGCAGACTCACACCAGAAGGAAGGGCATCTTTGTAAATCACCGTCAAGTCCTCATCAGCGTGGTCAGATTTCTGTAAGACATAAAAACAACAAAAATGCTTTAGTTACAAGTCCCTATGGCAAGACCAAAACCTACAGGTAAAATGTTGCTTTGTCTCATTCAAACATCTCAGCTCTGACTCTGTCTCACCTCAGTGTGTTCAGCTCCAGCCTCAGCAGATCCTTCAACAGCTGCTCTTCAGTCTGACACTGGACACACACAAAAGCACTCATAAATGTTATTTCACAGTCAGGCCAATTTGTCCAAATATAATGATTAGTGCTGTCTTACCAACTGCCTGGATGCTGAGATGGTCTCAAAGTTTTTACAGCAGCTCAGATTTCTGTAAAACAAAGAATTACAGTAAGTATTCACAGTAAAAAAAGACTATGAACGTCCTCAGAGTTTTCTCAAAATAAGAATAAAAGGAAAAAATTAGGACTGATGAAAGTCCAAACCACAGGGTTTTGTTTTTTTTGACACAAACATTTGAGTCTCACCTCAATGTGTTCAGCTCCGTCTCATGGACTGGACTCCTCAGTCTGACACTGGACACACAAACCATTTCAAAGATTATTTTACTAAATTGCATGCTGTTTAAAACACTGATCAGTGCAGTCTTACCTTTGGCCTTGATGCAGAGTCAGTCTCTAAATCTTTACATTTGTCATTGTCTGGGGAAAAAAGATAAACTTTAATCATAACCAGTTGTCTTAGATATACATTAATTTAATGCAGTGAGTTGTTAAATGGTGAGTGCAAACTGAAAAATATAATATGCCATTTTGTGGACAGGCTGCACTTGATTTAACATTTGAAGTAATGAGTATTACAAAATATGGCCAAAGCTAATATAAATGCTGCATTTAATTTTAATTAGAGTTAAAAATACAAACATGACTGTACTGCTGCAGCACTTTTGCACAAGAACACATAGTAAATTACCCCTAAGTATCTATTTTCTGTCTTTAAATGACACGTGTGGAGCTTTACTACTTAAATTTGTATCACTGATATTAGACAGGCCACTGTGCTGTCACCAAATTAAATAATAAATGTGTTTTAAGGTAGAGCAAGAGAGTTATTGCATTTTTCAAATATAAAAACATACTGAAAATAGTAACAATACATCAAACTCTCTGAGCAAACACAAATATATGCAAAGACACACTCACCTTATGTCGATTAATGAGAAATAAAACAGGAAAGGTCCTGTTTTCTGCTGTTTCTGCTGATGATACACTGAGGCTGGTCAACACTTCTCTTTTGAATTCAAAACAGTTCAGAGCAACCTGATTGGCTTATTCTGTACATGTGACATATGACCTGAACCAATCACAGGCAGCATAGGTTACAGCTTAGTTTTGCCCATTACGATTACTAGACAGTCAAGTTCCCGTTACAGGGGGGGCAGTAGAGGACACTGGGGAGCTTAGTGAGAGTTACTAAAACCATGTACTGGATAAAGAGAAAAGCAAGTCAAGCCAATGTTAAGCCTATATTATTCAAAACTGACAAATCCTAGTAAATGGAACAGAATCTTATAATGGATACTTTAGAATGAGCGTGAGCACAACAGGACGACAAATAATCATTACTGGCATCATGTAAAGTTAGTCAGTACTTGTAAAACCCTGTTTTTGGAGCAGAAACAGGTTGCTGTAAAACGGAAAAGCAATTAATCACAAATTTCTCTTGAAAATGTACTTCTTACATGGAATAGAGGGTAAAAGCTGAAAATGTCAGGTCTCCTAGTAATTATAACACTTTATTTCATGTCACCACCTCAATCGGAATTTACAGTGTATGTGGCTAAAATTTACAAACTCAATAGAAAGGCAAGTAAATAGTTTAAGTGGAAAGATGCAGTAACCCCCTACAATATGCAATGAAATGTGTGTGTATATGTTCAGTATGAAGAAAGTTACAGCGGTTTCTAGCTCAAAATCAGCATCTATCTTTAGTCCCGCCCATTCCATTGAAAGAATGGAGGTCAGTGTGACCTAAAAAGAGAAATGACCAGAACTTTTTCAATATTCAAGATTCTTTCATCAAAATTTCAGTAAACATTGATTTCACATATTTCCATTGGTTGTAAAACATAATTTTATATTTTTGCTCCTTTAGTTCATTTAAACATTGGAGTTTGGTTTAATTAGGCTGTTTTCAGTTGTGTGAGTGGACAGGGTGAACAAAACTAATGATAGTGGACAGAAAGTGGGGAAAAACGAGCAACAAAAGTGGGGCTTAGTAGCTGAATGGTGTTGGCACTAAGGTTTATCTCTTCCACACGTGCATTAGCAGGACCCTCTTCATGTCCACCTCCTTCTCCACAGTGTCCACAGGATTTGAAAGGTGTTTATAAAATTCTTGCATATTGAAGTTAAAAATTACATTTTGAATTTGCTACTGCGGGAGTAAATGAAGACCGATTCTCTCCATTTCTACACGAGACTGAAGACAATTATCCTGATTACGTGACTAGTGACTTACTAGTCACATAGGCCATCTAATTTCAGCCAAAAAGGCCATTTGCTGTCCCGCTCTAAAAATGATCAGGGCAAAACCCGGTCACAGATATTGGGGACAAAAATGGCAATTCCATTTTAGAAATCTCCACATACCTACTAGTAGCCCTGAGTTTTGAGAGTGTCGTGCTCTGGTTGATCAATCTGGAACGATGACGTCTTGGAGATAGAGCGGAGCCAAACCCTATTTGGAAACAAATGTAGGTCTTCAAATGAGACGTTACACTGTTGCTCCCGGCCTCTTCTAAATATGAAAGCTTACTTTTCAGGAGAACGGGAGCTCTTTTGCTACAATTTTGTAACAAACGGCAGAAGTGTTGCAGTAACCACTCCTCGGCTCACGAGCGCTCGCCCCGTGTCGACGCGCGGAGGTCGTTTTGAGAGCGTTATTTACGCTCCCGGGTCCCGGCGCAGCGCGTAAACCCCCGATGGGAGCGCAAGGAGCATGTAAATCCGAACATGCTCGTAAATAGGCATACGGAGTCCCCTGTCAGCCTGCTTTATGCCGCCACATCCCGCAGTCATGTTTAATACATACAGCGCCTTTTAATACCAAGGCCATACGTTATATATCCATACAATATCCTGTCAGCACCACTTCACCCCCATGCATTCACAGACTTGCCTTAATTTCCCTATTCTGATACCATCCCCTGCACTCGACCCAGAGTGCCGTCCGATGGCGTAGTGTAATTTCCTGATGCGCTGAATACAACTTGATATTCATAGAAAAAACTAGTTGCGTTTACAATATTAATCATGCAGTAGTTTACATACATTATTCAGATTTTCCGTGCGGGTTGAGACGGGTAGAGTGAAGCGATAGCAGGGGATGGAGGACGCGCAAAGGGAAGGGAAAATGATTCCAGACGTTCAGAATTCTGTGTGATTTGTGATGGATTTGGGCCAGCTGGCTGCTTTAGGATTTGAGTGATTTATGTAAAAGACGGCAGCGGATTTTGTCGAGGCAGATTTTACATTTTCGTCCTTTTCAAAGTGTGTCGTTATTAAAAAGCGAAGCAGGTCAAAGGTCAAGGGTTTACACTACTCAAGAGGTTCCAATTTTTTGTTTTAAATTTTGAGATATTCTCCATTTAAATCTTGGATTTAAGGTCAAAGTCAAAATTTAGACCAGACCCACCCTTTACTGTGTTTATTTGATGGTTTTTCGCTGACTTGCGCCTGTGGATTTGGTTATGAAATCACACAAATTTTGCCTCACGCTCCATCATGTCCATTCCTAAAAATAAGCCTTTTTTCTCACCCACCCTCGCAACATTAAGTAATCCAAACATGTTTTCACATTTTATTGATTTGTTGATTTGGCAGGGACTTAGGAACATCGCCACCAAAAAGAGTGAGTAATCTTTGGATCTTCATTGGTGGCTATTCTCAGCAGCGGCAGCTCCAAATGGAGAGAGAATGCCCTTCTCTTCAATGACATTGCTGCCATACCACCCTCTAGGGGCGAAGAGCAACTCCTAAAGGTTCAATAAAAGAAGGAAGCCAATGGGGCTTTACAAGGTGTCAACAACTTAAAGTTTCTCGCCTTTTTGTCTTGTTTTGGAATATGCTCTGTGGGAGGAGACTGAGCTCTCACATTTTCTTTTTTCTCTTTATTAAAACAGCTGCACAGCGAAGAGGCATAATGAGATCAATATTGCATTCTTTAACCAACAAAGTGTAAAATAGAGATTAAGATGTCCATCCATCCATTTTCTTCCATTAGCCAGATGTCTGAGCAGAGACGCCCAGACTTCCTGGTCCACACACACCGCCAGCTGTTCTGGGCGGACCCTGGGGCGACACCAGGCCAGCTCGGAGACATAGTCCCACCAGTGTATCCTGGGTCTTCCACGAGGCCTCGTCCCAGTAGGACATGCCTGGAACACTTCCCGAGGGAGGCGACCAGGAGGCAGACGCCCGAGTCACCTCAGCTCCTCCTTTCGATGTGAAGGAGCAGCAACTCTAGTCCGAGCTCCTCCCCGGTAACTGAGCTCCTCACCCACTTGTATCCTCAATCTTGTAGTTTCAGTCATTACCCAAATCTCATGACCATAGGTGAGGGTGGGAATGTAGATCGATCGGTAAATTGAAAGCTTTGCCCAGACTCAGCTCCCTCTTCACCACAACAGACAGATGCAGCGACTCAAGACGAAGATGTGTTAAACATTACTACTAAACACCTGCAAAAGTATAATGCCCCTTTTTAAAGACGGTTTACTCAAAATTAGTCTTTATTGCAGCACCTACTCACACACACACGCACGTACGCACACACACAAACACACACACACACACACACACACACACACACACAAAAAGTCTAAAATTTATCAATTTCACGTCATGGCGTTATGGAAAAATTAGAGGATTTGCTGAAGATTTGCATATATTATATTGTTTTTTTTAGAAATTGAGGGCATTATAGGCCTATGGGGAAACCATAGGAGCCATTTATAAGTACTCATAGAAGAGTTTCTTTTTTTTTTTTTCATTTATTTTTATATGCTTGTGTTTTAACATGCAATAAGAAACAATATTTGGATGCGAAGTACATTATAGACCGATGAGAAGTCATAGAAGTCATTTATAAGTACTTTGACAAAGTCAATTGTTGTATGTGATAAATAATAATGGGTTTAAAACGTATATTATGCTAAGTCAATGATATGATTTTATAGAAATGCTTACAATTTTGTGATGTGAATAAAGTTCATGTCCTTAAAGGGACTATACGGAGTTTAAAAATGTTAAAAATTAAGTATTTTCTTCCCCCTACATGTTTCAACAATGTCCGAAGGTGTAGAATGAGCCCACACATATTCACCACAACTGCCTCTAAAATCCTGCACTGTCACTCAGTAGTGAGTATAAAATGGCTAACCTGCATCTAGCCCCTTTAAAGATACACTGCGTAACTTTTTGAACTGGCAAAACAAAACATGCTCCCAATGACCAGCTCAACACAGAAAATGCTGTTACTGCAGTGTGTAATAAAAGACTGGATTTGGGTGAGGACCTAGCCTGTTTAAATCTCAAATTCTACTGCCTTTCGTCACACCTCCATGGAGACGAGCTGGAGACGTACCCACTCCCGGGAAAGTTTACAGTCATATCTTGGAGGGGGTGAGCCTCATCAATGTTTGTTTATACATTAATGAAGTATGTTTCAATTATGAAAATATCTGTCGTAAAACAAATGCTTGTATTTCAATTTTACTTACTGGGTAAAATTCTACGCGGTGTGGCTTTAAGCTTTTACTGTTGAACCTACTGTTGAAGCCTTTCAAAAGGGAAAGTGGCTTGGTGGCTAGAGGAGGAGGAAGGTTACAACCTCAGTTTAACTTTTACTTCTTATGTCAGACATGCTGTCAACCGGTTAGTAGCGGCTGAACAGTTGATAAATATGTAAGCACTTCTTGGAGGACTAATGAATATGCAAAGAATACCTAAGAATAAGAGGGCTTACACGCGGTTCCTCTTTTGAAAGGTATATAAACTTGTGTGTGCTCATTGCATCTTTGGTAGAATTTTCTACTTGAGCACACTACTAAGCACTATGTAATTTTCTACACTCTTTTGTACATTTTAGCAGACTTTGGGGTGGCTAGTTGCAGGAGTACAACCGGTCCTTGTTGAGGATACGATCTGAAAGCATAAGTTGGCATTATTGAGATGACTGACTGTCACAAGCCAACTTTTGTGCCTCTTCAAGCATAGGCCTGTAACCAATACGGCTGGTTGTATACTCTCTGTGGAAACAGCTAAACACGAATAAAGTTCCCTGCAAACACAATTTCTGTTGCCCAGTGCTCAGTGTAGCGAGACTTCCTCTTAAATGTAAAGAATATCTGCCTGAAGACCTTCTTTGTTGGTGAGTAATCCCTCTTTCTTGCACTTTTCAAGTAAGGGAAGTCTTTCAGCCTTGTGAGGAAAAGATCTAAGGGTCTTAACATTAGGGAGTCCACAGGGGTCTTTTCCCTTAGATTTTAATAGTCTGTTGGTTTTATCCGAGCAGTTTCGTCAAACTTCAACTTATATTTCCACAGACGTGTACCTCCATGTTATAAGCCATTAAGAGCATACAAGGGACCGCTGATATCAATGAGCTAGGTAGGCTAAGCCCCTCTTGTCATAAAAAAAATGTATTTGTCATTTTTTTATAGTTTATTTCTAATTGCCTAATGTCATTAATGTCTATACTCACTGTCATTTTATACATCTGATCACATTTTTTGCCACAAAGAACAGAAAACGGACTAGTTTTATTAGCCCTGTGCTCAAACACGCGTTAACATGACAGTGACCAGTAGATGGCAGTCACGGATGGTCCCAGCACATACACACACATTGGGGCTCCTCATTGGTCACCTTCACTCGCACGCGGCTTCTCAAAACACGGGAGAAACTAGCAAAAGACTGGCGAAGTAAACAAATATTCTTATTTTTGCTGAAGGACCTTTCTCTGGAGACACAACTGTGAGTATTTGCTGATATGTGGCTAAATCCTTCTTCTTAGTCTGACAATCAGCAGTAACTGGACTCCGATGTCAAAATCCCGCTGTATTTCTTACACGAAGTTTCAAAACGTCTTCACTTTTGCCACTCTTGTTTCCACTTCCCGCTTATCTGCCCATATCAAGACTCCATATCGAGGACGATTACCGCGGGCCGCTTATTTTTATGACTCTGCCCTGCATCCGCGAGCGTTCTCCCAGCGGACATTACGAGATTGCTCACTGAACGGATGTATAGATGTCTGGATATGTTCCCATGGAAAGGAGCTAGACTTGCATAACGCTCCCAGAGGACGTGGAGGGAAAAAAAAAACTCCATCTAAATGTAAACAACGAACTCTCGGATGGCACGCTCTAATCTTAGCAGCCTCGGTGCTGTACATTGGGAGGGATGGGAGTGTTGTGTAGCCTCAAATTACAAGTGAAAGCGCGGATTTCCCCAAGCGAGCGGCCTATTTCATGTCTGACGCCTTCTATGAAAACATACGGAGGAGCAAACATATGGCGTCTGGGGGAGCAGTTAATAATATGTTTGCGAGTTGCTCTGTGGAAAGCCTACTTGACATCGGACAGATTTTTTGAAATATCTGGAAAAAAAAGTGAATTGAAATAAAATGACACACGAAAAGACAGAATGTTCAGGGCTCGTATGTTTTTTTATGTTAAAATAGCCCCCATTTGAGATACGCTGTAGCCTTTGCCACTCGATTAAAGTGGTAGTCTGTAAGATTGCAAAGAGGGGAGTGTGACATTTGAAAGTAAAGAAAGCCCTTCCCTCCCCACTCATCACGCGCAACATCACCCTATATTTTTACTTTTATTTTTGTCCTTTTCTAAATAATGGAGTTGGCTCAAAAAACCCAGCCAAACCCGTAGCACGAACGAGCTACGCCCCCGGTAGGCCAGCGCTTCACGGCCTATGGGTTTACCTCTGCTCATTACTCATTACAAGTTTCAAATCTTTTGTTCTAGTCTGATCCTGTTTGGTCATGGAACCCCACAAAACGTATTTAGGAGTTGCTTCAGTCTTATTTCAGATTGTGAGGTCAGGAAGTGTGACAACATGTTTTTATTTAAGTCTTACAGCCCCGTATCTTGCGTGCGCCCGCCTGCTGGGTCAGTGCTTGCGGCCAGTGGCTAGAGGGCGTCGTTTAGGGGTGAAGAAAAGAGACTGACATGACATTGCTTGCCATTGCTGCAGTACCTCCAAATGTGAGCGGCAAAACAAGCTAGTTTTCTGTTAGTTAGCACTGCACTTCCCACACGGTTTAAGTAACTGTAAAGCCTGGTTTATAATTTTTTGGAACTTGTTACACCTAGATATTCCTCCTGTGATTACACTGGGTTCCTTACAATTAAAGAAACCAGGCTGGTTTTCGTAAGAAAAAATGTCGAAATCTTGTATACTACAGAGGGCCAGACTTTGATTGACAGGCCATTAGCCAAGCCACTTGGTGGCTTGGTTACGACCGAAATACGTGCCCCGTGGGGGTCGAGTCTACAGTGAAGAACCCGCCCTTTTGCAATTTTTAGGAACATGCTTCGTCACAGCAGGGTAGAAACACTCTGTAAATCCACTATGAACATAGTTATTAAAGGGATATTTCAGGATTTTTGACATTTCCTAGTTATCCAGAGTGTTGCTGGTACCTGGAGATATTTTTTTGTAATTCATGCAGTTCTTTTGTTTGAAGAGTTTCGTGGCGCTAGGCTAATGCAAGGCTAGCGCATTTTTACGATGTCAGCTAGCCTGCATTAAAAACAGTCTTACGCACTCCAGACTAACCATATAAATGTCTGTGTCGATAGAATAATTTGAACCATTTTGCTTGTAAAATACCTTATACTTGAGCAGCATCAGCTTCGTGTTTGTATAAGCTACACAGCGGCGGAGTGATCTGCTAGAAAATAGTCCCTCAAAATGCGATCATTCATGTGATGCAAGGTCAGTTATATTCCAAAAATTATTCTATCGACACAGACTTTTATATGGTTAGTCTGGCGTTATAAGTGATTTGCCTCAGGTGCAATGTGGAGCGGGTCAGACTGTTTTTAATGCAGGCTAGCTGATACCATAGAAAACTCAACTCTTCAAACATAAGAACTGCATGAATTACAAAAAAAATATCTCCAGAAATTAGCAACACTCTGGATAGCTAGGAAATGAGGCCCTATGTCAAAAATCCTGAAATATCCCTTAAAGGCAAACGGGGAGGAGTGAGGAGACAGAGTCTAATAATATTATGTCTATGGTCACGACAGTTGCACCTGTTATTAGTTAACTTAGTTAGCCACAACAATAGCTTAAAACGTTTGAGATAAAATGATCCCTTCAACAAATTCTTAGCCTGGTTTCGCCATACCCTCATACTCATTGCGTTTCGTACAAGGGTCTGGACTTTCACAATTGAGCTCCGTTATCAGGTGGGAGGGGTGAACTCCTTTGAAACGATTGGATCTGATTTTTGCTAACGTTTGGTCATGACGTATGTAATGCGCCCGAGTGAGTGAAGCGAGCCATTATAACTCTCAGGGACATTCCTAGCGAATTCCAAAGCTTCAGTTTTCATTTCTGGATATTTGTGAGCCGAGCCAGAAGGGATTGAAGAGCTTCCTTTACTTTCGTATCCGCCGCCATTGCCAAACGTCTACCAGAAAATGCGGCGCAAATGCTTGACGTCACCTACAACACCCGCCTCCCCCGCTCGCTGAATGGTAGGTTGAATTTCAACCGATGTATCGCGGCCATTGAGATCAAACCCAGACGTGCATGTAGGGAAATTATAATTTACCAGAGTTTACGGATGGCTAAGGCCAGGCTAACAATTTCTATTAAAAGGCTCCACTCTTGCCCGTGGTCAGTGATATTGCTGCAGTGCAGGTCAAACATATGTGAGTAACAGTCGAGGCGCTAAAATCAACAGTGAATGAAAACAAGCAACATTAAGTTTTATGCTCGTAAAATGAACCATGTTATCATTTTAATCACACCCAAATTCACACCTTCAAGTCCAGTTTTTCTGCTTTGATTTTTACCACATTCATATTTTAATGATTTTTTGATACACCGCTCACCTGCAGTGTCTCACATTTAGTATTTGCCCTCTCCCCTCCGCTCCCCTTTGTCCCCTCTCGCTCAGATGGAGCTGATAAAGTTCTCTGTGACAGCAGTGCAGCTCTCTGAAGGTTCGGCAAAACCAGCCTGTGTTGTTCGGGGGATAGACAGATTAGAAGGAGGGGGGGTATCAAAGCCTCGCCCGCTCCCACCGGCGCCGCTCATTCATACACCGCTCCACAAATACATCCACCGGGCGCATTCCGACACGCTATTGTTACCTCTCGCTTTTGCCATCAAAACAGGAGAGCGGGTCCCTGATGGATTTTGAGAATCTGACTGTGTGAAAAGTCTGCCGCCGAAAAGGAGGTGAAACCCAGAATATCAAACAAGTGTCGGGATGAGAAATGTGTGAGAAAGAACGGAGATGTTGCGGTTTAGTTTGAATGTTTTGCAATTACTTTGAAGTGGTTACCGCGGGGAGGTTGAATGAAGGCAATACTGATGTGTGTGAGAGGTCTGAGGTGGTCAGACCCCTCGAGCAGCAGTGACATAAAGGGTTTCACTAACTATGACTACTGTTTTGCCTTTAAAGGAACAGGCCACCACTTTTTCCATACTGAGATATGTTCTTACCTGAGCTTAGACGAGTTGATACGTACCTGTCTGGTCTATGTGCGTGCCCATGGAAGAGCTTGGTCGCTTCCAACTCCACCCCCGTTTGGAGCCATAGGAATACATTGGGAGAGGCCAAGTGCAAACAACATCTTTGGTCTTTTTGCGTGACTGAGGGCACACAGTTCTTCCATACTGTGATATGTTCTTACCTGAGCTTAGACGAGTTGATACATACCTTTCTGGTCTTTGTGCGTGCCCGTGGAAGAGCTTGGTCGCTTCCAACTTCACCCCCGTTTGGAGCTATAGGAATACATTGGGAGAGGCCAAGTGCTAAATAACATCTTTAGTCGTTTTGTGTGACTGAGGGCACACACAAAGTCCATACAGGTACGTATCAACTTGCCTAAGCTCATATCTCAGTATGGAAAAACGGTGGCCTGTTCCTTTAAGGCAGTTTATTCTTTAGTAAATATTTCATAAGTATTTTCATCAAGTTTAAAATAGTATTGAAATGTTGTAATAAGTTAAATAATCACTTTGATCTGCATAAATGAATAATTCATGCTTTTCTACAAATAAAGTTTGCATGTCTACTTCTGCCGTTTTGCTGACGTACTGTATGTTTTACAGTTTTCACCCTCCAGTAAAGAGGAATTCACACATCTACTGTCTCAGAGTTGGTCTCAGACTGGTGGTTTAGCTACGTGTTTCGCAAAGACACTACAGATAACGCCAGATTGCTGTGTGCGCTCGAATTATTTCGAACTGCACAGCAGTCTGGGGACCATGGCGGAAATTTTCGCATGGATTTGGGAACCAATCACAGAACAAAGATTGACGGCAAGACGATGACGAGCTGTTTGATATACGGAAGCTTGTAGTAAAAAGTTTATTTACGGATCAAACATGACAGCAGCAGACATGACGCTACTTTTCGATCAAGCTTTAGGCCGTGTTCTAAATAGTTTAGCTCAAAAGCGGGTACGTCATACGCCATCGGATACGATGATACGATTAGCTATGGCTACGACGCATGATAGACATTCGTAGCGCCCGATCTGAATGGTGAGGCCGTCCTTCTGTGGACCGACCACCTGCAGGAGGAGCCATAAGAGCTGGTGCAATGTGATTTCCACGACCCGCCAACAGAAAAGTGGAAGAGAATGGATGGATGGGTAGTCTAAATTTCAAATTTCACACACATTTTGACTTGTTAAATGAGCCTTTTGACTACTGCACAAAACAACTATAATCAAGAAAGAATTGAAAAGGAACAGAAGAATTTATTTTTTCATTACTCTTATATGGCTCATCGTGTCATTTTTCAGTCAAAATCCTTAGTGTTTCTTCCAGAGCCGGTGCTGGCCCTTCTGGGGCCCTAAGCAAAAATCCCCACTGTATCCTCTCGATATTCAAGCAGAAATATTGATTTGTTAATGCTCTATTACAATTAGGTGTAATGACATGCTCTGTGAGGGTTTTTATCCAAAAGGTTTGTGTGTGAAGCTTTTCATCTGAACATTTTGTTAATGTAATCATATATTTTACTATCGTTAATGTAGTCATATATTTTTACTACAGTACGCATCCCATGGCTATTCGACGAAGAACAAACCCGTTTATGTTCAAAAACAGTTCCACTGTGCAGTAGTGCAGGACAGAAGGGGAACATAATGAACTCAATTTGGACCCTGCCCCCTGTGTGAGAACCTCTAAGCCACTGTCGCACTGGGATTTAAGACGACATTAGTCTATTTACCACCACATTTAAAAATGATGAATGGCCAATGGTCACATTCTCTCACCCCTGTTCCCTGACCCACAGTTTGCAAACCACCAACCTTTTCTTGCCACTGAGAATAATTCTGTATGTCTGTATGTAACTATAAAACCGAAACAATTACTTAAAGCTAGAGATGCACTGACTACATTCATCTTGATTTTGTGTAAACAGCAAGTTTGTTTCTCCGCACAGGCTGTGGCTGTCGATTTTTCACCTTTCTCTCTCTCTCCCCAACCCCATTCTCTTTCCCTCTCTCTCTTTCCCTCTCTCTCTCTTTTTATTTTTTCATCTTTGAGGCGAGTGTAGCGCAGAGCAATGCATATGGAGCTTAATAAACAAACAACAATTTAAAAAAAAAGTCTTGCTGTAACTACTCATTTTTGTCTTTCTATAAAAGCATATTCCCACAGTTAAACAATCGTAATTATCCAGGGAGAGTCGGAAATATCTAAGATGCTGCCGCTGCTGCTGAGGCAGAATGGTTCTCGCCTATCTCTTATATATTATGTCTTTGGGTGGGTTTGATCAGGGTTGCCTGGTCTTGGCAGCCAAACCCACCCAAAAATATCTGAAAACCACTCACAATCCAAGGACAGAAGGTGCGGCTGTAATTTTCTGTCTTTGTACTAGTTCACAGAGCCATGATGAGAACTGCGAACTGAGAACCTTTCTCCGTCTCTCTAAAAAAGCTGCTCTTTGAGCCTTGGTTTTGAGGTTTTGTCATTAGAAGTAGTATTTTGTTTACAAAAAAATAAGCTAAAAATGACTTAATTTACATTGAAAACAGTGTGGCCAAAAAACGCGGACAGTTTTTTTCACCCACGGCTTAAAATGACGGCCAATACTTGGCAACCCTTTCTGATGCAGGACCAAAGCCCAGTGATTCCAGGCTGTGGTTGTTGCCTGTCACATGCAGAATGTCCTTTGCCACTCCCATCTTGACCCAGACTGCTTTACCCCAGTGTCCACTCTGCTTTGTGACGACACTAGGGGCCGCCATTGCTGTAGTACCTCCATATAGCCACCAATACCCCATTGGAATGCATTGCACTTTAGACACGTTAAAAACAACTATAAGCCTAGTTTCTAATTTTTTTAAACTTTCTACAGCTAGATATTGCTCCTGTGATGACGCTGGGTTAAGGTCAGCACACACTACACGACTTTTATGGCCGATTTCGCTCTAATTCTCAGTCGTGCCGAGTCTTCTCGAGTCACGTCTAGTCGAAGGCGGTCACACAGAGTCGGGTCGTGTAGTGTGGGGGGGTCACGACTGGACTGACGTTCGAATCGTGTAGTGTGGGCGGTAGAAAGACGTGACTAGACTTTAGTCGTAGGAAATCAAACATGTTTGATTTTTAAGCCCGATTTTGGACGCTTTCTCCTTCGTCTCCTCCGCTATTGCCTCCATCCTGAGGTTGACACCCGTCTTCTTTTCTTATTAAATCCACTGAAATACATCCCACTTCTTCCTGTCGCCAACTTTTATCTTCATTTCACAGAACTATAGCCAAGTTGAAGGCTTCGTAGTAGCAGTAGCCTAGCGCTGCGGTGTTGTGACATTGTTGACACCGTTGACCAATCGGGACCCGCACACGTTTTCCCACGCTCACAAACACAGACCTATATCTTTGCGGATTTGGGGTCAGTTTTCGAAGCCATAGAGAGGACAGACGCGCTGTGTTATAAAACATCAGCTGTTTGTCAGAATCGTGTAGTGTGTTCGCTCTTACGATTCTCAGTCGTTAAGTGTGAACCCCTAGACGTTCGAAAATTGCACTGAATCCAGTCGTGTAGTGTGGACCCCCCATTCTATATAAAATCGTTTTACGACTAAAAAAGTCGTGTAGTGTGTGCTGACCGAGTTACTATTATAGAAACCACGCTGGTTTTCGTAAGAAAAACGTTAGAAATCCCGTAGTAATGAGGACTGCATCCTCCTCAGCACCTGGGTTCCCACGGCCTTGCATGAGAGCCTGGTCTGGCCGGTGATAGTCGCGGATCCTCAGGCGCTGCTACACTAAGTGGTGCAGATGATGCCAATCTCTTTTATTTGCTTTAATGGAAAATAAGGCCAGATTTGATCTCTAGAATAAATATTTCTTTAAACAGGACTATTTGGTTTCAAAACTTTGAAAACATTGTGTGCTCGAAATGTGCCCTATTCTCTTATATACAATACTTTTCTTCTTAAGCAACAACCCCCCTCCTTCCATACAGTAATCGTGCAAGGTAAATCAGAAAATCCATCATTGTCATTATCTCTTGAGAAGCAGCAGTTTCCTCTTCCTCTGATCAGAGCTACCTCTTTAGTAAAATCTACTATGCTTCTATAGGACCAGGGCTCAAACTCGGGGCCTCCTTATGATAATACGGAGTGTAATTGTAATGCCTGCAGCGGCGACCTTTCTGTGGAGTAAATTGAAAGGGCAGCGATAAAATGTCATTTTCTTCGCGCCGCATGAAACAGGCTTGGAAATCTCGTTAAAGGAGCTACTGTACAGAGTCTTTACATAAGCGTAGAAATAGCACTATTTCCATAATCTAATGTTACAGTACATGAGTAATACAGACAAGGCGACGCTGAGAGCACTTTACATCTCAAAGGAGGAACAATCGAGTCAAAGGTGGGTTGCATTTGGAGAGAAAAATGAGACAGAAGGCCGGTCCATAGAATTGAAATTTCACACGAGACAAAATTGTTCTGACTCATGTGCTTCTATACATGCTTTTCAATGGTTCAGCGTTCTCCTAGCCGCTGTAAAGTTAATAAAACGTCTTCCAGTAGGTCGTGCCGGTGTTGGGTAAGTGCTGAGCTGAGTGGATTGGCACAGCAGTCCCTCCGATCAGAGCAGAAGAGAGCTCTGTGCACAGTCACCGAATCGCAGTTCGAAACCAAATCCAAGTTGGATTCGTCAGTGAGAGCGAGATTACTGCTCTGCTTCCAGACTGGGTGCTTCCCCCGTCAAGCTAAAAAAGTGTTAACAGGTGCAGTAAAAGGAGCTGGTTGTGTGTCGTGGGTAAACTTTAGGCATGGAAACCAATAGAGTTCGGGAAAATCCACTGTTACCATGGAGATCCGCCATGGTTGTGGCTTAGCATACATTTTCCATAAGCCAAGCATGAGCTGAAAACAGTATACAAAGTGAAGAAAACGATCCGTGGAACACCTCTGTAAGATGTTGAGTCATTACTCGTAAATAGGGCCGCACAATATTGAAGCACTATGCGATACGATATTTTAAACCATTTCAACCATTTTTCAGCAAGTAGTGTCAAAAGAACCAAAACTAGACAGAAATTGAACTAAATTAGGAAATGTTTTACAGAAACTGAACATTAACACATTTAGAAGTTTTTTAGTTGAGTTTGCAATAATAGTGTTGATCTCAGTGAAAACTTCAGTGATGTTGCGATATACTGTGGTGATACAGATATTGCATCATTTAGTGTCGCAATAGTGTTTTAATGTGAACATTTTACCTCTTAAAATATCCATTAGTTTATTATTTCTGCAAATCCCATGATTCTTCAAATTAAAATGCACCTTTGTCATAAATAAGATTTAAACAATTATTTTTGTTAGAGGAAGTAAATTTACAAATCAGATCATATTTTCTTTGTTTTGATGAATTTGGACTTGTGGGGAGCTTTCAATGATAGAATTACAGATACAATAGGTTGAAATGTAAATAAAAATGTTACAAATATTATTTTTAATGTACCTGTATGTGCCTGTGCACCGCTCCCATTCATCAGCCCGCTTTCACTGAATCAGCCAATGTACTTACGCAACTGTAATGTCTTTATGATCAAACGGGGATATACACTGCGTTCCAAATTATTATGCAAATTATATTTTTGTGTCAAAAGGGTAAAAAATAATAATAATAATGAAAATTGTGGATTGTATCGTGTCTTGGGGCTCTATGAATCACTGACATTAATCTCAGAGACCTGGGATAGTTAGATTTCAGGTTAAGCCCAGTGAAGGGAAAAACTACTGAAAAAGGGTGTTCCACTTTATTAAGCAGATCATCATTTTCAAGCAATATGGGAAAGAAAAAGGGTCTCTCTGCTGATGAAAAGCGTGAAAAGATTAAGTGTAATCATCATACAGATAAGAGATTTGTGGATGAGCACACGGGTTTGTGCAGATAAAGGCACAATATGGACGGTTTCTGCCAGCCAAACACATCAGATTAGGAGAACAGATGCTACAAAGCAGCATACAGGTATTTGAAGCTGCTGGTGCCTCTGGAGTCTCCCGAACATCAAGGTGTAGGACCCTCCAGAGGCTGCAGTTGTGCACAGACCTTCTATCCGGGCCTCCCCTAAACGGTTAATTGAAGCTGATGAACAGAAACGGCTGCAGTGGCTCAGAAATACATGAACACTCATTTTCAAACAGTCTTGTTCACTGATGAGGCCGTGTAACGCTGGATGGTCAAATCAATGGAGTAGTGGATGGTTGGTGAATGGCCACAATGTCCCAACAAGTCTGTGACGTCAGTAAAGAGGGGGCGGAGTCATGTTTTGGGCCAGAATCATGGGGTGAGAGCTGGTCGGCCCCATTAGGCCCTTTTAGGATCCCTGAAGGTGAGAAAATGACCTTTGAAAAATATGTAGGGTTTCTGACCGACCACTGTCTTTTATGCTACAAAAAGAAGAGCTGTGCTTTCCCAAACAAAATCCTCTTCATGCATGACAACACACCATGTCCTGCTGTAAAGAATACCTCTGCATCACTGGCTGCTATGGGCATAAAAGGAGAGAAACTCATGATGTGGACCCCCTCCTCCCCTTTTCATCCAAACGGCAAACTGTCCAAAAACGTTAAATGGATTTAAGAATTTTGAAGCTGCTATCACACAAGGGCTCCTATGGTAAAATATAACTTGACCTGTTAAGATTTGTTTTGATTGAAATAGCTTTTGATTTCAGTAAATATGACCTCCTAATGCTACAAATTCAACAAATTACCATTTTCAGTTAATTACAAGCTTTAAAATGTATTGAAACGATGAGTTGCATAATAATTTGGAACAGTAGATTTTGAGGTTTTTACTATATTTATTTTTGAAATAAATACCGTTATCACTGGGAGATTTTTTTCAACCACATTTAATTGATCCTCTACCAGTGAAAGACTTGAAAATTATGCTGACTCTCATTTGAGCTGACAATTTAGAAAATCTTAGAAAAATGTTATTTGCATAATAATTTGGAACGCAGTGTATCATTCATGAACTTATTGGGAGTGAGCATCTCTCAAATGATGCTCAAAACTTAAATCCAACCGGCTCGCCACCTTGTGCGAGAAAGCCAATCATCGCTGCGCTCGCAAAATACTAAACGTAAAGTCACAAACGCAATGTCAAACACGTCTTCAAAGGTGGAGCTGCAGAGTGAGGAGAGTGAAGGTGCAGAGTGAGGAGAGTGAAGGTGCAGAGTGAGGAGAGTGAAGGTGCAGAGTGAGGAGAGTGAAGGTGCAGAGTGAGGACAGTGAAGGTGCAGAGTCAGGAGACTGAAGGTGCAGAGTGAGGAGACTGAAGGTGCAGAGTGAGGAGAGTGAAGGTGCAGAGTGAGGAGACTGAAGGTGCAGAGTGAGGAGACTGAAGGTGCAGAGTGAGGAGAGTGAAGGTGCAGAGTGAGGAGAGTGAAGGTGCAGAGTGAGGAGACTGAAGGTGCAGAGTGAGGAGAGTGAAGGTGCAGAGTGAGGAGAGTGAAGGTGCAGAGAGAGGAGAGTGAAGGTGCAGAGTGAGGAGAATGAAGGTGCAGAGTGAGGAGAGTGAAGGTGCAGAGTGAGGAGAATGAAGGTGCAGAGTGAGGAGAATGAAGGTGCAGAGTGAGGAGAGTGAAGGTGCAGAGTGAGGAGAATGAAGGTGCAGAGAGAGGAGAGTGAAGGTGCAGAGTGAGGAGAGTGAAGGTGCAGAGTGAGGAGAATGAAGGTGCAGAGTGAGGAGAATGAAGGTGCAGAGTGAGGAGAGTGAAGGTGCAGAGTGAGGAGAATGAAGGTGCAGAGTGAGGAGAGTGAAGGTGCAGAGTGAGGAGACTGAAGGTGCAGAGTAAGGAGAGTGAAGTTTCTGTTTTGCCGTGTCGTTCCCTGAAGCAGTTAGCGCTCGCTATAGGCTGATTTTATTTCGGAAAGTCACCGGATTCTCTTCCCTGCCCGTGACTTCCCTTGACTTCCCGTTTAGCTCGGTGTGTCCTCCCCCCAGCTCCATCAGAGACTGCTCCAGTGTCCGGCAAAACCAACACTGCCTTCAGCAAGTTGTGACCTCTTGCGGAGCCCGTGTCGTACCCGTTCAGTACTCCGCGTGAACTCGGCGCTAAGCCTTTCCCCTCCTGCCGTTCGGAACACACATCTCTAATGGTGGTTTTAATGGACAATTGATGAGCTAATGAGCGAAGTGATGGCAGCCAATTACGCCGTTACTTCCCCCCCGATAATGGCCGCTCTAATGGGGGCCTGATGGACAAAAGCTGTGTAAAACTGCCTTATTATGTCTGCTTCATGTTCAAACTGCATAATGCATTCAAATTTATACAGAAGAGACTCACAATGCTTCCATTTATTAGCTTTCGTCAGAGTTTAATAGCGGAGGTTCAAGCTAAATAATGCAACGCGGCGATATTTCCAAACGGTTGGTGTAATCAATGTGCGCCTTAAGTGTAAATTCAGTGGCATTTTTTTCTTTTCTTTTTTCAGCAAACACACAAATGTAAGAAAACATTAGCCACTTTGAGACGCTCAGTAAAAGGAGGATGGGAGGAGAGGTGAAGCGCGCTCAATTAGACAGCAAGTGAAGCGCCGCTCACAACAAAGACAGATGCCGAGTGAGAAACCATCTGTAAAACGCGAGGAAACATCTGAAAAGTTTATTCTGCTAAAACAGATAAGAGTTTTTTCTGGGCGGCACAGTTTGGAAAAGGGTGTTGGGGGTATTCTTTTTAACCTGAATTGGTCGGTTTCTTATTTTTAGCCCCCCTGCAAGCATCAGTTGTGTGTGTGCACAATAAGGACAGATTACTAGTTTACGGCAGATAAACTTAATTTACTTTGAAATACAAAAGTGTCCAAAATTAATGTAAAAAGCCTGAATATGCATAATATAGCACATTCAAATAATGCAATGTGTTGTGCAAAAGGTAGAAGTGTTAAGGGTAGTTCCGATACAGATACAGATACTGAATTTTATCCTGATAGACCATAGAACTCATAAATATGTCAAAACAAAGTCTCTAGGCCAGGGGTGCCCAAAGTGGAGCCCCCGAAACAATTCTGTTGGCCCGCCAGAGAGTGACCTACTTTTGCGCTTAATACTAACTCTCTTCCATTCATTCTCAATGGTAGATGTTGTTGCAGTACACTTTTTGGCCACCAGCGTCAAATTGGGGGCGCTGTTTCACTCCTTTCACAAAGTTAAGGAAATACTGTTGTGGTGTCTTGGTATTTATCAATTACAGAGCGTTGAAGCAGCAACTTTCACAGTTTTCCAACTTTTATTGCAAAGGTTGTTTATGTCAACAACAGTATATGTTAAAACTGACTTATGAAAGAATTGATGCTGAACTGACACATTCAAAATAATCTAATGTGGCATTTTCTTTGAGTTAACGAATGAGGTGAAGTTACAGTAGGTAATGTAGATACATTCTTTTTTTTTGCACTAAATTGCTACAATTGTTGATTTTGTTTGACTAAAAATAGGCTTTTGCCATAGTTACCATTCATTTTATTATTGCATGTTATTTGCACGGATAGAATCAAATGCAAATGTAGGCTATCAAAAACATTAAAAGTAAATAAAATAAAGTAACTTTATAATTTGCAGTTATATGTGTTTCACGCTTGACATCGCCATGTTTGGCCCGCGACTCACAGGCACTTTTTCATTTTGGAACTCAGAGACAAAAAGTTTGGGCACCCCTGCTCTAGCCCATTCCTGTGCGGAGTTATGATTTTTTTTTTAATTACCAGAATGCTCACTCCAGCCACTAGGGGGCAGATTAAATAAGAATTAAAGGAAAGAATTCCACAAGTGTTCAGCAGAGGGCACTGACATAATGAGAAATCAGGATATACATAACACATTGTAGTCAAGTGGGAAATGGACAGTCTGCCCCTGGGCAGCTGTGGCTTAACGATCAAAATCATTTTTTTATTTTGGAGCTTTTGTTTATGGACCCCAGCCATACACTCCCGATATATTATACTTATGTTCCGATATAACTTTGAGTAATCGTTGGTGCGGCCCTCCAACTCAATTCAGGCTTCTCATGTGGCCCCTTATGAAAATTAATTGCCCACCCTGCCATAGAAGGTATCGGTGAGAATCTTGTTCCACAGAAGATTGTGTGGTGTCTTTTTACACCAAGGGCCTGACCAGGCGTACCACCTTTAGCCAGACTGTTCTTTCAGTTCGGGGCTATAACATCTGGAACAGCATCCCTCTCACTATAAGAGAATGCCCCACGTTTAACACATTCAGGACTAGATTAAAAAACTGGTTACAATTGAATCAATGATGTGCTCATTAGACACTATTCAGATCTCTTGGTGTAGGACTGAGCCAAGTGTCAGGGTCCTCTGCACAGGTGTTGCTTTGTAAATCAAAACTACATATTTATCCTTATAATGTCCTCTGTTTGAACTGTGTGACCTGCCCTTGCAACACAGTCACTCTTCTGTTGTGTCACAGAACAAACATTCACATGTTATTAATGTATAAATTGTATGAGCAAATGCTTTGTTTTGTAAGTATGTATTCTCAACTTTCAGAATGTTCAACATGTTTATAATTGTTGTTGGCATTATACACCTTGCCCAGGGACAACAAATATACAAACTAATAAAAAAAAAAATTGCGAGTAATACTTCGCTATAGTACATTTACTTTTGAAAGTGTGTTAAGAACTTACTGTAATGTAAGCCGCACTAACTAAATTTAAAAAGAAAAACTAAATTGTACAGGTCGACTTGTCGCAGGTGTTACAAAGCGCAGTTGAACACATTGAAAACACAGCACTTTTCTCTATTTGCACGGTGAAATATTTGAAGAGAACGGCGGCCTACAGGTACATTTACTTTTGAAAGTGTGTTTAGAACTTTATAATTCAATAAGATTGCTTTTTAAACCTGCGTGTGTTCAGTCAGACAAAAGCGCTTCCTACACAGTGACTCTTCACATGAGTGTGATCCATTTGTCTGCGCACACCAGGGTTACCAGGTGAATCGGGCGGCTTTATTAAACTGGCCACGAGTGAAAAAGTCTTGAACTCCAAGGCTCTAAGAGCTGCTTTTTCAGTAAGAGAGGGAGAATGGGTAGTTTCTGTAAAATAGTAAAAACATTGAAAATTCTAACATGAAATGAAACCACGCACATTTTTGGTTTTCAGGGCCTTGGCCTTGGCTCCAACTCCGTAATGATTTTCTGCATGAATTCAAAAGTGTAGCTTTGATTGATGTCTTAAGTTTAGACGTAAAAGCATTGCTGTGGACACGTTTGAGGACAACCACACTTTCAAGAGCGAAGGTGGTAAATGTCACAGTTGAAGGCTGTCCATTGGAAATGCCACTCTCTGGTTGCTGTCTGGTCCACGGACAATTCTCTGTAAAGCAGAGGCTATTATGAAGTAGTACCAGCTGAAGAAACAAATATAAAGCGACACAGCTGGGCAAGATTTTGGACATCTCATTTGTTTTTGGTGAAGATCAGTTGAATAGAATAGGTTGCGTTCACGTGACATCACAACATTCTAAAAATTGTTTCTCTTCCATAGAGTTGTATTGGCACTTGCCCTCCAACTGTAATATTAGCCTGTTAGATAGTAATTATATAAACAAATGCTGCACAAAAAATAAAATAAAAACATATACATTTCATGCTGGAAAATTTTGTGTCAATAAAGATGTCGTCATGTGATAAACATTAACAAAAATGACTGAATTGAGAAATATTCAATCATGGAGACCCGTGAAGGATACAGCAGGGAGAAGACGGAGCGGAGGTGGGTCGCAGCACAGCTGGGAAGTGAATGAACCCAGGGCCGAGGGCGATGATTGGCTGCTACGGAGGTGCGGCTCTTGCGCTGATGGCTGAGGTGGAGGTGTGGCCCTCTCGGAAGCGGTCATTGGCCGGAGGTAGATGATGCTGAAATCAGTCTAACCCAGGTTGAAGTAACGCCGAGGCTTCATAATAATAAATACTGATAATGTAATATTGTCCATATTATCAATCTGCCCCCTTTACGATTTTATAAAAACAGATGATTATAATGCCTCATAATGAGACCAAGCACTTCATGCAGTACATTTGATGGATTTCTGCAAATTCTGGTTGGCCACATGGAGAATAACGGGCAATTATCATTACTGTCCTGCAGTTACAGAAACAAAACCATTTCAGACGGATCGAAACACCTGTTTTCTGCACCACATCCTAAGAAACATCCGACACGTCCTGTTCATCAATGGGTTTCAAAAGGTTTATCAATCGTTTTTAGAAGCAAAATAGTGTGTTTGAAGAAACTGCTTCGTCTCTTCTGAATGTTCGAAGAGTGAGGAGAGGTCCAAAGCACTTTAGACCCCTGTAATGCTCAAAAAATGGTTCTTTGGGAGCAGTTTGGTTGAGTGGCACTTGAGTCTGTGGTCTGAAATCTTGCTCTGAAGGAATGAAATGAACTCTTCATTGTGAGCTGGAGCAACAACAAGTTCAACAACCTACTTCAGGTCCAATGACAGCAGCCACACGGGTTCATCTTGTGGAATCGTGGGGGATATTAAAAACAGTCTTATTTAACGGGTGCTTTTTTCTGGCCTTCACATTTTGTGGTAAAACATTGGGTCTGTTTCTTTTTATTGCTCTACTTGTAAAGAACACGATAAATGAAATTGTTTATTACATTCAGGGCGATGTACTTTATGAATATTATTACATGCTTCGAAGAGAGCCATGTTGGGTGGAAAAACCTCTGTGGAATGGGAATGAGAAAGTGCCTCAGTAAAAAGTGTGACAAAAATTCACCTTCTGAAGAATTAAAGGGGGGGTATTATGCAAAATCGACTTTTTCAAGCTTTACATCATGTTATTAAGTCATTCCCTCATTAAAAACATGCCTGAAGTGTTGCCTTGGCACATTCACGTATTTTCGAGTAATCTGTAAAAACTCTGATGGCGGCCATTTTAGGGATAAAAAGCCTGATTCCTTCAGGGAACGCCTCGACCTCCAGGATACGCCTCCGACCTTTCGTCACCAGCCGAGTAACCAGCCACTGCCCCTCAGCAGAACCCCCTCCCCGCAGTGTCTAGCCCTAAGATGTAAACAGAGTCATCATGAAGGATTAGCTTCATGTGTTGTGAACCAGCTGCTCTGAGACTTTTACAAAGACACACATCAGTGTTTCTGTTACCGAAACACCCAGGATTCAAACCGGTGACAAGAACACTTATTTCAGTGGCTGGTTCTGCACTGGGAATGTCTTAGGGCCTTGATGATGCACAGAGCCTCCGGAGAAAGCTAATGCTAAGTTAAACCTCGAGTCATCACGTGAAAACGAGAAAAAAGTCAAAAAGCACGAATAAAGTCAATAAAACCACCCCACACACGGAGCCTGGCTTGTTGATTTGGAAGTTTATTGCTCACATTTCATCTACAATGGGTCGTAGCCGAGTGGTTTTCTCCCGGAGCTAAGGCACTATTAGCCGCGACAAGCTAACAACCTTCACCTTCAGAAGATTCATTGAAAACAGGCAGCATATTATGCACAAATAACGTCAATAAAGCAGCAACTACTCGAAGCAGCCTTTACGATGATCACACAATGAGCCTGGCTTTACACATTTGTGGTTTACTGCAGACTTTTCATCAACAATGAGCTGTAGTCGATTATAACAAGCTAACGGGTAACCTCGAAAAAACATTGTCCACCTGCACAGATAATGTCCGTCTTTTGAATCGTATGGGCTCCTGCAGATCCTGGTGTCGTCCATGGGGGTATAGTTAGAGATCCATAGGGCATGGCAGATGCAAAGAGAGAGCCTCCAAACAGCAGTTATTTTTCAGGCAAGAGCCCCTTCCAAGCGTCCGGTGTGGAAGGTTCGTCTTCAAATCATATCCTGTGTGGCCATTGTTCACAAAGTGATAAACAGTAGCTCCTTTCCAACAATAAAGATTAAAATGCACCAATCGTAGTTTCAATACTGTAGAGATAACGAGCGCAGTGTTGTGATGTGTGTGGAGGGGGCGTGTCGGAAAGGGTCAGGGAGCGTCTTAAAGAGACAGGGGCCTATTTCAAGACGTTCAGTGTAGCCATTTTGAAAGAGCAATTTTATACAAGGCAGTTATTCTAATTTACTGCATTGACAGACCAACAGAAGGTTTCGTCATCATTGTAGTGTGATATAGACTGGTGCTATGTGGCTGAAAAAAGCATAATACCGCCCCTTTAAGTCCTTGCAGACTTATGCTACACCACCCTCTCCTGTTGTAGCAATCCATATGGTAATCGACTGGGACAATAACAGGAATGTGTGTCCCACCCAGAGCGCCAAGACACATCACGAATCCAGTTTTCCTTTCAAAGCCTTGCACGAGGCGTTACGATTTCTTGAACAGTCTTTTTGGCCTGTTTACAAAAAAATCTTCAAAAACTGGATGAAGCATGACGCACCTCCCAAAAGCTGTTACACGCTGTGCTTACGCCAACGCCAAACAGATTTGCATCATCATGAAGTTCCACATTTCTTGCAAATGATGGGCGAGTGAAGCCTTGTAACACTTTGAGGCTTTCCTAGAAAAAAGAGTGTTGTACGCTTCGAGGTCTCTGAGCTTTTTCATTCTGTTTGAACACTGACCTCTTGTGGACAAACTTTATTATCGCAACTTCTCATAAACACGACTGAAGCATCAATCATTTGTGCAAGACAAGTTTCAACCAGACGTGTGGCAGTTTTATTATTTGCAGCCTGATACTGATGTTTGAATGATGATCATAGGCCAATAAATAAGAGTCATTTTCTTTGTAAGCCCCCAGTGGGCGGGGCCTCGATTTTTATATTTCATTCAGTCAGAGCTCATTTTGGCACTATTTGCTGTAGATGGAGCTCCTTACCTTTCCCTCGCCTCATCAGCTCCACGCCTGCTTTTGTAATTGTTCAAAAAGAAAGAATAAGGAAATACATAACATATAAAATGTATTCTGGCCCACAATACAGCACATTTACTTAGCTATGACTAATGATTTACATCACGATACGGACAAGAAAACATCTGCTGTTTAGCGACTCGCCGCTCAAGGCAGCTCAGTGAGACGCTCTGAACCCATGACTCGCTTTGAGACACGATACGCAACTCACAGAATGAAGCAGTTTTCCAGACAGTCACGTGACGCGCTGATTTTTTATCACTATTTGCGAGCTTTTAAATCGGGACAGCTATCCTCTTGTGTAAAGGGACCGGCTCCACCATGTTGTTTCTTTTGAGGGGTTGGGGGGGACATGGTCTTCTAGGTATTCAATTGGAACGACTCAGTGGGCATTGTTAAGTTGAGGTACCAATCCTTCTCTGTACATTTTTGAAGCACCTGTGTCTCCCAGAAGCAGGACTCTGGCGTCTGAGGTGTCGTCTCAATGTACCGCGTATCGACTGTTAACAGAGCAGAGGGACAAGTAAAGAAGATTCATAATGACACGCAACAGCCACTACTGCTCCCATTACTGTTACTTCTGGATAGTATGAACCGATGCCAGCCATTGAATCCTCTTTTGATTCTTTCTCTTTTTAATTTGGCCCTTTCTCTTAACCCCTTACCCCCCGTCGTAACCAAGAACATTTTCCCCAGTTCGGCTTTACCCAAATCTAAAAGCCTCTTGACTTGGGAGTTTACAGCCTATAGATACAGACTGCAACTCGTCATAGAAGGGGGCGTGGCTTCGCCGAGGGGGAAAATAGAATCTTTTGGGAAACACAAATTTTCACTCTTTTTAGCCATTTTCTGGAGGAATATGAACTTATTCTTCCCATACAAATAAAGTCAAGTGTAAATCGGGTCCATATGGATATTTTCTCACAGCAGATTGTTCAGTAGAAGTGAAAAAACGGCAGTTGTAGCTAGCGCTAGCTAACCATTAGCATTAGCCCGATGCTAACATGTAGCATCCTGTTAGCATTCTCCGTTTTTTATGTATTTATGGGCAGTTGAACCACTTTGCTCCTCTCCATGTCTTTGTATCTTTATTTAGTAGAAAACTATATTCACAATTCAGCATTTGCTAAAGTAGTTTTTGAATAATTAGAGAAAGTTTAGATTTTTTTCAAAATTGTTTTCCCCCTTAACTGTTTTCAAACATGACCATATATGGGCGATTCCAGAGATGCCGTCTGTATCTATAATAGACCAGCATAATGCCTCATTTGAACGCGAAGACCTACAGTACTCATCTAAGCTTCTTCTTTGTTTTGTTTCTATCGTTTATGTTGGGTTTTTGGCACATTTTTGGCACAGTTTGTTGCATTTTTGTCATGTTCGCATTCCTTTTTTGTAGCATTTTGTTTTTTTGAGTAATGTACCTGTAATAAAGCCACAAAAACATGACAAAAATGCAACAAAAAGCTTGACAAAAATGTGACGAAAAGAGCAAAGAGCTAAGGTCTTATAGTAATAGTAATGCATTAGTCCTAAATAACGCTTTTCCAAACCCTCAAAGTCGTGCATTATTCATTCACTCCATACTCGGTGATTGTCTCCCATCCAAGCACCAGCCAGGCCCGTCGCTGCTTAGCTGCTGGTGTCTGATGGGATCGGGCATAGCAAAGCTTTTAGATTTATTTGGGTAATGTCGAACTCAAGAAAATGTGCTCGGTTAAGGTGGGGGTTAAGAGGTTAAGTGGACGACATTCAGACTGATTTGACACTCTCAGACTAATGTCAGCACACATACTGTTATAAGGTGATAGTCTGAAGCTTGCAAAGTGAGGTAAGACAGACCGAATTTTCAAAAGGAAACACTCCCTCCCCTTCCCCTCCTGAATGGACCTGACAGGCTGGTTCACAGGACAAGCTCGTCTCATTGGTCAATGCTGGATGATACTAGACTCTGATTAGTTGCTGAGATCCAGGAAGGAGAGACTTACTTTGCATCAAAATGCAAGACCAGGTGGTGTAATTTTAATACATCTACACTATCACTTTAAGCATCGAAAAGAGGCTCCAAAACTCAGTGATGTCGATTGGCACGAGACTAAAATCACATGAGGACCTTGGAGTTTGCAGACTTTCCCAAAAGGTGCACAGAAACTCTGAGGACGTCAGTTATTTTTACTTTTCATCTGAAGTAAGTAATTTCACATTAGTGACGGAATGTACCACTCTTTACTTGAGGCAGAATTTTTGCGTTCCGTTCATTTCAAAGAGCCGTTCAAAAAATAATAATTAATATGCCAGCCAGATAACTCACAATTATCTAAGACGCAATTGATAAAAAGCACACTTTTTTCTAATTAAATTATCTAAAATTAATTAAAAGGAGGCTGCAACTATTTTTTAGTGCATTGAGCTTTCATTTGTGTCACCTGCTCTATTTTTGGGTTGATTCTTGTGTTCATTTGGGGGAGTTCTGGGTAAAATTGACTGAAAAAAAGATCTCGCTCTTTTCACAGTCGAGATCGAGTTTCGAATCGTTCACCAAGAGTCGGTCGGTTTTGAACGTCCCATCACTATTTCACGCACAGTGGGTTTAGCTAGGGGGTATGGACTTTTCTATTTATACAACTGCTTAATTGAGTTCTGTCAAATTAGTGTTCCCACCTGTCCCAGTTTTACCTGCTTGTCCTTCTTTTTAATGGAATGTCCCGGGGAAAGAGGAGACTGTCTTACAAACATACATTTAACATACATTTTGTGCAGAATAGGTCATTAATATAGAGAATGGAGGAGTTTGGAGTACTTCACAGGAGCTAGCTCTCCCCACGTGAGCCACATTGGTGCCATGCCATTGGTCCGCCAACCCATCCGACGTCTCATTGGTCCGAAAATTTACCATTGAGCAGAGGTGCCATTAGTTTGACATCTCTAACCCTGTTGTGGATTAGAGAGCCATATACAACCACTGGCCCAAACCTTAAGGTCAGTGGACTCTTGCCTGAACCTAATTTTATTTTTCAATCCGACTCAATGGGACATTTTCTAAATAGTGAGACGTCGGACTAATGGGTTGTCGGACTAATGGGCCGACACCAGTAACATTAGCACCTCATTCATGCAAAGATATTTTGTCAGGTCAGATCCTAGAAAGACCCCTCCTGGAACCGCCACCTTAACGCGTTGGAGGGGTTTGAGCGCCCGAGGTTTGAGCGCCCGAATGATCCTGGGAGCTCTGTTGTCGGGGCTTCGTGCCCCTGGTTGGGTCTCCCATGGCAAACAGGTCCTAGGTGACGGGTCAGACAAAGAGCGGTTCAGAAGCCCCTTATGAGAGACCAACAGGCCCGGTTTGAACCATGAGGCCGTCCTTCTGTGGACCCACCACCTGCAGGAGGAGCCATAAGGGGCTGGTGCAATGTGATTTGAGCAGCTCCAACAGTTGCCCCCACAACCTGGCAACGGAAAAGTGGAAGAAAATGGATGGATGGATGGAAGGTCCTAGAAAGACAAAGGCAGGAGGTGAAAATGGACACTTGCCTCCAGCTCAGTGGAGATCTGCCTCTGAACCTGCCATTATCTTCACAGAGGAAGATCTTTTTAAATAATTCGATGCAGACTGTCCACACATCACACACATCTTCCTAAATAGGCCTACCAAGTACAGAACATTTGAGAGTGTGGGAAAAGGCCACTGCTAACACCTTTTTCACTTATATTATTCTTAAAGGAACAGGTCACCGTTTTTCCATACTGAGATATGTTCTTACCTGAGCTTAGACAAGTTGATACATACCTGTCTGGTCTTTGTGCATGTCCATGGAAGAGCTTGGTCGCTTCTAACTTCACCCCGTTTGGAGCTATAGGTATATACTGGGAGAGGCTAAATGCTTACAACATCTTTGGTCTTTTTGCATGACTGAGGGCACACAGTTCTTCCATACTGATATATGTTCTTACCTGAGGTTAGTCGAGTTGATACGTACCTGTCTGGTCTTTGTGTGTGCCCGTGGAAAAGTGTGGTAGCTTCCAACTTGACCCCCGTTTGGAGCTATAGGAATACATTGGGAGAGGCCAAATGCTAGCAACATCTTTGGTCATTTTGCGCAACTGAAGGCTCACACAAAGTCCACACAGGTACGTATCAACTCGTCTAATCTCAGGCAAGAACATTATCTCAGTATGTAAAAATGGTGGCCTGTTCCTTTAACCAAGGGAAAATGGTTGTGGTTGTTGAAATGCTCAAGCTAATTCTTGTTAGACAAAAAAAGATTCAGACCAGTTCACTATGAAGAGTTAACTTACTAATATTTCACTCTTGTACTTGTAATAGAGTAAAATTTCAGCCATTTTTTTTTACAAATCTTCCTCTTTCCTCTACTGGACATTAATCACTTAAAGTAACTACTTAAAGTCAAACTAATACCACTCCATCACATTGTCTAATTTCACTGTAGAAGGGCAGTTTTTGCCTTGGGTAAGATGTGTGAAGGGGCCACTGCTTAAAAGCAAAAGGGCCGGTTGGGTTGCCAAAATGTCCATTTTTTTTGCCAGACATCGATGGCGACCCTACGTCAAATCCATTAATGAAGTTGGAAAAAACGCACACACAACAAATGAGATCATTTCAAACACTCACGCTACAGATCCAATTTGCTCACGGACGCCACATCGCCGGCGCAGAGTGAACGCGGAACAACAGCCAAGAGATTGCAGTGAGTGGCGACTTTTCTCTGGAGCTTGAAGAATGTGATGAAGCGCGCGGGTCTGAAAAGCAGCCAGACATGACGCAGAGTGTTGTCTTTAATCAATCATCCGCGCTGTGCCAAGGCTGCTCTTCGTTTAGGCAGGAGAGGTGACGGGGAGAGATGAAGGTATGCAAAACTTTAGACAACTTCAATTTAAGAAATATGCAAGGCTGTGATAGAATGCAAGAACTTTCAAAGTCAATTTACATTCATTGATCTCGCAGACGGCTCGCTTCCGCCGCCACTGTGGGTCTTTGTTGAGAGTTAGATGTAAATGTTCGATGTATATCTTGCCTTGCAGTCTTCTGTGCATGGGAAAGGATAGTATGTATAAGCGAAGTCGTAATCTCGTAGTGCGCATGCGCAGCGCTTCCGGTCAAAGGTCAACCGGGATAAATGCGCTATCTCCCAATAAACCCAACGTAGAATATGCATGAATAAAGATTGTTTTACAGGCGCACAAACTGTGGTACATTCACAGATCATCAAAAATATATCGAGGGTGAGTATCTGTGCTTCCACGAACATTTTGGTCAAATATATTTGATTTAATTCCCAATAGCAGGTGGCACAAGCTAAGTTAAATGTTGACTTTTTGGGTGTGGGGGTCATTCTTCCCTGAAAGTTACACACATATATAAACTGTACTATAGAAAAGCAGAAAGCAAGTCATCTTTACTTTTATAGGCTGCTACACAGTGATTTGGCCGACATGAACATGCATTCTCAGCTAAGATGCTATTGCACATGTTTTGCTGGGCATGTTTATTGTTTCCTTTGCTGCATGACTTTATTCAACTTCTAGGCGTTTGCCATTTAGCCTTTCCTTCATACACAATCTTCGTAATCCCTCCTTCCCCCATACAAAGCAGAGAGAATGCATGTCATGCGTCTTCAGAAAGAAACATTATTCGGCAGGAGCATCTCTGCCCAAGAGCCAGTTCTCCCCAATAAAACACATTTCTGATGTAAAGAGCCCGAACTCCAGCAGCAGTGACAGCGACTGTGTCTATCCTGTATCAAAGGATGGTACTACAAAAGCAGTGGGGAAACGGTAAAAATACAAAAATACTAACAAGCCTTTGGTCGCTGGTAAACAGCCCGCTCCCCCCCTCACTGGAGGCACGTCAATTTTTCTGGTGATGAAACAAAATCTTTAGAGCAAATCACTCACGGCAGTCATAAAATTTAAATGCTGTAGACTTTTTCACACAGGGGGCGCCACACAGGTGTTTTTTGGGCACATAAAACAGGATTTAAACAAACAACAAATGCACTGAACTGTCAAAACAGTGACAGAGACATGTAGACAATACTGTTAGAAACTATTTTATACAACTTATCTGCAAAAAAAGATTAGATTTGGGGTTAGTTGCTCTTTAAATGACGGTTAAAAGCTGTATGATATGTCTCCTATCGCTGAAGGCTGAATTACTGAATGACTCCAAACGCCTCATCCACAATGAGCGAAGTCGTAATCTCAATTGGCACAATGAATTATGGGACCGCTCAGAAGTCAATCGGGATAAATTTGACCCGGAAGTCTGTTTTGACAGCGCAGAAGCATGTACGAAGACGATAGAGTGCAGATAAATGCAGTTTAAATCACTTGTCATATGTTTGTATGATATTCAAAACTCACTAAACTGAGTGAGCATCTCGGGTGGAGGAGACAGAGATGACATTTTTAGACGATGGACATTTGCTAATTTGAAGTTATTTGTGTGGAAACGCGGGATATCGCTAACGGCTACAAAGAGGACTTGACAGACACAAGACGGAGAAACTCTTGCAGATCCTTGAAAGTTCCTTCAGTGAAACAGGCGGTGGAGATAGATGGAGTTTGCTGCTGCACATACGATGTGCCTGTGCCGTGACATTGGTGAAAGTAGCATCATGTCCGCAACAGACTTTACCGTGAGTCTGGAAGTGAAGGGCCACGTAGCTGCAGTCCAACACTGGGGCTTTTTGTTTGTTATATCACATTTGTTTGTTTTTATCTACTTTATGTATGCCCTTTTAAGGTTTAAAGTTTTTATAGTTTATTATTTATGTTTTATGTTCATGTTGCTCTGAAAAAAAATCCTACTTTGTGAACCTGTTCAATGTCAATAAAACCAATTCTGTCGGATTAAAACAAGTGTTGTGTGAGAGCCACTATCCAGGATGAAACATCCAAGATCCATAAGTACATCAAGGACAAGGCTCCGACAGATGACGTGCTCAGTGAATGTCTCAGACAATGGGGAACAGAAGATGAGGTGCTTGAGGTCCCGTCATGGGAGGACAAGCCCCTACACGGCATGTACCACCGAAACATAACTGAAGTGGCCCCTACACGGCAGGTACCACCGAAACATAACTGAAGTGGCGGATGTTCAGAAATCCTACCAATGGCTAGACAGAGCCGGAGTAAAGGACAGCACAGAGGCTCATCATGGCTGCACAGGAGCAGGCCTTGAGCACCAGAGCAATAGAGGCCCAGATCTACCACACCAGACAAGACCCCAGGTGTAGACTGTGCAAAAAGGACAATGAGATAATCCAGCTTTACATAACTGCAGGGTGTAAGATGCTGGCAGGGAAAGCTTACATGGAGCGCCATAACCAAGTGGCTGGTATAGTGTACAGGAACATCTGTGCAGAATATGGGCTGAAAACCCCAAGGTCAAAGTGGGAAACACCTCCAAAGGTCATAGAGAATGATCAAGCCAAGATCCTGTGGGACTTCCAGATACAGACGGACAAAATGGTAATGGCGAACCAACCGGACACAAGAGCAGAGGAAAGCCGTTGTGGTCGACATAGCAATACCAAGCGACTTCAACATCAGGAAAAAGGAACACGAGAAACTAGAGAAATACCAGGGGCTCAGAGAAGAGCTGGAGAAAACCTGGAGGGTGAAGGCATCAGTGGTGCCCGTGGTCATTGGGGCACTCGGGGCAGTGACCCCCAAACTGGAGGAGTGGCTCCAGCAGATCCCAGGAAATACATCAGACATCTCGGTCCAGAAAAGTGCAGTTCTAGGAACTGCAAAGATACTGCCGGAACCCTCAAGCTCCCAGGCCTCTGGTAGAGGACCCGAGCTCGGAGGATAAAGAGACCGCCCGCAGAGGGTGAGGAAGAGTTTTTTATATATATATATATATATATATGTATGTTTGCACCGAAAGCTGTTAAGAAGGAGCTCTTTCTAACCTACTTTGGACATTCCTGTTCTTTTTTCTTACCTAACACTAATGTCATGGTGAAAATGCGCGTTTGGGTATGGGAGGACAGGACTTTTTTCAGCCATCCTACAGAAGGGGCTACTCACCAGTAATTGGAATTGGATTCAGCTACTATCAGCCAAAATAGTGTTTTTCTGTGACTGATGGATGCAATCAAAGTGGATTAACTCTTATAACCAGCAATGATGTGGTGGTGAGTGAAAACGCGTACTAGCGTGTGTGTTAGCCATTTATGAAGCTGTGCTGCAAATGTCAACTCCTTAAAACTGCATTGTGAAGAAACTTCACTTTTTGCTGTGATATTATATTTCTACTACTGCAAAGGTTGCATCAGCTGCATCAATTCAGGGAGTTAACTGAATCGAAGCATCTTGTCTTCCAGGTTTGAAAAATACCTCCAGAAAATACTTAAATTTATCACAAAAATTAGTACTCCATAGTGGTAGAGGTACAATATATCATATAAATGCCTATACTTTACTTTGCAATGGCTAAAATAGCATGATTAGGGGAAACTCCAAAAGACACTTGGTAGAAAGGATTCTAATGGGATTTAAAACATCCCAAGAACGGCTAAAAAAAGCCTGACTCCAAAGAGTTTTGTTTTACCTGAATGTTGCTATGACTCATGTGACAATGCTGGGCTAGGTGAAATACTTGTAACCACGCTGTTTTTTATATATCGGCCCTAAATTGTGGAAGCATTTTCAGTGCATTCACTGGCTCCCGAGCCTGTCAATCAAGCTCTGGAGCTCTGTAGAGGCTCCGCCTGCCCCGTGAGAGTGGGGCTTCCCCCGTCCCCTTTTTGCCCTTTTAAGCAAGAGGCAGCCATGTAAGTTTCACAGAGGATTCGGGACCATTACCGTGAATGGGGCTGAACGGGACCCATTCATCTGTATTATGTTATATCTATGTTGAAACACAAAACTGTCCTCCACATTTGTAATCCTGTTTGCATCAGTTCTTAAAGTGTGCTCATCGAGATGCCGTGAAGTTGCACGCGTGCTGTTGGCATCTATGTGCGTCCCCTGCTGACCATAGGTATGCCTACATGTAATTTTGTAATCAGTCATTTTCCAAGAATAAGGATAATGACAGGGGCGTGGTTGGTCAGGATTTTACCTGGAGTTCCCTCTACAGGCAGCCGTAGGAATGACACAGTGGTACATACTTTCAATTTAATACTCGTACGTGCCACTGAAGTTCTGAAGTAAGTAACCACACTGTAAGGCTATTAGTGAGTTTCAGTTTTATCTTTGAAAGGTGGAATTCCCCCTTCCTATGGCATTTATGTTTATAACCAAAAAATGTCAATTTCACTGATTTAAAATTATAACTAATACTTAAACACAATTATCCTGTTGAAGTATTAAACTAATAATTATAAAAATATGGAAGTACTTTTGTACATTAAGGACTTTCTGACATTTTTGTCTTAATGTTGACTCTTATGACAATGACAATGACGATCAAATTTCAATGCTTGTTCTCCAAAAATAATTGAAACAGGAAAGTTTGACATCCCTAACACGACTCGGGGCAAAAAAGTGTCAAACTCTCCAAACACACACATGTTTGTGGATGTCTGGAGGAAGCCTGTCTGCTTTGTCCTTAATGAATGACATTATCTCAGGCAGAGGCCTCTAATGATGTTCAGGATTAAAAATGTCTTCAGCTGTGACCAGAGGCGCAGAGACCTGACTGCCATCCTGTGTTCCATATCGGGATTTAGTCGCTAAATTCAGTGTCTGGGATCAAACCACCAATACATGTTTTAACATGTCACATTGCACAAAGTAGGAACTTAAAGTGGGGCTCAATGCAGTTGGCCATTTTATACTCACTACTGCCACCTCAGGTCATATGTGTGACTGCACCTGCTATATTAAGCTTGTGCATGACGGCACTTCGGACCCGACACCTTTTTGAGACAGTGCAGGATTTTAGAGGCAGTTGTGGTGAACAGGTCAGAGCTCATTCTACACATTAGGGCATTGCTAGAACATGTAGGGGAAGGAAAATACATAGTTTAAAACGTTTAAATTCCGCTTAGTCCCCTTTAAGGTCTTAAAGTCTGATTTCAAAACACAAATTATTTAAGTTAGGTCAGGTTGCAGGTCAATGGGGAACAAATACATTTATAGTATTTCATCAATGTGAAACCTTTGCTAGATTACTGACATACAGTGGGTTGCATAAGTATCGGCCCACCTTTAACTTTTTGACATTTTGCCATACTGTGGACCATAAACATAAATATATTTAATTGAAATTTTGTGTGAAAGACACACACTAAGTGACACACAGTGGTGAAGTGAAATTTATACATGATTTAGATTTTTTTTATAAATAAAAAACTGAAAAGTGGGATGTGCGTCCCTTTCCTTTTAGTGCAAACAATTGCCTTCAGACACACACTGCATGAAGTTTCCCCCTGTATTCCCCCTCGGGTCACCTTCACCAAACTTGTTCTGACCTCGTTCGCAGCCAAACTCTCTTCACTGCACTCATTAGCAAGTTTTTTCCGGTACATCAATCGTTCAATGACAATTAAGGCTCATTCCACATTTGTTGAATGGCCAATTTCTCCAAAAGTGAAAGGCTCATTTTATAAATTGAATAATATATACTGGGCCAGTTTCTTGATAGAAGAAATGTGATGCTGTATCTGCAACCAATCCTTTGTGTCATGAATTAATTGATACCACTGAAAGGCTGGAAAACTACACGGATCACCAGCCGCTTCATTTCAAAACGGTTATTGTTTTCATTCATTGATTATCCATGCCTGAAGACATTTTCTTTTTTCTGAAATGTAGGCTGTTGCCGACTGTATTAGCTCACTATGTGCCTTCGACGCTCCTATTGTTTATACGTTCCTCTACTGGAGATTGTGCTCTTAAATGTATTCATTTATTTTTAAAAACACAGAAAAATCAGTTTTTTACTGGTACGTACCTTTTTTGTACATTTTGTTTTTGCGTTGCCGGTCTGGTCCACATGTACAAAAGGAGGAAGTGGCAGCACCCCCTCTGCTGGTGTTATGTAAAACTGCTGTCTATAATATCAACAAACCAAAATTTTTAATATGTAGATGAATTCATTATTTCACGGTTACTACAAAATAATTCGATGACTAGGGTACGGGAGAGCGGGGCTTAGTGAGAACCTTCACGCTTTGGGTGGCCATTGTGTAAAAACAATATAACATCATTTCAAAATTAAATATGTTTTGATTCCTTATTGTTTCCATCGCTAAAAAAAAAATCTGGTTTTAAAGAAAGTTGTCTTGTGACTAGCTTTTCCCCAAGGGCTGGGTCAATCGAATCACCAGATTTAAAGCTGAAATGTCTCTTCTTTTTTTTTTTGACTTTAAGCATCCTATTTTATCATTCCATTAGGGACTATTCAGAAAAAAATATCTTGATGTAAACTCCATATAGCTGAGTGTGAAGTGACCTCCAAATCTGAGGCCATGGTTCTCAACCGGAAAAAGGTGGTTTCCCCTCTTCAGGTCGGTGGAGAGTCTCTGCCTCAAGTGGAGGAGTTCAAGTATCTCAGGGTCTTGTTCTCATTGAGGGACGGATGAAGCGTGAGATCAACGGACGGCTCGGTGGGGCAGAGCTCGATCGTTTTCAGTTCAATATTGTTTCTCATGAAGCCAAAGGTTGGCTCACCTAACCCTGAGCCAAAAGAGGGGGGTTATTTTCTGGTACATTTTTCAAGTTTCATATGCTGAAATAATGCTCTCATCTGTGATCTTCAATGAAGGTTCTTGAGTCTTCTGCACTCTGAAGTTGAAGTGTCAAACGTTTCGCCTCGCATCCAAAAGGCTTTGTCAGCTCAGCCCGCAGCTCAGATGAAGACCACAGGGAGGATTTTCGCTTGGCTTAGTCCCTCCCCTCTATTAACAGCTAACTCACCTGTGGGTGAACATCTTTGTAGTTCTACTACACCAGAGGTCACTACACAGCGGACCTCGGTCTGGATCCGATAAGAGTCAGCCTCATTAGCATGACAGAGCTAATGTGTGGAGACAAGTGGAATCTGCAGTGGTATGCATGAGTATGGGCCCCCCTTTAACTTATAGGCCCCCTTTCCTTTTAGTGCAATCAGTTGCCTTCAGAAGTTGCCTGATGATTTCTGAATGATCGCATGTTGACTCAATGACTAAGTAGAGTCTAATCTAATGTTAGTGCAAATACAGCTGCTCTGTGATGGTCTCAGAGGTCTGTTATGAGATTATTGGGGTGCAGACAGCATCATGAAGTCCAAGAACACACCAGACAGGTCCGGGATAAAGTTATTGAGTTAAATACACCATCCAGGAATGGAAAGAGTCTGGCATCACTGCAAACCTACCAAGACCCGGCCGTCCTCCTCAACTTACTGACCGAACAAGGACAGCACTGACCAGAGCTGTTACCAAGAAGCCTATGATGAACCTGGGTGAACTGCAGAGAGCTACAGCTCAGGTGAGGGAAACTGTCCACAGAACAACTATTAGTCGTACACTGCACAAATCTGGCCTTTAAATCAGAGTGGCATTTTTAAAAGAAAACCATAAGAAGTCCTGTTTGCTGTTTGCCAGAAGTCTCCATGTTGCCTCCATGTGGCTGTATGTCCATCATTCCTGTTCATGGAGGGGCCCTCCTTCACAAAAATTGCTTCTTTGACTCCTCTTTCAAACCAACGTTTTCCTGTAGATAAAATTTGAACCTCCCTGTCCTCAAAGGAGTGGCTGGTGGCTTTGAGGTGGAGGTGGACAGCAGACTGAGGGCCGATTGTGCTTTCCCTGCGGTGTTGATAAAGCCACTTCTGTAAAACTTGTTTGGTTTCTCCAATATCATGTTCTTTGCATTCCTCTTCTTTGCATGGAGCAGAATAAACCACATTGCTTTGTTTGTAGCTCAGGGTTTTTATGTGTTCGCTGGTTTGTGGTAAAATGGAATTCTGTGTTGTCTAAAAATTAATGAGATCACTTTATCCAGTGGCTCACCTTTACCCCGCTCTCCCCTACAAAGGAGCGGACAAAGCCCGGGTAAAGTCTGTAACAGAAGCCTTAATAGATTTCCCCTTATTATTACTAAATCATTTCTCACCCTTGCCGCGCACATTAATATGATGTGATTGTCCAGCGAGGGCGGGGGTCAAACGCTGTCAGAACAAAGACATTATTCTTAGCTCTAATGATGTCATCAATCACAGGGCGCACCGCGGGACGTCCAGCTGCGGGCCGCTGAAGTTCAGTATCATTAGAACCTTCAGCGCTCAGGCCTCCATCTACAGATTTAATGGAAAACCCACCTGCCGACACGATCGGACTGAAATTAATATCCATTTGCTGTGTCCAGATAAGATTTGTTCATTACACAGGACAGATGTAAAGCTGATGGAGAGATTATGGAGGAGCTGCCTCTAATTTCTATTGGTTATGCTTTAAATGTGGTGGGAATGGAGGTTATAAGAAATGCTGAAGAATGTATTTTTAATGCAACAGTCATTGTACTCATTGTCTGTACTCTGTAGTTTAAAAGGGGGGGTATTATGCAAAATCGACTTTTTCAAGCTTTACATCATGTTATTATGTCATTCCCTCATTAAAAACATGCCTGAAGTGTTGCCTCGGCACATTCACGTATTTTTGAGTAATCTGTAAAAACTCTGATGGCGGCCATTTTAGGGATAGGTTTGCCTGAGTCCTCCTAGGAACGCCCCCACCTCCTGGAGACGCCTCCAAGCTTTTGTCACCAGCCGAGTAACCAACCACTGCTCCTCAGCAGAACCCCCTCCCCACTGATGCCACAGACAGCGTGTGGAGGGGGCGTGTCTGAAAGGGTCAGAGGTTCTTAAAGAGACAGAGGCCTATTTCAAGACATTCACTACAGCCATTTTGAGAGAGCAATTTTATACAAGGCAGTTATTTTAATTTACTGCATTTACAGACCAACAGAAGGTTTCGTCATCATTGTAGTGTGCTATAGACTGGTGCCTCTTTAAGACTTTCTCGTTTGTGAAGCTTCGTCAGCTACACTTATGATCTTGCTCTCGGCAGCAGGCCATATATATAAACTTCCCGTCGAAGGGAATTACCCGGTACAAGAAATGCTCATTGTGTATCATCTTTCCCCTGAGGCATTTGATGAGGAAAAATGGCCAAAATAGCATTAACGCTATTTTTGAGGAATGCTTCTTGTGTGTTGCCCATAGATTCACTGTATTTTCCGGACTATAAGTCGCACTTTTTTTTTATAGTTTGGCAGGGGGTGCGACTAATATGTGTTTTTTTTTTTCTTTTCTTAAATTCCAATATCTAATTTCACATGCCACTAGAGGGCACAGCCAGCTAATCGAGCAGCAGAAAGAAAGTTTGGAGCGAGCTAGAAGCGGAGGTTACTCTTAGAAGAAAACAAAAAAAAGCTGATCACGGGCTAAAAGTCAGAGCCACAGCTAGAGGGACGACTTCGCAAATGAGAGATTGAAAAACATGCTGTTGGGAGAGGTTTGTCAGCGGTGCAGTGGTATGTTCCTTATGCTTTAGTTATATCTGAACTGTTTATGTGATGTTAACATACCAGACACCTATTTAGTTCGTTGTGTAGTGTGTCATGTTAGCAAACCGTACGCCCATTCATCCTGTTGTTTTTTTCTCATTACGCATTTTATGATTGGCTAGTGCGTCTTATACTCCGGAGTGACTTATAGTCCGGAAAATACGGCAATAAGTAGAGATCGGTGGGTCCCATTCAGCCCCATTCATTGTAATGGTCCCGAGTGGTCTGTGAAATTAACATGACTGTTCAATCTCCTCCTACGAAGCCTTCCTTAAAGGAACAGGCCACCGTTTATCCATACTATGATATGTTCTTACCTGAGCTTAGACGTTGATACGTACCTGTCTGGTCTTTGTGTGGGCCCTCAGTCATGCAAGACGACCAAAGCTGTTGTTAGCATTTGGCCTCTCCCAGCATATTCCTATAGCTCGGCTAGCTCCACACAGCTCCAGAGCTTGACAATCAACGTATTGTTGTTCTTGACCACTTTTATAACCCTCTCATCACACATTGCATCTACTAGATACATTTATTGTTGTCTATTTCATGCAACCAGCAGGTCTTTAACTAATCCAAACCAAATTTTAAAATAAGTGTCAACGACATGTTTTGGGCTTAGTCCACTGTTTATGAACCACAGCTCTATATTCTTATAGTCCTGGCCTACATGTCTCCCCTGCAGGTCTGAAGGACATCTAAACTGTTCATATTGCTGGAATTGGATAAGGTAATAAATAATATGTCCTTCTTCTTATATAGTCTTGACCACCTACCTCCAGTCAATGATCGCTTCCATAAGGGCCACACCTCCACCTCAGCCCATCAGCGAAAGAGCTGCATCTCCGTAACAGCCAATCATCACCCTCGGTCCCGCTTTTTAAGCCCCGGCAATCATGGTTCGTTCGCTTCCCAGCTGTGCTGCGACCTGCCTCCACCCCATCTCCACATCTTCTGCCCACAGCTTCTACCTGCAGCATCTTGTGTCCACCACCAGTGTCCAGGCTCTGGGAAGACATACCTAACTCCAAGCTGTTCATCCATACTGACTTTCATACATGAATGTCCCCCGCCGGGGTCTGATCGCCAAAACTAATTTACATGTCAAAATCGCTTTTATCTGTTTGAGTCTATCCAGGTTGAATTGACGAGGTTTGCCAAATCGGGAAACACTAAAAGCAAGATTTTATCCAAAAGGTTTTTTTCAATATCTAATATTATCTATCCATTATCTAAATTTTGCCCATAAACTGACAGAAAACATGCAATACATTTTTTTCCTCATCAGTAATCTTAAGCAAAAGTTGTTTCCCCTATTCACCGGCAGCGTGTCACCTTAATTGAAATGAAAAGAGTAATCTGTAGTTTTCGGCCAGCTATTGGTTCCATTTCTGTAAAACGAAACACTTTGACATCAACCCTTGTGATCTTTTGTCGAGATGCTTTGCAAAACAATGTGTCCCGCCGCGTTATCGCCGGCGTTGACGCGCACGGTTGTTTGTTTCCGCGGGTGAACCCAACATGTTCCAGTACGTGAAGCGGAGCCCATATATTTCTGCGCCGTGTTCATTTCCGCCGCTCCGTGATAAACGTGTGTATAATTCATCTGAATGACAGCGGCGTCAGGGGGAGCCGTACATCACCGCGGGCTCCACCGAGGTCGCACCTGCACCCATCTGTCTCCAAACAACATAAACTTCTGTGACGCACGGCCCCCGCACCAGCCTTTTGTCATCATTGTGCAAATAGAGCTTTATTTCATGCACTGTCACAGCAACAGGCGCAAAGTTCCTGCATGCTCGCTTTATGACGAGGAACAGAGCGTTTACAAAATAGTATTCTGTAGGCGGGGACTATTCTATTTGTGTCCTCAGATGTGAGATGTTCATCAAATACTGGTTTGCAAAAAAACAAATGTAGTGGGTTGCCAGATCCGACGGTTAATATTTACTCCCAAATCGAATCAAATGAATTCACTCACCAGCACCACAACCGCAAAATAGAGTGATATATAAAATCTTTGAAAGCGAACAATGTGACAGTGGCCATTTTGGAGCTTGGGAAGAGACAATGGGCCTCATTCACGAAACGTTCTTACGCCCAAATGTGTTCTTAAAGGGATATTTCAGGATTTTTGACATAGGGCCTCATTTCCTAGTTATCCAGAGTGGTGCTGGTACCTGGAGAACAATTTAAACCATTTTGCATTTAAAATACCTTATATTTGAGCAGCATCTGCTTCGTGTTTGTATAAGCTACGCAGCGGCGGAGTGATCTGCTCGAAAATAGTCCCTCTAAATGCGATCATTCATGTGATGCAAGGTCAGTAATATTCCAAAAATTATTCTATGGACACAGACATTTATATGGTTAGTCTGGCGTTATAAGTGATTTGCCTCAGGTGCTCTGTGGAGCGGGTCACACTGTTTTTAATGCAGGCTAGCTGATACCATAGAAATGCGCTAGCCTTGCATTAGCCTAGTGCCACGAAACTCTTCAAACATAAGAACTGCATGAATTACAAAAAAATATCTCCAGGTACCAGCAACACTCTGGATAACGAGGAAATGAGGCCCTATGTCAAAAATCATGAAATATCCCTATAACGCCTTGGCACCGATGAGTGAGATTTTTTGGTTACTGGTTTTGTATTTGTATTTTGCCATTCATATTCTCCTCTGGCTGGCACTTTTTTGTCCTTTTAAGGTGAATCATAGGCAATGGCATTATGCTATATCCTCACATGTCCTGGTATTCACCAACTTCAGTATTTTCCCTACTTAAAGAAGATATACCTGACATTTTTTTCTTTTCAAATTATTTCTGTCCCATATAAGTATGTTGGAAAAAATCTGCCTGATGCTTGAAAGTTGCGCTGTATTATGATTTGTTTATGTTGTGCATGGTCAACCCAAATAGTCGAGACGAAAAAGGGTTAACCTTTTTCTTCACAGAGAGAACATAAGAAAAGAAAAAAGAGTGAAAAAGTGAAAGGGGTTATAAATTAGAGAGTTATTTACATCAAAAATGTAATTCACTATGGAAAGCATATATTCAGCTTTTTTATTAGGGAGATTATCTATAGTTTTAAAGGAATATTTTTATATTCCTTTGAAATAAAATATATTTACCTTCTGACCATTTGATAACATTAATAAAATCAATATAATATTTGCAATACAGTATTTTAAAAAATCTAATTATTATAGTTTTATATCAATAGTGTTATTATCAAAATAACAAAACAAAATCCCTTTTTTCTAAAATAATTCTCACAGAGAATTCCAAAAAATATTGAAATGTACATATTAGAAGTGAAAAAGTAGGGAAATTAAAAGTGAGAGGGAGGGGAGGGAAGTACTTATAGGACGGAGAATGGATATGTGTGAATGTGTTAGGTGCAGTCCTGCTCCCGAACTTAAGACAACACACTTATCTTGGTCCTCGTGGTGGGGGGCTGACATGGCTCCGATGGAAACCAATGTAAGTAAGTAAGTGCTTTATTTGTCATTGTACATTGCATGTGTTTAGAGGTAGGGGAAACCAGAGCAAGGCTGGTTTTCTTCAGTGCTCCTCTGAAACGGTGCAGCGCCTCCTGGGTTTGTTCCTGTTTCAGAGCGTGGTGTCCCACACTGGTCAGCTCTTCCTCATTCCTCTTCCTCCATCTTCTCCTCGTCTAATGGACTCTCTGCAGAAAAAAAATAAAAATAAAACATAGCAAAGATGCTCAAAAGTATCCAGTACAAATGCAGTTCGCAGTAAATGCAAAAACTGCTGCTGTACCAAGAGAGAGGAAAGATGCTGCTTGTTTACATATCGCCATGTGGATTTACACATGTCAAAAACAGCTTCAAAGCCAGGCTCCAAATACTTTAATCATTTCTACAAATAGAATTTATTATTATTATTTTTTAACAATGCTGGTTTGCTTTGGGCTGTGATTTGGGCTTTGATTGACAGGCTCTGGAGCAAAGTGGAGGTTTGTTGCTGCTCCCTCACAGGGGCCTTTGTCCTTTTTGCTCTGTAGGAGGAGATTGATCAGCCATATTGGATTCTCTCTCGACTGGAGTAGTGAATGTAAATGGGGAGGAGTGAGCAATGACAGTCTGTAAATATACTGTCTATGGTGTATGGCAGCGGAAAGGCAGCATGTCACGAAACATCTTACTCTTAAAATCTTACTCGTAAAAAAAAGGGAACATACTTTGTCTTACGGTTGTATTATGAATTTGTTTAACTCAAAACTGATATGAAGCATGGTGGTTAGTGATGTTCCAATAGGAAAACAAACATCCACTTGTGCGCTTCATTCTTAGGCCTGGAGGCTACAGAACTGTTACGTTAAAAAATGTCAATAAAAAGTGTGATGAAAACCAGTACAGTTGCTTCTAAAAGTACATGTACTTGAGAAAATGTAGCAGCTTTTCTATTGACACAGTTCATCCTCAGCTGCTAAAACTTATTTATTTTCACAGCTTAAATGACGCCATTGTTTACTATTTCTGCATGATTTTTTTTTTTTTTGGTAACTTTTTATTTTAGAACATTTTAGGGCATACAGAATATAGAATACAATATAAACATCTACAGTGAGAGGTACAGGTACATTTCACATCTTGTCAACACTGTCATCATCCATGATTTGTATGAAATAGTCCCATCTTTCCCAATATTTTTCTCCCTTATGCTGCTGTAAGCGAAGTCTGAAGGTCATAAGTTCCACTGTTATTATATGTTTAACAATTTGCATCAAAAGTGCCATTGAGGGAGTGTCTCTTTTGAGCCAGCATTTAGTGATGGCTTTTTTTCGCAGCGGCAATAATAATCCTAAGTAGATATAGGTGACTTTGAGTCCTTTTCCACCAAGCTGGTGCCGGTGCTGGTTCTGGGCCAGTTCCAGTTTCAGAACCACTTTTTCCACTGAAAAAACGCTGGCTCTTGGTTCCAAAATCTGGTGCCGGTTGGGAACCAATTAAAAGCTGGACCAAGAAACGAGCACCAGTGATGTCAGCGGCTGGGGGCGTGGCTCTCTCCTCCAACAAACAATCAATATTAGTTAGTTTGTGCTTAGAACTTCCTGGAGAAGCCAAAACAGTCTCTGTGGAGGAAACTGTTGTTTTGCTTTATGCTCTTTAGCTAAAACAAGTTAGTTAGAAAGAAGAAATCAAAATGTTAACGGCTGCTGTGACATAAACATAAACTTATTTTTCTGTATTTTATAACCAGAAGTGGCTGTAGTAAGATGTTACTATCTATTTTTGATGTTGACTTCCCAAAGCGTTGCTATGACAATAGGCACAGCTCTCATTTTGGTGGAAAACCAAGTCAGTATGGAACCAACCCGGCACCAGAACCAGCTCTGAACCAGCCCAGAACCAACACCTTGGTGGAAAAGCCCTATCAGAGACATTCCCTCTGGTGGAACACTAAAAAACTAAGTAAAAAAATGACAATTCCAGTCGAATTCCCAACACTAGATCAATAAAATGTATCACCTTTTTCCAAAAATCAACTATACGTGGACATGACCAGAATATATGTACCTGATCGGCCCGGACCAATTCACACTCCCTCCAGCAGGAAAACTGGGTAGCCAAAGCTTTGGACTTCCGTACAGGTGTAATAAAAAACGGACCAAGGTTTTCCAACAGAAGTCCCTCCAGGTAAATGAGTTAGTAGTACGTCTTTGAGACTTACACCCCTCAAACCAGAGTTCTTCTGGTATTTCAACTTTCAGATCCTTATCCCATTGTTTTTGTCACATGAAGGTGAATTTTGTTATCAATTGAACTTAAGGTCTTGTAGATTTTTCCAACAATATTTTTATTAGTACCCCCTTTGTAGATATCTATAAAGATCTGAACCAGGCTGGAGGGGTTGTTAGCCAGGGAACATTGTATTTCTTCTGCATGATAATTTGACAAGACTACGAACTACAGTCAGGCAAATGAGACCCACCATGAACTCTTTTGCTTGGAGGTCAGTTGGCACCTCACCGAAAGAACACAGTGTACCATTTTGAAGGCCTGAACATCATTAATTTTGCCTTTTTACTGAAAACAAAACCAAGGACACTTTGAAATTCACCTTGTTTTTTTGTTGTTGTTTTTTTTACATTGATTTTGATGGAGAAAGGCGATTAAAACCTGACAAAAACATGTCGGAGTAATATTTCTACCTCTGAGGATCCCCAGCTCGGTGGTTACATGACCGTCCCACACAAGGTTTAGCGTCACTCATCATTTAGCGTACGCTGTCTGAGCAGAAACACTTCACCTTCAATCAGAGGCGCCGCCTGGATCGATGTGGAGTGGCCCTCACGCCATGAGCTTAAACTGCAAACCTTCAGTCCTCGGGCCCATTGAGCGGTGACAGCGCGGCCGTCATGGAAGTGTGAACAACTGTGTGCTACGCCTGAAGGCACGCCGCTAATGCTCACTCTGTGTGTGCGCGTTTGCGGAAGTAATAACCTCTCATTTGCGTCGCCTGTTTTGGTAAAGTGCTTTGTTGTGTTTTCGATTCTGATCCTGAAGTGTGCAGAGCGACAGTAACGGGCCAGGGGTCCACAAACGTTACGACCGCGTAAAAAAAACAAGCTGCTTGAGCTGCAATGTCTACCAGAGGCCACTTGGATTTAACTGCTCTGATCGGGGTTTGCTACAAGTTGATCAGGTCTAGTTTTCAGCAACACTATGAGCCCAAAGAAGGAGATCAGCTGACAATGTGAACATCCTGAATGACAAATCCACCAATGGATGTCTTCTTACCTGACTGCTAAAAATAGCTCGACTGACCACGCATGCCTGCACATCTCATTATATTCGTACAAACTCTGTTTCGACTCCATTGATTTCCACTGTGCTCACTACATGACCACATGAAAACAGGGAACGACCTCCTCTCACAATTTTTTTTGCCTTTGTCTGCGAACTTCATTTGTGGTTTCTGTGTTCCACATTGTTTTTCTGGATACTTTTATACGTCTTTGCTGTGTTTTTGTGGAGGTTTGGTGGATTTGTTTATTTTGAGAGTCCAAAGTGGTCCTGAAGAAAGGTAAACAAAAGCTAGCTTATCAGCTATCAGCTTCTTCTGAGACACTGAAGAGGCACTGAGAGCCCCCACACCTGCAGCACAGAGGAGGCGTCACAAGAGGCGCTATAGGAAACAAATAAGGGACAAATGCGGAGATGGTGAAAGACTGTTATAGAGTGGAGGGAGCTGCAGGAGGAAGAGGAAGTAGGAGCTGGCCAGTGCAGGACACCACGCTCTGAAATAGGGACAAACCCAGGAGGCACTGCACCATCTCAGAGGATCAGAGGAAACAGGGGGCAGACAGCCAGGTTTCTTCCGGATGTGACAGTTTCCCTGACCTCCAAGGTCATGCGGGTCAGATTGACCCACAGTGGCAGAGCACCTCAGGACTGACACCTGAATACTATTTCGTTATACGCTTGTACAATGATAATAAAGCACTTACTTACAATCAACTTGCATTTCTGGGTCAATTTCAGCTGAAAGGCTGACAGCAAAGTGCTGTAGTTCTGGTTTGTGTCGGAGCGATTTATTTTATTTTTCTAAAGCATCCCCCCGGTTAAAAATGGGTGAAATGTGCCAGTACATGTTTGGGATTATTGAAGCGTTGATTCGACTGCTGTAACTTTGTCACTCACTATTGTTGACACATTGAGTGCCGCGCTGTTTTGGGGATTTAGCTGTAGAGTGCAACAATCCAGACCCTTTTTCATGATATTTGCAGCACCACAGCATATTCTATGTTATAACTGTGGACACGTGCTATGGCTTGTTTGAAGGGGGGGCTCTCTATTGGTGAAAACAGTTTAATTCTACGTACCTCGGTTCCTGAGGAATCCAAAGCTAAGCAGAAGCTAGTTTCATCAAGTTTCATAGTTTCATTTTTTTTCTACATTAGGAGATAATTAGTGTTTTGTTAAACACTCTCCTTTCTGATGAACTCCTCTCTCCTCCTCTCTCCTCTGGCACTAATGTTATGGGAAGAGGCAAATGCCTAAATATATTCGTTTCAAGTCAATTTTCAACGACAACATTGTTGACAAGTTTTGAAACACTGCGTGTTGAGGCAGATCAATTTAAACAGCCTGGTTCTCAGAATGAAGTCTTAACCCGGATGATTCTCTGCCGTCCTTGGGAGCGAAAAACAAGTTTTTCCGTTTTTGGCAGTCAATGTGTTTAAGATTAACGTAGTTAGAAATGTTCTGGCGATAGTAATTTTACACTACTGCAACTGATGTTTAGGACAATTAATAATATGTGAGAGAAAAAGTTACCTTTGAGAAGATTTCTGCGGGAATGTCGTGGGAGTAATCAACAATTCGTGGCCCGTGTTTGTATGAAGTATATGGGACTTTTGCAGGGGGGTCTTATCATCCGTGATGTCATTCAGACACTGCACTATAAGATCTTGAATGAACGCAACACCTGATCTTTGACATTGCAGAAGCTTTTGAAACAACCACACAGTGACTGTGCTGTAATCAAAGCTATCCATCCATCCATCCATCCATTTTCTTCCGCTTTATCCGGGGCCGGGTCGCGGGGGCAGCAGTCTCAGCAGACCAAAGCTACAACCAAAAAAAAAAATTGGTGAGGCAGTGTACTGAACTATTAAAGGTACACTGTGTAACATTATTTTGGATTCAACTGTTGCCAGCACCATTAAACATATGCTGGCTAGACAGAAAATGTGTGTGAAAATGTGTTTTTTTGCACTCATATTTCATAGATCTTATATTTGGCTGCCACATCTCCATGGAGCTGAGCTGGAGACGTCCCGCTCGTCAGACATTAAAAATATTAGCAATTAAGATGAATACTTGTATTTTAAATGTTTCAGAGTGTTGCTTTAAATTATATCTACAGGGTTTGCACAAAATACAGGTTGTATGCTATTTGGAAGTAATATTGTACTGTGTAATTACTTAGCGGTTTATAAATTGCAACTGGAACTTCCTTGATTTGATCTCGCTCTCTTTGTTTTGCTGTGTTTTATCCTACTAAAAGTGCAGTTGTGTAAATAATCCGCACCTTGGACACAGAAAACACATGGACACTATTGGGATTTAATTGCCTTTCTGCGGAGTAGAGTCCCAATCCAATCCCACGGCTGTAAGCAGGCTGTCCTTGAACCAGACCGCGGTGCACTAACATTATTAACCTCTGCCTGTCGCCCGATTAACCGTTTCCGCTAAATCCATGTCCCCGATAAGTGCTCCCGCAGAGGGTCAGGGGTCCGGCTCCGTCAGATTGTGTTGGAATGAGCAGTTATATAAGACCGCTGACTGTGGGAGAACACGCGATATGGAGCGCATTGAATGACAAGAAAAGAGCAAACAAAGGCCTGTTTTTATGCCCCATATCCAACTATTTATATTGATTTTGAAAGGGCGAGCTGGCTTTAACCATACAATTAGTGTGTTATTGAACCAGCAAGAGATTGTACTTCAACCACTGAACCAGTAAACACATACATAGTTGCCATGTCTGATTGAGATTGTCTATGAGAGAACACTGTAGAGCACATCCACCCCGAGCCTCGGTCTGTACTATTTCAACATGGCAACCATCATTTTTGCAGATAATAAAGGCTGTTCTCGGGTCTGTGACTGCTAACAGAGGTCGCTGTAAACTTCGATGGCAGAGACCGGAGCTGCAGGAGACACTGCTGGACATATCTCCATCTCTCACAAATAAAACAGTCAACCAGCCTCTCTCGCTCACGGCGGCGTTTGTGATGAGAGGAGCAGGTGAACGGCGGAACAAGCCAGTTGTGCCTCCTTTATTATCAATACCCTGTGCACAGACCCCGCGGTCTTCGTGCTGACTTTAAAAGGAAGTGGCACAGACACCTGAAGCTTTTATAATCTGGTACACCATCAAAACAACACAACTAAAGTATGTCCCAAATTATTAAACAATTGATATTTTTCTCAGAGTTTCTAAATTGTCAACTCAAATGACAGTCAGAGGATCATTTGAATGTGATTGAAAAAACCTCCCAATGATAACAGTATTCATATTTTTTTTTAAACAACTTGAAATCTACTGTTCCAAATTACTATGCACAACAGAGTTCCAATACATGTTATAGGTTGTAAATAACTGAAAATGGTCATTTGTTGAATTTGCATTAGAAGGTCATGTTTGCTGAAACCAGCTCTCTCCCCATGATTCCAGGCCAAAACATGACTCCGCCCCCTGCTTGCTGACGTCACAGCCTAGTTGGGACATGGTGGCCATTCACCAACCATCCACTACTCCATCCATCTGGACCATCCAGGGTTACACGGCACTCATCAGTGAACAAGACTGTTTGAAATGAGTCTTCATGTATTTCTGAGCCCGTTGCTGCTGTTTCTGTTCATCAGCTTCAATGAACAGTTTAGGGGAGGCCCGGATGGAAGGTTTATGCACAACTGCAGCCTCTGGAGGGTCCTACACCTTGATGTTCGGGAGACTCCAGAGGCACCAGAAGCTTCAAATACCTGTTTGCTGCTTTGTAGCAGCTGTTCTCTTAATCTGATGTGTGTCTGTCAGAAACCGTACTCATTGTGCCTTTATCTGCACAAACCTGTGTGTGCTCTGAATCTGCAACAGTATGATGATTACACTTCATCTTTCAGGAAATAATGAAGGTTTTCATATCTAGACCAAGGCATTCAACTATTTCACATTTTTCATCAGCAGAGATCCTTTTTCTTTCCCATATTGCTTGAAAATAATGGTCTGCTTAATAATGTGGAAAGTCCTTTTTTAGTTGTTTTTCCCATCCATATCATCGATTTGGATACCTTTTACTTTTTTACTCATGACACTGAAATACAATTTGCATAATAATTTGGAACACACTTATTATTCTATCTCCATAATGAGCCATAAACAAACATTTGAAAGCATTTTGGATGCCAGATTGTGTGCAAACTACATGCATACTCCTGCAACAGAAAGAGACACAAATCTCGACTGCACTATCTTCACACTATCTGCTTTTGCATGTGTGTTAACGCTTTGTATATCAAGCCCTAGGAGTATTATGTCTGCTTCGTTCAGGCAGTTTTGAGTAATACCGTTTGCATTGGTTGTTTATACTTCTGTAAAAAATTAGCTGGGTCGCTATTGAGAAAAGACGTCTTTCTCCGTCAAAATGACCTCGTCCATTTTGTATGTGCATATTTGTGGCATAAATTCCTATTTTCACATACTACACTACTTCTGCGTTTACAACAACGCCCAAGTGTCGAATTAGTGTCTTTTGAATGAGTAAATGCATTTTGTCTGTCTAGCTTTAGAACCCAGCAGCACTTGTGCGGCTAAAATGCGACGCCACCTGTAAAGTTAGCTGTTACGCTGATTTGTTAGCACGCTGTTAGTGTATTCCACCTGGTTGCATTTCTGTGACATTACAACATTCTATAGAGCCTATAGTTGGGAGCAACATCCGCGATTCTGCTGAGTTCCTGCCTCCTGTGGGTGAAAACAAGGCCTATAAATGACATTAGTGCGTATGGGAGAACAGGGATCATTTCTTGTTCTGGAGATGAAATGTTCTCAGATCAGAATCACAGGAAAATGGCCGTTCTTGCTTTACTGTCACTGCCAGAAGATTACCGAGAGCTATTTTATTTTGTGTGGAAATTATATGAGCGAGTTTATCGATTGCTACTATCTGCCAAGGCCGTGTCAGGGCTCATTATTGGGGAAATAGTTCCACTTTGTGATGTCTTTCATCTGTAACTCTTCAGACTTATTAAACTCAGCATTAGGTCTCTGGGTCTGTAAACGCACATTACCAGCTAGAACAGTGGTTCTCAACCTGGGGGGTCGCCAGATCATGTAGATAAAATATACATACCTTTTTTTAGCATATATTATAATATTTTATTGTCGCATGTGTGTGCTATTTTACCAGAGGGCCATTATATGTTCGTAATTTGATGTATTTTATTTTAGCTATTTGTTTTTTTCTTTGTTTTTTAAGAATTCTGTAGGCGAATGCTCCGATTTCTCACGGTGTGACCCGGGCGGGGGGTCAGGAACCCGTTTACCTGTTAGAATGAGCTAGAAGATCAACTGCTGAATGAACTATGGATATTTTGCTCTCGTGAACTTAATATAATAAAAATAAGAATATATAAGGGAAAGAATAAAATCTTAAAGGAACAGGCCACCGTTTTTCCACACTGAGATATGTTCTTACCTGAACTTAGACGAGTTAATACGTACCTGTCTGGTTTTTGTGTGTTTGGTCGCTTCCAACTTTACCCCCGTTTGGAGCTATAGGAATATGTTGGGAGAAGCCAAATGCTAACAACATCTTTGGTTGTTTTGCGTGACTGAGGGCACACACAAAGACCAGACAGGTACGCATCAACTCGTCTAAGCTCAGGTAAGAACATATCTCAGTATGGGAAAAGGGTGGCCTGTTCCTTTAAGCTTTAATGACATTATAAAGCAACAAGCAAAAAATGTATACAGGCATACGTTACCGGCATGTAGCTAATGATCACAGGGGGGTTTAGATTAGGGGTGCAACTAAAGATTATTTTGTAATCGATTAATCTATTGACTATATTTACAATTATTTTATCCTTTTTTATATCACAAAACGCTAAAGTGGCGCTTGAGGTTTTCATCAAAAATACAATATTTTCAAGTAATTTTTGCTCTATTTGAGTGTGTGCGAACCAGAGAACAATTAATCGATACTAAAATAGTTGTCGACGATCTCAATAATTCATTAGTCGTCGATTAATCGATTATTTGTTTCAGCCCTAGTTTAGATGCTCAGTTTAAAGCAGTACTAAGTAACTCTTCCCCCTAGAGGCCATAAGCGCAACTGCAGCTGTAGTAGCAAGTTACAATTTTTTAACTTATTAATTGTCTTGGAGAGTAAATACGAGGCTGACAGGAAAGGCGAAGGGAGAGAGGGATATTGTGCATCCAATTATACAATGGAAATGATTTTTTTCACTCAAACTTTGCTGTAAATACTGTTTAAAGTGACGTTAGCCCGCAGTTAGCTTTGCCCGTTAGCATGCTAGCTTCTTCTTCATGATTCCATTAGTGTGTATTGGTTGCTCCGGACCGGTGGCAGTGAAGTTGCAAACATGGTTTTCTGACCAGAGACACCAGGGGAGATGAAAGACCCTCCAATCATCCCATAAACACTTGTATTACCCCCCGCAGCGACTACGAATAGGATTTATTAAGGTAAACACGTTACTTAGTGCTGCTTTAAAAGCGTTATGCTAAAGCTCTATGAATTATCTGGAGGAACAGATCACTTCCATGGCTTCCTTTAAACATAAAAAAAAGAAAGAAAACAAAACGTTTATTCAGACGTAAATTAGAAGTTCTTAGATGACCTCTACTCATTAATTTTTCATTCAAAAGGGGGCGCTAACCACCTCATTGACGTAGATGTTGCTCCCATCTAAAGTCTAAAGGTGCATTATATCACTTTTTAGGCAGAGAAAGTCAGTCGTGGTGTTTATTTGACCCTTTAGTGACCCAGTGGCTGTATGGATGGTTACCAGGGTCCCTTTATTTTCCATCATGGTGGCCTCAGGTCCAATTGTTTCTTTCTTTGTTGCTATGTAATCGTGCTGTACTGTCCTGTACTCCCTAATTGCCTTGCTGTCAAACGGTGTTATTAATTATGAGCCGAACTCGGGCAAACTCTGGCGTTAACATTCTATTAAAAGATATTTTCTCTAATTGCTTGCCGTGGTCGAACGCGACAGCTATTCCCCTCATCTCCGGCGGCGACACAGAGCTCCACGTGACTCCAAACCAATCAATACATAATAAATAAAAGAATGGTTAAGAATAGCCTGGCTTATACCCCAGAGGATATGGCTTTTACATTCAATAGGCACCACCTTGGTTCTTTGTCCTCCGTTTTTGGTTTGTTTTTCTTCTCCCCCTGCCATTGTCTGAATAAATGTCACCAAAACGGAGAACTAAAGCCGACAGGTCGATTCGCTTTGAAAAATGAGCTTCAATCGTTCATTTAGTATCTCAACGACTTTGGATTTTCCTTTCACAGGAGCTTGTCTTTTGTGGCCCGGGTGGAGATGCACGGCGCGGGGTGTAAAAAACTGCCTGCTGTGATTTAGGACGAGCTTGGCAAAGGGGCGGAGAGGCTTGCATGTGCGCCGGATGGGAGGCGATATGCCGTCCTGGAGATACCGCGCGGCCGCTGTGTTACGGTGAATCTTAAGCGGCGATGGGGCGTGCCGAATGCCAATCGCGTCGCGAGCTCTACCCTTGGTATGAACTGCCTGGAGGAACTTGGTGCTAGTGACGATCAATGTAACCTGGAGTGTTTCTCAATTGCCAGGAAGTCAGTGAGGTGGACGAGGGAGGAAGGATCCTGGGAACTGACAACACCCCATGACTGCAGCTATAAAGTGGCAAGATAGATAGCTCCTTTCTCCTCCTTTGCCTCAACCTTTGAGGTCGATGTCATGAGGTCGACCTTGAGGAACCCTTTGCAGTTTAGGAACAGGAGCTTCAGCTGCTCCCTCTGCTCATCGGGACAATGTAAACCTTCCTAACCCAGTGGAGGAAACAACCAGGAAGTTACGTCGCACAATATAAGCCCCATATCCTCCTACAGTGCAATGACTTTAGCGACAATTACCAACTGGACAAATAAGATCTGAGCAACTGCACAAATGTCAGAATGTGTTAAATAAACAACTCTTTGTAAAACATCACTGTGCAATTATCACTGACTCTGAAAGTTTCAAACATGAACCACCGCGGTATGAAACCACACAGACTAATGATGAAAATACTCTTTCATCCTCAGCTCCGCTGCTCCAGCTCTGTCACGGAAATAACATGCACTGGTCAAATATTCACCAAATCCTGACTTTTAGTTTGGAGCAGACAGCCGCATTAGCATCTGTTCTTTCACCGCGGATCTTATACAACAGATTTCCAATAATAAAACTTTCAGATGCTGCTGTGGCTCAAACGCTGCATGACCTGCTTTATGCTTTAATATATTTAGGATATTGCTCTTGTTTTTATTGAATGAAATGTCACAAGGCAAAACTGTCAATCATTTCACACTCGTGCGGACATCGGTCACGTTCAGAAACCTTCGGGAGGCAGCAGTGGCTTGTGGGATTGTTCTTAGCTCCTTATAACCTGGCTAACGCCATGCTGCTGTGTGCGCTCGAATGTTTATTTACGGACCAAACATGACAGCAGCAGACGCGACGCTATTTTTTGATCAAGCTTTAGGCCGTGTTCTAAATAGTTTAGCTCGAAAGTTTACAGCGGGTACGTCATACGTCATCGGATACGATGATACGATTGGCTATGGCTACGTACAGACGCATGATAGACATTCGTAGCGCCCAATAAACGGCTATGGATGATCGTAAACCACACCTCTCCTACGAGGAAATGAATTGGTGGTCCCCAGACTAAATACCACTTGTGATTTTAGTCTGGCGTTAGCCAGACTAAAATCCTTACGGGCTGATGAGGAACATCCATAAGTTCCTCTGCTGTAGGAGGTACAAAAGGAAGCATCACAGCTCCTTTCCTAACTCCCTCCTAACTGCACTGACACATTTTGATGCTCTTTGTCTCGGATGACAAGGCCGCACCCAGGTGAATGATGAGGAGAAGGAGGTTCCAAGTATTTACACTTTTTAGATGCAGCCCAAGTGTCGGATTGTTGACACTATTCCCTATTCCCTTTTAAAGCGTAGAAATTAATGATTGGAACATCTTATACAAAGCCTGTGATTAAATGATTATATTTTCAGTATCATCTTTGACATTTTTGAGGAAAATAAAGCAGAAATGAGATGTTTAAAATGTGAAGCAAACATGTCTTCCCCAAACATGACTTTCCCTCACAGCCTGTCCTCACCTCACCTGCTTCTGCGCAGCACTTCTGAAACGTGCACAGACCCGTTTTTTCTGGTGCAGTCCTGGTTTTGAGCTCTGCGTCCCACGACAGGGTGGATTTCAGCAACCCCAGTCTTTAGTCCTGCTCTTACGTATGCTCCGTCCCGGTTACTGTCTGTGGGAGAGCGCGAGTGCACCCGCCCAGCGACTCCTTGTTACATCCGATCCACTTAAACGGAGCACACAGCTGAAAACCCATCTCCTTGCATTTCTGCAGAGAATTGAGAGAGCTTTTAAGTCTGTGATGGACACAGACGAGAGCTGCGCATGCCGTACCAGAGGCAAGTAACTCCAATAAGGCGGGAGCTTCTGTCTCTCATTAAGATCCGAAAAACCACTTCCTCCTTTCTTTGCTTACTCATCCCCGCACTACATTCTGTTGGTGAATAGGGGCAGAAGCACTTGTTTTCACTCTTCTGGTCTGTAAGAGCCTTTCATAAGAGCCCACTGTAGGCCTAGTGCGGCAGAGAAATGTGGTCACCCTAGCTTCAGGGCTAGCCTGGCCTTAGGCACCCGTAAACTCTGGTCACTTATTGTAATGGCCGTGAACCCACATCACGAACCACTAGGCTGCAAAGTGATGATGTTTCTAATGTCGCGCACAAACAACCTAAAATTCCACAAAATGCTTGATATCCATTTATTTCCACTACTTGTCGTTTTGCTACGGTCAAAAGTAGTGTGCCTTCACACCTTGCAGCACCTGAGGCTACTTCTAGGCCCTTTTTATAGGCGTAAAACAAACACAAATCTGTAGCGCCACACAGTGGTAGGCGGTGCAAATTAAAAGGTCAAAATGGCTCCTACACACCGGCCCCTTAATTGTGGTGCGTGAAGCAAAAAAACAATTACAGAACTCAAAACACAGAAGCCATTACAACGTCGGTCCAATACATTCAATGTCCACAGGTTTGTTCCAAAGTTAGTTAATTCATGTCAGTTACCAAGTATGTCAGTTGAAAATAATAAGCTACAGAAACAGAGGCAGCTTTATACAGCGTATTGTGAAGCAAAAAGCACTTTGGATCAATAATATGAGAATTCAACCTGCACTGTGACATAACACTCAGTGAAAGTCTATTTTCATCATCAACGTTGTCATAAGCTGATGTTTTGTCATAATCCTTTCTTGTCATGTCAAAGTCTTTCATGTCACAGGCAAAGATGTGTTTGTTGCCGTACAGCAGTTCATTGTAGTTATCAATGCCAGACAATGTACCAGACTTCCCTGCTTCCACTGAAGAGTGAAGTAGAGAAGTGCCTTCTCCAACCCCTGCGCTGCTGCACATGTTACCAAAGCCAGTCTGTGTGTAGCTCCTTTGGGTCCCTTGGTGGACCTCGCCGCCTCCGGCCCCTTGGTGGACCTCGCAGCCTCCGGCCCCTTGGTGGACCTCGCCGCCTCCGGCCCCTTGGTGGACCTCGCCGCCTCCGGCCCCTTGGTGGACCTCGCAGCCTCCGGCCCCTTGGTGGACCTCGCAGCCTCCGGCCCCTTGGTGGACCTCGCCGCCTCTGGCCCCTTGGAGGACCTCGCCGCCTCCGGCCCCTTGGTGGACCTCGCAGCCTCCGGCCCCTTGGTGGACCTCGCCGCCTCTGGCCCCTTGGAGGACCTCGCCGCCTCCGGCCCCTTGGTGGACCTCGCCGCCTCTGGCCCCTTGGTGGACCTCGCAGCCTCCGGCCCCTTGGTGGACCTCGCAGCCTCCGGCCCCTTGGTGGACCTCGCCGCCTCTGGCCCCTTGGAGGACCTCGCCGCCTCCGGCCCCTTGGTGGACCTCGCAGCCTCCGGCCCCTTGGTGGACCTCGCCGCCTCTGGCCCCTTGGAGGACCTCGCCGCCTCCGGCCCCTTGGTGGACAGTGGACAGTGACTACTACAGACTGCTTGTCAGTCTGTGCCATCAATGAGGTTTTAGGGAAAACTTCTCCAGGTGTTTACAGAGGTTCACATTTATCAGCTTTGGGGTCCTTTGGGGAAAAAGTAACCAGATTGTGAACACTGTCATGTGCCACATCTTCAGGCATAGAAAGTCCAATAACTGGCTCTTCAAAAGCGCGATCAAAATCAAAATGATCATGATCATAGTCACTTTCATCACAAATCAGCCACATCTTTATTTCTTCCACAAACTGAGATGAACTAAGTCATTTTGCTTTGAACCATTTTTCATGTGCACTGTGCTCTTGACCGGGTACCATCTTCCAGGGCTTGTTGTTCTTGTGTTTTAATCCTTCATATTGCTCCAATAGACACATTTCAAAGTTTCTGTGCACTCGTGCAGCATGGCCCGTATAATAGCCGGAGTTAGTGCACTCATCTTATGTATGTTTTTGCTAATCTCCTCCATGGCGCTCAAACAGCTAGCAACCATTTTGCTTGATTGCACATGGACAGTCAAAAAAGAAAGGTAGCAGCAGGCCTACCAAATCGCCAGCCGATGCGGTCCTCACCAGCCGGTGTCGAACAGAAACAGCTCCAAAGTAGCGCCGACAGGCCGCCTTCCCCACCACCGGGTAGGGAAATGTTCCGCGCTACACCACACCACGAAGATCCAGATTGACCGCGCGTCCTTAACACCGGTACATCGTCCACATGTCGCGGGCAAACGCATCCATAAATGTACAACAAAACGTAGCTTCTTCCACTTGAGGCCTACTTTTGACTTTGTTTTATTACTTCTGTATCTGCACATACAAGCTCTGCTCGTTCAGTCTCAGGAACATGAAATGTGCAAAAAATGTAACTTATCATTTCCCTGCTTGTTACGTCTGGGTCTGATCTCGGTGGCCATGTTACATCAGTTGCATTTCAACCTACCATTCAGCGAGTGTCTGTGACGTCAAGCATTTGTGCTGGATTTGCTGGTTGTAGTTTGGCAATGGTGGCAGATACGAAAGTAAAGGAAGCTCTTCAATCCATTCTGGCTCAGCTCCCAAATATCCAGAAATTGAAATTGAAGCTGCTGTCCCCAAGAGTTATGAAAGTCTGCTTCACTCACTCGGGCGCATTACATACGACATGACCAAACGCTAGCACTTGGATAAAATCAGATCCAATTGTTTCAAGCTTCAAGCTTTTAGCTCAATGAAGAGCAACACCCTCTGTATGAAATAAGTACGAGGGTATGGGAAGACCAGGCTACTTCAGGGCAGACTGTTACAAAATTGGGGCCAGCAATGTAATCTCTGGTCTTATATCTCTGCGGACAGACGAAACCCCACTAGTCGCATGGCGGAGCATTCTGTCCACATTACGAGTTACAATAAATAAAGTGTTGTAAGGAACGTGACGATTATAGTAATCTTTCTGACTAGTATTTTTCATTTTTCTTTTCTTTATGTTTTATACAAAGGCTGCACAAAACACTGTGCTCAATGGCAACAATTCAATTCAAATAACTTTAATCATCCCCGGGGAGCAATTTAAAAGTGCAGAAGTCGCTGATCACAATTACTTCATTTTTGTTTACATTTCAGGTTGCAAAGTTTAATCTCACCCAGTCCATAACCTCCTGAAGGCACCACTGCTAGGACGAATGTGCACTTTCAGTCTGCGGAGGCATTCAAATTTGCACATCGTCAGCAAAGCAGTGAAAAGAGATCTGGTGTTAATGAAAAACGTTTCCAAATGGCTGAAAAAGCAAAAACAAGGCTGGGCCTAGAATAGAGCCTTGGGGAACTTCACAGATGAGACGGGTTTTATCTGACAAGAAAGGCCTAATGCTCACAACGAACTGCCTTCCTGCGAGGTCGTGCCTGAATTATTTTAAAACAGTGCCTTTCATCCCAGTTAAAACGTATAGGGCTGCAACTATCAATTATTTTAGTAATCGATTAATCTATCAATTATTTACATCGATTAATCGGATAATAAAAAACAGTTTTAAACAATGGATTTTTCTGCTAGAAATAGCATTTATTTATTCTTAATTTATTGTCAGTTTGTCCCAAAAGCAGCAACATTTCACTAAAGAGACACCTGTCCTTATGTCCATGATGAGGAGAGAGAGCAGCTTCATAGTGTCTTTTAAATGACCCACGCAATCCAGACATCGCAAAAGTACATCACTGACCACATTCGCCATGGCCTTGAACTCTTCATGAGGCATCAAATCGGAATTAATTTACCTCAGTCAGATATTTTCTCTCTACAATTATGGAAAAAATACTGTGGGAAGAGACAGTTCCTATTTAGTTTACAATTGAGTTGGCCAAAAGTAGTCTGGTTCATTTTTGGACACTTCATTAAAGGGGGGGTATTATGCAAAATGGACTTTTTCAAGCTTTACATCATGTTATTAAGTCATTCCCTCATTAAAAACATGCCTGAAGTGTTGCCTTAGCACATTCACGTATCTTCGAGTAATCTGTAGAAACTCTGATGGCGGCCATTTTAGGGATAAAACGCCTGATTCCTTCAGGAAACGCCCTCGACCTCCAGGATACGCCTCCGACCTTTCGTCACCAGCCGAGTAACCAACCACTGCCCCTCAGCAGAACCCCCTCCCCGCAGTGTCTAGCCCTAAGATGTAAACAGAGTCATCATGGAGGATTAGCTTCATGTGTTGTGAACCGGAGTTACAGTTCTGAAACTTTTACAAAGATACACATCAGTGTTTCTGTTACCGAAACACCCGGGATTAAAACCGGTGACAAGAACACTTATTTCAGTGTCTGGTTCTGCGCTGGGCCTTGATGATGCACAGAGCCTCCGGAGAAAGCTAATGCTAAGCTAAACCTCGAGTCATCACGTGAAAACGAGAAATATGCACACACAAAGTCAATAAAACCACCACACACATAAAGAACCGTTTAACAATGATCACACACGGAGCCTGGCTTGTTGATTTGGAAGTTTATTGCTCACATTTCATCTACAATGGGTCGTAGCCGAGTGGCTTTCTCCCGGAGCTAACAAGCTAGCCGCGACAAGCTAACGGGAAAATTCACTAAATACAAGCAGCATATTATGCATTGAAAACGTCACTAAATAGGCAACTGCTTGAAGCAGCCTTTATGATGATCACACACGGAGCCTGGCTTGTTGATTGTGTAGTTTATTGCTCACATTTCATCTACAGTGAGTCGTAGCCGAGTGGTTTTCTCCCGGAGCTAACAAGCTAGCCGCGATAAGCTAACGGGAAAATTCACTGAATACAAGCAGCATATTATGCATTGAAAACGTCACTAAAACAGGCAACTGCTTGAAGCAGCCTTTATGACGATCACACACGGAGCCTGGCTTGTTGATTTCGTAGTTTATTGCTCACATTTCATCTACAGTGAGTCGTAGCCGAGTGGTTTCTCCCGGAGCTAAGGCACTATTAGCCGCGACAAGCTAACAACCTTCACCTTCACATTCATTGAAAACAGGCAGCATATTATGCACAAATAACGTCAATAAAGCAGCAACTACTCGAAGCAGCCTTTACAATGATCACACAATGAGCCTGGCTTTACACATTTGTGGTTTATTGCAGACTTTTCATCAACAATGAGCAGTAGTCGATTATAACAAGCTAACGGGGTAACCTCGAAAAACCATTGTCCACCTGCACAGATAATGTCCGTCTTTTATCGTATGGGCTCCTGCAGATCCTGGTGTCGTCCATGGGGATATAGTTAGAGATCCATAGGGCATGGCAGATGCAAAGAGATAGCCTCCAAACAGCAGTTATTTTTCAGGCAAGAGCCCCGTCCAAGCGTCCGGTGTGGAAGGTTCGTCTCCAAATAATATCCTGTGTGGCCATTGTTCACAAAGTGATAAACAGTAGCTCCTTTCCAACAATAAAAATTAAAATGCACCGATCGTAGTTTCAATACTGTTGAGACAAGCGCAGTGTTGTTGTGATGCCACAGACAGCGTGTGGAGGGGGCGTGTCGGAAAGGGTCAGAGGTTCTTAAAGAGACAGGGGCCTATTTCAAGTCATTTGCTACCACCATTTTGAAAGAGCAATTTTATACAAGGCAGTTATTCTAATTTACTGCATTTACAGACCAACAGAAGGTTTGGTCATCATTGTAGTGTGCTATAGACTGGTGCTATGTGGCTGAAAAAAGCATAATACCCCCTCTTTAAAAAAAAAAAAACAATAAATAAAATAAATAAATAAAAAGAATTATGATCATTTAGTGCGACAATGGCTTCTACAGAATTGAATGGTCATTTATATGGGACGTAAAAAAATGTATTGGATGAAAATGTATGAAATCATTCCGATCAAAAAAGTAAATGACACCCATGTCAAATTTTTCATGGTGTTACCGAAGTGATGACTAGAACTCCCCATATAAGTCTAATGGAAAAATTGTACAATTGCAATAGCGCATTTTCTGGATTCCAGTACAACCTAACCAGTCACTGTGAATTGACTGTTGTGTATGGTTTTCATATTCTCCTCAAAAATCTAACAAAACTACATAATGAACCCGACTAAATGGTACGGTCGGTTAACCACTTCAACAAAGGCTCATCTTCCTCTGTCCTAAGGTCTTGTGCAAAATCGACTTTTTCAAGCTTTACATCATGTTATTATGTCATTCCCTCATTAAAAACATGTCTGAAGTGTTGCCTTGGCACATTCACGTATTTTTGAGTAATCTGTAAAAACTCTGATGGCAGCCATTTTAGGGATAGTTTGCCTGAGTCCTCCTAGGAACGCCCCCACCTCCTGGAGACGCCTCCGAGCTTTTGTCACCAGCCGAGTAACCAACCACTGCTCCTCAGCAGAATCCCCTCCCCACTGATGCCACAGACAGTGTGTGGAGGGGCGTGTCGGAAAGGGTCAGAGGATCTTAAAGAGACAGAGGCCTATTTCAAGACATTCGCTACAGCCATTTTGAGAGAGCAATTTTATACAAGGCAGTTATTCTAATTTACTGCATTTACAGACCAACAGAAGGTTTCGTCATCATTGTAGTGTGCTATAGACTGGTGCCATGTGATTGAAAAAAACATAATACCCCCTCTTTAAAGCTCGGTAAAGATTTCCACTATCCTCTTTGTGCCTGTCTTGCCAAATGTCTCAGATAACACTTTTCTTCAATCAGTGTTTTACTGTCTCTTGCTCTTGAACACAGACATTAGACCTGGTGACCTTGCTAAATGCTGTTTTTCAGTGCGCATTGAGTGGGGTTGATGAGGAAGACTACTCAGGTCTATACAACTGTCCTTCAGGCTGACACTGGAACAATCAGTCAGATCTTTGGACAGACAAGGCTTTGCAACACCCGTCTCTTTCTCTGGTTGCATTGGAAGACACTGCACCGCGAAAATGTGTTTTCACCTGAAACTGCAAACAAAGATGACAGACGGTTGGCATCTAGCTTAAGATACGACACTCTTATAAAAGCTTGAATCATTTATGCTGTAGGATCGTATGTGATGGCAGGGCTCGTGACAAGTCGGTTTTGTTTTTGTGAACTCAATACGTGCGAGTTACCTTGTTCAGCGGAGAACAAAGAAAGTAATGTATTGTAGGTTGTTGAAGGCAGTTGTGGGTGGATGCTTTTGCAAATAATTGTTTCACTTTATAATTTACCCCCGTTTGCCTTCTGCACTCTCGCCGAGCGTTGCCACAGTAACGGAACATCCGGATTTCTTTTCCTCTCCACTGATTCAATTTTTAGAAGAAGCGCAGACCAGCAGCTCTAATTGGAATGGGGGCAGATCAAAATGTATGCATCAAAGACTGAGATTTAGCTCACTTGGCTTATCTGTAGGTCATCTCGAAAACTTTCCTGTTCCTGTCTAATTCTAATTAAGTCTAATATTAAACTACCAGAAGAAGCCATGTTAAATAAGCTTATGCGGCAAGAAGCTTGAGAATAACATAAGATAAAAGGACCAAAACAGGACTATCCGGTTGTATCATTTCAATCAGACATATTTTTCTGAGGGCGGCCAATTATTTGGAAGTGTTTGTTGTTTTGTTTTACCCCTCAACAGTTATACTCCCGGGGAAAATAGCGCAGCGGTTAGCGCCTCCGCTTCACAGCTAGAAGGTCCCGGGTTCGATTCCCACCAGGACGGGGCCTTTCTGTGTGGAGTTTGCATGTTCTCCCCGTGTCTGCGTAGGTTTCCTCCGGGTACTCCGGTTTCACCTACCACTAAAAACATGTGCAATAGGTGAATCCTCCAGCCAGGTGATTCTGACCATCAGCCTGGCTCCACATCATGGAGATGGGTCCCCGGGCGCGGCACTGCCGTCGACCACTGCTCCTTACGGGTCGCCCCAGCGGCATCGAAGGATGGGTTAAATGCAGAGGACAAATTTCCCTACGGGGACAATAAAGTCTACAAACAAACAAACAAACAAATAATTAAATATGGCATTTCCGGCATGGCTCAATATTAGGTTAAAGGCTAAATGACAGCTCTGTAAAGACAACAAGAAACCTTTCTCTGTGAATATTGTGTGTTTAAGCTGCTGTGAACTTTAACTATAGCATTCGATGGCACATCACGTACATATTTTTGATCTATCTATAATTACTAAAACATAGAATGAAGTTAAAATTGTCATAGAACTGAAGTCAAAACAAAGACATTTCCCAGCAGCATCTAAATGCACAGAATAAATACACACATTTAAGGCCCTATACCAGATTTGTATATCTCCTAGTTGTTAAACAAAATGTGTTTTATCCTTCAGTATAATATAAAAAATGACTTTTGTGATATTAATTACTTTGTATACAGCCTTTTTAAAATCAATTGTAAACTGGTCAGTAAGTTGTTGTTGTTTTGACAGTATTTCTCTCTTAAAGGAACAGGCCACCGTTTTTACATACTGAGATATGTTCTTAACTTAGTTTAGACGAGTTCATTAGTACATGTCTGGTCTTCACGTGTGCCCTCAGTCAGGTAAACACAGTGCAGACGGCGTTAGCATTTAGCCTCTCCTCTATAGAGTTCGGGAAATTCCACAGTTACCATGGATATCCGCCATATTTGCAGCTGTTAGCATACATTTCCATTGACTAACATTAGCTGAATACAGTTTATAAAGTGGAGAAAATAGCCGTGGAACAGCTCCGTTAGCTGCTGAGTTACTGCTGGTAAATACATCTAACTCACTGTGGTGCCCAAGTGTTTAAGGTAAACAATAACTCCATTATATTAACTTCTAAAATCTCCATTAGTTTACAATTGCTGCTAATCCCATAATGCTTAGCGATATGACATCACACTCCCAAACTCTATTCACCTTATTCCGCCCCGCCCAATTTAGCCACTTTTTGCGTTGTCTCGGCACCTCGTTTTCCAGACACTTCCGGTCGAGCGCGAAGCCCGTTCATTTAAACGGAGAACGAGGGGAAATGTTCTCCGCTCAAATCTGATGTTTAGTCGATTGATTTGTGTAAAATGGCCAATGTTCATTTGCACCAATTTAAATACGGTTACGTGAAGTGTTACACTACAAAGTATAGTTACACAAAATTAAACAATGTGGGTTTCCTCAATGAATTATCGTAAATGTAAGCGATGGCCAAAGCACTACAGCCTGACCCGGTTGTTCTTCACCACATTCGCCTCCGTTGTCTGTTGTGATATCCACTTGTTTGTGTTCTGACAAAGCTTTCCATGCCTTGTGTCGCTTCAAAGTTTTTTCATAAGGAGCAACAGAAGCGAAACCCTCATTAATGCTTGTTTGCGAGTTTGCCTTTCGTTTGCCTGACGTTACCGGAGTTGGCTGTGGAGTTTTATTTACAGCATGAAGAAGTTCCTGGTGGTTGTGTTCAAGGTGACTGTGGAGATTTGTCGTGTTTCCTCCAGCCACTATTTCTCAGCACGACTTGCAAACAACTTGTGTCTGTGATTCGTCCTGTTCTGCAAAACCGAAGTACAGTGGTCCCTCGTTTATTGCGGGGGTAACATTCTAAAAATCACCCGCAATATACGAAATTCACGAAGTAGTCAACTTTTTTTTTTTACAACTATTATATATGTTTTACGGCTGTAGGCCCCCTCACTGCACACTTTATACACTTTTCTCACTAGTTCCCACAGGTTTTTTTTAGATGTCACATTACAGAAGTGGGGATGGTTAACATCATGAGCTGCTCTCATCTCCGCTGTGTGGTTGTTCCAACTAAGAGACAATTGTAGCAACGACCAAAGTTTTATGGTATCAGTTTCAGAAGGCGAGTGTTTAGCTGGGGTGAGCGCCACATGCTATGCCTAGCTTGTGTCGCTTTGACTCTGGCGATGCGCTGATGTGTTGACGGGACACTGACAGAGATCCTCTCTGCAGCGAGAGGACTCTGCGACTAGCCAATCAGGACGCAGAACACAATGCACGTATGGCGCTCATACGCTGTAAAAAAGCCAATGGCCGTTGGCTGCTCTGCTTTGTGACGACGACACTAAGGGGCCGCCATTACTGTAGTACCTCCATATAGCCGCTTGTCTCCCATTGGAATGCATTGCGCTTTAAAAAACAACTGTAAAGGGGGGGGTGTTTTGCAAAATCGACTTTTTCAAGCTTTACATCATGTTATTATGTCATTCCCTCATTAAAAACATGCCTCAAGTGTTGCCTTGGCACATTCACGTATCTTAATTTTTTAAGTAATCTGTAAAAACTCTGATGGCAGCCATTTTAGGGATAGGTTTGCCTGAGTCCTCCTAGGAACGCCCCCACCTCCTGGAGGCGCCTCCTACCATTCGTCACCAGCCGAGTAACCAACCACTGCTCCTCAGCAGAACCCCCTCCCCCAGTGTCTAGCCCTAAGATGTAAACAGAGTCATCATGGAGGATTAGCTTCATGTGTTGTGAACCGGAGCTACAGCAGCTCTGAGACTTTTACAAAGACACACATCAGTGTTTCTGTTACCTAAACACCCCGGATTCAAACCGGTGACAAGAACACTTATTTCAGTGTCTGGTTCTGCGCTGGGAATGTCTTAGGGCCTTGATGATGCACAGAGCCTCCGGAGAAAGCTAATGCTAAGCTAAACCTCGAGTCATCACGTGAAAATGAGAAATATGCACGAATTAAGTCAATAAAACCACCACACACATAAAGAACTTTTTAACAATGATCACACACTGAGCCGGGCTTGTTGATTTTGAAGTTTATTGCTCACATTTCATCTACAATGGGTCGTAGCCGAGTGGCTTTCTCCCGGAGCTAACAATCACAAGCATTTACAGACCAAGACTGGTGCTATGTGATTGAAAAAAGCATAATACCCCCTCTTTAAAGCCTGGTTTCTAAATTTCTTAAATTTTCTACAGCTAGATATTGCTCCTGGGATAACTCTGGGTTAGTTACAATTAAAGAAACCCGGCTGGCTTTTGTAACAAAAAAAAAGGAGAAATCTCGTACTAATGAGGGTCAGACTTGGAGCTTGGGAGCTGCGCAAACTACACGTCACGCAAGGGATATATCGTGCAGCCCTACTGGATAGCATTCAATTTGAGACATTTTGGGGTCATTTAGAAAGTTCCCAAAATGAGGGCATGTCCGAGACAATGAAGACGTCTGGGCACTTGTATCAAATGCCAAGATATTAACTCTAAATTAGCATTCAGAAAAGTTATCTTAGCACGTCTCATTCAAGCTGTTTTCCAGATCTACACCGCCCCTTGTTTCTGTTCCGTAGTGTTTATCATCTTATTGTTGAGGTCTGGTCTCGTGGCGGGCGTCCCACTGCGCTCCGCTCAGATGTATTCCTCCCAGCGTGAACCTCTCAGGTGGACTCGCAGACAAGCACTTACCGTAGGATAATAACTATATTTTACACAGCTTAGTCTTGCACTGCACCCCTCACAAGTCACGGCATATCACTTACCAGAGCCTCAGTCCACTCTGAGAGCAGTCAGCAATACGGAGGAGGGGTGTTGTCTCTCAAAAACAACTTTATTTTTCATACTTGGAATCATTTGAGGCCGGTGAATCACGGCGCTTAGAAAAACACAGCATCAGAGCCGACTCGGAGCCGACTAAGGCCAAAGGTCTTTGTGTGTGCCCTCAGTCACGCAAAATGACTTAAGATGTTGTTAGCATTTGGCCTCTCCCAATGTATTCCTACAGCTCCAAACGGGGGTGAAATTGGAAGTCACCACACTCTTCCACGGGCACAAAGACCAGACAGGTACGTATCAACTCGTCTAAGCTCAGGTAAGAACAGATCTCAGTATGGAAGAACTGTGGCCTGTTCCTTTAACCTGTGCTGTCTCCACTGGAGAGTGTATGCCACATGGAGCCCTTTGACTCCAGTCCAAATATTTCCAAGGAATCCAAAACTGCTCTGCCTCATGTAGAACCCAGAGTTTTGGATAATCAATATAAGGTCAATATAAACGCATCAGATCTGATTAGTGGGTTATCTGATTACTCCAGATCTAATTTTTCCAGGCCATGAAAGCGTAGCCCGTGCAGGTGTGGAGTAGCAGATACTTACAACATATTGCTGAGCTGGGGCAGTTCCACATTTTAGCCATTCAACTTGTTAATGAACGGCGGCTCCGTACAGCGCCGGTCCCAGTGCTGCCCACAAACACAGCAACACATCAGGAGGTATCACACCACCAGCAGCAGCAACACCACCTGGGATTTGGACTTATTATATTGTCAATTTCACCATCTCCTCAAAGTTGATATCTTTCTGACACAGTAGGCACATTACATAAAGTTTAGAATTACACTCTTTGTTGTGTGTTCAAACCTGGCCCAAATTACAGATGAATTAGCCCTGAATGGACGGCAAGATTAAGGTTGCCGTTTATGTGAATCATGGTGTTTTCTGTGGTGTGTGGGTGAGAGTTACCTGATGATCTCCTCAGATGACAAAAAGGAGAACAGCAGGTCTTTCTTGTGAAACACCCTCTTCATTACCCTCACTGGGTTCTTTCTAATCACCGCTAAATACAGTAGCAGCAGCAGCCTTGTATCACCAGGCTGAAAGTACAAGAACACGTGTCATTGATGCTTTTATTATGAAGTCAGTATCCTCCACTAGCCTCTTCTTAGTTTGGTCCTGTTGTTGGTTAGGTTTCACTGGATCAATTATATATGTATTTTCTGTAAAATACAAAAAAAAGTTGCAATTTGGAGGACAAAATGTCACGCTAAATCAATGAAACATTTTGTGACTAAAGAGTGTTACAGTTCATAGTACAGACTTTGGGTAAATTGTAATCTACTATACTCGGCCATAGTCAAAACTCATCTTCCCATAGCATAAACCTCATCTCAAGACACTCACCGCCACAGACCTGCTACTACCTACTACAGTCCGCACGGGGGCGGAGCCTCTAGAGCTGGTAAACTCTGACGGTGTGGCGGGGTTTTATGACCTCATTTGGAGCTATAGAGGAGCGGCTAAATGCTAACGCCGACTACGCTGTTGTAACACTATATTTTTTAGGACTAGATGGTTATGGCAATGTGGCAATATGACTGTACTCAGGAGAACCGGTTGTTTATGGAGTTTAGGGGGGTACGAAAAGACGACAGACCAAAAAGGTTTAAATAAAGAAAATGTTAATCAGGTGGAATTTAAACCACAAACAAAGTTCAGTTTAAATAATGGCGTCAGCAAGCAAAGAGCGATAAAAGATAATATAGAAAATTGTGGTTCAAATGTTCAGTTTGTAATTTGTAATCCTTCGTTAAGGTTTGTTAGCAAAAAGTTCAGTTTGTAATCCTTCGTGAGGTTTGTTAGCAAAAAGTTCAGTTTGTAATCCTTCGTGAGGTTTGTTAGCAAAAAGTTCAGTTTGTAATCCTTATCGGAGTAGTTGGAGCAAAAAAACAAGTCCATAATCCAAGGACCCACAAGGTATCAAAAACAAAACAAAAGGTGGTTCCTACCAGCTCGCCATCAGTTCAGTTCATGGGAGTTTCAGGGTGTACAAAAAAACCTGACCTGGAAATAAGGTCAAAAACGGGGAAAAAAATCAGTTCACAGTTACCGGTAACAAATCATAGTTCAGGGGGTGAAGGAGGAGCAGGATGCTACCTGCGTACCCCATGACTTTTATGTCATGGGGTACGCAGGGCAGGGGCAGAACAGTCCGTGTCACATGATGGGGGTTACACTGTGTTTACGTGACTGAGGGTGGCCTATTTCTTTAAGGGGGAAAACAATTTAAACCGGAAGTACCGATTTTAGTAAATAATACATTTTTAGCAGGAGGTGTGGCATTTTTGGCGAATGAGTCTGAGAAATAAGTATGTTCAGTGACTCCCCGTGCTAAGACCCCGGAAGTAGGACTGTGACGTCACCACTTAACAAACGTATACAGAAAAAATGGAGAATGCTAACTTGATGCTTCATGTTAGCATCGGGCTAATGCTAACAGTTTGCTAGTGCTAGCTAGGACTGCCGTTGTTTCGCTTCTACTGAACAGTCTGCTGTGAATAAGCATCCATCTGGACCTGATCTAGTTGACTTTATTAATGTGTGATAAATAAGTTTATATTCCACCATAAAATGGCTAAAAAGAGTAAAAAATTGTGTTTCCCAAAAGATTCTCTTTCTCGGTGAAGCCACGTCCCCTTCTATGATGCGATGCCGTCTGTATCTATAGCAGCATTAACGTGAGCCTCTTATCGGATGATAAAAAGGAGTAGAGACCTGCATAGGATTTCAATCCCGTTCCCCAGCCTCTCGTGGGAGTGTCCTCTGGCCCGGGCCGCCAGGGGGAGTCTCACGGGTCCCGACAAGTCCCACGTTTTTTAAAGGCCAGCGCCGAGCGCACACCAGACGGCACTTCAAAGGCTTTCCTCACACCGATTTATCCATTTATCAAACATAAAAATACAACATGTAGGTCAGTGTTGTAAGAGACAGAGCAAACGTGGCTCTTTCTAACAGGTTAATAGCGAGTTGGCAGAATTCTGACGATGGTTTCTCTTTTTCCGCTGTTTCTGAACCAGGTTTAGAGCCCTGCCTGCCACAGGCCATAGAGTCGTCTGTGTCACTGCAGAAGGTAAAGAGCCTGTGTTTCCCTCTGCGGCGCATCACCTCAGCATAGAAATGTAATGAAACTGCGCTTCAAAGCATCTCGGTGTGCGTTGGCTTTAATGGTTTATCCAATGCATGAACTGTGGGATGTTTTGACAAGTATTGAATTCACCTGCACCGGGAGACAACAGTGGGTTTCAGTGTAGTCCAGCTGTAAGTCCAGTTGGTCAGTGCAGCAGCGTGGTGCGTAAAAGACTGCCCTCGTGTCCACGTGCGTCTAACACGCTGTTGTCTCCTCTTGTCTTGCTCGTAATTACTTGGGGACTCCTACCACTACTCTCCTATGCAAGGGACTTTTTTCTTTAGCAGGCCATCTTGTGCAGAAGAGGAGATCTAGTTTGTCACCAGAAAATGTGAACAAGTTGGTCAGCCTGAGTGACCGGTGGAAGAAGGAGAAACAGAGTTTGGACTGATTGACACAAGGTCAAGGTCAAATTTATTTATAGAGCACATTTACAAACAGCTGGCACTGCCCCAAAGTGCTGTACAGATTCATAAAATACATTAACATTTGGAGACACAAAGATACTGACTGTAAACAGTTCATCACCATCTCTTATGTCGGCCTACACTTCAACATTCATTGAATAATCAGTAAACACAAGTACATCTTAATGAACATGAACATGAATTATTCATCAACAATTATCATAGTAGAACAGCTTTCTCAAGCAGTTTGTGATGCATTTTGAAAACAAGAGATGAGCCCCTGGTTTAATGCGCCACCTGGCTTGAGAAACCCGTTCTCAAAGACTTACTTTTAGTCCTTATTTGGGTAGCATGAATGCCTTCAGCAGAACGCAAATCAGCCATTCTATTCCAAGATTACAGTGAGATTAATCTAGATTTTTGAACATTAATCTATGCCCACTACTAATCTATAGAGAAAGCAAACAGGGAGAGAGGACATAAAGTACATAATGCACCAGCTATTTGTCAGACTTGTGGAGTGCGGCTTGTGGTCTCACGATTCCTAATCGTTGTGTGCCCTGATATCAGTCACGTGTGGTGATGAGTCGGTCGCGAACACGTGGGTACAAAGAGTCGGCTCTTATAAGTTAACGATAAGAGCCGAGTCTCATCGGTGAGCCATTATTTTCTGTTTGCATTTTTTTGCAAGTTTGAATGTTTATCAAGATCCACAAGCACCGTTTAGCGCAACACTCGACTCATTGAAAAGTAAACCAAGGCAAACACTAGAAGAGCAAGAGAATGGGGTTGGGGAGAGAAAGGTAAAAAAAAAAAAAAAGCCCATGCATCAGAAACCAACCTGCTGTTTACATAAAATCCCCTCAAACTTAAATTAATTCATGAATGTTGTCAGCACATCTCTAGCTTTTAGTCACTTTTTATTTGAGAACAACCCGCCTATTTTTTTCCGTTTTATGGTAAGATGGAAGTTCGCTGGGTTTGTGGAGTGAAAAGTAAACAATGCGATCACAGACCGGCGATGCGTCGCAATGTCGGCCTTTTCCTCATGTGTATGAGCTCATTACAAAAGCAGCTAACGCTGTAGTACAGGAGCCCTGGCTAAAGTTTCGACTTCAGCGATGTCTGGAGTCTGTAATCCTCTCTCAGTGAGAGGTGCAGCTCACAGACTAAAGCAGGAACAGGGACCGGGCCGACACAGGCAGCAGAGGGACTCCGGAGAAACTCTGGAAGATGGAAGAAATACTAAGGATTTTGACTGTAAATAAAATAGTACATACAAGTGTGTGTGTTGCTATGATAAACAATGGCTCAAAACAAGACATTATTATTCTACTTCTACTACTCCTTCGAGCACAATTTTCTTGTTTTGTTTTCTTTCTTCTGTAAAAAATGTTTGAAATACTTTTATGCTCAAATGAATAAATAAATGAAATGAAAAAGATGAAATAGCAATGGAAAAAGTAATTATTATGCTCCTTTTCATTTCTTTCTTGATTATAGTTGTTAAATGAGCCTTTTGACTACTCCCTGCACAACAAGCCATGAACCGAAATCTCTCCTAAATTTAAACTGTAAAAAAAAAAACTGGAGCCATTTAGAAGCCAAAAGAGCCGTCTCTTTTTGGTGAGCTGATCCAAATGATCCGGTTCACCAAAGAGAGTGGCAAATCCCATCACTAGCATTGTATGTTTTATGCTGGTTTATAAGAAACAATGACCTGATGAAGGCGCTCATTGTAAGACATGTAGGAGACACGTGCAGAATCAAATCATTAGAGCTTTTAAACTTCCTTACAGCTTTAAGTAATCCTGTTTACTTTACTTGCGTCCTCTAATTCACTGCTGAAGTGCTCTGGTCTGTACTTCCTTGATAATTTGTTGGTATAAAACGCCCAATGTGAAGTTAAAGCCACACCACGTAGAATTTTATCCAATAAATACAATTGAAATACAATACATTTATTTTATGACAGACATTTTCATCATAGAAAAATACCTCACAAATGTACAACCAAACATTTATGAGGCTCACCCCTGCTGAGATATGACTGTAAACTTTACTGGGAGTGGGTACGTCTCCAGCTCGTCTCCATGGAGATGTGATGAAAGGCAGTAGAATATGATTTAAACAGGTTAGTTTCTCATCCAAGTACATTCTTTTATTACACACTGCAGTAACAGCATTTTCTATGTCATTAGGAGCACGTTTTGTTTTGCCGCAACAGCATAGACCACAATGTTACGCAGTGTACCTTTTATAGGAGTAACAACCATGCATAAGAAAACTCGACACAAAAATCTCACCCAACAAATTGCTTCTAATTACCAAAACTTGAGCGTTTTAACTCCTGTGCTTTACAACTTGACTCGGAACAACCATTTGACCGAGATAAAAGCTACGAAATCCTTTTATTTGTCCCACAGAGCGTAGATTTCACTTCTCCTCCTTCCCCCTAACCAAAGGCAGCACGTCCCTCCGTTTTAGCCTGACAGCGTACATTTGCCTCGCAGACAGAGACGAAGATGTTTCTTTTGAACAAATTGGTCTCGGAGCTCACCGACATTGATTTGAATGAGCCGCCCAGTGTTTTCCAAGGCTTCTCCTCTGTCTGTTTGAGCTCAAGGAGACGCTAAGTCATGACTATACAAAATAACGCCGATACAAAGTCAGTTTTTCACAAACCCCAAAGCCTGCCCAGTCAGCCACGACTTTTTTTTCAATGGAGCCCGTCATGCGGAGAAAGTTGGTCTTGTTTTAGAGAAACCGCTGATGATAGTAATTCAGAGACAACAATTTGTAACTCTTTTACTGCAAGTTACTGAAATAAATATGAGGAAAATGTTAAGTGAAGATGTTGTTGCAAGAGTATAAGGAAAACCGGCCTGAAAGTTCTGTAACGTGTGCGCAACATATTTCTCCCGTCTTTGGTCTTGGCTGTCTCCCAGAAAGGAAACGACCATATTTGGATTACAAAGTCATCTTGGTTGCCTAAAGGCCTCTTCATACTCCACAAGACGCGAGAACTTTGTTCTTGTTCTTGAGGCAAAAAGAACGAGAACAAAGTTCGTCTGAGCTCTGACATTTCATTCTCCACAAGACGTGTTTCTGCCGAACTGCCACGCCCCCTTTTTCCGCAGCCAAAACAAACAAGGAATGACCGAAATAAAACAAGCTATTTGAGTTTAAACTATTATAAAATGTATCAGTAACGGTATTGCAAACATTTCGAAGATTGACTTCATGTTTAGCCACATCTCCCGCTGGTTGATTATGTCCGTGTGTTTTTCTCCAGGACTTTGTTGCAATTTGCGTGTCCTTGTAATCCTTCAGCGAAGTATTTTACTGCCGCGAGCGGTGCCGCAAAACTAGCCATGTTGTCTCCGTTTTCCGCACCGCTGTTTGGACATAAACATTGGATTCTCGCTTCCCGCTCGCAGCCAGAGTTCTCGCAGCCATTCCGAAATAGTTCTGCTGAGCTGATGCATCAGCAAGACCTGCCGAACAGGAGCTGCGAGAACAAAATGACGTCAATTCTGACAAACAGCTGATGTTTTATAACACAGCCCGTCTGTCCTCTCTACGGCTTCGAAAACTGACCCCAAATCCGCAAAGACAAGCCTGTGTTTGTGAGCGTGGGATAACGTGTGTGTCCCGATTGGTCAACCGTGTCAACAATGTCACAACACCACAGCGCTAGCTTACTGCTACTACGAAGCCTTCAACTTGGCTATAGTTCTGTCAAATGGTGATAAAAGTTGGCGACATGAAGAAGTGGGACGTATTTCAGTGGATTTAATAAGAAAAGGAGACCTCGGGCGTCAGCTTCGAGATGGAGGAGACAGCGGAGAAAGCGGGGAGAGGCTAAAGTGAAGCTGAACAGTTCGTCTCCAAACTCAGTAAGTGCCACTAAACTCTATTCGTGGTTGAAATGTAGCTGGAAAAGATGGTTGTCGTGAACTTTTGGTGATATAAAGTTGTGCTGTTTCGTGTGTGGGGCTGTGGCCATGAAATGAGTTGTTTTGTGCCGCTGGTTTAACAGAGAAGTGAAAAAAGGAGGCGCGGCGATGTTTTTCTGTCATTCACATTTGGGACGGTAAAATCACCCACGTTTCTCCCGTGCGTCCAAAATCGGGCTTAAGAATCAAACATGTTTGATTTCCTACGACTAAAGTCTAGTCGCGTCTTTCTACCGCCCACACTACACGACCCGACTCTGTGTGACCGCCTTCGACTAGACGCGACTCGAGAAGACTCGGCACGACTGAGAATTAGAGCGAAATCGGGCATAAAAGTCGTGGATACCAAACACGTCAATATTTGTGAATGGATAAGCGCGGGAAAGGCGAGGGAGTGTGGTAGTGAAAATACTAAACGACAAAACGACCAAAAGAGAAGCTTCGTGAAGGGTGAGTTTGGTCTATTTTGTACTCTGACATGAAAACCACCCCTGTCGCCTGTTTGATAAGTGGCTGCAGAAAATCACACTGGATTCTGGAAGTTTTTTTTTCTCCATACAGCAGAAAGACTAAACAGCTGGTATTCAACAGGCAGGGCATCTACAGCTTCAAAAAAGATCGTTTTCTATACAAACCTCCGCTGTTTAAATGACATTGTGACAGGGCGGCACGAGCGGGTGGCGGTGGGTGGAAGAAATACCAGGGAGGCAGTCTTGGTGGTCCAGTAACCTTTTTTGGGGGGGTTTTATTCCTCTTGTGCAAAAACACAAAAATGAAAGTGCACAGTGCCCAAAATAAAGTGCATCAGAGGAATAGTTTGTGTCTTCAGCAGCAGCATCATCCAGTGTGAGGGCATTGGCGCCTTAAATACCCTCCCACTAAACTGGTATGTAAAAACGGTGGCCTGTTCCTTTAAGCCAGGCCTAAAATGTTACATCTTTACAGCAGACGCACTTTTTTGAGGCTTGTGATTCAGAGAATGCTTTTATGTAGCTCAATAGGGAGAAAGAGTGTGAGAGCGCCACGTTTATTAGAAAATGATCAAAACTCAGCATGTTTTCCTGACAACTACTTAAAATGCCTTTCGCAGATTTGTATCTTGTTGCTGCATAAAGCAGAAATGTAATAACTGAGTACAATGATGCAACAGCAGTTTGAGAACTGTATATGCAGCTCAATGCTCAGTTGCGTGAAAAACAAAACAATAAGCTACATATAAAATCGCAATTGCAGTATCTCTCAGGAATCCAATCACAGACGAAATGTGTACTATATCGCTCAAATGCGGAAGACGATCTTTTGTCCGCTCGCGAGCCAGAGATTTCCCGGAAAGAACTAATTATTTGTTCTCAGTTATTGACATATTTGATCCTCGTGCAGCACATAAGCCTTAACTTTCAGATTTGGTGCACGTTAGCTAACTTAAAGCAGTACTAAGTAACGTGTTTACCTTAATAAACCCTTTCCGTAGTCCCTGTGGGGGTAATACAAGTGTTAATGGGATGATTGGAGGGTCTTTCATTTCCCCCTGGTGTCTCTGACCAGAAAACCATGTTTGCAACTTGACTGCCACCGGTGCGAAGAAAGCAATACACACTAATGCAATCACGAAGAAGAAGCTAACATGCTAACGGGCAAAGCTAACTGCGGGCTAACGTCACTTTAAACAGTATTTACAGCCAGGTTTGAGTGAAAAAAAATATTTCCATTGTATAATTGGATGCACAGTAACCCTCTCTCCCTTCGCCTTTCCTGTCAGCGTAGTATTTACTCTCCAAGACAATTAATAAGTTAAAAAAATCGTAACTTGCTACTACACCTGCAGTTGCGCTTATGGCCTCTAGGGGGAAGAGTTACTTAATACTGCTTTAACAGCAACGCTCATATTTTCTTCACACTAGAATAACATAGGAGGACGTACTCAGTGGTGCAAGAGCATGACTAGTCCACACGGCTGCGCTGGTTGCACTTAAAGAGGGGGTATTATTATTCAATCACATAGCACCAGTCTATATCACACTACAATGATGACCAAACCTTCTGTTGGTCTGTAACTGCAGTAAATTAGAATAACTGCCTTGTATAAAATTGCTCTCTCAAAATGGCTGTAGCGATTGTCTTGAAATAGGCCCCTGTCTCTTTAAGAACCTCTGACTCTTTCCGACACGCCCCCTCCACACGCTGTCTGTGGCATCAGTGGGGAGGGGGTTCTGCTGAGGAGCAGTGGTTGGTTACTCGGCTGGTGACCAAAGCTCGGAGGCGTCTCCAGGAGGTGGGGGGCGTTCCTAGGAGGACTCAGGCAAACCTATCCCTAAAATGGCCGCCATCAGAGTTTTTACAGATTACTCAAAAATACGTGAATGTGCCAAGGCAACACTTCAGGCATGTTTTTAATGAGGGAGTGACATAATACCATGATGTAAAGCTTGAAAAAGTCAATTTTGCAAAATACCCCCTCTTTAAGCTAATCATAAGTGAACAAATCTTATTTTTTGGGATCAAAGGTGAATGCTGAGAATTAGACAATGGCAGCTGGTGATGTAAACTCTAGATGGGGCTGTTGCAGAAGGCGTTTGTGACGTATTTTGTTTTTGTTTCTTTTTACTATTACTATTAGAGCTACTAAACGCATTTACCACCATTTACTTGTCAGACTAAAAAGAAGCGCATGTGTAACCACCTATCAGCAAACACCCACGGAACAAGCATTACAAACAACGTATTCCCAGAGCATCAGACCAAAACCAGGCAAACATTTACTCTATAGACGGCAGTCAAACAGCTGCAAAACATAATGTAAACAGCAGATACCTAACAATGCATTTACTCTCAGCACAATGATGTGAGAGCATAAAGGAGTTATTCATGTCCTGCTAAAGTTAACAACAGCTGAAGCCGGACAGATGTGAACCGTGGTGTAAACATGGACTCACCTGTAGCGTTGAGGACCATCGCGTCCTAACGCCTGTTTAAAACTCCATAAACACAAGGCAGCTTCCCCACGACATGTGTCATAAGCGAAAGGTCCAGTTGCGAAGGGTCGTCCAAAAAACGAAGAATATCTGAGTAAATCACCTGTGTTTACTGGTTTCAAAGCTAGTTGTTTACAGAGAGCGAGTGAATGTAACCAATGAGGAGTCTTCATTGTGGTGAGCTGCTCTGTGATTGGGTCAGAGGCTCAGTCCCAGAGCCAAGTGCATGTGTGTGTATGTGCTGAAGGCGGGACCTGCAGCATTGCAGTCTATCAGTCACTGTCATATTCATGTGTGATCTCGGGACTAATCAGAACTAGCCTTTTTTTGTTCTTGTGGTAAATATCGTGAACAGATGTATAAACTACAATCACTATATACAGTAATGACATTAGGCAATTATTAATGATATAAAATTAACTATAATGAATGGAAAATACAACTTATTCTTTCTTCTTTCTCTTGTCAAAAATGACAGGAGGGGCTTTGCCTAGCCTGGCTGGAGCCATCCGTTTACGGCACGTCTGGGTTTGCTCTCAGTGGCTGCGTTACATCGGTTGAATTTCAACCCGTCATTCAGCGAGTGGGGGAGGCGGGTGTTGTAGGTGACGTCAAGCATTTGCGCCGATTTGCTGGTTGTAGTTTGGCAATGGTGGCGGATACGAAAGTAATGGAAGCTCTTCAATCCATCCTGGCTCAGCTCCGTAATATCCAGAAATTAAAATTGAAGCCTTGGAATGTGCAAGGAACGTCCCCAAGAGTTATGATAGAGTTATGATAGCTGCTTCACTCACTCGGGCGCATTACATACGACATTTCTCTGCTCTTCCGTATTGGGCATCTCACAGAAATAAAATACCATATTTGGGCCATAGCGTCATCTCTCTGACCCTTCGCAAGACACGCGGTTGTAAAATATGTCAATATTTGTAAATGAATACGTGAGGGCAGTGGCGCAAATAAGGCACACGCGATATATGCCTTGCATAAGGGCGGCGAAAGGACGGGGCGCCAATACGATAGAGAGAAAAAAAATATTGAAATATAGTCGGCACGCAAGGGACAGCGCCCCATACAATCTAGGCCATTTCCTCATATGAGTAGTTGCGCCCCTGCGTGAGGAAAAGACGGCTTTGTAAAGCGATTGCGTAGCTACTTCCGGGATACCTCCACCTCGCTAGCGACAAAACGACAAATAAACATGCGGGGTAAATGTGGTCTTTTGTATACTCTGACATGAAAACCAAGTTGTTCAGGGAGGAAACTAATAAAAACTCTCCGCTTCGACCACTGCTTGAAAAATCAATGTCTCAATGCCTTGATTTTTGCTCCGCTGCTCTGTTCACCGGAGAACATGATGAAGAAGTGCACCCTCTGCTGGTGTGGAATTCCAGACGTACATCAAGTTAAAATATTACCAAAAGTTGTTGTGAAGGCTGGGGGAACGCGTAGCGAGACAAATTTGTCATGATCCAAATTGCAGCAGTTGGCTAATGCTCAGAGCTGAGCGGAGCGGCGATGAGACGGCCGGGGAGACGACAGCCTTTAGTCGGTTAAAAAGCGAGATTTCGAACAGCGGAGTCATCTGTCATTTTTACCCACGCAGCACATGTGTTTGTTTGTGACACATGGAGGCGCAGGGTGTTGTGATGTGCTGTTTACACTGTTCAATAATGGAAAACAACTGTCAAAACACGGACCCTGTACTGGTGACTCACTGAAATATTCCCTTCCCAAACAGCCCAAAGGAAATAGCTGATTTTGAATTTCGGGTGCTGGGCAACACTTACACATTTACTTTAGTAAATCTGTGTGTTTTTTCTTTTTTTGGGGGGGGGTTGTTATTCGAGAAAGAGGCACTTGACAAGTTGGGAAACAGCATATTGGTGTAAGAAGACATGCAAAGTCTACTTTTTGAGCTTTTAACCACTATGTTATTCCCTCTTCAAGGCGTCCAGACACTGCAGGTGAATAGGCAAAAACATATAATTCAGACATATCAATTTGAAACCTTTGCTGAAAATTACTCATATAAATAAAGACCAAGGCAAATGACAAAGGCCTCATTTGAAAGCTAAGGCCTACAAAACTGATCGTTACTTTTTTTTTCCTCACGTTTTTATCTTTTTTGTTGTTGCTTTCTTCATCACTTTTTAGTTGTGTTTTTGTCGCTCTTTTTTAAAGTTAAAAGAGTTTTTTTTTTTTTTTTTATCTTTCACGGGGTGTAGTTCAGCTTCTGCAATATGCAAAGGCAGCTTACTTACCACAGTCTGCAAGCCTTTGCATTTCGTCACTCTATCTGCTGTGGACCCACCCCAGGGGGCACCCCAGGCAGTGGTCCTTACTTCTGAAGTGGCTCGCTGGCCTGGTGATGCTTTGATTGGCTGCTTTTTGTGTTAAACACTTCAGCATGTTGTGGCATGTTTTGCTTTACAATGAAATTCATTAGAGTGCAGGGGAATGCTAGCCTGGGAATATCCATGCTGCTGTGTGCACTCGAATCATTTCGGACTGCACAACAGCCTGGGGACCATGGCCGAAATTTTCGCATGGATTTGGTGACGCACTATTCGACATACGGAAGCTTATAGTTTGTTTACTGACAAAACATTTTTTTGTAACATGACAACAGCCACTTCATCTTTTGATCAGGCTTCAGACCGTGTTCTAGTTTAGCTCGAATGTTTACATCGTCATCTGATACGATGATACAGTTGGCTATGGCTACTGCAGACGCGTATGATAGACATTCGTAGTGCCCAATAAACGGCTATGGACGTCTGGATGTCTGGCGATAGCCAGGCTAAGAAAATGCATCTTTTTTTCCTACATTTTCCTGGGGAGAACCCTCCAAACTCCCATCAGGGCTGTTGGTACACTGTCACCTTTTTCATCATACATGATGCTCACTGAAAATTGCTAATATTTTGAGCAACAAAATCTAAATAATAGAGAGCCAGGTCTAAATGTATGGGTTGATTTTGTAGATATATTTTGTTCAAAGGGGCTTTGGGATCTTGTTGAATAAGCTACTAAGAATCTGGAGAAATTAAAAAAAAAATTTGGGTTCAAAGCTCGATAAATCAGAATGGGAATTAGATATTAAAAATACTCTGAAAAAACAACAACTTCAAAATATGGTTAAGTCCAAGACTGGAAAGTTTGAAGTCTGTGGGAGCTACTGAACTGGAGATGTTGTTGCAACAGTGGAATGAAAACCGAATTTTATGAAAACAGCCCTAAAGTTCGTAACATCTGCACATGCACGAGAACATTTCTCCGGTCTTTAAGCGCTGCAGGGCACATGGATGCAAAATATGTCAATATTTGTGAAAGAACAATGTTATACTTACTTCCCAGAAATCTCCGGCGCGCTGAACGTCATAAAATACGCATCATAAAGGGTAAGTTTAAGTAAAACTTTCAACATTGACCACTGCGTGAAAATACATGTATTCACCTGGCGTGTCTCCCCTAATACATACATAAATACGGAGGAGAAGGCGACAATAGATGGTGCCTTTAGTGAGGTCTGTAACTTTGACAGTGGAAGGGAGAATGGCTAAAAAAAAAGGTAGTCCCGATGTTACCCTCATAGTTTAATGAAAACATGGCCCTGTTATTTTCTGGCTGCTCTGCAGTAAGCAATATTTTCTGTGGTAATAGAAGAGAATCCACGAGTGACGGGTCACGAATGGCATTCCAAATAAGAATGAGACAAGTTGCATTTTCACCTGAAGACAGTAAGACACTCATTTTAGGAAAATTTGGTCAGAGCCATTTATTGGATAATTATTGTATGTTCAGCGCTGTTAGGGCGTGGCGGCTGAGTGGTTAACGCTCTTGCTTCATGGCAGGAAGATACCAAGTAATGGCAGTTCTGGGGGATATGGTGTTTGTATGTTACTGAGAAATGGGAAAAGTCAAATCCCCCGTTAACATGATCAAATAAAGGATCCATCTGCACAGGCACATCCGTTATATTTCTGATCAATCAATCAAGTTACATTTCTATAGCACTTTACAACAACCAAAGTTGCAGTACACAATGAAAATACAATTTAAAAAGGCATAAAAAGACCACAGAATCACTGTATGTGTCTTCTGTCAGTCTACCGCAGGGGAAACAGTACCATCACCGTGCGTGGATTGAATGAATGAATGAAGAACAAATCTCCAACACTATGTAATGTGCTTTGACGGACTGTGTCCAGTGCCCGACCGATATATACTGGTCAGCCAATGAATCGGGCTGATATTTGGGTATAAGGCCGACATCCTTTCAAATGAGTCCTACCACAACTGTCTCGGCCTCAGGGGAGTGGAGAAACATTGTGGTGAAAATTGGTCACAAGTTATTCATCTATTTTATATATTTTATGTTGTAGACTTTCGTGTGTCATTTCGGAAGAGATTACCATTTTTTGTTGAGTTAGTGTAGTTTATTGTCACACACACATATATTTTCTTTTGTAAAGTCCAGCTGCCAAACACAACAACAACAACAACAACAACAACAACAACAACAGCAACAAGACAATATTACTATAGGGGGAGGTGCCAGGAGTCAGATTTATTAAGCAGCCCTATGCCCCTCATAAAGCGCCCCCGGCTGTTACAGTTCAACACTGACACGTTTAGAACAATAAAGAACGGACTGGATTACAAACATGCTGTAAACGGGATTTTATCATGACACGAGGCTGGGCACACAGGTACTGCACACTTCAAACCACACAGAGTTTGAGGAAAGTGGTGAGATTTTTGTCAAGTGTCAGAGAAAGGTCTTAATGGTTCAGGATGGTTCAGGTAAAAAGTAAATATTACTGATGTCCTTGGAGTTTCTATTCCTGCCGCGACTTGAATTTTGCAAACTCCGAGGTCCTCACATGTATCTAGTCCAGTGTGAATTGACATATCAGAGTTTGGATAGTTTTTAACCTGTGTGATGAAGTCTACGTAAGGGCAACATTGATTCAAAACGTAATTGTATCCATATATTTACGTCCGCATTTAGGCTACACATGCATTTCAGTCACGGGATTCGGTAGTTCTAGCCGCCATTTTGAACACCGCTGGTTAATGCAACAGTGCATCTATCTGCGTCTCAACGAGTTGGATTCAAGATGCTACATCAGAAAATTGCACACTTGACAGCAGATGAGCTGAACAGATGCACAATGACGAATCTTGGGATTTGATCCTTATCACTGTCTGAAGATTTTTTTAACGCCACTTAAAACCAGAGACAGTTCACCGCATCTGACGTTTGTGAACATCTATCTACATTTATGTGGTCCATAATCCCTCTCCATACACCGGTGAAGCCGGACTATCACTGCTTTATCTCAGGATGGGTTACAGATGCCAAGATACATCAGGTGAAGAAGCGCAAATGTTCTTGGTCACAGGAAGGGTAAGTAGTAAACAAAAAAAAGTATCTGGTTGCCTTTTGCGAACGTTAGCATCATCTCTCTCAAACAGTAAAGCTATGAGGGTTGTTATTTTGTTTTAGTTTACTATGAGTCGTGTTGTATCGATAGTTTATGGTTTATCAGCTATAGATTGGGGGTAACGTTAACAAGAGAAGTGTGTGTGCGTTGCTCTCCCCAGCGGGCAGTTCACACAGGTCAGTGGGCTACATTTTAACCTCTTACGTCCCGCCTTAACCGAGCACTTTTCCCCCAGTTTGGCATTACCCACAGCTTTTCGACAGGAGCTTACAGCCTAGGCCAGAGTATATTCACATAGATAAACAGATAGCCTAGCGTTTGTTTGTAGCATTTGTGTTACATTGTGTCCGCGTTGCTCACTTACCTGAACCAAAGTGCTCACTCCACAGCTTGGACTCGGCTGTGTGAGTCCAGTGGTCTCTCCTGATGACAGTTATCCATTTCTGTTGACAAACTGGGTCTTTAGGAAACTTGTAGAAAGCGAGTCCCTTTTTTGAGACAGGGTATTGTACATCCCACAGCGCAGCAGGTGGATGGCATAACAGCGGTGTTCGGTATTCAAAATGGCGGACACAACAATGCATGACGTCGCAGGAAACACATATATAGCAGTAATATAATTTAAAAAGTACAAAAGAGAAAACCTACATCAATTCAAACTTTCATCGGGAAGGTTTGGGTGCGTTAGGTACAAAGTTTAGCCGAAGGAGGCTGTTTCAGAGAGAAAGGATTAAAAGAGAAATGAAAATGCCGTTTTGAGAGAAAAGCTAAATCCCACAGACTTGACGCTGATGTCGCCCGCCGTAGCGTGCGCCGTGCGGTAAGAAATAGCTTTTCTCGCTAAAGCAAAGCTCTTAGTCAGCACTCGCATCACGAATTAATAAAAGGCTTGTTGTCACCGGTCAGTTTCATTATCTATTCATCATTTCAGCGTACTACCTGGATATGCTGAACTATGACCTCTTGCTCCTGGACCACTCATTCAAAATTTGGGCCTGATGAATCCTGGAACATGTCCCTCAAGGTCATCAAGAAGAAAAGAAAATCATTGATGGCCATAATGTTGACGATCCAGGAGGATTTCCCTCCTCGCTCAGTAAAACTCAGGAGATGTTTTATTGGGCAGGCAAAATAGTCCCTTATTAATGCTTTATTTTCAGGCATTGCTGCGAAGTTTATAGGTGCTTGTTGAGTCTTCTGGTCTCATTATGGGCCTGTTAGCGAGCTTAGAAGAGTTATTTGGAAGAAAAACAAATTGCGCCTGGAGAGACCTCGTTCAGGAAGAAATGAGAGTTACATGCAAGAATCAAAGTGAGGCAAAATAGTCCAGGCAGAGACAATAAAAACCTTCTCCAAAGCATTGCATCATCTCACATCGATTTCTCTTGCTTTAATGTGGACGTATCCTGTTTTGTTGGGCACTTCAGCTTTGACACTTCATCATTTGAATTCATTTTCTTTGTAAGGAAAAGACAGTTATTGTTGGGAGACTGGGCTGGTCCGGATTTTATATTCCCTCTACGACTCAATCAAATCAAGGAAATACAGATCTGAGCGCTTCAGCGGTAGAAGAAGTGACCGAAGTAAAAAGGAGACCTTAAAGCTGTGTGAAGTAATATAGAATTCCAGCTATGTTTCTGGCAAAGGATCAACATTGTAAAAAAAAGCGAAATAAATATAGAAGTTTGCTAGGGACCCGCAGCCAGGGGCCGGAGGGTGTTCGGTTTGGGAGCCTCAGGATCTCATCTCTGCTGTTTGCAGACGATGTTGTTCTGTTGGCTTCAACAAACCAGGACCTTCAGCTGCTCTGGGGTGGTTTGCAGCCGAGTGTGTAGCGGCCGGGATGAGGATCAGCACCTCCAAATCTGAGGCCATGGTTCTCCACCGGAAAAAGGTGGTTTCCCCTCTATAGGTCGGTGGGGAGTCCTTACCTCAAGTGGAGGAGTTCAAGTATCTCGGGGTCTTGTTCACGAGTGGAGCGTGAGATCGACAGACGGATCGGTGCGGCGTCAGCAGTGATGCGGTCGCTGTATCGGTCTGTCGTGGTGAGGGGGGAGCTGAGTCGGGGCAAAGCTCTCGATTTACCGATCGATCTACGTTCCCACTCTCACCTATGCTCATGAGATTTGGGTCATGACCGAAAGGACAAGATCGCGATTACAAGCGGCCGAAATGAGTTTCCTTCGCAGGGTGGCTGGGCGCACCCTTCGAGATCGGGTGAGGAGCTCAGTTACCCGAGAGGAGCTCGGAGTAGAGTCGCTGCTCCTTCACGTCGAAAGGAGCCAGCTGAGGTGGCTAGGGCATCTGTTCCGCATGCCTCCTGGTCATCCGAAACAGATGCCATGTCCTAGTGGGACAAGGCCTTGTGGAGGGGGCACGCTGGTGGGACTATGTCTCCGAGGTGGCCTGGTGTCGCCTCGGGGTCCCCCCAGAACAGCTGGAGGAGGTGTGCGACGTGGATCGGGAAGTCTGGGCATCTCCGCTGAGACTGCTGCCCCCACGACCCGGCCCCGGATAAAGCGGAAGAAAATGAATGGATGGGCTAAGGGCTGTTGGAATTATTGCGTTAAAACAAACACTTCAATCAATCAAAAACATGTTTCAATTCTCTTTTTTACCCCTACCCCTTTGTTGCATATTTTCAAGTAGATTATAAACACATCTTGAAAAGACATATTAATAATCCAACAGTGAAAATTATGGTTAACACTGACGTTTGCGACTTGAGGTGACTTGCCACTAAAGCAAGACTTGACTTGACTTGACCCCATGACCAATTGACTTGGACCTTCACGACTTGGACTTGACTCGAGACTTGCATTTAGTGACTTACTCCCACCTGTAGTTGTTGGTGTCGCAGTCTCCAGCCGTGTCCACGGAGGAAACCCGTCTACAGGGATTTGACAAGAAGAACTGAAGCTCCAACAACTACTGGACGTTCTTCTGTGATCTTGGCATCCATGGGAGTGGATCTCTCCTTATGTGATCCTCCCCGAGGTGTCTTTTTTCTCCCGCTGGGGTTTTTGAGTTTTTCCTCAACGTGACGGAGAGTATAAGGACAGACGCGGCGCTCGTCACCACCGGCTGTTGACGCTTATTTGACATGAAAAAACATGAAAAAAAACCACACCAATACACTATAAAATAAAGAAAGTCATTTACAAACCGCTGAACGACTGCTACATCTTCGTTTGTAGAAATCCTTTTCTGTAATGTGATATTCAAAACATAAATATTAGCTTTTCTTGCAAGACGATACTTGTGGAAAAATAATCTATTTTAAAATTGAGAAGCTAAATAGCTAAATGCATAGTGTCGGCTTTATAACAATCAGCTATTGCACATCACAAAATCACATTATCGCTGCTCTCTGTGTTGAAAGGTCAAAGGATACCTCATCTCGGGAACACGGGCATCAAAATTATCTCCCGGTTTCCCTGTGGAAAATACGAGATGAGGTGGTGTTCTTGTGCAATTTTCTACTCTACAAGTGGTATTTACCATAATAAGAGACCACATGAAGGCAGCATAAGGGGGAGACATGAAATTAATTAATGCAAATGAATCTCATTTGTTTTGACCTTGCTTGTTTCCGTCCAATCTGGGAGCTGGCAACATTTCAATTTTAGTTTATTTGTTTGTTTGTTTGTTTCTTTGCTGAGCAGCAGCTTAAAGCAGTACTAAGTAACTTTAACCTTAATAAATCCTTTTCGTTGTCCCTCTGGAGGTAATACAAGTGTTAATGGGAGGATTGGGAGGGTCTTTCATCTCCCCTTGGTGTGTCTGGCCAGAAAACCACAATTGCAACTTCGCTGGTAGGAGTCACCAATACACACTAATAGAGTCACGAAGTAGAAGCTAACAGGCTAACGGGCAAAGCTAACTGCGGGCTAGCGCCACTTAAACCGTATTTACAGCCAGGTTTGAGTGAAATAAAATTATCTCCATTGTGTAATTGGATGTACAATATCCCTCTCTCCCTTTGTCTTTTCTGTCAGAGTAGTATTTACTCTCACGGACAATTAAGTAAAGAAACGTAAGATGCTACGACACCTGCAGTGGCGCTTATGGATTTGTGACGAAACACAATGCCTACACTTTAATTCAATTTTGTATTGTATTGTATTAGTATTTGTTTAGTTTGCTTTTCATTTACAGGCCTAATTGTGAAATATTAGGCAAAGTTTGTCCATAAATTGTACCCAATGCTAAAAATGGGAGCATTTAACTTTAATTGAAGTGTCTATATTACATGTAATTGACTTTCAAACTACTTTAGGAAACCGCCTGGGAAAGTGTCTTGTATAGATGCTGCAGCCTTAACCCATTGACGTCTTATATACTAACCTTTCCTGCCTGGATTTTTATGTTTGATCACTGGCAATTTGATCCTTTTTTTTTTTTTACAACAGTGAAAACAATGTTCCAATTAACTAACTTCCCCTTGACTAACTTCCCCCTATTTTCTCAGCAGTGGTAGTTTTTTCCTCTGGTCTAAAAGTGTTTTGCATGGTGCAATTTGAGTGCAATCAGTCCCAGTAAATTCGTTCAAAGGAGTTGCTAATTGCTGTGGAACAAACACAAGGGGATTATTTTTAAGCCCATTGAAAATGCTATCTCTCCTCACTTTTGTTCTTCGACTTTCCCAGGTTTACTTTCCTGAGAAAGGTAAGCACACATCCAGAGCAGAGTGCCTCAGTGGGATCCGCAGTCATATTGATTGCACGGGAAAATAGACTTTTCTAAGTGCGCACTGCACTATATCCAGAAGGAGTAAAGCTTTAACAGAAACACATTTAAAGGTGGGTAGTGATCAGCTACAGTTAATCGATGACATTTACTTGTGAAATTGTACTTGTCAATACTTTTACTCCAGTGTTGTTTTTGTCAATGAAGACTGTAATGATATCATTCCGTTGATGCTGGTTTTTTTTTAATGACAATAACGCAACGGTGATGAGCTGAAAATAGCTCTTTGGTGATTAAAACATGATGAGACGTTTGTGAGTTTTCATTGACAAGACGAGACAAGTTGAAAATGTTAGAAATGTTAGAATGTACAACAGGATTGGGAATTCTGCCCATTCACTTGAATTGAAAGGTCAATTCAACAGTTTTAAGGCATTTTCAAGGAGTACAAGGAATTCAGCCATTGTAAAAGTTTCAAATTCTAATCGCAATTAGTAAATTTGATCAGAATACACTTTCTGTCAAAAATCCGAATGCATTTGCCATGGTATGTCATGGTAGCGCAGCGGTTAGCACTCTCGCTTCACTGCAAGAAGGTCCCGGGTTCAATTTGCACCCGGACAGGGCCTTTCTGTGTGGAGTTTGCATGTTCTCCCCGTGTGTAGGTTTCCTTTGGGTACGCTGGTCTCCCCTACCACTAAAAACATGTACAATAGGCCAGGATGAATTGGGATAGAAAGAACTTTGGATCTACTCTACAGGTCCGAACCTGTGAACGTTGTGTGAAGCCCAGGACGTTGCCTGAATGAGCTGCACCACTTGTGAATATAAAAACATCTCGTCCACTAGAACTGGTGTGTATGGAGTTTTTGTCTCTAGAACCTGACCGTTGAGACTAAGAGGTCCTTCCCACACTTCAGAACACATTTAAAATCACTTGCCCCTGACGTCTCAATCAGTGAGTGTTTTTCAAGCCCAATATCACAAGAGGAGTTGCTTCACAGGGCTGCACCAAACATTAAGGCAATAAAACGGAACAGAAAAGTCTCCATTTCGTTCAGTCTGAACACAGCATGCAGGAAGTGCGCTCCGCAACAAGCGATGTAATTTTTTGATCACAGCGCCGCTCAGTGGATGACATTTTGGGAGAGCAGAACGGCCGAATTGGTCACAGAGCGGTTCTGCTGGGATCCTTCCTGCTTCCAGCTTGGAGCCGGCGGCAGCGCGCTCCGGTGTCCGTGCATGAGCGTACATGAGCTTGCACATAAAATAATGCTGTCATTTGTGATGCTCAAAGTATAGAAATGAAAGATTTAAACACTTTACACAGCCTTTAATTGAATTCTTATATTTTATATCATCTTATAAATAAAGAATTTACAATCTGCACCCCCAAACTGACATCCACTTGCTGCTTTCCCTCGCATCAGTGCAGGGTTTCTGAAAAGCGCAGACTGCGACCTAATATGGCGGTGCGTAATGTTTCACGTTCAGTTACCTTCTTTGGGACAGAAAAGTTTGTACATAAGGTTCTCATTGGCATCATTTTGTCCGGATGTGAGCTTTGTAGATGAGGCCCCTGGTCAACCCAATCTCTCTCTTCTTACACCGTCATTTCCTTTCAAACACATTTATGTAAAATAAAGTTGTCATTTTAATGCATCTTAATTGACATTGTGATTTTTTTTTGGTGCTGTACTCATCAATATCTAAATACTCATGGCTACTCAACCCACCTTGGCTGCGGTGTTTAGAGTTTGGAAGTAATCTGTGGTTGGCTCAAAGACGAGGGGGGGAAAAAGAGGCCATTCCTCTTCTGTTCCTGAGGCCAACGATGTGCCGTGTCAATTAGGATTCCCTCAGAACATTTTACGGTCTGGATGTGCCAGATAGAGTTTGCCGGACATGGTGCGGCGACGGGATAAAAGGTTACAACAAAGCGCATAAGCCTCCGGGCGTCTAGCTGCAGGCATGGCGGTACACAGGCTGCGCCGCGTCCCCCGCAATTCGGGCTTTTTAAATCACCCGCCTGGTAAATTGAATCGCACGCCGGCACTGAATCTGTTTCTTTGCAAACACCAACCCCAGGACCAGCCATTACAGAGCAAAATTTCATGATTTTCATGACCGAATCTTCTCTTTCGAGCTCTGTACACACTGTTGGTGAACCGGGACGACATTAAGGCGAGTCACGGCAGGTGAAAACATAGATTTTTTTTATGCGGTAGTACATTTTGAACGTCTTATAGTTTTAATGAAACATCATAGTTTAATGTACAAAAAAAAAAGAAAAACATTCTCCAGTGGGATGCATAGGCATAAAATGTAGACAGATGAGGTCTTTTTGGAGTAGGGACATGGCATTTCATTAAAGGAACATCTGCTTAATTGTTAGCATCAGGATCCTCAGGAGGCGCCATTATTTCCCTGTGAGTTAGTGGCATCTTGTCAGAAAAATTAACTAGTTCTGTCTTCTGGTGGACAGTCACGAGCATCGTGTTAAAAACATCACGTCAGGAACAAAGAATTCACTGGAGGAAACTCATCACGGTGTTTATGTCTTGAACCTAACGGCTAACACTAAATAAAAGTTAAAAAAAGCACCCAGATTTAGAACGAGCCGCTCTAAAAATAATCGGCCCGTCTTTAGTAGGGCTGGGATGTCCATTTTTGTCACGATTCGATACGCATCACGATACTCTGGAGACAATCCGATACGTATTGTGATACAGTAAGTAACTATGATAAGTAATACCTTTAAAATGTGTAAAAAGAAAACAGTCAAGTATCCAAAGTTTATAAATCAAATACCATTTGACATTTATTGAAGTGTTAAGATTGAAAAGTGCATTAACACAAAATGTAACGGTAACACAAGTATTGAAAGTGTTGCAAAACTTGATAAGTATCGACACTTTGCGATATGATCTGATATTTTGACTCAGCCCTAATCTTAAGTAAATATATTCTTATGTTGTTAAATAGTTGTGGTATTAATCTGTGTAAACATTTTTTTTTGTCATCTAGGGAACATGCTTTAGAAAATATGAATTATCGACTGGACTTCAAGTTTTCATTCGATGTTGTGTCTATTGAAACGTTTCATCAGTTTGGTCTTTGAGCACTGGCCTTATATACGGATTCACAGCTATAAGGTCCAGGGTTCGATTCCCACCTGGATGGGGCCTCGCTGTGTGGAGTTTCCCCTACCACTAGAAACATGTACAGTAGGCCAGGATGAATGATGTTAGTGAATGTATGATTGTTGGAGCAGACGTGTGCAGTCGCGACATCGCTTCTGTCAGTCTCCCCCAGGGGAAACTGAAGCTGCCCACCACCGAGTGTGGGGTGAATGTACAATGGTCTAATGTAAAGCGCTTTGTGACTATGTCGGTGCTATATAAATAAAGATCCTCTTCTTCTTCTTCACACCAACAGTGGCAACAGTGAATGGAGTGGCGAGCTTCCATTCAGTCCCTATGCTGCGGCCATGGGAAATACACAGGAGAGCGGCTCGATGCGGGCGGCCGGAGCAGCGGCGGCATTTGCATAGCGCTGAAATCAATTCAACACTATGCAAATGCAGAGCCATTCGCGCCGGCGACCATCAACCACAGAACAAGATCTGACAGACACCTGTGTGTAATTGGCTCATGCACTTCAGCTGCATCTCAAACCCCACCTCTGCGTGCTCCTGCACAAGGCGGGCTGGCCAAGGAAGTAGAACAAGCTGAGCGACGGAAAGAGACATTTTCTCTTGGTGTAACTCTCTTTGAGGCAATTGTGGCTGGCGTCGTGCCACACAGTGATGGAGCTGGTCAGGATGCTCTTTATTGCTCCGTTGTTGCACATAACGGAGGCTGGGACTCTGGCTCTTCTCAACTTGCGGAGAAAGTAAAGACGCGGATTACTTTTGTTGACCAGTGATGTAGTGTGCATGGTCCAGGAGAGCTTCTCTGTGATGTGCACACCCAGGAACACTGCAGCACCATTGATTGTTAGAGGAGCATGCTGGACCCGAGCTCTTCGAAAGTCCCCAACAATCTCTTTTGTCTTCTCCACATTTAGAGAGAGATTGTTCTGTGTGCACCACATGGCCAGACTGCTCACCTCACTCTGTTGCTGATGAAGCCCACCACTGTTGCGTCCTCTGCAAACTTAATGTACTTACAGTATTTGTTGATTTGTGCAAGACATCGCTTATCCTTATTGGGGAAAATAGTAGCCTGATAAACCACACCCACTTCCTATTTGCGTGAAACATGGTGGGTCTGGACATACGCAGTGAACAAGTGGCTGATTTCCGGCTAAGTCGACCCAATCACGACCGACACAGAGATCTGACAAGGTTACGTGCAGAAGTGATTAGCAAAAACTAATCATGGATGAAGTAGTCGAAGATTTTGCCTTCCGCGTTCTTGTCAGTTCGTATTCAGTTCATATTTTGTGAATTGCTAATTGCTGATTGGTTTATTTCACTGACAGTCTGTGCGCATTAGGCCCGCCCGTTCACACTGCTTCACTTGCTCCGTGACCAGACTAACTTCCCTGCGTGGAATGGACAGGGAATAGTGTGGCCGAGCCAGTCAAGGAAAACAGTGAGAGGAAGGACCGCGAAGAATGGTTTCTATTAATTTTGAACACATTCTGAAGGAAAACGTAACACCATCTGTAGTATTTGAACCAGAGGAGGCATATTGATGAACAGTTATCTGGCATTTTTACAAAAAAGAATCTGTACGAGCCAGTCTTTCGAAATGGCTGTTTGAAATGAACAGAGCCTTGAGTTTTCATCTTTCATAGCTCTTTATTTTTCTCACTCCTCCTGAACAGAAGAACAAGTCGTCACCTTGGCTTTTCGTTTGATTCGGGGCGTCCCTTTCTATCTGCGCCGGGTCCGCCGCGGGCACTCAGTAGGTTACGCTCACAGTCGAGAGACTCTGGTGTGAAGCTGTCTGATAAAAAGAAAACTTCAATCGCTGCAGCCCTTTGAGAAAGTTCTCCGTCGAAGACCCCGCCATCAGAGCAGGACAGTCATCAACGTTTTTTTTTGTGTGTGGAAGGAGCTGGAAATGGATTTGAAATTAAATATTGTCTCTGAGTTGTTTCAGAATCATTTAAATCCATTAAGATCAATGTCTATGTGAAAGAGGCCAACACTCTCAGCAATTGGAAATGAAATGTCCATTATTACGCTTTTTTTTAAATGGTTTTAAACCTACATGTTCGACAGATTTTGTTCTGTCAGACTAGTTATTTTGTCTGTGAGAGGTGCTATATAAATAAAGTTTCTTCTTCTTCTTCTTCTTCTGAGTGGTTATATATATATATATATATAGATATATTTGGCGACACTTTGGACCACTCACTGGAACAAAATAAAGATGGAAAATGTGTTTTTGCTCATAAAAACCTCATAAACACCATCAATCCTGTCAACATATGATGTAGTATATAGAAAGGGTTCCAGGAAGAAGAATATGAGAAAAACAGTTTTCACACAAATTGCAGATAGATCCTTAGAATTCTACAATTTAAATACGACTTAATTTAATATATCCAGATCCTGCTGCTGCGGTGAAAGGGAAACCATTCTAGGAACCAAAAAACAACAGAGATATCCAGGATGTAGCTACAACATAAAGGCCTTAATTTTGCCATTATCCATTGAATGACTTGTAATGCTTTTTTAGGGGAGACACTGAAGGTGAATCAGGCGCAAAAAATAATTTAGTGATATCAATTTGAATCTTTGACAGTTTTCTGTCATTTTATGTTTCCATATAAAAATAAGGTGTTTTGTGAATAAAAATGGCAAAAATTGCCATTATTTCCAGCGACAGATAGACCCAGATTTCAATTTATGGTTTTGTTTTTTTGACATATTAGTAAAAAAAAAATTTGGAGGGGATTTTGGATCTTTAGTTTTTTGAATAAGCTTAGCATAAGTGAAAAAAATCTGTAAAAACATTGTGTGTGTGTGTGTGTGTGTGTGTGTGTGTGTGTGTGTGTGTGTGTGTGTGTGTGTGTGTGTGTGTGTGTGCGTGCGTGCGTGCGTGCGTGCGTGCGTGCGTGCGTGCGTGCGTGCGTGCACGTGCGTGTGTAAATCAGCCTCGGAATTAGATTTTAAAAAAATACCTCTGAAAAAATCTTTCGAATGTTGTGAAGTCCAAGACTGGAAAGTTTGGAGTCTGTTGGAGCTACTGAAGTGGCTAACTCGTTAAACCTGGTTTCGAGAAAACCAGCCTAAGAGTTTTATAAAGTGTGCACATGTGTGGCACATTTCTCTGCTCTTCCGCACCAGGTGTTGGGTTGTAGCGTCATTGTGGACACGTGGATGGATGTAAACTGTCAATATTTGTGAATGAATACCTGTGGGAAACCCACTCGCAAACAAAACGTTATAAAATAAGCATCGTACAGGGTAAGTTTTATCATTTTTGTATTCTAACATGAAAACTAAGATGTTAAGGGAGGAAACTAGCTAAAAAATCTCCACCATTGCGTGAAAAATCAATACCATGTCTTGCCTTAATGCCCCGCAGACCCTGAAGTCCATTCACAACCTCACTCCCCCTGACCTCTCTGACCTCCTCCACATCATCACCTCCTCTCACTCTCTCAAGGCGAGCAGGGCCTTCACACGCTCTGCTTATCAGCTCTGGAACTCCCTCCCTTCTGACCTATCGACAATATTGACTCCTCCCACATTCAAGTCCAGACTCAAAGGTCACCTGGCCAGAAACACCTTCACTGATTTGATTATCCATCCATCCATGTGTTTGTTTGTTTTTTCATGAATCTTTCAATTTCTCTAGTAAAGTGTCCTTCCTTGAGTGCCTGAGACCGAGGTTGGTTGAGTGGAGGATGGTTGGCACCGTTTGCATTTTTGAACTTTGCGACCCCTCATACTACAAGACGAGGATCCTGCCGAGTGAGCATTTCCTACAATTACGTCTTCCGTAGTTTTCACTGTGATTTCCCTAAACTTAACGACAGCGCTTGGACAGAATGCTCTCAATAGTTTATATGGGCAGGTTCTACATTTTCTTCCCTGTGCTTCTGTCTGAAAAAATCCACACTCCATTTGACAGTCTTTCAGCTTCAGCAAGTCCAACACAGTTTGACGTTCATTTTCCTGCCTGTCCACTCTTGCAACGAGAATCAGTTTGACTCCAGTTACTCTTGGTAAACGGTCGGATCGTAGCAGCCAGTGTCCGTCGCATCTGGACCCTGGAATACGATTTGAACAGCTTGAACGCGTGCCACGGCGGCGGCAGAGGCTGAACGCTCAAACGCATTAACTGCATTTAACCAAATGAAATTGCGTGAGCCAAAGCCGAGCGGACAGTTATAGAGTAAGATTCCAACAACAGTGCGCGACCTGCCAGGGCCGCTCTCGTCTCCGGGAGGAGCGCCGGCACACAGCTCGTATGCATTACTTTTATTTGATCTTCCAGTGCGTCGGCGCGGCTTACGCTGTCACTGGAAATAAGGGCTGATAAGGCGCAGCGAGGCGGAAGGGCTGTACTTACCGTGTCATCCCGTTTAAACGCCTCTCGCCGATTCAGAATGCACTTTTGGAGAGCGCCCGCGTTATCCCGTCACATCTACACGCTTCTCAGTTCTGCGCTTTTTTTGTCTGTCCGCAGACTGGAAAATGAGAGTTGTACAGGAGACAGCAGGGGAGGGTACGGAGCAGGATGTTGTTCCTCGAAGGCGGGCTGTGGCTTTAAAGGTGTTTTGCGTCATTGGCATGTTTCTGTATCCGTCCCCCTCTTACGCACTCAAAACCAGTGAACATCACGCAGTGTAGTCACAAAATATCTTCCCTGCACTGATCGTTTGCAGATACTTAATATTTCCATATACATTTCAGGTTTGGCCCAGTGTATAAAAAAAGGAAAAGCTCCCTCTGCTGGCACTTACTACAACTGCATTTTAAATGATCAATAACATAGATACAGACGGCATCTCGGGAATTGCCCTTATATGGTCATATTTGAAAACCGTTAAGGGGGAAAACTATTTTGAAAACATCTAAACTTTCTCTAATTATTCAAAAACTACTTTAACAAATGCTGAATTATGAATATACACTGAGAAAAATAAAACATTGGCCTAATCTGCAAATTGTTTAGAAATCATTTACATCCGCATTTTACTAGTTGTTCATAATGATATATATTCATTAGTCCAACTATAAATGTTTCATCTGTAACTGTGAACATTTTAAATTGGTTCAACAAAAAAATGTTCCTGACTTGAATGTTCAAAGGTTAATTGAGTCAATTTAAAACTCTTCATTAGCAGATATGAGCCAATTTAAATTTTTTCATTGAACCAATGTACTTTTAATGGCTTAATCAATGCCATTTATTGATTTCATTTAAATTGATTAATTTCATTAAAACACATTTGGATTAATTTACTTTTTTATTGCCAAAGACATTGTATGTACAAATGCAAATTGCAATATTTTGTAATATGAGTAATGTAGGTACACAAACATTTCATACTTTCTAATTTTTCAATTCTTGGCTCAAGGTTCAAAAGCTGGTTAAACATTTTGAGAAAAAGTGTTAAAACTGTAGTATAATGTATTTAGCCACATTGTTATGCATTTTCAAACACTTTCACAGCAAAACTGGATGAACAAGAATTTTCCAAAAAACAACAACTGTGCAGCCAAGGTACAGCATACTAATCACTGCATCAGTCTCCCTGTGATCCGTGTTCATTTCTTGTTATCCAGTCCCATGAGTACCTTCAGGATGAATTCAACTGTGCGTTCACATTTCTTTGGGTACTTCATGTTGAGGCGTTATGAGTCCGAATTGCAAAGTCTTGAACCATTGAATGCAGATCTGTCACAATCTTCACGATGGGTGTTACGACGACTGCCATCGGCTCGTCCTCCACACGGAAATCTTGCTGAATCTGCAAAACATGAGGGGAATAACACATATTAGAATTCACAAATAATGCAATGATTTTCATGGTCGGGTCTAAACCCGGCTAAACTAAGCCTTAACCAGGTCAAACAGAGTCTGAATGAGCCACTGGTATTTTAACTTTGTAATTACAGTATGAGGGTTTTGTAAATAACATTACTGCAGCTGTAGATAAAACTGAAAATACATGTATTAAAGGGGAGCTCTGAGAAAGTATGTAAGTAAGTATGTCCGCTCTCAAAATACCCAAATCAGTAATAAATGTGCACTTCATGTTAAACACAAACCAGAATCTTACAATATTTGAAATGTCGTTCATCTTCTCCTTCTATGAAAAAGCCTGATTTCCCCCATTTTGTAAAGTAAAGTTAGAAAATGATACATTCCTATGGTATTTCTTAATTAAAATATAAAGAAGCATATATATACACCAATTTTAGACAAAAGGACTGGCTCCAGTATTTACATGATATTGATCTTTTGCAAAATTTTAGGTATTGCACAGTACTACAAGAGAACTAATTTTAGTTTTTGGGTAAAATAAAACCATATTTCTCCTGCAACTCTAATATCGTCAGCTTTCAGTTCATTTTCTAATATTTGTTCAATACCCTTATTCATTTATATGTTTCTTTGACAGGGACAGTTCAAGAAAACATTGCCAACTCAGTGGCCGATGTTATGTACATAACATCCAAAGGCTTATTTGCAGATTTTTTTCAAATGCATTATAGTACATGATTGGCTCTATATGAGGGACTTCTGACTAGATTCTCTGAGAGTCGCTGCTCTTCCTCTCCCGTTATTTCCTTGTCGGGGATTAGCAGTGTCTCGTCCAAATTAATGAAAAGCTCTAGATTCCATGGACAGTGAATTACCCATGAACAGTTGAAGGTACATGTTAAAAACATTATGTTGGATGTAAATACTTGACCGAAGAAAAAAGTTAGCCCTTAGCTTGAGGACAAAAACCTATACCACGATGGAACACTGATGTGTCCTTCAGTGAAGCCTTTACATCCAGTATGATGTTTACAACCTGCCATGTAATCTAGTACTATTCATTTATTTGGATGAGACACTGTTAATCCTCCATAGGGAAATAATGGGAGAGGAAGAGCAGTGCCTCCCAGAGAGTCCAGTCTGAAGTCACGTGTCACTTGTGTGAATAGAGCCCATTGTCAGCTCGCACACTTGTCAAAAAAGATCCATTTATTGGCTCTGATCAATTGTTAAACTACAAGATGCACATATGTTATGTAGGCCATTGATCAGGAACCCAGAGAACCAATAAAGAACCGATCAAATAGAGAAATGATTAATAGCATTGATGTTGCTCAAATCTGAACAGTTAAGTTTTGTAAATTATATGAAATTGGCGGTTGTTAATACCATACCTAATATAATAAGAGATTTTACAGCTAAGAGCACAAGCACTACAAAGACATGGTTATTTTCAAGCCCAGTCATACCTGATGTTCTTTAAATGCGCGTCCACTGGAACAGCATCACTAACTTCAGTACACATGGTGTGTACCTGCATCCAGTGTACCGCTCATGGAAGCCTGTAAAATAATGATTTAACTGTAAACAAGTATGTACAGACATTGAAGTAATTTAAATATATATATATATTCTTGAAAATGTGCTGGTACAATAAGGTTACATAACATTATGCCTTTCAAATAATGCATAGACCGACCTCCTCAAATGGAGATGACCAGCAAACAGGAGTCCTCGTCCTAGTACTGGTGTGGGGGACGGCTCCTGTGCAGATGAGACACAGAAAAATACATTACTTAACTGTAAATGGTCTCATTTTTTCAGCAAATTTAACACTAAAATGCATATAGTCTTGTGAATGTAATAAATAAGTTAAGAAAAAAAGTGCAACGCATATTCATGCTAAAATTACAAAAAGTACACAATAAAGAAGAGCTGAACATTAATTACATTTGCTTGGTTCAGCTTTTTGAACAAATTATTTTACAAATGACTTTTTATGACTTTTTTATGACAGTCACTTTTGGAAGTTGGGTCAAACATTTTCTGTCCTTTAATTGTAATTACAGGTCATATAATAGTGTTTCAACGCGATCTCCTCGTTTAGGGGCTCGTCTGCCCCAAACAGTTGTTTATTATTTCATTCATGCTGCTCACTTTGAGCTCCCTGTGGGGCAGCAGCAGCGGTGGAGGTGACCGGGGCGGAGGAGGCAGTGGGCGCGGTGATGTCGCTGCCGTTCGGAGGCGACCAAGAGCGGAGTGGAGCTGAGCGAACAGGTGGAAGATGTTTCGTGTCGTGGCGCCTGTAGCCGCCTCCTCAATCACCGACCCCGCGCACCTTTTCTCTCCCATGGCCCGGGAGAGCTGGCGCTGGGAACGTTCGTGCGCGCTCACTCGCTGTTTCCCCAGAGCCGCGCTCTTAAACCCTTTCCCCGCAGGCCGCGCTCACGTCCCGCGGTCTGTCCCCGTGCCACTCCTCTCTCCGCCCCACTCCAGCACTCACACTTGTTTCGCAAAATAAGCATGCACAACTTAAGCGCGAAGAGGAATAATAAAGAAAGAGTTCATGTTCTCTCTTGGCTCCGCTCGGCTCCCATCGTTCTCAGTGAAGAGACGAACAAAGACTCGATTCGTTCGTGAACGTCACATCACTGGTTTAAGCGCTTGCAAAACACGTTAAGGAATAATATTCATGTCAGCTTAAAGCACAGTAAAGGTAGATAGTATTTATTTTATGCGAGTTGCATTTCAAAGTCCAGGCGATGTCACGACACAAAATGGCGGCTGCGCTTAAGTTAGTGTAATATCTAAATCACAAGGGTGCAATTGGTCAAAAATAAAACCTTCAACCTAATACTCATAGCCTACAATATTTAAGAGATTTGATGCACAATCAATTTATTCAGTTTCAGTGCCAAAACATGTTCAATTAAAATTCAACTTAAGGAGAATTCTATCTGACGCCTCTGTGCATACATACAGGATACATGTATTAAGTTTACAAGTCTAAATATGCTTTTAACTTACCTTTTCTCGCTGTAAAGTTCCAACAGTGGGTCTGGCTAGATCTTGAGTGAAAAGGTCTTGGCCACATTTGAAATCTGGAACACGTGGTGTGTCATCTTCTTCAGCGTTAATTGGTAGAGTCAAGTGCTGCGGTTGTCAGTGCTGCCCCCTGTGTTCGATGGCTCGACGAACGATTGTTCATTAGATCAATGAACTTTTATAAATAACTGTCAATTTGCAATAGACCATTACATGTACATACAAAAATGTATCAAAACACAATGTTCAATCTATATGGTTTTAATTGGACTAACCAATTTGATTTTCTTTATTTAAGCCAATAGCAAAGAACATATTGAATCAACAACAGCAGTGTTTCACTTTTTTCAGTGTAGTTTTCTACTAAATAACGATACAAAGACATGAGGAGGAGCAAAGTGGTTCAACAGCCCATAAATTCATAAATAACGGAGAATGCTAACATGATGCTACATGTTAGCATCGGGCTAATGCTAACGGTTAGCTAGTGCTAGCTACAACTGCCGTTTTTTCACTTCTACTGAACAATGAGAAAATATCCATATGGGCCCGATTTACACCTGCCTATATTTGTCTGTGATAAATAAGTTCATATTCTGCCAGGAAATGGCTAAAAAGACAGAAAAATTGTGTTTCCCTAAAGATTCTATTTTCCCCCTCGGCGAGGCCACGCCCCCTTCTATGACGAGATGCCGTCTGTATCCATAGGAACATTTTCTAGACAAACACGTTACTGTCAGTTGTACTACAAAAAGGTGATGCTTCTGGCAAGAAGCCACAACAGATACATAAATAACACCTAATGTATATAAACTGTATATAGTTCGCAATATCGTAATTGCAGAATCAAATCTGCTGCACTTATCACATTTTTAAGCGGGAGTGGTTAGCGCTCGTGCCTCACAGCTAGAAGAACCCGGGTTCCATTCTCACCTGGACGGGGCCTTCCTGTGTTGAGTTTGCCTGTGTTGGCCCGAACCTCTGGCCCCCCAAGATGATTTTGAGAAATATTTTTATGCAAACATGAGCTCAAATTCTAAAAATGAGAAATAGTGTCAGTATTTTAAAAAATGCAGAGCACCCCACTTACTCATATATATATAATGTAAAACATGATTCTCAACATGTGGTTCGGGACCAGAAAGTGGACTGCAGAACCATTTTCTGTGGGTCGCGAGTCTAAAGGAAATCTTCTACATTTTCCATTGGAAACTGCATGGAATCAGTTCAAATGAATGTTATTGGTCTGTTTTTAAACGATATGACCATTTACAGTTTTATTTGGGTTGCAGCTTGTCACCTTTGGGTAATGGTGGGTCCCAAAGCCATGACACTTGAGAACCACTAATGTAAAACATTGGCATAAAAAGGTTCTTCCCTTTTCTTCCCAGAAGGTGCCCAGAGCGCTTTCCAGGATAAAACAAGAATCACAGTAGACAACAATAAATACAACAACACATAAAAACAGCAGTCGAGTCGGTGGCTATGAATCGAAAGCTTTTCTGAAAAGATGTGTCTTCAACTGTGATTTAAAAACACTCAACTCAGTGATGTTTCGAAGCTGTACCGGACAATGATTAAAGTCGGCCCACCACAACTCCATGTCTTAAGGTGTGGAATGAGCCCAGACCTGTTCACCACAACTGCCTCTAAAATCCTGCACTACTTCGGGTCTGAAGTGCCGTCATGCACGAGCTTAATATAGAAGGTGCAGTTACACGTATGACCTGGGGTGGCAGTTGTCAGTATAAAATGGCCAACTTGCATCAAGCCCTTTTAAGATGATTTAAATCAAAAAGTGCCTTTTATCGATTGTGTTTTAGATATTGTGAGTTCTCTGGCTGGAGTTATTGAAAAAGAGCCAGTCTTTTGAACGGCTCTTTGAAATGAATGGATCCAAAAGCCTTGGCTCCCAGAAAAGAGCCGTAAATCCCATCACTAGTTTAAGAGTGTGCATGGGGGACCAAGGATGCAAACTAGCCACTGTTACCATGGAGTTCCGCCATGTTTGTGGCATTTTCCATAGACTAGCATGAGCTAAAAACAGTATAAAAAAGTGGAGAAAAAAGCTGTGGAACAGCTCTGTTAGCTGCTGAGTTACGACCGATATACATCTAACACACATTACTAGTGTCCAAATGTTTTAATATGAACAATAACTCAGTATTATACATATTATACACAAAAAAATGACACTTGTAAAAGTTTATTGCAGCATCATCACAGTCCTGAACTCTATACATTGAGAATTATTATCAAGAAAATTGAATTTACTTCTGAATTGTCTTTTGCAGCATATAAAGGCCCCTCAGCGCGTATGACCAAGAATAACTGAACCAAGCCCTGCCAGTGCCTTGTTCTTCTCTGCAGGAAGTATGTTCCACACAGACTGTCCTGTGGAGATGTGCTTAGCTGTCATGACAGCCTCCTGGTGTTCCAGTGATGCAGATTCCAGCGACATTCCTGACCTGTTTGTGAACTGCTCTGAATCGGGCCGAGGTCCCCAAATAAATCTGCTCCTGGTTCACGCTCAGCTTCCTTTATGGTCCATCCGGGACACACAGTTTGTCGTCATGTGGGGAAGTGTAAAGAAAGGGGTATTGTGCAAAACCACTTTTTAACATGTTGCAGCGTTGTTCTCCCGTCAAAAACAAACCCACTCGCGCATATTTGAGTAATCTTTGAATCTTCTCCAGTGGCTGTTATGGAAAAAAATGTGGTTTGGTTTGGTCTAAGCAGAATGAAAACTGGAGAAAAGTTGTCTAGGATTAAACGTGCAGGTTTATTTGACACATGGAGACACACAAGTTGTACAAAGATGCTCTGTCGGTCCAGAGCCAGGACACAGTATTGACACACGCAGACTGTGCAAGATCATACGATCAGAGTGGACCAATGATGTAACCAGTGATGTAATGGCCAAAGTAGTTTTAAACGGTCGAGATGCAAAGATGAAATGCACAGATGCAGCAGATACATAAGACGCCGTGGACAAGGACGTCTCCAAAGATTAGATGGCTGGTTATCTAAGGAACAAAGTAAGTAACCTAGAAGGAACAAATGAGGTAATGCTCACTGAATATAGGTCACTGTATGTAATTGGTCAAATGTCCATTAAGCATTATGGGACATGATGGGACAGTTTTCTCTAACACTGTCACCGCAACGTCAGCTCAGAGAAAGCTCCTCCTGAGATCCTACCAATCCTCGCCTCTTGATCTCTTTCAAAACTTAATCCTTTCACTGAGAAGTAAAAACACTCGCCATAGCTTCACTACACTGACCGCACAGACTATTTTGTATCGTCCTTTTTTTCTATTTGTTGTAACAGTTGGGCAGCGGAGGGCAAGAGGAGAGGAAGTGGGAAGTGTTTCCGCTGTTTCAGATCAATATGGCATTTTCTAACCAGCAAAGTGTGAGACTGAGATGTGTTTGACCTTATGACCAAACACCTACACGATACCCGCTACTATCTACTAATGAAATGAAGACAATTACTATATCATACTATTCCCCCGAACGGCTTTGTCCATGTTCAGGCTCTTGTAGAATTCTGGCCCCGCTCCAAATGCCTTTGAAACTCCAGGTTTATCGGGGTCATATTTCTGTCTTCTCTCATTTGGTGCGGCTCCTGGAAGTGTGTAAAATGTGCTTTATTGAATCTGCTCATTCCCACTGAGATCTTTTTTGCCAAAGTCGTGCAGCCCCCAACTTCCATCTCTGTCCCAACACCTGATAATGGGTCATTTGGTTCACCCTCTCCCATCTTGGTGTGTGCCGTCTTTCCGTATGACTTCATGCACAAAAGTCTCCCGATTTGAGCCGCTCGTCAGGTGGAATCACGCCCCAACGGCTTGAGTTAGCGCCTGTCCTCTTTATGACCTACAGATGGAGCCGGCGCAGAAAGCGGCTGTGCGACGAAGAGTTAAAATCCATTCAAATAAAGCTATAATTTATTGGATCAATACGACGTGCGTTCCCAGCTTCGCCGTAAAAAATCAGCACTTTTTACCACTCTTCCCCCTCTCCTGCCCTCCAACCGTCCTCTCGGCTTTATCCCCGCGCACACACGTACCGTCTCCGCGCGTCTTGATTTAGTGCTAGGCGGCTATAGCATTACCCTGAGTTAGCACCCAATTTAATCCGCTCCCCCGGTGCCCGACATCTCCTCCTGGACATTCTCGACAGGGCATGACTTTACCCACTATCCAACTGTTCAAATGCTGATAGATTTTGGACACTTTGGCGACGGACTCCCCAGCCAAGAACAATAGGCCGGATATAGGTGCAAAGAGTGCTTCAGTCGTCACCTGCCAATTCAGACTCTTTACCTCAGGATGTAAGACGACAAAGAGCGGGGAGAGACATTCAGCGAACTGTGTGAAATAGGACTCTATTCTCAAACTTTTCACCTTGCAAGTACCACCAGGCTAGTGACGTTTGCAGCTGATGAGGCATGGACGCTGTGGGCGATTTGACAGGAAATATTAAAACTCTAAATTTACATAAGGTCTGACTCCATAAGATCATTTTAAACACATTTAAACAGTTAAGTTTAAACATTAAAGTATCAAAAAGGTCTCGCCAAGCGTGTTCGTTGATCCCAAGGTCCAAGGAGAAACCACCAGAATTCAGTAGCTTTAGTCAAAGAAGATTTATTCCCTATAACGATCACAATTTCTAAACACAGGTTATCTGAATGCTAAAGTCCCTAACAATATACACACGGTGCTCGAACGGGGCAGTCCCAGGAAACGGCACCGTCTAACTGCGCTCTTACAAATATATATCTGAAAAAATGTGACGTTCACGAAGAGATAGGAGGGGAGTTGAGCTTGGGCCAAGGTCATGAAGGCTTTCTCTCAGTAGTTTTCCACTAGAAGTATCTTCCTCTTGCCTTATTTGGAGTTATTATTCACAGCTCCGGTAAGGGCACCTGGACGTCTCCATAAGTTTGAGCAAAAGAATGCAAGAGCAAGAAATGGGGTATTGTTTCAGCAATGTGTGTGTGAAAAGATTGGTTTTCAACTGAAACTTAAAGCACACAGATTAAACTCATAAAAAAACATTCCATAGCATTATAAAATATAACATTAACTAAAAATCATCAATTTCCCACAACGCCGATATGAAAGGCAACAAAACTGCAGAACGATGCAACTTGCAGTCTCTGAAAACTGTGTAAATGTTCCTTAGATTGAAATACAAAGCTACTTACAAGGTGCATTGTGCAACGTTTATGTGGGAAATTAAGTTATACACATATCAGGGCCTATTTGACCTTTCAGTGACCCATTTCATTTTTTATCAGGGTTTCTGGTAGGTTCTCTGGATGGGATCTATGGTGCCATACCATTGGTCCGACAACCTATTAGTCCTATGTCTCATTATTCCGAAAATGTATTGAGCAGATGTGCCATTAGTCCGACATCTTTAACCCAGTTGTGTTGTGGATTAGAGCACCATGTACAACCACTGGCCCGAACCTTAAGGTCAATCTTTCAACCCCTACTTAATGGGACATTTTTGGAATAATGAGACGTCGGATTAATGGGTTGTTGGACTAATGGGCCGACTCTGGGATGTATACAGTATGTAACCTAGGGCTGCATGATTAACCTTTATCAAATTGAAATTGAGGTTTTAGCTACTGCGATTACCAAACCGCAGTTTCAGTGATGGACATGTTCGCCAGTCAGAATTATTCAGCCTTGCGTCCTTTGGCTGCTGCCGATCAGAAGTGGCTTCAGGAGAATCTTGTTTGCATGTGCTGCAGTCCCTGAAAACAAACTCCTCATGTGTCTATTCTCACCACCATCACCATTAGGTTTTTGACCTAAATATGACATGGATTCTCCTAAAACGGAGAACGCTTTTATGTAGCTGAATAGAGAGAAAGAGTGAGGGGGCGCCATGTTTAAAAGAGAATGATTAAAACTAAGGATGTTTTTTCTGACAACTATCTTGTTGCTGGATGAAGCTGTAATGCAATAACAGTACCATGATGTTTAACAGCAGTTTTAGAAGTTTGTATGCAGCTTGATGCTCAGTTGCATGAAGAAGAAGACTTTACATATTAGTTTTTTGGTCAAAATCATGCAGCCCTAACATAACCATGGAGACAGTTCCATCAGCAGAGAAAACCTTCCAGAAACTCCTGGTCCCGGTGCATCCAGAGGCCACTGCTATGGAAAATAAAGGCGCCATGCTGACCACCAAAATGGCCGTTGGGTCACTGAAAGGTCAAATATGCACTAATATCAACAGTATGCCATTTTCTGTAGACATGTGCCGTTCTGCGCAACCTGTTGGGAACACTGATGTGAAATGTTTTTAATTTCATAATTGCATTGAAACATGGCTCCTGCATCGCGAGTCAAACTGAACAGTGAGACGGCTAACGCCTCCATTTTATCGCATCAATCAAAGGGCTTGTTGTTGTTGGCAAATGTAAAACCCTCCCACTCACGGCAGTACAGCTTGGCCTGAGACTGAACAGTAACATTTGAAAAAGACAGGCTGCAGTGAAACGTCAGCAAAAAAATGATTCTCATTCTCTTTCCAGGGATGCATTGTCTGTCCTGTCCCCCGCTGCTTTTGTCCCGCTATCAGCCGGACATAACCTCCAGTTTGAGCTGCTCGGAAAACAAGGCACCCCTGGCACCACCTCTGGGAGCTCTAATGGAAATATGACACAGGAGGGAAGGGGATACACACAGATAAAACTGTCACGGCCGGTGCGCTGTCCTCTGGAGCTGAACTCGCAGATGGAGACAAACTTCCGAGCTAACTCGCCCGGAAGGTTTACTGTTCCACCTGTGCGCTGCGAGGCGAAGGTTAACTTTGATTTAACACCGCTGCTTTGAGATATAAACAACAAAGAACAGCATTGGAAGGACAAAATTAATCTTAATACTTTTAAAGGAACTGAAATGAATAAAAAGGAGGCAGGCCTTAGAGTAGTGCCTCTCTATCGACCACATAATTGTAAATTCTGTTGTTGTGACAGTGAAATACTAAATCAGCCGTTGTTTTCGGGTTGACCAACAGCGCATAAACACTGCCCGACCAAAAACAAAGTTGTCACCTGGATGTAGCTAACTGCTCTGATCTGGGGCTGCTGCAGTTGGTCAGGTCTAGGTTCAGCAAAACTATGTGAACATTCTGAATGAGGTGATCAATGGATTTCTTCTTCTCTAATTGCAAGAACTGAACCCTATCTCTCCTCCACCATCACCCTCAGCACCGTTGACCCGCAGGGCTGTGTGCTTAGCCCTTTGCTGTACTCTCTGTACACATATGACAGTACACCTACTCAGTCATCCAATAAAATTGTCAAATTTACACAAACATCGTCAGGCTCATCTCAACGACGGATGAGTCAGCATACAGGGACGAGGTACGTGTTCAACAAAACTTCTTCTGAACGCCACCAAGACAGCCCTCACTCACCTTGAAACAAAGAAGTCCTATGTTAGAATGCTGTTTTTAGACTTTAGCTCAGCATTCAACACTATAATCCCACAGGGCTGGACTGGCAGAAAAAATCGGCCCAGGACTTTTGGGTCAAGACCGGCCCTCTAAAAAAAAAAAAAAAAAGTCATATTCAACGCAATAGTCGAGGTGATGAGCAAATCAATAAGCCCTTGGCTTGAACTAAAACAGTATAAGCTACGAATCGAGGACAATAGCTGCATGTTGTTTCTGCCGAATTCAAGCTAACACCTCATAGCACTCATCACCTTAATCTTGTCATTTACAATTTGATGGAATGTTTGTAAAATTACTAAACAGTCTTAAAATGTGTGTTCCGTTAATGAAGTGCCTCTCGAGACTGCAACACAAATAAACTTCTCAAAACCAACCAATTGATCCCACTGTGGATTGAAGATGAAATGGTAAAACTCATCACGGAGTTCAGGAGGTGTGGAGTGAGTATAGAAGTCCCAAAAAGGCCAAACATTGTCAATCCTTTTAATGGAAACAAGATTTCCAAACTGCACTAATGACGAGGGACAAGACGGAGTCACCTGAAAACTCCCAGCATGCACTTCTTTGCAAACATTTGTCTAAAATGTATAAAGAGGTCTAAGGTTCTGTGGGTTCTGGAGGGAGTTACAATAAACTATTTCCTCTTATATTTGCAAAGTGAGGGGCATGAGTGTTATGTCCCAGAGGCCCATTGCTCATTATACAAGATTATCTGTGAACCATGACTCAAGAAAGCGTGCCACCAGCAGGGTATAAAAGGCGTCCTCTAGTGGAGGAATTGTGTAATTGCATCTGAGTAACGATAGAGATTCTGATGGCTCTTCACGCTAATTGTGGGCCGGTGAAAGGAAATCACAGGCCTTATCTCGATCTGACTGGCCCAATCGGCCCAAAAGTACGTTGGCCCACCGGGAAAACTCCGGAATCTCCCGATGGCCAGTCCAGCCCTGCCCACAGCAGTGAATACACAAACTGCTCCATCTGGGGATCAACACATCACTGTGCAACTGGCTGCTGGACTTTCTGATGGGGAGACCACAGGCTGTACGTGTTAGCGGCAAGTCCTCCAGAACCATCACACTGAACACAGGGGCTCCCCAAGACTGTGTGCTGAGCCCCCTCCTGTTCGCTCTGCTGACCCATGACTGCACTCCAAAGTACGACTCAAACCTCTTCATCAAGTTTGCACTACAGGACTAAGGTGAGCAGTCTGGCCATGTGGTGCACACAGAACAATCTCACTATAAATGTGGAGAAGACAAAAGAGATTGTTGTGGACTTTCGAAGAGCTCGGGTCCAGCATGCTCCTCTAACAATCAACGGTGCTGCTGTGGAGAGGGTGACCGGCACTAAGTTCCTGGGTGTGCACATCACAGAGAAGCTCTCCTGGACCATGCACACTACATCACTGGTCAAGAAAAGTAAGTAAGTTGAGAGAAGCCCGAGTCCCAGCCTCCGTTATGTGCAACTTCTACAGAGGAACAATAGAGAGAATCCTGACCAGCTCCATCACTGTGTGGCACGGTGCCACACAGCACTGCCTCCTGCCGAAGGAGCCTCCAGCGCATCGTGAGAGCAGCGGAGAAGATTAAGGAGATGTACTTGACCCGTCTCACCCGCAAAGCCGTCAAAATTGCCAGGGACGCTTCGCACCCATCACATAGTCTCTTCTTCTGATATTCCAAGATGACAATGTCAGGATTCATCAGGTGTGAAAGAGGGGTTCAGGCATGAGATGCATGGGCCACCACAGAGTCCAGATCTTAACCCCAGTGAGAATCTCTGGGATGTGCTGGAGAAGGCTTTGCGCAGTTGTCATACTTTCCCGGAATTGATACAAGATCTTGGTGAAACATTAAATACAACACTGGATCTTTGGATGTTGCAGAAGCTTACTGAAGCTTATATACAGCGAATAGTGCTGTAATTAAAGTGAAAGGAGCTACAACCCAGATATTAGAGCATGTGCCCTTTACTTTTTAGCAACTTCTGTTTTGGTCAGGCATTGTACTCTCCTCACTCCTCTCATCACACAAATAGACATAACTTCATTCTTATTTGCCAAAGGTTCAGCCCGGAGCCTATTTCTCTATTAGTCCTTGTGAGACCGGATTTCTCTGGCCGGGGTTGATCTGGAGGCCAGAAATGTATAACAGTAACTAACACACTTACACCTCTGCATTAAAAACCAAACACAGAGTACCGACACTATAATCAATAATTGGCAAAAAGCTTTTGTTTTACGTCCGATCATAACTTAGACTCAGCGTTTCGGGTCCAGGGCCCCAGGCTTTACTATATTATTCTACTTTCCACCACTGCTCAAATGGCAGTTTCCATTCGATTGTGCACAATTTGTCTCTAATTTGCAACCTGGATTCCGGGATGTTCAGCATTTTCCATATTAACCTTTGTCCCGTACGTCCCTGCCGTTTTGGGACAGTTCCCCTTCACACGTGTTGTGCCTGGTCGACAGGTGTCCTGGGGCCGTTCTGGACAGGACATGCACTGATTTAGCTCATCCTTGATAGAAATAATCCGCTCCAAACTAGTCCCTCCCTGAAGGGCCCGCACACTCACCTCTGTGTTATTGAGTGGGATGACTGGAGCGTGCTCTTCACCAGAGAGGGGAGAGTGGCTCGTGGGCTATTGTTATGAGTCTGCACATAACTCTATTATACAATGCAGTGTCATTTTTTTTTAAATATTGCTTTAGATATTGTATTTGTCTTCATTATATGGGAATATTCCACAAAATACCTTTTTTTTACCAGTGCAAGTAAATGGGTCATAGCTTCTCCACCTCCTTTTCTCTGCTCACTGGTCAGTCAAGGACAATGCCTGACGATATTGTAAATTTGCACACATTATTGTTCTGTTTTCTGGTTCTAGACGACAAATATTTTAGTATAAGCATCGGTATCGAAAAGTAACAGTGCCCAGCCCTATGGGTCAGTCCCACGAAATCACAGTTTCAGGGGGCACAAAGAATGTTCATAATTTCAATGTATTTTATAAAAATAGCAAAAAGTAATTCTTACATGTACTTGAAGGATCTATATTGCACATGTTCCAAAACATACAAAATAACATTTAATTAATGCTTATTTTTAACATTTTATGCTAGCCCCCATGAGCACAATTAGCCAAAATGTTAGCGCCACTCATCCTCAACAACTAAGAACCTGTTGCGGTGAATGAGACTCAGATTTCGGTAATGTATTAATTACATGAATTAAGTGGTACATTCATTTATTATATATTTATTTAGTTTTTATGTATTAAAAGGATAATCCTCTTGAGATATCTGCATTTAAAAGACATGCTTTCTGCATCACAAAGTCAAATTAAAAAATAAAATAAAAAATACTACAAGAGAAAAAAACAATTGAAAGCTGTGCTCAACACAACACCACCAACTGAGGAGAGTCACAACAGGTCCAGTGACAGGAAGCTGTATCTCAAATGGAACAATCACGCTCACCTGAGCACGACTCCACCAGCCTGACTAGATGAGAATCTACTCACAAAGAAGACATTCAGGGAGAAAAGACAGCCAAGAAGAAATGGAAGACTCAACAAACTGAGAACCAAGTTGTGTGGTATACGGAGAAGTTACTGAAAAAGAAGGGAAGAAGAAATTCATACAATAAAGAAAAAGCTTGAGGACATGGCCATAAATGATTCTGCTGATAAGAATCGTGTGGATTTGGAGAAAGGCCAGACACTGATAGTCCGCATGAGCAAATGAAAAGGGATGGTACCTCAATGACATAAAGGGAAAGATTTTTGAGAGAATGAACACCTGCTTTCAAGGGCTCAGCTTTGTAAACATAATCCATTTTGGATTGGGCACAAAGTCAAAGATTGAGAAACCTGTAAAACTCATGTAAACTATACCATGATCAAGGAGTAGTTGGAACATCCAACTCATACAAGCAGCTGTTGCTGACATGTCCTGCATGTACTGGACATGCAGTGCTTGCAATGGGAAGATGACCGATTCAGCACTGGATCCTTCCACCAAGTCCAACACGGGTCACGGGTTCAATCCCTTTCACAAAGTAAGACGCCCATGGCTCTAACCTTTTGGACCAGCTAAGCTTGCTCCCTGTTGCTTCCTGGATTTTTGTTTACCTCAAAGACTTTCCAGATCTTCCTGGGCTGTTGTTCTCTGCTGTCCGCCATACAGACGCTAACATAAAAGTGTGAGTAGTGGTCCAGGGCTGCACCGTTCACAGACCTCTTAAATCTCAGCACCGAGTAGGAACAGGGGTTTAGGAAGTAGTTAATTATATGCCAGCTTAGTTTCATTCTTCTTCTTCTAAGTATTTGTAAAAAGCATGAGACAAAATGATTCTGAGAAGTGTAATTACTTACAAACAGTTGTACTTACTGACAGGCGTTTCTGGCCTCCGCACTCATCACCCACGACAAGATCAAACTCAGCCAGACAAATCCAGTCTCACGAGGACGTAATGTCGGAAGAGTACGCTCCGGGCTAAACCTTTGGTAAATTAGAACGGAGTCACGTCTTAGTCTTTGTAAAGTTGCAAAAGTTAAATGGGCACCAAAAAAAAACAGCCTCTGGCACTTTGGCTCACCTTCCAACAGCAATCAATGTATGTATTTCATCCACTGAGTTACATTAAAAAGCTTTTCATGAACACCACAGGGGCGCAATTAAACGGCAGAGTCGAGCGCTCGTGGAGGAAGTGGTGCTAATAAACCACGGGCTGTTTGTAAGGTGCCAGGGCCCTCCAGACAAACATAAATTTACTGTTTCACATCGTTCACCGCGTTATTTAAGCCTCGCAGGTCCAAGGCAATTTCCCACTTTTGGGCCGCGCAGTAAGTCTGGCGTGAACAAATGACTGCGAGAACTTCCGAGCGGAGTTCCACACGTTTCATTAGCAGAAAGTCCACAGGGTACGGTCCTGGATTGATTTGTACATGTTCGTGACAACAGAGCATCGAAGCGAGAAAATGCAGGTGAACGGGAATAAATAGATAGAATTAGACATTTCAATTTGTACACGAGTGACATAAGTACTATAAAAATGTATAGAAATCCATACGGAAACAAAGCGCTTAAAGCCACCGAAATCTGAATAAGGTTTGCGTAAGCTCTGAGTGGTACAGGCGTTTTCTATCGTAGATTAAAGGGTTGATAAAGAACCCTGTTACTTTTTAAAGTAAACAAACAGCAGCTTATGAGCTAAACATTTGAGACCTACAAAGAGGCACAACGTTGTTTTTATTTATTTTTTTATAAAGAGCTGCCAAAAAAGATGCTGACTCTTCCAGAACCCCCTCATCCAGTGCTTAATTTCCAGTTTTCCAGGGTAAAGGATCCGGGAAATATTTAGGAGGATCCGGCAAGGTTCCCCGAATCCATCATATCAGACCAAAAGTGTTTTTTATCATAGTTTTGCTGGCCGGAGCGAGTAATATGTTATTTTTCTTTTCTTTTTTAAAATTCAAATGTATAATTTCACAGTGCCCTGCTGCTAGAGGGAACTGCAGACTAATCGAACAGCAGAAAGAAAGTTTGGAGTGAGCAAAGGTGAAAAGGTTACTCTTACAGCAATGAAGAAAACAAAACAAAGCTAATCTGGCTAAAAGCGAGATGGCCACATTAAGAGGAAAAACTTTGCAAATGAGAGCTTGAAAAACGTGCTGCCGGGAGAGGATTGTCAACGGTAGAAGTGACACTGAGGATGAAGATTTCAATGGATTAAGTGATTTGGAGTGAGATCGAGAGTTTGGTGTGTTCTTTGTTCTATAGTAATCTGAACTGTTTATGTGACGTTAACATACCAGACACTTATTAGTTTGTTGTTTATGCTTCATGTAGCCAAACATCAATGTGCTACGTTAGCATACCTATTCAACCTGATGCTTTTTTCTTCTTCACTACATATTTTATGACTGGTGTGTCTCATACTCCGGAGTGAATTATAGTCCGGAAAAACGGTAGTTTTGACGAGTTAAGATGTAGTTGAGCATTTCACCTAGAATATTTCTCTGAGATGTTTCTGACGGGATTGCATGTTAAGTGGTTAGAAAATTGCACTTGGCCAGTTGGCAGCTTAACTTTCTTAAGCAAGATTACTTGGGAACCAGTCTGAAATGTCATAAACAAGCAAATGATTCTTAGTCGGATCAGGAAAAAAGTCTTAATGAGTTAAAAACCACTAAAACCAGATAATATTCTCAGTATTTAAACCCATGCTTGATATTTAGTGTTTGTAGTGCATGGTTTTGAGATAATTTTAAGTTTATTTTAACAAACAACAATGTCTTCTTACAAAGAAACAGTACTTTTAAGTGATGCCTTTCTAAATAAACTGCAAATCTACTGAGATGGAGGGTACGTGGATTTCCACTGAAGGGTCCATGGGGTCCACAGGACAAAAAAGGTTGGGAACCAATGGCCTACGACACACCTGAAATCACTGAAGTGAAAGGAAGACTCCAGACCAAGTCAGATGGAGAGCATTTATGTGTGAGAAGTACAAGGCATTTTCACACTGAGCAAAGGAATACATGAATATACAAAACTTCATGCAAATATACAATACGTAGAGGGCGTGCATGTACTTCAGGTCTTCAAGTATCTTTCCAGGAATATCTGGATGGGTCAAATTCGAGGAAAAAATCTTGTCTTTGAGTTCAGCGCATGAAAAATGTGAGCAAAAACAAAAGCCATGTTTTTGTATAGTGTATATAATCTGTTAATGTGAATACAATTGTAGAGAAAACTCCCCCCCAAAAACTAAATTTTGGGGCGGCCATAGCCATCGCTGATTGTGTCCCAAACACAACTCTTATTTCCGGCTCCACTGCCCGTAATTACTGCCAGGTGGGTGCACATTTTGGCAATCATAATCACGAAAGATAAATTGTTGTTTTTCAAATCATTATTTTCTCATATCGAGTGTTTTCCGAGTAGATTGTTCCTTGTCGAGGGCTTTTAAGTGTTCCCAAGCTGCACTAATCCGTCACTTCCAACGCCGACGTGCATAAATCCCCTTTTAACAGACCCTTTATTTTGTTTTTGAGCAGAACAGTCATGGCTATACTACGAGACAGGGAATATGAAATGCAGCCGATTCTGAGAAATATTACAGACCAATATTATTTAAGAGTGGCTATTAAAGGCAGAACATTTTCGACAAGAGACAGCTTTCTGCTTTTTTTTTTTTTTGCTTTTTACAATTTTACGCATAATTTATTTCGAAACGGTGTAATTTCCCCGTCATCCAGGCGGTTGATTGAATTTTAATTGAATTTGAAACTTTTTCTGTAGCTTACTGTTAAAGGGACTGCAAGTTTTCTTTCATTTTGTGTTTTCATTTAAAGGCGCACTGCGTAACGTTTTGACTATACTGTTGTCACCAATACATAACATGCTCTTAATGAGCAGCTCGACCAAGAATATGCGATTCTGCAGTGGGTAAACAAAGAATGGATTTGGATGAGAGCATAGCCAATTTAAATCTAAAATTCTGCTGACTTTAGTCGACATCTCCATGGCGACGAGACGGAGACGTACCCACTCCTGGTAAAGTTACAGTCATGACTTAGGAGAGGCACATGTTTGTTTGTAAATTCACGAGGTATTTTTCAATGATGAATATATCTGTCATAAAATACATGCTTATAGTTCAGTGTTATTTATTTAGTAAAATTCTACACAGTGTGGCTTTAAATTTATGGTATTTCTTGTGTAAATGTTTCCAAAATGTCCTATATTTTCTGACACTGTATTTTAACAGTGGATAAAGACAGGTTTAATTTTAGTTTATTGTTTTAGTTTGTTTACATGTTCATAACAAAGATAAACAGAAAAGTCAGGAATCCTGGCTAAAGTTTGGTGTGTAGAGTTTTCTGGAGCCTTTGTCTCCTCTTCGCTGCTCAGTATGAGGAGCAGCTACAGACAGAGCAGGAACAGGGGCGGAGCTGACGCGGGCTGCAGAAGGACTGGGGCCCCACAGCAGAGGAGCTGAGGGTCCCCACCGAGAAACACCTACACAGGATTTTGACAGTAAATAAAAAAATGTAAAAAAGTAAATGGAATAAATAATAATAGCAGCTATAAAAGTTAGTTTTGCTTTTCTTTTTAGGAAAGCAATCATAATGTAAACCGTTCTGATTTTTATCACTGTAATAAGGCTGATTTGAATATCATATTCTTGCCTAAAAAACACCAGATTGCACCAGGGAGTATCTCAAACAAGAGCACTCCTAAAAAAGTGTTATTCTGTAAAATAGTTTAACATTTTCTTTTATTAATATTAAAAAGTAATATTATTACCTTCTGTTACATGCAATCTATGCCTTGTGCAAGTACGAACAGCCTTTCATGACGGCCTAGTGTAGCGTTCTGAGACTTCTATAGTTCCTCCATCTCAAAAAGTCCACTTTAACCACTTTTTATAAGTAAAAATTATATCATGAAAAGTCCCTCAGAGGAACCCTTGAAAAATATTGTTTTGTACAAGACTGAACATTTGGAGTCTGTAGGAGCTTCCAAAGTAGAGATGCTGTTGCATAATGCATCTTTAAGGGAAAAAACTAGCAGGAAATCTTGAAAAATCTTAGTTTTTATATGCTTACATATGTTTTACAGATTCAATCATTTCACTTTCCATTCAGAGACCCTCCTCGTGGCAGTCAGATGTCGCTGTGCGGAGCGGCTCATTAGTGCTTTGTTCTCTGCACATGGATTTAAGGAAAGGCAGGTATTTCGTTCCTGCTGCGTGTCCCGGTTTGACTCCTTGGCTGCCGCTCCCGCTGTAATCTGTGGTGACACGGAGCGAACTGAGCTCACAGCACTGTCCCCGTCCGGGAGCAGCTCCTGGATGTGACAGAAACACTGTGCTCCACTCAGGCCACGGGCTCATACCGTAGCATTACCACAGGATCCCCATGGAGTACTGAACTCAGGTGCTACCATCACTCGCCCGCTCACCGTAGCTCCTCAACAACTTACATTTCTACATACAGTACTTCATCATCATCAGTTATGTGTGGTTTGCCTGCCTTGTGATTTTATCTGGAGATTATTGTACCTTTAGTCTTTATTATTAACACATTGAGTGCTGCACTGTTTTTGGGATTTAGCTGTAGAGTGCCAACAATCTGGACCCTTTTTCAGGATATTCGTAGCACCACAGAGTATGCTATGTTATAGCTATGGACACATGCTATGGCTCGTTTGAAAGGTGAGACGCTAAGCTCTAAACAGTTTATTTGAACCAGATTAACGTTATGGGAAGAGGCAAATGCCTAAATATCTCAGTTTCAATCAATTTTCACCGACAACATTGTGGACACGTTTTGAAACACTGTGTGTGGCCACAGATCGATCGCTTTTGCTAATTTTCGTGTGTGCATTTAAACAGCCTGGTTCTCGGATTGAAGACTTTAACAGGATGTTTCTCAGCCGTCCTTGGATCGATTGTTACCATTTAAAAACTCAGAGAAATGTTGAAATGTTAAACATTTCTACTGTCGCACCAGGCCCCCTCAGACAAAACAAAATTGACGAAAACAAACGCAATGTCCAGATCGTGACTTCTCACAAGTTTGATCATCTATTTCACTTCTCGTCATCACAGAGCTACTAAAATCACACATAAGGTGTTGTAGAGTGTTTAGTAGTTTCGTAATAATAACAAAAACAAGAACGCAAAAACATTTTTTTTTTAAAGTTTTTGGCACTGAGTGTGTTAAGATCACTACAGTTGTGAACAAAGACAGACTCCTCGTTCCAATGCCTCAGAACGGCTTCAGACCATACACACAAGTTTTCATCATTAGCAGCAGTTAGCAGCAGACAAATAATATTTTTTGTAGCTACTGTTTGGACTTGGTTAAGGCTAGCTGTTGACGCAGGAATACTACATTTCCCCTAAATATTAGCCCTAATTCAACTGTTGAATTTTAACATTTTGATTTTAGCTATGATGCACACAAAAGGCTGTGTGTAAAATGCAGGCTACAATGTTGGTACAGGTCCAAAATAAAGAATAGAAAATATCATGAGTTCCCCTTAACTTAAAGACCACCGCCGCCACAGTATTCAACCAAATCAAGACATTGAATTAGAGCAGCCTAAAAACACATCATTGAGAATGCTAATGTTAGCTTCACGCTGCATGCTAACGGCTAGCTTTGAGTGCCAGTTAGGATCTTCAGCTCTACTGAAACCAAATTGTTTTCCCATGTAGTCTGACTCGACTTTATTTGCGTCCCTATAGTTTGCCAGGAAACGACTGAAATGAATGGCAAAAATGTGATTCCCATAACAAGCTTCATTCGGCTGGACCACACGCCCCCTAGCACGACACTATGTCATAGTTAGCACTCTGGTTCAATGAAGGTTCTTGAGTCATCTTCTGTACTCTGTCGTTCTACACATCTTACAGAAGATGAGGAGAGCAATCTGGTGTTTTCATATCATAAAAAACTAAACTGAGATTTAACATAAAGTTGTTTTTTATGGACTATATGTATTTGGCTCTTCTATTATGCCACTGGGGCAACTTGTCAGGAGCAGTGGGCAAACACAAAGAGTGCTAGGAATAGCTATCGGGAAAGTAAGCCTATGGCTGCGTCTGAAACCATCAAATTGTAGCCTCTAAGCTTTAACACTAGCAACTAACTCCTTAACCTTTCATGGGGTCGACTGATAGACCTCTATGCAGTTGGTGAACTAGAGCTTCAGCAGCATTTTGAACAATCCGTCCATCCTTAAACAGGGGAAAGGGAAGTGACATCACCAACAGCTGTTTTTTTTCTTCTTTAAAGTTATTGGTGGAGTGCAGGCCAAACAAAAGTGCATGTCGCCCCCTACTGTACAGTGTCCAACAACAACAACAACATAGTGTCCAAACAAAGACATTTAAGGAGAAAAATAAATCCAAATGATCCATATACATTTCCCTTTAGTGCTATTTTATTTCAACAGCTGTTTCATAAAGCTACAGCAGCAAATGATCCATGTGGCTTAAGTTTCTACTAAATGAAAACAAAAGCATTTAATCTGTTTCCTGAGTTTACTCTTTAACACTGACATGTGTCTGAGCTGTGGGGACGACAACATGGATTTTGTCACTTTTATAAAGTTTGGCTTGTGCAGAATCTTAATTTTTAATTATTATTATTTTTATTATTAAATGTGCTCCTGTCAATCAACAGTGGTTGCGCATGAATCACTCCAGGGTGCGGGCAAGGGGGGTGGGGGGGTTTGACGCAGTGGCTTGTGGGATGGCAGATAGCTCCTAATCACCGGTTAGTTAGCATCAGAGGTCCCTATGCTAAAGTGGCCATGATAGTTAGCATCGAGGCTCCTTTCCCTAACTACTTCCTATCTGACTTACCAATTCGGAAGCAACTTGCCATCGGCGGACGCTGACGCACATCCGGTTTGGTGTAAGAGCTCTTACCAATCTGCTCGTTTCGGACGCAGCCTATATTGTACGCTCAGACACACGGAGAAAACGCAAGGAACAAAACCATGAAGAGTGCAATGAGCGGTACATGGGCAAAACAAAGCAACCTCTGCACAAGAGGATGTGCCACCACAGCAGAGAGAGCAGCAGTGGCACAATGGGATCACATAAACAGCAGGGTCACTGTTGTTCTATAAATTAAAGAAATAATACATAAGGAATGTCACAGCAGTAGAAGAAACAACCAAAGTGAACAGGATTACTCAAAACTGTAGTAATGAAGTAAATACCACTCCAGATATTTTTTGACAAGGGGACGCTTCAAATGCTCAAAGAAGTCCATTTTCTGTGAATTCATCTCGAGGTGGTATCCGACACAAAGCAAACTCATGCGGAGAGAACGCCGCAGCTAAAAATAACGTCAGATTAAAATTCGTGACTTCTCCCGACTCCTGAATCCATAAGCATTTGTCTCGGAGCCGTCCATACGAGAGCATCTGTTCGTGTCACAGCCCTGTTGTTTTACGATAACATTATTCACACTGGCTGCTCCGAAGGGCACGGCACAGAAGAACAAAAGAGGTGATCGACAAAAGGTAAGCATAAATTGTGGAGACTATGAAACAAATCCTATTTTCAAAAAAACAAATATTCCAAAATGCTTCCTGCCGCTACATTGTGATTGAACAGAGGTTTATTTGAAATTCAGCTTTTGTAAAAATGGTCCTTTTGGGTTTGTTTGCCCCATGATTTCCACAGAATTTTCAAAAATGTTGGTCACAGGGGAATATGTTCGTGTTCCTTCTTCATTATAATCTTTGAACATAACAAGCGCGCCTATTGTCGGTCCCATTTAGAGGGTCAGGTTGTTCCCTCACAAGCAAACATGTCCAGTTTCAACTTTGCTTGCAAGCCATTGAAAATAATGACATAATGATGTTCTTTTGTCTCTATTTCATTGTGTTTTTGTCACTTTTTCGTCACGTTTTGGTCGCTCTTTTGTAGTGTTTTCATGATCCTTTCCATTCCATCCATCCATCACAAGCTTTTAGATTTGGGCAAAGCCAAATTGGAGAAAATGTGCTAAGTTCAGTTGGGGGCTTACAGTGTTTTCCATACTTGTACTTCATTGTAGTAGTGTGCAGCGTTGATCGATCAATCAATCAAAGTTCATTTATATAGCACTTTACAGCAACACCAGGAGGACCAAAGTGCTTCACAGAAATATAAAAAAAACATTTGAAAAATACCAAATAATTACAACCTAGACACAATGCAGTGTGCTCTAAGTATTAAACGCAAACTTGAAAAGATGAGTCTTCAATCTTGATTTAAAAAGGGACAGGTCTGCGAGAACAGGAACGATCGCCCCACTGTTTGCACTGGGACCTGGGCACGTCCAGAACCATTTGATCGGCAGACTGGAGAGCTCTGCTGGGGCGATATACGGTCAACAACTGAGATATATAACGGAGCGAGACCATGGAGGGCTTTCCAAAAACGGGCCAGGAGCCAGGAAGGAGAGGACGGGAATGATGTGTCTGTGTCTGGATGAACCGGTGAGAAGACGGGCTGCTGCATTCTGCACTAATACTCCGTCCACACCAAACTCGTTTTGGCGCCTCCAAAGCGTCAGGTTTACATTTAAAATACATGGAGGACGCGCCTCCGGGGGGCGTCAAGATGTCCCGCAGCGCGTCACGCGCCTCCTCCGCGGCGCGTTTTGAGGTTTTTCGCGCTTGGTGAGCGTTTGACGCGCCTCCAGGGCGTCGAGCGCGGCCGACGCTCGAGTTGGGAAATGTTTAACTTTTTGGCGAAATTCGCGAGCGTCGACCAATCAGGAGCTTTCTCCCCATAGTGACGTACGTTGTAGCTGAGCCACCGGGGCAGATTCTACGCCAGCCCCACAGATGTAAGTCGCAAGTCACGGACGTAGCTTCTTTGTGAACCGGAGCTACAGCCGCTCTGGGACTTTTTTTTTTTAGAAAGACACATCAGTGCTTCTTTATCTAAACACCAGGATTAAAAGCGGCGGAAGTACCGTTGAAAGCGACTCTCGTGCGAGCGCAGCTCCTGGAGCAAATGGTGAAACTCGCCAAACTGAGAACGCCTTCGGACGATCTCATGAATCCAGACACGGCGCCGACGAGCCCGTAGACGACGTTGTCTGGCTTTATGAAGCAATAAAAGCCAAGCCACTCTCTCTATGTCATCCATGTTGATAACTGATAAGTGACAACGGCTCCCAACGCGCTCCACGTCTTGACGCTTGGTTACGAGCGTCTGACTTGAATGAGCACAGGCGTCCAACAACGGGCGTGACGCGTGTTTTTGACGCCCAAATCGAGTTTGGTGTGGACGGAGCATAACTGTAACCGGTGGAGTGTGGGAGGCCAGAGTAGAGCCTTTATCGGACTGGACTATTGTTCTCCAGGTCTTGGTGTGAGAGAAAGGGCTTCACTTTGGTCAAAAGGCGCAGCTGGAAAAAGCTGGCTTTGACCACAGCATTTATCTGTTGTTTGAAGTTCAGTTCTTGGTCAAGGATGACTCCCAGGCTCCTGACGGCATCACGGACTGGACCCACGACCCTGGACGGAATCTGAGGAACATCCTTGGAGCCAAAAAACATGAATTCAGATTTTGTTTTGCTGAGGTGGAGAATGAAACAAAAAATCAATCAGTCCATGTTAACTCTGCGTTTTTTATACAGAACTGAAACTCTCCCTAAGGTTCTCACCATGTTTAGTCCTGACTTTGGGGCCACACCTCTCCCTGAGGTTCAGAGCTGAGATGGTTCATATGGCTCTAACACAGGGGTGGGCAATTCATTTTCATAAGGGGCCACATAAGAAGCCTGAACTGAGTCGGAGCCGCACCAACAAGAACTCAAACTTATTCTGCAACTTCATCCTATTGTACATTACACTAGATTGTGTATCTTGAATATCTGGCACTGGTATTTAGTGGGACTATTATTTTCTGAAAATATTTAGCCATAACAAGACAAGGACGCGCATGTGTGTGCATCATTATTTAGCTTCTTCAACTTCTAAAAGCTAAAAGCAGCTCTGTGCTTCCTTCAAACAGAGTTTGTGGGAAGTGAAGCGATACCAGGGGTCTCCAAGTAAATTTCCCTGGGGGCTAAAACATACATGGGGAGTGTATTGCCGGGGTCCATAAACAAAAGTCCAAAATAAAAATATGTTTAATAAAAAATAATAAGGATCCTGACAGGACTGTAGCCAATGTGTTGTTTATATCCTGACCTCTCGTTATGTCAGTGCCCTCTGCTGGACACGTGTGGAATTATTTTTTCCTTTTATTTTCCCCATGTCTGCTCTACATGTCAGAGATGTACTTTGGTGCCCGAGCTGTTTCAAAGTCTATTCTCTCAGCAACTGGAGTAATGTGGTTTTGGTCATAAACTTTGACTGTTTATTCAGTCAAAGTTGCAAATAATGTATGGATATTGTAACTATAATGCGTCACTATTCATGTATAATGCGAAACAAATTATTCCCGACTAATGTGTGCTTCTTTCTTTTTTTCTTTCTTTTTTCAATTCGGGAGAGAGCTCATCATTTGAGAGGATATGGAGATTTTACATTGCCAATAGCTCATTCCACTCGAAAACTTGTTTGCGGAGTAAAACTTTGGAGCAAACATACAACTCAAGAAATGTCAAAATATTCACAGATGTAGGCCCTGTCCACACGAAGTCAAGCTCAGGACTAAACACATTTTATCATCCATACGAAACTGGCGTTTTGGGGGTCTGTAAACAAAGATTTTCCTAACCAGAGTGGAGAGATCTCAAAACGCTGTTTACGTGGCGCTACATTTTTGAAACTTCACCTGTTTTGTCTTTGTGTGGACATAGCCTTAAAGGGACTAGATGCAAGTTGGACATGTTTATGCTACTGCCACCTCAGATCTTACGGGTAAATGTCGTTTCTATGCTCGTGCATGACGGCACTTCGGACCCGACTTAACAACTTTTTGAGTGACAGTGCAGGATTCGAGAGACAGTTGTGGTGAACAGGTCTGAGCTCATTCTACACATTAGGACATGGCTGGAACATGTAGGGGGAGGAAAATACATAATTTCTAAATTTTTGAACTCCGTCTAGTCAATTTAAACTGAACTAAAACATAATCTGTGATTAATAAATCCACTTCCAAACATATTCGTTGTAACGTCCACGGTTCAGCTCGTCTGCTACAACCTTTGCGGCCTCTCCATCACAACCCGGTGTTTGCCCAGTATGTAAATACACACAGACAAAGTCACGCCCCGACTGCACGCTCCGACTTCTCCCAAAACAAGCCGGTTTGAACCTAAAAGTTAACACTTTTAAATATACCAATGCTGCTAGCTTAATTTGGCCAGCCGAAACAATTTTGTTGGCCCGCCAGAGAGTGACCTTTCTTTGCGCTGCGTGTGGTTAATACTAACTCTCTTCCATTCATTCTCAATGGTAAATATGGATGCAGTACACTTTTTGACCACCAGCGTCAAATTGGGGGCGCTCTTTCACTCCTTTCGCAAAGTTAAGGAAACACTGTTGTGGTGTCTTGGTATTTATCAATCACAGAGTGTTGTAGCAGCAACTTTCAGTTTTCCAATTTTAATTGCAAAGGCTGTTGACATCAACAACAGTATATGTTAAAAATAATATAATAAACAAATGGCGCAGCAGCATTCTGGAGGAGCTGTAGCTGACTAGCATTATATAGGACCTTTAAAGTCTATACACCAAAGTAATTCCATTGAAAGAGAAACTGCTGCCCCAGACGACCTTTCCCTTACTTTTCTATTACAAATGGTAAAACCCAAAATAAGCATAAAAGACAGGTTCCATAATGAGAGCGTGGTTTCCGAGCCCGTTCTGCTGCAGCCTCTCCGTCAGGGCACTTGTTTACTGTAAGTGGCAGCGTGACTGAGCGCCGCACTGTACGGCTCTCCGACTCTAATCTCCCATTCTGAGGAGAGGTAGATAAATTCTGTTTTCTGTGGCTAAAGTACACAGCAAACCCAATTAAACTCCATTAACTGGCTTAGTGCCTCGAGACAATCTAATTAAGATTTCAATAGGAGCCCGACGACTTTATTCTGAGCCCAAACTCCGGAGTGGAGGACACACACAAACACGCACATGAACAGTGGGTCCGTGAGGGAAATGCGCTACGTCGGTATAAGGTGAGCGCGCACACAAACTCGACGTGGATGTACTTTATCTTAATTACAGGCACGGATGACAGCTCTGTTTATTACCAGCGCTGCTTTACACAATGTGAGGTGTACACAGGGGGATAGACGCAAGGAAGAAAGTAAGCACAAAATGCAAGAAATGTAAACAAAACAAAAAAATGAGTAGAATGAGATGTACAATAAAGAGGAAGCAAACAGCCTTGGCAGAAATGGTGCAGGGAGGTAAACCGTGAGGTAGTGTGCTTTGTTAGACCGACATAAAGGGATGACATCCTTATTATTATTTTATTATTTATGGAATTTAAAGCTGCCCACAGCTATATTCCTGGACCTTTTTTCATCGGTGAACCCTGCTCTGCCCTGCCCTCCCGCTCCTCACCTGGCTTTCCCCCCTCACCCCTCTCTCCCCTCCACATGCTGCCCTTGTGATGTGTTCAAGGACAAAGGACATTTAGATTAAATGAAATATATGGCAAAGTAAACATTTTGATAATTGCTGTATATTTATTTGTGCACTGCAACTTTCATGTAAGTCTGTGTTTTTTGCATTTAGAACATTATGTTCCATTTAAGGCGGGTGCACACTGTCTGTGACGTATGATCATTAGTCATGGCAAAAATCTTTGTCCCTGTCTCACTGTACGACCTAAAACCTGCGATTTTCAACTATGACCAAAGATTTAAAATAGAACCGTCGAAAGACATGACTGTAGTTTAGTTTTGCTAAAAATCCTCAGAAAATAGTGGGTGTGCTGTTTCCATAACTTAGTTTCATTGGCAAGTAATGCGAGAGGAGCAGCTTCTGTTGCCTGGTCTCAGCACAGCTGTGCGGGGAAGAGCTGCTGCACGGGGAAATAATGGATCACAAGAGACTGACTTTTAGCTACAATAATAAATGAATCGCAGTACGATGTTTGAGCAGGCTGAAGGAAAAAACCCAGTGTCTCAGTTCAAGTCATTTGTACAGTGTGAGCAGGTCAGCTGTGCGTTAACAATATTTATACCATGGTCTGGGTGAATACTCGATTCTGATTGGCTGGTGGGTGCTAACAAGCGTGCATTATTTTCGTATAACCGCACACGTAGTCCGGTAGTTAAATCACTGGGATATCACTCCGCTGTGGGCATCGCCATAGCAACGCATGACACAGCTGAATCAGATAAACACGTAATTAGTGACTGACAGGAACGTATGAGATGGATTTTGTTTTTCATTTCAACGTTTTTGGTCAAAACAAAATGTTTGATAAATGGGAAGTAGAGGAGAGTGAGCAGCTAGGTTAGCCTACTGTTAATAAAATATGAGCTTTCCATTTCTATTGAAAACGGTTAAGGCACTATTCATGATTTTCAGGCGTACATAAAATGATCCTGCATTTAAACATATTTGTCTGGATTAGTAAAGTAAATCATAAAAGTTTCAGTTCGTGGGGTAAGGTGTAAGCGGACTCCACCGCAGCTGTTTCCATAAACAGTTGAGCTCGTTGAGCTAGCTAGCTAGCTTCAGGTTAAACAGCGTAAAAGTGAAATAACTCCTGCCCACGAGTGCCGCATATCGGTGTTTACTTCCACGGAAAAGTGCCGGGTTAGTCCTGTTGTGTTGTGATTCTGGCGATGCAGCGTGTGCTTATGTTGTTTCATTGCGCCTGACTGAGATCCTCGTAGCTGCGGAGAATGACTCGCTCTGAGACGAGCCTTCAGTGACCAAAATAGTCCCGGTGGTCTGGCATATTTTTCGTGAGTTTAGTAAATGAAAGAAATACTTATTTTAAATGTTACGTTTGTGGGACCATGGTATAAGCGGATTAAACAACTCGGAGCCGTGCATTCGACGGTTATAATGCACTTCGCGGAGTAACACCACTCCGCTGCGCGTCGTGGTGTTCTTGACTCCGCGTCGTGCATTATAACCGTCGAATGCACGGCTCCTCGTTGTTTAATCCTTACAGAACATCTCTGTGGGCTCAGGCTCTCTTTGTATGGGAGTCAAAATTGCCCCAAACATGTCACAGTGTCAGCCCAGCTTTAGTCCAGTAGCACGTTCTAAACACTGCATGTTGCAGACAGAGCCACACATGTAACTTTCTGTCGTTGTTCATTTAAAAGAACAGGCCATCGTTTTTCCATACTGAGATATGTCTATATATATATGAAAAAATTGAAATAAACCGTGTCTTTTAAACAGCTCTTTTGTACGTATACATTCAGAGGTTTCGGCTCCCATAAAAGAGTCATATGACTGGAGCACCTTAAAACATTACGATTACACAGCATTTTACCCGAGTCTGACATTTCCAACTTTCCCGAACTATGTTTACTTTAAAGCACTGTTTTATAATTACATCAAACACCCTGGTTCCGCAATGTTTCAAGGCAGCACCTAATTATCTCTTGCTAGTGGTTCTCAGCTCCAGCTTCATCCACGTTTTCGACCCGTCTTCACCCTCAGCGCCTTTGACAGATGACCGGAACAGCAAGGTAATGAAGCTGCACGTTAATTACCCGCCGCCTGGTGCCATGTGCACGGTTACCTGTGTACGAGACAGGGTCAGAGCAGTTTGTCACCGCGCTGAACCAGAAGACCTCGTCTACAGGGATGGCTGCATAGATACAGTGGTGTGCAAAAGTATCCGCCCTCCTTAATCTTTTCAACATTTTGCCACATTATGGACCATAAACATAAACATATTTAATTTAATTTTTATGTGAAAGACACACACTAAGTGACACACAAACGTGAAGTGAAATGTATACATGATTTAATTATTATTTTTTTAAGTAGGGTGTGCAAAAGTATCTATCCTTTCCTTTTTAGTCCAACCAATTGCCTTCAGAAGTTTCCTGATGATTTCTGAATGATCACATGTTGACGTAATGACTAAACAGAGTCTACCTGTGTGTAATCTAATGTCAGTCCAGATACAGCTGCTCTGTGATGGCCTCAGAGGTCTGTTAAGAGACTGTTGTGGAGCAGAAGCATCATGAAGTCCAAGAACACACCTGACAGGTCCGGCATAAAGTTAGTGAGAAGTATTAAAATGGGTTAGGTTATAAAAACAGAATTTCTAGGCGCAGCCAGGGGCCGGAGGGTGTCCGGTTTGGGAGCCTCAAAGTCTCATCTCTGCTGTTTGCAGATGATGTTGTTCTTCAACGAACCAGGACCTTCAGCACGCACTGGGGCGGTTTGCAGCCGAGTGTGTAGCGGCCGGGATGAGGATCAGCACCTCCAAATCTGAGGCCATGGTTCTCCACCGGAAAAAGGTGGCTTCCCCTCTTCAGGTCGGTGGGGAGTCCTTACCTCAAGTGGAGGAGTTCAAGTATCTCGAGGTCTTGTTCACGAGTGAGGGACGGATGGAGCGTGAGATCGACAGACGGATCGGTGCGGCGTCAGCAGTGATGCGGTCGCTGTATCGGTCTGTCGTGGTGAAGAGGGAGCTGAGTCGGGGCAAAGCTCTCGATTTACCGATCGATCTACGTTCCCACCCTCACCTTTGGTCATGAGATTTGGGTCATGACCGAAAGGACAAGATCGCGAATACAAGCGGCCGAAATGAGTTTCCTTTGCAGGGTGGCTGGGCGCACCCTCCGAGATCGGGTGAGGAGCTCAGTTACCCGGGAGGAGCTCGGAGTAGAGTCGCTGCTCCTTCACGTCGAAAGGAGCCAGCTGAGGTGGCTAGGGCATCTGTTCCGGATGCCTCCTGGTCGCCTCCCGCGGGAGGTGTTCCAGGCATGTCCTAGTGGGACAAGGCCTTGTGGAAGGCCCAGGACACGGTGGTGGGACTGTGTCTCCGAGCTGGCCTGGTGTCGCCTCGGAGTCCCCCCAGAACAGCTGGAGGAGGTGTGTGTGGACCGGGAAGTTTGGGCATCTCTGCTGAGACTGCTGCCCCCGCGACCCGGCCCCGGATAAAGCGGAAGAAAATGGATGGATGGATGGATGGAGGTTATAAAAAGATTTCCAAAGCTGTGAACATCTCTAAAAGTACAGTTAAATACACCATCCAGGAATGGAAAGAGTCTGGCATCACTGCAAACCTACCAAGACCCGGCCGTCCTCCTAAACTCACTGACCAAACAAGGACAGCACTGACCAGAGCTGTTACCAAGAAGCCTATGATGACCTTGGATGAACTGCAGAGAGCTACAGCTCAGGTGGGGGAAACTGTCCACAGAACTGTGTGTACGACTAATAGTTGATTAGTCGTACACGGCACATATCTGGCCTTTATGGAAGAGTGGCTAGAAGAAACCATTTTTAAAAGAAAACCATAAGAAGTCCCGTTTGCTGTTTTGCCACATGGTGGAAACTGGACTTCTTATGGTTTCCTTTTAAAAATGCCACTCTGATATAAGGCCACATTTGTGCAGTGAACAACTGATAATTGCTCTGTGGACAGGTTCCACCTGAGCTGTAGCTCTCTGCAGTTCATCCAGGGTCACCATAGGCTTCTTGGTAACAGCTCTGGTCAGTTTATTATTTTAAAAATTCAAAATCATGTGTAAATTTCATTTCACTTCATGATTGTGAGTCACTTAGTGTGTGTCTTTCACATAACATTTTAATTAAATATATTTATGTTTATGGTCCTTAGCGTGGCAACATGTCAAAAGGGTAAGTTTCAAGTCACAAATCTGTGTCTCAGCACTGGCACATCAACGTGGAGACGGAAGACAGACGGCAATAATAAAATGGATTTTGCTGTTTTAAATTGGATTTCCTTTGCCCTGAACTATTCAAATAGAAATCCAATAATGAGGTTTTGAAAATGATCTGCAAAGACATTGTTGTGCATCTTGTTTGGCGACAATTGTTGTTCTGTAATAACATTTACGTGCCGCTTTAGAAGTTTCCTCAAGTTTGAGTCAATAATCGTTCTCTTTCCATGCTCGGTGGTCGGCTGACAGAAGCAGGGTTGTTCATGTGTGCCAGGGATTCTCCAGCTTTAAATGAAAAGGTCAGAAAAATGTATTATTTAACAAAATCAAAAGTGCTCATTGCAGGAAATATTTAAATGTACAATGAACATAATAATTCAATCATCAGAGTGCATTTTAACATGAGCAAAACATGCTTAACATTGGAATTTAATGAAGCGGAAAAATATATTAAGAGTAAACACTATGATGTGACACTGAAGAGTTCCATTGGGTGAGCTCCTAAAATGTGTTACAAAGTAGGGACGTAGGGACAGATCTAAATGTAGATCACTCAGACAGCTTGGAGTTCTTTATAACATTCATGGTTGAAATGCGCATGATGATAGTTATTTACAACTAATAACTTTCTCTTCATATTCTCATATTCTTTTCTCTTCAGATCACTGCTATGTTATCATACCAATTTCAAATTTCAAAAGCTCCCATTTTTTCCCAGACTAAATCTCTCTCTCACTATGCTTTAAAAGAGAGCAATTTATTCTCCAATTATAGGGCTTTTCCATCAAGCTGGTGCTGGTTCCAGCTTCAGAACCGGTTAGTTTGTTTTCCACTCAAAAAATGCTGGCTCTTGGGTCCAGAAACTAGTACTAGTAGTAGTTAGCACCAGTTAAGAGCTGAGCACCTGTTAAGAGCCTGGTGACTGGCGACGTCAGGTGCCGGGGGCGTGGCTTTCTTCCAAGAAGACAACAGAGACTTGGCATTTTTAAAGTCTCTGGACTAATTTCCATAACACACCTCCTACAACAATGGAAAAGCCAAAGCAGTGGACAGTAGAGGAGACTAACCGACTCCTTGATTTGTGGTCCTCCGCTGAAATTCAGCTCAAACTTGAGGGGGCTGTTGGGACCAAACCGGTCTTTGAAGAGATCCAACGGGAGATGTTTACGGCTGGGTACGAGAGGAGCATTGACCAGCTCGTCAACAAACTTAAAAAGCTCAAAAAAAGTTTACCGGGACATGAAAAGGGAATTTGGGAAAAGTGGGAATCACCGGCCAGGAAAAAACGCATTATGACATCTTGGACGCTATTCTTGGGCATCGACCTGCGTGTAATGCAAGAGGAGCGCTCAATTCAACCACTGCAATACTTGTACAATGTTGCTATGCTTTCAGACTTGTTTTAGTCAGCGCCAGCTAGCAGGGACGATTAGCAAGCTTATTTTAGCCAAAGACACCGTTATTCTCCTAAACTACAGTAAGTCTTAGCACTGGCTTGCTGTCAAGCCAGTACTAAGACTATTTAGGTATTAGTATTTGTGTTAGGCTATAGTTTTAATACACAAGATTCCAGGACAGCAATGGGCCAATATTATGCTCAGATGTGTGGCGATCAACAGCCAAGTCACCCTTGTAAATGAGGATTGGTTTTTCCTTTGGCCATACCTGGCAATAAGATAAATAAATAAATAAATTTAAAAAAAAAGTTATTCAGACCTAAACAGGTATGTCGAGTTCAGATGTGGTTGTGCGCCAAAGCTGAATAAATCAGGCTTGGAATTAGATATTTAAAAATCCCTCTGAAAAAGTCTGGTTAAGCTCAAGACCGGAAAGTTTGGAGTCCGTAGGAGCGACTATAAGGGCCTTTGCAAGAGTGGAGCAAAAACCTAATTTAAAGAAAACCGTACCCAAAGTTTTTCTTCACTCTTCCGTATCTGGTGGCTCCCAGATGGAAAAATACCATATTTGGGTGATAGCGTCATCAATTTTGTGAACAAATACCCGCAGGAAAGACGGCTTTGTAAAGCGACAGAGTTGATACTTCCGAGTTATCTCCGCCTTGCTTGTGGTCAAAACATCATAAAATGAACATTGTACGGGTTAATTTGAAAAAAAAAAAAATGCCATGAAAACTAAGATGTAAAGGGATGAAACTAAGGGTGTATTCAGACCAGAAAAGTCCTTTGCTCCGCTTGTTTGTTCCGGATCAGAAGCAAACTTTTTTTTTTCGTTTGGTGCAGTTTGTATTCAGACTGTACTTTTTGCAAGAGAAGAAGCTTTATATACATATATATATATATATATATATATATATATATATATATATATATATATATATATATATATATATATATATATATATATATAAAGCATTAAGAATGTTTAACCCATAAAGTAATTAATTCATATCAATTTGGTCAGATATAATCAGTACTACATGAAAACAAAGCCATTTTCAGGCCGTGCAGAGAAACGGTGCAGTGTTGACATGTTGGTGCAAATTGGCCATTTTACACAAATCAATCGACTAAACATCAGATTTGAGCAGAGAATATTTTCCCTCGTTCTCTGTTTAAATGAACGGGCTTTGCGCTCGACCGGAAGTGTCCTGGAATGTTTTCTCTTCGTTTAAGTTATCCGCTCCCATTGTTCCCAGGAAACTTCAGTGCAGTCAGCCTCAGCAACATCAGCTTCATCAAAGCAGCACTTTGTGTACGACCCCAAAAACAAAGCATGCATGGATCATATATGCACAATCATATTCAGTAACTCTGAGATGCTGGTTGTCTTCAACAGCCCTCTCTAGGTAAACCGTCGTTCTTGTAGTATTTCTGGCCAAGTTGGGTTGATTGGTGTTGTTCCAATCCAACTAACAACCATCTACAGAGGCAAACAATCCCTGAGCTAGTCATTATTTTTAGATAATTCAGTCAACAAAACTAAAATCCACCAGTAATACTACTCTTGCCTCAAACTGGGTCTTGGAATTGTGTGTAATTTATCAGCTTTTAAGCTCTTCTGGCGCAGAGATGACCCTGTAGTCCGGGACATCTGCTAATGATTTGCATTTTGGGGGGGGGGGGGGGGGCTAAAAGGGAGTTGTCTTCTCTCCGCTCTTGACTCTAACAGGATTAAAAGAAGTCCATGATGAATCCAAGTGTTGTGGAGCCAGCGGCTATAAATACACTCCTGTTTACAGACCTGCCAAGTGTAATTAAAAGCAGTGGGAGCTCCTCACTGGGAAGTCAGTTTGGAAAGGAGCTAAATTAACCATCGCTCCGGACGACACTGTAGAAGGTTAATGCAAGAACCAGGGAACGTGACTGAGACACGTTGGAAGTTTTGTACAAGGATTTACGCCTTTTAAAGAGATTGTTGTGATATTTATATCGAGTTAATTCATTAGTGTTTTGCCATTCATAGGTATGCTTCAAACACTTCTTGATCACAATCTTACTTTTTATTGTTAGAGAATCATCTATGGATCTAAAATGGATTGTTCAGAGTTTCCCTGAGCTGGACTTCAACATGTGCTGCTAACTACCTCTGACTCTTGCTTGGAAGGTGTAGTTACTGTCGGACATCGGTGCTGGTGAAGGTTTGTCCATATGGGAGGAAAATGTATGTGGGTTCAGATGTTGCTGTGCTTTTCCATTCACATGACACTGTGTTCCTCCCAAACTATTAAAAAAACGGAACAGCACACCAACATCAAAACCCCATCACCACTGTGAAGTATGGTGCAGAGAACGTCATGGTGTGGAGGTCCTTTGCTCCCTCGGGGGCCTGGACTGAACTTGCTATCATCAATAGAGAAATGTATTCACAAGTTTATCAAGATATTTTATTTCTGTAGTTGCAGATTAGACGCTCACAACGATCAGGATGAATCTTGGATCATTCCTCTTTACAAAACTGCTGCAGTTCAACGAGATTCCTGGGTTCACTTACTTTTTCCTCCCTGTCCTAATGTTTGCATGTTATGGCTAATAAGAAAATGTCATTGTTTGGATGGTATTGGTATATTCAGACACTGTTTCATCATTCTTATGATTTTAATGAAGACCACAGATCACATTTAGGCAGAAATGTAAGAAATTCCAAAGTTCACACACATTTTCCTCCCACTATATAAACTTTTGCACAGGACAGAATAAGATAAGACAAGCCTTTCCTGATGTCACAATGGAGAAATTCACTTCACACATCAGCTATCAAGAGCGCTCAGCGGGGAGCAAAAAGAATGTGCATCAGAGAACAGGATGATATAGTAAATAGTGTGCAATGAATGAGCAATTTGTGTGGCATGAGTTATTGCATGTGGCTTATTTACGAAGATAATAATAATAATAGAGTTGCTTTGACACTTTGTAAGATTTCCAACACATCCCTATGACCATGGTGCTCCCAAGCAGGGTTCATACAGGCAGACAAAAAATGTAATGCTGTTTTTCAGGCCCAAATACTAATTTTATGGTGTGATGTTTTTTCTCTGCATGCGCTTGTAGCATTAAAATGTATAATCACTTTTTAAAGCCACAAATGCAGGGGGGAAAAAAACATCACATATGTAACTTCTTAGGATTTGCAAACATTTCATCAAACAAAGGAAAGAGAATTGGACAAAACTGGAAAAGAGGTGGTCAATTTCAGCCAAAACGGTAGCTGAACATGTTTTACTCCTTAATGTTGGTATTTTCATTTTAGACAGTATTATATTTATTTTGACTAGGGCCTCAAATTGGCTCGGGACGGCCCTGTTCACATGCTGTCCTTGAGACCTTGCACGAATATCAGTTTGATCAGATGTTGTGTGGCTGGATTCCTCACACATCCTGTACATTGAGCCAATAATCTGCCATTCCATTCACACACATTCAGCTCTGCTATAAAATGTGAAATATTGAGTTCCGGGCAGCTCTGACAATTTGCTGAAGGTCTCGCCCTACTCTTCATCTTATTTCTCCCTGGGCAGTCCTGTCTAGTCGAAACCTACCGGCCCAAAGACAGCTTGATTTTGAGTTCTTATAACCTTTCCTTGAGTGTTGAGGATGGATAAACATATCGATCACAGTACGTATATATATAAGGCCTAGAAGCATAAATCAGAGAAACTTTAAAAAACACCTAAAGTTTTTGTGCAAAGCCAAAAAGCTAGAACTTCTGACAGTCAATAAAAGTTGGGGGCATGAAAAAAAAAAAGAAAAAAAAAAAATGGGAGATACTGAGATGCCTGTCAATCAAAGTCTGGACTTACTTACTTAGCAAACTTTTTAAAGACAACCTCGTCTGGGGTAAACGGCGTATTTACCTGCCCGAGCTCCCTCTCTCCTGTGATGTGATATCAGGGGAGCGCACAAAGCCACGGCTAATCCCCCAAAACTGCACTGAATCATGACAGTTTGAGGGAAAGAGGCAGTTCGCGAGTCACCGCTTTCAGACCGCAACTCCATGCACACGTTAAAGGAAAGTGTGCCCAATTCTGAATTTGTCTTTTGTCTGCGGCAATATCAAGCGTTTTGAGCTGGATTCTGCATCAGTGTTTCCAAACCACAGTACAGTAGAAACGCTTCAACTATTCTACAATATGGAGGCCGGGCCTCGCTAGTCTCCACATGTGATATTCTGAGATTATGAGTTATTACAAAGAAATGTCCACCCTAGTCCCTATAACCTACAGCTGTAGACCCGCACTAAGTAGACCAAAAACTATGGCCACTACAAAAGAATGTATAAAAGAATGAATGCTAAAAATAATTTCAAACAAACTGCAATTGGAGTGTTTGATGCACCCGTACCCCTGTCTTATATTGGATTTTTACTCATGACCCTTTGACCAGACAAAGCTCTGAGCCTCTGCAATCCCAGAACCGCTGTAATGACTGTGTAGTCTAGTGCAAAGTTACCGACTCGCTGCAGCTGCAGAAAGGAGTGAGCCCGGTGTCCAGAGCAGCAGCAGAATGAGCGACTACATCTACAAATTGTTCGCTAAACTCAGGAAATAGAAATCAAGAGACATTGGAATGTTCATGGATAAATATTAGGGGTTCAGCTCGCACGGTTCGGTTCAAGGTGCAGGACCCGCGGTTTGGTGCATCACGGTGCAAGTGCAATCTAAAAAATAAGAAATTGGTTTTGAAATGAAATAGCCAAATGATCATTATTAGACAGTATTTATAATCTTAGAATGAAATTGGCAATGCTTTCAAAGCGGCTTTATAGTAAAATGTACCTCTGGGCTCACAATGCGTGAAACCAAAATAGAAAACAAATGGCACAGCAGCAAAGTAAAAAAAAGAAAGAAAAAGCAACGCAGTGCAGGCCATGTGCTCGTTAAGTGGTAGTTTCTTTTTCGCTTTCCGCACACAGAGGTTGAAGCTCTCGGAGCAGCGCGTTTAATTTGAAGCTCGTGTTTGGCCAGTTGTTGGACAACTTTCTGCGTGTACTTTTTTTCGGAGACAAAGCTTTTGAGACGGAATATGGCCAGGACTGGATCTTACGCATTCGTCTGCGCCTCTGACATTACGCAGCACTGGATCTATAATGAACCACAGCCACAGTCACCTGCAGGAGAAAGTTAAACAAAGACACACAGATGTCATATGTTTTGGAGGATGCCACTGTACCGGTGCGGAGCGTCTACCAAGGCCGTGGGAACCCAGGGTGCTGAGGGGGCTGCAGCACCCTCTGGTGGATAGTTTGGGAACAGCAAGCAATATTATTAAATAGGAAATATGCGCAGAAAAAGCGTTTTGGGGGTAAATTTTGTCTCTCAGCACCCCCTAACTAAAATATCTTCCCACGGCTCTGGCGTCTACAGCTGCAGTTTAGCGGTGAGTGACGATGACACACATCGGCCTGTTTGGATGCGCGCACACACGGCAGTCAGACTCACTCGCGTTGTTGTGATGCCGGGTTGTCCTCGAACAGCCATACAGCAGTGCACCGTGGTCCATATTGCAGAGATGCACATAAGTCTCTGACCAGCAAGTCAAGTCTAAGTCCCTGACCCACAAGTCCAAGTCAAGTCCAAGTCCCATGTTTCTATATGTTTTACACTAATTCAAATCACAGCACAGTAAAATTTAAACTTAAATTATAAACAATTATCAGACAAATACAAGCCCAGGGCTTCCACACACAAATAAATAATCAACATCACGATATTTCAGTCACAGTCTATCCCAATGCAATGGTAAGTTTGGAAAACACACAGAAATAATATGAACTATTTAGCACTGTCTACAGCTGTGGCCAAAGGCAAACCCTGTGTCATTCATTCAACTACTCCTCACACACAAGACATTTCTTAAGTTCAGTTTTGTAAAAGTAACATCAGTGTAAATTAGTTTTCACAGCTGTATTCTGTCACAAACATTAGCAGTATTAGCTTCAGCATGTCACTGAAGTGCCCTGTATCACACAGTAAAAACTGAACCTGTTACACCATCCACTGTGCTCATAATAATACTTAGTCTTACCTTGAAGACGCAGGTTTACAGACAGTGGACGAGTCCAAGTCGAGTCTCAAGTCTCTAAAAATAGCGACTTATGTCCGACTCGAGTCCTGTTAATTCTTCGATATCGTTGGTTTTTATACCATAGTAGGGCACCATTGGTTAGATGTTTGGGGCGCTGTTCCTCGCCGCCCCAAGCACAAAACTACACATTGAACGCACAGTAAAGTGAAAATATTACTCCGCGGATGTCGAAGCCCAACCCTAATTAACACAACACATACTGTAGTTCGTGCTTTCGTGTTGCATTGTGTTTCCATCAAGAAAACTCAAGTCTGGGTCTGTTTTCGATGACGGAACAACAACATTGCAACACGGTTAAAAGCTCGGTTTCATACATGACGTGACCTTTGATACTCCGCGCCGTCTGCCGAGCGTGGTATCCCTGACGGGGAGGAACAGTGATCGGGACGGGCTCACAAATGCGCGGCAGATTGCGAGGCGCACATTTGGAAGGCGCCCGGTAATAATGCATGCGCCCGTGTTTTCTCTCCTCTCTCCAGGCGCGCTCAGTGTCGATTTGTATGGGCCCGCAGACTGAATGAAGACAGCAGTGAGGCGTGCACACAAAGCTTTTACACGGCGGAGGATGAATTATGCTGCGGAGAGAATATGCCATCTCATCTGCTCCATCTTTGCAGCAGAACTCCACATGAACTTTGTCCTTGTGTCAATCACGGAGCCCTCTTTTGTGCTTTTTAACCTTGCTATAACGTTTCTCTCATCAAAAACATAACCGGATAGTGTTCTTTCAGACTGGGTAGATTAACCAGTGGCAGGCCGTGGGGTTTCCGTTAGGACTTCAAATTGCAACCTGATATAATATGGGCGTGGATAAAACTGCCTTTTTACACATATTGGCACATATTTGCGTATTTCAGTGTCAAAAAGGTAAACAAATGTTTTGTCTCGGGGCTCTTTGAATTACTGACATCAATCACAGACGCCTGTGATGGAAAAACTACTGAAAAAGGATGTTCCACTATATTCCACTATATTAAGCATATCATCATTTTCAAGCAATATGGGAAAGAAAAAGGATCTCTCTGCTGATGAAAAATGTGAAATAATTGGTCTAGGTATGAAAACCTTCGATATTTCATGAAAGATTAAGCGGATTCATCGTACTGTTAAGAGATTTGTGGTTGATTCAGAGCACACACAGGTTTGTGCAGATAAAGGCACAATAAAGACGGTTTCAGCCAGACAAACACATGGTAAATGGTAAATGGTCTCAACTTATATAGCGCTTTTCCACCTACATTAGGCACTCAAAGCGCTTTACAGCAAGGATCCACTCACCCATTCATACACCAGTGTACGCAGACACTGGGGGCAATGTGGGTGAAGTGTCTTGCCCAAGGACACAATGACAGTGTGCACTTTCAGGAGGTGGGAATCGAACCCCTGACCTTCCGATCATGAGACGACCCGCTCTACCATCTGCGCCACTGTCGCCCACATCAGATGAATAGAACAGCTGCTACAAAGCAGCAGACAGGTATTTGAAGCTGCTAGTGCCTCTGGAATCTCCCGAACATCGATACCGATACTGGGGGTTTGAGTATCTTTTCCGATATTAACAGATACCAAGAGACTTTCTTAAAAGTGGCTTGTTGAAAAAAGTGAAAAAAGTAAATGATCAATTATATCTATTGAAAAACTGTAATGGAAAAACATCAAAAGAGGACTACACTAAAGTCCATGAATATGGCTTTATGTTGTAGTAATGAAAACCACTCACAGAAAGTGATCTTATCATTACAAATATATTATATCAGTTATCCTTTAACAGCATGTTAAAGAATACCACTTGGACACCCCAGCAGTGGCCAATTTTATTTTATTACTTGAGGTATTTCTATTATGGTTTCTTTCTCAGCATTGATACGTTTCCGCTAGCATTAACGTTTTGCACAGTTCTGCCCTTCAAAGTGACATACAGCACGTAGTTTTAGATTTAGTCAGTGAAAGCTGTGTTTTTCACACATTTGACGATTTCCACAATGAGAATTTAGCTGAAGAGTGCCAACAATCCAGACCATTTTTCATGATATTTGTAGCACCACACCGTATTCTATGTTATAGCCATGGACACATGCAATGGCTCGTTTGAAAGGTGAGACCCTAAGCTCTCAGTAGGTGAAAACCATTTAATTCTAAATGCCTTGGTTCCTGAGAAATCCTATACAAAGGCTAGTTTTGATCAAAATCATTGTTGAAATGTCCAGATTGTGACTTTTCACAAGTTGTTGATCGCCATTTATTTCAGTTCTGTTCATCACAGAGCTCCCAAAATCACACATAAGGTGTATTAGAGTGTCTAGTTTTGTAATAAAACGTTAAAAAAAATGCTACGTTTTTTCGTATTTCGCACTCAATGTGTTGAAGTGGTGAGAAAAGGGTATTGGCTCAGTATTATAGGATATTTTGAGGAGATAACCGATATCATCTCAGATTTTTTTACTATTTCTCCCATAGAGTTGTTTTGACATTATGACATTATGACATCATCACATTCTAGATCTTGAACACAACCTATTTTGCAGCTTTTCTGACCGGTGCCATGCCACTGGTCCAACAGCCCATTTGTCAAACGTCTCATTATTCTGAAAATTTACCACTGAGCAGAGAATCCTACATCTCTCACCTAGTTGTGTTGTAGATTAGAGAGCCATACACAACCATTGGCCCTTACCTAACCCTAGCCGTCTGGCCTGAACCTAATTTTATTTTTCAACCCCGACTCAATGGGACATTTTCGGAATAATGAGACGTCGGACTAATGGGTTGTCACCTTTCAGACCGCTCTGTAGTGACCGTCTTCAAGAACAACACCAGCGGAGAACCCAGCGGCTTTCTGATGATCTCTGCTAATCCACTCTTGTGTTTTCAGAGTAGAGAGGAAGCCGCTGGGTTCTTCAGCCGCCGCCTTTTGTGTGAGTCTCAATGGAGACGGTTGTCAATCAGACGGCAGCGCTTAAGGTTTGAGGACGAAAATGGTCATGCACTTTGGTCAAGCTATGTTGTTTTTAAAGTGTATTATAAATAATGTTGGATTGGATTGGAAATGAAAGTTTTTCGAGAACTCCATGGCGTATTATGAAGTTTTACTGATGGCAAAGGCAACAAAAATATTGGCATTTTGGACGTGGTCGGGTTGTTGAGCTGCATAAACAGAGCCTCTCGCATCGCTGAGGTGGGATGCTGTCAGACGGTCAACAAAAAAGTTGTATTTTTATCATGTGAAAATGTACGCACATTAAGTCAAGTTAGATAGTAACAATGTGGTTCCCAGAAGCAGTTTGATGAGATATAAAAATGTAAAATTATTCATATAATACAGGAAATAATCAGTTTATTTTTATGCCAGTCCATCCTGCTTCCCGTTATGATAAGGCTGTACATCTGACGTGCATATAAGTAATTGCCACAACCAACCACAGAGCTAGAAATGACTAGAATGCACGGCTAAGAGTTTACCTTCCACTAACATCTCTATTAATGGTTTGGAAAATATATCGAAAAGAAGGCACAGCAGCTTTAAAGTGACATATGGCAAGTCTCTTACAGTGATTTATTAACTGGCCTCACCGCATAAATCAAAAACGCAAAGTTTCCTGTGTCAGCATGGAAAAGTAATGATATTTTTCAATCCTACTGGCTTGCTCGTTGTCAGATGACTGACTTGTCACAAGATTATTACTTTTATTATGGAGAGTTTTTGGACCAAATAGAGGGTATGGTTCTTTCACATTCCACCGTAATGAAATGCTATATGCCTGCTGGATCACACGTTTTATAACCTCTATTGCTGGGTTGCAGGTTCTAGAATGCGATGTTGTCACTGGACCCAGTGGGGTCAGCAGCCAGTTTTTCCTATTAACAGCATTACACTTTGACAAGCTGTATCTGAGAAGAAAATGTATGAATTAAAAAAATTACCATTAATATCAGTCAGTGGGCCCATGATCTCTCTGTAAAAGACCAAAAATGTCCTCAGAAACAAAATTAGTTTACCTCTATATAATTTTATGGGCCTTTAGAACACTGTGATGTCACTACTGTCAACCCAGCAATAGAGACAACATTGTGTGCACAGAGCAGTATCTAATATCTAATATATACTCCAAAAAGTGCAAGCGCAGGGTTAAGTCTAAATGTCTTGATAGTATATTTAATTAGTATTAGTAGTTAATTTATAAAATGTACAGTTGAGTTGCTTATATTGGTATTGTTGAATTGTACTTATAATTAAAATTATCAGCCAATAAAATTAAACGTGCAACAACAGTGCATCCCCCTGGCCCTGCTGTGTCTCAGCAGCTGCCCCTTTGTTTTCCTCACCTGGGAAAACCGCTAATGTATCCATGCATGGGCAAGACGTTCCAATCCAAAGCGCAGGCTCAACTCACCTACACAACTGAACCATGTTCAGACGAGGCAAAATGAAGTGGATTTATTAATCACCGATGTTTGGTGCCCCTTCCTCATGAAGAGATTCAATTGCAAAGCAGCTCGAACGACAGTGGGATGTAGATGCTTGGCTCCCCAGACTGGGACTGCGCTGGGACTTGAGAAGGGCCAAAAATGCATTCCACAGAGCACCAAACTGTATGTCTCTGGGTGGCTCGTTCCATCAACAAAACATCTCATAAAAACAGCCGCCTGTTTCCACATTATAATGCGCTTGTCTCCGCCGTCATGTGACATTTGTTAACGTATATTACGAGTGTTCCCGAAGGTTTCGTTTGGGGGCGGAGGCACTGTTGCTTTGGTTCGGCTGGCAAACAAATGTCACGAAAAAAAGCTGTTTTATCAAAGAGCTTTTTTTTTGTCGATTAATTTATATGTTTTTGCATGAAATGCTACTGGAGGCCCTGACTGAAACCTCTCGGCACACCACTGGTTGTAGGCCATTTCCTTACCACATTATATTCTCATTTCCAGCTACATTGTCTTGAAATTCCGTGTTCAAGCTAACCTAAAGTTTATTTACCGACTGCATAACCTGTACATCTTCACTAAATCTGACAGCGGCAAAACTTCTCAGCATTACAAAATCATTAAACCATGCGGATATTCATTTTTGGCAGTGTAATGCTTTTTCCCTGACAACACAAAACTATTTTATATGTAAACAGAACAAGTCCATAGACACATCATTACCGGCCATCATTAGCGCGGCTACACTGAGAGATAGGAAACAGAGGAGGTTGTTCCAGCTCACAAACAGGCGCAGAATCCTAATCGGAGCATACCTCAGACTTTGTTTGTGTGCATTTGTCTTATACTCAAAAACACATACACAGGAGCTCCGAGTGTGCCCTTGGTAACCTCTGTACACAACATCAGGGCCCAATTACTCCTCTATGATGTGGACAAATATGTTGGAACAAAGGCCCAGCCTGCAACCAACACAAAAACACGCTGCTTTTAGCCGTGTCATGGACAGAAAGCCAGTTTACATGAGCATGACTGGCCAGCAACATACTTCCATAGGTCGCTTTCACGTGACATCGCAATCTTCTAAAGAGCCTATAATTTATGCTTGAGCGCCATGGAATGGGATTGGAATTTCTTCTTCATATATATTCTCTTACTTTTAAAACGTCTATTTATAATGAATCAATCTGGGATCATCCGTTTATAATAGTGAGCACCAGAGCTGGAGTGGATGGTGCTGCTGAGTGAAGTGGGGCAGAACTGCTCTGGGACAGTCTTCGTTCTAAGTGAAAAGGACACAGTGATGGAACTCTTTGCCACTGGAGCTAAAGTCCAGAATGGACCTGAGGCATGTCTCACAGAAGCTGAAGCTCTGGCTAAAGTCTCTTATATACATGGTTTTAGTTTGTATTTTAGTTACAAAAGGTTTTTCAGGAGGGATTTTGGATTTCATCAATGAGGCAGGAAATCAATATCAAAAAATCCCTCTGAAAAAGCCTTCAAAATATTAAGTCCTACACCGGAAAGTTTGGAGTCTGTAGGAGTTGGAATAGTGGAATGAAAACCATTTTGAGAAACTTGAGTTTTGTTTTGCACATTTGGGTGTATATTTCAACCTGAAAAAACGTTCATTCGACATGAACCATGCTCAGACCCCGGTGGAAGACGGTGAATCAACGGCATGAAATCCATGGGTGTGATGAAGGGACGTAGGAGAGTCTTCCCCCGGAGTCTGGACACTGGTGGTGGTAGAGGATGAGGTCTGATGTGGCCAGTGGACGACGAGTCTCTACGAGAAGAGTAGAGGTGAGGCCAGGAGGAAGAGGGGCGGAGGAGGGTAACAGCACGCTGGCAAACGGCCGAGGCAGTGAATGAGGGGGCTTAAGAGGGGAATGATTGGATGATAGGTGAGGTGTAGTTGGAGATGGAGATGAATGGACTGCTGCAGGTGGGTCTTCCAGGTTGAATTTTCACTTAAGCTTCATTTCTCCAGTCTTCAGTCGCGGTTGTCTCCCAGAAAGGAAATTACCATATTTGGTCGCCTTTCACAGTACATGTGGATAGGACTCGGCAATTAATCACATTTTAATCTAATCACAATTTAGATAAAGGTTGATCACAATATGGTGCGTTTTAATAACCTGGCATCCAGACTAATCTCTGATGATCTCTGATTAATAAACAAGAGACTAGTCTGGCGACCCTGTCGTAGAAAAGCTACTGCTTGAGGCGGGACTAATGTGGGACAACCGAAGCGCATAGCAGCCAATGAGAACATAGCGGATGTGACGACAGAAACAGCGACAAGAAAGTTGTATCATTCGGACATTAACAATGGCGCTCCTGCCACACGGAGTTCAGTAAATGACTTCTGTCGTTCATGTCAGAAAAACTTAAGAATACAAGCATACCGGAGCATTACGTGAAGTGGTTGTGTTGAAAAACTACAAAACAAAGGCGCAACAACGTGACGCCCGTTCAGGGAGCTGCTCTGATTGGTCGGTAGGCTCCATATCGCTGCGTCACTTCCTTTGAAAGCGCGCAATGGAGTGTTGCCAGACCCTCCTCTGTAAAAAGCGGAGTCTGGTTGGCGAGACTAACGTTTTAATCGAGGAGAATGACCAGTCCTGTCACATTCTTGAAAAAAATATGGACGACGCAATGCTGTAGAGCCTGTCAGGTAAATCCCAGGGAAACACTCGGCCCTAACAAACAGGAAGCGCAGTAAGCAAATGCAGAAGCATGAGGAGAGGACCTGGACCAGCTGTAAGCCCCTAACCCGTCAAATGGGCAAACAGAAACACTCGAGGAGGTGTCGGAGGAACAGGACACGCACACAGATTTTTTCTCTTTAAAACCAAAATAATTGAATCGAAAATTGAGATCGATCAAAAGGGCAAAAATAATCATTATTTTTTCCCCAAATTGCCCGGCCTTACATGTCCACAACATGTCAATATTTGTGAATGAATACACCGTGACAAAACGCTAGTGACAAAAAGCTATGAAATAAGCATCGTCTTTTTTTTTACTGTAACATTAAAACTAAGTTGTTCAGGGAGAAAAATCTCAACATTGACCCCTGTGTGAGAAATCATAATTATCACATGCAGTGTCTCGCCTTAATGTAATCCTCCTTCCTGTATTCACATTGTTTCCTTTGTCATTTGACCCCAATTCAGAAATCTTTGCGTTTGCCGGCACACAATTGTCCGCTCTCCTCTCTCTGCTCGCCTCTTCAGCAGCCTGTGTTCGCTGGTTAGTCGTCGCGGATGGCGCTGTGATGCGCCTCTCCCTCTCTGATGCGCGCCTCTAATCCTATCCGGCCCGCTGTGTGCCTGCCTATCTGATGGTATTACCCGTCGGGGCTTGTTTGCCTTCTCTGCAGATGGAGATGAGATGCCGGAGCCTGCGTGCAGAAAGGTCAGGCACGATTCCCATTTCCATCTCCTCAATCCAAAGTCGTTTGATTATTCAGCCTTAACAGATTCATCAAACTGTGTCATTTTAATCCATGGTTAGAGATGTTGCCGAGTGTTGACTTTGACGGCGGAGTAATGTCCTTTTTCAAAAATGTCAATATGGTCACTCTTCCGAACCAAGTGCTGCTGTATTATATCACAGTGTTACCCACTCAGTGTGCCATTAAAGACGAATCGGTCACTTGGTTGATCATATTTCTGCTACGTTGGCAGCGCTGAAAGGTGACACTTGGTTAAGTAGTGAAGAAGCATGTGGAAAAAAAAGTTGGATTAGTGCATCTCTAGGATGCACTAATCCAACTTTTTTTGCTTCCAATACCGATACTGGGGGTTTGAATATCTGCCAATATCCAATATTAACCGATACCAAGAGACTTTCTTAAAAAGTGGCTGCTGTGAGTGAAAAAGTGAATTGATCTCAAAATGGAGAAAAGGGGACCACCTTTTCTCTGGCAGACAATTTCTTTTTCTTTTTTTTTCTGAAAAGACATGATCATAGAAGTGTAAAGTGTACAAGCGCAAATGTTGGTTACCAAGTTTAACTATCAATAAACAGGCTCAGACTCTGTCACAGAGCGACAGGTGAGGAAGGAAGTCAGGGAGGATAGACTGAACTTCAGCCTTCTGTATAATACATAATTAGTGTTGGTGAGAATACTTTAAAATTGTATTTAGTTATGAATTCTCACCTTATGATGTATGTTGCACCGTTTTCCATTACAGGGCCTAATATTATGCATATCACAATGATATGCAGTATATTAGGCCCTGCCCATTATGTACTTAGAGAGTGGGGAGGCGAGCAGAGATGAACTAGTGCCTCCACCATCACCCCCTTAAATATTGTAACAATCTATTTTAGCTGACACATATAAATATATATGATTGCAACTTTGCAACAAAAAGACTTCAAAAGATCGTAGAACACCTTCTGTCACACCCTCCAAAACTTTGTGTTGCATTCATTTAAAATTCTGTCTAGAGGTGACCTTTTCGTGAAGTTGTTTAGCCTTTAAGCTCAGAGTTGGATTGTCAATCTGCACTTTCCACTGAACATTTTATGGAACAAAGCCCGAGGCTTAATGTAGGTAAACATACCCAGTTGCCTACAGCCCTAATGCACACACAACAGCTGTTCCTGTGCTTACTTTTACGTGTGCCGTGCTCAGATTAGACATCTCACTGTCATCCAACCTCCTCCACAACTCCACGAGCCGAATCCGAACAAGTGTCTTATTATATTTGTAATGACTAGTTCTAAGCCGCACATTGTTGAGGACGAGGTTGCCAGATGTAATCAGAGAAAGGAGCAACCATATAAAAACAAGTGACTCCAACCTCACAAAAACAAAGATCACCCCTTTCCCTTGTGGAGAAGGAGGGGCTAAGAACAGGAGACAACCGGGGGGCAATCATCCACCTGCTGCTTTACTCTTCGTTGATGGACCTTTGGACATTACATTAGCTCTGTCAGTGTCGGCTCTCAGTCGTGCAGGAGTTTTCCATTTTCAATGAAGGTTCTTGAGTAATCTGTACTTTGTTATTGAAGTGTCAAATGTTTCGCCTTGAGAAAAGTGCTTATGTCAGGCCACAACTCAAAAGGCAGCTCTGATGAATAATACACCAAAATATGTCCCAGGAGAAGTCCTTCACTCAAGAGGGTCCGTGTGAAACGTATAAAAAATGTGATTTTACTGCATTCAACCTTGCGCTGTGAAATAAATGGACCAAAACTGTATTGAAACGTTTCAGAAATGAACCAAACAGAACGCACTAAACCGAAACAATTCTATACTTTATGTGTGCCTTTACACCCCTAGTAAAGGATAAAGAGTAAACTCAAGTTATTTTCTTTGTCTTCTGAACTTTACCTAAGTCGCATATGAAGATGTGCCACAGATGTATAAGTAGCTTGTTGCCATTTTTGTTACATAAAAGTAGCTCACAGGTTGGAGACCACTCGACAAAACTTTCAGGGAGCAAAACTTTCACAGTGATGCAAACCACCAACTACAAATTTACTACAAAAAGGGCTTTGTAATTCAAAGCACATCACACAATGATCTTTTAATCACAAATGTCTGCTTACAGATCGCTGAAGACAGTCTTTATTTCGTCGACTAAAATATTTAGGGCCAGATCTTGTGGCGGCGCAGGCTCTTGGCGAATTATTTTCCGAGTGGCGGAGCTGTATGTGCCATTCGCCTCCGCCACCTGTGAGGGGGCGTCACAAGAGGAGGTGACTGCACTGATGGAAACACGGCTGACATTCACTTCCTCGTTTACATTGCGCTGTCTTGCGTTCTTTCTTAAGCCTTAGGCTCTCACAGGTCAAACTAAAAACTTTATTTACCCCATCGTGAGCTAAACGATGTTCACGTCTCCAGAGAAAAAGAGCTACAGCGTCCACTGTGGCGCGGATCAGCCTGCGCTTGGCGTGAACACGAAGCAAAACAAAAGCACATGTTCACCCCCCACTCCCACACAACCACGTTCCTGGACGCGGAGTCGATCTGGTTGGAGGAAAATCTGTGTCTCCACCCACTTAAATGCGCTAAGTCTGGAGTGGCAAGATCACAAAGTGCGCTCCTACTGAGCACAAAATGTCACGCTATCGTCTCCGTTTTGATGCACAAGATCGGGCCCATTGTCTTTAGTTTTAGTCCAATTTTAGTCGGCAAAAATAACACTTTGACTAAAATTAATTAAAAGTTGTTCATGAGACTAAAACTCTGACTAAAATGTCCAGATATTTTAGTCGACTAAAATAAGACTAAATAAAAATGAAAAGGAGAGACTAAAATCATCCAAACTTCTATTGACCGTCTGAAAGAGCCTCAGATCATGTAAATTCACTGTCAAAGGATCAGCTCTGAGCTTTGTTCATGTGGAGCAGCTCCATGAAGCAGAAGAACAAGATTAAATATGATTATAATGAATATTATCAATGCAAAGTCGACTAAATTCGTCTTAAATTTAGTCGACTAAATTTACTTGCAATTTAAGTCGACTAAAACTAGACTAAAATTGAAACGATTGTTTTGACTAAAACTAGACTAAAATTAAATTACATTTTAGTCAAAAGACTTAACAAAATATGTTGTCAAAATTAACACTGGCTGAAGAACAACTACTTCATGGTAAATGGCCTTTCACACAATCTGACGGCATCCCACTGTCTTCCGCCGCTTCCCGCCTCCTCTGCTGCTCGACAAGCTGCAACAGAACAAGCCACTTTGCAAATGTCTCTCAGTAACGGCGTCCTGTAAGCATATCGCTTCTGGGGAAGAGCCGTTTGAGTGGGGCCACAAAAGCGCGGCAGGTGAGAAGTCTGCTCACGTTTGTCTCCCCCTTCCTCTCCGATTCAATCCAATTTTCTTGCTTTCGATTAATTAAAAACTTGCCAGATAAAGACGTGTGCGACGCGTGAGGAATATGGAGCACGGGGGATAATGAGCGATTCGCGTTATCGACGGTTTTCTGCCTCTGACACGACATGCACGAGGTGTTTGCTTTTTTGGTTTGTTTCATTGTGACATTTGCCACTACGGCGGAACAATGTGCCCGAGATAAACAAATTCAAACGCTCAGAGTGATTACGCAAACGCAATCGGGGAGTAGCTGATGTTTTGACTGACAATGAAGATTATGAGTGATCTGTACGTGGGACCGTGTTTATCGGCGGATTGCTTTTCGCCGAGGCCAATGGATTGCACGCTTTCTGCTGCGTGAAATATTGATGCCCCGCTCCCTATGCACAGAGAACTGTTGCATCCCAAAACTGTGAAAAGGAATTCTCCACTTCTCCCTTTGCTTTTTAAACGGACTATACAGAGTTTAAAAATGGTAAAATTATCTAATTTCCTCCTCCTAGAATGAACCCAGACCTGTTCACCACAACTGCCTCTAAAATCCTGCACTGTCACTCAAAAAGGTGTCACTTCGGGTCCGAATTGCCGTCATGCACGAGCTTAATATAGAAGCTGCAGTTACACGTATGACCTGAGGTGGCAGTAGTGAGTATAAATGGCTAACTTGCATCTAGCCCCTTTAAGGCAAGACGCTGCAGGTGAATAGAAGGGGTTGGGGCATTATATGCAATCTTGTCCTTGTCAGGAAGATCGTGGATACACTCGGCCGAAGCACCCTTCAAGATCAGTGAGAAGCTCAGTTACCCGGGAGGAGCTTGGAGTAGAGTTGCTGCTCCTCCACATCGAAAGCTGGTTCCTGGTCAGGGTTCCAGGTATGTCCGATTGGGAGGAGGCCTCGTGGAAGACCCAGGACACGCTGGAGGCTGCACAAAGTCAGCAACTGACGATGAACGCATTTTTCCAAAAACATGACTTTTTGAACATAATTTATGGTTTGCACAAAATTGTCTTTGTCAGAGCACTGGACATTCATTCCTTTGAACACATTTGTCATTCACAGCACACAAGATGCAAAAAAACAACATTGACAAATGAATTCTGTTTTTTGGGGAGAAAACCGGGGGTTCGGTGTTTTTGAGGGGGTTGGAGTTTGTGACTGTAGGTGGAAGCAGAGGGGGGGCAGGGAAGTTAGACGGATATTCAGATATTTGGACGTTCACCATTAGCTTGAGTGAATCCCTGTGAGGCACTACTTACGGCTTGATGCTGTCGCTGTGAGCCGCCCCAAGCGGAATGCAAGGTCTTCCATCATCCACTCTGACTTAGGGACTGTTAATATATTACTATACTGAAAAATGTTTTTGCTCATTAACTTTTGAGGAATTTCACCCATTGACCCCAAATCACTTTTAAATATTACTACCACTTCATTGCGGCGACAGTGGTGCAGATGGTAGTGTGGGTCGTCTCATGATCGGAAGGTCGGGGGTTCGAATCCCACCTCCAGAAGGTGCACACTGTCGTTGTGTCCTTGGGCAAGACACTTCACCCACATTGCCCCCAGTGTCTGCGTACATTGGCGTGTGAATGAGAGTATGAATGGGTGAGTGGATCCTTGCTGTAAATGTAGGTGGAAAAGCGATATATAAGTTTATCTCTTTTTTTTTCAGCAATGGTCCAAATCCCCTAACATCATCCTGCCCCACAAAGGGATTATTGGCAAGTACGTGGATAAGAACATCTTGATTCTCCAGGGCAAAAGTAGTGTCTTCCATAGAAGAAGTATCACTCAATGGTTGATCGCGGATAGAAGCAAAGGTCTTTGTGAAGGGTGACATTTTGGTCACAGACTGGTTGGATTTCTGTGCGTCCTCTTCCACTTGCACAAAGTCGCTTGTGTCGTCTTTCATCTGCCTTTTACAGATATTGAAGACATCTTTTATCAACAAAATCATTGCATTTTTTGGACAAAAACACTCTGCACATGGGAAAAAATACTTATTTTGCCTTTTCGAATACAGTGGTCTTTTGGAGGAAGACAAAGGAATATGTTGCAATTCGCATATTTCCAGATCTGGGCATTTTCGAGAAATAGAATTGCGCACCACATTGATGTCGAAGGCCCGATTGAAATATTGCTTGACATTTTCGTTGTTAAACGCAAGTTGAGAGGTGTTTATCAAAGACCAACTGAAATCTGTTACAATCTGTTTTACCTTTTTACTTGTGCACAGTGCCAGTTTTCTCTTAAACTGTGAGAGCCAATGCTGGATGGAGGAGATGCTGTAGCTGTTGCTAACCAGCTCAGCAACAGGCAGAGGTGGTTTGTCCTTTCCCATCCCTGGAAGGACGAGTGTGCAATAAAAGGACTCTGCTGGGTTGATCAGGGACCTTTTTAACAACCCCTCCTGTTGCGTCCAAATGTAAACAGACGGGATGTAGCCTCAGATGCTCCGCCAAAATATTAATGCCCGTGTCTACGTATGTGTGGAGTGAAAGTGGGACTATCTGACTAATTTGCAAATACCCTTTTGAAGATGGATGGCTCCCCCTTTGAGAAACAATAAGTAGCTCCATCAGAATGTGTATGTTTTCTTGTTATTTGGCATCTTACCTCACAATCCTTAAATCTACAAGTTGCTGAGGCATGGAAATAGGGGATTTTTTTTTCCTACTGTGGATGGATTGATGTGCTGGTATCTGAATACCAGTGTACAGCAAGAGTTTTGTTTCCGAAACGCCTCGTAGAAATATTCTGTCCACGGGCTTCGAAGGGTTTAATTTCCAAATTTCGGATTGATTTTGTTCCAATCTTTCGTATTTATGCAAATTTTGAATACGTTTGGTCCTGGGTCACACAGTCAATTTTTTGTGCGGAGAAGTCTTTGGGTCAGCAGCAGAGGTGGAGGCAGGAGGCACAATCGAGGTAGCATAGGCATCCAAAGCGTCAGAAGCAGCAGGAGAGGCAGCTGCAGTGTCTAAGACAGAGGCAACATGGGAGGCAGCCGCAGCGTCCAAGACAGAGGCAACATGAGAGGCAGCCGCAGTGTCCAAGACAGAGGCAACATGAGAGGCAGCTGCAGCGTCCAAGACAGAGGCAACATGGGAGGCAGCTGCAGCGTCCAAGACAGAGGCAACATGGGAGGCGGCCGCAGTGTCCAAGACAGAGGCAACATGGGAGGCGGCCGCAGTGTCCAAAACAGAGGCAACATGGGAGGCGGCCGCAGTGTCCAAGACAGAGGCAACATGGGAGGCAGCTGCAGCGTCCAAAACAGAGGCAACATGGGAGGCGGCCGCAGTGTCCAAGACAGAGGCAACATGGGAGGCAGCTGCAGCGTCCAAGACAGAGGCAACATGGGAGGCAGCCGCAGCGTCCAAGACAGAGGCAACATGGGAGGCAGCGTCCAAGACAGAGGCAACATGGGAGGCAGCTGCAGTGTACAAGACAGAGGCAACATGGGAGGCAGCGTCCAAGACAGAGGCAACATGGGAGGCAGCTGCAGTGTACAAGACAGAGGCAACATGGGAGGCAGCCGCAGCATCCAAGACAGAGGCAACATGGGAGGCAGCCGCAGCGTCCAAGACAGAGGCAACATGGGAGGCAGCCGCAGCGTCCAAGACAGAAACAACATGGGAGGCAGCCGCAGCATCCAAGACAGAGGCAACATGGGAGGCAGCCTCAGTGTCCAAGACAGAGGCAACATGGGAGGCAGCGTCCAAGACAGAGGCAACATGGGAGGCAGCGTCCAAGACAGAGGCAACATGGGAGGCAGCCGCAGCGTCCAAGACAGAGGCAACATGGGAGGCAGCCGCAGCGTCCAAGACAGAGGCAACATGGGAGGCGGCCGCAGCGTCCAAGACAGAGGCAACATGAGAGGCAGCGTCCAAGACAGAGGCAACATGGGAGGCGGCCGCAGCGTCCAAGACAGAGGCAACATGAGAGGCAGCCGCAGCGTCCAAGACAGAGGCAACATGGGAGGCAGCCGCAGCGTCCAAGACAGAGGCAACATGGGAGGCAGCCGCAGCGTAAGACAGAGGCAACATGGGAGGCAGCCTCAGTGTCCAAGACAGAGGCAACATGGGAGGCAGCGTCCAAGACAGAGGCAACATGGGAGGCAGCCTCAGTGTCCAAGACAGAGGCAACATGGGAGGCAGCGTCCAAGACAGAAGCAACATGGGAGGCAGCTGCAGTGTCCAAGACAGAGGCAACATGGGAGGCAGCCTCAGTGTCCAAGACAGAGGCAACATGGGAGGCAGCGTCCAAGACAGAAGCAACATGGGAGGCAGCTGCAGTGTCCAAGGCCAGTAGCCCAGACTTGGTACAACTATCTTAAGGTGGTTTGGGGTCACTGGGTCAAAAGCCTTGAAAGCTAGTGAGGAAATACCCAGGTTTTTGGGGTAGAAGAAAAAAAAAATAGATAAAAAATCTGTACATGGGTTTTAGTAAAAATAAATCGTTCACCAAATAAAAGGCTAATGGTGAACATCCACATATCTCAATATCCGTCTAACTTCACGCCGGTGGAAGGAAGATAGGGCCTGACCAATATGGATTTTTGGGGTCCAATACCAATATGAAGTAACCTGGCTAACACCAGGCTGCTGTGTGCGCTCGAATTATTTCGAACTGCACAACAGCCTGGGGACCATGGCCGAAATCTCCGGTGGATTTGGGAACCAATCACAGAGCGAGGAGGGACGGCAAGACGATGACGCGCTATTCGATATATGGAAGCTTGTAGTTTATTTACGGATAATAAAAAAAAAGTTTATTTACGGATCCAACGTGACAGCAGCAGACACGATGGTATTTTTTGATCAAGCTTTAGACCTTGTTCTAAATAATTTAGCTCAAAAGTTTACAGCGGGTACGTCATACGTCATCTCATACGATGATACGATTGGCCATGGCTACGTGCAGACGCACGAGACTTTTTTTTTTTTTTTTTCGTATCGCCCAATAAACGAGTATGGACGATCGTAAACCACACCTCTCCTACGAGAAAATGAATTGGTGGTCCCCAGACTAAATATCACTTGTGATTTTGGTCTGGTGTTAGCCAGGCTAAATATGAAGGGGGTTGGCATGGCCGATAGAGACTGATATTTTAAGTCATTTCATTTGATGTCTTTTCTTTTTTGTATCTCTTAGTTTTTTTTAATCTCTTAATATTATTATAGTAAAGTTTTCAATTATAGAATGGCAATATTTCTAATAGAGGTCAACCGACATGGGGTTTTCTAAGGCTGATGGCGATGCCAACCACTGATATAGTTTTTAAAGATGTCTGGTCTATAATCCTGTGTATGATATTTCTAAACGTGTCAGTGTCGAACCATTACAGCAGGTGGCGCTTTATTAGAGGCAGAGGGCTGATTTATTCAGGACATTCATGTTTAGTAGGTTCTTCAGAGGGAGCTTGTTTTAATGACAAACAAAAAACAAAAACAGTGTAAGTTTCTATCTCTTATGGTTCTGAAATTATATACGCAAAAGTCTACAACAAAGAATAAAACAGAAAGTCTCTACAGATATATCAGCCTTTTTATCGACCGATAGCAGATTTTAAAAATACCCAGATTCGCTCAGGCCCTAAGAGACAGTTCAACTTCATGACAGCCTGGTGGATGAAGCTCATCTTCAGTTGGCTCGTCTCCTCCCTGAAGAGAGAACATTGAAGAGACTGTGTGATGGGTGCGTGGGATCAGCCGCGAGTCTGAAGGCTTTATCATTTTTTTCTCTAATCCTACTTGTTTTATGAAAATCCACCTCATATTTTTGTCAAAAAATGTCTGGAAAGATGCTATGTGTTATTAGACGCAGCTTAATATAATGATATGTGCTTGGAACCTTGATGCCAGCTCTGCCTGGATAAAATAACCGTTTTTGATAGAGCGTTCGCAGTAGCAGGCCCTAAACTGTGGAGCTCCCTCCCTCTGAATGTTAGACAGGCTACTTCAGTAAAGAGCTTCAAAACTAAGGGCGCATTCACACTTGACATCTCAATCAATCAATCAGACATCTGAATCGGGCCAATCTCTGGCTTGTTTGAGGAAAGGTCTGGATGCCCTGAACGGCCCACGCTCACACTTACACAAACGAACCGAGTCGCGGCTGATTAGAGAAGCATGAGGAGTTGTTTAGAAATGTTCATGTGCAGCAGCAGCGCATTATGATTAATGAGAAAGGGAAGAAAAAAAGAAATGAACCCAGCTGCATGAAATAATGTCTACCATGAGCCCCGTTTACTCCACTTTTCTTTGCATTTTACTACAGTTTAAAGGAACAGGCCACCGTTTTTCCATACTTTGATATGTTCTTACCAGAGCTTAGACAAGTTGATACGTACCTGTCTGGTCTTTGTGCCCTTGGAAGAGCGTGGTCGCTTCTAACTTCACCCCGTTTGGAGCTATAGGAATATACTGGGAGAGGCCAAATGCTAACAACATCTTTGATTGTTTTGCATGACTGAGCGCACACACAAAGACCAGACAGGTGCGCATCAACTCGTCTAAGCTCAGGTAAGAACATACCTCAGTATGTAAAAACAGTGGCCTGTTCCTTTAACTAAAAGGGCTATGGTGAATAAAATAGTCGCTTTTAATAAAGAGGGCGTCCTCCTGTCCTCTGCTCAGCAGCTGAGGCAGGGGGCGGAGCAGATATAGGCATCTGTCACTCTGAGCCTTTCTTTGGACTCATGGATAAAATACAGCCTTCAAAAGTCCAGAACCGTTTGATTGTGCGGTTCTGGACTTTTGAAGGCTCCACTGATTTTCATCTTGGTTTATACACTGTTGTGTTTATTCTGGTTTTCTTTAATGAAAGCCAGTATTTATTGTACTGTGCACTCCATCCAAACTATTCGACTTTGGTTCCATCAGTCCACTTAATATTTTTCCAGTAGTGCTGTGGAGCATCCAAGAGCTCTTTCACAAACCAAAGTTAAATATTTCGGGAGGAACACACAACGTCACGTATGGAGGATAAATGGAACAGCACACTAACATCAGAACCCTATGTTCCCTGTGGAGTATGGCGCTGGAGAATTATAGTGTGGGGCTGTTTTGTTGCCTCAGGGCCTGGACAACGTGTGAGTATCAATAGAAAAATGTATCCATAAGTTTATCAAGGTGTTTTGCAGAAAAACCTGAGACATTCACAACAGCGTGTGAATAAGTAAGTGAACCCCTGAACCCCCTGGCTGATCCTTCTTTTGCAGCAATAACTGCTTTTCTGTAGTTGCAGATTAGACGCTCACAACAATCAGGATGAATCTTGGACCATTTCTCTTTACAAAACAAAGCAGTTCAGTGAGATTCAGGCGGTGTACTTACTTATTCCTCCCTGCCCTGTGAATGTTTACATGTTATCGCCAATAAAAATATGATAAAAATGTAAATGTTTGGGTGATGTTAGTTCAAGCAGACACTGTTTAATCATTCTTGTGATTTTGATAAAGATTGGACCACATTTAGTGACCAATTTAGGCAGAAATGTAACCCTGCATTGCTTTGCTGGCTGGGCAGCCCTTCGCAGACACCTCTGGAAAGATTACTCCTGTGCTTGTGTTCCATGTAGGCACATACAACCGAGGTCAGCTCCTGTGCGTCTGCCGTAATCCGTCTGCTCACATTATCCCTGGCTCCTGCAGTCATGCTAATCTGAGCGCCAGACCGTGCGTTTGAGAAGGCTACAGATGGTTCTTGACAAACAACATTTTTGGTGCTGGCCCCTCGGAGCTAAAACACATTTCCAGACCGCGCCGCTCCCCGTTTTGGCGTCTCGCTGAACCACATCTATGCGTTTTATCAAAGCATTTCTCGCGGGCGTCCCAGCCTCGTGCATCCACATCCGTTTGTTTCCCGCCCGGTTCCCTCTGACCAGACCGGGAGAGTTTGACCCTGCTGGCCAAATGCTGGCACGGCGGCGCACACATTTAAAACACACACAGGCTGTCAGAAGCTGTTTGCGTTGGGAGAAACTTTTGCCTGGATGGGGTTGTCATAGCCGGCGGGACATAAAAGCTCCACTTCTGTAAAAGAAAATGTGATTCCGGTTCGCTCAAGCATGAGGTGTTACATGGCGCTCATTGTAAATGGGACACGCTGCCTTTGGAAGTACAATATTTTTCATTTTCAGGCTTTACTTTAATACTTTTGAACACGGTAGCCTTGGTATTTTCTGCTTCACAACATTTAAAATACGTGTTGAAAACAGGTAAAAGTCTCAAATAATTTCTGTGTAAATGTAGCAGAAGTTATATGCAGATGTTGGGAGATTTACTTTTAAAAGTACTTTTTTAAGTTGCCTTGTTACTATCATGGAAAACTACAATCAGGGGTTAAAGGAGATTGTTTTTAACTAGAGGATTAAGCGGCAGCACAGTCCACGCCCCGTGCACACATCGAAAAGAGGCTTTAGGTTAAATTCATTTATAACAGCATCCGCGAGGCATCATAAAACATGTATAACCGTACTCCACGAGGCGGAGCTAGGTCTGTACGCACAGCCAGAAATTGATACATCGGCTTTTGTGTGCGCCTTATAGTGCGAAAAATACTGTATGTGTTTCAGAATCTGATACGAGTTTTTTGTGTAACTACTTTTTGTTTTAGAGCAAAGAATAATGTGTTACTCCGGACACTACAGGTTTGCAGAATAATGTTAAGTTCTGGGAAGTATAATTCATAGAAGGGGGTAGAAAGTGTGAGTCCATGCAGCCGCTCTTATAGCTGTGCATTAGGGGAAGGTTCACAGCCCAGAGCGTGCCCTGGAGGTGAATGCCTAAGCAGGAGATTAAATACACTATTTATGTGGGAGGACATGTTTGCTGGAATGTCCCACGCACATTAGCTGTTTAACATCCATCTGGTTATGTTAATGTAGCCTTGAATTATGGAGTATAGGGTGCTGCACTTAGGATCGGGCCCGGCAAACATAACTATACTCTCCTATGCTATGGTAGCCTGGCTAACACCAGACTAAAATCACAAGTGATATTTAGTCTGGGGACCACCAATTCATTTTCTCGTAGGAGAGGTGTGGTTTACGATCGTCCATAGTCGTTTATTGGGCGATACGAAAAAAAAAAAAAGTCTATCTTGCATCTGCATGTAGCCACAGCCAATCGTATCATCGTATGAGATAACGTACCCGCTGTAAACTTTTGAGCTAAATTATTTAGAACAAGGTCTAAAGCTTGATCCAAAAATACCATCGTGTCTGCTGCTGTCATGTTGGATCCGCAAATAAACTTTTTTTTTAAATCCGTAAATAAACTACAAGCTTCCGTAAATCGAATAGCGCGTCATCGTCTTGCCGTCCCTCCTCGCTCTGTGATTGGTTCCCAAATCCATGCGAAAATTTCGGCCATGGTCCCCAGGCTGCTGTGCAGTTCCAAATGATTCGAGCTCACACAGCAGCATGGTGTTAGCCAGGTTAATGCTATGGACAATTATATAAAGAAGTGTGTTTTGATGTAGGGCTGCACAATTAAACTTTAGCTTTCAGCTACTGCAATTACCGAACCTCAAAGCACTGAGGATTTATTTTTGTTTTGTTTCCCTGCCTTTGGCCTCAGAGGTGTCTGCAGGACAATCATGTTTGTCTGTCACAGAAAACAAACTCCACGAGTGTCTCCCGCAGTTCAAACTACTAACATTAGCAGCGTAAGTATTGGCACTTACCTTTGTCGATCTTCATCAGACGAGTCCATGCTCCTCCTGCCCTGTCGTCTGCCCTACTTTTGAAGAATGAAAAGACACAAAATACATTTGTTATACATGTCAAAATGAACAAGTTACTTTTTTTTTTTTTAAGAAACAGATTCTTCATTTTAATATTACTCAAGTAGACGTGAAATGTATAAAAGTGTATAAATTCATAAAGTTTCTCAGTTGTATTTTTTAAAGTTGTTTCCTCTCCATATTGTGTCTGGTATGTGTTCTGTTGCGTGGGCTTGGAGGCTGGCTGGGTTAGTGTTGTGGAATGTCATGAAGTGTCTGGCTAAGATATTGTCAAGTAGATTTTAATCATTTCATAGAAACTACAAAAACACTCACCTATCAAATAGTTGCTACAAGCACAGAACATAAAGGACTATTGGTAACAATATTTATTCATTTACTTAAAGGGACTAGATAAGTTGGTTCTTTTATACTCACCACTGCCACCTCAGGTCTAACACGTAACTGCAGTTTCTATATTAAGCTCGTGCATGACGGCACTTCGGACCAGAGACAGAGCAGGGTTTTAGAGGCAGTTGTGGTGAACAGGTCTGAGCTCATTCTACACATTAGGACATGGCTGGGACATGTAGGGGGAGGAAAATACATCATTTAAACATTTTTTCAACTCCTTCCCTTTAAGTGTTTTTGAATATCAGTGGTGTGGGGTTTCAGTCAGGGCCTTCAGTAACAACCTGCGTTCACGCACTCAAACGTATTTAAACTAAACGACCAAAGGCGTATGGATAAACGTGGCATTCGTTCGCCTCTGCCCCAAACAAAACCTTCGGGAAACGGAAACACACGACACGACAGGTGGAGACGAGCGTATTGTAATGTGGAGACAGGCAGATGTTTTGTTGACAGAGCCAGACATCAGAGATGAACTCAAGCACAAAATCCACCGTAATAAAAAGATGCTAAACTTACAGTGTTATGCTTTTCTAGCGCTCGTAGTCCCGTACCTCTTCCCTGCCCGAAACTCTTCTGCAGTCCAGGGCCAAGCGTCTACATCCTGCAGTCGTTCCCGCTGCTTTGCTATCGAAGCTCTTCATGAGGAATTGGCACCAAATATCCACGATTAAGGAGGGGGTATTATGCTTTTTTCAGCCACATAGCACCAGTCTATATCACACTACAATGATGACGAAACCTTCTGTTGGTCTGTCAATGCAGTAAATTAGAATAGCTGCCTTGTATAAAATTGCTCTTTCAAAATGGCGGTAGCAAATGGCTTGAAATAGGCCTCTGTCTCTTTAAGAACCTCTGACCCTTTCCGACACGCCCCCTCCACACGCTGTCTGTGGCATCACAACACTTTCTCCACAGTATTGAAACTACGATCGGTGTATTTTATTTTTTATTGTTGGAAAGGAGCTACTGTTCATCACTTTGTGAACAATGGCCACACAGGATATTATTTGGAGACAAACCTTCCACACCGGACGCTTGGACGGGGCTCTTGCCTGAAAAATAACTGCTGTTTGGAGGCTATCTCTTTGCATCTGCCATGCCCTATGGATCTCTAACTATACCCCCATGGACGACACCAGGATCTGCAGGAGCCCATACGATTCAAAAGACGGACATTATCTGTGCAGGTGGACAATGATTTTTCAAGGTTACCCGTTAGCTTGTTATAATCGACTACAGCTCATTGTTGATGAAAAGTCTGCAATAAACCACAAATGTGTAAAGCCAGGCTCATTGTGTGATCATCGTAAAGGCTGCTTCACATAGTTGCTGCTTTATTGACGTTATTTGTGCATAATATGCTGCCTGTTTTCAATGAATGTTGTGAAGGTGAAGGTTGTTAGCTTGTCGCGGCTAATAGTGCCTTAGCTCCGGGAGAAAACCACTCGGCTACGACTCACTGTAGATGAAATGTGAGCAATAAACTACAAAATCAACAAGCCAGGCTCCGTGTGTGATCATTTTTAAACGGTTCTTTATGTGTGTGGTGGTTTTATTGACTTTATTTGTGCATAATTCTCGTGTTCACGTGATGACTCGAGGTTTACCTTAGCATTAGCTTTCTCCGGAGGCTCTGTGCATCATCAAGGCCCAGCGCAGAACCAGACACTGAAATAAGCGTTCTTGTCACCGGTTTTAATCCTGGGTGTTTCGGTAACAGAAACACTGATGTGTGTCTTTGTAAAAGTTTCAGAACTGCTGTGGCTCCGGTTCACAACACATGAAGCTAATCCTCCATGATGACTCTGTTTACATCTTAGGGCTACACAGTGGGGAGGGGGTTCTGCTGAGGAGCAGTGGTTGGTTACTCGGCTGGTGACGAAAGGTCGGAGGCGTCTCCAGGCGGTCGAGGCGTTCCCAGAAGGAATCAGGCGTTTTATCCCTAAAATGGCTGCCACCAGAGTTTTTACAGATTACTCGAAAATAATGATGTAAAGCTTGAAAAAGTTGATTTTGCATAATACCCCCCCTTTAATAAATCCACTTCATTTTTCCTCGTTCGGACATTTCACAAGAGGACTATCTCTTTATCCGGTTTAGTGGAGCCTGATTGGCTGGAACATCTTGCCCATGCTCAGTTACATTAGGAGTAGCTCGAAGGCCCTGGAGGACGCACTGTCACTGTACATTGAATTGTGATTGGCTGATTATTCTGTCAGTCACGCTGGCTGCCAATCATGTGTGTAACAGCACTGGATTATCTTAACCTGAGGCCCTGAGGAGGAGCAGCTCACCAGAGGTGTTTAAGGAACTTTTCAACAAAACCAATATAGGCAACTCAACTGAACATTATATAAATAAATCACAAATTAAATCTACTATTAAGTCATTTTACACATTTTACACAGTTTTTTTTCTGTGAGTGACGCTGCTCGTGAACAACACGTGATGCACATAATCTGATTGCATGGACTGGGGATCCCAGGGATAAGTCCTGGGACCTTCTAGTTGTAAGGCAAGAGTGCGGACCACTCATCCACTGTGCCGCCGACTTGGTGAAATAAATCAGTTGGTAATAATAAGTTTGTCATTGTAACCCAAAGGATATGTTCATCTGCCCGTGTAAGTCGGCCTGTCTGGAAACTCAGCATACTCAGCATACTAATGGTACTCAAACAACATTTTCTTGTCAGTTATTTCATATCAAAATTGAAAGTGAAACAGAATAATCTTAGTTTGGTTGGTCACTGTAGGAGGTACTTGGAGTATCGATGAACGACTCAAGGGGTACATGAGACAAAAAAGTTTGGGAACCCCTGGTCTGGATTTTTCATGCTAGATCTCACCTCTAAAGAGCATTCATAAAAAAAGGTCCTCCTGAAATGAAAGACAAACTGCTGGTGACAGATAACTTCTCTGTCACAAACTGACGGAGAAGTGCGCTGACTGTACGTCACTCCATGACAGGCTCGGAGTGAGACTGTGTTGATCCTATTTATGAAAAAATGGTGAGGAACCGCTGCAGTACACAACATTATAAGATGGAGAAAAGCTCATAATGTGGTGCATTTCGTTTCATGAACAAATACCATTTGAGATGTGGTAGTAGTTCGTTGTTTTGGGAGACCGCTCGGCAGCTGTCAGCGGGGCATCTTTGTTGCCAAGCAACAACAGCACACAGTGTTCTCTGTTAAAAATGACTCCCTGCTGTTTGAGGTATAAATGATTTTACTTTTTAGGCCTGTCAGTTCGGATAGCCCTGAAAAAAGTCAATTAAAGTAAAAGAATTACAGGAGAAGTAAGATAAATGGGTTCACGTTGATCCTATGGAGCAAACACTCGAAATTAATGTGAAAAATGGAAAGGCCGTGTATGCAGAGAGGTAATAGAGAGTGAGATACATTCAGGCTGCAGTATAGTGTCTCAGTGCTACTCGTAATAACATTGATTTTCAACCAGGCTGCCATGATAAATACTCAGGTGTGGTATCGCTATTTCCCAGTCATTTTGTTCAGTAAGTTCCACATTGCCCTGATTTCACTTTGGAACCAGACCAGAAAAGGAACCCAAACTACCACCACTCGTCTAATCCACAGAGACCGAGGCACAGGCTGATGATGTGCGTGATATTTTGCCCCGCGAACTTTTACACATAAAAAAAAAAAGATGTGTTGATCTCAGTCAGATGAAGACTTTAAAGGGGCTAGATGCAAGTTAGCCATTTTATACTCACTACTGCCACCTCAGGTCATACGTGTAACTGCACCTTGTATATTAAGCTCGTTCATGACGGCACGTAGGACCCAAATTAACACCAGTTTGAGTGTCAGTGCAGGATTTTAGAGGCAGTTGTGGTGAATAGTTCTGGGCTCATTCTACACCTCAGGACATTGTTTTGGACATGTACGGGGAGGATAATACATAATTTTGACATTTTTAAACTCCGTATAGTCTCTTTAATGATGTTGCAATATATTGTGGCTATCACCGAGTATGTTGGGGAGAGTCCAGATGAGGGACACACACTGCAAAGAGAAGCACACCATCCTCTAAGTATAATATACTGTACGCCCTTTAAAAACGGCTATATCTAAATGTTTTATAGACTAGTCACGATATCGGAGCACTTCAGATTCATTTAAAGAAACGCTTTTGTCTGCACTTGCACAAATAAAAGTCCTGACCTTTGCGCGTCAGTAAAAGCCTCCCCTCGGTCTGGCTCCGGTCTGCGCTCGCTCTGTGTGGATCTGAGTGCTTTATCGGATTTCATAATTGATTGATACAAACATGGAGCTTTTCCGCCGCGAGTTTGTCGGCAGCAGCCCCGGATCTCCGCGACTCGCAGCGGAAAAAGCGGCGGCATGTTCCGGACCGGCTCGCTCGCACTACGGGGAGAGGAGCGGCACGGGCGAATAAAAAGCGAGGCGGAGGCACGGAGATCTCTGTCCAATCCTTCACACATGAGCAGCGGCGGAGAACTAACCCATTTGACTGCCACTGCGGCCGGACATTAATAATGAACAATGCACAAAAGCTACAAGCCTTCACAGGACGATGATATCGAGTGGAGGACAGAGGGAAGCCATGTTTTTCTTTTGGAGGCGAAATAATGCTGGATGGAGGGAACAGATTTGGGGAAATAGAAAAGATAGAAAACGTTTAAAACAATGAATGGGGCACCTATTACGATGCATAGACTCAAAATAATGATATCCTTGATGGGCTTTTTCAAAGGTCTTAGTCGTAGTCATTGTAAAATAAAAAACAAGTTTAAAGGGACACATTAACCTCTTACCACCCGCCTGAACCAAATGCATTCTGTCCTGTTCTGTGTAACACCTCATTTGAAAGCTAAGACCCACAAAACTGATTTTTTTCCTCGTGTTGTTGCTGTGTTGTGTAACCTTTTTTGTGTTTTTTTTTTTCTTTTTGGTCAAATTTTTGTTGAGTTTTTGTAATTTTTTTTTTTTTTCTGTCACTTTTCTGTCACTGAAGGCACGGGTGAAGATCAGACAGGTCCTAAAGAACTCGTCAAAGCTAAGGTAGGAACATATCTCAGTATTAAAAAACGGTGGCCTATTCCTTTAACTCAAGTCAGCCGAGAGAGGGCGAGCGAGGAACGGTGAGGGGAGAGAAAGTACAAGCTGCAGAGCGAGGCCAGATCTCCCCAAAATATGTTTTTTTTTTTTTCAGTTGAGAGATTGAACGTGTTTTGTCTGTTAATAGTTAGTATAAATAAAGTTGAACTATTGAACTGCTGAACTAATGAATAAGACGGTGCTTGTATTTTGCTGTGCTGGATCGAAACTGGACGTGACTTCTTGGGTTTCGAGTTACTTTTCTGACTCCTACCCGGAGCGGGGAAAGCTGCAATTGTGGTTTTCTGGCCAGAGACACAGGGGGGAGATAAAAGACCCCCTAATCGTCCCATTAACACTTGTACTACCCCCAGAGGGACGCCAAAAAGGATTTATTAAGGAAAACAAGTTACTTGGCACTGCTTTTAACCCAAACCACAACAAATAAGACAAACAACATGGCCACTCAGGTCACACTAACGGGCCTCATGGGACCAAGTGGCTCAGAGACCAACCCAGCTCTGGACAGTGGTCATGCCTGGACCCGATACAAATTTACCCCATTTTTAACATCCAGGTGCTGGTTTGAAGTCAAACTCCCTCCCTTTGAAAATGACAACTTTTTGAAAACTTTTGCAACACCTTTAAAACGAGAGACATTTAACTTTGGCAGTTGAACGTCATCAACATGTCAGTTTTCTAAAGTGTGATACCAATGTGCATCCGCTCCAGCGCCGCTCAGCTCATCCACTCTGCGGAGCGGACAGCGTGTCTTTCAGATACACAGGACTTGTCTACTCAAATATCGACGTTTCATCCAGAGTAAACTTCAGAACTTCTCTCAACTCGGTAATGACACGCGACTGGAAATCGATCGCTCAGTCATTATTTGAGAAGTGGCTGGAATTGATGTCCACAACCGGAAACAAAGCAGAAAAGCAACTTTCAGACTCAGACAACAATGGGAAATGTTCTGCACGGAAGCCATTCCACTACTTTGTGGGACAAGTATCTAGAGACAATGTATTGTGTTGTGTTTTATGAGGGGCCGTCGATCTTCTTCACCTCCATGTCCATAAAGCATAAAGAGACAGTCACTTAAAGCAGTACTAATTAACTTGTTTACCTTAATAAATCCTTTCCGTAGTCCCTCTGGGGGTAGTACAAATGTTAATGAGACGATTGGGGGGGTCTTTCATCGTCCCCTGGTGTCTCTGGCCAGAAAACCACAATTGCAGCTTTGCCTGTACTAAGAAGCTAACATGCAAACGGGCAAAGCTAACTGCGGGCTAGCACCACTTAAACCGTATTTACAGCCAAGTTTAAGTGAAAAAACGTATCTCCATTGTGTAATCGGATGTACAATATCCCTCTCTCCCTCTGTCTTTTCTGTCAGCGTAGTGTTTACTCTCACGGACAATGAATGAGTAAAAAAAACGCAACTTGCTACGACACCTGCAGTGCCGCTTATGGCCTCTAGGGGCAAGAGTTACTTAGTCCTGCTTTAAGAGACATTAATGTTCAGCTCAAGTTCCAGTTGTCTGAGTTTCATTACAAGGTCATCTCTCCACACTATTCTCTGCACTCACAGGCACCCATATTTACCATATATTGTCGAGAAATAATTTAATAGGCGAGACACTGCAGGTGAATAGGGAAAATATTATTACTGAGCGATATAAATTTGAAACTGCTGCTGTGCATTACTGACATAAATATGAGGAACAAAATGGATTGCAATTTTTTTTTTTGGTCATTTTATGTTTTCATATAAAAGTGAGACATTTTTATGCCGATAAATTGTCAAAATTATCGATATAGTCAGCAACTAAATTCAAATGTATGGTTATATCCAGGTTTAAATGTATTGTATTCATTTGTTATATATACATACGTACAAGTTACTAAGATTTTGGATCTTATTTCAAGACTGGAACGTTTGGAGTCCGTCGGAGCTACTAATCTTCTATTACCACGAGCACACATAATCAGAGCTTGACCTATAACACCCACCAAATGCGGGTAACTAACTAGCCACAGTGAAGGGTGACACTGCTCCTGTTAATTTTAATTACAGTGTCCACTCACTGATGCCCTTTAAACATTTCAACATCATTCTACTGGACTACAACTCCTCGGTGGCGTTCAAGTATTCTCTGCTCGAGCTTTAATTGTCTCATTACGTCTTGGGACCGGGTCTGTGCTCTGTCACTCACACACTCGCCTCGAGGGGTGAGACATCACAGCACACGGACTTTCTCTTTAGTTCCCATCTTAAATACAGTAATCTGATGTGCGGTATGAGCGTGAAGAGCATATAAACAATGGATGAAAGCACCTCGAAGCACATACTCACTTTGGAATACGTGTTTTAGTTTTGGCTAGTGAAAATAGTGTCCGGCAACCAAAAAAGCCCTCCTTCCCGTAGTCTCTTGATCCCAATCTTTTTACTCAAGTTCCTACTCAATTTATACCTATAACAGCTCCACTCGGTGCTGCTTTTGGAGTCTTGTCTGCTTCCTCTTTTCCTTTAACCCCTATATGTGCCGGTACCGACAGAACAAAGAAGAGGAATCCCATCGTCTGGATTCCATACATTTGTCTAATTTCCATCAGTAAACTGTCTCGCTGTCAGAATGGCTGCGCTGAAGACTAGAAATAGAGGAACTCATTGCGGAACATTTCTCGGATCTTAAAGGCCTTACCTCCTCCACCCACTGAAGGGCCAAGAGAATTCCTCCTTCCGGAATACGCGCTAGGCCAATGCTAAGGCGAGCTGTGCAAGCACAAACACGGGAGAGTTTATCATAAGAGAAAAAAAAAAACGTAAAAAAATTTGCCTGCAATCAGGCAAGGAATTTAAAAAAATGTCACTGAAAAAAATAGCTACTAAAGTGGCTAATTTGTTGCACGAGTGGTGCAAAAAACAAATTTTTAGAATTGTTTTACTACCTTTCTCTGACACTTGAGGCAAACCTTGAATCAATAAATGAAATATACACTGCGTTCCAAATTATTATGCAAATTGGATTTTTGTGTCAAAAAGGTAAAAAAAATCATAATAATAATGAAACTCATGGATGGTATCGTGTCTTGGGGCTCTATGAATCACTGACATTAATCTCAGAGACCTGGGATGATTAGTTGTCGGGTTAAGCCCAGTTAAGGGAAAAACTACTGAAAAAGGGTGTTCCACTTTATTATGCAGATCATCATTTTCAGGCATTATGGGAAAGAAAAAGGGACTTTCTGTTGATGAAAAGCGTGAAATAGTTGAATGCCTTGGTCTAGGTATGAACACCTTCGATATTTCATGAAAGATTAAGTGTAATCATCGAACTGATAAGAGATTTGTGGATGATTCAGAGTACACTCCGTTTTGTGCCGATAAGGGCACAATATGGACGGTTTCTGCCAGACAAACACATCAGATTAAGAGAACAGATGCCACAAAGCAGCATACAGGTATTTGAAGCTGCTGGTGCCTCTGGAGTCCCCCAAACATCAAGGTGTAGGACCCTCCAGAGACTGCAGTTTTGCATAAACCTTCTATCCGGGCCTCCCCTAAACGGTTAATTGAATGCTGATGAACAGAAACGGCTGCAGTGGCTCAGAAATACATGAGGACTCATTTTCAAACAGTCTTGTTCACTGATGAGCGCTGTGTAGCCCTGGATGGTCAACTCAATGGAGTAGTGAATGGTTGGTGAATGACCACAATGTCCCAACAAGGCTGTGACGTCAGTAAAGAGGTGGCAGAGTCATGTTTTGGGCCAGAATCATGAGGAGAGAGCTGGTCGGCCCCTTCAGGCCCTTTTAGGCTCCCTGAAGGTGTGAAAATGACCTTTGAAAAATATGTGGAGTTTCTGACTGACCACTGTCTTCTATGCTACTAAAAGAAGAGCCGTGCTTTCCCGAACAAGATCCTCTTCATGCATGACAACGCACCATGTCACACTGTAAAGAATACCTCTGCATCACTGGCTGCTATGGGCAAAAAAGGAGAGAAACTCATGATGTGGACCCCCTCCTTTCCTGACCTCAACCCTGTTGAGAACCTTCTGAGCCTCAACAAAAAAAACTTCTATGTGGGTGGGAGGCAGTTTTCATCCAAACAGCAGCTCTGGGAGGTTATTCTAACATCCTGCAAAGAAATCCAAGCAGAAACTCTCCAAAAACTTACAATTTTAATGGATTTAAGAATTTTGAAGCTGCTATCACACAAGGGCTCCTATGGTCAAATATAACTTGACCTGTTAATATTTTTTTGATTGAAATAGCTTTTGATTTCAGTAAATATGACCTCCTAATGCTACAAATACAACAAATGACCATTTTCAGTTAATTACAAGCTTTAAAATGTATTGAAACGATGAGTTGCATAATAACTTGGAACAGTGGATTTTGAGGTTTTTACTATATTTATTTTTGAAAAAAATACTGTTATCACTAGGAAATTTTTTCCACCACATTTAAATGATCCTCTACCAGTTAAAGACCTAAAAATTATGCTGACTCTCATTTGAGTTGACGATTTAGAAAATCTTAGAAAAATGTCATTTGCATAATAATTTGGAACGCAGTGTATATAAGTACCTGACTGGACGCCCCCAAAGTGGCTTCAGGGAGATGGACCTCAGCCTGGGACAATGGCTGTGGTACCGCTGCAGCAGGAACCACCCCACTGCCTCCAAGTTCCTTCTTGTCCCAGTTGAACTTCTCTTTTTCCAGTGACCCGCAGGGAAGAGGCATTTAGATCTGTAAAGAGCAGAGGGTCGAATTCAGCCGGCAGCTCCATGCTTAGATGTTTTAGGTCTACCAGCCTCTGGTAGTTCCAGCACAGGACTCCTGTCATGGCTTGTGCCCAATGCCCACTGGCTGCTCTGCTTTGTGCCCACGACACTAGAGGCCGCTATTGATGCAGTACCTCCATATCGCCGCTAGTCTCCCATTGAAAAGCATTGGACTTTAGACACGTTAAAAACAACTTCAAGCCTGGTTTCTCATTTTTAAACACGTTCTAAGGCTAGATAGTCCTCTTGAGATAACGCTGGGTTAGTCACAATTAAAGAAACCAGGCTGGTTTTCGTAAGAAGAATTTTAAAAATGTTGTACTTATTGAGGGTCGGACTGTTAGCATTGAAGCAGCGCTAGCTACACCTCACGCAACGGCCGAGTCTACAGTGAAGATCCCGCCCGTATGCTATTTTTAGGAACATGCTTCGTCAGAGCTGGGGAGGAGGAGTCTTTAAATCAGCCATGATTTCCCCCCCTCGAACATGGTCATTATACTTAACGGGGAGGAGTGAGCAGAATCTGTCCGTTATATATATACAGTCTATGGTTGTGCCTGGAAGGGCTCATTGGACCCCCGAGTACTGTCCCTATCTCTGGGAAAAAAAAGCACTTCTTCATTTTTAATTTTTCTCTCAATAAAATAACAAAACATTTTGTTATTGAAATAATGTTGTTAACTACCAGACATAATGTATTGTCTTTGTGATGTACAGTGGAGATAAAAAGTATTTGGTCAGTTTCACATAGACATTGTATTGGATTTTGGCCAAACACTTTCTTTCCCCACTGTATAAGGAAAAAAAAAATAAAGAAAAAAAGTAAAACAAAGTTATGTACTGTTTAAGATAAAGTAATCACAAGTCATATATCATCATTTTGAAAGTGTCAGTTCAGCATAAATTCATTTCTAAGTAATGTTTTTTTAACACATACTATTCTGTCCTCACGATGGTGTCACTACCAGGGCTAGACAGATAGCGAACAAAAAAGACTCCGGAGGCCATGTAGAGTTGCTGTGTCTTTACTGGCATCAGGCAGTAGTAATATTTTTCTGTAAAACTGTAAAACACATAACATTGTGTATGAATAAATTGTACAGACAGTGTACCATTATAAAGAAAATAACGCACAAATTGCACACAATATGAATTATTTATGTTTTCTTTAACGTTTCAAATACACCTACTGTGCTTATGACCAAAATAAATGTAGAACAAAGAAAAATGTGGTATAGTTAGCATGAAGTAGCTTATTACACAGAAGCTAAACAGTAGCTAACAGAACACTTTTGCTAATCAACAACAATTTACACTTTTTAGAAAGCAAAACATTGCAACATGCATATTTTGTGACTTACGGACTAAGATAGCCTACTCCAAGGCTGAAAACTGCCGAAGAGACACTGACACCTGAACCGCACCGTAGACTGGCCATGCTGTTACTGACTGCACGTAGCAAAAAACAAAACCTAAATTAAATCCGTCCACTAGGGGGCAGCAAACAACAATATAATATTAAGGCATTTAGCATTGGGAGACATGTGATTAACAGTACACATACCACATATCTTGCAATTAAAGCTGGAAAACTGGGAAAGTCGATGTGCTACGACACTGACTGATAAACAAAAAGTGTGCTCAGCGAAACAGCATTTTTTTTTTTAACACTGTTGGCCAAAAAGTGCATTGCATCTGTACTGTAAGTCATTACCACTGAGAATCAATGGCGAGAGTTAAGAGAGTTAGTATTAACTATACACGGCCGGGCCACATTGATATATTTTACGTCATATTTTTTTAACAAATGAATACTTTTGTGAGGAAAGCGATTCAACCCGAAGTACGTTCGCGATTTTTATTTTGAAACGTATCCCGTGCATTTCCCGTCCTGACAGTGGAGCCTGCAACGGAAGCGACCTCACAGTGGAGGTCTGAAAGCAAGGTGCCTCTCGGACTGTTAGGAGCAAAACTGAACTACGGTAGCTCTGCGTGGACTTAAACACAAGAAACTCAAAACGCCCTTGAAGACAAACCCAATATGTAACACATTAATAAATACAAAAATATTTAGGAGGTAGCTGAAACATTCTCAAATCTAATGGTATTTTAATCACTTCAACTTGCAAAGATAAGATAAGATAAACCTTTATTGATCTCACAAAGGAGAAATTCACTTGTTACAGTCGGCGTTCAAGAAGATCACTCAGAGTTAATAAAGTGCAGCTGATACAGAGATTATTGCACATGTTACTTTACAGTCTTATTGTACAGTCTGACAGCAGTGGGGGATGAAGGCTTTGCGGTAGCGCTCCGTCCTGCAATGTTCTGTCTTTAGACCTCTAATGATTCAGAAATCTCACGTTAACCTCTCCAATACACTGCGCTTTACAAAATAACAAGCTGTTTTTTTTCTTGATTCTATATGACACACACTTTCGATGGGAATGTTTGACCAGAGCAGCAGGTGTTGAAGAAATAGCCTGATTGAGTCCCATATGTTTCCATGTGTGTACAGTGTGGTGGTCATAGGTCAAAATGATGGCTCCATCAGATCCATACAGTGGTCATACATCATAACCCGCTGCGATGGACCCTGGCCTCAGATGGACACGTCAGAGCCACACCAGGGTGAAGGTCATGGAGGGTTTTACAAAACACCACATTATCTCTCCGACAGTCAGGTTTACAAAATTATGTTGCAATTTATGGTTACTTTTAACACAGTTATAGAGCACCTGTCTTGGTCTCCCTAAACATGTGCGTCTTTGAGGAATTACTCTCAGAATGACCTACATGGGGGGTCTTATATGTTTTCCAGGTCAAGGCTGTACTGACGACTAGTGATGGGATTTACGGCTCTTTTCTGGGAGCCAAGTCTTTTGGATCCATTTTATTTCAAAGAGCCGTTCAAAAGACTGGCTCTTTTTCAATAACTCCAGCCAGAGAACTCACAATATCTAAAACACGATCGTTAAAAGGCACTTTTTGATTTAAATCATCTTAAAAGGGCTTGATGCATTTTATACTCACAACTGCCACCCCAGGTCATACGTGTAAATGCACCTTCTATATTAAGCTTGTGCATGACGGCACTTCAGACCCGAAGTAACACCTTTCTGAGTGACAGTGCAGGATTTTAGAGGCAGTTGTGGTGAAAAGGTCTGGGCTCATTCCACACCTTAAGACATGGAGTTGTGGTGGGCCGACTCTAATCATTGCCAAAATACCAAGGGAAAAACCTTTTTATGCCAATGTTTTACATTAGTGGTTCTCAAGTGTCATGGCTTTAGGATCCACCATTACCCAAGGGTGACAAGCTGCAACCCAAATAAAACTGTAAATGGTCATATTGTTTAAAAAACAGACCAATAACATTCATTTGAACTGATTCCATGCAGTTTCCAATAGAAAATGTAGAACATTTCCTTTAGACTCGCGACCCACAGAAAATGGTTCTGCAATCCACTATCTGGTCCCGACCCACATGTTGAGAATCATGTTTTACATTATATATATATGAAAAAGTGGGGTGCTCTGCCAGGAATTTTTTAAAATACTGACACTATTTCTCGCATTTTTAGAATTTGAGCTCATGTTTGCATAAAAATATTTCTCAAAATCATCTTGGGGGGCCAGAGGTTCTGTGTGGAAGGCCGGATTTGGCCCCCGGGCCTGACGTTGCCTACCCCTGACTTAGGACATTCCTGGAACACGAGTCTTTTCCGACTGACATGGAGAATACTCACAAACTAAAGATGTCCCTACAGCAAAAGGTGGACATCAACTACAAGAACGAAGTCTGTGAGGTTTTCGAACTCGCAGCGAAACATAGATTGGATGCTTGTTTTCTCGAGCTGAAACAAGACGGTCCAATCCACAACGCATCCTTCACGTTGCGTTTAACGGTGGCAAGTTTAATGGCGGAGGCTCAAGGCCCGACTAAGATCATCGCCAAAACACTCGCCGCACAGGAGATTCTGCCCGAACTACGGCGTCTCCCGCTCCCAGGGAAAACGCTGGCCGGAAACTCCGCACAAAAGGCCAAGCTCTGGAGAAAACTGCCTTCCTTTGAGCCGACCGCTAACCCCATCGTGTGTCTGCATGATTTAGTGACCAAGTGGAGAGGAAAGCCTGCAGACTACAGAGTCGTCAACGTGGACAAATCGTTTGAAACCTGGGTCTTCTACGTTAGATTAACTGTAGCAGAGGAGACTGTTGTGGGAGCCGGACTCTCGGAGAAAGAGGCCAAACAAAACGCTGCTGCCAAAATACTTAACGGCTTTGGCTACAACTTCCTCTGTGTCGAGCCAGAAAACACAAAGGAAGAGCTTCTTCTTATGACGGAGGTGAACTCTGCTCCTGCTCAGGACGTCCCTGTCTCCTCAGAACCTCAGTACCTGAGGACGCCTCAGAACCTGAGGACACCTCAGTACCTGAGGACACCGCTGAACCTCAGGACGCCTCAGTGCCTGAGGACACCGCAGAACCTCAGGACGCCTCGGTACCTGAGGACGCCTCAGTACCTGAGGACACCGCAGTTCCTGAGGACACCTCAGAACCTCAGTACGCCTCAGTCACTGAGGACGCCTCAATGCCTGAGGACACCCCAGTACCTGAGGACACCGCAGTACCGCAAGACGCCTCAGTACCTCAGGACGCTGCAGTACCTGAGGACACCGCAGTACTGCAGGACGCCTCAGTACCTGAGAACGCCTCAGTACCTGAGGACACCGCTGAACCTCAGGACGTCTCAGTACCTGAGGACACCGCAGAACCTCAGGATGCCTCAGTACCTCAGGACGCTGCAGTACCTGAGGACACCGCAGTACTGCAGGACGCCTCAATACCTGAGAACGCCTCAGTACCTGAGGACACCGCTGAACCTCAGGACGCCTCAGTACTTGAGGACACCGCAGAACCTCAGGACGCCGCAGAACCTCAGGACACCGCAGTACCTGAGGACACCGCAGAACCTCAGGACGCCTCAGTACCTGAGGACACTGCAGTACCACAGGACGCCTCAGTACCTCAGGACGCCGCAGTACCTCAGGACGCCTCAGTACCTAAGGACGCTTCAGTACCTGAGGACACCGCAGTACCTCGGGACGCTTCAGTACCTCAGGACGCCGCAGTACTTCAGGACGCCGCAGTACCTGAGGACCTCTCAGTACCTCAGGATGCTTCAGTACCTCAGGACGCCGCAGTACTTCAGGACGCCGCAGTACCTGAGGACCTCTCAGTATTCATGGTAAGTGTGGATACCTGCTCCTCTAAAGTCCATAAAATCACATGTGGTGTGCCCCAGGGTTCGATTTTAGGCCCAGTGCTTTTTAACCTGTATATGCTCCCTCTTGGTGATGTCATCAGGAGACATGGAGTCAACTTTCACAGTTATGCTGATGATACACAGTTATACATCTCCATGTCTCCTGATGACACCAGGCCAATGGATGCACTTTTTAACTGCATTTTAGATATCAAATCCTGGATGGCAGAAAACTTTCTCCAGCTTAACCAGGACAAGACTGAAGTTTTAGTCATCGGTCCTGAGGCCCAGAGAGAGAAACTTTTACCCAAACTGCAGTCATTGTCTTTTAATCCTTCCTCACAGGTGAAAAACCTGGGCGTGATCTTTGACTCTGAGCTGACTTTTATTCCACACATTAAGAATATCACAAAGATAGGTTTTTACCATCTAAAGAACATAGCCAGAGTCCGCCCTATTCTCTCTCGGGCCAACACGGAGACGCTAATGCATGCTTTTATCACCAGTCGTATCGACTACTGTAATGCCCTGCTTTCTGGTCTTCCCAAAAAGAGTATCTCAGGTTTGCAACTTTTGCAAAACTCAGCAGCTCGTGTCCTGACGAAGACCAGGAGGCGGGACCACATTACACCGGTTTTAGAATCGCTGCATTGGCTCCCCGTGTGTTTCAGGATCGATTTTAAAGTTCTTTTAATGGTTTTTAAATGTCTTAATGGTCTTGGTCCTTCTTATCTCTCAGAACTGCTTTTACCTTATGAACCTTCACGGCCCCTTCGCTCCTCTGGCAGAGGTCTCCTTGTTATTCCTAAAGTCAACAAAAAGACTTATGGCGAGGCGTCTTTCCAGTATTACGGCCCTCGCCTCTGGAATGACCTGCCGGAGGAGCTCAGGGCTGCAGAGAACGTTCATGTTTTTAAGAGCAGGCTCAAGACCCACCTTTTTAGCTTAGCTTTTAGCTGATTTCTACTTACTTATTTTTTCAGTTATTTTTATTATTATTTATGTTTATAATTATCTTATTATACTAGTTTTTAGTTAGTTTTATATATATGTTTATTTTATTTTATTTATTATTATTATTATTTTTATTTATTTTATGTATATATTTGTATATTGCATTTTTGCATTTTTAGAATTTCCAGTGTTTCCTCTGAGGGAGCCCTCTGCCCCGGGAGCGGTGGTCGGCTGTGGCTGTGTGGGCACTGTCCTCTGGGTGCCCGGATGGAGGTGTGGTGCTTCTGCTGCACCTCCGCTGGGTGTACGGTGGTGGTGCCCTGTGGCTGTGGCTGATGTACCGCTCCTGGTGCAGACGGCTCCTCTGATGGCATTTCCTTACCTGGTTCATCTGTACCCAGCCTCAGCACTACGTCCATTATTTCATCGTGTATGGGTGTGTGTGTGGCTGCGTGTGTGCGTGTGGCTGCGTGTGTGTATGTGGCTATGGGGAGGGGGGTGGGGTGAGCAGTGTTGTTGTCTGTTTGGAAGAGTGGGTGGTTGGTTGGGCGGGAACTGCTTTTAATCTGTAAAGCACTTTGTGTTACAACTCTGTATGAAAAGCGCTTTATAAATAAAGTTTTGATTGATTGATTGAGTACCTCAGGATGCTTCAGTACCTCAGGATGCCGCAGTACTTCAGGACGCCGCAGTACCTGAGGACCTCTCAGTACCTCAGGATGCTTCAGTACCTGAGGACACCCCAGAAGTGGAGCTGAACGCTCAGCTCGCACTGGAACTGCAGCAGCTGTTGGCAGATGTTCAGCCCTTGTTGGACTTCATGGGGGTGGACATTAGCCCCAAGACTGTCTGCAGTTTAGTTCAAACTCCACTCGAATATGGGAAAACAGAGACCAGTCCACCAGCGCCGGACATAACCGATGTGGACACTTTACCCAAAGACAATAATCCAAGAAAGAGGTTAGCAGTGAATAGAAGTCTATTAACGGTGGTGGTCAGCATGACTACTGTTGACCCAGCAGAAATAGTTGGAGAGGATGACATCCCCTTTCTTGGAGGGAGCGAATTATCTACTCCTTCTTCTAAGCATCCGGACTGTTCCCTCTTCAGTAACACTCATGAACCAGCTGAACCCGTGGGAGAGGACAGTATCCTCGCTCCTGAGGAGAATGATCCACCTGACGTTACCTCTTTCCAGTGGACGTCCAGTGTCCTACATTCTCACTCACGCATTGGTCAAGAAAGTGCTTCAATTGGCCGGATCGCACAACAGACAGGACAGTGTGCACATGTCCATCAACCTGAGTGAGAAGATCAAGAAACAGCTGATCATTGGTGGAGAATGTGACATCAGCTTAACAGACCTGAAGAAGATTGGAAAAACAACAGCTAAACAGCTGGTGTGGGAGCACGGCTCTGCCCGCGCTCTCCTGAAGGCAGCAGATCTGGACAGTTTTGAAGAAGATGTGGTGAAGCATCTTAACATTGAGCTCAAAGCCTTCCTAAACCGGCCTAAACGGATCTCAACTCACTTCTTCACCAGGCTAGGGACGGCTTTCTGCTTCTGCTAGGAATCATTTCTACAAGTACAGTTTTATTGAAGGATGAAAACGTGACGTGAAAATACGACGAAAGAGCAACCAAAAAAGTGAGAAAACCATGATGAAAACTTTACAGAAAAGCAACAAAAAATTATGAAAAACCCACAAAAAAAGCAACAATAACACAACAAAAAAGTGAGAGAGAGCCATAAGTTTATAGTAGTTTATAGTTTTCAAATGTTGCCCTGGAAAATACTGGCGTTGTTGTGACGCCATCTCTGCCCTGGAGGTCCAGGCGGGGCTGGAGCTCGGCCATGGAGACCATGACCTTTGACAAATGGTCTCAACTTCTTTCCACTTACATTAGGCTCAAAGCGGTTTACAGCGAGGATCCACTCACTCACTCACACTCTCATTCATGCACCAGCGTGCGCAGATACTGGAGGCCAGGTGGGTGAAGTGTCTTGCCCAAGGACACAACGACAGCGTACATCTTCAGGAGGCAGGATGAACCCCCAACCGTCCGATCATGAGACGACCCACTCTACCAACTCTACACTACTCTACCTTCCTCTAGGGCTGTCACGGTATGAAAATTTTACCTCACGGTTATTGTGACCAAAATTATCACGGTTTTCGGTATTATCGCGGTATTTTTTTAAAATGTGTGTTAATATGTTCAGAAAGCATTGATAGTCCTACACAAACTGAAATAGTTTCAAAAAAGTTTAACTGTGCTTGTTACATAAAAAAATACAGACAAAGCCTTTTCACATCAAAGTAAAGGAACTCTAACGATGTGTTGTTGATCGTTTCGAGGGTGTTACATGTACTATTTATAGCGTCAGAAACGAAGATAAACCGTCTATATCAGGAACATTGTTGTTGTCCTTCCAGTGAGCTTTCACTTTGCAGATTTGGGAAAATACCATCATTATTAAATTCCTAATACTGCGGCGAGAGTGAATCTATTGCAATCTGCCACCGGGAGCCCCGTAACGCATTGTGCCATTGTGCGGAGATATCCGCGACATGTTTATGTACTGGCGGTGGCGCTGCAGCCGCACTATGAGGCGACTCGTTACATTCTCCTTCAACCCAAAGTCCCACATCAGCATTCCAGCTAAAACGCTAACTTACTTGCTATAACATACAATTATGCCATTTCCCCGTGGCTTCAGGCTGAGTGAGCCCCGCTGCCCCACGCTCGCCCTCTCGCTCGCCCTCTCGCTCGCCCTCTCGCTCGCCCTCTCGCTCGCTCACTTCACCTGAGCAGCGCTACAGCCGCCCGCATCCGCCGGCTGACTGTAGCTCGTCTACTCGCTAACCCATGGATCTATTATATTAAACTAACCCCGCTCCAACAGACGCACCACTGAGGGCGATTAACCGCATGAGACATCGCGCTGACACTGAGGTGAAAGTTATACGGCTTTATATTACGACAAGTGAACTTTAACTGCTTTTACTTCGTAGCTAGCGGGAGCGGCTAATGCATCTGCACAACAAAGCTACGCCGACACAGCGCGCAACTGTGCAGGAGACTGAGCACCAAACTGATCTAAGTTTTTTGATGCCTGTAGCTTTATATTTGACATTAGCCGCGGAAACTGCAGCAGATGAGACGGTGGCTGGTGAGGCTCACCGTGCCTACACCGCGGGTGCGGTTATTCACCGAGATAATATTAAAAACACAAAACAAGACGGTAATTTTCACCGTCAAAATTTTTACCGGGGTTTACCGCTACACCGGTTACCGTGACATCCCTACCTTCCTCGCTTTCTTTCTTTCTTTCTTTGTTTTCGTTTGGGGCGACAGTAGCGGGTCGTCTCGTGGCTGGAAAGTCGGGGTTCAAATCCCAATTCCCGCAGGTTCACACTGTTCATTGGTGTATGAATTAGAGTGTGAATGGGTGACTGGTTCCTTTCCTTTAAAGCGCTTTGGGCCTGATGAAGATAAAGGCGCTGTAGAAGTTGAGACCATTCACCATAATTTAGTTTATTTTGATTATTTTTATTCTATCTTTCCTTTCATTCTTTACATCAGGGCGTGGTCTCCTGGTCCCAGAGTCAGGACTAAACACAGTAGAATGCACGTGATTGAGGACTTTGTGGCCTTTCCCTAATGCCCAGGTGCAGCTGGAGAATTTGAGTTTTTGTGTCACATAATGCTAGTTATCGGATTAATTTATCAGATTAGCCAGTTTACATAATAGATTAGACATTATAATAGATAATAATAGATAGACATTATTGCATTAGTCTGATTATGATCGGGTTTCTCATATTAACCAGTGGTTCTTAAATGGTACGGCTTCAGGACCCACCATTACCTGAGGACAAGGGTCCTTTTGGCATAATGTCCAGGATCCAGACACATGCGGCCAATGCTCTTATAAATGAAAAAGTTTATATCTTTAATTTCAAGTCCACTATTTTTTCTGTTCAAACTGTGACATTTTTCATCATATATTGTATATTACATTGTATTTCCTACACAGGTTTTTATTAAACAAGCTGTAAATGCCCTTACCTCTCCTGGAACCGACAGAAAATGGATGGATAAATAAATGCCTTTAATTCAGGAGTTACAATTATAAACAGCCCAATAACAGAGTCCTGTAGTGTTTCCAAGCCATTTCATATGGAACATTTCTCTAAAAAAAAAAAAAATGTCCCACTAGTTGGGAATCACTGATATAAAACCACTGAAAGTCTTTTATCTGCTCTCTTTATAATTTATATTCCCGTTTTAAATATAATAATAATAAAGTATTTGCTCTTGTCTTGACTTAAGATACTGTATCTTCGGTTCTGTATCAAACTAATATAAAATAGTCCTTACACTCGTCCCATGGCCCAGAGAAGTGACCGCGTGGACTCTTGGATGCCTCTTTGGTCCCGTTGGGGAGCGGCCGGTCTCCTGCAGAGCGCCGTGGGCTCCGGTCGTGTTCGGGCTGTGGGTAAATGCGATAAACGTCAGATGAAGTCATCCTTATTGAGTTAAGGTGCAGTTAGCCAATTCACTCAATTTTAAGCCAAAATAAAAGGATTAGCTCAGTATTTGACAGTGATGGGATTTACGACTCTTTACTGGGGGCCGAGTCTGATCCTGCAACTAATAAAAAGAGGCTTCCTGACAATTCATTTTCAGTGTATTTAGCTTTGACTTTAGTGCAGAAAGCTTTCACTTGTGTCGCCTGCTCCGTTGTTTGGCTGATTCTTGTTTTCGTTCAGGGGAGTTCTGGGTCAAATTGACTGAAAAAAGATCTGGCTCTTTTCACAATTGAGATCCAGTTCTAACCGTTCACCTAAAAGAGCCGTTCAAAAGAGCCGCTCGGTCATGAACGTCACATCACTACTGACGACGAGAGGAAGAGAACAGGGAATAACTATCTTTCAGTCAGTGTATGCATTTATGTTTGCTGTTCTTCCGGTTGAATTTGATTGTGTTATAAATACATTTGTATTTAGGTGTCATACATCTTATTTGATTCATAGATGTGTTTAGAATGCTGCAAATCTAATATGCAAATGAGTTTACTGTGTGACTAGTGGCTGCGCAAAACTGCTACTGCTCTTATGGTTTCTATGCACTGAACAGTAAACCAGGCGCTGTCCTTCCTGTCCGCTATCTCTTCCCATTCAAAATTAGCAGGGTCCCACAGAAATGAAGTGATAGCTTAAGATTTGGTACATGACAGTGGTTTGGATGTGGCTGGAGCAGGTTAAAAAATGTTACATGAGACATAATGATTTCACTGGAGGAAACCTCCATGTTCATAACGGTGGATGTTTTTGTCTTGAGGCTAACAAAATTAAAATTAAAACTAGCGCAAAGTTTTGAACGAGCCTGCACTAAAGAGAATTGTCCTGTTAGTTGTTCAAATTATATTTAGTTGTTTACATGTGTATATTATCATTTTTTAACATTAGCCTGTAGCTCGCAAGATAAAAGCTCCTAGCTTTTGAATGCTGGTGCAGAAGGACGGCCTCACGATTAAACGGGCCTGTTGGTCTCTCATAAGGGGCTTCTGAACCGCTCTTTGTCTGACCCGTCACCTAGGACCTGTTTGCCATGGGAGACCCTACCAGGGGCACGAAGCCCCCGACAACAGAGCTCCCAGGATCATTCGGGCGCTCAAACACCTGGCAGTTCCAGGAGGGGTATACAGTACATATAACATATATAATCATATATCATTCTGCACAAAGGTTTACACCTGCTTCTCAAACTTACACATTTTTAGCAGTTTTACTCCTCACATTTGTGATAGATACGACAGCAACCGCAAACAATATCATTGCATTGTCCATCCATCCATCCATCCATCCATCCATCCATCCATCCTCTTCCGCTTTATCCAGGGTCCGGTCGCGGAGGCAGCAGTCTCAGCAGAGATGCCCAGACTTCCCGATCCACACACACCTCCTCCAGTTGTTCTGGGGGGACCCCGAGGCAACACCAGGCCAGCTCGGAGACATAGTCCCACCAGCGTGCCCTGGGCCTTACATGAGACCTCCTCCCACTTGGACATGCCTGGAACACCAGGAGGCATCCGAAACAGATGCCCGAGCCACCTCAGCTGGCTCCTTTTGCCGTGAAGGAGCATTGACTCTACTCTGAGCTCCTCCCGGGTAACTGAGCTCCTCACCCGATCTCAAAGGGTGCGCCCAGCCACCCTGCAAAGGAAACTAATTTCGGCCGCTTTTATCCCCGATTTTGTCCTTTTGGTCATTGTCTCCACCTCAAATTTTGCGCATTATGGCACAAATTGTCCCATTCCTCCACTCTAGTACACACTATCATGTTTTGAGCAAACGCTAAGTAAATCAGGCCCAAAGGGTACAAACATCAGAAAATGTATGGGCTTTACAAAGATAAACTCAATGGACTTTAACTTCTTGACGTATTGATTTTAAGAGCAGGAAACAAAACACAACTACAGGTATGATTTTGAAGAATGAAGGAAAAGTTATGGCTACATCATTGTTTTTGATGCTGGAATGCTTTTCAACCAACACAGTACAGAAGTCCGAGCTCGTGAAAAAAAGGCCCAGGCTGAAGGGCCAGATTAGATTGTTAGATTCGATCATTATCAGGGCTTCTTATTGGATTATTGGAATGACACCATGAAGTCAATTATCGGCAGATCATTTCTGTGGCTGATTTGATCAAGCATCACTAGTCCTTTGTGAATAAGCAGTGCTTCTGATTGTGTAGTTCTTCTACGAGCTGCCCACCAATTATGTCACATGGATTGACTCTGTGCATGGCCATAGAATCGAGCTAACGGCAGCTCCACAATTTCCAGTTCCAGTTCAGCACGTATGAACAATAGCAAAACTTTAAGTGTCACTTTACTGCTAACAAGACACATGTCCGTGTCCGCTCTACCTTTCTCTGGTGACAACAATAAAATAGAGGGGGAAAGCAAAGCTAGCAGCATTATTAATGATAAGGACAAGAGTTTTCAAAGCCAAAGGAGCACATGTTTGTTTATCTTGTTCATGCTGCAAGAAGTGGGTGGAAACCACAGAGTGAAGTTTGAAATATAAATCACTCAAAAAGCACTGTAATAATTAGAGAGAGGCACACATAAACAAATGGCTAATGCAGCAACAACCAAAGGCATTTTATGCAAGCTGCATAGATCAAATTAGCCTTCAATCTGTTGTACAAAGACAACATACCTTAGAAAAGTTTTATGCAGTCATCGATCCGTGGGGCAAAACTGTTAAACCAAGGCTTTCACCATAGATACACACGGCATCTCAAACACTTAACTGTTTGAAAACAGTTAAGGGTGAAAACAATTTGAAGAAAATCTTAACTTTCTCTAATTATTCAAAACAAAGTTGTATAACAGCCCAGAAATGCATTTTAAAAAAAAACGGAGAATGTTAGCATGATGCTACATGTTAGCAACGTGCTAATGGCAACGCTGGCTAGCGAGATGACTGCTGTTTTTTTGCTTCTACTGAACAATCTGCTGTGAGAAAGTAACCATATGGACCCGATTTAGACTTGACTTTATTTGTATGTGATAAATTAGTTTATACTTCACCAGAAAATGGCTAAAAAGAGTGAAATATTTAATTGAAATTGAAAAAGTTTCCCAAAAGATTCTGTTTTCCCCCTTGGCGAAGCCACGCCCCCTTCTATGACGCGATGCCGTCTGTATCTAGGAGTGCGTTAAATCACCTGAATTAACTTTCTTTCAGTTGGGAGATGTTGTGTTTTGTCTGATAATAGTAAGGTATCGATATTTTTCGATACCAGTACTTAAACGATACCTAGTTTTCGGTGCCGGTTCCTGAACGGTGCTTTTTTCGCTGCCCTCCCTGATTGAATCTGAATATAAAAATGACCTATATTTTGCTAATTTGCATATTGTGATACCAATTTCAAGAACATACAGTGCCTCTCTTAAGCATTCATACACCTTGAACTTTTGCACATTTTGTCATGTTTACAACCCTAAACATAAAGATTTTATTTTGATTTTTTTACTGAACGTTCACACACAAGTAACACAACTGTGAAGTGAAAGCAACATGTTACATGATTCCGTTATTTTTCCAAAAATAGAAAAGTGAAAAGTGGGGCGTGCATAAGTATTCATACAGCATTTTCTGAGTGCATTAAATTGCCTTTAAAACATTTCTAATGACTCCAGAATGTTCACACCTTGGCCTAACGGTTAAATAGAGGCCACCTGTGTGTAATCTACTCTCAGTATAATTTCAGCTGTTCCTTTAGGCCCTCAGAGCTGTGGTCCGAGTGTGTTGGTCACTGAACAGCATAATGAAGGCCAAGGAGCACCAGAGAGGTCAGGGATAAAGCTGTGGAGAAGTTTAAAGCAGCGTTAAGTTATACAAAGATTTCCCAAGATTTGAACATCTCCCGGAGCAACTGTTCAATCCATCATTCAGAAATGGAAAGAGTAAAGCACCACTGCAGACTTACCAAGACACGGCCGTTCACGTAAACTAACAAACTGAACAAGGAAAGCACTGGTGAGAAATGCAACCAAGTGCCCCATGATAACTCTGGAGGAGCCGTGAAGTCCTGCCGCTGAGCTGGAGGAATCTGTACATGGGACAACTATAAGTCATACTCTACAAAAATCTGGCCTTCATGAACGAGTGGAAGAAGAAAGTCATTATTGAAAGGAGGCCATAAGAAATGAAGAAAGTCATTATTGAAAGGAGGCCATAAGAAATCCCGTTTGAAGTTTGCTAGAAGTCATATGGAGGACACAGCTCCATGTGGACGAAGGAGCTTTGGTCAGATGAGACAAAAATTTAACTTTTTGGCCCAAATGCAAAACGTTATGTATGGAGCAAACCTGACACTGCTCATCGTCCTGAGTGCACCATCCCCAGTGTCAATTATGGGGGGGGGGTATTCCCGCTTAGGTCTGCGTCTCTTGTTTGACTCAAAACTGCTTGCCCACTTGGACACTGAATCAGCAGCATGTTGTCCTCCATGCTTTCAAAGACTAAAGACGGTGGTTCAGAGCTTATGATCATGGCTGTCTAATAATCTTCTGCACTGTCTTCTGCACTCGTCTTCATCTTAACATAAGTTAGTTAGCAAATGTTTTTCCTTGTTAAACTTCTTTGCGAATTTTCACAGTATTTTAAACCCCCGATTGCGCCATCTGCTGGCACGTTTGTAGCTAACACTACACTCACACAAGGTAGCAACTACTAGAATTAGGATGACAGCAAAGGTTACGTGAATATAAAAATAAAAAAAACAGAAAAAATAAGCAGAATATATAATCATATACTGACTTTAAAACAAAACCATAACGTCCTTGTCTCTAGTGCAAACAGCAAACAATAAAATAACTTTAATTTATGCAAACAGTACGTCTTTTCTGCTGTTATTACAGTAACAACAAGTTTGAAAATAAGAAAAATACTTTAAATAACAATAATAATCAGAAGTGCAATCAGAGGTTTAAAATGTCAATTGTAAACATTGCACTGATTTCTTGTAACGTACTGTGTAAAACAGCTGTGCAATCAAAACAAAAACCTTCCTAAAACAAATATGAATATATATTTTTAAAATGCTCAACAAACAATTGCAAAACTATGCTTTTGAAAACAGAAATACTTAACAAAATATACTTAAAAATAAATAAACAAAATATACTACTACTATACAAATGTCAAACATTATGTCCATTATTTGTGTTTAGAGGATAAAGTGAACTCAGGAGGTTTTTTTTCTTTTTTTTCAGAAATATGAGCATAGGTTAGGTTTGGTTAGGTTAGGTTAATTTATTTGTACCCGTGGGTAAATCTGTCTTGCAATTCTGAGAACTAGTCGACACATTAAAAGATAAAACATCACACATATTTAAATATAAAACTTGCAAGCGCTCCAGATACTAACAGGATGTGCCTTTGGTACAGATACCACTGAAGTTTAAGCCACTTGACAGTAACAAAGATAATAAAGCCGTGTCAGGGGCAATTTGATCCCGACTTGTTCATAAAGGAAAGGGCAGCGGGAACAAAGCTTTTCTTAAAACGTTTTTTGTGGCTTATTGGCATCAAAAACCGACGCCCAGACGGAAGCAATCGAAACTCTGAATGCAAAGGATGCTCTGTGTCTGTTACGATGCTCCGTGCCGTCCTCTCTAACTGTCTATCATGCAGAAAGTCCAAACTGGTCTGAGGCCATTGACTTTACTTGACCACTTGACCAGCCGATTCAAGGCGTTTTTGTTTCTAACAGAAGAGCTCCCGTACCAGGCGACCAGGCAAAAAGCTAGGGTCGCTTCAATGAATGCCCGACAGAAAAGTGTCATCACAGTTTTATCTACATGAAAGAAGGGCATGTCTGCTTTGTCTGGAAGCCGACGGGCCCTTTCCTGGCTTATGGTATCTCCAGCTGTCGAAAATGCGCTCTGATGGCGTTGAAGAGGCTTGCACACATAGATACTTTTTCGACCGGTGGCAGAGTGTCCTTCATATTCCACCACCACGCCACAGGGTTGACAGAAGACAAGGATGAGGGAAGACCTCTGTACAGTTTTATCTCATCCATAAGCTTGTCTGTTGAAGGGACCACAGGAACAACTTCTATTTGTTGATCCTCTTCAAAGAACAATTCTTCCTTCGCTGAAAGCCTTGTTCGCTAAGTAGGAAACAATTAAACAATACATATTATATAGTAGTCTTCTAATAAAACAACAACAAAAACATCTACCTAATCCACACCTTTGGCATTGTGTCTCCCCGATCTGTGGGATCTTCCTCTTCCACATTTGATGCTTGTGTTGTGTTCTAAAAACAATGACTAAATGTAGTAACACAAAGAAAAATCGAATCATTTAACAAAATAGAAGACACAGCATCGCTCACCTTAGCGGTTTCTCGATCAAGTTTCTTTGTGATCTCCTCCTCTATTGTTGATCTTCCGCTTTGGTCTTAAATCTAGGGTCCAAAGCCATGGCTTCTTCCAGAAAAGCCTTTTGGGCATCTCTCCCAAAAGTATGCATGTGGTTTTATGAACAGAATGACAAAACAGTTAACAACACACACCTGGTATTGCTTGGAGAGGTAGTCCCAAACCTTGCCCTTTATGCTTTGAATGAACAAAGAGTCATTTAGTTCACTGGAGAAATGAGCCTTCAGTTTACTTAATATTGGCAGCATTTGGCCAAGTGTTGGGCTTCTTTCAGACGACACACATATTGTTGAGGTATAAAGGTCTTCATTAAAGTCTTCATGACTTTAATGAAGTCCTCTGCCTTCTGGAAATCCTCATCTGATATACGATCAAGTCTACAAAAAGAAAAAAATACAATATGCGATATATCAAATAGTTTTTTTGTTTTTTTTCAGTTTTAATCGATGTGATGAGATCTGATATCTGCTTTCTGATACCTGTCTTTCTCAAATGATTTTTTCAAGCGTGGGTCCATGAATGCAGCCTGTATAGCAGGATACTGCTCAATGAAGCGCTCTACCATCAGATACATTCCATCTCGTTTTCACATTGAGGAGAATAGAATGCTCAGGAAGGCCTGTACGAGATTAGCAGAAAATGTTTTAGATAAAATTGAATAATTTGAGAATTTTAGCAATGTAATAATAACAAACTCACCCATGAGCTGCTGCTTCTCTTTGAGGACTGGCTTGGCCAGACTAGATCTTTTCAGCAAGACAACAACAGCCCTTAGTCGCCCAGCCCACTTCTACACACTGGAAATATTCTATATCTTTTGGGCTGCCAGATTCAGGGTGTGGGCAAAGCATCCAATCTTTTTAACATTCATCTTCCTCACTGCAATATCCATGTTTGCTGCATTGTCTACTGTTACAGCAACCACCTTTCCCTTCATGGAAAACTCCATGAAGAGAAAGGAATGTCTTCAATTTCCTCAGCTATTACTCAGCTATTACTTCACCTGTCCGTGAAGTATACTAAGCCTCATTCACGTGACAAGGGATGACTAATCACGCCGCTGTAAGGACAACACTTGAGTCTACAGACGCAGATGTTTAAAAAAAAATGTGGCACCGTAAGATTTAAAACTTTACGACACCACTTGGAACCAGAGTTTTTCGGTCGGTTCCAAGTAGGTATCGTTTAACGGTACCCATCCCTATTTAATAGTTAAGCATAAAGAGTCCAACTAATGAACGGCTGAACTAATGAATGAGATGAGAAGTGTCCATACGCTGCTTTCACTCAAGCCTGCTGGACCAGACCCGGAAATGACTGTGCGGGTTGTGGGGCTTACCGTTAGCATGATTCTAACCAGTCACTTCTATGAGTAGATACAGATGGCATCTTTGGAAGTGTTTGAAGCAGCAAGACGGGGAAAACAAAGAACGGAAATAAAACCTGAACTTGACTTCATTGGCGTGGTGATAAATATGGTAAATATGATTATCGTCTGCCAGAAAACGACTAAAAAGGGTGAAAAATGGTGATTCCCATGAGAGATTATCTTCCCGCTCGGCTAGGCCACGCCCCCTTGTACACACCAATAAAGTCAAGCCAAAATTGGGTCTATATGGATGTTTTTTCACAGCAAATCTTTCAGTAGAAGCAAAAGGCGGCAGTTGATGCTAATTTTAGCATATGTAGCAGGAAGCTAACGCAGCTTCCTGGTCAGCATTGTCTGTTTTTATTTTCAATATTTATGGACTGTTGAACCACTTTGCTCCTCTCCATGTCTCTGTATCTTTATTTACTTGACAAATATATTCAAAATGTAGCATTTATTAAAGTAATGCTCGAGAAAGCTCAGTTGTTCCCCTTCTTTGTTTGCAATTCCAAAAGATGCCGTCTGTTACTATTCCCATTTGCTCCTGTCATCCATGAACATTATTCTGGCCCGGGTAAAAATGTCATTCGCTCCTCTGGCAAGTGTAAATTCTAATTTGGTCCGACGTGAGATTAAACTTCATCATCAGGGCATGGCTTGTACCTCTTGTGCTAATAGCCCCTCTGGTTCACCAACGAATGGCAGCTAGCGTAGCATTTGCCCACGCCGATATCGCACCAATCATGCAGGAACAGTGGGGGACTCTCATTAGCCTGGTGTTTGTGGTCACACGGCTCTGCTCTCTCCGGCCAGGGTGTAGCGATGACAAGGATGGGTCATTACCGTATACAGTCAATCTCCCCCACACACACACACACACACACACACACACACACACACACACACACACACACACACACACACACACACACACACACACACACACACACACACACACGCCACGCTGACCCCTGGCTTTGTCACCGGTTGTGGCTTCTCTTGTGTTCCGCGGACCCTCATTAAGGATTTCAACGGCTTTGCACCAGCCGAATCCTGGTGTGTGCGTGAGAACAGGGCTTGTCTTGTTTTTGTGTGTGTGTGTGTTTGTGTGTGTGTGCGTGTGTGTCTTTAGTTTGTTCTGTGTGATTCGGGGCTGCTGTAATCCACTGTTAGCCAGAACTAAAACACAGAGCTGTTGTTTCAGATAAAAATGTTACCGCTTTGAGGCCTGGAGGAATGTGACAAGTTATTTATACTTTTACAGTTATTATTGGGCATTTATTTAGCAGTGGGTGAGTTGATGAAATGGTTGCCAAGAAACCCAAAGGTTGTCAGTTCGAAACATGGTAGGTAAACAAAATTGACCAAACGCACAACAAAATAGTGTTCTGAGCTCCTGCCACTGAAGGTCAACCTAACCGGCATGTCTTTGGAGGTCGGGTAAACGGTAGCGCCCGGAGGAACCTGTCTGGCTGCCTTCAGTCTCGTCTGATCATCTGAAACGATGCAGCGCCTCCTGGGTTTGTCCTTGTTTCAGAGCGTGGTGTCCTGCACTTGTCAGCTCCTTCTCCTTCCTCTCCCTCCTGCACAGCTCCCTCTACTCCACAACACTTGTCTTGGTCTTTCACCATTTTCTGGGAAGAGCTCAGCAGTTAATCTGTTTTATTCCCCAGTGAACGTCCACTAGCCAGAACAATGGAAGGTATGTGTGGCTTGGCTGTGAGTCTCACCCGGATACCTCCTTGTTTGTCCCTTCCTTGTTTCCTGTAGTGCCTCTTGTGACGCCTCCACTGTGCTGCAGGTGTGGAGGCTCTTGGTGCCTCTTCAGTGTCTCAGAAGAATGCATGTAGATCTCAAATGGGTTTATAGCTGATAAGCTAACTGTTTGTTTGCTTTTAAAAAGCTGCTTTCTTCAGGACCATTATGGACTCCAAATCCACCAAACCCCACAAAAACACGGCAAAGACGTACAGAAGTATCCAGTGATACAATGTGGAACAGAAACCACAAATGCAGTTCACAGAAAAGAGAGGGAGTTGCTGCTGCTACTGTTTCCACGTCGCCATTTGATAGAGTACTTGTACAGGAAATTTCTAGGGCTCCTTAAAATTGCACTCTTTATGAAATCACTTTTTCAGTGTGGAAATACAGTACTCCTCATAGAGCTTACTTTCTTTTTTTTATTTATTTGGTCGGGACAGTGCATGTTAATGAACATACATGGCTCTCATGCATGTAAACAAGCCACACCGGATTGTAGCCTTGGGCTAATTTCCATCCCTCGTCCCCCATGCGCACTCTCAAACACACTCACATTCATCCTGGCCTATTGTACATGTTTTTAGTGGTAGGGGAAACCGGAGTACCCGGAGGAAACCTACACAGACATGGGGAGAACATGCAAACTCCACACAGAAAGGCCCCGTCCCTAGTGGGAATAGAACCCAGGACCGTCTTGCTGTGAAGCACGAGCAATAACCGCTGTGCTACAGTATTACAAACTACACTCCATCAATCAGAGTATGTGCTGGATTTAACTACTAAATGCCGTCTTCATTGTACCACAGCGCTGGGTCTGCAGTGCTTACAAGTCGAGCAGCTTATGTCGCTAACTAGCTAGAGTCTGACGATTCTTAAGCAGCTTCATGCTTCAGGGCATCTGTAATACTAATCCAGCCACTAAAAAGTAATTAGAAAATGCAAAATAAAGAGAAAAGTACATTAGTACATACCAATTGGGGACAATGACGTCACATCTCGGGAAAACGCGCTCCCAGATGTCCATCTATCCATCTTGGCCATACCGCCTTTGCTATGCCCAATCCCGTCAGATCTTGGAAGCTAAGCAGGGAAGGGCCTGGTCGGTACTTGGATGGGAGACCGTTTGGTAACACCAGGAAGCCTGGGGTGAATGTGGTGTGTGAGTGAGTGGTTGGTGGTGGTCGGAGGGGCCGATGGCGCAGACTGGTTGCCTCGCTTTCCGTCAGTTTACCCCAGGGCAGCTGTGGCTACAACAGTAGCTTATCACCACCGAGTATGGAGTGAATGAATAATGACGACAATGTAGCGCTTTGAGAAACTTGTTAATACAGGCTTGTAAAGCGCATTACAAGTGTAAGGCATTATTATTATTATTATTATCTTCTTCCACTTATCCGTTGGCGGGTCATGGGGGCAACTGCTCGAAATGCCCAAATCACATTGCACCAACCCCTATGGCTCCTCCTGCAGGTGGTGGGTCCACGGAAGGTCGGCCTCACGATTCTAACCGGGCCTGTTGATCTCTCATTAGGGGCTTCTGAACCGCTCTTTGTCTGACCCGTCAGCTAGGACCTGTTTGCCATGGGAGAGGTTTGTGCCTCTGGTTGGGTCAACAGAGCTCCCAGGATCATTCGGGTGCTCAAACCCCTCCACCTCTTTAAGGTGGCGTTTTCAGGAGGGGGCTCACAGGTGTATATGAGCGAAAAAAGAAGCACTCCAAAATGACAATTTTCTCAAACAAATGAATTGCTGTGCCAATGACGGTGTATATTGCAATTATTCTTTTTAAGTCTAAAACAATAGTCTCCTCAATAATATTTCCTATGAGCATGGTTTAGATTCCCACAGACCTTTGTTTTTGTGTATGTGCTTTGTCTTAACTTGAACCTGATTGTAATTTCGCATACCCTCTTTTGCCTTGGATGAAATGCGTGGTATAAATAAACTTGCCTTGCCTTTTGTGCTGCACCGCTTTATAAAACAAAGGGAACTGTAACTTTATTGGGGCTGTTTCTTTCCGATTCAACAAACCTTTGTTCTCAAGTTTTGCCTTGGGGTTTTTGTGCTGCAAATTAGATTGCTTTGTGGCTTTGTTTGGTTCAAAGTTACCACTGTTTTGGGTATTTTGTTTTTCCCGCAGCCATTGATTGTGACAGCAGAAATGACAAGTTGCTGGGAAACCATTCTCAGATGATTGCGTGTCAAGCTAGTCCTCTTCCAGGAGGCTGACTTACTGAAATGATTATTGGTTTGAGCAAATATTGACAAACTATAATTTTGGTCATCAACGGTTCTCTACCATCTGTCCCACAACAAATAACACTGCTGCAGTTATATTCATCTGGAATAGCTCCGGTTTAAATTGTTTTTAAAGAGGACACACCTTTAGCAGGCTCTGACTTCAAAATGATATTACTCAAGAGGAAGTAAAAAGTACAGTTAGTTTAAAGTTTCAACTGCAGATTTAGTCATATTGTCCCGAAAACTGCAAGAGTTGGATTTTTACCATCTGTTGTCTATGGGATGTGTGTTTCAGAATGGTTCCTAAATATTTCATCACAGAAGTGTAAAGTATTCCAGAGTCAGCCGTAGCGGTGGTTTAGAGTTTGTGTTGTCATGGGAACGTGAGGAGAGAGCAAGGCTGCAGCGAGTTGGTTCCAAAATTTCAGATGATGTCGGTCGCACTTTGGTCGTACAATAGTTCTATTTTAAATCTTGGTCCCTTTCTCACTGTACAACCTACAAAAATTTACCCCACGATCAGTGATCGTTCGTCGCAGACGGCCAAAATCGCGCATTGTGCACCCGGCTTTATGGCCGCATTTCCGAAGATTGTATTGACAACCTGAAAAGACTCACAGAAACAGAATGACGGTATGAGTGTTTTATTACCGAACATGAATCGTTATTGGGACTCAGACCCCGGCGGCAGACTGAGCGAATGGAGTGCACGGCATTGATGAATGATGGCCAGGATCTTCCCCGGAGCCTGGACCCTGGTGGTGGTAGAAGAGACCTGGGTTGGCAAATCAACGACGAGCAGAGCCGAGGAGGAGCCAGGCGGAGAAAGGGGTGGAGGAGGGTCGTAGCACAGCTGGCAGACGGCTGAGTGATTGACCAGGGAGCTTAAAAGGGGATCCTTAGTGATGAGCGGCTGGTGAGGGGATGAGCAGCTGCGGTGATTGGCTGTCGTGAAGGTGCGGCTTGAGCGGGGTCCGTGATTGGATGTTTGGAGTGAGCTGCTGGTGATGAGGTGATGAAGGAATGCAGCTGGTAGGTCTTCCAGGTTAAATAAGCTTCATTGGTCACCGTTCAGAAAGAGTATATATATAATATATACAGTGTTCCCTCACTATAACGCGGTTCACCTTTCGCGGCCTCGCTGTGATGTGGATTTATTTTTAGTACAATTTTGCATGCTTTTTTTTATAGCGTTTATAGCCACAGAGTCACTGCAGCACAGGCAGGGGCATGAGCGGGTCCGAGTCCACATGTACTTTCTCTGCACTTTTCCGCAAAAATAAACACTGCTAGCATGTGGCTCTCGCCTCAGCAAAACACAAGCCTTCTGAAGCCTGAAACTGCTACGATAAAACTTTGGTCGTAGCTACAATTGTCTCTTAGTTTGAACAACCGTACAGTGGAGACGAGCGTAACTTATGATGTTTCCATCCCCACGCCTCTCATGTGACATGTAAAAATCTTATGAAGCTGATTACGTTGTGGATTTCGTTTATTGCTGGTTACTTTGAGAACATAACCCTGCAATAAACGAGGGACCACTGTACAGAGTACATACACTTTAAATGATTGGAAATCAGGAGCCAGATCCTCCGCCTGGCGCAAGGACAGCCCTGCTCCAAACACATCGTAGGGCGTCATCTTGTTGTGCTATTTAACTGCGCCACTGGCAAGAGGCCGTCGTTTAGGCTAAAAAAAAAAAAAAAACGAGATTGACTGAGGCATGGTTTATTACAAGCAGCACTGATCGCAGCTCTCCTACAGCAGCCTCACAGCCTTGTGTTCTTCCTTTAGCACTATGGGCTTTTGTAAGCTATAAAGTTACTTAAAAGTTACTAAAGTTAAACACTGTTCTTGTCCGGTGTACAGCTGGTCCTGCTGTGGTGCGGGTCGGCCACAACTGCGTTAACGCGACCCAAACAAAAGCACATGCTCACCTCCACTCTGGTTTCGTGATCCTTGGTCACAAATGTGGATTTGTGTCGTCATTATGTGTAAACCTAAGATATTAGCTTAAAGGGGCTATATCATGCTATTTTAGCCATTCCAAAGTTAAGTATAGGCATTTATATGATATATTGTACCTCTACCACTATGGAGCACTCATTTTTGTGATAAATATAAGTGTTTTCTGGAGGTATTTTTCGAACCCGGAAGACACAACGCTTCGATTCAGTTAACTCCGCCCCCTCTCTCCGCACATACTTTACCGTAATATAAATAAACAGCAATAAGTGAAGTCACTTCACGATGCAGTTATAAGGAGTTGACATCTGCAACACAGCTTCATAAATGGCTAACACACATGCTAATATGCTAACACACAAGCTAACACGCGTTTGGATTGACTCACCGCTCTGGTCCATCGCTGTTTACATTATGGGACTCGCGTTGGTTATAAAAGTTAATCCACTTTGATTCTGGCGAAGGTTCACCAAACATCCATCAGAGACAGTCACAGAAAAACAATATTTTGGCTGATAGTCGCTGAATCCCGGAGAAAAAAACAGCTGAGTGGCCTCTTCCTGAAAAAGGTTAAATAAACTCTGTAGCCAAACGCGCTTCTTTTTCTCCGTGACATATCGTTAGTTAAGAATAAATAACATGGCTGTTTCTCAATTGCGAGGATCCGTCCTCCGTTTGGCCACTTCGTTGACGTCCTCAGTGGCGGCTCCTCCAAAACGGAGCGGAGTGTCCTCTCCCCGCCGCCTTTGAGCTCAAATGGAACGGCCTCCGGAGTGAGCGGCTGCGTCAGGTCACGTGTCAATCTATGCTCATTAAAACAACTGTTTTATAAATAACAGAGGCCAGGAAACTGTTTATGTGGAACACAACTTTTTTAAAGTGAGTTCAAACTAATAAAGTTTTGCGAGAAAAGAAAAAAGAAACTATGCTGCAGTGCATCATGGGTAATTTCAGCTCTCCGAGGCAGCGGAGGATCCACTGCTGTATCCTTCGTAAATGAGCCAAACGGAGGAGTCGAGCTGCGAGGGGGCGAGTGGTCCAGGTGAAATGGAACACCACTTGGCGGCGCCGTGATGACGTGAATGACGTCCGAAGTGGTCGAGACGCCGAGGATCCTGGCAATTGGGAAACAGCCCGTGTGTGTCCAGAGTAGGTAACGAGCTCCGTCTTCACAGCTGCAGCGCGAACATGACTGATCTGTTCAGACGCTCAGGGATGTGTTTGTTTTGGCCACAGCTGACCTGGAAGCACCTCGGGCACATCCTTTTTTCTTTTTTTAATTATTTTTTTTCCCTCTTTGTTTCTCTCTTACGACAGAAATAATGAAAACGCTGTTTTGCAAATTAAAATCCATCCGTAAGCATAGAATTAAGACATTACATTACAGACGTCGAGCACTTCCGTTCCGCTGTTACGACACAACTGAACACTCAGTCGTTCACGAGGAGAGGGCGGAGCAGCTGCTCAGAGAGCAGGATTCAGGAGGATTACTGAGAGCTGCGTGAATGAAGCCACAAACCACTCTGAGGGTGTTTTTGATAAGGAAATAGCATAACAACATGGCTAAAAGCTCTAAAAAGTCGATTTTGAATGATATAGGACCTTTAAACTGGAAACATTTTCTTTTTGCCTACTTTTGGCATTTTAGTTTCATAAATATCAATTACAACAAATATAAATATATTTTATAAACAATAGGTTTTGTGTTTTTACAAGAGCACCGGATGCCCATATATGGAACTTCTGGGCGGGTCGTCGTCTAATGTCTAGGCTTATTATTATTATTTGACTTATTGAAGTTTGAACCACAAAAAAACAAGGCCTTTTTACTAATAACAAGCTTATTCAGATTATGTCTTTGTGATCTAAGTAATAACATTTTTCTCCATTTTTATTCATACGGTAGTCAAGAGCAGAAATAAAATGACAGAAAACTTGCAGTATGTGTTTTTTATTCTCACGTTTCTGTCAGCAATCTACAGACAACGTTTCAAATTGATTTCTCTTGATTATATTTATTTTGGTTCACGCCAGTGGTTCTATTTGTTCTTAAATATTTTTTGCACATCATTCATAATAATCATCATAACACCACTTTCTCCACAAATGCCTGTGAACACATTAAACAGCGAGAGGATGGAATGGGTTTCACTTTGCTACAAATAAGATTGAAAAATAGGGACTCATCCAGAGCCTACAATATTCCCACTTCAGTAGAGCTTTAAGTCAACTGCTTTCTTTATGGGAAAGCCAGAGAAGTTGACCTTATTTAGCCGACCTGTGACTTCCCACTTTACAATCAGGAGAAGGAAGTTTGAAAGTGAGCTGAGGAGAAAGCATTCCTTCCTCTGAATGCAGATTAGCAGGTATTGTGTTGTTCTGGCGGGCCGTGTGTACCGTGGATTAGCTGTCTCTCGGAGGACGTGTACGCGCTGATTTAGGACGGAAAAAGACGAGGCTCCATTCAACAGAAGCTTGTACCATCAGCCGGTGTTTTCAGAGCGGAGGTGGGACATGGGCTGTTTTCTTTTGCAAACTCCACAACTAGTTAGAAAAGAAAAGGCAGCAAGAGTTTTTTGTTTTTGTTTACCTGGAACCCGGAGTTGCAGGATATTTTTTATATATAAATGAAACAATGAAATTCAAGCCATGATACTTCCTACTACTTGAGTTTCAAAGTTTGTTACATCCAGCAGAAGTATAAAGTTCAGTCTAATGCAGAATCTCCATGACTTCCTTCTTCACCCGTCGCTCTCTGACATGCTGAAGAACAATGTGACCTGAACTGTTCTATAGATACTTTTCCATTGACGTCACACTCCTGCACAGTTCCATTATGGCGCCATCTTGTGTGTCAGGGATCTAATTCTTTGTGTTATGGATCATTGATAATATCGTGAAGAAATAGTTCTCACACCTGTGTTGTGTGGGGCTGATCCCGACACGATGAAGAGAAAACGCCTCAATATCCCATTAGTAATTCATCACTAAGGAACAGAAACAGAAAAACTTTCATACGAGGGATTTAAACTATGGCCACCGACCGCTCATCCCAGGGGTCGGGTCTGACTTTACGGGGCAGCCTGTGCTTATTCCGCTCTGTGTCTGTGTCTGAGTCTCAGACTGGCTGATGTTCCCTTGTTTCGCCAGGTCTGTCAGCTTTTATCTGACAGATAAATGAGAAAAGGTGGCATCAAACAGGGGCTAGCTGGTAGCATGAAATAAAGCAAGTCTACGATTAGCTCGTAGTAGACTTGTATTATTTCATGCTGCTGCCAAACGAAAACCAGGTACAGTTAGCAGGCTAGCAGAAAAATGAGACTCGGACAAATCACGGAGAAAGCACAGGCCGTCCCCGTAAAGTGAGACCCGGCGAGAGCGAGAGGCAGCCGGGAAGAGTGTGAGGTGAAGGCCGGGGAAGCCAGAGCGAGGCGGCCGGGGAACAGCGAGATGCGGTCGGGAAGAGTGTGAGAAGGCCGGGGAGGCGAGAGTGAGGCGGCCGGGGACGAGGGCGAATCGGCCGCTGTAACTCTCTTCGTTCATCAGGAGGTTAACGCAGCACAGATTGGCACTGATACACGTTATAAACACAGCCTTTTCTCATTGTTTATCCGCTCACATGACAGCTGTTTGTTTGGTTTGATGGACAGGTTTAAAGGAATAGGCCACCGTTTTTACATACTAAAATATGTTCTTACCTCACTTTAGACGTGTTAATATATCCCCGTCTGGTCTTTGTCCGTGCGCTCTGTCACGCAAATGGAGCACATACGCAGCCTCTCCCACATGTCACATAGCTCCGAAAAAGCTCACGATAGAAGCTACCAAGCTCTTCCACGTGTTCCCTATTTAAATAAAGTTACGTGAAGTGTTTTCATGCGAAGTATATTTACACAGAAATGTAACATGTCGATTTTATAAGCAAATAAAAAGGGGGACTATATTGTGAGGCGTAATGATACGAGGAGCACAGCGTCCGCGTAGTAACTCCTAAAGACTTCCCCCGCTCACTTCCGTCAATAACCTTTAGGAGTTACTGCGCGGACGTTTTACTCCTCGTATCATTACGCCTCACAATATAGTCCCCCTTTTTATTTGCTTATAAAATCGACATGCTACATTTCTGTGTAAATATACTTCGCAGATAAACACTTCACGTAACTTTATTTAAATAGGGAACACGTGGAAGAGCTTGGTAGCTTCTATCGTGAGCTTTTTCGGAGCTATGTGACATGTGGGAGAGGCTGCGTATGTGCTCCGTTTGCGTGACAGAGCACACGGACAAAGACCAGACGGGGATATATTAACACGTCTAAAGTGAGGTAAGAACATATTTTAGTATGTAAAAACGGTGGCCTATTCCTTTAAGTGCACGCTCGGGCCTACGTGTTTTACTGTTAATATTACCGTGCATGTGTACATCACGATGATTATGTTAGCCTACCCATCACATGGCTGATTGTGAGCTAAATAGAACACATTAGCGACTACAGAACGCCCGTAGTAGACACAATTACTCATTAAATGTGCATGCAAGTCGTGCATAAACATTGTCGAATGCTACTCAACATGGCGGCCGTTGCTGTGGATCGAGAAACGGAAAACCATCTATTGGGGGGAAAAAGAGCAAATGGTACAGTCACTCATGGTGTCTGACTCTGAGTCGATCAGACTGTATCGAAAAGGTTCAAATGTACTCTGGAACATTTGCTGCGATTGAGAGGATGGAGAACACTAAAACGCTGTTCACCACAAGAAAAGCAGTGCCTTTATCTATTCCGTATGTAGATCATATCTGAAGAAAGCTAAAGACAGGGTCAAATAAGTAAAAGTTGTTTTATTTAAAAAAAAACACTGTGATTCTTCATTTCAGGGGCATCCTAGCCCACGGCAAAGCCCAAGGAAAAGTTTTACATATCGGCGAATATCTTTTGGTCCATAAAAGATAGAGACATGCAAATGTGTCTGCAATATCTGTACGTCTCCCACAAGGTGCGTGACGATGCAAAGAAAACCATCATGTGACCTCTGTCCATCTCTAGCTTGATTTGAGCTCTCACAAATATGATTTAGGCCTCAAGGCAATATGTTCTTATGTCCCTACTAACATTAATGATAAACGGAATAATAACACTTGTATTATAGTTATAGTCCTAATTTTCTGGCTCTTTGTCCACAAGACCTTGATTTTTTTCTAAATGTCCACACAGCTTGTCATTGATGTTTACTAAATTTCACCATTAGAAGTTTGTGAAGTGTATTTTTCACTTAATTACTTGTTCTGAGACCATAAAGCATGTAAGGCAATATTCATTTGTAACATACAATCCCAACGCCCATTTAAAGCCAGTTAGTCTGTGTCTCTGTTGTCTTCGATGTGGAGCTTGAAGCAATAAATTCCCCAAATCTATAGTTGCACCCTCTTTTTCTTGCTGAAATTTTCCACAGTGAGAAGTGCGATCTGGAGCCTTTAAGCACAAGGCTACAGTAGTGCTAGGTCAGCGCGCACAGGCTGCACGGCACGGATGTCATCGAGTCCCTGCCCTGCTGCTGTTGTCCAGTGCAAACAGGAGGGGACTGTCCCGATGAGCCGTTTGGGGCGATCGATGATGCCCATTGTGTCCAGCGAAGTCACACAGGTGTCTGAGCGGACAAACCTCTGGGGATCACCTGAAGTTTTGACATGGTTTTCGAGTCAACACTGGACTTATCCACATGAAGCAAAAGTTGGCTTAAAGGTCAAAGTAGTAAAGTGAAGGACAAAGACTTGGAGCATTATTCAGCGAGGTGCAACTGTTGACAGGTTAAAGAGGATTAACATGTGCTGTTTGTGGACACACTCCCTTACAAATACATACGTTCAACATAACGTGGATTTTCTGTCTGAAGCTCTCTCAGTCAATCCATAAAATCAATAAATTGCCACTTTGAGTTGTGTAAACCGTCTGAGGTCCGTTTGAAATAACACTACACTTCTCCGTTGAACATCTGACAGTGCGTTTCATTTTTCCAAATCACCCAGATTGACTTTCATCTTCTTGGTACTAAACGGCTGCCCATTTGAGAAATCATTAGTGCCATTACAAAGACTGCTTCCAAATGTGAGCGGCGACGCGCTTCAGTCCACCACCGCGAACTGTCAGTGCCTTTAGCACAGGCCATTTTGGAAATAGTCAAAAGTCATTTTCCCCTAATACGCAGAGTCACATTAACGTAAGTCACGATCAAAGGCCAAATTGCACCCATCAGTATTGCACCCATCAGTAAAAACATGAAAGTAAATGAGAATCGGTGGGTCCAAATTCTCTGAGTAAACGACCAAGACAACTCACCCACCTTGTCGACGAAGGGATTATTAGTGTGATAGCATTCAATCAATCAATCTTTATTTATATAGCGCTTTTCATACATGTAATGCAACACAAAGTGCTTCACAGATTTAAAAACATTCTCTCACACCAACCTCCTCCCACAAATACAAACACATTGTCGTATTCACACTCTCCCCACCACCTCCCCAGAGACACAGCACACAAGCACCACACACACACTCAAGGTAAAACAATGGACACAATGGACATATGGTTCAGATACGGCTGAGATAAGGCTGGGTACAGATAAACCAGGTAAGGAAATACCATCCAAGGAGCCGTCTGCATCGGGAGCGGCACCTCGGCTGAAGCCACAGGGCACCAACACAGGGTGCCCGGACAACACCGCACCTCCATCCAGACACCCACAGGACAGCACCCCAGCAGCCACAGCCAATCACCGCTCCCGAGGCAGAGGGCTCCTCCAGAGGAAACTGAGAGAACATAAAAATTGTTAAAATATAATCGAATAATAGGATCACTAAAATAAGACAGAGAGGTAAAATACATAAATACAAAATCAGTATTAATAACAGTTAAATATCAATTAAATTAATTATAAGATGCTGAGATAAATAAATAGGCTTCGCAAAAATAAATATCAGTTAAAAGCTAAACTAAAAAGGTGGGTCTTGAGCCTGCTATTAGAAACATGAACGTTCTCTGCAGCTCTGAGCCCTGAGCACTATACAAGTACATACAAGAAAATATGTGAGACAATATTCAAAATGATGTGCTTGAACTACAGAGGGATCACACTCCTCAGCCTCCCCGGTAAGGTCTACTCTATTTATCACATAAAAACAAAGTCAAGTCTAAATCGGATCCACATGGATGTTTATTCACAGCAGATTGTTCCGTAGAAGCAAAAAACGTCAGTCGTAGCTATCGCTAGCTAGCGTTAGCATTAGCACAATGCTAACATGAAGCATCATGTTAGCATTCTCCGTTATTTATGTAATTATGTTCAACCTGTTTGCTCCTCTCCATGTCTTTGTATCTTTATATAGTAGAAAACTATATCCATAATTCAGCATTAAAACACTTTTTTCTTCTAATTGTTTTTTTCCCCCTTAACTGTTTTCAAACATGATCATATATGGGCTGTCTGTATCTTTAAAATATAAAATATAAAATTGAGGCGGAGGGCAGGTAAGAATTCCATGGCGGTAACTATGGTAACTGTCAAAATTCATTTCTAGTCTTAGTTTATTGCTAATTTCTCTGTCATTCCTGGGCCAATTCACATGAAACAGAAACTGTCACAAAAGTCAAAGGCATCTCTTCCAGCACATATGAACTACGGTATAATTATTTCATCATAAAGGCGTCCAAAAGTAGTGTTAATATTCAAAAACATGGGGGTGATGTTGGCCAGTAGAAAAGACTTCCGACCATAAGAATAATGAGGAATGTTTGTGAATCTAATCACAATCAACCGTTTTATCTATTGTTATTTCAGCAGGAGATACAGATAAGTTAGCTTTGTCAGTGATTCTAGAGTGCTTGAACTGGTGAGATGATACTTTTCTTGGTGAGAGGTTCTATGACGGAGGGCAGACACAAAGTTGTAGATACAAAGATGTTTTTCTTGCACTAAATGCAAGGGTGAGGGAGTCCAGAAGTTGGGTGTCAGTCCGTTTCACATCTCTGAAGTATTAGTCTAAACACTTACAGACGTTCACTCCCAGACCATCACCGTGATGACAGCGGACAGAACGGTCCGGCGTGAGGCTAAAATAATTCCCCAGAAAGCGGATGACTCACAAACGGCAAGACAGCTCAGCACATTCTGTTGTTATTCTAAGAGGAGAGTCGGACGTGCTAATAAGTGCTTTCCGAATTCCAGCGTTACCAACCGGTCGGAAATGATCACATCCTCACCTCCCCTCTCGCGGATATTGACAGTTTGATAAAAAGTTAGATAAGAGGATTGTTATTACTTCAAAAAAATCCAAACTTTGGGGTAGCATTAGGATTTATTATTATGATTTCCCACATGCCCCTTGGAACACACCAACGTCTGTAGTTGGTGTGTTCCAACTAGAGGGGTTATTTCTTTCAGCTGTTGAGATCTCCCCAGAACAGCTGGAGGAAATGTGGGTGGAAAGTGGCCAGGGAAGTGTGGGCATCTCTGCTCAGACTGCTGCCTCTGTAACCCGGCCCCGGTAAAGTGTTAGAAAATGGATGGATAGTTTGCCACATTTACAGCATTTTTTTTTTTAAATAGAGTTGCTGAATCTTACCTCTTTGGAGCATCCTCTGCAGGCATTAGTGGCAATGACACATTATAAAGCAGTGAAAACAAGCTGGGCGACGGTGGCGCAGCTGGTCGAGCGGGTCGTCTCGTGATCGGAAGTTCGCGGGTTCAGATTATAGTAGTATATTTTGCACAATACTCACAACATCCACCTTGAAATTCTCCCTAAACTTTGCCTGCGTTTCTCCACTTGCTCCGAATCAAATGCAAAGCGTGTAGTCGAAGCATTTACGGCGAGGATCCGACTAGCTAACTTTCCTTTATCACATGGTCGATATCCGGGACAGGGGGCTGAGGACGTGATGGATGCCTGCTGGTCGGTAACCCTTTGGAATTGGAAAGCACTTATTAATGTGTCTGACTGGCTCTGCTCCTCCGTTTTTCTCTCAGAATAATAATGGGAACTTAAGGATCATGTTTTTTAAGTGCCACATTAGAAAGTTACTCCAAAAGCCAACGCCACATTTAGAAGTGTTCTCACGCGGTCAAATAAATGTTCAAAGGTAGGAATCTCAGCTCCCTCTTCACCCCGACAGACCGATACAGCGACCGCATCACTGCTGACGCCGCACCGATCCGTCTGTCGATCTCACGCTCCTTCCGTCTTTCACTCGTGAACAAGACCCCGAGATACTTGAACTCCTCCACTTGAGGCAAGGTACAGTTTTGTGTAATCTTTCCACTTTGGTACTAATGAAGCACTCTGACTCTGATCTGTATATATTTTTGTAGTAAAAACCTAATTTTGAGGAAAGTGGCTCTGAAGTTTGCATTTGAACATTTCTCCACTCTTCTGTAAGGGTGGCTCCCAGAGAGCAAATGACCATATTTGGATTACAGCGTCATCCTGGGCACCCTTTGCAGGACACATGGATATAAAATATGTCAACATTTGTAAATGAATACCCACAATACAATAGAATATGCATTGTACATGGTCAGTTTTGTCTTTTTTATTCTCTGACATGAACACTAACATGGAGAAAACTCGCTAAAAATCTCCACATTGAAAAATCTATATTTTCACCTGCCGAGCAGCCCTCAGCTATGTCTTTTTTTTTTTTAATTGACAGTAGGTGGAGTAGTGAACCCTGCTCCGCCCCCTCTCCTCACTCACTCTCAGCTCCGATGTGAGAACCATTGCAGCACTTAAAAGCTATTAAGTTTCACTGTGAAATGCAAAGTGAAACCGTGATCGGCCCATTAGTCCGATGTCTCATTGTTCAGAAAAGGTCCCATTGAGTAGGGGTAAGAAAAATAAAATTAGGTTCAAGCAAGAGTCCACTGACCTTAAAGTTTGGTTGTATATTTGCCTGGCTCTGCCATACTCTTCCCTGTCCATTCCACGCAGGGAATTAGTCTGGTCACGGAGCATTTGGAGCAGTTTGAACGGGTGGGCCTAACGGGCACAGATTGTCAGTGAAATAAACCAATTAGCGATTAGCGGACGTGACGACAGCTGTAGTCCAATTAAAAAAAATATGAAGTGAATATAAACTCACACGGAGAACGTGAGGCAAAATCCATCGACTACTTCATCCATGATTAGTTTTGGCTAATGTTAATGTTAATTGACCTAACAACATAGAGGTGCAGCGAGTGACGTAACCTTGTCAATTCTCTGTGACGGTCGTGATTGGTTCGGCCTTAGGTTCGGCCAATCAGCAACTTGTTTGCCGTGTGTGGCCAGACCCACCTTCTTTCGCGCAGAAAGAGGTGGGTGTGGTTTATCAGTCTAGTTGTATATGGCTCTGTATTCCACAACACAACTGGGTTAGAATGTCGGACTAATGGCACCTCTGCTCAGTGGTACACTATAGTAATAATGAGATGTCGGGCTAATGGATTGTCGGACCAATGGCATGGCATCAGTGAAACCATGTGGCTTCTTCTGTGACGTGCACACGAGAGAGAGAACTCTGTGTGCTCAGAGACAGAGCAGCTATGCATCTTTATTTTAAGTAAGGCTTGATTTGAAATCCATCAAAACGACAGATGGCCTTCAAAAGTTTTTCTTTCAACAACTTTCTGTAAATGACGGATAATATTTGGTTAATGTAACCTCTGAGTAACAAGTACCACATGGTAAAACTACTTTAAGTACAATTACTTCAAAAGGTTACTAAAGAATCTAATAGGCATTAGCTAAACACTGATATATTGATATTAGCATAACACTCTCTGTGCACTTGGGTTTTGGTAATCAGTGTGGGTAATAACGGCGTTTATACATTATGGCGTTTATACATAATGGCGTTAGTAACTCTGTTAGATTTCCCAGGAAACAAGGAATCCATTTTGTGTTTCCATTTTATTTTATTTAGGCTTGCAGAATTGAAAAGTGGCGCTCTCGGGTTGTGCCTGTGTGAAACCGCCCTGAGTTTGCTGTTGCGTCGGTGGCTGAGCTCTGGGTCAGACTGAAAGTAAATGCTGCTTCTGAAGCTTTGGTGATTATGTGTCAAAAACAGGCTCATGTTTGCTCCAACATGCCTAATGAGCGCTTTTTCTTTCAGTTTTTTCAGTACTTTGTCCAGTAATTTGTTACTTTTACCAATGCAGTTACTTTACTGAAATAACTGAAAACTATAACTAATTACTTACCCTAAACCACAATACTTAACATTGTAGGCAAACTAGGTCTTGAATCTAGCCATATATATATATATTGTTTTAATTTATACTGTAGAGTAGTAACCATCATTCTATTATTATTCTATTAACTTAAATTCTGTAGCAATTGTGGCTCGGAAAAAAACCCATTAAGCGGCGAGTAAATTGAAAAAGAAATTTGAAGTAATTTGAAAAAGACTAGCACAGTAATGTTAATGTCATGCCCTGATCACAGCAGTGTTAATTTCATCGACTAAAATATTTAGTCTTAATTTTAGTCAAAGTGATTTTTTTGCCGACTAAAATAGGACTAAAACTAAATTAAAACTTTCTCATGAGACTAAAACTATGACTAAAATGTCCAGATGTTTTAGTCGACTGAAATAAGACTAAATAAAAATGAAAAGAAGAGACTAAAATCATCCGAACTTCTATTGACAGTCTGAAAGAGCCTCAGATCATTTAAATTCACTGCCAAATGAACAACTCTGAGCTTTATCATGTGGAAACAGCTCCATGAAGTCGAGGACCACGATTAAATATGATTATTATACGGCTCTTCACAACGTAAGTAGAACGCTCCGTTGATTTGAATGGGATTTCCCAACGTTCTACCGGTCATTATTTTCTGATAAAGGACCTCTGAAAAAAATAATGACCTCTGCCAATGGCAACGGAGTTTGTGCTTTCATATCACTCCGCGCGTACGTAGTAGCGACACATCTGTCCCCATCACTGCGAGAGAAGTTGGGGGAATTCCTCGTGAAGTTAGCGGGAGTCCGACTTTTAACTTACCTAGAGATTCACCACCATTCCTCCAACTGCGCCTTCAGCTAAGTAGCTAGGCTAGCTACTAGCCTTGCTGCTTCTAGCCTAGCAAAACGTTGCCGAGCAACGCGCAAACTTTTGAGAACTATTTGTCGCGGAAGTCATTAAATAAACCTTTCGACCTTCATAAAAGTGTACGAAGTTTATGTTGTGTGTGTTCAGTTGGCAAATGGCCGTATAATAAGCGGGATAATGTATAGAACGCTGGTCATTATCGGTAAAATAAGCACCTTCAGGGCGAAACAAGACCCCTCCGCTTCACGTCGGGGTCCGGTTCGCACTGTCGGTGCTTATTTTCCCGATAATGACCAGCGTTCTATACATTATCCCTTACTTATAATGAATATTATAAATGCAAAGTCGAATAAATTAGTCTTCATTTTAGTCGACTAAATTGACATGCAATTTTAGTCGACTAAAACTAGACTAAAATTGAATTATTTTTTATGACTAAATCTAAAATCAAAACAATTAAATTACATTTTAGTCAAAAACCTAAAACTAAAATAAAATATGTTGTCAAAATTAACACTGGACCTCAGACATTTGAAATCCAAATACCCACGTTTGGCAATGGTGAAAAGGACCCATTTATATCATTAACAATACACCAGAATACCTCCTCACACCTGCTTGCCTCCTAAAAAAAACAAAAAAACAGCACTCTACCGGTGAGTGCCACCTAATTCACCATTCAATATTGCTCAGTATGGAGCCCCAAATCTGATATGTAAATGGGAGAATGCTGCGTGAGTAAAAATGCGTCATTGACTCTGCAGCTGATCTTTTTATTACACACACGACTCTCTTTGCTCATAAGAACAAAACGCTCGGTAAGTAACCCATTCGTGCAAGTTTGAGTAATGACTGTAATTAACTATTTGTTGTCCCCTTTATTGCGAACACAATTCCACCACAAGATATTATCATCAACGTCAGCGTTTAAGCCAAATTAGAATCCAGAGTTGGTAATAAACTTCACCAAACACGCATAACCACATATTCAGACCTGCAAAGGCCGCGCGCTGGACTAAATCGCCGCCGCTTCCGTTAATAACTTTCAAATTAGCATCCTCTGCCCTACTCGGTTACATCCAGCGCGTGATTTTCTTACCTGCCTTTAAAAACATTCATTAACATTGACATTCGCACAGGGACATCGGCGCATAGTCTGACTGAGCTTTCAATTTGTTTCCTCCGGCCGGCGCCCCCAAACAGGCAGTTGACAGTTTCCGGGGTTTGCGGGGCTAATTAGCGCCGGCGAGCCGTAGGAGAGGCATGACGTATGTCGGCCGTGACCGAGTGTGTCCCGGCGATATTCGGACCGGAATGCAGATGCTTTCATAATGCTATTGATAATGAGGGCCCACGTGAAGAGGCTCTGCTGACGCCTTGTTAGCCTCGAGAAAGCTCCCCGCGTCGGCTCCAGCTCGGCGGATTAAACCAGGAGCACAGTTTGAGGCCAGACACTGCAAGTGAATGGGGAAAAAAAAAAAAAAAATTGTGATATCAATTGGAAACTTCTGCTGAACATTACTGACATAAATATGAGGGGGAAAATGTATTGCATTATAGGTTAGGACAGGTTTGTGAGGGTCCATGACGCAGGTGGAGCAGGGACAGAAAAGGGAACGTAAGGACTATTAGGCAAGGCAAGGCAAGTTTATTTGTAGAGCACAATTCATACACAAGGCAACTCAAAGTGCTTCACAGTTGCATAAATACAAGAAAGGAAATAGAATCAATAAAAACATCAACATAAAATTAATCAATTACAGTAAAAGGCGAGAGTGCAGATAAAATACTTTCAGTCATATGCACAGGCAAAAAGAACTGTTTTCAGCCTGGATTTGAACATTGTCAAAGTTGAGGCCTGTCTCACATCCTCGTGAAGACCGTTCCAGATTTTTGCTGCATGAAACTGAAACGCAGCCTCACCGTGTTTAGTCCTGACTCTGGGAACCACCAGGAGGCCCCTCCCTGAAGTTCTCAGGGCCCGAGATGGTTCATACGGCTCTAACATGTCAGAGATGTACTTTGGTGCTAAACCATTGTTGAGTTGGAGTAAAATCTCACTCCTTCTCCTGTGTTGTCCACTTCCTTTAAACAATAAATGTTATTAACCACTATTCCCGTCTTGTATCCTAATTAATTACCCAAACGGTGGACAACACCAAGCGTGTTCAACACTGGAAGAAGAGTTAGTGACAAACAACGCTACACTACCAGCTAATAACACATACCAGCACAGATGACCCAGGATTCAGAAGATTAAATCACAAAGGTTTATTTCCCTAACAGGTCATCTAATACAGAGCTCTGCTTCCCTAGTTCCCTAACATCGAGTCTACCAGCTGTCCATTGCCACGGGAGAGACTGGGTCAAAACTAGAGAAAGCAGAGTATTTGTATCACATTAAACATTGGAATATTCATGAGCCTAAAACTAAATCTCATTGGTTCCATTGGCTCCAGTGCTTCCGCTGCGTCACGTAGTTCCGCCCCGCGCCCCCCAATTTTATCTCTTCAATGGAATGTGGCAACTGATAAGATTCTCTGGAGGAAGGCAGTTGTTTATTTTACTTTCGGGGCGCAGCGGTTCTGTGCTCACACACTTTTCCTCTGTAACAAAGAACTGAGAATACTTCGCATACATTTTGTTAAGTCAAGCTAAACAGTAATGAGAATAAAAAACAGTATAAAACAGTAAAAAACCTTTAATATATTTTATAATTCTTCACCATGAAAATACTTGTACACAAGCAGAGCTGTTTTAAAGTCTATTCTCTGAGTGACAGGAAGCCAGTGCAGAGACCGGAGCACTGGACTAACATGGTCGTATTTCCTGGTTCTTGTCAGGACTCGAGCTATTACACTGAGTGGATGGTGGGAAAACAGGACACTTTTCTTCATATAAGACCAATCAGGCTGAACCAGGACAGTAAAGGTGAGTGTTGGTGAGGTAAACAAACAGGCCTAGTTCACGTCATTGTGCATGTTGTGCTATTTGTTTGTGCCTGTGCGGCCGATGCAGTGGCCCATACGCATCAGTGAGTATTTGTGACCAGACACAGAAAGCAAGGACACGAGTCGGTTCTGGGGCATGTTGAGCCATTCACAGATTATGAAAGTGTTTTCTCCAAGCTTTTCCAATGATGTGTAACACATGGAAAACATTTGGAGAACCTGTGAACAACTGAAGCTAACCTCTCTGGATTTTTGTAAGCAGAGAAATCGGCCTCTAAACTTTTGAGCAGTTCTCACCTCTCTCTGCTGCTCGAGTGACAATAGGGCTCATTTACATCTCAAGCCATACCCGCTCCCCCCTGTAGCACTGTACAGCACCGTGAGAAAAGGCACAAAGCAAGAAAAATGTGCCATCAAAGAAAAAATAATAGGTTTTCAAACAGGTAATATTGAATAATATTATTGAATTATTGAATAATAATGAAGCCACACACTCACAATGACATACCCCCACGGCGTGCGCTATTTCTCTGATAAAACAAGACTTTTTCAGCCTGAGAATTAACGCTTTTAAACATACCAATACTGTTATCTAAAACATGGTTCGGCTTCTTTGTGATCTCTCTCTCCTAGTGTATTGTTTGTAATAATGCAATGCAATGCATTTAAAATAAATACATTAATTTTATTTATTGTTTGTAATATGTACATAAATAAGGTTATTCATTTATTTTGCATCACTTTACAAAAATATTAACTAATAACTACTGTATCTTACACTGACTTTCAGGTATAACGATCAAGTCATCTAAACAGACCTACCAAAACTTGATCAAAATTGCCAACGCTACCGCAGCAAGTGCAGGCTCCACAAGACATTTTCAGACAGCTACGTATGACAAATCTCAGTGGCTGACAGGGTGTCCTAAGTTAAACAGACTTTTTGGCTGGCCATGCATTTTATTTCCTGTTGAGAAAGGTGTGTGGAACTCAAAGAGATATGGAGACTTGGGAAATTTGTCTGAAAGTATGCGAAAGCATGAACACTCTCAAGGCCACGTCAGAAGTGTTCTTGCCCTTAAAGCGTTTGGGAGTACTTGCGTGGACGTTCAGTTAAATCAGCAGGTAAAGTTATCCAATCCAATCCAATCCACTTTATTTGTATAGCACATTTAACCAACAAAATGTTTCCAAAGTGCTGCACATTCGGGCTTCCACGCACGGAGCTGGTAGTTCAGTGAGTGGCAGAGCTAACATCAGACCTGAAGGCGAGTGGGATACACAAGGCCATGAGAGAAATGTACAAACTATGCAGCCTTTTCCTGACCATCCCATCCACAACCGTAGCTGTAGAGAGAACATTTTCAGCACTGAAAAAGATCAAGACATTCACTCGCAGCACTGTTGGGCAGGGTCGTTTGTCAGCGCTTTATTTTATGGCAATAGAGCGTGAGCTGTTAAAAAGAGTGAACTCTGAGGACACCTATTATGTGAGGAAGAACCGTCGTGTTGACCTTGTGTACGAAGTACTAAATAGCACTGTACAACTTTGGAAGTGTGATACTTGAATACTGCTGACATTCATATGAACTGCGAAAATAATTGATGAAAGTCACGCATTTAACAACATGTTTGTACAACTTGAACTTTAGTATTTTTTTGCCCTTCACATTCTGCAAGGGATTATACAGAGTTTAAAAATGTTAAAATTAAGTATTTTCCCCCACTACATGTTCCAACAATGTCCTAATATGTAGAATGAGCCCAGACCTGTTCACCACAACTGCCTCTAAAATCCTGCACTTGAGAAGGTGCAGTTACACATATGACCTGAGGTGGCAGTAGTGAGTATAAAATGGCTTGAGTCTAGCCCCTTTAATACATTGAGTGCCAAAAACGGAAAAAAAAACTTTTTTTGCAGGGGGGGTTTTAACTACAAAACTGACACTTTAATACACTTATACACCACCAATTTAGAGATTGTCTTTTTCTTTTCTTTATTTCACCGAGAACCAAAAGCTTTAATCGGTTAACGTTGACATGGTCAACCACCGGTCAAGCGGTCATGGGTTAACATCCCTAGTTTCCATCGCGTGTTGTGTATTTGACATGAATAAATGACTTGAATATAAACGGGTATGGTGAAAAGTTGCTGACGTTATTGCTTACCTTTGTAAATGATCGATAGCTTCCTCTCTTGGTCTAGAAGGCAATAATCCAAGTCGTTTTCTTCATGTAAAATCCATATTCAGGTAGCAGACACATATATTAAAGGCACAATGCATAACATTTTGAACTATTGCAGCAAAACAAAACATGCTCCTAATGACACAGAAAATGTTGTTACTGCAGTGTGTAACAAAAGAATGGATTTGGATGAGAAACTAACCTGTTTGAATCCCATATTCTACGGCCTTTCGTCACATCTCCATGGAGACGAGCTGGAGACGTACCCACTCCCAGTAAAGTTTACAGTCATATCTTAGGAGGGGTGAGCCTCATAAATGTTTGTTTGTACATTTATGAGGTATTTTTCAATGATGAAAATATCTGTCATAAAATAAATGCTTGTATTTAAATGTTATTTCTTGGGTACAATTCTACGCGGTGTGGCTTTAACCATTAACAGTCCACTGTCTCTTGAGTTTGGTTGGTCTTTATCACAGAAATACATTATTCCCAGAGTTTAGCGAACGTATAGGAGCTGTAGTGCACTTATTCTGCTGGCGTTCGGACACCGGGCTGACCTACTTTCTGCACGCGTTTCAGCTGCTCCTGATCGTTTTGTGATGATAGTTTTAATTTTAAACGTTTTTCTGCACGGCGCTGCACGGTTGACGTCACACAGCGAAGAGAAAGTAGTGGGCTTCTAGTCCGAAACATTAACCGAATCGGAGCACTATATAGTCTACTATACAGTGCGGGCCTGTGTAGTGAAGGAGGGGTTAGGGACTAAGGTGGACATTCGGACACAGCCACTGTGTTCCTTATTTTACCAGTGATATTTCATTTAAAGTACATTGTGACCAAATTGTATAGGCCTTTACTGCTTTAAAAAAAATACAACAGCATTTTATGAAAATTAAAATACAGAACTTGAACCATACTAACCTGCTGGGGCACCTCTAAAAGGCACCAAATTGCAGGAAATACAGTTTGTTCTGTTAAAAAATTCTTGCACCACCCCACCCCTGACTGTAAGTTATTTAAGTAAATGTGAGTACATTTAAATTGTAGGGCTGTCAATGAGCAAGATTTTCTTGGTCGACCAAAAACATGCTCTGGGGCCTCATTTATCAAACTGTGCGTGAGACTCTGACTTTGAAAGTGCGTAGGAAAGTAACAAAAAAATTCATACGCAAAGTTTATTTCCGATCTATAAAACCTTGCGTATGCGCCGGTACGCACACCTGACCGCAATCTTTCCTTCGCTGATTCCACCTGGAGCAGAAAGCTGCGGACCTCACGCCACGCCCTCTGCCCGCCTCCATTTGACCATAAAAGGCAATGCAAAGTGACTTATGAATGAGATTTCCCTAAACATGAGGCGATAATGAGTGGGTTTTACCGAAGGCGAGGTGCAGAGAGGGAGGGGCTGATGCTGCCGCAGCTCGGGCAGAGACGACACGGGCTCGAGGAGATTTACTGAAGAGTGAACTCTGCTTCTCTGATCACACGTATTGGCATCTTTCTACATATTCCATCAATAAAACTTTTTAAAACACATGTTTACAACGTAAAGAAGAGCCTTAAGTGTCGGCTAGATTTGCCAATAGCAAGATTTGGATTTGCCAATAAAACACGATAGACTGTGGAGCATTTCAGTCAAACGCCAAACTGCACACACTGTACATTAGGTCATGTTCTGTGAAGGATGAAGCAGCGGCTCGGCCCGGGTGAGTGAGTGAGGAGAGGTCAGAACCAGTGAAATGAGGTTTAAACAACTGTAGATGTCTGGCCTATTGAAGGAAACATCTCACCAAGACACAGAGCCGCTGATCTCAGACTTCTCCCGTCCTCATTTCTCTCCTCAGAGTTTTATTTTTAGCAAAAGCATTTTACACAAACAATTCAAACGTCACTCTGTCTGTAAAACTTTGATATATCTATTTTTATAATGAAATATCATCCCAATGTAAAAGACAGACCTGCCACAGGCCTCTGGTGTTATGTAAATTAAGAGCATCTTAATTGTCGACCAATGAAAATATTGGTCGATCGCGACGTCATCGACCAATTCGTCGACTAAACAACCAAAGTTGGCAGCTCTACTGCACTGTGTCTGGGATTCTATCATTTTGTGTTTTTAAATTGTTTTTATCTTTGTTCCTCCTATATGTTGTTGTTCAGTGCCACATAAATAAACTTTGATTGTTTGATTTATTGACCTTGTTCTTTTACTTCTCTGAAACCAGGAGAGCATAGTCAAGTGTCCATTGTATTTTAACCGAGCCGCTGTGGTTGTCTTTCACACACCTCCGGAATACACTTGTTTGTGTGGACGAGCACCACGGTGAGTTGTTTACAGCTAAAGCGGGTAATAAGTAATGTTGTCTCTGCTCACGGTGGGACGAGGTAGGAAACGTGCATTGTGAAGGGAGCTCTGAAAAGCAGCTAAAGGATTAAAAAAGGTGTACAAAGGAGCGTACCGGTGCACTAAAAGCACGGAGAGGTTGCGGTTCACTCCAGAGCTATTTTTGGAATACCAGCCCTCTTAAAACACTGTTTCAGAGGGAAAATGGGACCGATTTGAACTGATAATGTGAATTTTCAAATGTTCAAATAAGTCCTCTCCACCAGACCACACTGTTTCATTTGTAAATAACTTCCCTCCCACCCAAAGTTACCTTTAACCCAACATTGGATTGATCTAACTTCCCCCAGCATTAGGTTAAATGTTGGGTCACTTTTAGCCCAGCATTTTTACTATATAGTTATTCTCCGGTAAATCTCCGGCCTGCGCGATGGCTGGCGCTGGCTCAAACCTATAGCTCATGCTCTGGAGGTGGGTCAGGTTGCCCACCGGTTGAAGGATGGGTCAAAAGCAGAGGACAAATTTCCCTTTTGGCACAATAAATCCTACAAATAGCATATATAAGTGTACTGTAAATCATAACAGATAACATCGTATTCAGAGCACAGCTGCATTATCCCAGGTACAGCCTCTCACACCCCCCCCTTAAGCCTCTGTGGTGGAGGTATGAGTGCTCACTGTTTAGCCCTAATGGTGTCCTGCGCTGTGTTCTGGCCGCGGCCGCCGCTGAATACTAAAGCAGGGATTACCGCTCTGTGCCAAGTGAATCTGTTACCTCCAACACTGGCCATCCTGAGTCTAGACACTCTATTACTGCCCTGACAACGCGAGGGCAGAGCCACCACCGGTGTATGTATTCAGCGTGTGGGTTTACTTACAGCAAACTGGGGGAATCTCAATCCGGTCACGCCTCCACATATGCTTAACATGATCTGTTGCCGTTCCCTCAAGGACTGAACAACCAAAAGACCAAAAAAAACACACTTTGAGTTGAGTTTGTTTGTTTTTAATCCTGCATACATCTATTTGTTCGTCATTTTACAACACTAGGCAAATAAACTCGGAGGTTTTGCACTAAAATCAATGAGAGGGCGCTATATTCCAAGATATCGCACTTCCAATAAATAGCAAATAGAAATCAACATCAACATGAGGGAGTATAATTGACTTACACTTTAAAGGTTTAGAATACCTAATAACGTCACTAGCGCTGACATTATCGGAAATGTAAGGCCTCTTGCAATGTTGCGCACAGCATAAGGAATACTCATTCAGCTCTTCTGGTTAAGTTCATATTTACACAGCTTCAATTTGCATACATTTTTATCAACTCAAAATTTGTTCCAACACATCACCCATGTTGCCGAGCGGTTTCCTGCCATTGAAGCCAACATGTCTCACTGACTTCCAATTAAATAAAGCATCCGCGATAAAATTCTGCCAACAACAACAAGCAGTTTTATGGACGTGCTGGAAATGTGAATTGCTTATTTGAAAAAAAAAAAAAGTTTCTATTCCACAATCATTATACCACTCTGAGTGACGATGGTTACTCTCTCCTGAGTTACTCTTTAGGTCAGACCCCCGAGTTACAGCAACATGACACTAAATACAGTGTGTTGTTTGTTTTCAGTAAAAAAGGCTGAGGCCTCATTACACTTCAGTCTGTCCCAGACCGACAGATGAAGAAGGAAGTCATGGAGATTCTGCTTAAGACAGAACTTCAGACTTCTGCTGGATATAGATACGGACGGTACAGACGGAACCGCCCATATATGGTCATTTTTGAAAACAGTAAAGGAGAAAACAATTTTGACAAAAATGTAAATTTTCTCTAATTATTCAAAAACTACTGTAACAAACGCTGAATTATGAATATAGTTTTCTACTAAATAATGATACAAAGACATGGAGAGGAGCAAAGTGGTTCAACAGCCCATAAATACATGAATAACGGAAAATGCTAACTTGATGCTACATGTTAGCATCGGGCTAATGCTAGCGCTTGCTACAACTGCCGTTTTTTCACTTCTACTGAACAATCTGTTGTGACAAAATATCCATATGGGCCCGATCTACACTTGACTTTATTTGAATGTGATAAATAAGTTGATATTCCACCAGAAAATGTCTAAAAAGAGTGGAAAATTGTGTTTCTCTAAAGATTCTATTTTCCCCCTCGGCGAAGCCACGCCCCCTTCTATGACAAGAGATGCCGTCTGTATCTATCTCGTCATAGAAGGGGGCGTGGCCTCACCAAGGGGGAAAATAGCATCTTTTGAGAATCGCTATTTTTCACTCTTTGGTTGAATATGAACTTATTTATCACACACAAATAAAGTCCAGTGTAAATCGGGTCCATATGGATATTTTCTCATAGCAGAAAGAAAGTGAAAAAAACGGCTGTCATAGCAAGCGCTAGCTACCGTTAGCATTAGCACGCTGCTAACATGTAGCATCATGGTAGCATTCTCCGTTTTTTTTATGTATTTATGGGCTGTTGAACCATTTTCCTCCTCTCCATGTCTTTGTATCTTTATTTAGTAGAAAACTATATTCAGCGTTTGTTGAAGTAGTTTTTGAACAATTAGAGAATGTTTAGATTTTTGTTTTCCCCCTTAACTGTTTTCAAACATGACCATATATGGGCGATTCCAGAGATGCCATCTGTATCTATGAGAAGTAAACATTACAAAATCAAGTTAGTAACAAATCTAAAATTAAAACTAAAATGACTCTTTGGCCGTTTTCACACGTTAGTGCACTTGTGGGTCGCCCCAACACCGCCGTAGTTCCAACTGCATTTACTCCAAAGTTAGTTCAGTTTATGTTCAGACACTCCACACCAAACAGCACAAACATCCGCCATGTAACAACGATCAGCTGTTCAACAAACGTATTCCCATGGCAACGAGCATCAACCTGTCAATGTGCACACTTCCCCGATGTTATGGGGAAGTGTGCACAGTCACTCCCTGCCCTCGTGGTTAAACACAGTGAGGGCGATGTATGCAAAGCGAGGAGAAATGTACTTTAAGCTTTAACTTTGTTCATAAAGAGGAAGGTTTCACTGCATCAGGAAGGGAAACACGGGAAAGAAAGACGTACCTTGATGATTTAAAGTTGATCCATTTTGCCTCGTCAGAGCGGTAGCTAATCCAAACATCCTCATGCAATGCGTATTCATTCTGTCTTCCCGGAAAAAAGAGGCATGAAAGCGAGAGAAGTTTGGCCCGAGGTCCGCCGCATTCACACTACACCTGCGCTGCCGCAGAGAGCGAGATGTGCCGCTCCGAGACCACCTGTTTCAGCCGCAGTCGGGACCACTGTGTAGACTGTTGTAAAGTGCTGCGGTTGGATTCAACTGACCCTAAAGTGCCGGTCTCGTGCCGCTCTCAGTCTGAAAGTCCCTTTTTGGGTCGCCCTAACTAGAGCCTGTGTGAAAACACCCTTAGAGAGTGAGAAAAAGTTCAGAAAAAGATCAGCGCTGCGTTTTTATTTTAATTACAGCTAGCACATAATGTCTCTGGCAGACTGTTTAAAGCAGTACTAAGTAACGTGTTTACCTTAATAAATCCTTTCCGTAGTCCCTGTGGGGGTAATACAAGTGTTAATGGGATGATTGGAAGGTCTTTCATCTCCCCCTGGTGTCTCTGGCCAGAAAACCATGTTTGCAACTTGACTGCCACCGGTCCGGAGTCACCGATACACACTAATAGAATCACGAAGAAGAAGCTAGCATGCTAACGGGAAAAGCTAACTGCGGTCACTTTATACAGTATTTACAGCCAAGTCTGAGTGAAAAAAAATATTTCCATTGTATAATTGGATGTACAATATCCCTCTCTCCCTTCGCCTTTTCTGTCAGCATAGTATTTACTCTCCAAGACAATTAATACGTTAAAAAAATCGTAACTTGCTACGACAACTGCATTGCGCTTATGGCCTCTAGGGGCAAGCGTTACTTAGTACTGCTTTAAACTAGCATGCATGTTAGTTATATCCGTGATTTAATTTACAGTGCAATCCCTGCAAAGTTTGTAGGTTTACCAGGCCAACAGAAGATCAGCGTGTGTTTCTGACAGGAGGAGGCGAGGACATCACGAAGGTGGCTCTCCATCGTGACGTCATCGGGAACAACCCTTTTGCTCACCTTCACAGTTCCTATTTTAGCTGTTTTATTCCTTTATTCCTTGGCATCTGTACCGTTGGTTGTGTTTGGGTGTCGGGTTGCTAGTACTGGGTAGAGTCGATCCGTGCTAGGTGAAACAGTGGCTTAACAGGTCATAATGGTTCAAATGTCTTCACTGCGTCGTTTCGCCCTGCCTGAAGAATAAAAAATGCCATTCAGATGGATATGTTTCACTACGTCTCCTAAGGTGCGCCAGGCGTCTATCATTTGCCGACAGTTTCCGCTCCGGTGTCACAGATGAGGTTACTCTTTACACCGGAGAGAAGACTTGACAAACAGCACTCCCATTTCAGCAGTCGAGCGAGGTGAATATTTGGAATAAGACATCTCCTGGCGCAGAAGAGGAGACGGGTTTTGTGTATTATTGGTGCGAGGATTATTTCCGTTGGCCCTAAGCTGCGGGAGGAGAGTCTCTCTTCGCGGGGATCACACCTGAGATGACGGCGCAGACAGAGGAGATGTTCCGCTCTTTAAGCTCCGCGCTCTGAAGGATTACCTCATGGGAACGCATTAGTCATTCAGTTGTTTCTGTGTTTGGCACCACGCTGACGCTCTCATCGGAGAGAGCGAGCGAGAGAGGAGGCTCGGGCTGACGGGGGGGAGGTGTGTGATGGAACGGAACATGGATGAGGTGCACACAAATGTAACTGTCTCATCTGTAAGTACAGTTCAGAGTGAAAGACTGCCACACTTCTGGGGCGATGAAACCACCAAGCTCGCTGAACTTAAAGTAGGCATATCGTGAGTATGGGGCGTAAAAAATAGACTCAAAAACATTATTCGTGGTGCCTGATAATTAATATTTTATGTTTAACAATTTGAAAATTATGTAAGCATTAACAATGAAATACAGGTGCTAGAGCTGATGAAGAGTGCCTGGGGCTCCTCCTGCTGGCAGCTGAGGGAATGACTTATGAAAAACAAACTTCCAGTTTCGATTCGCGGTGTGGTTTACAGCTTCAGCACGGCCTGAATGGCGGAAAACTGATATAACGTTGGATTATGGGCTTTTAAAATGTGGAGGACAGTTTCCGATTGTAAAACATCTAAACAATGAAACAGGATTAATCCGAGGATTACTGAAATGACAAGCAGATCCACCTGAGATGTGGATTCTACCAGGCACAGAGAGGGGGACGCCATTATATTCTGGGGCGTTTTCCTTCAGTGGAACAATGGAGCTTCAGGTGGTGCAAACGGCAGCTTGCTCCAGACAGATGTTACAGAGAGAATCCCTCCTCAACCACTGTTATCGGGCTGCAGTCGGCTCCAGTAACGGCTTCATTTGGGTCGACAATCCAACAGCCAATCAGATCCTGCGGCTCAGTGGTTGACCAATTAACATTTTTGTTCCATAACCCTCAGGATCTTTTCAGGAATTCAAAATGACCGTCTTACTGCGTCCCACTACGGGAGCAATGGCACTCTGTCAGAGGCCTTTGTTTTGCCTTTGCCATCAGGACGTCATGACAGTGTGAATATCTGATAGCCCGTTTCCACCAAGCTGGTGCCGGTGCTGGTTCTGGGCCAGTTCCAGTTTCAGAACCGGTTTGTTCGTTTTCCACTGAAAAAACACTGGCTCTTGGTTCCAAAATCTGGTGCCGGTTGGGAACCAATTAAAAGTTGGACCAAGAAACGAGCACCAGTGATGTCAGCTGCTGGGGGCGTGGCTCTCTCCTCCAACAAACAATCAATATTAGTTAGTTTTTGCTTATAACTTCCTGGAGAAGCCAAAACAGTCTCTGTGGAGGAAACTGTTGTTTTGCTTTATGCTCTTTAGCTAAAACAAGAGTTAGAAAGAAGAAATCAAAATGTTAACGGCTGCTGTGACTGAAATATAAACTTATTTCTCTGTATTTTATAACCAGAAGTGGCTGTTGTAAGATGTTACTATCCATTTTTGATGTTGACTTCCCAAAGTGTTGCTATGACAATGGGCACAGCTCTCATTTTGGTGGAAAACCAAGTCAGTATGGAACCAACCCGGCACCAGAACCAGCTCTGAACCAGCCCAGAACCAACACCTTGGTGGAAAAGCCCTATGAGAGAAAATTACACCCGACCCACATCTTTGGCCTAAACTTTTGATCAGCTACAAAAAAATTCAGTTTATTTGTTGTTTTCATTAAAAGGTTCACTCACACCCATTTCTTCTTGTTGCATATTAAGCTTCTGATCAGGACAGTATGTCTCCTTTCAGTGGTGTGGCCATTGGAACGCTCAAGCGATCAGGGGCTGGACTGGTTAACAACATGCTCATGTCAGGCAGTGAAGGGGACGCATTGCGAAGGCAGAAGCGACAGACTAAATGCTCAAATAAAACCAAACGTCTCTGAGAATATGATTATACAGTATAACATAAAATTGTGCTTTTTGCGGAGCCTTCTTTTAAAAAAGGTTAGGATTTTTTTATATTTGAACTGCGTAAGACCTGCACATGTCAGGCGGAACAATGATCTGGACAGGATCCATGACCCTGTGTGCGCAAATTTTGTTATTATAATTTTTCTAATTTTTCTCAGTTTGCATTTTGATAACAAAGTGCTCTCTGGAAACAAAAGTGAGTCCTTACAAAGAACTGTGTCAGTATCTCCAGGGTTCAACTCCTCTCTCTTATCCCCTGCTCCCATCACTCTCCTCCCAAACAGACTCCGACCCTACCCCTGTCCAAGCCTTACACTCCTTCCTCGCTGCTCCGTTTGGGGCCCTCCGCACCGCTCCATCACTGGCCCCCGTTCTGTGTGGTCCGGCGTCCTGTTCGATGTCTCCGCCCGGAGCGGTGACGCAGCGCCCCGAGGCTACAGTAAACACATCTGTCTTCATTCTCCCACAGACCGCTCTAATGCGAGTGGGTCAGATTCATCACCAGCGCCGTGCGCCGACGTCCCCGCTCGGCTTTCTAAATGATCTTCTCTCTGTCATTTATCCATATCAATCACATAATAACAAACGCTGCAGAGCCTGTGCGCCTCATGTAAATGTATTATGCTATTTGTGCAGCTGGAATCTGCTTGATTCACTCATGAGGCGAGTCGATTATGTTGGGCATTCATAGACATCACTGACTAATATATTGGTCAAGGGCTAGACGGCCAGAATTTAATTTGTTTAATTTATTTTTTGGTTAATAAATAAGCTTCACAAAACCAAAGATGATGACACTGTGTAGATTGAATTAATGAAAGGGCACAACTCACCGCAGAGTAGTGTAGAGGTCTGCATTGGGATTGGGTCCCACAGTTCCCACAGGACGGGAATGGGCGGCCAAAAAAACCCACTGCGGGATCATGTATTTCTGCAATAAAGACCAACCAATCTCTGAGACAGTGGAGTCAGATACGTTTTATTTCACATGGATTTTACATGAATAAAGAAAATGGCTTGGTTGGATTATTACCTTTTTCTGTCCGGGAGAGGAAGCTGTCATTTAACAGCATGAGCTAAAAGGTAAGCAGCTAATGTTAGCATCTTTTCAGTTTATTCATGAGAAATACACAACACATTGAAACAGCTGTTTTCATTCAGTCGTGTTGCTTAGTTCAAAGACCTGTTGCTATGTGTGTGTGCAATGTATTGCATATAGGGGATAGTGAGGACATTCGGACCATTGGGTGATTTGGACACAGCAGCGGGTTGCGGGTGGGAGTGGACATACACATTGCGGGACTGGGCGGTTGCGGGCGGTAATGGTCAGAAATTCAGCTGGAACGGGCAGGAGCGGGATGAGTAGTGTATTCTCTCTAGAAGTACCTTAACCATAGTCACAGCTAGAATTGCCCATATATGGTCATGTTTGAAGCAGGGAGGGAGAAAACCAAAACTGGACTTTCTCTCATATCTCTACTTTACGACTAACTACTTCAACAAATGCCAAATTATGAATCTATTTTTCTACTAAATTGCTGGGTTGCAGGTCCTGGAATCTGATGATGTCATCGGACCCAGCGGGGGACAGGAGCCAGTTTTTCCTATTAACAGCATTACCACTTTCACAAGTCGTAGCTAAAAAGAAAATATATGAATTAAAAAATATATAATAATATCAGTCACTGGGTCCATGACCTCTCTGTACCAAAAATGTCCTCAAAAACAAAATATTTTTTCCTCTATATTGTAGTATAGGCCTTTAGAACGCTGTAATGTCACCTACAACTCAGCAAGCAAAGTCTTTCAACAGCCCATTAATACTTAAAAAAAACCAGACAATGCTAACCACATGCTTCATGCTACATTTTCTAACTTTACTTTACTTATGAAAGTGCTGCTTCTACTGGATTTGCAGAGAAATCATCCATATGGACCCAATTCTGGCTTGACTTTATTGGTGTGTGATAAATATGTTTATAGTTAGCCAGAAAACGGTGAAAGCTCAGCACACAGCATTTTTTTCACTCTTAAAAGATTTAGTGGTGAATGGGAGGTCCACACGACTGGATTTAGCGCCATTATAGAACGACTGGAGGTTCACACAAAACGAATGGTGAGAGTGGACACTCCACACCATGTTGTATAACACACTCTCTCCTGATTCATTTCTCTCTTTTGAGGAGAAAAACTGACCCCAGATCAGCAAAGATATGCTTCTGTTTGTGAGCTTGGGAAACATGCACGACACTGTCGACCCGATTGGGCAACATTGTCGGCACAGAATAGGTCAGAGCTGCAGGTTCAAGTCCTAAACTTGTTTATAGTTCTGTTAAATGGAAATAAAAATTGGCGACATAAAGAAGCGGGACGTATTTCAGTGGATTTAATAAGAAAAGGAGAAGCACAACACAACTTTGACTCCAAACTCAGTAAGTGCCGCTAAACTCTGTGTTTGAAATGTAGCTTGAAAAGGTGGTTCATGTGAACTTTTGGTGATACAACGTTGTGCCGTTTGTGCTGCTGTTATGACAGAGAAATGAAAAAGGAGGAGCTACGGTGCTTTTCTGTCTGTATTCCACTCTGTTGTTGCTTTCTGTGTCTCCACTTTTGGGAAGCTAAAATCACCCACGCTTCTCCTGTGCGTCTAAAATTGGGCTTAAAAATCAAACATGTTCGATTTCCTGAGACTGAGGTTTTGTCACATCTTTCTGCCGCCCACATTGCAAGATTTAAACAGAAGTCCAGTCGTAAACCCTCTCACACTATCTTGTTTCGAACCTACGGTTAACTTACGGTTAATTGGTCAGGTTGAGGTCGGGCTGGACTTTCCAGGCACGATCTCACCTCTTTTCAGAGTTGAAGTAATAGAGTAATATCAAAAATAAAAGTACTGGATGATAAGACTACTCCAAGAAGTCGTTACTTCAAAAAGTTACGTGAGTAAATGTCACTGAGTACTGTACCCGCCCCGGATTAAAACAAACATCACTCATGGACACAGGTTTTGACGATTGCATAAGTTGTTTGAAAGTAAATGATCCCAGTCTTCACAATTTTGCCGAGTGCGAGAGTGAAAAGTATCTGCCAGGAAAATAGTCATTGTGAAATCCCTTTTTACAATCCTTGGTATGCAGTTGATCAATACGCGTGTGCACCTTAGCATTTGTATTTTCCTCTCGTTTCGCCCAGTTGCCTTCAGACCTGAGCACCGCGCACACGCACCGCCTCGCCCGCCCTCCGTTTTTCATTTCCGAGTGTACGCGAGCCAAAAGCCGAGGAATCAGGAGGCAGCCCGCGGCAGCACTCTTCATTAAGATTTAAATATTAACCTTCAAACGGAGCAGCACCTCCCAATCGGGCTCATTTAAAAGGTTATTGTTGTAGTCGTATTAGATAAAGGTCAAAATGCATAATAAAGAGACTATTTCCAAAGAGCGCACTTCAGCCATCTCAAGGCGTGCAACCGAGGGGAAAAAAGCCTCTACATTTCTGTAAAAGTTATATGCCAGACATGCTGAGGAAGTCCTTACGCAACTACTTGAAACAATCTGTGCGGCTTTTATAAAAGTTGGATCTATTTTCTCTGAAGCACCGATTAGAGTTCCGGGCCATCAGTGGTATGCGTAGAATCCAATCCAATTGTTTTACTTACAGCATGTGACAACACACCAGCCAGGCCTATACAGAATGTGCTTCGAAATCAGAATTGTCGTTTTGCCTTTCAAACAAAACTCTGGCTGTTCGTCGCATTCTTCCGACCTACACGTCGTCTGTACTGATAGATACAGACGGCATCTTTGGAATAACCCACATTTGGACATGTTCAAAGCAGCCAGACGGTGAAAAGAAAAAAAAAGGTATTGAATAAAACTCTAGATCGGACATGATGCTCGCTGACGTGTCAACAGCAGAATATACTTGTTTGTGATTGGTTTATTACTTCTAAGTCTGGGTATCTCAGTCAGGATCAGGTCTTTGTCACGTCTCGTGTTTAGTTGTGTGGTTTAGCTGTGTTTTCCCCATTCATTCCCAGGGTTCAGTGTTAGCATTCATTGTATCACTGTCAGTGTTGGGTAACGTTACTTTTAAGTAGTAACTCATTAGTTCGCTTGTTCCTTCTCTGGAAAAGTAGCTTGTTACGTTACTGAACTACTTTATTATGAAGGTAACGCGTAGCGACTCATGTGTTACCAATAATAAACATATATATAGCTTTCATTTATCGATCATTGTTTTCCGATGAGGAACCCTCTGTTTCACAAACTGAGTCGCCAAAAAGCAGTTTACATAAACAGCCCGATACCAGTACTTCAATCAGCACAATACATTCACTTCTGAGCTTTATTTCATATGTGACAAATTACAGCTAAAGGCAACAATAATGAGCATGTCGACTTATAAAAGCTTAGCTTTGTTAAACAGTTTGGCTCTGTTGGAAACTGCGCCCGTTTTTCGAAAAGAACGTCTGTAGGCATGCTTACGCTTTACAAAGTGCATTGAATTGGTAATAATAAACACACAACATACTCACTCAACTTGCTTTAGACCATAGCTTTCCTCAACCACATAACCGGCTGAGAGTTTGTTGCTTACATTGAAGGGCCGATGCTGCCCAAAGCTAAGAGTTGTTGGCCAGGGCATCATCGTGGTTTTCTTCTTTACCTTCGCCTCCAGCGCTGCCTTTTCTCCAGTAAGTTCAAATAATGTAAGTACATCGCAAGTACAGAAATACTGGTTTGAAGTAAAAAACAAATGTTTGATATGAATAGAAGTGAATGATTTGGCCTTCTGTGGACCCACCACCTGCAGGAGGAGCCATGGGGGGCTGGTGCAGTGTGATTTGTGCAGCTCCAACAGCTGCCCCCACGACCCGGCAAAGGCAAGTGGAAGAAAATGGATGGATGGATGAATGATTTGAAGTATTTGACAAAGGAAAATCCTTGAACAAATGTAGCCAAAGTCTAAACAACCTATAAAACTGGAATAATATTTGAAAAACTGCAAAAATATAATTAAAAAAATGAACTTCTTGCCATTTCTCCACCAGTGCTTTAACAAATGCTGTATTAAGAACATATTTTGCTACTAGATAAAGATACAGAGACATGGAGAGGAGCAAAGTGGTTCAACAGCCCATAAAAACCGGGAAGCTAACATTAGCTTCATGCTACATGTGCTAATGTTAGCAAAGAGGGCTGTTTTTCAAACAGCCCAATTTGTTGTCAAAAAACATCCATAAGGACCCGATTTTGGCTTGACTTTATTGGAGTGTGATAAACATGTTTATAGTAAATTGTGATTCTTCCCCCCTGTATGCTCCGTTGCCGGCTGTATCTGTAACACTATGATGAGGCCCTTCTACTTGAACAAGTTTAGTTTTCTGATAATGGTACCTGGACCGCCGTTTGAGGAACTCAGATAAAAGAATGAACTACAAAACAAAGGAAGTGGGGAAAAAGAAAACTAACATTTTCCCAAGACCTCCTTTGTTTGCCAAAGCTCACCAGTGACTATGTTTGTCAGATATTAGCACAAGGCCTCTTTGCCGGACTATCTTCCCATGCTTTCCCAAGCCTTCTGGGTGACATTTAATTCCCATCCGTGGAAATGTTTTGTGTTTATCCATTTTCCACTGCGCTCCACAGCAGTCGTCAGGACATGCGAGCACTTACCTGTCCCTCCTCGCCGCCTCCCCGATGGCACTTTGTACTTTAAATTTGCATAGCGTTCATGGTGTGCTATGGTTACGTAACACATTATGATGCATTAAACTTGTATTACTGTCTCCATCTGCTCCATTATTCATAAGCTGCTGGTAATGATGCAATTAACAGAGTAAACCGTGAGCACTGCCCTCTTGATTTATTTACACGCGAATCCCAACGGGAAGGGGTCCGGAGGTCAACCCCGACAGCAGTCTGCAGCTACTGTAACAGGGCAGTTTCCTGGCATACTGGCGACATCATCTAAAATCTCCATGACAACGCTATGTTCACGGTTTACGCATGTAATATCACGCATTCCAGTTTACACACTGTCTGTACGTCGTTGATCCATCATGTAATAATGTAGGCTTTGAATCACATGTAGGTGAGTAATGGCAGCTTATTTTTAATCAATCAAACTTTATTTATAAAGCGCTTTTCATACCGAAAGGTATCACAAAGTGCTTTACAAATTACAACATTTAAAACAATACGCCTGTCAAAACCTCCCATATATATATTTTATATATTAGGATTAAACAAATAGATTAGTCAGTTAAAAGCTAAGCTAAAAAGGTGGGTCTTGTGCCTGCTCTTAAAAACATGAACGTTCTCTGCAGCCCTGAGCTCCTCCTCAGGAACTTATGCAATAATAAGAGTTGAGCAATGCCGTTATCCTATTATCTGGCCAACATTTCTCGGAAAGAAAATGAATAAATGTTATTTTTCTTGTTCTCTGATGGACAAAACATCTTCAGACAGAATCAAACTGCATTGCAGTGCAAACCAATCCGCAGAAATTAGAGGAAATGGTTGAAAACAAGCTCAAATTGGCTTGATTAAACGATAAGAGGCTGCTGCACAGAGAGGCTGAGGCGACATGCATTCTCCCCAAAGCCCAGTGTTATTAGTAACATTGTGTGTGGTAGTATCACAGACTTTGGTTGTTTTCACACCCCAACGCGCTTCGACAGGGGAGTGAAAATGCAAAATTGCAGCGAGGTGAGGTTTGCAGCTGGTGAGGCACATGTTGTATAGACTCCAGTGTGAAGTAAACAAAAGTGCGATGCTATTTGCACTCTCTGTGGCTTTGTAAATGTTCCTTGCACTGAAATAACAACATTTACAATAAAATGTTGACTTAAAATATATTTACACGATATCGCAAAAGACACATGCAATATCGGGCGGGGTTCGCCTGGGTGATAAGGCAGGATCATGACTATCCTGCAAAGTGACACAGCGGTTAGCATTTGTGCTCCACAGCTAGAAGGTCCCAGGTTCGACACCTGGGGAGTCCCACAGGGGTCAATATTGGGACCCCTCGTATTTAACTTGTACATGCTTCCATTGGGTCAGCTAAAAGACAGCCATAATGTGTCGTACCACAACTATGCAGATGACACTCAGATCTACGTGTCACTGACGGCTGGTGAACATGGGCCTGTAGATACTCTCTATCACTGCATCCAACAGATCAGTTTGTGGATGCAAAACAACTTTCTCCAACTAAACAAAAAAATCAGGTTAGAAATCTAGGAGTAATCATGGACTCAGACCTGAACATAAACAGCCACATCACAGCTTTTCACCATCTGAAAAACATTGCTAAGATCAGAGGAATAGTGTCAAAGCCAGACTTAGAGAGACTTATCCATGCATTTGTCTCCAGCAGGTTAGACGACTGTACCGGCTGCTCACTGGACAACATCCAAAATGCTGCTCGAGTCCTGACAAGAACCAAGAAATATGACCATATTAGTCCAGTGCTCCGGTCTCTGCACTGGCTTCCTGTCACTCAGAAACAGCTTAAAACAGCTCTTGTTTGTGTACAAGTCTTTTCATGGTTTAGCACCAAAGTCCATCTCTGACATGTTACAGCCGTATGAACCATCTCGGGCCCTGAGAACTTCAGGGAGGGGTCTCCTGGTGGTTCGCAGAGTCAGGACTTAACATGATGAGGCTCAAGGTAAAACAGTCTTCATGAGGATGTGAGACAGGCCACAACTCTGACAATGTTCAAATCCAGGCTGAAAACAGTCTTTTTACCCGTGCATATGGCACTGAAAGTGTTTTTTTCTGCACTCTTGCTTTTTACAGTGATGAATTCCTTTTTATGTTGATGATTAATTGATTGACTTTGATCTGCTTTTGAAATTGTATGTAACTGTGAAGCACTTTGAATTGCCTGGTGTAATTGTGCTCTACAAACAAACTTGCCTTGCGATACCATGGGATCCCTTCACAACCGTCGGCATCTCCCTAATTACAACTACTGCTCGGATTTGTCAATGAGTGGAAGTCAGCGCACGCCACGCTTCGACTCCCAGCTAAAGTCATCCTCACATTACATAAATCTTATCGAGAGGACTATTTGTAACCGGAGTGTGACAGGGAAAGTCACGTAGTCTATACATAACTCTTCTCTGATGTATGGATGCCATTAGCCGCATGCTTTTTGACCAGCTGTTTGGAGCCGTGCCCGCCGCCGGCCGCGCTCCCTCTACGCCGCGCTCCCTTATTTACAGTGAAAGGACATGTTTAGGAGAGCGCGGTCCCACAGGATCTGAGTTAGAGTACACCACAGCTATTATGCACGTCCCCATGTTGAAAATCACTCTCTGGCATCATTCCAGCACTCGCTTAAGTGGATTTGGATGTCTATGCACTTGTCAAGCTCTATTTTAATCATTTGGAGTAATTGCGATTGTTTAGATGCAAAAAAACAAAAAAAAACCCGCCTGCAGTGTTCAATCTGTCTCTGGATGGTAGTGCAGCCACACCTATTAATCCAATAATATTCCTCTGTGGAAATCCTAATGCATTGCAGGATACTTAACACTATTTACTATCTGGTTTTACCATGGTCTTCAAAAATCACTGTAACAAAAGGTCTAATTTGTTCTCTAATCAAATGCCTTTTCAGCTGCAGTATTCATAGTCAAATGCTAAAACTATGCTAGGCGATATAACCTACAATATAAACTATTTACAGACTGATCATGAACAGTAACGGTCACTGCTGTCACATGTAGGTGCATAACAGTTCAAAGCACTAAACAATGGTTAAAATTGGCCTTTAAAGGTGCTAGATGCAAGTTAGTCATTTTATACTCACTACTGCCACTTCTGGTCTTATGCGCAACTGCAGTTTCTATATTAAAGGAATAGGCCACCGTTTTTACATACTGAGATATGCTCTTACCTCACTTTAGCCGAGTTAATATATCCCCGTCTGGTCTTTGTCCGTGCGCTCTGCCAGGCAAACGGAGCACATACGCAGCCTCTCCCACATGTCACATAGCTCCAAAAAAGCTCACGATAGAAGCTACCAAGCTCTTCCACGTGTTCCCTATTTAAATAAAGTTACGTGAAGTGTTTTCATGCGAAGTATATTTACACAGAAATGTAGCATGTCGATTTTATTAGCGCAGTAACTCCTAAAGACTTCCCCCGCTCACTTCCGTCAATAACCTTTAGGAGTTACTGCGCGGACGTTTTACTCCTCGTATCATTACGCCTCACAATATAGTCCCCCTTTTTATTTGCTTATAAAATCGACATGCTACATTTCTGTGTAAATACACTTCGCATTAAAACACTTCACGTAACTTTATTTAAATAGGGAACACGTGGAAGAGCTTGGTAGCTTCTATCGTGAGCTTTTTTGGAGCTATATGACATGTGGGAGAGGCTGCGTTTGTGCTCCGTTTGCCTGGCAGAGCGCACGGACAAAGACCAGACGGGGATATATTAACTCGGCTAAAGTGAGGTAAGAACATATCTCAGTATGTAAAAACGGTGGCCTATTCCTTTAAGCTCATGCATGACGGCACTTTGAACCCGAATTAACACCTTTTTGAGTGACAGTGCAGGATTTTAGAGGCAGTTGTGGTGAACAGGTCTGGGCTCATTCTACACCTTAGGACATGGCTGGAACATGTAGGGGGAGGAGAAGTTTTAACATTTTTAAACTCTGTATAGTCCCTTTAAAATGCCTCTAAATATATTCAAGAGTCAAGTAAAAATAGTAAACTTGTAACTATACATTTGGCAGTGATATTTCATTTTGTTGAGAACTTTTAGGAGATAAAACAGCCTAATAGCAATGCTAGCAGATACATGTAAATGAATAGAAGAAAACATTGAAATGAATGGGCTGCTAAGCGTATGTCAGCCAACTCACAAATTGTAGGGTTTCTATCAAAATGCCAGTTCCTTTCCACATGGTCCGACAGCAGTAATCAGATCCTACATTTAGTTTTGACTTTATTCATGTTTGTCAAATGAGAGTGTTATTTAGCTAGAGCATGTGTTTTGGGCGCAGCTGCAGGCTCCTGACTGTGCTCTGGCAGCGCGGCTGAATCAGGGGCAGCTCAACTACTTTTCTATCATAAAAATGTGCCTGATTTTTTTTTACGTCTTTTTGCAATGTTGCATTGTGGATCTCTCGAGCAGCTTCCTCCACTGGCTCCTTTGTCGTCCCCCAAGAGATGTTTCGGCCCAGTCTTGGACAACTTCTTTGACTGCCCCCTTCAACAGCCTGCCATCGGTTCAAACCGTTCATAGAGTAATTTCCTTTTCCACAGGGTTGCAATTAACTCATTTCCTTCAAGACCGACTCGTTTGTAAAACCCAGAAGTTGTCTGTAGAGGGAAGTCTCAAATGCGGACAGTCTGTTGATGTCGACGTCTCTTAGGAACCATGCCTCGCAGCCGTATAATGCCACAGGCCACATATCAGTGTCCAGAGTGTCAGGAGGAAGCGATCCCTCCACAAGGTGTCAAAAGACCTCAGGGCAGATCTCGCTTCCCTCATGAACAATGATGGCGCCCAGGTACATGGATCTGTCAACTTCCTCTAAGGACACTCCTTGGCATTTGAAGTTGAGCTGCTCTGGGGTCCCAGTGGCTGCCATGACTTTGGTCTTCTTTGTTTTCATTTTCAAGCTGGACTCGGGGTTAGGGTTTAGGCCGTCTTGCACCCCAAAGCATTGGACTTTGTGGGCCTTCTGTTTGGAAAGTTGCCAGTGTGTGGGCTGTCAAATGTTTTTGTGTGAACAATAATAGCGAATGATATTGTTGGTACATAACCTACAAAGCGCATGTCAGCTCTTTTTTCTCGACAGTTATGTTCTATACCACTTTTTCTACAGTTCAGCTTTACCCAATTGCAACCCTACAGCTAATCTAAACTGATCTTTTTCCTCGCATTGTTGACTTTTGTGGCTTTTTTGTTGCTCTTTTTCCCATTCTCATCACATTTTTGTCACTTTTTTGTTGCTTGTGTGTCATCTTTTGTTGCCATTTCATCTTCGTTTTCACGTCTGCTTTGATCTGGTTTTAGTCACTTTTTTGTTGCTTTATTGTTCTATTTTTTTTATTTTTGCTATTTACGTTTTTTTCTTGAGTAATGCCAAAGAAAATCTGCATGGTCAAGGTGGAGGTTAAAGTATTTACAGGTCACATTATTCCCAAGATTTCACAGACTCAGTACACTTTATAAAACGACACATTTGCATTTTTTTTCTCACTGTCTGACATGAAACCGGGATTAACATTTACTTTTTTAGGTCAAATAGAATTAAAAAAAATATTTCTATTTGCTAAATTCCAGAAAAATGACTTTACAGGGTCAGAGGTTTACATACACTAATATTACTATACCTTTAAACAAGGAAAGCCCAGATGATGATCTCATGTCCTTGGAAGCAGAAGTCTGGTTCATCCTTGGTGTAGGTGCTGTGGGAGGGACTGGTGCACTTCACAAAATAGATGACATCATGAAGAAAGAACACTATGTGGAAATATTGGAGCAACATCTCAAGACATCAGCCAGGAAGTTAAAGCTTGGGCACAGATGGGTCTTCCAAATGGCCAATTCCCAAAGCAAACTGCCAAACTGGTTACAAAGTGGCTTCAGGATAACAAAGTCAATGTTTTGAAGTGGTCATCACAAAGTCCTGATCTCAGTCCAGTTGAAAGTTTATGGGTAGAGCTGAAAAGGCACAGACATGCAAGGTGGCCTACAAATGTGGCTCAGTTACATCAGTTCTGTTTGGAGGAAAGGACCAAAACTCCTGCCAACTATCATGAGAAGCTTGAGGAAGGAAATCCAACACGTTTGACCCAAGTTATACAGTTTAAAGGCAATGCTACCAAATATTAAGGCAAGGCAAGGCAAGGCAAGGCAAGTTTATTTGTAGAGCACAATTCATACACAAGGCAATTCAAAGTGCTTCACAGTTGAAAACAAATAGAATCAATAAAAACATCAACATAAAATTAATCAATTACAGTAAAAGGCGAGAGTGCAGATAAATACTTTCAGTCATATGCATTAGTAAAAAGAACTGTTTTCAGCCTGGATTTGAACATTGTCAGAGTCGAGGCCTGTCTCACATCCTCGTGAAGACTGTTCCAGATTTTAGCTGCATGAAACTGAAACGCAGCCTCACCGTGTTTATTATTGACTCTGGGAACCACCAGGAGGCCCCTCCCTGAAGTTCTCAGGGCCCGAGATGGTTCATACGGCTGTAACATGTCAGAGATGTACTTTGGAGCTAAACCATGAAAAGACTTGTACACGAGCAGAGCTGTTTTAAAGTCTATTCTCTGAGTGACAGGAAGCCAGTGCAGAGACCGGAGCACTGGACTAATATGGTCATATTTCCTGGTTCTTGTCAGGACTCGAGCAGCAGCGTTCTGGATGTACTGTAGTTGTCTGATAGCTCGTTTAGAGAGGCCAGTGAGTAGGCCGTTACAGTAGTCTAACCTGCTGGAGACAAATGCATGGATAAGTCTCTCTAAGTCTGGTTTTGACACTATTCCTCTGATCTTAGCAATGTTTTTCAGATGGTAAAAAGCTGCTGATGTTATTGCTTTGATGTGGCTGTTTAAGTTCAGGTCTGAGTCCATGATCACTCCTAGATTTCTAACCTGATTTTTTTGTTTTAGAGAGAGAGACTCAAGGTGACTGACAACACTTTGTCTTTGTGCCTGTGGGCCAAAAACAATGATCTCAGTTTTGTCTGAGTTTAGTTGGAGAAAGTTGTTTTGCATCCACAAACTGATCTGTTGGATGCAGTGACAGAGTGTATCTACAGGCCCATGTTCACCAGCCATCAGTGACACGTAGATTTGAGTGTCATCTGCATAGTTGTGGTACGACACATTGTTGCTGTTTATTAGCTGACCCAATGGAAGCATGTACAAGTTGAATAAGAGGGGTCCCAAGATTGACCCCTGGGGGACTCCACAGGTCATGGCAATTTTGTCTGAGACACAGTTGCCAATTTCAACAAAGTACGTCCTGTCCTCGAGATAGTACTTAAACCAGTTTAGAGCAGTACCAGAGATTCCCACCCAGTTTTCTAGCCTGTGAAGTAAGATCCCGTGGTCCACTGTGTCAAAGGCAGCGCTCAGGTCCAGCAGAACTAAAACTGAGACCTTACCTGCGTTGGTGTTCATGCGGATATCATTTGTCACCTTGATCAGAGCTGTCTCAGTGCTGTGGTGGGGCCTAAAGCCTGACTGGAAAGTATCAAACACATTGTTAGACAGGAGAAAGTAAGTGAGCTGCTGATATACTACTTTCTCTAGAACTTTTCCTAAGAATGGCAGGTTTGATATGGGCCGGTAGTTGTTCATTACCTTGGCATCAAGGCTGCTCTTTTTTAGAAGAGGCTTAATGACTGCTGTTTTCAAGGCCTTTGGAAATGCTCCAGTCTGGAGTGAGATGTTAACTAACTGAGCAAGTTGTGGTAACAAGCTGGTCAGCACAGACTTCAGAAATCTAGTGGGTAATTCATCAAGGCAGCATGTACATGAACTCAGACCAGAGATAACCTCTTCGATTGTTTTGTCAGTAACAGGTGTGAAATGTGTCAGCTCAAAGTGTTTATCTGGTGGCAGAGTTTCTTTTTGTGTTGTGGAATTTATGGCATTTTTAATGCTTTGGACTTTGTCATAGAAAAATATTGCAAACTCATTACACTTAGATGTCGAGATTAGTTCTAGGGGCAGTGAAACTGGAGGGTTAGTTAATCTGTTTACTGTGGAAAACAGAACACGAGAATTGTTTCTGCAGTTTGAGATGATTGTAGAGAAGTACTTCTCCCTTGCTCCACGCAAAATCTGGTTGAACACACAAAGTACTTCTTTGTAAACCTCAAAATGAACCTGGAGCTTTGACTTGCGCCATTTCCGTTCGGCTTTTCGGCACTCCCTTTTCTGTGCCCTGACCGAAACTTCACTTCTCCAAGGTGCCTTTTGCCTATTGTTAACCATTTTAACCTTGACAGGAGCAATAGTATCCAAAACATTTAAGACCCTTGATGTGTAAGAGTCCAACAGATTATCAACATTAGAACATGGGGCATTTTCAAATCTGATCATCTCCATAAACTGTGTCTTCGTTTTATCATTTATGTGTCTTCTTTGAATAACTCCAGGCCCAACCACTGGTTTAGGTGTCACACACAGGTCAAAGAAGACACAAAAATGATCAGATAATGCAACATCAACAACATTCACATTTGATATACTAACACCTTTTGTAATAACTAGATCTAGAGTGTGGCCTTTGTTGTGAGTCGCCTCACTCACGTGCTGAGTTAAACCAAACATTTCAAGGACAGCACTGAGTTCTTTTGCATGCCTGTCGTTGGTCACATCCACATGCACATTAAAATCACCTGAAATTACTAAACAATCGAAATCAATGCATATAAATGACAGTAATTGAGTAAAATCTTCAATAAAACAGTTCTGTGGTGGTTTGTAAATAGTCATATAAAGTATGGAAGATTGTTTTATCTCAATTTTGAATGACACATACTCAAACGATGGAAAAACCCCAAATGACAATTTTTGCAGGAGTAAATTGTCCCTGAATATGGCACAAACACCCCCACCCCTCTGGTTTTGGCGTGTTTCAGACACAAAATTGAAGTGAGATGGACTACACTCAATCAAAACTGCATTACCAGTGTTTTTGTCTAGCCATGTTTCAGTTAAAAACATAAAATCTAGATTATGAGAGGAAATAAAACTATTTATTAAAAAGGACTTGTTTTTTAGCGATCTGACATTGAGTACAGCATGTTTGAGATTTATCTGTGTTTGAGTGGGTGGAATCTTTTTGCAGGGGATATGGATTAGATTTCTTTGATTGGACGGTCTGACTGTCCCTCTCTTATCTAATCTATGTTGTTTGACAGTACTAATTGTCTTGTAAGAACACACACCCTCTATGGACCTTAATGTAATGTATGTACACTTTTGGTATTGTAAAAAGCAAAAAAAAAAATACAAAACCGTATGGAAAATTCTGTCTCTCATTCTTCTGGAATTTAGCAAATAGAAATATTTTTTAAAAAGTGTAATTGACCTAAAAAAAAGTAAAAGTTAATTCTGATTTCATGTCAGACAGTGAGACAAAAATGTTCTCACTGTATCTGAGTTATCAATGCTTCTGCTACAGGTGTGAGGCCAGTGGTGAATGGGAGCCATTTTCTGTGCACACTCTGTCCACAGAACTCAATTCACCAAGGGCACTTATGTTCGGCACGTCCAAAAAGAGCCGCCCTCTGTTGCAGAGGTCATCATCGAGAATGATCTGGGAGTTTCTGTTCTCCTCACAGAAGCTCTTAAGTCCCACTGGTGAGAGAGGCCCATGTGCAGATTGGTCTTTTTCTCAGATTTGTTATTTACAACTGTCCTGAGACCAAAGGCGAACCAACAACAACAATCTAAGATTGAATCGACAATGTGTACAGCTGTGCAATATATCGATCATTGTTATCGTAGTACACGGTGCATCACAATCGCCCTGGGAACATAAAAGAAAGTGCAAAAGTTCATGTTTATATCATTTTTAGATGAGGATTCTTTCCATCGTTTCCTTACTCTATTTGTCTCCTTCGAGCTCTGATCTGTTATGGTGTCCTATGTAAATGCTGCCATTCTCACTGTTTACTCTCCAGTGTTCATGCAGTGTCTATATGTACATGCAATTCATTCACAAAAATTGCCCTGATGAAGACATAGCTGTCGAAACGCGTTGGCGTTTTTAAATTACTTTATCCATGCCACAATAAAGGATTTTTAATTTTGATAACCACGGAGTGCCTCCTAACCTTCTTTGACTGCTTTCGACACTCACAGCCTGTCATTCTTCTGTTTTCATGCACTATCGGCTCCTTGGAAGAGCACCCGGAGTTCACAACAAATTGTTCCACTTGTGGGACCCAAAGCAGCGCTCATTTTCTATTTTCGTTATATCATTTTCAGAATTGAGTTCCATATTAGCCTTGTTTTGGTCCTGATTCTATTCTATTTTTGTATTGTACAGTGTAGTATAATATCACAAGAATCTTGTTCATCACATTATTTGGGATCTCCCTATCATTAACATCGCACAAATTAAGCTTTTGCAGGACAAACTACAAACTAATTCTCCCACTGAGAGTTAACCGCAGTCCATGTCCCGCGCTAGTAAAGAGCAAACTCTATGCCGTAGAATCGTGATCAAAACACCAGCCAAACATTTAGAGAGTCCTCTTCCAGATCTTGATGGCTTCCTTCATCCAACATTCGTGTTTGTCGTCTTCCATCCCGAATACTCTTGCACGCTCTGGTCATGTTCTCGTTGGGGCCTCACCGCGCTCTTTTGTGCGCCTTCTTCGCCTCCTGACCATCTGCCTCCGCCGCCGGCACGTCACCGCTGGCCCCTCTCCAAGAACGCACAGCCACGCGCCTCGCCGTTATTGCTCTCCGATGGCACATCTGCATTACGCTGATGAATGGAAACGGCGCCGCGAACAGTTGGCTCGCTTTAGCGCCGAGAGATCAGCTGATTGGATTTTTATGAAACTTCGGGGCATCTCATTCCTCAGCGCCGTAAAACCGTTGTTTGCTCGCGCTGTAAACGCTCAGAACGATGCGTGTTAATTATTTGTCATGCCGTATGCCGCCGTTCTTTGCAGGGATTTGCCAAATGATGCATCTCGTGTCCGTGTTATTAGAATGGCTCTAATTGGACATTTGGGACGGAGGATGGATAATGTCGGCGTGTCTCAAACAATACGTTGAATGGATGGATATCTGCTGGTGTTCCCCTCCGGCACCGCACACAGCGGAGGGAACTTTAGTCACAGCTCCGACAAGGCCATGTTTCTTCCCCAACGAAATCATCATGGTGGTGCGTACTGTAGATGTCGTCTCTTTTGCGTAGAAAAGCACTACTCAGCATTTTGGCTAGAGTAGTTACAGCAAGCTGCAAGGAAAATTGTCCCGAGTTAGCATCCGTTGTTGTAACCAAGAATATTCACTTACAAAATAGGAGAGAAATGATGCTCATACAGACTTAAGCCCTATTCACATGGGATGAGAATGACCTGGGGACATCGGTCATTTTTATGGGCATTCGCACGGCAAATTCACTCATTTTTACAGACTTCTTCCGGAAAAATGATGGATAGATAATGAACACTGAATGATGACAATAAGCCTTTTATTCATTAATGATGCGAGCGCTAACTCTCAGGTTTGTTTATGTGAGCTTTACTTTCGCAACAAAGGCTATTTTTCTAACCGTACGCCGTATGCTATGACAAACGACATCAGCGTCAGGTCTGTGGGATTTTGCTTTGATCATAAAACAACAGTTTCCTTTCTCCTTTAATCTGTTCTGAAACAGCCTCCTACATCTAAACTCTGCACCAAACGTATCCAAACTTTCCCTCTGTTTAACGTTACCAGCAAGGGCGTAACTTTTGTCTCAATAATATAACATAATCATGCTATGTTTCTCCCACTGAGAATAGGAACAACTTTGCTATAGACAGACACAGGCTGATAGATCTCATACACAGTTGAAGCCAATAGTGTGGAGTCCATATCAATCCTGTTGACCCCTCCCTCCCCTTTCTTTAGTAACGCCTCACTCTATGCCCTTCATGGACCCTCTGCTAAGAATGTTTTTCTGACTTTTGTGGGCTTTTAAGATCAGTGACAGTCCATGTGGCTGCAGATCATTCACAGCGCTATTTCAAGTTATAAACGAATGAAGAATACCCTTCATCGGGTGCTTGAGGGTTTGTGGGAGTTCGCCCAAGCAGTCCACATGTGTTTTGTGGATCTGGAGAAAGTGTTCGACCGTGTCCCTCGTGGTGCCCTGTGGGGGGTGCTCCGGAAGTTTATATATTTATTAGAGACAGTGCATATTCATTAAAATCTGTAGTTACAGTGTAAATATGCCACATTATAGCAAACATGCTCATTTCCATCTCCAGTCCCTATGTATGAGGTCCGGGGCCCTCTGCTAAGGGCTGTCCGTTCCCTATATGACCGCATCGGGTGAGGAGCTCACCCAATCCAGGAGAAGCTCAGAGTAGAGTCGCTGCTCCTTCACGTCAAAAGGAGCCAGCTGAGGTGGCTTGGGCATCTGTTTCGGATGCCTCCTGGTCGTGTGTTCCAGGCATGTCCTATTGAGACCAGGTCTTTTATTTATTTATGGTTTATTTGGTAGGGACAGTGCAAGTTAATGAACAAGCCACACCGGATTGTAGCCTTAGGCTAATTTTCATCCGTCGTCCCCCATGCGCACTCTCAAACACACTCTCATACATCCTGGCCTATTGTACATGTTTTTAGTGGTAGGGGAAACCGGAGTACCCGGAGGAAACCTACGCAGACACGGGGAGAACATGCAAACTCCACACAGAAAGGCCCCGTCCGTGGTGGGAATCGAACCCGGACCTTCTAGCTGTGAAGCACAAGCACTAACCGCTGTGCTACCGTGCCGCCGTCTTGTGGAAGACCCAGGGCACGCTGGTGGGACTATATCTCCGAGCTGGCCTGGTGTCGCCTCGGGGTCCCCCCAGGGCATGTGCGTGGATCGCACATCCCCTCCAGTCTCAGCAGAGTCTGGGCATCTCTGCTGAGACTGCTGCCTTCGCGACCCGGCCCAGATAAAGCGGCAGAAAATGGATGTATGTTGGTCGTTTGGTCGTGATGTATGTAATGCGCCCGAGTGAGTGAAGCAGCTATCATAACTCTATCATAACTCTTGGGGGCATTCCTTGCACATTCCAAGGCTTCATTTTCAATTTGTGGATATTTGGGAGCCGAGTCAGAACGGATTGACGAGCTTCCATTACTTTCGTATCCGCCGCCATTGCCAAACTACAACCAGCAAATCCGACGAAAATGCTTGACGTCACCTACAACACCCGCCTCCCCCGCTCGCTGAATGGTAGGTTGAAAGTCAACCGATGTAACGCAGCCACTGAGATCAAGCCCAGACGTACATGCAGGAAAATTATAATTGCCCGGAGTTTGCAGATGGCTAAGGCCAGGCTAGAGTTGTTCCATTCGGCTGGAAGGTGGCCACTCACCAATTTTTTAATCAAGATATTAAAGACAAGACAAGACTCTTACATCAAATTATCACCCCATCAGCATACTACCAGTCGTGTCCAAAGTAGCAGTGGGTCGCCAAGCTGCTCAACCAACATCTCAGCCATGGCCATTTCCCCAGGCACCCCAGGCAGTTTGGCTTCTGCCAGAACCACTCCACGGAAACGGCCAATTGTGTCTTTGTAGAAACTGTCAAATCCATGCTTGACAAAAACACCTGTGTTAGTGCAGTCTTTTTACATTTGCAGAAGGCATTTGACACAGTATACCATCAAACCCATCTTTCTAAATTGACTCACTTTAACTTGGACACTCTTACTTGGTTTACATCTTTTTTGTCTGATAGAAGACAATGTGTGAGTGTGGTTGGCACCATGTCATCCTTTCTAGAATGCCCTGCAGGGATCCCACAAGGTTCTGTGTTAGGACCTATACTTTTTTTCTGTGTACATGGATGACCTGCCAAATGTTTGTCAAAAGGTCCACTTTCAAATGTACGCAGATGATGCTGTCATTTTTTACTCCTGCTAAAACAACTGAGGAGGAATCATCTACCCTCACGGCAGCCCTGGAAGACATGCAGCAGTGGCTCACCAACTCATCCTTACTATTAAATAAAAAGAAAAAAATGAAAAAAAAACAAAAAAAAACGATCAAACTGGATCGGTCCAATGTGTTCCTTGGAGACAATGAGCTTGACCTTGTTGAGGAGTTCAAGTATCCCGAGATCACTTAAAAAACACATTAAACTCACTGTGAATACAATAAAGTTAAATTTCTGAAAAAATATTTTTAACTACTGTGTCAACATAGGAGTTACAAAATCTGTTCCTATTTGTTAAAATATTGTCAATTTTGGCCATTTTTATGTCCTTTAATATTTTTATGCTGCTAAACTTCTTACACTTTTAATATTTGTATGAAAACAGAAAATTACAATGCACTTAGTTTTATTAGTTATCTACAGCAAAAGTTTCAAATTGATGTTTCTAAATGTTTGTCTCGCCTTAATATGTGCAAATGTTCACAAACTTGCCCCATGCAGAGCAGATGCGTCACACAACACAGCGCAACACTAAAAAACTGTTCCTTCTTTTTTATTATTTTTAATCCAAATAAAACTGCAGGGAATAAAACATGTTGTAATGTGTTGGCAAGAGCGAGAATATGCCCAGTGTCTACAGTATTATTGTCTCTGTGGAAACACATGACCAGAAAACACAAATTTAATTAAAAAGTTGATCTGAAACTTTAGAAAAAACATGAAAAAACATATTTTCAAGTATTTTGAATTTTCATTAATTTGAAATAATTGGGCTGTGGTAGGCAGTTACCACATATCTGTCGTGACTCTAATATTTTAATTAATGTCAATAGAAAACTAATGTGCCTTGGTACTTTTTTCATCAGTTACAAAAAGAACATGGTTGACCTCTTAACCCTTAGGACCTTCAGCTGCTCTGGGGCGGTTTGCAGCCGAGTGTGTAGCGGCCGGGATGAGGATCAGCACCTCCAAATCCGAGGCCATGGTTCTCCACCGGAAAAAGGTGGCTTCCCCTCTACAGGTCGGTGGGGAGTCCTTACCTCAAGTGGAGGAGTTCAAGTATCTCGGGGTCTTGTTCACGAGTGAGGGACGGATGGAGCGTGAGATCGACAGACGGATCGGTGCGGCGTCAGCAGTGATGCAGTCGCTGTATCGGTCTGTCGTGGTGAAGAGGGAGCTGAGTCGGGGCAAAGCTCTCGATTTACCGATCGATCAACGTTCCCACCCTCACCTATGGTCATGAGATTTGGGTAATGACCGAAAGGACAAGATCGCGAATACAAGCGGCCGAAATGAGCTTCCTTCGCAGGGTGGCTGGGCACACCCTTCGAGATCGGGTGAGGAGCTCAGTTACCGGGAGGAGCTCGGAGTAGAGTCGCTGCTCCTTCACGTCGAAAGGAGCCAGCTGAGTTGGCTAGGGCATGTGTTCCGGATGCCTCCTGGTCTGCCTGGTCGCTGCTCCAGGCATGTCCCAGTGGGACAAGGCCTCGTGGAAGACCCAGGACACGCTGGTGGGACTATGTCTCCGAGCTGGCCTGGTGTCGCCTCGGGGTCCCCCCAGAACAGCTGGAGGAGGTGTGTGTGGATCGGGAAGTTTGGGAATCTCTGCTGAGACTGCTTCCCCCGTGACCCGGCCCCGGATAAAGCGGAAGAAAATGGATGGATGGACCTCTTAACCCCCACCAGAACTGAGCTCACTTTCCCCAGTTTGGCTTGGCCCAAATCTAAAAGCTTCTCCACTGGAGAGCTTACCGACTATAGGCCAGTGTACCGCTAAGACCTTAGCTTTCCTGAGTTTAGAGATTTGGGTAAAGCCGAACTGGAGAAAATGCACTCGGTTCAGGCGGGCGGTAAGATTAAAAGTAAAAAAGTCACGTTCGGATGTGGGGCTTTTAAGGTAAATAACCGAAAGAGTGTGTGTAATCTGAATATTATGAGTACTTGACAATCTTCACTGAAAAGCCGTCTTTCTCATCTGTCGGTGAAGCCTATTCGAGCAGAGCACCAGACGCACTGAGAATGTGTTGATTAGGCCGGGAAACTCTTTTACAACTGCGGCTCATCAAAAAGTCCATCCAGCGTTTAATTGCTTTTCCAAACACCTTTAGCCCTTGAAAAATCCCATTCAGCCTCCATTGCAGACGCTAATTAGCCACTTAAACCCAACAAAATCAAACCGTTTCACTGGCACATCATTTTTCCAGGCCATATTGACATGACATACTGCCGGCACCAACTGGCACAAACTGATCTTACGAGTCTGCAGAATCGGATCTCGTTTGCGAAACAAGACAGTTCTGTTCCGTAAACAGTTTCAGAAGATTCTGAAGAAAAATAGAGCGAGTGAGTGAAAAGTGCTCATAAACTCTTTGTAGAATTGTAATGTTAGAAATGAGTTCTGAAAGTCAGGACTGAGTTTGAGCGTCAACCACTTTAGGAAATACCGCCAAATCCTTAAATGCGCACGTTTTGTTAGCTGTCAAATTCTGGACCCGATAAAAATATAACATTTTATCCCCATATAAATGAATAGGGAAGACAACTAAAGAATGGTGAGGTTTGTCCTTTTTATTACATTTATATAATTTATGTGGTTTCTTTATCATTAACATCTTACAAGATGATGTTTAGTGGCCATTCGATGTGTGTTCAGCCCCACAAAAAAGCAGAAACTTAACTGACTTTGAGTTAGCATCTAGCTTAGCGGACAGTTTTATATGCTAATTTTAATCTAAAATGAAATCTCAGAAGGTCTGTACATTAATTAATGATTTCTAACGAGACTTTGACGTACATATGGACATCTGGATCATTCATAACTTGATGTTTGGAAAACATTCAACAGGCTGATGGACTCTGAAAAGTTCCTCAATTAGTTGGAAAACAATACATCTGTTAAGTGTGACATCACACAGTAACCAAAGGTACTTCCGGGTCCAAACTGTTGACAGCTTCATTGAATAAAAAAAACTTTTAAAAATGATTTTATTGGATGATGTACCTGTAAAATCCAATCGGAGATGGATAGGCGTAGCCTAACACCGAGAGAAAAGTCTATCCCTCGAGTCACTCGGCTTTTAGCAGTGAACAGAGGGGATACAGCAAGTCCGGTAAAAGCGGTCTATCCCGGTGGATGCAGGGTCTACAAGCTCTGGTTGGACTGTTGTTACCTGTGAAGTGAGTACTTGGTTGTATTGTATGTATTTCATTTGTGCATGCTCAGACGTAAAGTGTACTTTGATGCTAACCGCGACTAACTAGCCTTAGCATTAGCCGCACCTTAGCATGCTAAACCGTGGCTAACGCTAATGCTAGTTTTTTCTCTCCACCTGTATGAAGATTGCGAACATCTCAAATGTGTTTAAAGGTCCTATATCATGCAAAATCGACTTTTTAGAGCTTTTAGCCATGCTGTTATGCTATTTCCTTATCAAAAACACCCCCAGAGTGGTTTGTGGCTTCATTCACGCAGCTCTCAGTAATCCTCCTGAATCCTGCTCTCTGAGCAGCTGCGGATCCCTCTCCTGGTGAACGACTGAGTGTTCAGTTGTGTCGTAACAGCGGAACGGAAGTGCTCGACGTCTGTAATGTAATGTCTTAATTCTATGCTTACGGCCGGATTTTAATTTGTAAACCACCCTTTTCATTATTTCTGTTTTAAGAGAGATGGAAAGAGAGAAAAAAAAAAAGATGTGCCCGAGGTGCTTCCAGGTCAGCTAAGGCCAAAACAAACACATCCCCTGAGCGTCTGAACAGACGTCATGTTTGCGCTGCAGCTGAAGATGGAGCTCGTTGCAACTTATTCTGGTTGTTTATCTGTGACTGTCTCTGATGGATGTTTGGTGAACCTTCGCGTGAATCAAAGTGGATTAACTTTTATAACCAACGCGAGTCCCATAATGTAAACAGCGATGGACCAGAGCGGTGAGTCAGTCCAAACGCGTGTTAGCTTGTGTGTTAGCATATTAGCATGTGTGTTAGCCATTTATGAAGCTGTGTTGCAGATGTCAACTCCTTATAACTGCATTGTGAAGTATCTTCACTTATTGCTGTTTATCTATATTACGGTAAAGTATGTGCGGAGAGAGGGGGCGGAGTTAACTGAGTCGAAGCGTTGTGTCTTCCGGGTTTGAAAAATACCTCCAGAAAACACTTATATTTATCACAAAAATGAGTGCTCAATAGCGGTAGAGGTACAATCATTCATATAAATGCCTATACTTAACTTTGGAATGGCTAAAATAGCATGATATAGATCCTTTAAGACCAGGTATAGATTTCTTGATACACAGTGGACCAAAGATGCTCTCTTTGGACACTACTGTGGACTTTAAGTAGTCTTGCTGTACATCGCTCTGTGCTGCTGCTCCAGTGAGGACCAGCTGAGCCAATCGCCGCCATAAAGCTCGTGGTCTCAGCCCCTAGCCTGGTCACTACCATCTACCATCCGGCGCAGACAGCTCTTCAAATGGGGTTTCCACACTTGTCCATCTGCACCCAGCTTTATGTATCTATTTATTGTATTATTTTATTCTGTGTGTTTGTGTGAGTTAGTGAATGAGGGGGTGTGGTAAAAGTTTAAGTGTGTGTTTGAGAGATCTGTATACTGTATATTCGGGGGGATGGGAGGGTGTGCCAGGCATATTGTTTTTAATGTTGTAATCTGTAAAGCGCTTTGTGATACCTTTTGGTATGAAAAGCATGATGGTATGATTTGATTTGATTTGATCTATCATCTAAGTCAAGATCTCGTGAGTACTCTCCGAAAACACATCAGCTTGCATGGCAAGTGAAGAGGCCATTTTTGAACCTCCTAACCCCCGACCTTAACCGAGCACATTTTCTCCAGTTTGGCTTTAACCAAATCTAAAAGTTTCTTGAAAAAAGCATCAAAATAGCGACAAGATATAGAAGAAAATGGGGAGGAAAACGCAAAAAAAAAGTTACAAAAGTGGCATATGTGGCAAAAATGACGTGAAAAGTAATGCAAAAAAGTAGATCCGTTTTGTAGTTCTTAGCCTTCTAATGAGGCGTGTGAGTTTTTTGTTCCGGTCCGGGATTTAAGAAAAAAACTTCAGAAGAATGAATTTTTTCGAAGAAGTCTTTATTCCATCAATAGCACAAAATACAAATTACATCTTAACAAGTATTTGATTGGAAGTCTGTCCTGACAATACTGTTAGTCCAGCCTCTAATCCAGACGCACAAACTGACCTTGACTCAGACAGTACGAGCGAGTTTCAGCAAAACAAGTTTGTTGCCATTGTTAGCAATTAATCATTAGCCTTATTCATTGGTCAGTCTGACATTAATTTGATCAAAACAGTCCGACAGTAATTTACCAATAGGACATTTATACAACAATGACACAAGCAAAATCATAACAAAGTTTGCATAGTTCTTCTCAGAACGGGTATTTTATAAGATTTTAGCAAGCAGATAAAAATACATTTCTTACACACTGTTGCTCTCCCGGCACCTAAAGTAAATCAAACTGAACTGAGAACTATTGGGTCTAAGAAAGAAAGTAAAATGGGGTATTCTAAAAAGTGATTGTACCTAACCACTGTTTTGTTACACACTATTCTAATTCTAACAAATTTTCAACTTTTGCATTTAAATTCTTTGTAAGAGTGTTGCTTATTGTTTCTGGTATTTCAAGAGGATACATACAAGTGGGAGTTAAAGCAGTACTAAGTAACTCTTCCCCCTAGAGGCCATAAGCGCAACTGCAGGTGTCGTAGCAAGTTACGATTTTTTTTTACTTATTAATTGTCTTGGAGAGTAAATGCTACGCCGACAAGAAAGGCGAAGGGAGAGAGGGTTACTGTGCATCCAATTATACAAAGGAAATATTTTTTTTCACTCAAACTTTGCTGTAAATACTGTTTAAAGTGACGCTAGCCCGCAGTTAGCTTTGCCCGTTAGCATGTTAGCTTCTTCTTCGTGATTTCATTAGTGTGTATTGCTTTCTCCGGACCGGTGGCAGTCAAGTTGCAAACATGGTTTTCTGGTCAGAGACACCAGGGGGAGATGAAAGACCCTCCAATCATCCCATAAACACTTGTATTACCCCCACAGGGACTACAGAAAGGATTTATTAAGGTAAACACGTTACTTAGTACTGCTTTAAGTCGGTATATTTACCTGTGTTTCTTCTGCTTACTGGAGGCACTGTCATTTACACTTTTCTCTAGTTTTTGTTTCAACCTTTGTATTATGCTTGTGTATCATTTACCATTACACATGCAACAATTACTTTCTGTATGTTGTTTACAGTTTTACAAAATTTGGAAAAGAATGGTCTTCAGTAAAGACAAGAAATAAGCCATCTATGTCCCGTCGTTGCTGGAGTCACCTTCTCTCTGTTTAGCTCGGCGTCTAAGTGGAGTAGTATTACACTTGACTGGGGGCAGACGACTCACAGTACACCACCACTTGTCCGTGTCCGCGTTTTCTCCCTCCTCAACCCCATAGAAACTGTCCTCCAGCCCTTGTCACCAAAACCTGGCAACCGGGTAAACCTCACGGACGTACAGTTACATAAATTTACTTAGTGTTGCACAACTCAAGCTGTGGACACAAACCTGCTCTGACATACTGCTGGCGGTGTGAATGGTGTCCCTGCTGAGTTCTATAGGGGGCCGATCAACCTGCGGAACGGCGGCGGGCGAAAAGGCGAGCAGCCGAGCGGTCATTAAATGCCTCCTGACATCAGCCTCTCCCTGTTCACCGCCACGAGCGAAGCCACACTTGCTTCTTATTCAGTCGCACATCGTTCTATGCTCTGTTATCCAAACTCGAAAGTGGTCAATGCTGAGATTTTTAAGTAGTTTTCTTCCTGAAGATCTTAGTTTGAACATCAGAGTAATAAAAAGACAAGGCTTGTTTTCGTTTTTCATCGCAGCACAAAAGCCGTTATCTCACGCTTATTCATTCACAACCCATCTACATGTACTGCGAAAGGCGACCGGGAGAATGCTGTAACTAAGGCTATGTCCTAAAACCGCTGAGATTCATCCACCAGGCCTGTGTGTGGCGCTGTGACGCTACCACAGATAATAGAACAAGACTATAGATACTGTAGCTCATGTGCAGGAAACTTTCTGGAAAGTGAACAGCAACAGTGCCGTAAACATGAAACTGATCTACAGAAGAGACGAGGAGGTGAGTTTATTCTTCAGACATAACAGGACCGATTTCAGTGACCGAACTTTCACTGTCAGTCCAAAAACACACACTGAATGGAGGCAAACTCTGCCGTGTTTTCCTCCTTCGTGGTGGAGCAGAGGAGCGTTGTAGAACCCATTATAAGGTCAGTAGATTATGGATAACAGACACTTCTGATCTGGGACCTAGTTTGGATGATTCGCTGGATTAGGCTGGGCGATTTTGGAAAAAAAATAATCACGATTATTATACCCATATAGATCGATCTCGATTTTCAATTTGATGTTTTTTTTTTGCTCTGCTTCGTGACCGCGACACTAGGAGCATCCCCTCACCTGTCCACGCAACACACAAACATCTGCAAAGGAGATGCACAAAAGTGGTTTGAAGAATGTAAGAAGCAGGCAGTGAGAGTTAGCGCATGGTTTATGTTCAGTGCAGAGCGTCACAGAGCTACGACTTAGGGAGTGACGCACAACTTACTATAAAGAAATACTAGTAAACAGGGTATTTATGAGTATAAAAGATGATCAAACTTACAATTCACTGTTAGGAGTCCAGTTAATCCATGGCTGCACCCTCAAAAATAATCATCCACATGGTCCAAATAGCGATCGATAGTTTTCTTCTTCGAAAGTAAACTCTTCATCCCCGTGTGCGTGTCCTGGTCCTCTAAGGCTCCCCGCATGTTTCTGTTTTGCCCATTAGACAAGTTAGCGCAAGTTTGTAGCTGATTTTACTCTTAATATCACCAGGTCCTCTCTTCTTGCTGCCGCATGTGCCATCCTGTGCTTCCTGTTTGTTTGGGCCGAGTGTTTCCCTGGGATTGATCTGGCAGGCGCTGCAGCTTTGCGGCATCCATATTTATTTCCAGAATGCAACAGGACTGGCCAATTCTCCTGTCAACAAAGACAAACCACACGAATATCGAGATTGAAATTGCGATAATCGCGATCCTGAGCTTGACTTCATGTGGACAGGGCCTAATATGGCAAAAACTAAAAACAGAATTGAAACTTGCTCTATCCGTTATTTAATTTTAGCCTAATTTGCGTCCATTGTTCCACTCTCAAACACACTCTCAGTCATCCCGGCCCATTGTACATGTTTTTAGTAGTAGGGGAAACCAGAGTACCTGGAGGAAACCTATGCAGACACGGGAAGAACATGCAAACTCCACACAGAAAGGCCTCATCCAGGGGGGAATCGAACCCAGGACCTTCTAGCCGTGAAGCACGAGCGCTAACCACTGCACCCATCTCCCTCACCCGCCGTGTCTTACCATAAATGTAAGAAGAAGAATGTTATCAGGCATTGTATGTCCACTTTAAAACACTTGGGAGCACCACCTTGTGAAATCAGCAAGTGGGGAATTCTCATTTTGAGCTCTTGAGAAAAGAGAGTGAGAAAATGAAGGATTCCTCAAACATGTGACTGTAACAAACTCCAGGCGTGTGTTCTTATGAGGGAACAAGAATATGTTAAATGAAAAATAATGGGGGGAGAAAAAAAAAAAACAAGGACTATAAATAGCTCCAATCCCCGAACACATGCCTCTTTAGGGAAGCCTACAGTAGAAGCAGTTTCTTAGCAACCGCCGTCAGCTGTTGGGAGGCAGGTGCGCTCCCTCCCCTCAAGTGTCTGTCAGCGCTATTCCAATTAACGTTCGTCACAGCCGCGGCCGTTTAGTGTCATTTACAGTAGTGCCGCTTACAGTCGCACCGAAACCAATTAGAGGGTTCGCCCGGCTAATGAGTGCACGGCAGCCTTCAACGCCGTTTCACACTCGCCCCGCGCAGAGCCGGATTGAGGCCAGATATTGTCGTGACACGAACAAGGATGGGAATGAACGTCGTCGAGTTTAGATAGGACGGCCGGTGGAGCTGCAAGTAGGGGACTTGTGACAATGGTGCGGGCAGGGGTTGAAAGGCAAAAGTATGGGTCTGAGAATATAAGGACCCTAGTTTGTGATTCGTGACCGGTCGCAGAGCAGCAGGCGCACAGAAAAAAACTCTTCCAAGAGACGAACGGGTGCAATGGGGGAGTCCAAGAAAAGGGATTCAGGGCTCTCCAACAGACATGAAACAAAAAGCACACGCAGCAAAAAAGGGCCGTGGTTTCTAGCCGTACAGAGTGCTGCATGACAAAGAAGGTTGTAGAGTTATGTGAACTGGATGCAAACAGTGTTACTTAGTTTTACTCTTAGTCTTTTGGATGAAAATGCGAATAGTTTTAGTCACGTTTTAGTCATTTCTCAATGTCATAGTTTTAGTCGCCGAAAACTCAACGGGCCCAATCTTGTGTTTCTAAGCGCAGGCTATAGACGAGAAGTTTCCGCAGACAGGGGAAGCGCTCTGTGCGATCTTCAGCTTCATAACTGGCGCAGTAAGTGGGCATGGAGTTTGCCCTGTGCACTTTGCCAGATCTAGAGTGGGACTCCTCGATGTATTTCTCTCTGTCGGGACATGGACAGTGTTTAACTCACAGTGGGGACAAAATGGTTTGTAGTTTGTCGTACAAACTCTTAACAACAAGCGCAAGGCTGTGTGTAATGTAAGAGATCGAGTGACGCCTATTCTACATCGAGTACGTTATGTCCCGCAGAGTTTTAGACCGTAGCGAGTTTGTGTGAGAGAAAAAGAAAGCCAGGCCGTGCGATGGGTGACGGGATAGAGACCCAGCTTGTGGACTGGTGTTACACGGTTTATTGTCCCAGCGAAACACGGGAAAGCAGTTCCACCTTGACGTTAATGTGAAAACTAGGCAATTTTGTTAAAACAGATGCATATGGCTCATTATGCAGGATAAACAAACTACTGCGCATGACACATGAGGGACTGGTCTAAACCACCAGATCAATTTGATTTAATTCCTATTGTTATGGCAGACGTATGTAAAACAGGCCGTGGACATAATGTACTCTGTGTAAATGGGGCGTGAAGGGAATGTCGAATGCACTCGTTGAAGTCGCCTCAGCATGCTTTCTGACTGCTGAGAAAAGATAAATTCCCAGTTTGATTGTGGGCAGTCGCGTGATCAAACCATGGAGCTGTAGGCGCAGAGTCACAAGCTTTGGTTGCGAACGGTCGAAGCAAACTACTTTCTCCCATTTTTGTCCTGTCAGCCTAAACCCATAAACGTCTCGTCATGTTTTATTCACCAGCTCGTCAACGTTGCAATGCCATTATTTAGGTTTTGGGATCGATACAGTCGGGCGGCACGGTAGCGCAGCGGTTAGCGCTATCGCTTCACAGCTTTTTGATTCCCACCTGGACGGGGCCTTTCTGTGTGGAGTTTGCATGTTCTCCCCGTGTCTGCGTAGGTTTCCTCCAGGTACTCCGGTTTCCCCTACCACTAAAAACATGTACAATATATCAGGATGAATGATGTGTGTGAGTGAATGAATTGTGGTGGTCAGAGGGACCATTGGTGCAGACGTGTGCAGTCGCGAAAGCGCTTCTGTCCGTCTCCCCCAGGGGAAACTGAAGCTACAAACATAGTTTACCACCACTGAGTATGGAGTGAATGTACAATTGTCTCATGTAAAGCACTTTGTGACCATGTCTGTGAAAGGCGCTATATAAATAGAGATCTTCTTCTTCTACAGTCTTCGTTGACGAAAACAACATCAAGGTTTTGACAAAGGTCCTGTTTTTGAGACATTAGTTTGATCCGTTGTTGGGACTGCATTATCTTGATCAGTTGCCGTAAATGTCATCGTCTGCACCAAACCAATAGATTACATAATCAGATTGACGGCATTATCTGGGAGACAAAGTATTACAAACTATAAATCGAATGTTTTACTACCTCAAACCTTCCTTTTCCCGATCAGGTCGGATTTGGCTCCATAAGGACTTGACTATGACCTCTCCAGTTCCTCCTACGCCGTACAAAATTGGACACATCCCCGTCTCGTTTCATAATTCCAGCTCATCTGTTCCCCCTGCACTCAGACAAGACAGCAGCAGCAGTAGTACCACATCGTCTCGCGCTGCCTTCAACGCTGGCGCTCATAAACAAGCAGCTCACGCAACGCTTTGGGCGCCGCTTTCTTTGCGTTGCGTTCAGGTTGCCTTGTGTTGCATCAACATCATCCTTAACTACAGTGACTTTACAGTTTGGGCCCAGAAAAGGATGAACAAAAGTGGGGACACTGCACCGAGCTCCGATGGAGTCACTCGATTTGGACGAATGAAGTAGACTGAGCTGTTTTGTGCTGAGCAGGGGGACCGGGGGGTTACAGAATTTAGTATCAAGTCTGCAAAAGGTGGGGGAACTTTAAATCAGACTGTGGCCTAATGAAGGAGACTATCACGGTAAGTAATTGTTTGTTTGTTAACTAAATTAAATGAATAATTAGGAAAAGACACGGCAGGTGGAAGTATTGATTTTTCATGCAGTGGTCAATGTGGATATTTTTAGCTAGCTTCCTCCCTTAACATCTTAGTTTTCAAGTCAGAATATAACAAAGACAAAACTTACCCTGTACGGTGCCTATTTTATGATGTGTTATGCTATCACTCTGCCTCTGCAAAATCTGGACCGAGACACTTGATTAAAATCTGCTCGAAGACTGTAGGACAGTCCCTGGATGGACAGTATTGCGGCTGAGAACAGAACCTCAGACCCCAGCCATGTTATGAACCTCGAATATGCTCCGTTACCATCAGGGCACTGATACTGTGTGCCACGCTTTTAAAAAGGTACGAATTGTAGCTTAAAATAGTCTACTGGCTTATGTCATACCTCATGTGTGTTGTTTTGTCTCTTTTCTTTTTCTTTGTTTTTTTCCTTTTCTTTAAATGTATTGTGTCTTCTCTGCACATTTGTAAAATATGCACACTTTGCAATAAAAAAAAAAAGAAAGAAAAAAAAAAAGGTCAGATTGAGGAACTCCTTTGTCAATCAGTCCATCCTATTTGGCTCCATCCATCTTCCCAACTATTCCCACAATCTTCCCAGTCCCCTCTGAGGAAAAGCAGCCCCACAGCATGATGCTCCCCCCCCATATTTGACACTGGGGATGGTGCACTCAGGACGATGAGCAGTGCAAGGTTTGCTCCATACAAAACGTTTTGCATTTGGGCCAAAACGTTAATTTTTTGTCTCATCTGACCAAAGCAGCTCCTCCAGAGTTATCATGGGGCACTTGGTTGCATGTCTTACCAGTGGGCTCCTTGTTCGGTCTGTTAGTTTAGGTGGACGGCCGTGTCTTGGTAAGTTGGCAGTGGTGCAATACTCTTTCCATTTCCTAATGATGGATTAGACAGTGCTCCGTGGTAGTGGTGCAATACTCTTTCCATTTCCTAATGATGGATTAGACAGTGCTCCGTGAGATGTTCAAATCTTGGAAAATGTTTGTATAACTTAACGCTGCTTTAAACTTCTCCACAACTTTATCCCTGACCTCTCTGGTGTGCTCCTGGTGTGTTTATGGTTGTAAACATGACAAAATGTGCAAAAGTACAAGGTGTATTAGTACTTTCGAGAGGCACTGTATGGTATTTTTCTTTCTGCGAGACGCCCGGTATGAAACAGTGGAGAAATGTGTTGCGCATGCGCACTCAGTACACAACTTTAGGGCAGGTTTTCTCTAAATTAGGTTTTTGTTCCACTCATGTAATGACCTCACCACTTTAGTCACTCCAACAGACACAAACGTTCTCGTCTGTTTTAATTGGAATTGGTTGATGCCGTCTGTCAATCACAAAGAAAATGTCAAAACCCCCCAGGTACAATTTTCATTTCCTAAATTGTTGTGCAATCTTATTGTGCCATGGGCGAGGAGTGAGCCAAACTTTTAAGACTATTAAACTCTCTTTCTTTACCGCCAGCGTAAGCATAAAAAATTCAACTTCAAGCTTTTTTTTTTTTCATAAAATTCGTCACTTCACTGGTGTAAAACTATGGTTAATACTGATCACAGGCATATGGACTGAGTACAAAATAGCAGCTATTGTCAAAATAAATCACATAAACGCAACATACAATCAACCATTTAATAAAAGAAGGTATACTTAGACAGAAACATTAATATTATATTATACACCACCCTCAATCCAGCTGCCTCTGGTATCGGGTCAGACGTAGCAACGTCATGAACCATGTGACTAGACGCTGCCATATTAGACTCGGCGAAAGCAGACCAGAGCTCCATTCACTTGCAATGTGAACAGACTCTAATCTGAGGCTTAGTCGTTTTTACATTTAAGTTTTGCAAGCCATGTACTCTGGGAAACTGAGAATTGTGCATTTTGATACATTTATTTTTCCTATCATTTAGCCTCATCAAACATAGCACAGCTGTTGTCAACCATCGACCTCACTTAGGTGAGGTCAAAGCCTGGTCAGGAGCCCAGTCTTTGTGATCCCTTTATTTCAAAGAGCCGTTCAAAAGACTGGCTCTTTTTAACCTTCACAGCACTCTTGGGACTTTTTGACATGTTCATTGTTATATGTTTACTGGATGTTCCCCAAATTTGCCTCAGGATAATCATTTTTGAAGATGTGTTTTGGCTATTTCAGTTTTTTTTACATTAGCCTCTCAGAGCAAAAAAAAAATCACCCTCAGGCCTGGAGCGTGGCCTCTACTTTTAACGGACATTAAAAAAAATGTCGCGTCTGACTCAAGTTTAGTCATTTGACTCATGCAAAAAGTCCAGCTTTTGCAACTGCATGTGCATATCTTTCTCTTTTTATTGGTGCACAACAAGCACAGCCTCTGACCTTTGTTTCGGGGTGCAGTGGGAGCAGAATCTGAAGAACGACTTCATCGTCTTTGCTGCAGATCTTGATCGAGGAAGCCGCTTTCTCGATTCAATTTGAGGATTCACCAGCATCTCTTCCATCTCCATAATGTAGAGCCGACTTTGGTGAGATTTACGCACCTCCCAGCTTGGATCAACTGGTCAACAGGATGAATCCATTCCACAGAGAGATTGTGGAGTAGAGCCATCGGCCATCGATGGCTCGGTGAGAGGTATTCGACATCGACGCAGATATTTTTGCCTGGATTGAAAAGCTTTTGTCAGTTTCCACATGTTCCACACTTGGAGGAAGGGAGCCAGCTTACCCTTGACCAGTATGGCGGGCTTCGTTGGTAAGGAGCTACGTCGCAAATAATTCAATTCATTACTTTTTGCCACTGGAAACAACAAAACCAAGGTAGGGAACAACATTGGAACAAGGTTAAAGCTAAAAAACAAAACAGCACAAGCCATTCCGCTGCCATCAGATTAGCGTCACTGAATGTAACATTGCAAACCCGCACACACTTGGCTGACTTGGCTTTCCCCAGAAGCATTTTTGCACTTTGCGTTGTTGTGTAACAGAGAGCGTGCCCTCATAAGCACTGTGTGTGAATGCATGGGAGACTTTAGAGAGCACTCTGCTGTTAGGCAGCCGGGCGTGAAGACCTGTTTAACTGGCCTGTTGTTCCCTCTCATTACGGCGCAGAGTTAAAGGCAGACGCACAGGACTGGAACTGACTAATTGAGTTGAGATGCCGCCATTATTCATGGGTTTGCATAATATTAATGAGAGAAGTCGCGACCTGAAGGGACCTCAGTGGAGGACTGTCCTGGACCGTCATGTTTGGAATGAATGTATTTTGTCATGATTTTGTAGGAATAAAGAGTCATATAATCATACACCATGCATATACTGTGTAACGAGGAAGCCAATCAAATAAATGCACTTTCTCTCTCCCACCTTAATCTTGCGGTTTTCCCTCACTGCTGCAACCCTTGTTTCATGTGATTTGGCCCAGGAATGACAGAGAAATTAGCAATAACCTGAGACTAGAAATCTGCTACGCTATGGAATTCCTGCCTGCCCTTCATGACCGAGGATCATGAATTTAGATTTAATTTGTTGATTAGTGGCAGAGGCGTCACGAACTGTGGCTGGAATTGTTACATATTGACCTGCGCTGCTGCGGCCCATTGTGTATCAGGCCTGCACAATTTTTTTTTCAGACAAATATACGATTTGAAATTTTGATATTTGATACATTCAAATGTCCCCTCCTGGAACCGCCACCTTAATGTGGTGGCGGGGTTTGAGCATGCGAATGATCCTGGGAGCTATGTTGTCGGGGCTTCATGCCCCTGGTAGGGTCTCCCAGGGCAAACAGGTCCTAGGTGACGTGTCAGACAAAGAGTGGTTCAGAAGCCCCATATGAGAGACCAACAGGCCCTTTTAATCGTGAGGCCGTCCTCCTGTGGACCCACCACCTGCAGTAGGATTTGGGCACCTCCAACGGCCGGAAACGGACCAGTGGAAGAAGATGGATGGATGGACATTCAAATGTGTATATTGCTAAAATTATGAGTGAAAAAAGTCATGTTTCTTTTAGATTGTCAAACATATGCTTGCTCAAACTGCCCCACACTACAACAATACACAATAATCTACCTTCAAAAATGGTTTGTTTTATGTGGACAGCGCCCTCTTCTGGAGGAGGTCCGCTTCCACCTTTCCCTGATATTCAGAGTATCTCTGGGGGACAGCCATGTGACTAAAATAAGTCCGGGATGGAATCACATTGGTCTGGTTTTACCAGACCCTCGTACTCATTTCGTTTCGTACAAGGGTCTGGATCTTCACAATAGAGCTCTGTCATCAGGTAGCAGGGTAACATAATTTCCTTTGAAATTATGGAATCTGATTTCCGCTAGCGATTGGTCGTGACGTATGTAATGCACCCGAGTGAGTTAATCAAGCTATCATTCCTTGCGTATTCCAAGGCCTCAATTTTAATTTCTGGATATTTGGGAGCCGAGCCAGAGCCGAGCCAGACCGGATTTTAGAGTTTCCATTACTTTCGTATACGCCACCACTGCCAAACTTCAATCAGCAAATGTGGCGCAAATGCTTGCTCGCTTAATGGTAGGTTGAATTTCAACCGATGTAACGAGGCCACTGAGATCAGACCCAGACGCACATGTAGGGAAATTATAATTGACCGGAGTTTACGGATAGCTAAGGCCAGGCTAGAATCACATAAACACTTTAGAATCTGCTTTATGGAAACTCAAACTTTTATCTGTTGCAGCTGAACCTGAGATCACAAGGCTCCACAACTCTGATTTGTGACATCTATCACTCAAATGCCAGAGACAGAAGAAGAAAAAAGAACAACCTCGATTGCGACGATAAACCTTATAGCTCTAACCGCTAATCTAACTGTGCATGGGTAAGATGCTCCAATCAGAAGTGCAGCTCAACTAAACCAAATTAACAAGTATTTTTCCTCTGAAACGTCCAACGAGGCAAAATTAAGTGAATTCATCAATCACGGATATTTGGCGGGACACAGACGCTGGCCCCAAACTTGAGAAGAGTTTCCCTGCGTCAGCTGCGCTGGGACTTGCTAAGGGAACAGGTACTACGTTGTTATATACGCTGCAACCATTCAATTTAAAGTTAGCTCCACTTGGCCATTTCTTTTTCGAAAGTAGAGCGACGTTGCAAGCAGACAATTGCAGCGCTGTGTTGGGAAAGGTGATCCCAGCGCGATTATTTCGAGATGAGAGTGTTGTTTACTCGCCTGGGACAATGCGCCCTGTACCCGATATGAGCTGCTAAAAGCTATAACTTTGGACTCTGGGATTAGTCAGAGAGGAGCGCAGAAGGAGACCACTCTCTCCCACTCTCAGTGAGCAACAATAAGCCTTAAAGTAAATAAAGGTCTCAATCTGTGTGCTTTGTAGTGGAGTGGCGACCCAGACTTCTAAGAAAGGGAAGAAGTGCTCTGTGGAATGATAAAATGGACGGTCAGTCAAAGACAGACGAGAGAGTGCAGACTGATCGATGGGAGAGTAAGGATTTCACTGGCTCATGATATACTTTTTCATGATTGCAATGGAACATTCTTTTTGGTGAAAACTTGACGTAAATGTTTCAGTAAGTTTGAAAATAATGACTCAGCCAGGGCACTGAGACAGATAAAAGGATTTAACCGCACCAATCCAAAACCTATGAAAAACCTAAAAGGCCCATGGCCCAACACTCTCACTTCTTCTCTCTCAGCACTGAGATTGTTCTACTCACCGCTTCTGAAGACTCTTTGGATCAACATGAAGATGGATTCAACAACGTCAGGCTCTACTTTTGCCATTTCTGCTGGACCCCGCTGCTCCCGGAGGATAAGCATGACCGCTGCTTTATCTGTCTGGGCTGGCAGCATCAGGACTGAGGCTGAAGTGGAGGAGGACACCAATAGCTGTAGTGGTTCCTGGAGCTCCGCGGAGAGGGAAACTCGCAATGGAGACTCCGTATCTACCGGATTTGGATGTAGAAGCTCCTGCCGTGAACCTGTGGATCTTCTCCCCCATCTCTTCGCTGTCGCAGCAGTCCAGACTGAGCTGCCGCTCCCTCCGCAGCCTGCTCCAGCTCCACGGGATTTCGCCCTGGGTTTAGTGTCGCAGTCCCGGTCTCGAACCCGTTCAGTGACACTTTGCCCACCGGTCCCCTCCTTCGTCAGGTTTGTTTAGCGTGATTGGGATACACCTCTTACCGCGAAGGGTACGGCGAGAGGGTATCTTGAGTATTCCAGCGTGGATGGCTGGCGTCCCGACCATCGAGGACTCACTGAGGCTCTGCTTGCTTCCAACCTCCACCCCCTGGCCCGGGGTAGGCCGGTTCTCCCGTCTGACAGAGACAGGAGGATGGCGGCTTTCCTCGACCGCTGTTATGTTAACGCTAACCAGGTGTTTGTGTAGCACCTAAGAGGTTAGTACAGGAAAAGGGCTGTATAGTATGTACTAGCATGCGACACAGTAGTAGGGTTATCTTCTATAGACCAGATCAGAAACCTAGACTCGGCTACAGGAGGAGTGAAATAAACCTTAAATAAAGAAGAGACCACAGACGAGGAAGTAAAGTTAACTGCCGGCTTCTTATTGAACAAATGGACAAAGGACAATACATAAAACATTGATTGTGGAAAAAAAACTTTTTTGTTTAAACCTTTTAGGTTAGTTTTAAAAGATTTAATTTCCTTTAAGTTCTATCAATAGTTAAGTTCTATTGATGTAAGTTCTATTGATATAGGTTGCAACTTTTAATTCTTAAGTTTCAGTTCAAGTTATTTCTTTACTTAACTCTTGTTTTGAAGTTTAGTTCTATTCTGTTCATTCTTTTATAGGTACCCTTTAAGCTTAACCATACCTAATTGTTTTGTTTACAACCAAACAATTACAATAATACTGCAATAACAGTACATTTGTGTATGGTCAAATAAATTAAAATGTTCAAAACTTTACAAAACTCAAAATATTCAGCAAAAGACTGAACAATCTGTATACCACAGAAAGTCTTTTGATTTCAAGTTTACTAATCCTTTGTTCTTCTGAATTCGCGGTCCAATGTTTTTTATCCTTGAATCCACCAGTTTTGGTGGAAGGTGGATAGATCCTACCAGATGCAAATCCTGGCTCCCGCACAGTTCACACAAGGTCCAATGGGTGGCTCGCCATCATGGATCCAGCACGAGTCAAATCTTCAAATCCAGCGTATGTCTAATCGACAATTCTTCATCCCAACCTACGTTGGCCTAACGTAAACAACATAAAATAAGTAAAAATACTTAAAATAAAACGCTAGGTAAGTCAAAACTAAGAAAATGTACATTTCCTTAAGCCGCGCTTGTTAAAACATGGCGGACAAGAAAAACAAGACGGAGCATTGACCTACAAAGACAATGCTTGGGTTGGCTTAAAATATACCAAACATTTACTCTTTCTCGTATAAAACAACTTAAATTCACTACCTTAGCTTTTCGTTTACATACAATAACAATTTCTTTGAACAATTATAGTTTACAGCAAAGAAAATACATGGTTTCCACAGTCCCGTTAATCCAAGTACACAAACCTCCGAGACCATGACTTGGTTGGAAAACCTTTGTAAAAGTGTGAAAATAACTCTTAGACAACTTTACACTTGTTACTTTACAAAAAATAAATACTTTTTCTTAAACTCACCGAGTCTTGTTGCTTTACAGGACAGATTGGAAACAAAAATACCTTCTTCAAAGTACAAAAATGACTTGGTTTAGACTCGTTTTCTGCATTTGTTTCTCTGCTATTTTCACTGCAGTACTTTGCGTGTTTTTGCTGCAGTTACCTCGTTTAGCATTGGGAAAGTTTTTGCAACAATCCGATTGGCTGTTGTTTGGTGCAGGGGCATCACAACAACGTGCCCTTCAAAATAAAAGTCAACATGGGTTTTAGCCATTTAAAAATGTAAATAATAATGATTTTGCATGTTTCACATGTTTTAACTCAAAACATATACAGCAGAATGAAATATAACTTTTTAGATGTTTTTAGAAATAGTTCACCATATGAACTTATTTATTGGCTTTTAACACTCAGAGTTTTTGTTTCTGTTTTATTAACATGCTTTTACTCTGGTGGCTCTGTTAACCTCTGGGTTACATTTGCGCTAGCTAACAACATGGCTCTAATGCTTGGCTCCATAAACAAGCTCTGCCACCAGAGATCTGAGCTTTCCCCGGATGATATTGTTGAGGTCCAGGACTCTGCAGAAGTCCCTAATGGCGGCCGCGCAATGTCAATGACAGCTCGGAATGAGACATCTGTTACTCGGCCTTTCTTCCCTCACGGAGCAGGACCAGAAAGGCGTGCTGGAGCTCCCCTTGTCCACGTCTTCCCTCTTCGGCCCTGATATCCAGGTCATCATCAATCGCCTGGAGGCAGCGTCCAGGGGCTCACAGCAGCTTGCTCCTCATCTCCAGCCTCGCCGTGAAGAACATAGCTCTCGCTGCTGGTGCCCGGAGCGAAGACCACTGGCCCCCTGGGGTTCCAGAGAGGCAGACTCGACTCACGGTTCTGCAGACCCTCAAACCCCATTCACTTTCCAGGGCTCTGGCTTCGTGAGATGGGATGATCAGCGTCAGCAGAGGAAGGCTGCTCCTAGCCGCCTCTCTGCCACTTCTGCTGCTAATGTAAAATTTGTAAATAAAGGTCACAAGATCTTCCCAAAAGAGCATGTTTCTTCGCACGCCACACTATACACACGCCTCGCGCTCACACCACATTCAGCTCAACGGCGGCAGTTTTTCAGCTTCCCTTGTCGCAGCACGGGATATTACCCGATATTACCTTCAGCATATTTCGAAGCTAGGCTTCGTGGTCAATCAGGAGTGCTGGCTCTCCAGGGAGAGGCGGAGCACACTCCTGGACCTAGCTCGGAACCTGATGGCCACTCTGTGGATCCAGTCCAACAGAGTGAGATCCGTCTTGGGCATGATGGCCGCAGCCCACCCGGTGGTACGCCTGGGGCTCTTGCCTATGTGGAGGCTTCAGAGGTCGACTCCAATGGGAAGTGCGCATGGGCTCACCGGTTGGGGTGGGACTCTCAGCCAATCCGTTGTGGGCGGGGCCTGGCAGTCACCGCCAGCTCACATCAACCTCATGGATAGCAGTGCTGAATGTATTGCTACACTTCCTTCCTGGTTGGCCAGGTCGGACAACACAATGGTTGTGGCCTATCTGAACAGGCAGGGGGGGGTCCAGATCTCCTCCCCTACACCGGAAGGCGGCGGAGATTCTGCTGTGGGCGGACACCCGTCTGGCCTCCCTGAGAGCACGCCATGTGCCTCGAGACAGGATGTCTCGAGGAGGCCCACGGCGCGATGAGTGGAGCCTATCACCCGAGATTGTGCCCCAGATCTGGCACAGGTTCGATTGGCGATTGGTTCCTTGGCCCCTCCTCGACGCACTGTCACAGGCGGGGGGCACCCTGTGCTCCCGCCCAATTCTGGGCAGGAGGCTCGTGGTCTGGATGCTGAGAGGGGGGAACTGACTGAGCTAGGTCTCCCCCCAGCAGTGGTTTCCACTATCCAGCAGGCCAGGGCTTCTTCCAAAGGTGAAAGCTTACAGGTCCTGCTGGCGGCTCTTCACTGCTTGGTGCCAAGAGAAGGAACTGGACCCAAGCTCCTGTTGGAGCTTGGGTCCGTTGGTGGAGTCCTCGAGTTCCTGCAGGGACTCTTGGACAGTGGCTGGGCTGCGTTTGGGGGTGTTTGCTTCAGCCATTAGCCCTCGTGTCGCCTTCGCGGGTCTTTTTGACCCGCTGTCATGTTCCGGTCATTTGGATGCAGGGTGACACAAGGGGGCGCCCTTCCAACCTTCTCAGTGTAAATGTGAGTTGACTTTCTTCAGAGTGAGACTTTCGGTCAGACACCATGAGTGACAGTAACATGAGGCTAAATACAGTGAGCTCTTTGTTTCCAGTAAAAAGGCTCAGGCCTCATTGCTCTTCAGTCACAGACTGAGAAGTGAAGAAGGAAGTCATGGAGCTTTTGCTTTAGACAGAACTTCAAACTTCTCCTGCATGTAGCGGTCATATTATATTATCTCAAATGTTGTAATCTGTAAAGCACTTTGTGATACCTTTTGGTATGTAAAGTGCTTTATAAATAAAGATTGATTGATCATATTCTGGAACTCAAATCTGTAGTAAAAACATAGTATATGGAAATAATTATTACAATTACAAATTACAAACAGAAAAATATTTGAAAATCATGTATCTAATCCAAAAAAAAAATGTATTTACTCTCATTCTGAGAAAAATAAAAAAAATCCAAACAAACCCTAACCATTTGTATCTGCTGTAAAGTCATGTTTGTCCCAGTTCCTCTGAGTCATGGTGGGTCATGATGGACCATGACAGATGTGGACAGGACTGTGGTAGATCTACTTTTACTTTGGAGAAAATAGTTACTATAGTAACTGTTGAAGAAATGAACCTCATGAGCTTCTTCTGTATCATCTGTCCACATCAGTCCTGCTGCACCACGACTCAGAGGAACTGGGACAAACATGACTCTACAGCAGATACAAATGACCTGGTTTGTTTGGGTTTTCTTTTTTAGAATGAGAGTAAATAAAAAAATAAAATAAAAAATGTGTAACTGCAATTATTTTCCATATATTAGGTTTTTACTACAGATTTAAGTTTCAGAATATGAATCAATCAAACTTTATTTATAAAGTGCTTTTCATACCGAAAGGTTTCACAAAGTGCTTTACAGATTACAACATTTGATATGATATAATATGACCCCTACATGCAGCAGAAGTCTGAAGTTGTGCCTAAAGCAGAAGCTCCATGACTTTCTTCTTCACTTCTCAGTCTGTGACTGAAGAGCAATGAGGCCTCAGCCTTTTTACTAGAAACAAAGAGCTCACTGTATTTAGCGTCATGTTACTGTCACTCATGGTGTCTGACCGAAAGTCTAACTCTGAAGAAAGTCAACTCACATTTACACTGAGAAGGTTGGAAGGGCGCCCCCTTGTGTCACCCTGCATCCAAATGCCCGGAACATGACAGCGGGTCAAAAAGACCCGCGAAGGCGACACGAGGGTTAGGACAGGCCACCAGGGTTTTGGGCGTTACGGTGGCTTTGTGTCGAGTAGTCACTGTGAGTGACATCTGTCAGGTCGCCTCTTGGTCCGCCTTCCTCTGTTGAGCTGGTTCGAAGAAGGGAGAGTGTTAGGGCCATGGGCCTTCTATAGGCCATAGGTTTCGCGGGCATGTGCCATGCCCTAGGCTGGATTGGCGCGGTTAAATCATTTGATCTGTCTCAGTGCCCTGGAGATCACCCATAGCGAACCCCGGAGGTGGGCACGCCCACACTCAAAGAACTGCAGTTACGTGACGTAACTATAATAGACTTTTGCCCATGTACCGATATGCAAAACGGAAAGACTTTAGTACCAAGCTGTAGATGACTGATATGACATATGAGAAACAAATGTTATAAATCTAAACAATGGATCGAGCCAGGTTTAAATTAATGGTTTGATTATGTTGATATATTAAAAACAAATTATTTTTTCAGAGAGGATCTTGTTTGAGTTTTGATTAAGCTATTCATACGGGGGAAGAAAATCTGCATAAATTTTGGGTTCAAAGCTAGCTAAATTAAGCTAGGAGTTATGTATTGAAAAATCCATCCTGAAAAAAAAAAGACCAAATATTGTTAAGTCCAAGAAGAGTTTGAAGTCTGCAGGAGCTACTAAAGTGGAGATGTTGTTGCAAGAGAGGAATGAAAACCTCATTTGGAGGAAACAGCACTTAAGTTTAGTAACATCTGTCTGCACATGCTTGTGTATAATCTCCCGTCTTCAGCCACGGCTGTCTCCAAGAAAGAAAATTGCCATATTTGCATTACAGCGTCATCTCGGTGACCTTTTACACGGATACAGTATACTAACGGTACACTAAATACCAACAAGCGTGGGAAAACAGCTGGTGCACTGCAATGGTGTTATTTCCGCTAGCAGATAGACAATAAGCATCATAAAATGGTAAGTTTCCTGGTTAAGAGATGAACCTAGCAAAAAATAACTCTTAACAATGGCCATTGCATGACAAAGGTATGTTGTCTCATCTACATGTCATCCTAACCAGTGTTGCCAAGTACTGTACTTGATTACGGATTTCTGATAACTCCTTTAAAGTAATTTAGTTACTTTACTGATTACTTGATTTTATGAGTAAAAGTTAGATTACACATTACTTTTTGAGTTACATTCATCAGCTGCTGACATCACCTCCCCCGCCTCAAATTGGAAATGACAACCAGTTTTGCCAACACTCGGGTTATTGGAAGTGCATCAATCTCAACATGAACAAAGCTGCCACAGATTCAGACGACTGACTTATTTCCATCCCTCTCCTGCTCTATTGTTGTCTATGTTTATACATGAGTCATCTTCAGGCTAAAAATGTGACTTGTCGCAGACGTTACTGTTGAGAATTTGTGCTATATGTTGTGAATTCGCCAGCTCCAGAGAGACTGACCAAGAAGGGGGCATGATAATGTAACGCCCCTTATGTTCCGATCACCAGGGTACAAGAAGACCAAACCTTAGATATTTATTTTGTAAAAATGTAAAAGGTCTAAAATTGTTTGGGAGGAGCAAGTCAATCTGATGGAAGTCCATCTGTTATTGGTTAGGGGAGTAGGAGGAGCTTGGGAAATGACGGGCCAGTTGGTTTGGGGGTCCAGGCTTTGGTCAGCAAGGTGGAGCTCTGCAGTTTAACGGCTGGCACAGCTGGTATGGTGCTGGGTCCCCAGCGTGCCACAGTTTGTCTGTGTAGAGCAGCCAACGTGTTTTCAGACAGCCTGGACGACCCTGAACACCAATTGCCAGGATCCTCGGCGTCACGGCGCCGCCAAGTGGTGTTCCAATTCCCCTGGACCACTCGCCCCGTCACAGCTCCACTCCTCCGTTTAGCTCATTTATGAAGGGTTGTATAAATCTAAACTAATCTTAATGAAAGGCCTAACAAATCCTATTAATTGAGAAATTAGGCGTATGTTATTATTTTGTTCAGGCCTAAAAGTTCAAGCAGGACATTCAACCAAAATCAGTTTATAAACAGTTTCCTGGCCTCTTTTATTCATAAAACAGTTGTTTTTGTAAGCATAGATTGACATTTGATTATATGATTTGACGCGTGACATGGCACAGCCGCTCGCCCTGGAGGACGTTCCGTTTGAGCTCAAATGCGGCAGTGAGAGGAAGCTCGGCTCCGTTTAGGAGGAGCCCACCACCGAGGACATCAACGAAGTGGACAAATGGAGGAAGGATCCTGGCAATTGAGAAACAGCCAGTATGAGAGGGAGAACAGAAGGCGCACAGGTGTTTTTTATAATTGAAGTCCCGCCCCTAACAACTGCCCACTTAATGTAGAAAGACATGGCCATAGGCCCACTGCAAAAAAAGAAACACCCACAAAGAAAATCACACCCAACTTACTTAAAGTGGCAGTATTGCTGGGTTGCAGGTGACATCACCTTTTTTGAGGAAATATTTGGTCTTGTACAGAGAGATCATGGACCCAGTGACTGACATTAATGATCATTTTTAAAATCATTTCGAACTGCACAGCAGCCTGGGGACCATGGCCGAAATTTTCGCATGGATTTGGGAACCAATCACAGAACGAGGAGGGACGGCAAGACGATGACGCGCTATTCGATATAAGGAAGCTTGTAGTTTATTTACGGATTTAAAAAAAAGTTTATTTACGGATCCAACATGACAGCAACAGACGCAATGGTATTTTTCGATCAAGCTTTAGACCAGGGGTGGCCAACCCGCGGCTCTCGAGCCGCATGCGGCTCTTGGCCAATCAGAGTGCGGCTCTTTGCATGATTGGATATGTTTAATACAATGCGGCTCTTTGCAAAATAATTGGTAAATATTTCCCATAAACTGTAACAGTCTTTGACCAAAAATCCAACCATCGTCCTACAGACCCTGTTTCCATCTCTACACATGAATGAGAGTCTGTATCTCCCTCCTTTTCGAGGCGGTGTGTAAAAGGTGCCCGTGCAGCCTCACTCAAAGCGGGATGTAGGTTGAACAACAGGCAGGCAGATCGTGGCACTAGGATCAGCTTCTCTGCTTTTCAGGTTTCTGATCAGCTACTCTTTATTTGATGTAATTTAGCCTCATCTTCACAGAAAAAGATCAAAATTAGGAAATGGAAAAAAGCGGAGCTCTTTAGAAGCATATGATGCGAAGCGCGACATCGCAACGCGGAAACATGTGACAGTAACTGTAACAGATGCAACTTAAAACAGACTCTCAGACGTCCTCCAGAGGCTCCTGGTTAAAGTTCATAAACTTTGTGCAGCCTAGAGTGCGTTCTATGCACAGTCCAGTCAGGACGAAGCTGCAGGCACTGAGCGCATAGGCCTGGGGCGAATCAGAGAAGGGGGCTCAGTGGGCAGGGCCCCACATACAAACACACCCCAGCATAAAAAATAAATAAATAATAATAATTATCTAATTCTGTCTCAGTCAGAGCAGGAAACACAAAATGTCAGTTAAGATACATGTATTTCAAACTTGTTGAGGAGTAAAACCATTCAATCTAACACAATTATTTAAAAAAAAGAAAAAGGCCAGGCATAAAGTTATAGTTTAATTGTGATTAAATAAAATGGTCACATTCTATTTAATCAGAATAAACTACCGCCCCTACCGCTATGGACGATCGTAAACCACACCTCTCCTACGAGAAAATGAATTGGTGGTCCCCAGACTAAATATCACTTGTGATTTTAGTCTGGTGTTAGCCAGGCTTGTCAGCAAAGCTAAGACAGCCCAAGTGCAGCAAACCTGGACCAATGAATAAACATATTGTATTCTGTAAACAATGAATCTGTAAATAATGAATAATGCAATGATATGTATTTGGAGTAGTATAAAAAGTCATATCATGCTTGAGCAAGCTGTTTTGATTCTAAGTCCCATGGATTCTACCCCAAAAGTCAGAGTTAGTCAGGATGAAGACTCATAAAGAGTTTCTAATTTTGCTTTTTGCCAGATTTAGTTCTTAAGCCTTTTTCTTTCAATAATGATCTCATAAGTTTTTTAATTAATGCCACTTTCTGCTGTTGCTCCAAATCTGGCATGTCTCTGCCTTCATTCGGTGAGTGTTTCTGTCATACTGATTGTGATGTTTATTGTAAACTTTTCGCATGTCCTCTGTTCTCCCTGGGAGACGCTCGAATGCCACAAATCCCCATAGTTCACATCAGTGTAGACAGTATTAATAGAAGTTATTTGCACAGAACAATATACAATCCTTTTACTGGTGTCTTGTTCAGCGCTGATTCACATAACTGTTTAGCTGAAATCCTCTGTCTGCTAACGAGACTAACAGACGCGGCCTAATTAATGGAGTTTTCCAGACGACCCCTGCGCCTATGCAAAGTCTTCATCTCCAATCAGCGCATTCCTGTGACAGCCTATCCACAGCCACCGGGCCGCTCCTTTGTTAGCAACGAGACGGGGAAGGCTTTCAAGATCAGATGACACGCGGGTCTGATCGTGGAAAGCATTATTATGTACATATATCATATTCACACCATGTTTTAATGAGCCGTAAATTGTATAGGATTTGAAAATAAAACGGACGGACTAAGAGATCAGGAGATGCTAAGGCGGGGTTTTAATATTGTCGATAGCTATAATGTGCAGCGTTACTGTCAGCGAAATGGCATTTGTGGATAAAAACTAAATTGGATTTTCGAAAAACTATGACTATTTCTCCAGATATTACAGTGTTGGTGACAAATGAAGACAAATTAAAAGTGAACGGGAAAGTCAAACCGCAAACAAGCCCCAAGCCCGATTAAACAAATACACTTTTTCCTTTCCTAAAAGTCAATTTTGTTTGATACGTCTCATTATAATTAGACAGTTTTTGGTGTAAACATGACATAGGTGGGCGGGGACGATACTCTGTTGTCTTGATACAATACGTATCACGATACCTACGGGTAAATGTGATACCTATTGTGATATAATCAAGATGGCGCCGCTGTGTTTGGCCTGTCACTTGCTATTCTGTCTTCTGTTGTTTGTTTTAGCTGTCGTTTCGCCGGCAATAGTTTATGATCGGACTACGCTGCTGGAATTGCGTTTTGCATCAAAAAGCCTCCTCAATGTCCAGTCTTTCAAACCACCACCGCCACTGTTCACATCAATTCCTCCGTTTCTGAGACGCCCTGCCTGTCTGCTACCAGGCAGTAAGCGCCGCAGAAGACGCGGTCGGAGGGGCGGGTTGCATGTCAGGCTGAGGACTCACCTGGATTCTCCGTCGCCGAGAAGTGGAGATCGATCGGACCTTGGCAGCGCTAGAAGAACGCGGGATTGTTACGGGTGGCTTAGGTTGGTTAGCCCCAACACCGGCCCTCCGTGTCCGTGCCCCCGCCGCGCGAAAAACATCCACTCGGAGCTGCGTCCAAGGAAATCTCCGTCCAATTCCTCGCTTGACATCGCCGCCTGTCAGCGCGACCACGTTCCGTATGGCTCTTTGGAACACCAGATCGCTCAATAACAGAACTTTTATCCTCAATAATGTCATCTCCTCTCACAATCTGGATTTGTTTTTCCTCACGGAAACGTGGCTCCCCCCAGGTGACGTCAGTGCCTTTTCGGAACTCCTCCCCTCTGGCAATAGTTACCTCAACGCCCCACGGCAAACGGGTAGGGGCGGGGGGATAGCCACCACATACAGACAGTCATTGAAGTGCCGCCAGCTGTCCACCAAAGTGTATTCCAGCTTTGAGTTACAAGCATTTGTGCTCTCACTCCCATGTCCTATTTTATGTGCAATAATTTACCGACCGCCTAAATTAAATAAGGACTTCTTAAATGATTTTTCAGAGTTTCTGTCAGAGTTTCTGCCAAAATTTGACAACATCCTAATCTGTGGTGACTTTAACATCCATGTTTGTTGCCCCTCTGTTAAATCTGCTAATGATTTCAACACTTTTAGACTCACTAGATCTGACCCAGTCCATATCCTGCCCAACTCATAGGTTAGGTCACACTCTTGATCTCATCATCTCACGTGGGGTAACAGTGTCAACTTGTGAGGTCCTTGATTTTCCCGTATCTGACCACTCTCTCATACGGTTTGACATCCGTGCTGTTCCACCTGCACCCACATCCACTGCCCCCCAACGTCGGCGCATCATTACCTCATCAACAGTTAATGACTTTACTGCTGCCTTTACTGTCTCTGATCTTTGCTCTACTGCTGATTTGGCATCGCCTCCATGTCCTGACCTTTTCCTCTCCTCCTTTCACACCATTTACTCCCAGATTATGGACTCTGTTGCGCCCTACAAGGCAATGGGTACCAAAGGCCCATCAGACCCCTGGCTCAATGATACAACTCGGGCTCTACACCGACAGTGTAGACAGGCAGAGCGCAAATGGAAGAAGGATAGGCTGCAGGTGTCACTGGAGATGTTTAGAGACAGTCTTGCCACCTATCAGACAGCAGTGAAGGAAGCTAAAGGACAATACCTTTCCAATCTCATCAATAGCAATAGCCATCGCCCTGGAATCTTGTTCAGCACTATTAACTCTGTGATAAATCCGGTGTCTGTTGGTTTGACTGATGTATCTGAACAAACATGTAACGCATTCAAACAGTACTTTTTGGACAAGGTTTCGTCTGTTAGGCAATCCATCACACAAGCCCCCTCTGTTATCATGCCCTCCCAAGCGGTGCAATGTATGCTGGTGAACTTTGAGGCAGTTACCCTTGTGGACCTCAAAAAAGCGGTCCATGAGTTGAAGGCCACCACCTGCCCTCTAGACACTGTTCCAACCAAAATTATGAAGGAGGCTATTGACATCGTGGGTCCCTGCCTTGTCTCCTTTATAAACAGTTGTCTCAGTTTGGGCACTGTTCCCACTGCTCTCAAACATGCCATTGTCAGACCGCTGCTCAAGAAGCCCAACCTTGATCCCTCCACACTGTCCAACTTCCGCCCAATATCTCATCTGCCGTTCCTGTCTAAGCTGATGGAGAAGCTTGTTGTCTCCCAGCTTCAGTCTCACCTCCAACTGCACGCAATAGCTGATAAGTTCCAGTCCGGCTTCAGGTCTAGGCATAGCACCGAATCAGCGTTACTGAGGGTCCACAATGACATCCTGGGAGCCCTGGACAGTAAAAGCTCTGTGATTTTGGTGCTACTGGACCTGACCGCTGCATTTGACACCGTGGATCATAACATCCTCATCTCCCGACTTCAACACACTGTCGGTCTGCAGGGCATGGCTCTCAGATGGTTTTCATCATATCTCACAAACAGAACTTTTTCAGTAATGCTCAATGACTGTTCCTCCTCAGCTGCTCCTCTGTCATCCGGTGTGCCCCAAGGATCCATTCTTGGCCCTATTCTGTTTTCACTGTACATGCTGCCACTTGGTCAACTTATCTCTAAACACAACGTCCACTTTCATTTCTATGCAGACGACCTCCAGATCTACCTCCCTGTGATTCTGAGCAACAGTGCTGCATTGGACCCTCTCTATAACTGCCTTTACACCATCAAACAATGGCTCTCCCAGAATTTCCTTCACCTGAATGAAGGAAAGACTGAGTACATCCTGTTCACCCCGGACTCACCTCACAGTTCCCCCAGTTTTGGTCCTCCTACACCTCAGTTTGCCCCCGCCATCCGCAACCTGGGTGTTATTTTTGACAGCGGCATGATCTTTGATAAACAGATAAGTGCAGTTGTGAAAGCGAGCTTTTACCAGCTAAGGCTACTGAGTAAGATCAAGTCTTTCTTGTCCCGAGCTGACCTGGAAAAGGCCATCCATGCCTTCATCAGCTCGAGGATAGACTACTGTAACGCCCTCTACACTGGACTTAACCAATCACTCCTCAATCGGCTTCAACTGGTACAAAACGCAGCAGCTCGTCTCCTCTTCAACACCTCCAGACGCTCACACATCACCCCAGTCCTCCGCTCTCTCCACTGGCTCCCGGTGGCGTTTAGGGCGGACTTTAAGGTCCTGATGTTTGTTTTCAAGGCCATCAATGGTCTGGCCCCGGCCGACCTTGCCGAATTAGTAACGGTCTACGAACCAGCCAGAACTCTGCGCTCCTCTGAACACACCTCCCTGGTCACTCCCAAGTTCAAATACAAAAAGTTTGGAGGCCGGTCATTTGCCGCGCAAGGCCCAAAGCTGTGGAACGCACTTCCGGTCCAGCTTCGAAACATCACAGCGCTGAGTGTTTTTAAATCACAGTTGAAGACACATTTTTTCAGGAAAGCCTTCGATACATAGCCACCGACTCGACTGCTGTTTTTATGTGTTTTTGTATTTATTGTTGTATACTATGATTCTTGTTTTTATCCTGGAAAGCACTCTGGGCACCTTCTGGTTGTTGTTGGGTGCTATACAAATAAAATTTGATTGATTGATTGATTGATACAGTAGCTTGTGTTTTCCTTTAATTTTTGAAAAGGAATGGAAAAGGGAAAAATATGTTACTTAATACTATCTGCAGCCATGGTACCAGTGTCCTATTGGCTCCAAAACTCTTGCCTCCATCTGAATGCAAGAAATAACTGAGTAAATACCAGACACACTCGTAAATACCAGAGCTGTGACCAGAGGAGAGACTGTAATGTGCAATGACGCAAGACTGATTTCAGTCAAATGATGGTGTCCATCAGAGGAAAGAATGAGTAAACAGTGTCTGCTTTAACTAATACCATCCACACATTTACATGTTGTCATATTTTTATTGGCCATAACATGTAAACATTCACAGGACAGGAAGGAATAAGTAAGTGAACCCTAATAGCTGGTTGACCGTCCTTTGGAAGCAGTAACTTCCACCAGATGTTTCCTGTAGTTGCAGATTAGACAACGAACAGGATGAATCTTGGAGCATTGCTCTTTATAAAACTGATGCAGTTCAGTGAGATTCCTGGAATGTTTGGTATGAATATCTTTCTTGAATTCTGTGGATTTGTGGACCCCCATTATAACATTGTCTGTTATAATGGGGGTCACGGCTCCAAAAGGTTGCGAACCACTGCTCTAACAGACTATAAACATATTTATCAAACACAAATAAAGTAAAGCCATAATCCGATCTATACGGATGTTTTTTTCACAGCGAAAAATGGCACTCGTTGCTAATGTTAGCATACATATCTGGTTAGCATCTTTATGTATTTATAGGCTGTTCAGCCACTTTGCTCCTCTCCATGCCTCTGCGTTTTTCAGGGGGGAAATATTTTCAGAATTTGTCAATGTAATGGCGGAGAAATAGAAAGAAAGTTCACTTTTTTTGCCCCCTCAGGCTGTTTCAAAGCCTAACCCACAGAGCGGATATTTTGCAAGAGAGAAAATACGAATTACTTGAAAATACAGTGAAATTCTTTTACAACTTTTTGGTTTATTATGTTTTAGATAAATCTTCAATTTAAAATCGTGGGTTTCATGTCCACAAGTTACCACAGAGCTAATTAGCTGCTATCATTGTGATAGAGCGGTAGAGCGGGTCGTCTCATGATCGGAAGGTCGGGGGTTCGAATCCCACCTCCTGAAAGTGCACACTGTCGTTGTGTCCTTGGGCAAGACACTTCACCCACGTCCCCCCCAGTGTCTGTGTACATTGGTGTATGAATGAGAGTATGAATGGGTGAGTGGATCCTTGCTGTAAAGCGTTTTGAGTGCCTAATGTAGGTGGAAAAGCGCTATATAAGTTGAGACCATTTACCATTTTTTAAACTCTTGGAGCCGGATCTTGTGGTTCATAGCACAGGCTGTAGAGCAGACGAGTGTGCAGACGGGTGGTGCTCCTTGCAATCTTCAGTGTCATACCTGGTGCCAAAAGTGGGCAGGACAGGGGGTGGACAGACTCGCATTGCGATGTTGTGGTGCCGCCGCCTCCCCATGCTTTCCCCAGACCGCTACTCCGGAACGCGGTGGATTGCGAGGGGGGGTTGTCCTATAAACGCTAAACATGCTTGATGCAGATAAAAGACAAAAATACAATCAGCATGTGCCGCTAACAAGATCCAGCCCAAACTCTTCCCAATATCAGATTTGCAAAGGGCCATAAAACAACATACCTGGCGAAAATATATACAAAAATACAATCAGCATGTGCCGCTAACAAGATCCAGCCCAAACTAAAGGAGAGAAGACAATGGACAATATTAGCATCTCCCCGCATTACTTCACATGAATAAATTAAAAACATTGGGGTATGGACGAAGCTCAATATCAACGTAAATACAAATGAAATATGTTCCCAGAAGAAAATAAATGCAAAATACTGACAAAAGGACTCTTAAAACATAGGATTAAAATAGATGACTGACCTCTTCCCAATATCAGATTTGCAAAGGGAAGAGGCAGGGGTCAAACCCGGAATATATACAGGGGCATCTCAAAAGTCAACGAAGAAGAAACAAAAACATAGAAGAAGTGGCTGGAGGACCAAGTCTGCACAGTGTATCAAATGCCAGGTATGGACAAAATTCAAGTAACCAAAAGGACAATTTTGTGTAATTATACCGTTATTACTTATGAACGGGTTACACTGACACATGATGGAAATGTCACCTTATTTGTGGAAAACTGTAGTTTTGGTGTTAGGGGTGTGCGCGGTGATCTACTGTATCAAAGTAAATCCGTGCATAACCTACGCTCAAACAGACATTTCAAGGCAATTTCGCTTTTGCTTTCAATTTGACGTCGATTCTAAGGAAGAAGACAAGGCAGCGTGATGTAAAGAGGAACATAATGTGAAGGTTAACACAGAAGAGCGGCTCCAAGTGCTGCTTGTAATGAACCACGCCTCAGTCGGCTTCTTTTTCTTAAATAATGCCCTCTCCCTAGTGGCGCAGCCTTTAGCGCAAAACCTGCGCCACATGCAAGATCGCGCATGTGCCACGTTGTGTTTAGAGTTGCGCACAGACAGTGCCAGTCACAAGTTCTGGCCCTTGATATTCACTTTATATCAAAAGGTCTAGGATTACTTCCGACCTCAACTGTTGAGCTCCATTGCACGATATTTTGTCCTTGTTCTAGTCGACTATATCAGAAAACCTCTACTTCGACTATTCCTGTACAACTGAGCTCTTAGCCGTGTTGTCGGTAGATCTTCCTGAAGTGCATGTATAAAGAGACATGACTGATCTCTGAGTCTCTGGAGAAATCAGATGATATGAGGAGCATAGTCGGCGGCGTCCTTTTTCTTTCTTCCATGTGGTTTGACATAAATTCAGCGAGATCGCTGTGTGTGGTGTGCTCGCCATGATCCACGGCTGCCGACCTTGATGGCGCTGATGATGGAAGTTGATGGACTGACTCTTTGACACATGTTGGTCCCGCTGGCAGCGCAGGGCCAACAGCCAGGCCTGACAGAGGAGACGACGCGAAGAGTCATATTGATCACAGGGGCCCGCGCTGTCTCCGCTAATGACGAGTAATTGACAGACAGACCCAAAGGCTAATCACCAGCATTACATTCTATCATTGACCTGTCCTTTAACGCACAACTAAGACTGATGGGCCGCCGTCTTTGCACTGCAACTTCTTTTTATGTCCAAGGAGGAAGCATTCGGCCAAATAAGACTTTGAAGACAAACACAGATTTACAAGCATACTTGAGTTTTGTCACTGGCATCATCTGTCTTTGCAAAGTGTGTAACGTTCAAGCGTAATGCTAACAGAACAAGGAATCTATGTTAACCTATGAAGTCAAGAAAATTCAAACCCATAGGGCCCGATCTTGTGCATCAAAACGGAGACGATAGCGTGACATTTTGCGCTCAGTCGGGGCGCACTTTGTGATCTTGCCACTCCAGACTTGGCGCATTTAAGTGGGTTGAGACACACACATTTTCCTCCAACCAGATCGACTCCGCGTCCAGGAGAGTGGTTGATTGGGAGTGGGGGGTGAACATGTGCTTTTGTTTTGCTTCGCGTTCACGCCAAGCGCGGCAGATCCGCGCCACAGCGGACGCTGTAGCTCTTTTTCTCTCGAGACGTGAACATCGTTTAGCTCACGATGGGGTAAATAAAGTTTTTAGTTTGACCTGTGAGAGCCTAAGGCTTAAGAAAGAACGCAAGCCAGCGCAATGTAAACGAGGAAGTGAATGTCAGCCGTGTTTCCATTAGTGCAGTCACCTCCTCTTGTGACGCCCCCTCACAGGTGGCGGAGGCGAATGGCACAGATAGCTCCGCCACTCGGAAAATAATTCGCCAAGAGCCTGCGCCGCCCCGTGCGCCGCCACAAGATCTGGCCCATTGTGTTTTGGATGTAATGTTCTAAATGGACCACTACCATGAAAGTTCACCATGATTTGTGGGTACAAGAGCAGTGGAACAACTGTGATTGCTGCTGAGGCACCACTTCTAAATATACAGTATGTTCATTCAGTTATTCTTTATCTCCATTAAATAACCACAAATCAAACACTGAGACCTTTAACAGTATAATTGTATTACTTTAGGTGATCCAATCATAGTTTCTGTCCCAGACTTGATTAGTTGACGCTAGCATTAGCATGCTGGTGCTAGCTGCGGTTTTGCGCGACAATCAAAAGTACATTTGTGGAGTGTTGAATTAACTCAACAATTAAAATCTCCAGGCTACGACCTTGTAAATGTGGTAGAGCACTCCCATATTTACTGAAAAATAAGTTGGTGAAAGTTGCATTTTTTTACACGAGAGCCAAAACAGGTATTAGTTCAGTATCGGATATTTGGAATTAATGCCTGGTACTGCATTTTGATACAGTATTGGGGATTCCTATCATTTGTGTCATTGAACCATTATCGATAGCAGTGGTTCTCAACCTGGGGATCAGGACTCCCCCAGGGGTCGCGAGAGAAATTTGAGGGATCACAGATCATGAAGATTGAAGTACATTAAGGACAAAGCTCTAACAGATGGCGTGCTCAGTGAATGTCACAGACAGTGGGGAACAGAAGATGAGGTGCTGGAGGTCCCGTCATGGGAGGACAAGCCCCTACACGGCATGTACCACCGAAACATAACTGAAGTGACGGATATCAGGAAATCCTACCATTGGCTAGACAGAGCTGGACTGAAGGACAGCACAGAGGCACTCATCATGGCTGCACAGGAGCAGGCCTTGAGTGCCAGAGCAATAGAGGCCCAGATCTATCACACCAGACAAGACCCCAGGTGTAGACTGTGCAAAGAGGCCAATGAGGCAATCCAGCACATAACTGCAGGGTGTAAGATGCTGCAGGGAAAGCTTACATGGAGCGCCATAACCAAGTGGCTGGTATAGTTTACAGCAGGGGTCACCAACCTTTATCCAGCCGAGGGCTACTTCACAAGCATTAGGTGGTTCGAGAGCTACCAGTTTAAAACAAATCCTAAAGACTTAAACGTACACTGTTTACTTATAGGTTATTGACCCCATACTATATCAAAATAGCTTTATTTTAAACTCATACTGAGTCACAAGAACAGAAATGACTCAAGGGCTACTGGGCATGCCCCAAAGGGAACCATGTTGATGACCCCTGGTGTACAGGAACACCTGTGCAGAGTATGGGCTGGACACACCTTCAAAGGTCCTGTGGGACATTGTGGTGGTGGACAAAGAGAAGGAACTAGATAAATACCAGGGGCTCAGAGAAGAGCTGGAGAAAGCCTGGAGGGTGAAGACATCCGTGAGGCCCGTGGTCATTGGGGCACTCAGGGCAGTGACCCCCAAACTGGAGGAGTGGCTCCAGCAGATCCCAGGAAATACATCAGACATCTCGGTCCAGAAAAGTGCAGTTCTGAGAACAGCAAAGATACTGCGCAGAACCCTCAAGCTCCCAGGCGTCTGGTAGAGGACCCGAGCTTGGAGGGAAAAGAGACCGCCCTCACATGGTGAGGAAGAGTTTCTTTGATATAATTTCAACATAGCATGTGTGCTATTTTACCCAATTAATTCTTAGCTGTGACAATTAATTGTTATAATGGGGCTCGTGGCTCCAAGAGGTTGAGAACCACTGACCTATAGCATGGGCCGCAAACTGACTGGTACCAAAGTGCAGGCCTCTCTCGCACTCACTCTTCATAGCAGCCGTTCTCATGTCTTCCCCATAACTTCAAGGACGATTTTCACAGCACGTCACGCTGTATGCACTTTCATTCATCATTGCACAGACCAGAACCAGACAAAATCTAATCTAAACTATATACAGAGGAGTTGCTGCTAGCGTTGTAGAATACAAGGTTGTAGACCGTGAGTGGACTTCAATAATGGAATCAAGTCAAGCCGCCACCGTAGACTGCATTACCCACGACAGCAGAAATCTACCCATTGGTGGGGGTCAATGTCGAACCTTGGTATGATCAGGAAATATAGGCAGACCGGAGCATCACTGAAAATCATGGTAAGGAGACCGACCCAGACTAGAGGAACATGCAAATTCCAGAAATGCACATTGTTTCCTGTGACATTACAATAGACCGAGTGCCTAAAAAATAATCTGTTATACTGTGGTAGCTCTGGGCTTTCCATTTTCAAACAGAAGCAACAGAAGAAAAGCAATTTAAAAAAAAGAAAAATTCTGTGACAATCCTCACAAGAGCAGGAGCAAAGAAGTACTTTTTTTTTTTTTTTTACAGGAACACTTTGTAGTAGAAAGGTCACAATGGCCACGCTCATTAAATGTTCACAAAGAATTTCTCAGTGATTAATCCCTTCCACGGAATGTCCAGAAATTCAAAAGACACTATTGAGTGTTGAAAGTGGGTCAGGAGGTAATCCGGCCTCTTTCTTTGAATGTTGAAAAGAATTGGCGACCCGCACTGTAGCCTTTTCAGTGCTAGACTGCTACTCCTCGGCGATATCTGCTGAAATGTTAGTTTTAGGCACAGTTTTTGAACAGAATAGTGTCGTAATGAACTGACTCGGAAATCCCATTAGAAAAGACCTTCTGCTCGCTCCGAGTTGATTCAATACACACATTAGCGGCAAATAAATAGCATTAGATCCACAAGCTAGCATTAGCCAACTGCAGTTTGTGTTTGCCATTTAGTCAATTAAATCTTAAATCATGAAAAATGGAGGCCCGATAACTTTCTAGAACCGATACGAGTATGAGTACTGTGATTGCCAAAAACGACCGATATGAGTACAAGGCATTTTCTTCAACATACTTTATAAAAACTATAGATGGTTTATAGACATTGCACATAACTTCATTATCATTGTTTTCTGAGGCTTAACGTTGTGATTGATTTCTTGGGTCTCACTTTATTGATTTCTAAAGATGTGAAATGGAGATGGTTTAAGGAAAAGGCCACCGTTTTTAAATACTGAGATATGTTCTTACCTTAGCTTTGACGAGTTGATGCGTACCTGTCTGGTCAGTCACGCCAAAAAAATTTAGCCTCTCCTCCTTTCCTCTATGGACCCACCCGGGTGTGAAGATAGAAGCGACCAAGTTCTTACACGTTTTCCCTATTTAAATATGGTTACGTAAGTAGTTGCACGATCCATGTATAGTCACACAAAATTAAACATGTCGATTTTCTAAGCGGATAAAAAGGGATACTATATTATATACACCTTAGGAGCACTTCGATGTCAGTAATCTAAGGTCTAATCCTAAGGTATTATTATGCAATTTTGTGAACTTGAAAGCCTTTTTAAAGTCTTTCCTATAGCTGTTAGCATCCTAGCTGTTAGCATTAACCCTCAAACATTGTAAATCGTGAGGAGCTCTTGGCTGTTGTCTCACCATTGACCACATTTAGGCATTGTCAAAGCCTTCTTCAGGAGGTAAATGGGCCGTGATGCTTTGGACTTCGGGAAATGGCTGACGTATACAATATGAAAGTAATAAAATAAGTATGCCTTTCTTTTTGTAGGCACTGGCTTCATCGTCCATCGCTAATGACTGACAACTCCGTGAACCCAAGAGTACAGAGTGCATTTGGTGCAATAGGTGCTGAGAGCCCAGACCGCTTCCATTGTTTCCATCACGTTTTGTTTAGTATAGTTTAAAGTTCTTGTTTTGTCTTTGTTCCCATCCATGGTCTTAGCGGTTTATTTGACTTGTCTGTTCTGTCCCTGTGTTCATTTCTTCCCTTACCCCGTGTCTTCCCCGGTCTGTTGATGATTTTATCCATTGAAACGTCTTTTTCATTTAAGGTGCATTATACAACGTTTTTGCCCCTCCCCCCAAAAAAACCCCAACAAACGTACTTACTTTACTTACTTTCCATCACAGTAGCCTCTATAGAGTTCCACAGTCTAAGCTCCCCCCTATTGTGAGAAGTAAAAATCCCATTCAGAATCTCCATAGACTTAAGAGTTTAAAAGAACGATAGCAAGCTAATCAGCTATGTGGGAACTCATGGACATAAAGCACACAATTTTACATCAGGGAGTTATCTGAACTTTACAAATTGAAAAGCATTTTGTTGTATTTTGAAGGAGTTAGAACGTAGCTGATTAGCCTCCCTCATGCTTTTAAACTCGTTGGGGTAATTTGCCATGCGTTTGCCCATGTGCAAAACGAGGAGCACATGCAAAACTAAATCAGCAGCCGTGAAATGTATGCATTTTTTTCCTCGGGCAGCCTTCTCTCATTTGCATATGAGATTTGGGGCCCTAAAACTGAAATGCAGGTAATTTCAAATGGTAAATCGGGTGCAGCATGCCCCAAAACAGCTCTCTTGCGCTCACTGTCAAGTTTACTCCTGCCAAGGTGATTTCCATTGGACAGGTGCCATGATGTTAATTCGTGCAGGCCCCGCTTAAAGGGGACAAACTCGCCTCCCGAACCAGTAACAGGACTTCACTCCAATGCCAATTCTTTGCAAACATATTTCATTTATTGAAAGTAGTCGTGGTAGATGCAACAGTCATGGCAAAAGGTGAAACACCGGCTGTCCTTCGGTGTTGTTACTGGAGTTTGTAGCTGCACGGCAATTGACACACGGGACACAGGAGATCCGCAGGGTTTTTGACAAAGTTGTGCAAATTCAAAATGATTTGGCTGAGTGTTAGTTGTGCACATTGGCACCAGCAGTCCAAGGCGCAACAGATGCGTTTGAGTGGTGTTACCATGACACGAGCTGCGGTCCCTCTTCATGGCCTACCCAGGCTCCTCAATACTGCAACGGACGCCACTGTGGACTCCAACCTGACAGCCTTCACTTTCACCAAGTTTGACGGCAGGTCGATGTTGAAGAAGATTGAGTATACTGGACAAACAGTTAAAGCGAGCTTTGACGTTGGTGTCGAGGTGTCCGGTGGGACCCTGCCCGAGAAGTACGAGTCTGCTGTTTCACCTTCACTGGGGCAATGGTGCAGCCGTGCCAGGCTCCGAGCACACCGTGGATGGAAAGCGTTATCCTATGGAGTTCCACATCGTGAGCATTAAATCATCTCACAATGGAAACACGACTGCAGCTGTTGCAGATGGAACTGGAGCTGCAGCTCTTGGATTCTTCATTGAGTCGGTCACCAATACAACAGGAGAGCCAGCAGCCTGCAAGACACTGACGTCGTACCTGTCCAACATTACAGAGAAAGGTCATTTAGTTCTAAAAGAAAACAGTTGTAGGGTGCTCAAAATCAAATAAAATTGTTTTAAAAACTGCAATATTAAGGCTTTGCGTTTCTGTGCACTTTTTGGGCACTTGCACGTGTGTGAGCTCTTGGACCATGAGCAGTGGAGGTCTGCGTTACATGTAGGTGAGTAGGAGGAGGTGAATGTTTCCACATGGCATGCTACTGGGGTGTGGATTGGAGGGGCTAGGATGATGGGTGAATAGGGCTGGCAGGCAGCAACCTGGCTAACGCCAGACTGCTGTGTGTGCTCGAATCATTTCGAACTGCACGGCAGCCTGGGGACCATGGCCGAAATTTTCGCATGGATTTGGGAACCAATCACAGAACGAGGAGGGACGGCAAGACGATGACGAGCTATTCGATATACGGAAGCTTGTAGTTTATTTCCAGATTTAAAAAAAAAAAGTTTATTTACGGATCAAACATGACAGCAGCAGACACAACGCTATTTTTTGATCAAGCTTTAGGCCGTGTTCTAAATAGTTTAGCTCAAAGTTTATTTCACATAAAAAGTTCCATAATGCACCTGTTTAAAATGACTTCTGTTGCAGTTCTACATTTGGATCCTATTTTAGTTTGGTTTTCACACAACGCAGCAGTTCCTTGATTGAAATAGCAACTCTGCAAGTGCAATCTCTCCTTTTGTAATCATACCCTCCATCTAAAGTTTCGGCGATCCTCGAGCCTATTTGACACTGACAGTTTTAGCGTTTTGGCAAATTAAATAGTCCGTTAGAAAAACAAACTCAAATCCCCCCATCCATTACTCGCTCTAAATGTCAAGTGCGAAAACGAAACCTCCGGGGGTGAGCCAAAACGGGAGGTGAGGCATTCATCATTGTATTTCCTTGTCTAAATGTCAGTCTGATTTGCCTTGGTTATGTCCGTGAGCGTAAGTCATCTCCGGCGGGCCGAGCGGAATAATAGATGGACGCTCGTAAAACTGACAGACGGCGAGCCGAGAAAACGGGCAAATGGATCCATAAAGATATACCTGCGACGGAACACCGCGGCCCACCGGAAACGGGCCGGCGTCATTGTGAGAGGCAAGGACAAACGCGCAGAGCGGCCATTACCAACCTGAGGAGTGGGTAGAAACTTTAGTGGAGTTTTCTTTATCATTACATTAAAGGGGCCATACGCAGAGCTGAACACACAAGGGCTAAAGGATATAAGGATATAAGGATAATATGCTGTACAATAGTGGAAGAGTTGAACATTGGATTCTGTGTCCTATTAATCCTACATGAATTGGAATATATGGAATTTGAATTGAACACTAAGGCGATGTTCAGACTGCAGGCTGAAGTGACCCAATTCTGATTGTTTTGCCCCTATGCGCCTTGTATCTGATCTTTTCACAACATAGATCCGAATATACCAATAAACCAATTGATCCGCCCTACACGTCATCGATGCGGTACAGATTCCATTCATTCTATGTTAAGTTACGACAGCTCCTCATTTCAGTACTCAATATACCTAAAACCGTGTTTTCCCAATAACTGCTGAACTATTGTTCAAGTTATGTTACTCCAGGTGTTTCGTGTGAAGTAAAACTAAAGCTGAATGTACCTGTGGCTCAATAAGTTCATGTCCCTAAATCCAATTGTAATGCTAGTAATGCTTGTGCTCACAACACTTTATAGCTAAGCTCAGCGCCACACGTTACTGTAGTTTCAATCAATTATTTTCTCAGAGCTCACAAAGCCTCTCCTGATTCAAACAAAGCATAACGAGTAGGGCTCAAGGCTGCAGAGAACTTGAAAAATAAAGTACTTAAGAGATCTATGTTTTGATTTATTTATCATTTAAATCAAAGGGAACATTGGCCATGGAAGCTTCAACCTACGATCTGCTTCATCTTTCATTGCATTACACTTAAAGTTGAAAGCTGCGTACAAACCAAACGCTTGTGCTTACCTGAAGTCAGACACTTGTCACAAATGTCACTGACGCTCTGGCCGCACGTCAGCGTCTGTTCGTAGCTACAACAGGCGTCCTCGAGGCCCAAACACATTCCCAGCACAGATTCAGCCACTGAAATAAGTTTTCTCATCGCCGCTTTTAATCCTGGGTGTTTAGATAAAGAAACACTGATGTGTGTCTTTGTAAAAGTCCCAGAGCTGCTGTAGCTCCAGTTCACAATGAAGCAAAACCTCAGTGACTTGTTTACATCTGAGGGCCGGCAGAGCATCTGCCCCGGTGGCTCAGCTACAACGTACGTCACTGTTGGAGAAAGCTCCTGATTGGTTGACGCTCGCAAATTTCCAGAGCAGTCTGACTCCTTTCCCTTACGTTGTGTTCATGTGACTTCACAACATTCTAAAGAACCTATAGTTTAAAATGCAGGTGGAGCTTGAAATATCTGTGGCGTCTGAAGTCTTCTGTAGTGCTGCAGGTATCGAATATTTTTATAATTGAGTATTTTGACGATTTTTTCATTGATTAATTGAGTAACCGGATAAATTACACTTTTGTGTTTGTAAACAATTATGTTAATAGTGGGTTATGAAAGATGAGAGATCTCTTGCAATGAGCATTGTCAGTTATTGCTCAAAATTACATTCAAAACTATTTTTGAGAAATTCAACTTAAACAAACGCCAGAGCAAAAAGAAATTACATAGACAGCCCATTTCCTTAGGTTTCTCATAATAAAAAGTTAAACATGTGTAGTATAAAAGTACTTTATAAAATAAAATATATTCAAGTATCACTAATAACCCAATTCAAACAGTACAGTTTGGGTTGTCAATTACTGTATATCCAGATGAGTTAGTAGAACCATGTTTGTCTGCTCTGCACTCAATTTTGAGAGACTTCGAGACGATGGGGAATATGTAAAGATTTCAAATAAGCATTATTTTAAATAGTTTTATCATCTTAAAACAGAACCACCCCCCACTCCTCCCCTCACCCCCCATCCTCTCTCAGCTGTGGACAGTGGGAGGAGCTAAGGCACCTTTCTGTCACTGTGAACGCAGCCTCTGAGTCACAGCGCCCTGATATAACAGAGCTCTGGAAAGCTTCGGCTCCAGTTCAACAGGACAAGCTCCTCACACAGACGCCGCCGCATCACGGGGGAAAGAAGCGTCTAAATACACACACTGCCCATCAAGCCTTTATCACCAAATGAAGATCCAGGAGCAGAGAAACGAAACTCGGACAGAGCGGAGGATCACACAGCGGCACAGGCTGCAATCAGACCCAGGATGGTGAGAGGAGGAGCAGAAGCAGCTGCCCTCACTATCGCTTCAGTCTGAAGGACACCCGTGGATACCCTGGACACTTCCTGCACGTAAATATAGCAAATGTAATGGATTTAACCGATCACAAACTCACTTTAGTTGCGCAGAAGGTTCAGAGTTTAAGGATTAGTAAGGACATTGTGGATTATTGGAAGATTTACGCTAAAGTTGCGGGCTTTAGGAAAAGTTGCAAAGCTGCAGTGATTTCATGGAGTTTGCTTGATTTTGCATTTACAGTTGTGATCGCAACATCAGCAAAACCTGGAGGGACTGGTTACTTATCTCATCACTATTCATTCATAATACAGGCTGAAATGCATTACCTTGTCAAGGCTCCGAATCCGCTTGCAGAAGTAGTTTTTTTTCTGTTATGGTATTAGAGTTTTACAGTATATACACTGGACTACGTTGTCCTCTTTTCTGTCTTTTTCGCACAACACGTTTTCCGCCATAACCAGAGAGAAAATGATGCTCGTCAATTAATTCAGTCCGGGCGAAACAGACTTTGGTGACGTGAAATAAACGAGAGAATTTGCCTTGAAGCTTTTTTGTGATCGAATTATTCGAGTTACTTGAAGAATCGTTTCAGCCGTAGTCTTCAGTTGAATATACTTTTTTAAAGCTGGCTCTTGTGTGTTGTTTGTGATCACAGACTATGCATTTACATGTCCGTGGGCAGTACGTGAGTTGAAATAAAGAGCGTCAGGTGACAGCTAGCTTAATGATGGCTGCGGCTCATTCAATAAATACATGACTTTTCCTCCTGGAATTTCTCGTTTGAGCAGCAGAGAATTTGTAGCTCTATGTAGCCAAGCTAATTTTACCCGCTTTACAATGTATAAAACATGTGACTGTGTCTTTAGCTGCTAATAATTTATTGCTCTAATTAATTAACACGGGGACTGGAAGTGAAGTATTCACTTAGTACAATGTGGAAGTCGTCAGTGACTTTGGACGACTCGTCTGTATTTTCAAGTCGTTTTAGGTCAGCATTGTCTCTTGCAAGGTGCTGAATAACGCTGTATATGTGGAATAGACGAAAACCAACTGCCAGAAAAATGCCATAACATGTCTCCTTTAAAACCTGGACAATTCAGTTTTCATTGGTTCGTCATTGGAAACATACAGTTGTAATAATTTTTTAACACATGGCCCGTTTTGACCACTGAACTGTCCAGGTTTGACCCTTTCAAACAGCATGGACAGCTTCAGAAACAGAAAACCATAGAGAGGAGAACATTTTGGGGGAGAAAATTGTAACATTTAAAACTGGCATCACTCCTGTAATAATCCTCAGATCTGCAGCTGAAGCAGAGAAGCCTGTGGCAAAATAAATAAGAACTAATGCATGAAGATGAATTGGTTCATCATCAATTCTCCTCTAATATAAGGTTTTCTTGGCATGCAAATTTGTTATCAAATTTTGTTTGTTTTTGTTATCAAAAATGTGCTTAATTTGACGACATTGCAACAGGTTACGAAAATTTGACACCAATAAAAGTGAGTTGCCGGTGTTAACATAGACACCTGCCACATAATGATCCATCTATTTAGATATATATTGAAATGATAGTTGTTCACAACAATGGCTTCTACCTAAACAAAACTTCGTCTGCAAAACTAACACTAACTGCAGTTAATAACGACCTCAGCAAACCCCACGCTGATGAGTTTCCCTAAGAAATAAACAAATATATAAAGAGATTAAAAAATAGAAGCAATTAAGTGCAATTTGAAACAATTATAATCAGAGTTGTTTTGAAACATCGTCTGAATGAATATTGATGTGTATCCGGTGCACAAGACGGATTGCGGCGCATTCAGAAACATGGCGTCTGTTTCCACACAGATAACACAGACATGTTTATCTGAACTGAGGAGGGTGTGACGACGACACTGATTGTTGTTTAAATTATGTTCATATCTAACACAAACATATTCATAGATAATCTTGGACTAAAGTGTGCAAATTAGTGACCACATTTTTTGGAAATCGATCCGATTCAATACGGGTCATTTCACACAGGTGATTACATTTCACAATTCTAAAGCTGTCCATTTTATATTATTAATATGCAAATTAAAATGGCATTACTGGTTAATTAAACAATGTCAGTGTGAAATAAAATACGTAAACAAAGTTTGAAATGACCAACAGAATCTAAACTAGAATGATATGGATGGCTCAGTTCAATAAATCGTCCTTTTGTCTTTGTCTGTCGCGCCTTCTCTTTACAAATGCAAATTAGTATCAACACTTTAAAAGTAGTTGTTTGATAATTACTATGGTTTCGATCCGCCCATCCCTAATGCATATTGAAAAGCGTGCCATGTCCTGAGAGAGGAAGTTTGTTGCCAGCACAGAACAGGACTTTTTGTCTTTATTTTTTGTGTGACCTGGTTTTATAGTTTTACCACAGATTTTTCACACTGTGGTCAGAGATGTTTAACTAGTTTTTTCCCTTAACATTTGAATGTCAGTATAAAAAAAAAAGGACGAAACTTCCCTTTATGATGCTTATTTTGAGGTTTTGTCGCGAGGCGGAAATACCCAGGAAGTAACCACGAGTATCCACGTGTACTGCGAAAGGCGACCTAGATAACACTGTCATCCAAACATGGTCATTTTTCTTCATGGAAATGATACACACGCACATGTGCAGACATTACAAAACTTTTAAGCTCAATATTTCCAAATTAGGTTTTCATTCCACTCTTGCAACAACATGTCGGCTTTGGTAGCTCCTACAGACTCCAAACATTACAGTCTTGAACTCAACAATATTTTGAGTGAGAAGAAGCTTGAAGATGGAAAGAAAATGTCCTATACTCTGTTAACACTCACTCTACCACCTGAGACACTCTCCGTAAAGCTGAGCAGCGGTTTTATGAAATGAGATTTTCTTTATTTTCTTCTCGGGCAGTGACTTTTGAGTCTCCCCTATACGTCTGGGTGAAGTTTGTGTTTATGCCAGAAGACACGAAGGCGGCGCTGGTCGATACTGTGACGAGGTACAAGTCTGCCCTTGTTCCAGAGGACACACACCGCCCTGAAACTTCATAAAGCTTTCATTTATATAAAAGTCTGGAGTACTGACATATAACCTATATGCACCTATATGCATCCAAACAATTTTGGACCTTTACATATATTTTTTTTAAAGGTGCAACTATTGGACTGGTTAAAGGAAAAGGCCACCGTTTTTCTAGTCTCGCCAACCAGACTCCGCTTCTTTACAGAAGAGGGTCTGGCAACATTCCATTGCGCGCTTTCAAAGGAAGTGACGCAGCGATATGGAGTCTACCGACCAATCAGAGCAGCTCCCTGAACGTCACGTTGTTGTGCCTTTGTTTTGTAGTTTTTCAACACAACCAACCGCTTCACGTAATGCTCCGGCATGCTTGTGTTCTTCAGTTTTTCTGACATAAACGACAGAAGTCATTTACTGAACTCCGTGTGGCAGGAGCGCCATTGTTAATGTCCCAATGACGACAACTCACATCCGCTATGTTCTCATTGGCTGCTCTGCGCTTCGGTTGTCCCACATTAGTCCCGCCTCCAGCAGTAGCTTTTCTACGACAGGGTCGCCAGACTAGTCTCCTGTTTATTCATTAATAAACATCGGAGATTAGTCTGGATGCCAGGCTACCGTTTTTCCATACTGAGATATGTTCATACCTGAGCTTAGACGAGTTGATGCGTGTCTGTCTGGTCTTTGGTCGTTTTGCATGACTGAGGGCACGCAAAAAGATATTTTAAGCAATTGGCCTCTCCCAACATATTCCTATAGCTCCAAACAGGGTGAAGTTAGAAGCGACCAAGCTCTTCCACAGGCACAAGACCAGACAGGTATGCATCAACTCGTCTAAGCTCAGGTAAGAACATCTCAGTAGGGAAAAACGGTGGCCTGTTCCTTCAAGCACTTTCCTTCTGCAAGGTTATTGGTATTGCATGTTTATTAGACTGGATCTTGTTTTTTTTTTCCTTTCCGACTAAAAAAAAGATAAGGTCAAGTCTGTTAAAGAATTATGATCATAAACAGACAATAACTAATGAAGAGATTTGTAGTTCTCATTTGTTTCATAGTGATGTTTAGCTTGGGAGATGAACTTAGACGTTGATCTGATTAGCTCTTGACTTGCGGGGATGATTCTCTCCCTGTCATATTGGTCAACAGCTTCAGTTTTCCTCTTGTAATTTCAAAGTGACAGCAGCTAATGCTAACGCTAAAGCTGCTCTCACAGGCAGAGCAGGGCCATCAGGAGGAGGAGCTGAGGCCACACTGCGCTTCAGTATGACAGACTGAAGTATAATGTGGCCTCAGCCTTCGAGCTGGAAATAAAGAGCACTCTGTATTTAGTGTCATGTTACTGTCACTCATGGCGTCTGACCTACAGTGCAACTCTGAATTCACAGTGACTCAGAGATAGGGTAGACTCAAAAAAAAAAAAAAAAAAAGATCTCAGAGCTTGACAGGTTAAATACAGGGTCCCTCCAAGCAGGAATGCTTTCACCAGGTATCGAACCTGAGGCCTTGCCATGAGATAAGAGTGCCAACTACTCTCCCAACCTTCTTTAGTATTCATTCAGAAGGTGCTTGTTGGCAGCAGACTGGTGAATGCGCCGACTCCCCCTCTCTGCCACACTGTCCTTGTCTGTGTCTGTTGTGCTAATGCGTCCCGACACTTCATCACTGGACACGATGAGTTGGCGTCACCGACAGGCTGGAGACGACATCGGCAGGAGCAGAAGAGAGAGACCTCACACCGGCGAGTTCATTGTGCAGACTGATCATTACGTATGGTCCTCAGACTATTTTGGGGTTGGCATTTTCACTTAGAAACGTCCTAAATATAGGATTCAATGCATATACTGTACTTCGACAATGCATTTACCATCCATGCTTTACGTTTTACATGGCTAAAAAAAATCAAACACTACTCCAGGTGGGTATGCAACACAGTTAAAAAGCTACACCGTGTCCCAAATTATTATGCAAATGAGATTTTTCTCTGATTTTCTAAACTGTCAACTCAAATGACAGTAAGCATATTTTTTTTAAGTCTTTCACTGTTAGAGGATCATGTGGTTGAAATCTCCCAGTGATAACAGTATTTTTTTCAACAATAAATATGGTAAAAAACTCCAAATCTACTGTTCCAAAATATGATGCAACTCATCGTTTACCCATAACCCATTTTAAAGCTTTTAATTAACTGAAAATGGTCATTTGTTGAATTTGCAGCAATAGGAGGCCATATTTGCTGAAATCAAAAGCTATTTCAATCAAAAACATCTTAACAGGTCAAGTTATATTTTAACATAGGAGCCCTTCTTTGAGCAGCTTCAACATTCTTAAATCCATTAAACTTGTGAGTTTTCGGAGAGTTTCTGTTTGGATTTGTTTTCAAGATGTCAGGTTCTCAATAGGGTTGAGGTCAGGGGAGGAGGGGGTCCACATCATGAGTTTCTCTCCTTTTATGCCCATAGCAGCCAGTGATGCAGAGGTGTTCTTTACAGTATGACATTGTGCGTTGTCATGCATGAACATGATTTTGTTCGGGAAAGCACGGCTCTTCTTTTTGTACCAAGAAGACAGTGGTCAGTCAGAAACTACACATATTTTTAGAGGTCATTTTCACACCTTCAGGAAGCCTACAGGGCCTAAAGAGGCCGACCAGCTCTCTCACCATGATTCTGGCCCAAAACATGACTCCACCCCCTCATTACTGACGTCACAGCCTTGTTGGGACATTGTGGCCATTCACCAACCATCCACTACTAGTCCTCATGTATTTCTGAGCCACTGCAGCCGTTTCTGTTCTTGAACATTCAATTAACCGTTTAGGGGAGGCCCGGATAGAAGGTTTATGCACAACTGCAGCCTCTGGAGGGTCCTACACCTTGATGTTCGGGAGACTCCAGAGGCACCAGCAGCTTCAAATACCTGTTTGCTGATTTGTAGCAGCTGTTCTCTTAATCCAATGTATTTGTCTGACAGCAACCGTCCTCATTGTGCCTTCATCTGCACAAACCCGAGTGTGCTCTGAATCATCACAAATCTCTTATCAGTACAATGATTACGCTTAATCTTTGATGAAATATCGGTTTTCATACCTAGACCAAGGCATTCAACTATTTCATGCTTTTCATCAGCAGAGAGACCCTTTTTCTTTCCCATATTGCTTGAAAATGATGGTCTGCTTAATAATGTGGAACGTCCTTTTTCAGACAACTAATCATCCCGGGCATCTGAGATTGATGTCAGTGATTCAAAAAGCCCTGAGACACAATACCATCCATGAGTTTAATTGGAAACCTTTTTTTTCCAACCTTTTTGACACTGATAATAATAATAATAATTTGGAGCACGGTGTGAAATAAATGCATGACATGCCCAGTTTACAAACCATTTGTGCCAACACCACAACCACCAAAGATCATCAGTCATCTGGTTTGAGAACATTAGCAGTCACAGGTAATATCCGCACAGGGAGTAGTTACGCTGATGACTGCGCGAGCTACACCACAAGGTAACAGCACTGCCATCAGCCACCGGTGTGAAACAGTGTGTCTATTGTGGCGCAGAAATCATTTAGCTCCCGGGCAATACAAACGCGGAACAATATTCCAGCTGTTTTTTTCCATAATTGGATTATTACCGAGAGTGGAAAAAGATCTCAGTTCCAATTTTTTGAAGGTCAGAGCTGGGCCAATCGGAAGAACATGCCGTTATTGAGTGGACTTCGGATTTATTAAGAAGTTTTCTATAATCTTTTTAGGGCCCAAGCTTCAAATAGAGATCAGGATGGTGTGGTCAAAAAGGCTACATATTCTGGGACTATAATAATAAATCAATGTTGAAACACTAGAGTTCTCATTCACTTAAAGCGAGACTCTGCAGATGAATATGGGTGGGGGATACATTTAAGGTACGTACACACTTAACCATATACAAGGCACTGCTGCGCGACTCTGACAAAACCTCTATGCTATTGCTGAGCATTACGATGTGAATAAATATTGTTTCCTAATTCTTTCCTTGTGTGTTTACTTCCTTTCTCTGACACTTGACGCGAACCTCTCTACTTTCCGCACTTTCCTGCCTCTCCCGGATATTAGTTCAATATTCCTGGTTTGGAGTGTGCAGTACCTGTGTGTCCAGCCTCATGTCATGGTAAAATCCCGTTTAAAATGTGTTAATATGTAATCTTTATTGCATACGAGTTTACACAAGTTTATTGAAGTGTATGATTCCTCTGATCCGAATGCCTGGGCTACGGAAAGGCATTTGAAACAACAGCTGCTGCTTGCCATAAAAGCTTTTCCTCCTCTTTTCAGATGGTGTTTCTGTTTCACCTGTGTCTTTATGATGCACTAGAGGTGGTTATGTTGCTCCAAATTCAGCACCTGCCGCCACACACACTATGTTTTGCCACGTGGGTGCGCCTTTCACATTGATAATACACAGAAATCCTTTTTATCATGTTACTGTGTCAGTCCCTCGTGAGTGTTGCTCAGATTGAGTCACGTATTTTTGAGTAATCTTTGAATCTCCTGCCAGCAGCCATTTTCCTGCTGTTTTGCTGGAGGGGACGAGGTGCCGCCTGGGGACTTATTTTAGTATGCTATAGAATGGTACAATGTGCCTGAAAAAAAAAAAAAACATAATACCCCACCTTTAAGAAATATACATTTCATCTATCTAGATCTATCTATCTATTTCGCCTGCAGCGTCTAGCCTTACAAGTATTTGGACACTAACATGTTGTTAATTTATTACTCCTTGTATAATTGTGGTACCAACTAATTTCTTAACCAAAAATCCCAATTCCTGTCAGAATGAATTTACAGGTGAATTTGTTTTTGGATAAGCGACTGCAAACATATAGGTTCTCGGTGACGTCCCAATAAACTGGGGCATGCAAAAGATGTGGCAAGGCACCCCTGGTCCAGATGTCTGTTTATGTGGACAATGAAGCAAGGGGGAGATTAAACGGTCTGCAGAAGGCACAAACTTACAGATGACATATTCTAATCACATTTCAAACAAATTCAGTTGTCATCATTTACATGGTCAAAATATTAGAAAAGAAAAAAAGTCAGAGCTAAAGTCTGGGCATCCTGCAGAGTTAATACATCGTATCCTCCCAATGTGGAAAGTATCACAGCTGGTAAACACTTTTCGTAGGCAGAGTCTTTGAATTCTAGTTTCGGGGATTTCTCATCATTCTTCCTTTCACACCGCTCTTCTGAGGTCTTTTCCCGCAGATTTTCAATGAAGTTTAGGTCAGGACAAGGTGAAGCCTGCGCCTTCTGAGGTCGTCCATTGTGGATTTTGAGGTGTGTCGAGGATCATTTTCCATTTGTTGAAGCCGCCCTCTTCTCAACTCAAAGCCATACTGCTGAATCCATTCTTCTGCAAAGATTTCGATAGACAGTTGGCACAGAATTTCATGAAAAGAACCTTTGTCCATTTCTTCTTCAATTAGACCTCTACTCATTCCGACGAAACAGTTGTAAATTGACCTTATCAGTCCACCAGATTTGTTTGGTCGTTAACAACAAAAAAATTAGGGATGCACCAATGTCATTTTTTTTAAAAGCCGATGAGTACAAGTACTTTGATTTGAGTCCTGATGCTTGCATTGTATTTCTATAATAGTATTTGGGGGGTCACTCATTTTTTCTACTACTAACTTGGCCTTTTTTTGCATGAGCTTTATTTACAACTCCAAGTGGATTTTCCCGTTTGTTTGCGTATAGCAACTTGGCAAGTAGCATAGCCTGCAGCTCAATATGGACATGATGTATCTTTCTGTATGTTTCTTTTGCATTTTCTGGGTACTATTTAGTCGCTGGGTTAGCTTTACAGATGCAATATGTCCCTAAGCATAAAGCGGCTCAGAATTGTCAGAGACGTTAGCCGCTTGCTAGTTAGCAAAATTAGCTGCTCATCTTGTAAACAATGCAGACCCACTGCTGCAGTACAATAAAGACAACACTGGTTAAAGGAATAGTTCACCGTTTTTCCATACTGAGATATGTTCTTACCTGAGCTCAGACGAGTTGATACGTAGCTGTCTGGTCTGTGTGCCCCTGGAAGAGCTTGGTCGCTTCTAACATCACCCCGTTTGGAGCTATAGGAATATACTGGGAGAGGCCAATGCTATAAACATCTTTGGTCTTTTAGCGTGACTGAGGGCACACAGTTCTTCCATACTGTGATATGTTCTTACCTGAGCTTAGACAAGTTGATACTCGTAATGGGCTCCACCCTCTCATACAAAACACACATCAACAACATAACTAAAACATCCTTTTTCCACCTCCGCAACATTGCCCGCCTCCGCCCCTCCCTTACCCAGTCTACAGCTGAAATCCTCATCCATGCATTCATCACTTCCAGAATCGACTACTGCAATAGCCTCCACTACGGACTTCCCACCACTCATCTCCAAAAACTGCAATACATCCACTGGCTCCCTGCACAAAATCGTATCCAGTACAAGCTCCTCCTTCTCACCTACAAATACCTCCATAACCTGGCCCCGCCCTTCCTCACCGAGCTCCTGCAACAACACCAACCCATCCGCTGCCTCCGCTCAGCCGACTCCAACCGCCTCACTCCCATCACCCGCACCAACTGCCGGACCTTGGGAGACCGAGCCATCGCCGCCCCCGCCCTCTGGAACTCACTCCCGCAGCCCATTAGAAACTCTGACTCACTACCAACCTTCAAATCAGTACTCAAAGCCCACCTGAGAGGCCAAAAGCTAGCAACATCAAGACCAGACAGGTACGCACCAACTCGTCTAAGCTCAGGTAAGAACATATCTCAGTGTGGAAAAAACTATTCCTTTAAATCCAACACAGACTCTGATTTCGACAATGTAATCTGTTGTAAATTCAGCTCAAAGTGGAATATTGTATTTCCACACTTAAGAAATCCCCAGTTTGTTGCTCTTTGCAAGTCAAGTCAAGTGGTATCGGTTTCTGGTATCAGGAAGACATTAATGAGTATGAGTATGAGTACAAGCATGTGGTGTCGGGCTGATACCTGGTCATATTCACACCTTCACGGAGCCTAAAAGGGCCGAAAAAGGGGCCGACCAGCTCTCTCACCATGATTCTGGCCCAAAAGATGACTCCACCCCCTCCTTACTGACGTCACAGCCTTGTTGGGACATTGTGGCCGTTCACCAACTATCCACTACTCCATTGATCCGACCATCCAGGGCTACACGGCCTCATCAGTGAACAAGACCGTTTGAAAATGAGTCCTCATGTATTTCTGAGCCACTGCAGCCGTTTCTGTTCATGAACATTCAATTAACCGTTTAGGGGAGGCCCGGATAGAAGGTTTATGCACAACTGCAGCCTCTGGAGGGTCCTACACCTTGATGTTCGGGAGACTCCAGAGGCACCAGCAGCTTCAAATACCTGTTTGCTGATTTGTAGCAGCTGTTCTATTCATCCAATGTATTTGTCTGGCAGAAACCGTCCTCATTGTGCCTTCATCTGCACAAACCCGAGTGTGCTCTGAATCATCTACAAATCTCTTATCAGTACGATGATTACACTTAATCTTTCATGAAATATCGGTTTCATACTGATAATCATACTGGAATCAGTATCAGTGGCTTGATGCATTTTGCACAGTTTAACCTGGAATGCTCCACAACTTCCTTTATCACAACAGTACTTCAAAACTGCACATTGCGCTCACACTCAGCAGTTTTTCACACACTCGTCTGTCTTGTCTGTGATCTTCATAGCAGTCTCAAGTGGCCGCACGTTTCCGGCAGCCTCTCACCACCATGAGCAATCCGAGGCTGAATCACGGGAGCTTTCCTGCTAATCCCGCGCGCCTGCCTCTCATAAGCCTTTATAATTGAGCGCTGGGAGATCTCATCAGACTGGCTTCATGACGCCTGCGAGATTACCAGCGCCGCAGCGCACCCGCTCCGGGAACAAAGGGAACGGGCGGCGGCGTGTGTGCCCGCGCTTGGACTCAGACGGAGCAAATGTTATCTGCCGCTTGATGAAACAAGTTTGTATTTCGCAGAGGGGCAAGTGCAAAGGCAGGGGATTTCGGCCTTGCTTATCTTGGCCAGGTCACTCGGCCGAAGTTACGTGTGATCCACAAGGCTTTATATTTCTCTCGGGGCCCTCTCTGGTGTTTCTCGATTGGTAGGACACGTTTCCTACAGGGGACGCATGATTGTCCCCTCATCAAAAACATGGTGCAGTGTTTCACACAGTTTTGAGTAATCCACCCATGATCTTGTTTAGATGTGTTGCCGTTCTGATCTCTACTTCCTGCTTATGCATGCCTTTCAGTCAAATGACTTTTTTTGTTGTGGCTGCCATCTTGGGGACCTCTGGCTAGTCACAGTACACATCTCCACTGACTGACTTCCATAAATTTGGGATTTTATCCTCATAAACTGCGTGGAGAGTAATTGACGCTATAAAGTTCGAGAATGTGATGTCATATCGCTAAGCATTATGGGATTAGCAGCAATTGTAAACTAACAGGGATTTTTAAAGTTAAAATACTGGACTTATTGTTCACATTAAAACACCTGGACACCACAGTGTGTTAGATGTATTTACCAGCAGTAACTCAGCAGCGAATGGAGTTGTTCCATGGCTTTTTTCTCCACTTTTTATACGGTTTTTAACTAATGTTAGTCTACGGAAAAGTATGCTAACAGCTGCAAAGATGGCGGATCCCCATGGTAACTGTGGAATTTCCCAAACTCTATATACAGTACTGTTAGTTTTTTTATTTTCAACACTATTTACATTAAATGATTATCATTGAAGACATGAACTAAAATGGGATTATAGAAAACAAAAAGGGTGAAATTACTCACAGTATGTGGCTAGCGAAATGTCAAAAGTGTGTTGAAGAATATATTTCAACTTTTTTGTTCAAAAGATAATTCCATATGTGCCCAGGGACACATGTCGGTTCTTGTGCATTTTGAGATTTTCACAGATTGTTAAAGTGCAGTCTCCAAGCTCTCCAACATATGTAACACATGGAAACCAGATAATATTTGGAGACGTAGCGGCGATTTGAATTTAACAACTCTATAAAAAAGCCCAAAGGGCCGGAAAACCCCTCTGAAGTTTTGGGCAGTTCTCACCTCTCTCTGCTGTTGAGAACAACAATTTACTCATTTACATCTCATTTAGTTAAGCCATACCCCCCCTAAAGCTCCCCACTGTCCTGTCATGTTACGTGTATGTTGTTACTATATGTGTTTGTTGGGCCATAGTGATGTAGATAATGGACATAATGTAGCCTACTCTTTAATTTACTTTACAGTCTAAATCCTGCATGCTTCTGCCGTAGCTTCTCCCCAGTCCCTCTGCAGCCTGTGTCAGCCAGGCCTCTGTGAGCTGCTGGAGCCTCACACTGAGAGAGAGTGACTGACTCCAGACATAACTGAAGTTATAACTTTAGAAAAGACTATGCTGTACTACTTTTGTAATGCCATGCTAGTACACACGAGAGGAACAGGCTGACATTACGTTGCGTATTGCTGCGCATGATCGAATTGTTTACATTTCACTCCAATCACCCAGCGTTAATTTATCTAACCCTAAAACCGAAAATAGGAAGCGGATCTCTCTCAAATAGAAGTGAAAGAAGTAGCTGAAAGTTAGGGATGCACTGACTACATTTATGGATTAGTTTAAGTTTGTAGAGATCTTGATTTTGTGTAAATAGCAGGCAAGGAGTTGGCTTGGGAAAAGTAATGGTAATGGTCATTTTTCTCCAAACTTGGGCTGCAGACTTGTGTCCCTGGTTCTCACGACGGGGCACAAATGTGGTCATTCATAAATGATGAACGCCTTGAGTAAGAATTTGGTTGAAGTAAAATGTGTTGGGCAGATATGTCAATTTAATTTAATAACTGGTTCTGTACATTATATACGTATAAAGTAAAGCTTGACATTGCAATGGTGTCCAAGTTGATGATTAAAGTTGATGATTAAATCATTTTTGCCATCGGTTTATCAATATTTTCTATATGCTTATGCAAAACCACAAACCTTTGAAGCAAACAGCCCCAAGGCCAAACATCCTCCAGAGGACTCTGACCTGTCAATTTGACGTATACATCGATGATTCGCCTCATTTCAATCCAGGACCAGGCGCTATTTTCCATCTAGGCTCCTACAACCAGAGAAAATGTAGACTTCACTTAGAGGGGACATATAGTTAAAAGCTCAAAAAGTAAATGTTGCATGTTGTAATGTTCCCTGGAGTAGTATTGAGCTCCATATTGGATAATTTGGTTGGGAAAGTGCAGGTTAATGAACACATGTGGGACTCATGCGTAGTCTGCGTGTAGGAAGAACCGCCTCTCTTTACATGCATGTTGCGCAGGGCCCCTGCCACCACAAGGGCCCCGTGTCTCAGTCACATTACGGTGTTGTTTCGCTTGTTAATCGACGCGTTACAGCGACAGGTTCTCTGACAGCGTTCATTCACTCTACACCTACTTTGCTACATATATAAACACCAAAATGAAGCAGTCTGTTAAAGCAAATGCACAGGGGAGACTTTCCGACTTCCCGCTGTCACCGCCAAGGCATGAGTGTATCTCCGCTCATGTCCCTACTCTCCCGCTCGACTGTCTCCCGGGCGGAGCTCACCTCATGTTTTCCCTGCGGTGCTTGAACGCATGGGCCACACACTTATATAAACTCTCTTCAAAGGACACTCATATCAGGGCAGTAGTTTGGTGAATAGAAGAGAGCAAAGCTGTTGTATTTGTTGTTGTATATGTTGTCTCAAAGGGGAACTGAATCCCCTGGGTTTCCTGTAACTTTCAGTAACTGCAGTTCTCGGAACATGCATGGTCTAAAACAAATTACAGGCTAATTTTCAGTGCTAAGATAGAAATAACCGTCAGGTGCAGGTTTCAGTTAGTTTTAAATTAGCGGTTTCCAAACTGTGGGTCAGGGAGAGCGAACGTGACCATTTAACATTTCAAAAAGTGGGGAAAAATAGCCTAGGGTCGTCCTGAATCCCAGTCTGACAGTGGCAAATGGTTAGTGGTTCTCTCCAGTGGTAGAGTAGCCAAAATAAAAGAGTAACGTTACTTTAAGGGGATAGATGCAATTTGGTCATTTTATACTCACTACTGCCACTTCAGGTCATAGGTGTAACTGCACCTTCTATATTAAGCTCGTGCATGACAGCACTTCGGACCCGAAGTAACACCTTTTTGAGTGACAGTGCAGGATTTTAGAGGCAGTTGTGGTGAACAGGTCTGGGCTCATTCTACACATTAGGACATGGCTGGAACATGTAGAACAGGGGTGGCGAACAAGCGGCTCTTGGCCAATCAAAGTGCGGCTCTTTGCATGATTGGTTGTGTTTAATACAATGCGGCTCTTTGCAAAATAGTTGGCACATATTTCTCATAAACTGCAACAGTCTTTAAGAATCTTGACCAAAAATCCAACCATAGGCCTACAGACCCTGTTTCCCATCTCTACACACATGAATGAGAGTCCATATCTCTCTCCTTTTTGAGGCGGCGTGTAAAAGGTCCCCGTGCAGCCTAACTCAAAGAGGGATGTAGGTTAAACAACAGTCAGACAGATCGTGGCACAGGGATCAGCTTCTGTGCTTTTCAGGTTTCTGTTCAGCCTACACTTTATTTGATGAAAGTTGGCCTCATATTAACAGAAACAGGTCAAATTTAGAAAATAGAAAAAAAGCGGAGCTCTAATGAAGCATATGATGAACGACATCGTAGCGCGGAAATATGCAAAGCAATCGTTTTTTCTTCCAAATGTGACTATAACCTTAACAAATGCAACTTAAAACAGAATCTCAGACGTCCCCCAGAGGCTCCTGATTAAAGTGTATGAACTTTGAGCAGCCTACAGTGCGTTCTCTGCACAGTCCAGTCAGGACCGAGCTGCTATGAAAAAACGATTTGCTAAAGTAAACTATAATCGAGTACTACACACAGAGAGGCAGGGCCCGAAATTAGGTCATAATGGTACTACTGCATGGAACTGTCTTTGACCGAAACGGGTTTGTTCTTCGTTGGTCGCCGAGTCTTTTCGAACTAGTCCGATTTTCTTAGACACACGGGAGAAAAGTGGGTGATTTTACCGTTTCAAAAGTGGACACACAGAAAGCAGCGGCCAATGGCAGAGGTGAAAGAAAGACAAAAACACAGCTGTGGCTCCCTTCTCATTTCTCTGTCAAAACAGCGGCACAAACAACTCATTTCATGGCCACAGCCCCACACAAAACAGCACAACTTTGTCACCAAAAGTTCACGAGAACCACCATTTCAAGCTACATTTCAACCGTGAACACAGTTTAACGGCACTTACTGAGTTTCGAGACGAACTCGCCTTTCTCCGCTTTCACTACTGTCTCCTCTGTCTCCTCCATCTCGGGGCTGAGGCCCGTCTCCTTTTCTTACTAAATCCACTGAAATACATCCTGCTTCTTCATGTCGCCGACTTTTATCTCCATTTGACAGAACTATAGCCAAGTTGAAGGCTTCGTAGCAGCAGTAGCCTTGCACTACGATATTGTGACATTGTTGACACCGTTGACCAATTGGTACACACACACGCGTTTTCCCACGCTCACAAACACAGGCCTGTCTTTGCGGATTTGAGTTTTTGAAGTTGAAGGCAGTAGAGGACAGACATGCTGTGTTATAAAACATCAGCTGTTAAGAATCGTGTCGTCTGTTCGCTCTTACGTAGTGTGGGACCCCCATTCTATATAAAATCGTTAAGACTAGAAAAGTTGTGTAGTGTGTGCTGACCTTTAGTGAACTATTGATTAGGGCCCCAAAAAGGAAAGAACTCGTCATGCTTCCTACATGCTCATAATACACAAGTGCTTTGAAGGCACCACCTCTTTAGGCCATTGTGATTGAATGGTATTGTACAGCACTTAAGAGACATCACGCACGGTTCATACAATGGAGCTGCCGGGTCGGAGCACAGAAACTCCGGTTATGAAACTGTTACATCTAAACTTAATTTGTGCTGTAGTTTCGAGTGTGTGCTTACTGTCAATAAGCCAAACGCTGCCCTGCTTTTTTGTTTTTCTTTTGGTTGGGGGAAGACAGAAGGGGTGTCATTTAACATTTCTGCTTGGGGCACCAAAATGGCTAGCTCTACTGCCGAAGTTCGCGGGCCATACCTGATTTTGAATTTAATTTGTTCGTCAAGTTGAAATTGTTAGTTGTGTCCAAACTAAATTATAGAACGGATGTAGAGTGATTGTAATTAGCATAAACTTTACTAGATTTAATTAGATGCACAGTGTCTTAACAAATCTTTGCCCGTTCTCTACAATTGACTGAAGGAAGATAAAACAATTCCACAACCAGGAAAATTACTGTATATATGATCTTCTGCCAAGCATTTATCCCGCACAGCAGGCCGTTTTGAAAGCTGCCCTCCATTCTGGCTGATCCAATTCGTGCTCTGTGGTGTCTGTGGTGTTCGCGACTCACATGTCTTCCTCGATGCTATCCATCCAGCGCTTGTGGGCCGGCCAGCGGGTCGTCTGGAGAGGTCTAATCTCAGGGCTGTCTCTGCCACTTAGCCTCCGGCACTTATCAATCGGCTCCTGGATAGTTGCGACTCCAAGTACTACAGGTTCTTCTTCATTGGTGACCTGGTGTAATCTTGTCAGGCAGACATCCACCCCAGCATCTTCACTTCCAATGGCATTTAGAACAGCTTCATGTATAAAATATGGCACCATTAAAAAGGTGCAATACAAAAAATATATTATATTAGTTACTGATATTAGTTCGGGCTGAAACAACAACCAGTCGATTATTGAAATAGTTGTCTATTTTAGTAACTGATTAATCGCTTTCTTGTTAACACAGACATGAAAATTTGGTACTTTTGATGAAAAACGTTTTCAAAGTTAGGGCATGTAGAGTGTACATTGCATAAATGTAATGTCTGTCTCAGGACAATTATCCAATCAGAAAGCAGCTCCACTCTTATTGTTGCCAGATGCTATGGTTTCAACATAGACATAATAACTAGAGATAGATTAATACCTATTCACCCCCTCCTGGAACCGCCACCTTAACGTGGTGGAGGGGTTTCACCCTACCAAGGGCACGAAGCCCTTGGTAGGGTGACAAACAGGTCCTAGGTGACGGACCGAGGGAGAGCGACTGAATTTTGCGTTGCATTGTGGGTAACATTTATTTTCGCAACTTCCGGTCCTTTCAGCCGGAGCGTTTTCGTTTGCTCTGCTTGCTTCATCTTCTTTTAAAAAAGGAATACAATTCTATACATGCGTTTCAGTCACGTGACTTCCGTAGTTCTAGCCGCCATTTTGAATACCGCTGGCTAATGCAACAGCATCTATCTGCGTCTCAGCTAGTCGAATTCAAGATGCTACATCAAAAAATTCCACACTTGACAGCAGATGAGCTGAACAGATACACAATGAAGATCGAAACCTTGGGATTTTATCCTTATCAACTGTACGGGGGATTTTTTGAACGCCACTTAAAAGTGACAGTGACAGTTCGCCGTATCATCTATGGATGAACAGCTTGAGGTTAGGGATGTCTTCCCCGGAGTCTGGACACTGGTGGTGGTATGGAAGACCCATGAAGATGCAGCTGGTAGAAGCCGTAAAAGAAGAGGCGGAGATGGGGTGGAGGCGGGTCGCAGCGCTGCTGGGAAGCGAACGAGCCATGATTGCCGGGGCTTTAAAGCAGGACCGAGGGCGATGATTGGCTGCTACAGACGTGCGGTGCGGCTCTTACGCTAATGGCTGAGGTGGAGGTGTGGCCCTCTCGGAAGTGATCATTGGCTGGAGGAAGGTGATCCTGAAATTAGTCTACCAGGTTGAATTAACGCCTAGGCTTCGATTCACCTACACCAGCGTGGTTACATGGGTCGTAGCGATTTTTAGAGAAAGAAAAACTCTTTGGAGCCAGGCTTTTAAGCCGTTCTTGGGACGTTTGAAGTCCCATCAGAATCAATGCTTCTAAGTGTCTCTTGGAGTCGGCCCTGGCCACAAGGGGGTGGTGTTGCAACCACGTCAGCTCCCCACCATGAGAACCATAGAGAAGCATGTTCCTCGCCCATTGAGTTTCAACCAGTTTGGAAATAAACTTCCTCAGTCCTTGTCCCCAATAAAGTCTTAGTCAATGTCATTGCAGCCTCCAGTCATTACAACTCAGTGGCTGAACTCTGGAGATCCTTAGCTTTCAAATGAGGAATGGCGTGTTCACACTCATGTGTTCATATGCAGCTTTGAGCAAAACAAGTTCAGCTGTAGTGACTCTTTTTTTAAAGCACTAAGAGCTATCGACATGTCTTCAAGCGGGGTGTGAGGAAAAAAGCCGATAGCCAAGCGATTAATAATCTGCATATCAATCCATTACCAAAATAATATTTAGTTGCAGCCCCAATATCAATGTGTATTTGTCCATTCAGTGACACATCTGGCTGTGTGGGTGGTTGGCTTGGCGCCGTTACTTTCCATCTCGGTGGCCTTTAGGGCGTCACAGGATCAGTTTTATTTACGTTTTTTTTTTATGTTTCTGGCAGGTTTTCTACATGGTATGTATACGTAACCATGGAGACTAGGGATGGGAATCGAGAACCCGTTCTACTTGAGCAATCCACCGGAACCATACGTCTCCTTCATTAACGATGCCTCTTATCAATGCAGCTTTGCCCCACAGCCTCTTAATGCAGGAGCCACTGCAGATCCAAGACTGCAGATCCAAGACTGCAGATCCAAGACTGCAGATCCAAGACTGCAGATCCTAGACTGCAGATCCTAAACTGCAGATCTAAAACTGCAGATCTAAAACTGCAGATCCAAGACTGCAGATCCAAGACTGCAGATCTAAAACTGCAGATCTAAAACTGCAGATCCTAGACTGCAGATCCTAAACTGCAGATCTAAAACTGCAGATCTAAAACTGCAGATCCTAGACTGCAGATCCAAGACTGCAGATCCAAGACTGCAGATCCAAGACTGCAGATCCAAGACTGCAGATCCTAGACTGCAGATCCTAAACTGCAGATCCTAGACTGCAGCTCTAAAACTGCAGATCCTAGACTGCAGATCCAAGACTGCAGATCCAAGACTGCAGATCCAAGACTGCAGATCCAAGACTGCAGATCCAAGACTGCAGATCCAAGACCGCAGATCCAAGACTGCAGATCCTAGACTGCAGATCCAAGACCGCAGATCCTAGACTGCAGATCCTAGACCGCAGATCCTAGACTGCAGATCCAAGACCGCAGATCCTAGACTGCAGATCCAAGACCGCAGATCCTAGACTGCAGATCCAAGACCGCAGATCCTAGACTGCAGATCCTAGACCGCAGATCCTAGACTGCAGATCCAAGACCGCAGATCCTAGACTGCAGATCCAAGACCGCAGATCCTAGACCGCAGATCCAAGACCGCAGATCCTAGACTGCAGATCCTAGACCGCAGATCCTAGACTGCAGATCCAAGACCGCAGATCCTAGACTGCAGATCCAAGACCGCAGATCCAAGACCGCAGATCCTAGACAGCAGATCCTAGACTGCAGATCCTAGACTGCAGATGCTAGACTGCAGATCCAAGACTGCAGATCCTAGACCGCGGATCCTAGACTGCAGATCCAAGACTGCAGATCCTAGACTGCAGATCCTAGACTGCAGATCCTAGACCGCAGATCCTAGACCGCAGATCCTAGACCGCAGATCCAAGACCACAGATCCAAGACCGCAGATCCAAGACTGCAGATGCTAGACTGCAGATCCAAGACTGCAGATCCTAGACCACAGATCCAAGACCGCAGATCCTAGACTGCAGATCCAAAACTGCAGATCCTAGACCGCAGATCCAAAACTGCAGATCTAAGACCGCAGATCCAAGACTGCAGATCCAAGACTGCAGATCCTAGACCGCAGATCCAAGACTGCAGATCCAAGACTGCAGATCCTAGACTGCAGATCCTAGACTGCAGATCCAAAACTGCAGATCCTAGACCGCAGATCCAAGACTGCAGATCCAAGACTGCAGATCCAAGACTGCAGATCCTAGACTGCAGATCCTAGACTGCAGATCCAAGACTGCAGATCCTAGACTGCAGATCCATGCACCTCTTTCACCAAAACAATAAGCATCATTCAGAAACAAAAGCGCCGAAGAGCTGACACAGATATCCTTCGACCATTGTTCATTAAAATAGAGGATGGGAGAGAGAGTAAGAAAATCACGGGGAACCTGTTGATGTGCCCAATGTAGCTCCTCCTCTGCGAAATATTGTCAATATTGGCTGTTGCAAGTTGAAATTGTCAAATGAGTGTTTTAGAAAAATGAGTGTCTCCTGCTCCTCTGAAATAAATATTTCAAATGTATATCCCTTTGATTTACAAAAAAAATCCAATTTCTTTTTTAAATGCTTTGTATAATAGGACGTTTATGTCAAAATAGATAATAAATAAATTGACCTGTTTGAATAAAAGCTATAAGAAGCACACACATATTAAATAATTTATAGCCTATTTTTTAGAACCAATTCTTTATCAATGCCATTGATAAGAAAAATTATCAATGGCTTTGTTCGTTCACAAGGACCACAACCTCAGGTATGATGTATGAAAAAAATGTGTATTTTAGAACGTTGCGTTGGCGTTTTGGGGCTTCAGATAGGGAAGCTCATGGGCTCTCGTCCCCTACCTGTAGGAAAAGCAGAAAAATATTAGTAAAAGGGAGGGAGGGAGGGTGGGGCCGGAAACTCCGAACGAGAGGACGAGGTTAGTAGACGGGGGGCTTAAATAGGCCGGCGGCCGGAAGAGGCGTATAGGAGGTGTGGTCCGGCTCTCGAACCTCAAATAAATATAAATACTTATCTCCATATGTCGATAAAAATGTATCAATTCCCATCCCTATTTGAGACAGATCCACCTGCAGTGAAAACCTACCAGAAATCCTAAAAAAAACACAATTTGTCCTGGAGCGTCCTCGAGGCCACCTGGACGGAGAGTAAAGGCGCCATGCGGACCACCCATACAGCCACTGGGTCACTAACGGGTCAAATACGCACTAATATCAACTTTTTCCCCCATTCATTTTGCCTGAACTTTAGGTAACATGACATCTGACGTACCCGCGGTAAACCTTTGAGCTAAACTATTTAGAACACGGTCTAAATCTTGATGGAAAGATGGATGTCACGTCTGCTGCCGTCATGTTGAATCCGTTTTTTTATCCGTAAACAAACTACAAGGCTGCTGTGAAGTTCGAAACAACTCGAGCGCACATAGCAGCATGGGTATTCCCAGGCTACCAGTTTCCCCTAAAACTTTAAATACTGTAATTGGAGCTCATACATGCGTGAGGAGACGTAGCGGCTCAGGGTCGTTTAGTTTTAGTCCATAAAAATGTTGTGGAAATGTTGTCGACTGAATCTAAAATTAATTCAGTCAATTTAGCACCAAATTATTTTATTCAAACATTTTTAATCATATTCCACTGCTTCATGGAACTTTTCACTCATGGAGAAAGCACTGGACTTGTTCGCAGTCATTGAATTTAAAAGATAAGAGTCTCTTTCAGATGATGTCACTGAAAGATCAGATGTTTTTACTTTTTAATTAGTTTTATCATCAGTTGATAAAATATCTGAAGATGTTAGTCATAGTTTTAGGCATCAATTACTTCTCTTAATTCAGTGCACTTAGCTGGCAACTGTATAACTGTTACTCCCACAAGTTTGTCTGAGGCCTTTATACAGAGGTTGTTAATCTTGCAGAGTGTTCTCGCTTTCTCTGAGACCACCTGGAGACTCACCTCATCTCCACGGGACGACCAACGGCAACTCAAGTCTCCAACTAAGTCACTAAATGCAAGTCTCGAGTCAAGTCCAAGTCAGTTTTGTTTCATTCTTTATTTGAATTGGGACAGTTTGGGACAATTTCATCCGTGAAGGTCCATGAAGGTCCAAGTCCCAAGCAAGACCAAGTCAATCGGTCATGGGGTCAAGTCATAGCTTTTGTCAAGTCAAGTCAAGTCTTGCTCTAGCCGGCAAGTCACCTCAAGTCACAAACGCCAGCGGGTCTACTTTTCAAAATGTGTTTAATCTTGAAAATAATAATAAGTGCTTTCTCAAGATATAGCGATTTTGAACATTTAGGCTAAAATCAAACTTTTTAAAATCTCATGGATTTGGATTTGGAAGTCTAATTAATATTTAATCGCCACAAAATTCTATATATATATATTATAAATGCTCCAGTCTAAGTACAAAATTACTGGGACAGCATTTTAAGGAAGGGGGCCCAGGGGGGCTGACTTAAAAAAAAAAATTAAACAAAGCTGCTTTTCCTGAAATATAAATATAAAATTATATTTTTATTTTACTTAGTTTCTGGCAGTTTTTTGTCAGTTTGCCTGTAATGCACCAGCCCCTGTATACTCGGATTCGCCCCTGCTCAAAATAGATTCCGCGTAGCCTTCTGTCACTGGGCTCTGTGTGGATGCGCAAAACAGCAACTTTTCGTGAGAACGCCTTAAAACATCGAAAAGCCCCCGAGATTTCTGTTGATTTATCCAGCTCTTACGCATCGTCGTTATGGAGGCTCCTGCGCTGTTGGTACAGTCCATTGTTTCAAACATTTTCCTGTCCATAAATCGCCACCTCTTCACTGTCTTTAGAAAACCTTTAGTGCATCCAAAGAAAAACGTCGTATTTCCTCCTGCCTTTTCAGCTGTAGTGATTAGACGCTCTCAGTCTCAAGTCACAAACCGCAAGTCACAAGTCACAAGTCAAGTCTTTTTGGAGCTTTGGTCAAGTAAGTCTCAAGTCCCGAAAATTGTGACTCGAGTCTCCCACCTCTGCCAACTAGTCTCCAGGCGGGTGAGATAGACGGGGTCCGAGCACTAAATCTTATTCTATGCATGCCAGTACAGCATCCCAATTGCTGCTTCAGTTTGTCACTCCAGTTTGAAATGTTTAAGAGCATAATCCAGAGACATGACGTGGATGTGGTTCGATGTTTCGCGTGTGGAAAGAAACGGATTTGTCGCTAAAGCAGAGCACATACAGAACAACGCCCTTAGGTTAGTTCACACTCAAAACACAAATATATCAAAGGATTGTTGTCATCATTTGGTGCCATGATTTCCGGGGAAAATAGTGTTTTATTGACATTGTCTATCTCGTGCGAATACCCACAAAAAAATGACCTACGTCCTGAGGTGAATTCAGTTTTACCGAAATTCTCAGGTAATTCTAATCCTGTAAGAATAGGGCTTTAGTCTGTCAATCGTTGGCCCATAAAAAGAAAGATGACACTATAATATACCTATAACTTAGAGTGTAAACAAAAAAAGGTTGCGTCTTTCTAGCATATACCAAGCTTTGTGTTTACTCGAAGACTTGTCAGTGTTGCCTTTGTCACTTATGCTGTCGGTTATTGTGCCCCGCGCCACAATTGGGCTTATGCAAATGTGACCTCCTCGACTCCATCAGCCTGTATCCAAATAGCGTAAACTCTGCTAATCCTTCCATTCCCTCCTTCCCACCTCGCCAACTCCCCCTACACCCCACCATCCATCCATCACGGTCTGCTCCGGTTTCCATCGGGCTTTTTGTCATGCATCCCCAGCCTTTTAGCCGCCGTCTTCCCCGAACGCCAATCATCCATCAGCTCCCTGCCCGGCTGCGTCGAGTAGATTATCAATCACTGGGTCGCTCATCCTCACCCCCTCCTTCCCCATTCTGACCGCCCCCCCCCCCCCATCCCGCCATCGCTCCACCGCTCTGTTATTGATCAATCAATCTGTCGGCGCCCAAACCCCATTGACAGGTGGGGGGAGATGGAAACCGATGCACTCCGACGCGATGGTGTAGCAATATTCATATCTGATATTGGATGTGTTCGCTTCATACATGTGTTTTATATCATTTTGTCAGCGTTCTCGGCCTCGGTCAGCGTTTTTTAAAATGGTAGCGCTGTATTGATTCATCCTTAGAAAATTCACGTTGAGTGTCAAAACATTAAATTGGACTGGATAGTTCTGCATCCCTGGCGTTTTATGGTGACACTCTGTTGGAAGAGCAGGCTACTGTTTCGATAGTTGATCTATGACGTCTTTTTGCTGGTCCTAAGTTTCAATTCTAACTTGTGCGATGATAGTAATGATAGCTTTATCGAAATAAATGAACGCGTGTCTCTTATAACTCTTATAACAAATAATTAACATGACATAACCTCGCAGCCTGTTTTTGTCAATTACAGCTAATTGTCAGTCATAGCTAAACATAGTACTAAAGCAATTAACGACTGTTAATTGCTTTAGTAATTAACAGTGTCTGTTAATTACAGTGTCTGCTAGCATGGTGTCTGCTAGCATGTAGTAGAATACCCGATGGTGCTAATTAATATAACTTGTTGTCGGAAAATATAAAATCCAGCTACTCACGACAATAGCACCACTGCTTTAGTTGTACTCTGAGGCGCTGGTTACAGAAAAGTACCATCTGTCCATAAAAGTAATGAACAGGACCGGGGACAAAGAGCAGCCCTGGTGGACACCAACATACACTGGAAACAGGAGTGACTTACTGCCGGCAGTGCAGACCAAGCTCCTGCTGCGGTCAGACAGGGAACGGCATCAGCAGAGGGCATATTCCACTTCAGATGTGGAGCCAGGCTGATGGTAAGTATCACCTGGCTGGAAGGGTCACCTATTGTGCATGTTTTTAGTGGTAGGGGAAACTGGAGTACCCGGAGGAAACCTAAGTATGGAATGAATGTAAAATGGTCCTTTCTGTTCCCAAAGACACACTTAAAGGCCAGCACACACTACACGACTGGATTCAGTGCGATTTTCGAATGTCTGGGGGTTCACACTTAACGACTGAGAATCGTAAGAGCGAACACACGACACGATTCTGACAAACAGCTGATGTTTTATAACACAGCGCGTCTGTCCTCTCTACGGCTTCGAAAACTGACCCCAAATCCGCAAAGACAGGTCTGTGTTTGTGAGCTTGGGATAACGTGTGTGTCCCGATTGGTCAACGGTGTCAACAATGTCACAACACCGCAGCGCTAGGCTACTGCTACTACGAAGCCTTCAACTTGGCTATAGTTCTGTCAAATGGAGATAAAAGTTGGCGACAGGAAGAAGCGTATTTCAGTGGATTTAATAAGAAAAGAAGACGGGTGTCAACCTCAGGATGGAGCAGGAGACGGAGGAGAAAGCGGGGAGGCTAGCCGCCGTTAGCGGCGAGGTAAAGCTAAACAGTTTGTCTCCAAACTCAGTAAGTGCCGCTAAACTCTGTTCGTGGTTGAAATGTAGCTGGAAAATGTGGTTGTCGTGAACTTTTGGTGATATAAAGTTGTGCTGTTTCGTGTGTGGGGCTGTGGCCATGAAATGAGTTGTTTGTGCCGCTGGTTTAACAGAGAAGTGAATAAAGGAGGCGTGTTTTTCTGTCTTTATCTCACTCTGTCATTCACATTTGGGACGGTAAAATCACCCACGTTTCTCCTGTGCGTCCAAAATCGGGCTTAAAAATCAAACATGTTTGCTTTCCTACGACTGGAGTCTAGTCGCGTCTTTCTACCGCCCACACTACACGATTCGAACGTCAGTCCAGTCGTGACTCCCCCACACTACACGACCCGACTCTGTGTGACCGCCTTACACTAGATGCGACTCGATTAGACTCGGCACGACTGAGAATTAGAGCGAAATCGGGCATAAAAGTCGTGTAGTGTGTGCTGACCTTAAGCCCAGGGGCAAGGCTAGGCCTATTTTCAAGCACCCCTAAAAATGTCACGTCAGAAATATAATAACAGTAGTAAAAGCCACACCAAAACATACTATGTACTATCATATATTTCTCGGTTGATTTATTAAAATATTCCTATTTAAAGAAATAAAGCAGAAACAACCCCTCTTTACTAAATGATTTGGTCAAATGTGTCATTGCTGCAGCTGAGCTCTCCCCCTCCCCTCACAGCACTGTCGCCTCAGACTCTGCGCTGTCTCTCCCTGGAGTTTAAACTTTGGTGCTGGTCTTCAACAGCACATATGGAGGAAAGAATGATTGTAGGAATTGTTTAGATGTTGTAGAGAGGCTCTCCACATACCAAGTTTTTGGCCAGTTTTTAATTTTTGAAAATCCGTCTCATATGCACAAACTTATACCAGCTGATAAACAGATATGCTAATCGCGGCGCATTTCTCGCTGTATTTCAGGTGAATGAGTCACTATTGAATCATCACACCCACTGTGAAACATAAGGCTAAGAATCCTGAAGTGCCCAAAGTGCATATTACAGGTTTTTATGTCTATTATTCCTGATGATTGATTTGATCATATTATATTTGGATGAAGATGAAGTTCATTTAATTTGCTTCATTGGTGACACAAGAAGAGGGAGAAATTCATACAGCTCTAACTCTCTCATGACACTTCTGCACAATAGGAAAAATATAATATATATATAGTTCTAACTGTCAAATGCTCTTGGAATACAATTATGCCATAATCTGATTAGCATTTCTCATTATGAATATATGTATTTTTACAATTGTGTTGCAATGTAATAACTTCATCTAAAACGCATCAAATTATATGAAATGACATATGTTCGGTTCAAAATTTTCTGAGCGAGAACCCCCTCCCCCGAACCTCAGGTGCTAAGTTGAAAACTCTAAAAGTTGAAACTCTAAAATCGCCCCTGCCAAATCCCACCTGAATAGAAGCACACCGACCCTCTGCTGCTTGGCACGTTGAACACCTAAAGCTTTTAAATATCAGGACAGGAACTAACTTTTGATTAACCCCTTGTCTTCAGGGGTTTTGTTAAAAAGAACTAGAAAACTAATCACTGTTGCAATTCACTTCCAAAAAGCCCATCACTTTGCTTGTTTTGCCACAGTTTCTTGTCATCCTCAGGAAAACAAAATAATTCCCAGCTTTGCAAGTCACATCTTGGCACCATGCTGCTAAGAGGAACTTGTTGCCAAAAGCTTGCTGCAGGGGACTGTTTTTGCTTTTTGAAAATGTGGTAGTTAAATCAAAGAAAATGTCTGAATTTTTGTCGGGGAAAGCTTTTGGCAATGACAAAAAGACAAAATTAGGAAAACGGTACACAAAGTAAAATCATACATTTTGAAAGAAGCAAAGAATCCTAGAATTTCAGAAAGAAAATATGATTCACGAGAGATCTTTCACATTGTTTGCTGTGCTGTTTATCAGATTCAGTTTGTTGGAAGACTTTGCCCACATGATTTTTTCAGTGACTTTGAAGAGACGGAAACTCATTTCAAACAAACTAAGTTTATCTGAATAACTTTCTGGGCACTGAATATTTGGAACAACAGTAAAAAAAAGTGAGAAATCCACAACATACCACCAAAATCCTTTCAACTGGACATTTCTTCACTTACATGTCTGACAATTCGAGAATCATCAATTTTCTTCTTCACAGGGGCCATGATGTTAAGTCCCATCAGGTTGAGCAGTCACTCGGCAAACCCTGCCAAAATCAGACTAAATTAATCACGGGCATTGAAGGGTGTTCTCACATGTTTCATTAATTTCAGTCGATTCCCATGACAACGGGTATCAACTTATCAGAGCCTTGTCAATGCACCGACACGCACTTTCTTCCCTGGTGTTAAGGCACTTCAAATCGGCCATAAACACAAAGGTCTTACTCTGCAGCAGGCATACCTGTCAAGTTTTGGATTTGAACATAAGGGAAATTTTCGAGCACACAGTGCGAGCCGTTCCATCACTACAACCAAGCTCCAAGACTGGGTAAAATGCGGTAGGTTCCCGGACAAGACGGGACACAACAGCTGCAACCTTGTGACGACTGCCACCCAGGAAACTGTAGGCGGTACTTCTCACGAGTCTAGTGGCAGAGTTCAGTTTGGAGAAGCAGAGGGATAATTTATTATTATCATTTTGTTACAAAACGGGAGATTTACGGGATAACAGTCATATGAGGGAAAGTGGCCAAAACGGGACACTTGACTGCTATGAGCAGGCAGAGAGAGAGAGAGAGGGGCAGAAGAGAGTTCATTAAAGATAATTATTTTCAAAAAAGTGCACTATATCAAACTCTATAGGTAGGCCGCCTTCACAGCACACCCACTCGGCTCCAGGGGACAGGACCACCGGTTTGGGCAACTCAAAACCGCCGCTCTCAGATCGAGAGCCCCTTCAAGTCGACCATAGCTGAGCCCGTGTGAAATCGGCAAAAGCAGAGCAATGTCCAGCTAAATCGATTGAGTGGACACCAAGTATTTCCTCGATGAACGAGGTTCATCGTAAGGCAAGACACAGCAAGTGAAAACAACAATTTTTTTTCATGCCTCGGTCAAGAGTTGACATTCAAAGCCAGTTTTCTTCCTTAACTTTTGATAAACGTGGACAGGTTGGAGTTGCCCATGCTGGCTAACATGAAGTCGACTAAAAACAGCCACCTTTTTCTCCCAGCACACAATTCTCATCAGTAAAAAGCCCCGTTCGCTGTGAATAATAGACCAGAACAGTCCTGCTTTGGCTTTCATATACTAGTGTAAAAGTTGAATCTGATCTCGCCTTATCTAACTAAAACCAATTTATATCACAAATGAGAAGAGATACCAGATTAGACCAGAACTGAAACATGTCCGAACAACAAAGTGTATTTAGCTACTTCAGTCACTTCCATGTCCATTGAGCTCTCGCCTTGCCTCAGTCGTCCGAGTACCACTCCTCTTTCACGCAGTCAGGATTTTAGGCTCAGATCTAACAGACCGCAATCATTCGCACTTTAGGAATATGTCACATTGGCCTCTTTTAACTTTTCCTCTGATTAACTCTCGGAGGCAGCGATATTCAGAAAGAAAAGTTTCGGGGTGGATTTCAAAGCGAGAAGGCAGTGATTAGGCAGAAAGGCTGGCCCAATGCTACTGGCACTAATTGGCGTCCAGCTGACCGCATCGCTAACCAGACCAGATACGATGGTAATGTCTTTGAACTCGCTCTTTGAAAGTCCCGTAGAAAAAGAAAAAAAAGAAAGACGAGTTTCTGAGCGGGGCGTTGGTGTGCGCTGCCCAGAGACCCAGAGGCCAGGCCGGTCGTTAGGTGCCCAGGGAGAGGGGCATCCCCATGGGCACAAGTGAGGGAGGAGTCCGCTTAGAATGCCTAAAATGTCTTTGAGATTTCATGTAAGCCATGCTGAGAAACACTCCCACGTTGCAGCAGGTACAGAACGTTTTTCTAAACACTTTAATTCTTTCCGTTTTGTTAAGATGCAGCTGGATACTAAACCAGATTAAGGTCTCTCTTTATGTCAAAAGTCGAAATGAGTTTCTTTCGCAGGGTGGCTGGGCGCACCCTCCGAGATCGGGTGAGGAGCTCAGTTACCCGGGAGGAGCTCGGAGTAGAGTCGCTGCTCCTCCACGTCGAAAGGAGCCAGCTGAGGTGGCTAGGGCATGTATTCCGGATGCCTCCTGGTCGCCTCCCGCGGGAGGTGTTCCAGGCATGTCCTAGTGGGAAGAGGCCTCGTGGAAGGCCCAGGACACGGTGGTGGGACTATGTCTCCGAGCTGGCCTGGTGTCACCTCGGGGTCCCCCCAGAACAACTGGAGGAGGTGTGTGTGGATCGGGAAGTTTGGGCATCTCTGCTGAGATGGATGGATGGATGGATGGATGGATGGATGGATGGATGGATGGATTATATCAAAAGTTCTGGACTGAATACGACATCACAGACAATTAAAACCTTTTTGTAATAAAATTTCGGATTTGTTTTTTGCGTAATTTTACAAAACAAGGTTCTGTCCACATAGAGCTAAGCGCAGGACTTAACGTCTTAACATTTGAACAAAATATTTCATCAATATTTTGATGATTTGGATCAACCACGCTTTGGGTGTCTGTAAACAAACATTTTCAAAACTAGGTCCCATAGTGGAAAGATCTCAAAATGCCGTTTACGTGGCTCCATTGTTTCGCCGTCTCAGCAGCTTTTCCTAAATCGATGACATCACACCGCAAGCATTGTGTATGTTTGCCATAATCTACTGAACTCATGACTTCTACTTCACAGTCCTTCTCCCCCCCCCCCCCCAAATTTCACAAGCTAATAATAAGCTACATCAGATTGCGTATTGATGGTAAATATGTGAATTATTTGAATATTTGTAAATGCAAAATAAACCCTGCAGTCGAGTTCGCCTTGCGTTTCACTCATCAGTTTCTCTTGTTTTCCTTTCTCAGGGTTTAACATTCTCGCCCCTCTCGACTGCAATGTTAGATCTCGGAAGTCATGTGACGTTGCCGCTCGGTCTGAACAAGTGCATACCCTTTTGAAGCATGAGCTCTATCACAGAACACTCCCGAAAGGTCAGAGATAGCTTTCCTGGACTCTCCCTTTACACGCTGCAATGTTTCCTCCATCTACTCATCACTACATTTGTGCTCCTAAAGGTCGGAGTCCATTTTTTTCTGGAAATGTAAATGGTCCATGAATAGGACTCCTGCCGTGCCACTGATAACTGCGCTCAGGTCTGGCATTCACAAACAGCTCAGATAGGTTTGACGCGCTGTCGGTAGCACTTTGCATAAATGCTCAATGCTCTATCCGCTATCCAGTCCCAGAGGCCAGCACGAAATGACGCCAAGCCGGGGTTTATGAATGCCGTGTTGACAGATGCCCAATTTCAAGGGTAAATAGGTTTTAAAAAAGAAAGAAAGAAAGAAAGCCAGACCCGAAAAGGAGACAGGTGCATTCAGAGAAGCTGCCTGAAAAGGTGAGAAGTAAACAGGCATTGACAAATGAGTGACGTGTGGTGGTGGTGCGCTCTGTGGGACGCAAGCTAGGAGGAGGTGGAGGTTGAGGAGGCGATTTAGTTCGAGGGCTGTTAAGTTTTTTAGTTTTAGAGTTTTTTAAATATTTCCATGGCTCTTACTAAGATTTTATTGACCTTTATTTAACCAGGATAGTCCCAATGAGATTAATAATCTCTTTTTCAGGGGAATCTATTGTACATGTATTTAGTGGTAGGGGAAACCGGAGTACCCGGAGGAAACCTACGCAGACACGGGGAGAACTCCACACAGAAAGGCCCCGTCCAGGTGGGAATTGAACCCGGGACCTTCTTGCTGTGAGACGTGAGCGCTAACCGCTGCGCCACCGTGTCGTCGCCATTAGAGTCTCCATGATGTCTCCAGGTGAATATTCCAGTACCTTAAGGTAGGTAATTAAGGAGTAATGTAACAGGGTTTCTGCGGGCATCAAAACAAATAATAAAATGTCATTAAATGAAGATCTATGTCATTAAAAAGAACTACATTGGATTCAAACTGGAATTACATCTAAACCTATTGGAAAATAATGACTTGACTGACTGACTGAACATATGCAGGAAAAATCAGTCTAAAAAGCATTCAGCTAAAGTTTGGGCTCAAATGATAAAATAAAAACTTCCCCCCAAAAGATGTGTCCAGTTAGCTCCTGGAAAACAAAATTTCCCCTCATTCCACTGTCCGATGGAATGCTAACACATTTTTAAAAAACGATTTTTGTTAGTGGCATTAAAAAGCATTACATTTGCAAACAGTGCAAACCCTGTGTAAAGTCTAGTGAGCCGATATCAGAAGAACTAGGAATGGCAGTAATTGAAGACAATGATAAAGTGATACAAGTTTAAAGGTCTTATATCATGCAAAATCGACTTTGTGGAGCTTTGAACCATGTTCTACTATTTCCTCAACAAAAATACCCCAGAGTGGTTTTTGGCTTCATTCACACAGTTCACAGTTATCCTCCTGAATCCTGCTCTCTGACAACTGAGTTGTGACACTCACTTGTGCCCGACGTCTGTAATGTAATGTCTTAATTCGGCCTGATTTTAATTCATAAAACAGCTTTTTCATTATTTCTGTTGTAAGAAAGAAATAAAGAAAAAAAAAAGGAAATGCCCCTGCAGAGAAAACAAACACATCCTCTGAGTGTCTGAACAGATGTCATGTTTGCACCAAAAGTTGTTCTTACCTAACGCTAATGTCACGGAGAAAAAAAAGCTTGTTTGGCTGCGAGAGGTGCAGGACTTTATTCAACCTTCCCAAAGAAGAGGCCACTCGCCAGAAGTTGGAATTTCTCTCCGGGATTCGCCGACTATCACTAAAATAGTGTTTTTCTGTGACTGTCTCTGATGGATGTTTGGTGAACCTTCGCCAGAATCAAAGTGGATTAACTTTTATAACCAACTCAAGTCCCATAATGTAAACACACGATGGAGCGGCCAGGACAGAGCGGTGAGTCAATCCAAACGCGTGTTAGCCATTTACGAAGCTATGCTTGCAAATGTCAAGTCCTTATAACTGCGTTCTGAAGTAACTTCACTGTGATATTTGTATTTCTACTGCTGCTAAAGTTGTATGAGTGGAAAGAGGGGGCGGACTTAATTGAATCGAAGTGTCTTGTCTTCTTGGTTTGAAAAATACCTCCAGAAAATACTTATATTTAACAAGTTGTAAAGTGCATTTATTGATGTATTAGTAGCAAATTGCACAATACAAGTAGTGGTTTTGCATTTACAAAACAATATCTGTGCAAAGTATTTAGTATTCAAGTATACAGTTTAGCAGCAACTGTAATTTGCAAAACATGCAACATGTTGGCTAAATAAAACTTAAGATGATCTGAACTAACGCTGCAAACACTAACTCAACAGGAGATCCAAAACAAAAGGCTGCTGTGGTTTGATCTTAAGGTTAACTAAACACCCTCTCTGATGGTGTACTTGTTGCAGGAATGCACAAGTACTTCTTTGCCAACCGACTAACAAAAGGGAAATTTACTTCATGTATCTTCCACCATGTCAGAGGATTGGTCTCACCATCCATCATTTGGCCTTGCAAATAGCTGTCTAATTCAACAACCAACTTATCTTTGCTAGAAAGACAGTACATTTCTGTAAGTTTCTTGAAAAAGCTTCTGTGACAGAGTGGAAGGCTTTAGCTTAACGCATGTACCACATTAAAGAAAAGGACCACAGGTTCGTTCATTGAAGAGGCAAGTCGTTCCTATAGTTTTATCCAATTTATTTTCTAGATTAATAAAATATAAGTTTCAGTCGTCAGTGTTTCAGTTCCAATTCAGTGGGTGTCTTTAACCAAAAAAAAAACAGAAAGGGAAGGCAAACATCCGCTTATCCCGGTTCCTCGTCGTTTCACAGTTCACAGAGACACTCTTCGGCATCACGTCCGGGTCCACAAAGCAGCAGTGGTGGTTGTTTTGCAGGCGCCTTGAATTTTCCCGAGAGATGTAAAGTGTTAGCCTCTAAACCTATGCTGGTCTACGTTACACGTGCAGCGCACATACCGCTTTTGGATCCATCATTCACGCGGGGACGTCATGCTTCGCGTACTGGCCCGTGGGGAACCACACCTCCCACCTACAGCACCGCCATCTCGCACTGCGCCTGAAGCGCACCCCAGACCCATAGCTGCACCAAACACAGGGCTCGGATTAGGGCTAACATTTCTGAGGGAAGTCACGCTAAAGTATTTTTGGTTTTTACCTGCTCACGAGAGCCCGAAGCTACACCACCTCCACACCAAGCAGACAGACGGAAGAACAAGAGGTCAGAGGTCGAACGCAGGTAGGCTGTGCCCTTTTATATGGCGCCCCCAGCGGACAGGCGGGGTAATATAGACAGCTTGCACTGTTACACTTCCAAGGCTTTTCTTTTGCTTTTTTGATGCATTCTTTTCCATTTCTGTTGATTCAGACGAAGCAGGGCTGGTCTGACTTGGTAGTGTGGCAGAGAAGGATTCCAGTTCTGTGATTGCTCTGCATTTGAAGGCCTGGATTTCTTCTTGACTCAAATACTGAAGGCGAAAACGTGGATCAAGGACTGTTGCAATGTTGATCAAATCTTTAACCTCTGTTCCGCCGTATTTTTTGTTCAAGTAGGCAGTTATTGAACTTTTGATCGTCTGTGTGAGTTCTGAGTCCTCCTCTTTTCAGCAGGTCACTGTTGAAGAGGTTCAGAGTAGGCTTCAAGCAGGACATAGTCACATACTTCTCAGATGATAATGCATCAGTAAAGTCCATAAGAGTCCAAAACATGTAAATCCTGCCATGAAGGCACCAGATGCCGGCTAGGCCTGTCGGCTGCAAGGACTTTAGTAATGGCTTTCTCTTGTTCAAGCAGCCGTTGTATCATCTTCTGCCTTGACCCCCAGCGAGTCACTGATTCAGTCACTAATTTGTGTTGGGGAAGGCCCAGTTCATCTTGCCCTTTCCTGAGTGCCTGCTGTATTTCCAGCTGTGGGAGAATCCACCAACAATTTTCCGACAAGTTCCCACAGCGTTGTCTTTTTTATTTATTTATTGTGAATTATAGGACAATTACAAAGGAAAAAACAACAGACAAGAGAGACATTACAGAAAACCGACAACAGATCTCACGTGACACTGAACCAGAAAACTTAGAATTTAGGCTGTATTGGTAGGCGTACTGGGCGGACGTGTGTGTGGGTGCGTGTGTGTGTGTGTGTGTGTGTGTGTGTGCGCGTGTGTGTAATGTAAAAAAAAAAAGAGGAAATAAAAAAAATGTATCATTGTCATCAACATCATCATCCACACTGACATTATACTGTATCTAAAAATAATAATAATAATAATAATAATAAATAATAATAATGATATTATGATTATTCTATATACATATACTGATAACATTAACCATATCAATAATAGCATAAAAATAATGATAGTAGGAATTATAATAATAATCATATATACATAATCAATGTCATGTTCAATAGTCATTGTCATCACCCTTGACACCAGCCCTAATTACTTTATGATCACGAAATTACTTATTTTCTATACATTTGTTCTCCACCATTCTGCCTCTGATCTATATCTGTATTGTTCTTTTTTTACCCTAAAATGGACTAAGTGCATTAAAAGAAAGACAAGAAGTGCTCACCTGGGCAGATATACTGTCCCTGTAAGCACATTCCTACCAACCTAAGAGCTTGCGTGTGTGTTTTTTTGTACTATTCCACTGTGATGCATTAAAAGACACAGAAATGGCGGGGACAGACAGAGACTGAGGCAATATACAATATGTTGTCTCTAGTAAAAATGGATCAAGCATGGTGTCAGTGGTGGTAACCAAGGTGGATCAAAAGAGTAGTTTATGTATAATTAACTATAAAAGTCATAAAAAGAAAGTATTGCTATTACCATTATTGGGTGGGCGGGAACTGCTTTTAATCTGTAAAGCACTTTGTGTTACAACCTTGTATGAAAAGCGCTTTATAAAGTTTGTGTGTGTGTGTGTGTGTGTGTGTATGTGTGTGTGTGTGTGTGTGTGTGTATGAGTGTGTGTGTGTTAGAGTGTGTGTGTGTTATAATGAATGGTGTGGAGAGGAGTTACGGGGAGTTGGCTCTCAGACACAGGAGAGTAAAATTCGGAACAGAAGAGTAAGAGACGGAGCAAAACAAATGTGTCTATTCTAGGATCCTTCATGGTTGCCTCTGCAAAACAAAATGACAAATAATTGTGAAACTCTTTTATCCTTATCCTTATTATAATCTGCTGCCGCTTTTTTTGTCCAAGACAATGGCTGTAAGATGTTGCTGTATTAGTATTTTTTTATTCCTATGTTTTAGTGTAGCCTAAGCCTACATAGTGAATTGTTTAATTTGGATTTTGTTTATGCATTAAAGCATGAAATGTGCAGTGTTAAAAAAAAAAAAAGCATATTTATTCATATCCTCTTTTTATTAATACATGCAAGTTACTATTTACTTTGGCTCAGTCGCCTGGCTACTCCACATGTCAGTGGTGGATGTAAAAAAACTCCACTCCAGTAAGCTTTGTTTTCAGTTCCTCGCGGCAGTCCTTGTACATGACCGGCATTACAGTCTTTGAAAAAACATTTCGTGAAGGCATCGTGTACCTGGGATCAAACTTGCGGAGGAGGTGGTTAAATCCTTCCTTATCGACAGAATATAAAGACATCATGTCTTTGGCCAAACAATGAGACACAGCATCAGTGAGTCACTTTTCCTATCGTAAGGAACGCTGTGGGCAAATGCGGTTGGAATTTTAAACTGTGTATATTTTGACGGGCTAGCTGAATCTGTCTCACGTTTTCGGGCACACTCTTCGTACTCAACTCGGTGTTTGCCTTTGAGATGGCAGAACAAATTTGTCGTGTTTCCACCTTTTGCTGTCACCGTTACTTTGCAAATTTTGCATAATACAGTCTCTTGCTCCACATCTTCTTTACGGAAACCAAACCACTTCTATAATACAGAGGTACCTACGTAACAACGATCTCTTTGTCTGTAGTCTCCGTTTCTTCTCCGCCTTCTGCCATGCTTTACTACAGTAGGCGCGCCGATGCGTAAATACTGTGCGCCGAGCGGTCGCTCTCAAAATGCGTCATCAACTCTGCTCTTTGCTTTTCTCCATTTTAAATTTTCATTCATACCGGTATATAAAAAATATTGCCCAACCCTAATTTAAATAGGGAAACCGTGGAAGAGCTTGGTCGCTTCAAACTTAACCCCCGTTTGGGTCCATGAGGAGAGGAGGAGAAGCTAAATGCTAACAACATATTCAGGGTTTTTTGCGTGACTGAGTGCACGGGTGAAAACCAGACAGGTACACATCAACTCCTCTAAGCTAAGGGAAGAACATGTCTCAGTGTATAAAAAACAGTGGCCTATTCCTTTAAGTTTCCTCAGATACCTCAGGAAGAACATACAATATTACTTACTAGTAAATGGCCTAATTGTTCTGCTGGAAGGGAGTACCAGCTCGTTTCGAGGCCCACTTTGCACCCAAAAGAACAACTGAGGAACCTGAGGAAGCTTCTCTAATCAGAGGCAAAACGTACTTGAAAACAACCCAGAAGTTATAACTATGTGACTGAGAAGCTTTCACCATGCCAGGTGGAAAGATGACATTTGAAAACCAATACATTTGGTGCATGTGTGCTTGTGAAATCTTCCCAGCGTTGCTATCGTTGATAAACAGGCTGATGTTCATGGATCATAGTAAACAGTGTACGCATGGGGTCAGGTGGGTTCATCCTGTGAGGGATTGTGAGATACGGCTCAATATCTGTGGACAGACAGAATCCAATAGGCTCTGACAGAAAATCTATGCACGTGCTATACATATTTTACTGGCTTAGCCTGTCGATATAGAGAATACGAACAGCAGGTCATCTGCATCTTTCCATCTTCGGAGGTCTTTAGAGTGTTTTCATTCTTAATAAACATGCTTTCTGAGTCGGTGGAATTGATATATTATGTATAGTGCATACAATACCGTATATAGCGAGTCTACATTGAATATATAGTCAGTAGAATTGATATATTATGAATAGTGCATACAATACCGTATATAGCGAGTCTACATTGAATATATAGTCAGTAGAATTGATATATTATGAATAGTGCATACAATACCGTATATAGCGAGTCTACATTGAATATATAGTCAGTAGAATTGATATATTATGAATAGTGCATACAATACCATATATAGCGAGTCTGTATTGAATCTATAGTTAATAGCGGAGCAGCGATTGCTCCTTTGTCCAGTTTTAAGACCTATAATGCACACTCCAGAACAATCGGTGGCCGTGTGCATATTTATTTTATTGACTGGAACCACGTACAGGAGTAATAATGAAGAAATATGATGTTCTTCTGCTGACATGTCTGTGTTCCTAGGAAATATCATTTCATATCTTGGCTTTGCAAATGTTGCTCAGTTGGAAGTCTGTTTCATACTGTGATTGTTGTAATAGAAAATTGTTGATTGTTTTGAAACGTTTTGGTAAAGCGCATTACCCATTGACCGTTGACCTTTAAACAAGCGTTACCGACTTCAGGCGCATCAGTTCTCGGCTTGGCTATTTCCTCCCATTTCCAATCCTTAGAAGAGTCGAAAAACGCCCAGCTTGCTTAAAAATAAATAAACAGCTTCAAATGACCCAGAATGTCTAAAACTGACCAAAGCGTCCTGACTGACAGCAGCGAAGCAAATGTACCGTGTCTAAAACCCCACAGATCTCGGTTGAAACGCTGCCTTTGAATGGCCTATCTGTCCTCTCTTCAAAAGCTGCAGATTTTTTTTTCTGCCGTATATAAATATATATGTAACCCCAGACATGCAGCAAAATAGTGCCATTTCAAAGGCTCACCTCAGACCGGGGCTTCAAACGCAGAAACATCTTTGGAGCTGCCCCCAGAGCTCGCCCACACAGAGGAGGGAGGGAGGAAGAAAGCGAGGAGGGCTGGAGAGAACATGAGAGAGAGGGAGAGTTAGAAATAGGGAGAGGCAGCATATACAGTAAGTATTGCTTAGCTGAACTGTCCATCTGCATGTCCATTCCCCAGCCCCTCAAGAACATCGGCAGCTGATGCGTTATTGAAATGAGCATCAACTATTCTGGAATCGACTGTAGAAAATCCAGGATCTGATGTTGAAAGGTGGGATATGGAAGTTTTTTTGGTGGATATTTCATAAACATGACCAGATCTGAGGTCCTACTTAGCCCGGCAGGGGAAATCACGAGAATTTTTTTAATTTCACACAATGGATGATGCATGAACGGGGGAAATTAATTGACCTTTATTTCGAATTGGGTTTAAAATACAAAGAATTAAGATTATTGCTGGCCAACAGACATGGTGTTAATGTATCCCAAGTGAAAGACATCTTATCATGTAGTACGTTGAAGCTGTACGAGGTCTGGGAGGGCGTCCAGAGGCGATCTTGAGACAATTTTTTACAGGATTTCAGATTAGCACAGCCAGGCCCCCGAGATCAGGAGAGAGGGTCACTCCCCTACCGATGTCTAGCTGACAAAACTGGCCTGAATCTACGATCAACTATCCACCAACCCGGGGGTGGATGTTGTCGCTCGTCACCAAATAGCTGCGTAAAGGCATCTTACCTACAGCAGCAGCGCTAAGTGTCAGAGGCACCAGCAAGCAGACAGGCACCAGGTTGATCCCAAAATGCTCCAGCACTTCCACCCATCCCATCAAGAAGCGTTGGCTGCTCTTGAATTTAATGTTTGGCCTGTCTGAGTACGAAAACGACCATCTCCCGACACCCACCACCCATTGCCTCTGGATCACTGTGCGCTCTTTTGGTCCGGGGATTACAAATCTATAGGCCTCCTACTGTAAATGCTGAATTTATTAATTCTTTAACTTGCCATAAGTGTCTATATGCCAGATAAAGTTAGGTCCTCTGAAAAAAATTGTTTCGTATTTGAAGTCTCCTGGTTTGTTTTCTGTACACACTGTTTGGATCCAATTCCCTGAGGATAATGCACGTCTTCCTTTCTCTCGCCTAAACCATTTTCTCGTCGTATATCCACCGGTATCCCTGCTGCACACAACTATCATTCAGGTTATGAATTCAACCAGAACTTCATATGCCTTGAGTGCCCCCTTTGCCATTTAGCCAATACCATGTCTTTTGGGCAGAACTAGTCTGGTTTTACTACTTACTTCGTTTCGTACAAGGGCCTGGAACTTCTCAATTGAGCTCTGTTATCAGGTGGGAGGGGTGAACTCCTTTGAAACGCTGGGATCTGATTTTCGCTAGCATTTGGTTGTAATGTATGTAATGTGACCGAGTGAGTGAAGCGAGCCATGATAACTCTTGGGAGCATTCCTTGCACATTCCAAGGGTTCAATTTTAATTTCTGAATATTTGGGAGCCGAGCCAGGACGGACATTGAAGAGCTTCAAAACTACAACAATCGGCACAAATGCTTGACGTCACCTACAACACCAGCCTCCCCCGCTCGCTGAATGGTAGGTAGAAAGTCAATCGATGTAACGCAGCCACTGAGATCAAGCCCAGACGTGCATGTAGGGAAATGGTAATTGACCGGAGTTTATGGATGGCTAAGGCCAGGCAAGGCCAGAACTCTTAATTAAATTTTAATTGAACTTCATTTCTTGGGGTTTAAAATATAAAGTATTTTAAACCCCAAGAAATTAAGTTCAATTAAATTCCCCCCTTCATGCTCTTGACGGGGTAGGTTGGAAGCACTGGAGCATTTCCAGACGAACCTGGTCCTTGTCCACACACTGGTGCCAGCACTGCTGCAGAGTGGGGAAGAAGCGTAAGGCGCACACAGCTGTTTGGGGACAAGCGACAAAATTCACCCAGGGGTTGGTGGATATGATCGTATATAGAGGCCAGTTTTACCAACTCGACATCGAAGAGTGACCCTCTCTTCTGATCTCGGGTCCTGGCTGTTCTAACCTGAAATCCTATAACAATTCTCAATGATTGCGTTGTCTTGCAATGATTATTGCGTTATATCGCAAAACAACTGAAAGGTATCCTTTACCTGGGTATAAGGCTACGTTCAGACTGCAGGTCTTACTGTTAGAACACCAGCAGAACTTTAGCTGGTGCTAGCATAACATTAGCACCAAGCTTATCTTCACAGCTCGTCTTTTAGCTGCTTCTTTCTTCTAGTTCCATATTAATTCCATAAACTCCACCAAAGGGCAGCATTTGTCCGCACTGTTCTCATCACAACAGTTTTTATTGCTGTTCTTTTTTTCCTTCAGTAATGTGAAGTGGAAACGATATACATGAAAAAACATAAAGTGTCACGTACTGCGTCCAAACAGACTACATGGAAAAACGGCATTATCGACACAATGCCAGAGCAAACCGGGGCTGTAATCTTCCAAATATCAGAGCATGCAACTTTTCTTTTGCTCGGCACTTCCATTGTCAGAAATGAGCATTTTCCAAAGTTGAACAAAAAATCCTTTCTGTTTAGTGGCTTCTTTTGGCAATATTCAAATTAATAATAACCCTTTACATAACAATAGTAGTGGAGTAGAACTTTATAATAGTCAAACGTGCTTCAAAGGATCCCAGCCCATTGAAGACATGAATCCTCAAACAGACGGAATTGCATCAGTTTTGTCTGTTGTGTTGCATCACTGTTTTCACTGATCTGTCCGTCCATCTCCTCCTCATTTACTTACTCCTCATTACAACCAGCTTCCTTTCAGCAGAACCTAAAGGGAGCATACATTAGTGCGGCTATTTGAAGATGGACAGTCTCCCCAAAGGCTAACTCCATGAACTATCTTCGAGCTTTTAACCGTGCAGTAACGTTACCCCGTAAATCACGGCAGCACAAATTTGTATTCACAAAAGCTCCTCTCTTTTTATTTCTAACACGATGAGAGTGGATTTTAAGAATAAATATCGGTGGTACCATTATAACATAAACTCCTCCTGTATTTATTCGGCCCGTTGCCAAAGAAAGATCAATAGTGCTGACGAAGCTTCTTGGACGACGGTAGGAACATTAAACTCTAAAACAGATAATGGCTTCAAGAGCGGGTCTTATGCTTTTTGCAGGTAATTGGCAATAATCTCAAACACGTCTGAAGCCGTGCTGAGCTTCAGAAATATGTTTTTACCCGATTTTGCTATAATTCTAACTCGCCGTGTGTCTTCCTGAGTCGTGACCTGTGTTCGAATTGTGTTATGTGGGCAACAGAAAGACCAGACAAAACCTCAGTCACAGGAAATCAAACATGTTTGATTTTCAAACCCAGTTTTGGACGCACAGAAGAAGCGTGAGTGATTTTAACACAGAGTGCAGCGGTCAATGACAGCGGAAAACAGGCAGAAAAGCACCTCCCTTTTCATATCTTCGTTTTAGCAGCAGCACAAACAGCCCCACACAGACCAGTGATATGCATCCCTAAAAGTGATAGAAAGCACAACATTATGTCACTAAAAGTTCCCACGAACCACCTTTACCAGTTAGATCTCAACTTCTTCTCAACTCTTACTTACAATCATTTAATTCTACATGTCTCGGTTCCTGATAAATCTAAAGGTCAGCACACACTACATGACTTTTATGGCCAATTTTGCTCTAATTCTCTGTCGTGCTGAGTCTTCTCGAGTCGCGTCTAGTCGAAGACGGTCACACGGAATCGGGTCGTTTAGTGTGGGGGGGTCACGACTGGACTGACGTTCTGTAGTGTGGGGCAGCAGAAAGACGTGACTAGACTCCAGTCGTAGGAAATCAAACATGTGTGAAACAGAGTTTAGCGGCACTTACTGAGTTTGGAGACGAACTGTTCAACTTCACCTCACCGCTAACAGCTAGCCGCTCCCCGCTTTCTCCTCTCGCCTCCTCCATCTCGTCTCCTTTTCTTATTAAATCACTGAAATACGTCCCGCTTCTTCGTGTCGCAAACCTTTATCTCCCTTTGACAGAACTATAGCCAAGTTAAAGGCTTCGGAGTAGCAGTAGCCTATAGCACAGCGGTGTTGTGACATTGTTGACACCGGGACCCGCACGTTTTCCCACGCTCACAAACACAGGCCTGTCTTTGCGGATTTGGGGTCAGTTTTCGAAGCCGGAGGAGAAATGAAGCGCCAGAGAGGACAGACGCGCTGTGTTATAAAACATCAGCTGTTCAGAATCGTGTAGTGTGTTCGCTCTTACGATTCTCAGTCGATATGTGTGAACCCCCAGACGTTCTATAATCGCACTGGATCCAGTCGTGCAGTGTTGACCCCCATTCTATGTAAAATCGTTTAAGACTAGACAAATTGTGTAGTGTGTGCTGACCCTAAGCTAAACAGACTAGTTTTGATCAAAATCATTTTTTTTCTAGAAACTGAGATATCGTGTGTTTTATGAAACACAAATGTCTCCCTCATGTCACTCTCTTCACTGGGCTGTGATTGAAAACAGGGGCTTAAGAAAAGAACATTGACTATTTAAAACATCTAGGCGCGAGTTTCACGTTGTTTTAAGAGAACATAGAGGTGAAATGTTGACAAAAATACGTCGCGAGGATGCGGTGGTGCTCCGCAGTTTACAGCGCTCACGCCTGACACAAGGTTTAAGGCTCATTCATACTTCACAAGACGCAAGCACTTCTTGTTCTTGCACCCTGAGCTGCAGAACAACATGAAGTCACTTTTGCCATGTTGCCATGTAACCGTCGTCAGTTACAAAACGTTTCCATGGCGACAAGGCAAAAGTGACTTTATTTTGTTCTGCAGCTGAGGGTGCAAGAACAAGACGTTCTCGCGACTTGTGAAGTATGAATGAGCCTTAAGATCATACAAAGCTGTCGGCTTGTTGACCTCATTGGCCCGTGATTATGAGGGGAAAAAAACGCAAAGATTCAAAAGCAAGTTTGTTGTTTTTTGGCACTCAACACATGGGGGCAAAAAAATATATATTTTTTCATTTTTGGCACTCAATGTGTTAAGATGAGACTCGGTAGGTGAAAACATTTTTGGCTAGTTTTCTCCCTGAACATCTTAGTTTTAATGCCAGGGGGGGGAAAAGACAACATCATCATCAGAGAAAGAAAGAATTAAGCATCAACTTGTCTAAGCTCAGGTAAGAACATCTCAGTATGGAATAAAGGTGAACTATTCCTTGAAATGTTTCCCTCAGTGTTTCAGTTTGTGGGGGATTAAACAACAACTGGGATTACAGAGTTCTTTGTTGTAGCCTCCACCTTGTGCGGTATCTGTGCCCGCTTTGTCCTCATAAAACAAAAAGCTGCGAACGTTCGATGTTGAAGCGCCTGACGCAGGGTTGGTTTCTCCTCGAACAAACCCCCAGCAATTTCACAATTTATCGTCTTACTTCATCATTTCCCCCGATCTATCCATCCATCCCCTCTCTTTGCTCTCACTCACGCACACCTGCACATCATTACAACCAGGCAGGCGCCGCGTGCTTCCGACCGCCGCCTCCAGCGCTGTTCTCCGTTAATCACATCGCAGCAAAACAAATGACTTACCAAAACAACTCGCGCGCTCCCTCGAGCTCCTCCTGCGAGAGAAAGGGCCTGGACTGCTCCCAAGCAAAAAAAAACGCAAGAATTCACGTTAAAGTGAAATCTAAATAAATTGCAGCTCGGCCAGCGGGAAAAGGTCAACAAATTGCTACCACCGCATCATCACAAATCGCAAAGTCAAAGCGGCTGACTCGTGTTAAACAACGGGGGCGTGCTAATGCGGCGCTAGCTCGTGACGCGGCACATTCCCCGAACAATGGCTTTAAGGTCATAATTGCAACACGGTGCGGCATTACTGAAGTGCTGAACTACCTGAGGGAGAGGGGGGGGAAAAAAACGCAGAGAAGTGTTTGCTGCTGATTTCCAAAGAGACGAACACTGGTGCAATGTGCTCCCAGCTGGTTGTTATTGAATGTGCTCAGATAACGGAGCAGCTTTAGGCAGGCCTCCTATAATATGAGCGGAATATTGTTATCAATATGCAGTTTGTAAGGACTAGTGCCAGGGTTGTAGCGGTTCAGCTATCTCATGGTTCGGTTCAGGGTGCACAGTAAATATTAAGTTGGTTTTGAAAAAAAAAAGGGTTCATTATTATGCAGTTTTTATTATCTCAGAATAAAATGGGCAATGCTTTCTAAATTTTCAAAGTTGTTTAGTAAGAAAAGTAGCTAATACAAAACACAATGGAAGGAGCCGCTTCGACTGACCCACAGGCAGGGGAAACCGGAGCACCCGGAAAAAAACCTGGCTGGATGCCTTTCAGTCTCATCTGATCCTCTGAGATGGTGCACCGCCTCCTGGGTTTGTCCCTGTTTCAGAGCGTGGTGTCCTGCACTGTCCACCTCCACCATGGCCCAGTTGTTGAGGATTTTGTCAAATGGTGGGATGAGTCTTAACTTCTCTTAAAGGAATAGGCCACCGTTTTTACATACTAAGATATGTTCTTACCTCACTTTAGACGTGTTAATATATCCCCGTCTGGTCTTTGTCCGTGCGCTCTGCCAGGCAAACGGAGCACATACGCAGCCTCTCCCACATGTCACATAGCTCCGAAAAAGCTCATGATAGAAGCTACCAAGCTCTTCCACGTGTTCCCTATTTAAATAAAGTTATGTGAAGAGTTTTCATGCGAAGTATATTTACACAGAAATGTAGCATGTCGATTTTATAAGCAAATAAAAAGGGGGACTATATTGTGAGGCGTAATGATACGAGGAGCAAAACGTCCGCGTAGTAACTCCGAAAGACTTCCCCCGCTCACTTCCGTCAATAACCTTTAGGAGTTACTGCGCGGACGTTTTGCTCCTCGTATCATTACGCCTCACAATATAGTCCCCCTTTTTATTTGCTTATAAAATCGACATGTTACATTTCTGTGTAAATATACTTCGCATGAAAACACTTCACGTAACTTTATTTAAATAGGGAACACGTGGAAGAGCTTGGTAGCTTCTATCGTGAGCTTTTTCGGAGCTATGTGACATGTGGGAGAGGCTGCGTATGTGCTCCGTTTGCGTGACAGAGCGCACGGACAAAGACCATACGGGAATATATTAACTTGGCTAAGGCTAGGTAAGAACATATCTTGGTATGTAAAAACGGTGGCCTATTCCTTTAAACGTTGCAAAAACAAAAGATATGATCATCGACTTTAGGAAGAGCACTCTCCCACATGTTGTAACATATATAAAGGGAAAACAAGTGGAGTGTGTGGAGTCCTACAGGTATCTTGGAACAATTATAGATTGCAAACTGAATTTTAATGAAAACTGTGCTGCTGTTTGTAATAAAAGGGCCACCAACGACTGTATTGTCTTCGGAAACTGTCCTTCTTTCATGTAGATAAAACTGTGATGACACTTTTCTATCGGGCATTCATTGAAGCGACCCTAGCTTTTCGCCTGGTCGCCTGGTACGGGAGCTCTTCTGTTAGAAACAAAAACGCCTTGAATCAGCTGGTCAAGTGGTCAAGTAAAGTCATTGGCCAGCCTCAGACCAGTTTGGACTTTCTGCATGATAGACAGTTAGAGAGGATGGCACGAAGCATCGTAAAAGACACTGAGCATCCTTTGCATTCAGAGTTCCGATTGCTTCCGTCTGGGCGTCGGTTTTTGATGCCAATGAGCCACACAAACCGTTTTAAGAAAAGCTTTGTTCCCGCTGCCCTTTCCTTTATGAACAAGTCGGGATCAAATTGCCCCTGACACAGCTTTTTTTTTATCTTTGTTACTGTCAAGTGGCTTAAACTTCAGTTGTTTCTGTACCAAAGGCACATCCTGTTAGTATCTGGAGCACTTACAAGTTTTATATTTAAATATGTGTGATGTTTTATCTTTGTAATGTGTTTTAATGTGTCGACTAGTTCTCAGAATTGCAAGACGAATTTACCCACGGGTACAAATAAATTAACCTAACCTAACCTCACCTTCCGCTCCAGAACAGTCTTTTACCATCTTGTGGGAAGAGCTTAGCGGTTAATCTGTTTTATTCTCCAGTGAACACCCAGTAGCACAGAACAATAGAAGGGATAGAAGGAATGTGTGGCCTAGCTGTGAGTCTTGCCCAGATACCTCCTTGTTTGTCCCTTTTTTGTTTCACTGTGCTGCAGGTGTGGGGACTCTTGGTGCCTCTTCAGCGTTTCAGAAAAAGAAATGTGTAGGTCTCAAATGGGTTTACCTGATAAGCTGCCTGTTTACTTTCAAAAAGCTGCTTTCTTCAGGACCATTATGGACTCTCTGCAAAGAAAACTATCCCCACAACGGCATCTAGCAAAACAATGTAGAACACAGAAACCACAAATGCAGCTTGCAGAAAAAGGCAAAAAAATAACTAAAAATGCAGCTGTACCAAGAGAGAGGGAGGTTGCTGCTTGTTTACACGCCACCATGACTGAGTTGAGTATCAAAAGTATTGCAATGCATACATTTCCAATACTATACACGTATCAAAACAAAGACATATTGCGATATACTATTGCAAAACAATATTTTGTCCCAGGAAGTAAAGAAAAAAGTCAGAAAATCTCCATATTCAGGCTGTTCACCTGTTCCCCTTTAGAGCTCTAAACCACCACCTGCCCATGTCCAAAAGTGAATTCCGTACATACACAAAGGAGCAAATAGGGTTAAGTTAAATACAAAATTATCAAGGCTCAGGGCCTTCATTTTGGCACGATTAGTTCAATCATTTTGAGTACCTCCCGATTATAAATCTGAATCCTTTTATGTGGATGCAATTGTTCCAGTATTATTAATTTAAAAGCCCCATTGGCGTTTAATTGAAGTAATTGCAAATTCTGAGCAGTGAAACAACATGGTTCAGATCTCTGTTGTCGGACTTTTTGGCACAGGAGAGGGTTTGGCAGTGACTTTGAGCCGCAGCAGTGCACCGCAGCAGCCTCCCGTATCCACGATCTGTGAGCCCCTCATTAACACACACTGGGAGTGAGTGAACACTGTGGAGCGGCAGACGCTTCACTGTCAGACGCCGGACTCATCCTCTCAATACAGACCCAGTGTGCTTCATAAATCCTGCTCTCTCGGCTCTCGGCTCAATAAGGCTAATGGATATGAGCGCAGTGCGAAAACAAATGGAGTCAACAATATAAACAAGTTTATAGGCATGAATATTTAAACTCATTAGCTTTTACGCAAAACTAAACTTTGCAACAAACTATTGATTACGTTACATTTGCTTACTTGCAGTGTGGGGCACATTAAGGGTTGTCTCTTTCAGCACTGGAAAAAAGGGACACTGTCTGCAGTACCACACACTTGTGCAACTGTGAAATACCCAAATCATGTCAGTAATATGCCTACGATTAGTGAATGCACTTTTAAGTCTGGGGGATCACAAATGTTGTATGTTGAAATCAGGTCTCATTTTGGTGGGTTTTACATGAGGTTTTAAACACATTCTATGTTGTATAAGGATTTAATGAGCTACATTGCACATTCAACAGAACTTTAAAGCTGCATTATGCATCTTTTAGGCTAGCAATAAGGTTATAGGTTAGCGTTATCGTTATAGGTTAGCGTTATCGTTATAGGTTAGCGTTAGGGTTAGGGTTTTAGGTTAGTGTTGTGGTTATAGGTTAGCGCTAGGGCTGTAGTTTAGGGTTAGGGTTACAGGTTAGCGTTAGGGTTATAGTTTAGCATTATGGTTATAGGCTAGCGTTATGGTTATAGGTTGGCGTTATGGTTATAGGTTGGCGTTATGGTTATAGGTTGGCGTTATGGTTATAGGTTGCCGTTAGGGTTATAGTTTAGCATTAGGGTTATAGGCTAGCATTGTGGTTATAGGTTAGAGTTAGGGTTATAGGTTAGCGTTATGGTAATAGGTTAGCGTTAGGGTTATAGTTAGCGTTAGGGTTTGCGCTGAGGTGGGGTGAGGTCCTACAATTCTATTTAAGCCCCGGGGCCTTTGGATACATTAAGGTGGGCCTGACTACAATGTCAAATACGCACAAATATCGACTTTATTTTTCACATAAAAAGTTGCAATTATTTAATGAAGTAGTTGCTTTTCCTTAAAGCCGCCTTCAGCTGTTCTCTACTAATATTTTCTGTCAGTAGTGAACTCTGCTCTGCTCCCCTCACCTGACTTTCCCCTCTCACCCACTCCCCTCACTCATTTCAACACGCTGCCTTGATGATGCATTCAAAGAAAAAGGGAAATCTCATTAATATTGTGTGCAACACATTTACCAGCAGAATACATTAGACATGTAGCAGGGCATTTATACAGTGCCTCTCGAAAGTATTCATACACCTTGAACTTTTGCACATTTTGTCATGTTTACAACCCTAAACATAAAGATTTTATTTTGATTTTTTTTACTGAACGTTCACACACAAGTAACAGACAACTGTGAAGTGAAAGCAAAATGATACATGATTCTGTTATTTTTCAAAAAATAGAAAAGTGAAAAGTGGGGCTTGCATAAGTATTCATACAGCATGAATGAATATTTTGTGAACCCCCTTTTGCTGTAATAACAGCACAAGTCTTTTGGGGTTTGACTCTACAAGGTTTGCACATGTAGAGACTGACATTTTAGCCCATTCCTCTTTACAAAACAGTCACATTAGAAGGAGAGCGTTTGTGAACAGCAGTTTTCACATTATTCCACAGATTTTCAATAGGATTTAGGTCAGGACTTTGACTGGGCCATTCTAACACATTAATAAGTTTTTATTGAACAATTCCATTGTAGATTTATCTTTGTGTTTAGGGTCATTGTCCTGCTGGAAGGTGAATCTCCGCCCCAGCCTCAGTTCTCTTGTGACTCCAGCAGGTTTTCCTCCAAAATGTCTCTGTATTTGGCTCCATCCATCTTCCCAACTATTCTTACAATCTCCCCAGTCCCCGCTGAGGAAAAGCAGCCCCACAGCATGATGCTCCCCCCCCCCCCATATTTGACATTGGGGATGGTGCACTCAGGATGATGAGCAGTGTCAGGTTTGCTCCATACATAACGTTTTGCATCTGGGACAAAAAGTTACATTTTTCTCTCATCTGGTCAAAGCTCCTTCTTCCACATGGAGCTGTGTCCTCCATATGACTTCTAGAAAACTTCAAACGGGATTTCTTATGGCCTCCTTTCAATTATGGCTTTCTTCTTCCACTCGTCCATTAAGGCCAGATGTGTGAAAAGTACGACTTATAGTTGCCCCATGTACAGATTCCCCCAGCTCAGCGGCAGGACTTCAGTTCCTCCAGAGTTATCATGGGGCACTTGGTTGTATTTCTTACCAGTGTTCTCCTTGTTTGATCTAATATTTTAGATGGGCGACCGTGTCTTGGTAAGTTGGCAGTGGTGCTTTACTCTTTCCATTTCCAAACAATGGATTGAACAGTTGCCCCGGGAGATGTTTAAATCTTGGGAAATCTTTGTATAACTTAATGCTGCTTTACACTTCTACAGAACTTTATCCCTGACCTCTCTGGTGCGGCACGGTAGCGCAGCGTTAGTGCTCTCGCTTCACAGCTAGAATTATTTAACTTTTTTTTTTTAAATAACAGAATCATGTATCATTTTGCTTTCACTTCACAGTTGTCGGTTACTTGTGTGTGAACGTTCAGTAAAAAAATCAAAATAAAATCTTTAAGTTTAGGGTTGTAAACATGACAAAATGTGCAAATGTTCCAGGTGTATGAATACTTTTGAGAGGCACTGTAAATCCGTCCTCCGCCTAGAAAAAAAATTGAGTCCACACAGCCTCGTTTTTTTTAAAAACAGCATCAACGCTTAACCGTGTATATGTGTTTTTTCATCATAAATTGTTCAAATCGCTCCACACGTTTCTGCACAGCACATACATTATTTTTTATGCAGATGTATTCACTGTAGTCCCAAATTCACCGTTATAGCTTTACAAACCTGCCTAACAATTGTGAGACACATATACAAAGGCATTTGCCATTTTTTGTAATCTTCCGTCAGATGAATAGGCGAGTACAGCGAGTAACTTTCTTGACCAGACTCACCGGTGACAGACTGACCTGACACGTAATAACTCCAAACACGGCAGCAGCGAGGACTGTGGCATTGGTCTCTCCGTTTTCTCCGGGAGGACAACTTTATCTCAAAGGTCTCCTGCAGAAGCGCGTCCCGGTGTTACGTTGCAAACTGCATGACTGCCGAGAAATGCACCACCGCTGTTATGTGTTCGAGGAACATGTCGGATGTGGGAGGGTTATTTGGCGTAAAATAACTGACTATAAAGTGCTCCTTCACCTGCGCTTTGACATGAAGCAGTACTTGAGCTTTGGAGGCGTCATGCTGTTTCTGATGTAAACACAGGCCATGCACAGCACGCTTGCAGTGACGTGGTCGAATACTCCGGTTATTTATGTCCACACTCAAACGCGTAACCGGAGAATTACCAAATCTTAGAAACCTTCGTTTTTATAGACAGAAAACTCCGGTTTTGTGTGGATGATGGGCCAGATCGTGGGAAAATATCTTCAGTTTGTGAGATACCCTGCTACGTGTAGACGGGGCCTTAGACACTCTTCCCCAGGAAGGAAAAACTCACAAACCCAGTGGATGTCTCCCTGATGAGGGACCTCCCATGGACGGACTGACAGATAGACCCAGGGCTGATGGGAGTTCCAACACAGTATTACTTCAGGACACAAGGTTTTACAGCTAAATATGGGACGATTCCGTATTATGAGGGACGGTTTGCGACCTTTGGCACATTGGTCGTGTGTGATGCGTGTTTAATAAGTGGCCACAGATCAACGAATGTACATGGAACCAACATCGGTGTAGGACTTTTTTAATTCCCAGACCGCGCCCAGCTCCAGAGCTAAGCAATAGAGTTTCAAAAGAGTCCTAAAAGAGATCCTCGAGGTTGCAATGCACTTTTTTGCCCCGAGCCTGTTGCCAGACTTCTTCAGAACATCGTCTTTGCCCCAGGACACTTTCACCATCTTTATGCTGCCCTTGAACTGTATGACTGTAATGAAGAACCATAAATAATTGGGGTCCTAGGAATAAGTATAAAGGAAATTTTTATGATGGTAGAAATCCAACAGTTTTCTGGTACATTCGGGCGTCCATTACTGTCTCTGGTTGGTCCGCTCTCGCTCTCTTCTTCTATCACTTTCCAAAACATACCAAAAAAAAAAAAAACATATCAAGGAACAAGATAAGAGCGGCCCACCTTACTAGCAACATTCGTGCGGCGCTACATTGTTATTCACGCAGCTGCCCGACTTTCCGCGGCGTTCACTAGGGACCGTCCTCAAAACCACGACTGAAAAAAGATTGGTTTTATCTCTTTTTTTGTAATCATTGAGCTGTGCAACCCTCCCTCGTTTCAAATCAGCTGATGCAAGAGATAAAAACCCGGAGAGGGGTCAGCGAAAGCCTTGCGTTTGTCCTCGGCGCCTGCAAACAAATGCGCAACATCCGTGAAGTCCCAGGACGTCCGGCTCATTTGTAAGGAAAAAAAAAAAGAGAAAAAGACTGAAGCGCCGTTTTAAAGATCAAATGGAGCGTTGTCTGCTGGGACCGCTGCTCTCATGATGAAACCCTGGCGTAATGGCTCAAAGGCACGAAGGCAGAGCTGCTGATTAAAGAGTCACAACCCCCGAGTCCAGTTCCCGCCCGCCCGCTCGCAGCGCTCAGGCAGAAGCAGGGGTCCTCTCTCTGCTAGAGCCGATGGAGCGGGAGATTGTCAATGGAGGCGTTAACATTTTGGGGAAGTAGTTTGGGATGTTGGGGAGTTAGAACTCAAGGATTAACATTTAAAGGTACTGTTTTATGCATTTATAAGTCTCCCATCCATTCAGGACATTTACTCCACCAGCGTCACCCACAAAACTCTCAGAATATTCAGCCTCCTCAGTGTGTCTTCAGCACTTCGGGCCCGGTCCAGCCGACTGAACAACAGCTCCGTCCGTCAGAATTTCAGAAAACCTTCCCTTTTGTTTACAGAAACGTGAGTCTGGGATCAGGAGTGATTTCTTCCAGTTTCCGATGGGCGTGATTGACAAGCGTAATAACTGTTATGGAAATCCAACTGTATATTATTATATGTTTATTGTAATCACATTACTTATGTTTTATGGGCGACTGACAAGTATGCATTGTAACCTGTTTACAGCTAAAGGACACCTGCTCGGACACCTGCTCGGCCGGAGTCAGGACATCTTATCTAGAATTGGAGACAGGGTGTTTGTGTCCTTGTGTGGCGACGTTTGTCTTATACATTTCGTCAGGGTCTCTGAATGTCTTAGGTCAATCTGACCCATTACACCATTGGGGCATTCCATAATCGTGTGATCATTGTGCTGTCTTTGTGTATAAATACTGTGAACTGTGAACTGGTCTTCAGAGCAGCTTGTATCCAGGTACTTGGTGTGTCTCCATATGTATATGTTAAATAAACCTGCACGCTTGATTCATGACAACTTCTCTCCGGTTTTTATTTAATATGGTCTCAATATTTACCATAACATAACCAATCAGAGAAAAGCCGGATATGACGCAAACAGAAGTTAGTGGTTTTACTGTGGCGTCGGCCGAAGAGCAGAGACAAGTGTAGACCATCTATGTCGACTGCCACAAAAACGCAAGAATACAAGGAGTCAGTAACTGCTTTTCCATCACTGGATTTTAATGCACAATCTGAAGTTTTGCATTTGTAATGAGTGATGGTAACACTACATTTCTCAAATAAACCCGTAATTCGCATAAAAAGTTTATCCGCTCACTTGAGGTCGAGGTGGTTTTTGATTTATGTGAATAAGCGTTGCATTTTGGTTGAGGGAAGCAGAGTTTTTGCATATAGTTTGACGTAGTGAATAAAAAGAACATGTGACAGTTGGCGGAGCCGACCTGTGGACAGGAGTAGTCCGAAGTGAAGAGGAAAAGTAATCCATCGGTCGTCTCTTGCCCAAAAGTATCTCCCAGATGCAGGAGCTCAAACGTCGCCGTCTTTCCCGCAGCGCTCATGCTAACAACAGTGCACTGCCACTCTGGACCAAGATTGAGACTAAAAACCAATGGGCGCCCCCATTGAAAAGCATTGGAGTTTAGACACCTTAAAAACAACTTTAACGCCTGGTTTCAATGTTTTCAACACTAGACTAGGCTAGATTCCTCCTGAGATAACGCTGGGTTAATCACAATATATGAAACCAGGCTGGTTTTCGTAAAAAAGAATTTTTGAAAACTCGTACTAGCATTGGAGCAGCGCGAGCTACACGTCACGCAAGGGCCGAGTCTACAGTGAAAATCCCGCCCTTATGTCCTTTTTAGGAACATGCTTCGTCAGAGCTGGGGAGGGGGAGTCTGTAAATCCGCCATGAATTCCCCCACGACCGTAGTCATTATGGTAAACGGGGAGGAGTGAGCATAAGACGTCCAATAATTTTGACAGTCTATGCTAAAAACTTACCCAGCGACACAGACACGCCTGATCTTCTAAAGAAAACATAGCAAACTCACTCTGGATAGTTTTGGTCTTGTCCAGCCTTTACAGTGCTAAGAGACTTCAGAGTAGTTGCAGCTAGGTAGTTAAGACACTTTTGCGTCGCTTTAGTGTGTTGCCTAAATGAACATTTATTCATGGCATTACAAGTAAAAACAAGAAACTAATTTCCGACAAAGTAAATTAAAGGAACAGGCCACCGTTTTTCCATACTGAGATATGTTCTTACCTGAGCTTGACGAGTTGATACGTACCTGTCTGGTCTTTGCGCCCATGGAAGAGCAAAGTAGCTTCCAACTTCACCCCTGTTTGGAGCTAATAGAAATATGTTGGGAGAGGCCAAATTGCTAACAGCATCTTTGGTCGTTGTGCGTGACTGAGGGCACGCTCAAAGACCAGACGGGTACGCATCAACTCGTCTAAGCTCAGGTAAGAACATATCTCAGTGTGTAAAAACAGTGGCCTGTTCCTTTAAAATAATACAACAATATAAAAAAGCTTGAACTTCAAGTGAAATCAAGAACACAGTTTGGCCTCTTCTGGGTAAATGGTGCAATTGTGCCATCCAGCCGCCCTGCTGCAACCATGGTAACCACCACCATCATTCGCAAAAACTCTTTGATGGAAACGTATGAAAATGTGTTTTTGTTATGCGCTTATATTATGCAAATTTTAGACAGATGCACATTTTCTCTGATGGAAACACAACTATTGGCGACTAAGTTCAGACTTTAATGTGATTGGCTGTTAGTAAAGTCGCAGACAGACCGGATGGCTGGCCAAGCGCAAACCAGCATTCATGTGTCACGGAAGGGGCTCAACCATCTGCCCCTTTGCCCCATGCCCCTGATGAACCCTTTCTCCTCCATGCTGTTCGTGTTCTTTTTTTTGTCTGCAAACAGCAAACGTTAGCCTTCCCTTGCTCTTGTCCACTGGTTCTGCTAAACAATGACTCTTATTATTTTCACAAACTTATGAATCCACCTCTCATTAGTTCCTGGCGCGATGACGATGTACTGCCCACTGCCCTGCGTCCGAGCGGTGCTCAGAGAGAGACCGGGAGAGCAAAGAGGTGACGGCCGCTAACCTCGCCCACAAGATGAATCCTTGTTTATATCTGAGTTCACAAACACATGAGAATTCATCTTGTGCTGTTTCTCGCCGATCTGTTTGAAAACCCAACCAAAAGTCGTTTGGGCCAGAAGGATCCTAATTAACAACGCAGCGCAACGGGGGTACGCTGCATACTTAAAAACACTCTTCTAAACTGCATATTTCATAGATTTGTGGTGTGCGTGACCCAATGCTGCTCCAAAAGCGTGTCCTCTCCCAGAACGATTCAAGCCAGAGCGATCTCAGATTGATATCAGCGCTAAGTTATTGGCACTGTATTATCAGTCTGGCTCTTGTCGGGTTAGACGCCCACATAACAATGTCCACTGCTCCGGAAGATTAGTTTTTATTTCATGGCAATCGGTCGCATAATGATAAGATCTAAAAGCCAATAGATTTGTCTGGTCTTAAAATAAACCTGCCGTGTCAGGTGCGATGTGTGATGCTCACAGAGACGTATCTTTGTCGAAGGATCTCAGCTGTAATCTCTGGAGGGTGGATTGAGAAGGAGGAGGAGAGGTGGTACTGAAGCCCTTTTTTTTTTTTGGGGGGGGGGGGGTTTCTTTGCATGAAAGAGGAAACTCCAACATTTAATTTGGATTTAAATGGGACAGGTGCATGTGACAGGTTTTAATGCTTTTGAAAATATGACTTATTTAGAAGGATAACATCCGTTGCAAGTTCATCAGTCTCATATTTATTGTTTCATTTCAGTGAAGCAGCATCTTTAATGAAGAAATATTGTGCAGAAACTTTATTTTTGTTTGATAGGGAGTGACAAAGAAGAAGGTACCATTCCATAGATACAAACGACATCTCTGGAATCGCCCATATATGGTCATGTTTGAAAGCAGTTGCGGGGGAAAACAATTTGGAGAAAAATCTAAACTTTCTCGAATTATTCAAAAACTACTTCAACAAATGCTGAATTATGAATATAGTTTTCTACTAAACAAAGATACAAAGACATGGGGAGGAGCAAAGTGGTTCAACAGCCCATAGATACATGAATAACAGAAGAGAATGCTAACATTATGTTTCATGCTAGCATTGTGCTAATGCTAATAGCTAGCTAGCACGAGCTACGACTGCTGTTTTCTCACTTCTACTGAACAATCTGCTGTGAGAAAACATCCATATGGGCTACACTTGACTTTATTTATGTGTGATAAATAAGTTCATATTCAACCAGAAAATGGCTGAAAACAAAGCGGAAAATGGTGTTTCCCAAAATATTGTTTATCCCCCTTGGCGAAGCCACGCCCCCTTCTATGACATGATGCTGTCTGTATCTATACAGATAGCATCTCTGGAATCGCCCATATATGGTCATGTTTGAAAGCAGTTGAGGGGGAAACAATTTGGAGAAATATTTAAACTTTCTCTAATTATTCAAAAAATATTTGCTAAATGCTTAATTATGAACATGGTTTTCTACTAAATAAAGATACAAAGACATGGGAGGAGCAAAGTGGTTCAACAGCCCATAAATACGTAAATAACAGAAAATGCTAACATGATTAGCATCATGCTAACACTAGCACTAGCCACGACTGACGTTTTTTTGCTGCTACTGAAAATCTGCTGTGAATAAATATCCATATGGACCTGATTTAGACTTGACTTTATTTGTATGTGATAAATAAGTTTATATTTAACCAGAAAACGGCTAAAAACTGTGTTTCCCACAATATTCTTTTTTTCCCCTCGCCAAAGCCACGCCCCCTTCTATAACCCATTGCCGTCTGTATTTATTGACTTAACATGGTCGGCACGGCAACAGTTTCAAATTGTTTACCTTCATCTGTGTCACTTCCTGTCGGTGCCCAATAAGGAAGTGAAACTATTAACATCACTAAAGAAAGCTGGGTACAATATTTAGCAAAATCTTAAATATAATCATGTTAACTATGTTTTGGCAAAAATTGTGTCTAATGTGTCATATGCACTATAAGTTTGAAGAGAGTAACTGTAATCCGTTGGGCTGGGTGCCATTAAACAACACCTACCAGCCTAGCCTGATATCGGAAAAAAGTTTAGGTACTACTGGTATCCAAAAAAAAAAGCATCGAAAGCAGGTACCAAAAGAAATTCAGATTTCTTTAGATCCAACTTTTGATGCTGTTTGTCCAGGGACAGAATTAAAAAAAGTGACTTTGGTTGTTTCAGCTCAAATAAATGTTTTTTTTTTATTTTTCACACATTTCTTGACGTTAGAAACAAACCCGATATCTTAAATGTGCATGTCTTCAACACATTATTGTTCTGTTTTCTGGTTCTAGATGACAAAAAGTTTAGTATTGGTATCGGGAACGAAAACCAAGTATAGCTAAAGTATTGGTATAATATAAATGTAACAGTACCCAGCCCTGCTCATCCCACAATGCAACACGAATCTACGAGAACACTCTGTCCAGAAGCGAGTCTGACCGAGCCTGAGGAGCAGCGGCGGCGGCGGCGTATGAGCTCCGAGTTGATGAGCTTGAGCCTGAAGTGTTTGGACAGAAGAGCGGATCGGACGTTAGCGTTGGCAGGGCTAAGTACAGCGACACCTGCCCCGCCGCGCTTACGTAATGGCACATTTGCTTCTCGATGCAATATTCATCTGCCACTCTGTCACGGGCTGTGCCAAGCGGGCAGCTGCATCAGCACGGGCAGATGGGAGATGGGTGTTTTTTTTTTCCTCTTTCCAAAGCTGTGAATGTTGTTCCGGACTATATATAAACAAACCTTTAGTTGACATTACAATTTAGAGCTTTTACTCCGTCATGCAAGCCATTTCAGGTGTCATATTTTCTGCTGCTGTACCCGATTTCTTATTACATTTTGGTTTGGTTCAGGTAAAAAAAAAAAAAAAAAATTAAGACAACAATGTTGAATCATACACTGCATTAATAATTAATAATTATTATGCAAATGACATTTTTCTCTGAGTTTCTAAACTGTCAACTCAAAGGAGAGACAGCATAATTTTAAAGTCTGTAACTGGTAGAGGATCATTTGAATGTGGTTGAAAAAATCTCCCAGTGATAAATATAGTAAAAAACTCAAAATCCACTGTTCCAAATTATTATATTATTTTAAGCTTGTAATTTACTGAAAATGGTAATTTGTTGAATTTGCATTAGGAGGTCATATTTACTAAAATCAAAAGCTATTTCAATCAAAGAAATCTTAACAGGTCAAGTTATATTTTAACATAGGAGTCCATATTTGAGCAGCTTCAAAATTCTTAAATCCATTAAACCTGTGAGTTTTTGGACAGTTTCTGCTTGGATTTCTTTGCAGGATGTTAGAATAGCCTCCCAGAGCTGCTGTTTGGATGAAAACTGCCTCCCACCCTTATGGAAGTTTTTTTTGTTGAGGCTCCAGAGGTTCTCAATAGGGCTGAGGTCAGGGGAGGAGGGGGTCCACATCATGAGTTTCTCTCCTTTTATGCCCATAGCAGCCAGTGATGCAGAGGTTTTCTTTACAGTATGACATGGTGCGTTGTGATGCATGAAGATGATCTTGTTCGGGAAAGCACGGCTCTTCTTTTTGTAGCATAGAAGACAGTGGTCAGTCAGAAACTCCACATATTTATCAGAGGTCATTTTCACACCTTCAGGGATCCTAAGGGGCCAACCAGGTCTCTCCTCATGATTCTGGCCCAAAACATGACTCCGCCCCCTCCTTGCTGACGTCACAGCCTTGTTGGGACATTGTGGCCATTCACCAACCATTCACTTCTCCATTGATCTGAGAATCCAGGGTCACACGGCCTCATCAGTGAACGAGACTGTTTGAAAATGAGTCTTCATGTATTTCTGAGCCACTGCAGCCGTGTCTGTCATGAGCTCAATTAACAATTTAGGCGAGGCCCGGATAGAAGGTTTATGCACAACTGGAGGCTCTAGAGGGTCCTACACCTTGATGTTCGGGAGACTCCAGAAGCACCGGCAGCTTCAAATTACTGTTTGCTGCTTTGTAGCAGCTGTTCTATTCATCTGATGTATTTGTCTGGCTGAAACTGTCCATATTGTGTCTTTATCGGCACAAAAACATGTGTGCTCTGAATCAGCCGCAAATCTCTTATCAGTAAGATGATTAAGCTTAATCTTCCATGAAATATCGAAGGTTTTCATACCTAGACCTAGGCATTCAATTTAATTTAGATTCAAACTGGCATTGAATCTAAATGTACAGTATAAGTTTATTGAAAATACCAAAAATGATGGGCTAAAACATATTCAGCTGCAGTTTGAGCTGAAATTGATGTCAGTAATCTACAGCAGAAGATTCAAATCGATATCACTAAATTTGACATTCTTCCCATTCCCCTGTGGCGTCTCCCCTCATGTATCATCACATGTCAAACGAAGTACATTTCTTTATGTGAATGTGAACTCTTACCCGAACACGGTGCTTCCCCTGAGCTGTGTTCTGGAATGACGAAGTATGTTCCATGTCAAAAGGTGGGGCTAACACCGGTGCTGTGGCCTTGCGCTAATGCGAGTGTGATGACCCAGATGACCAGTGACGGCGATGCGTTTAATACAGTGGGACGTTTGAGCTCCGTGGGAGAAGCCAGGAGCAGGATGATAGCTCCATGATGCAACTGTCAGTGGCGTTAGTCACTCATCCGCCGTGACTAACAGCACATGTGCCAAAACAGGCAGGGAACAGGACGAGGAAGACCTTTTATACATAAACCTGAGCAGAGAATGAGGTCAGGAGTTTTGCATGCTCAGACTGAATAATCTTTAAGTGTTTTACTCATATTATTTATTATTTGAAGTTCTAGAGTGTGGAACTGGCTAAAGCTCAGGACACATTACGCACTGTTTTAAGTCTTAAAGGAACAGGCCATCGTTCTTCCATACTGTGATATGTTCTTATCTGAGCTTAGACGAGTTGATATGTACCTGTCTGGTCTTTGTGCATGTCTGTGGAAGAGCGTGGTCACTTCTAACTTCTCCCCGTTTTGAGCTATAGGAATACACTGGGAGAGGCCAAATGCTAACAACATCTTTGGTCCTTTTGCATGACTGAGGGCACGCACAAAGACCAGACAGGTACGCATCAACTTGTCTATGCTCAGGTATCTCAGCATGGAAAAACAGTGGCCTGTTCCTTTAAGGAATTTTGAAAGGACTGGGATCCACATTACCTTCAGTGAATTTAGTTTATTTAGAGAACTGAAAAGTAATGCAAAATCATATACAATTCGAAATAAATGAAATTTAAATTATTATGAATATTGGAAGTGGATTAAAGCTGCTAAGGGTCCTATACTCTCGTCCTGTTAAGCCTCTCTCTCACCTGGTGTGCCACAGGGTCCCATTTTGGGTCCAGTTGTATTCTCACTCTACATGCTGTTAGGGTCGTTACTTTTCTTTTCAGTTGCAGTGCAGACACACTTAATTTATTTTGCAACATATATTTTATTGTATTATATTATCTTATTATTGACATTAAACCATCCTATGACTTTAATAGTTTAATACACCAAGCCCATGAGATATATCACTACATTTTTTGTCACTCAGTCCACACATTATTGCCATACTCTACATTTAATCAATAAGCCATGTTTATCCTTACATGTAGACGTCAAAGTCGTCCTTCCAATGTCACTCCCTGGTGTAAATGAATTATACATGCGTCCTTCTGATCTACAGGATATGGAAATCCGCAGCTCACCGCTAAATCAATTAGCCTGCCATGTGAGTAATTACCAACATCGTGACAGAACACTGTACACAAGATTCCCAACATATTACTTAATTAAGCGCTCAGTATCTTTGCAATTACGTGCTTAAGTAATCAATTTAGAAAATATGATTCATTTTCCACGCAACCATACGGTGTTCTGAGTGGGTGGATGAGCGGTCTTCTATAGGGGCATACAGAACTTGCAGGTATTTTCATTTTGTACGTATGTTATCAATAAAATAGCCTCAAGGACACTCTGGCTGCCGCTCACACCAGCTTCTCTTAAGAAAGTCTCGGTGCATCTCTGGCATTGTCATTTTGGAATATGCCGGCGCCATCAGGGAAGAAGAGATCCATTGACAGGATAATTTCAGTATAACTTCCAAGTTCCAAGTAGGAGAAAGGCGGGACTCTTGTTCAAAGGAATACGATCATTATGTCTTATTTGGTCTTTGATCAAACAAGTTACTTTAGGTCCGTTTTCTTCTAAAATGAGGTTTTCGTTCCACTCTTGCAACAACATCTCCACGTTAGTAGCTCCTACAGACTACAAACTTTACAGCCTTGTTCTTAGGGGTCTTCTAGGGGTTTGTTAAAGCCTGATTTGTTGCGCTTTGAACACAAAAAAACGTTAAAGTACATATTACTAAACTGAATGCAAAATCCTCTCTGAAAATAGTGTACATTTTGGGCATTTTTCATTTAGTTGCAGTAAATGTTTTTCTCACATTTCTATCAGTAATGTATAGCAAATGTTTCCAAATGTTTTGCCCTATTAGCATTTAGTTTTGGGGGGGGATTTGACAGCTTAATATTTCAGGCTCAAACTTAGTATGCGAAGTCCAGTGAATCGAAACAGCTGGACATTTCTTGGTACAAACAGCCTGAGGTTTCGTGACTAATCAAATCTCTTCTTCAGAGGCAGAGCTGGAGACTGAACATCCGACCAAACGTCTCTGACTCTGCCTCTGAAGAACGGATTTGAACACCTTGGGCTGTTTGAATCAAGGACTGTCCAGCTGTTTGGAGTGATTGGACTTCTATTTGTAACTGCACGAGACTGGTTTAAATAGTGTAGTATTTATGTTACTACATAGGGATGATTTATTCAGGACATTCCCGTTTAGTAGGTACTTCAAAGGGAGCTTGTTTTAAGGTGAGACACTGCAGGTGAACAGGAAAAAAAATGTAATCCCCGATATCAATTTGAGGCTTTTGCTGAACATTATTGATATGCATTGCCAGTTTCCTGTCATTGTATGTTTACATATAAAAACCTTTTTTTTTTCAGCAATGAAATCAAAATAATGGACATACCCAGATTTAAATGCATGGTTTTATTGTATTGACATATTGGTAAAAAAGATTTTGTCAGAGGGGATTTTGGATCTTGTTTAGTTTTTGAATAAACTAATCATAAGTCACCTTAAAGGAACAGGCCGCCGTTTTTACACACTGAGATGTTCTCCCTCCTGGAACCGCCACCTTAACGTGGTGGAGGGGTTTGAGCACCTGAATGATCCTAAGAGCGCTGTTGTCGGGGGCTTCGTGCCCCTGGTAGGGTCTCCCATGGCAAACAGGTCCTAAATGATGGGTCAGACAAAGAGCGGTTCAGAAGCCCCTTATGAGAGACCAACAGCCCCGTTTAATCGTGAGGCCGTCCTCCCGTGGACCCACCACCTGCAGGAGGAGCCATGTGGGGGCTGGTGCAATGTGATTTGGGCAGCTCCACCGACTGCCCCCATGACCTGGCGACGGACAAGTGGAAGAAAATGGATGAGATATGTTCTTGCCTGAGCTTAGATGAGTTGATGCGTACCTGTCTGGTCTTTGTGCGTGCCCTCAGTCATGCAAAACGACCAAAGATCTTGTTAGCATTTGGCCTCTCCCAACATATTCCTATAGCTCCAAACGGGGGTGAAGTTAGAAGCGACCAAGCGCTTCCACAGGCACGCACAAAGACCAGACAGGTACATATCAACTCGTCTGCTCCCGGACAAAACGTTGAATCCATCCATCCTTCAGTAAATGTTGAATATGACAGAGACATTGTTTGTATATTTTTGTAAGTTATCTTTTGTTGCTTGTTGAAAGGGCTGGGTGTGCCTTCCAGATTGATGATGATTTATCGCTGGGTTGGTCCACTCCAACTGTGTTTGAGAAAAAGAAGAAGAAAACATGATCTGAAGAAGGCTCTGCTGAAACGTCATCACAGCAGAAGATAACTCGGGACATCAGCCGCCTGAGTGTGCGATGAGGTTTCTGTATCTTGAAGATAGCGCACCGGCCCCTAACCTAAAACAGAGGGAAAACAAACAAGCTTTGTCTGCATTGTCTGTCTCTGGACTTCGTCTTGCCTCTGCAATGTGTATGTTGCACTGGTGTGAGCAGTGAAGCCATGTCATCTCAGCGGGCCTGTTTTTAATAGACGTAGCTCTGTAGAACCAAAGGCTGTGTGTTCACCCTGGTCGCCGAGGCTTGAAGTCACCAACACTTTTAATGAGGCGCTGCTGGGGAGTCACAGTCGACGTATTAAAACACTGATGACAAGATTTCCTGAGAATGCACACGCCACAATTGTTGCATCAGTTGTTCAAGTTTCTTCAGTGTCTCTGCTGTGAAGTGGAACAGCATGAGAAAGACATTGATGGTCTCCTTGAGAAATGTGTTCTTCGTATTTGAATGTTCTTGTATTTGGAGTGTTTTATAGTGCACAGATGAGGTCAGACTTATTTTTCTATAGAACTTGAACTTTTAAAGGAATAGGCCACCGTTTTTACATACTGAGATATGTTCTTACCTAACCTTAGCCGAGTTAATATATCCCCGTCTGGCCTTGGTCCGTGCGCTCTGTCACAAACGGAGCACATACGCAGCCTCTCCCACATGTCATATAGCTCCAAAAAAGCCCACGATAGAAGCTACCAAGCTCTTCCACGTGTTCCCTATTTAAATAAAGTTACGTGAAGTGTTTTTATGCGAAGTATATTTACATAGAAATGTAACATGTTGATTTTATAAGCAGATAAAAAGGGGGACTATATTGTGAGGCGTAATGATACGAGGAGCACAGCGTCCGCGCAGTAACTCCTAAAGACTTCCCCCGCTCACTTCCGTCAATAGAAGCTGCGTGACTCGTACAGAGCTCGCAGAGAACAGTTGAAGAAGCGTGGATAACTTGTGAACAATGCCTTTTACGTGCATCGTGCTGGGCTGTGATAACAAGCAGAAAGTATATAGTGTAGTAATGTTTCACAGATTTCCAACTCACCCCAGACGACGACACAGGACTCAGGACCTCGACCATGAGGTAGGAATGCGCAGCACGTTCCGAAAATATATTTTCTGCTTGTTGTAAAAGGCTCTGTACAAGTCACGCAGCTTCTATTGACGGAAGTGAGCGGGGGAAGTCTTTAGGAGTTACTGCGCGGACGTTTTGCTCCTCGTATCATTACGCCTCACAATATAGTTCCCCTTTTTATCTGCTTATAAAATCGACATGTTACATTTCTGTGTAAATATACTTTGCATGAAAACACTTCACGTAACTTTATTTAAATAGGGAACTCGTGGAAGAGCTTGGTAGCTTCTATCGTGAGCTTTTTTGGAGCTATGTGACATGTGATGTGCTCCGTTTGCGTGACAGAGCGCACGGACAAAGACCAGACGGGGATATATTAACTCGGCTAAGGTTAGGTCAGAACATATCTCAGTATGTAAAAACGGTGGCCTATTCCTTTAAATATGGGGTATAATGCTTTTTGCAGGTATTTGGTAATGATGTCAAACACATCTTGATCAGTAATGCTGCTTACTGAAAGGAGTATGGGTGGAAAGGAGAATTGAGATTGGGCCCATCTCCCTTTGCTATTCCTCCTAGCTCAACAAACCCCCCCCCCACCCCCACCCCCCCTTCACAACAGACCTCTGGACGTTGCTGTCAGGACATGCCTGGACTCTCGGAGCAGGCTGTTGTTTTATAGTGGTGAAGCTTTGCCGGATGTTTTTGCCTGGCGGTGCTGGTTAGAGGGATTGAATGTGCTACGGATCCAAGACAAGTGCTTCTTAGCTGCGTGGGGTGAAGTAAACGATATAAGCTGCAGCTGCGGCACTAACAATAGTCCCCGTGGAAGAGTCAAAGATGACTCAAACATGCACGAGTGACCCGGAACACAGGGAGGGAACAATATCGAGACACAGCCTTGTTTTCTGCGGTTTGACTATATTTGTGCGGTTTGCTTCAGTGTTTCCTGACTACAAAAAGGCGCATGGTGTGCTGTCACTGTGCGATCACTCTGTACCTCATACTGCGCTAATCTGTCCCTGGAACATAAGGCACATTTTTTATTTATGTAGCACCATTCATGCATACAATGTGCTTTAGATATTTCAATCCAATGCAAAAGGACATATGAGATTTAAAACAACAACAAATATAAAATACTGCTCAAAATGAAAAGCTATATTCATGGATGATTCAAGGATATTCATGATGAGTCTGTAAGCTGAATAGGGGAAAACGTTTTATTTTTTTAGGGATATAAATTAGAAACTTTTGTCCATTACTGATATAAATATGAGAGAAAAAAATGTATGTACCGTAAGTTTTCTGTTGTTTTGTTTTTGCATAAAAATAAGGTATTTCAGGGGTTAAAGTGGACCTGAATGGTCTACAATGGCGTCCCAGCACCTTTGGTAATGGCAAATAAAGACCTTTCTCATTTGACGGAGCTTGACGCTCAGCTCACATTAAATCAGTTTAGGAAGTTATTAAAACCAACTCACGCTCACACTGCTCCGCGAAGTTACCGAGGCCGTCCGGCGGCAACGGAAAGAATCCGCAAATAAGTCTATTTTTTGCCGGAGGCTGGATCCCCGCAGATCACGCTGACAGAAAAACACGAGCCAAACAGGAAGTCAGGTCTCGTGAGGTTAGAAGATCTGGTGTATTTCAAAACAAAATCTGTCAGCTCATTACTGTTAGAGAATTAACAATGGTGTTCGAGAGGATAGATGAATGACAGGCAGCAGTCTGGATGTCTTATGCAGGAGAAGTTTATTTACCATCGGTGCGGGACCCGGAGACATGAACTCGAGACATTGCGCTAGTCCTACCATTCAAGTCTGTCTATGCTTCCACAGAAGAGGGATAAATACCCTCTCAGAGCGTCATACTGATACGCAAGCATTCAGTGGCAGAGAGTGGGCGCCTGAGCACCACAGTCAAGGCTATGACAGAGATAGTACGACTGTACAGCCTGACCCAGTATGATAAATAGCGATTTAATGTTATCCTCTAACAATTACTTATCTGGACTCGTTTACCACCTGTACACGAGCGTAATGTCGGAAATATAAACATTTCTCTGTTACCGGTGACACAGGGGCAGTAGTGTGTTGCAAAGCATCCACTTCACAAGGGACAGTCATTGTACAGGCAAATATGGCTTATATATATGAGATGTGTTCTCACGAGTGCCGTTTCTGTGCCTGGCGCTGAAACCGGCGGAGCTGGCCACAGTGTCAGCCAGACTCACTGTGAGTGGTAGTTTGGGGCAAACCCGGACTGGATTAGGACCACATGGGTGTGACAATAACATAATTCATCATGAAATCAAAAACTCTCCAAACAGACATCAAGCTTTGAGACACTTTTTATTTGACAACAATCAGCCTCATGGTTTTGGTTTTAGAGATGAAAGTAGGCTGTGTTTATGAAGTCGAAAGTAATACCACTGTTGGCACTTTGGAGCCGGAAAGTTGACAGTTGCTGTGTACATTTGGTAATTTGGCTGGTGGAGATCTTCCAACCAAGACAAATAAAAAAGGCAAAGTCAATAAATTAGACGCAGGGAACCACTAGAAAATTCAAAACCCCACAAGAAGGATTACTTGGCATAACAGTGGCTTTCCCCTCCGTCTCCATGGCAACACAGTCCTATTGAGCCTGCCTGTGAGAGCAATGCCTTATTGGTTCCCTTTTAAAAAACAAGGCGAGCTCCGTTTAACTTTTGCCTCTTTGAACATTTCGATAATTCCGCCTTTTGACTTTGCATCTCTGTTCGGTTAAGCTCTCGTTGACCCGTGTGACTCAGCGGGGAGCCTCATTTTGGTTGTTTATTGATATTGTTTGATGCTATGATTGCCTCGGTGGCGTTTGGGACGTGTGCGGACTGCGGCGTGCCCTTCCCGGCAGGGCGGTCCCTCATCATATATTCCAGCAGCATTTTGAACTGATTACGCCTCGCTGAACCCTCTCTATGGGGATGCGAGAGACTCTGAAGCCCAGCGAAAGTCAAACACACACGACTTTCTACAGAATGTAAAGTGAAGTCCTGTTGATTTGATAAAGGAGGCACTGGAAAGACTTTCGAGGAGTTTGCTGTGTTTGACGGGGTGACATGGGGTGAAGAGGTTCAGCTCATTGCCCCCTAAGTTACTGTTACTGCGAGCTGAAGAAGTGGACTTTAGCATAACTGGGGTAAAGTGCATGTGTTAAATGTAGCCAGCACAGCAGTGTGGACTAGTCATGCTCTTGCACAACCAGGTAAATCAATAGTGTTATTATCAAAATAAAAAAAAACAACTGAATAATTCTTGCACCACACACAGATTCAAATAAATATTCCGGTTCACACCAAAAATATCTAACATTGGAACATTCATAAAATAGATTCTTCTTCAATTTCACAGAATGCATATTGGACTTGGTTCATGGTTGATATCTCTGTAATTCCTGGACCTTATCCCCTGAAACATAAAAATGTCACAAATTTCAACATCTCCTCTGTCAAAAAAAAAGTGATGTTGATGTTAAAATTATGTTCTCATAAGGGTGTCCAAAAATGGTGTCAAAATATTGGCGTGAAATAGTTGCTTGAAAAGGCTTCTAGTCAAAAGATTTGAGAAGATTGGACCTAATTCCTCACAAATACTGATCAGGTGACAGTTTGTATACTTTCCTTTTGGAGTTTTTCTCCCATAGAGTTGTATTGGCACCTGCTCCACCTGACATTGACATCCTATTCTAAAATGTGAACGCAACATATTACAAAGCAGAGTTCAGTATTTTTATGAAGACAGCAGGAATGATTTCCTGTTCCTGTCGATATGGTAGCAGTGTGACAGGAACTGCCTACCCTCCCAACATCTCCCGGAGCACTGTTCAATCCATCATTCGGAAATGGAAAGAGTAAAGCACCACTGCCAACTTACCAAGACACGGCTGTTCACGTAAACTAACAAACTGAACAAGGAGAGCACTGGTAAGAAATACAACCAAGTGCCCCAAGATAACTCTGGAGGAGCTGTGAAGTCCTGCCGCTGAGCTGGAGGAATCTGTACATGGGACAACTATAAGTCGTATCTACACAAATCTGGCCTTCATGTACGAGTGGAAGAAGAAGGCCATTATTGAAAGGAGGCCATAAGAAATCCCGTTTGAAGTTTGCTAGAAGTCATATGGAGGACACAGCTCTATGTGGAAGAAGGAGCTTTGGTCAGATGAGACAAACATTTTACTTTTTGGCCGAAACGCAAAACGTTATATATGGAGCAAACCTAACACTGCTCATCGTCCTGAGTGCACCATCCCCAGTGTCAGATATGGTGGGGGATGCATCAAACCCCAAAAGACTTGTGCTGTTATTACAGCAAAAGGGGGTTCCACAAAGTGTTCACGCATGCTGTATGAATACTTATGCAAGCCCCACTTTTCACTTTTCTATTTTTTGAAAAATAACAGAATCATGTATCATTTTGCTTTCACTTCACAGTTGTCTGTTACTTGTGTGTGAACGTTCAGTAAAAAAATAAAAATAACATCTTTATGTTTAGGGTTGTAAACATGACAAAATGTGCAAAAGTTCAAGGTGTATGAATACTTTCGAGAGGCACTGTATATCATGCAAAATTGACTTTTTGGAGCTTTTAACCATGTTGTTATGCTATTTCCGTATCACAAACATCCCTATAGTGTTTTCTGGTTTCATTCATGCAGTTCTAAGAATTAATCTGGAATCCTTGCTCTCTGAGCAGCTGCTCTGCCCTCTCCTGGTAAACAGGAAGAGCTCGATGTTTGCACTGAAAGTTGTGAAGAAGGAGCTCTTTCTAACCTACTCTGGACACGTCTCTTTTTTTTTCTTATCTAACGATAATGTCACTGAGAAAATGTTCTACGAGAGGATGGGAGTTTATTCAACCTTCCTAAAGATTAGTCCCCTTGCCAGAAGTTGGAATTTCTTTCCGGGATTCAGCGACTATCAGCCAAAATAGTGTTTGTCTGATAGTGACCATTACTTGATAAGTGGATTAAACTCTTATAACCAACGCGAGTCCCATAATGTAAACACCCCATGGAGGCCAGAGAGATGAGTTTATCAAAACGGGCGTTAGCTTGTGTGTTAAGTAAGTAACTTCACTTATTGCTGTGGTATTCTTTTACTGCTAATGCTGCATGGGCAGAGAGAGGGGCGTCTTGTCTTTCGGGTTGGAAAAATATCCCCAGAAAGTACAAAAAATTGTACTCCATAGTGGTAGAGGTACAATATATCATATAAATATAGATTACTTTCAAATGGCTAAACTAGCGTGATACAGATCCTTTAAAGCCGCTCTACCCGAATCAAACTGTGAAAGTCTGAGATCTTGAGTGAAATCTCTCAGCTGATGCCTAAATGCATTTCTAGCTCCCACAGAGCCTCCACGTCCCGATTGCTCACTTGAGCTTATTAGAATCACGTCTCGGTTGGAGGTTAGAGCGAGACAGTGTAGAGACGGGAAAAGGCCGGACCGCCAATGCTCACACTGCGCTAATTTAGCCTCCTAACTTCCTGGTTCGCACTGGTGGAAAATACGCTATACAATCAAAATAATAATCACGATTATTTTTGTCATAATTGAAATCACGATTATTCAAACGATTATTTGTTGCCTTCGAAAAAAGTCTTTATTTTATTTATATGTATATATATTTTTTAAACTGCTGAATATTTTCTGTTTTCTGAGCAGTCATAAAAGTACAAATGATTTCATGTTCGCCTCGATTAAGGAGAGGTCTCTGTTTCACACCTGCCCCCTGCTGGCCAGCCCTCGTTTAGTGTAGTAATTGAAATCGTAATCGAATTCCGATTAATTGCACAGCCCTAGCACATGGTCAGTTTTTCTGTTGCAAATGCTGCGTTATGGAGCCAAAAAAAGTTTACAAGAACACACAATAGATTTCCACAGCTTCAACGCATCGTTATTCAGAGCGTGATGCTAAAGCAAAGTGATTAAAGTAATGGTCTGTACGATTGCAGAATGAGAGCGACAGATTGATTTCAAAAGTAAACAATTAAGCTCCCGCCTCCTCGCCTGATTGGACCTGACAGGCCGGTTCACAGGAAAGCTCATCTCATTGGTCAAAGTGAAAGCCCGGGGATTCTGATAGTTGCTGAGATGACCAAAGGTAGGGACTATAGAAATAATATCCATCCATCCATCCATCCATCCATCCATCCATCCATCCATCCATCCATTTTCTTCCACTTGTCCGTTTCCGGGTCGTGGGGGCAGCTGTTGGAGCCGCCCAAATCACATTGCACCAGCCCCTTATGGCTCCTCCTGCAGGTGGTGGGTCCACAGGACGGCCTCATGGTTCTTACCGGGGCTGTTGGTCTCTCATAAGGGGCTTCTGAACCGCTCTTTGTCTGACCCGTCACCTTGGACCTGTTTGCCCCGGGAAACCCTACCAGGGGCACGAAGCCCCCCACAACAGAGCTCCAGGATCATTCGGGCGCTCAAACCCCTCCACCACGTTAAGGTGGCGGTTCCAGGAGGGGTAGAAATAATATATATATGTTTATATGAATTATGTTACATCAAATAGCAGGACCAGGCGGTCAATTATACGCAGTCTATTACTTTTGTAAACTTGCACTTTATCACTCAGTTTTGTGTAGAAATGCATAAGTGAACAGTTTTTTATTGTGCAGTGTGGTACATACATCTGCTCTGTGTGTGCTTCATAGCAAGCTTTCTGTGGAGTTTGTATGTTCTCCCCGTGTCTGGGTAGGTTTACTCCAGGTACTCTGATTTCCCACACCACTAAAAACATAGGTTAATCCTCCAGCCGTTTGATTCTGATTACCCCGGAGAACAAATAAAGCATAATTTGACCTTAAGCACACTGTCATACTTCCCCACTGATCTTGGATACAAATCGCTCCATGCCTTAAACTTTCATTACCTTTCAGCGTACACAGTCATGTTTGAAATAATGTGCCAGAGTGACTTCGTGTCTGCCATTTCATACTTGACAAAAGTTCCTCCCATTTGAAACTCGTCCGCATCTTGACCTCTTTCCTCCCCCCGCTCCGTCGCTGCCTTCACATGACACGCGTGCTTCACTCGGAGCTATCCCCGCAAAAAACTCTCCTCGTCTCACTCTTGACCTAATTGTGTCACGGCGCTCGCAAACAAAACAGCAAGTACGCCGTCTTTCAAACATGCTCTCACGTACTTTGAACCCTTGTGTTTTGTTCTTTACAGGAGGAGAACACTGCACTCGCCTGCACCGCCGAGCCTCTTTTATCTTTATCGCCCGAAAAGTGCTGTTTCCAACACTTTCAAACTCTCATTCCGGATAGATGGTTTTTATTTTTCTGATAAGCTCCCCAGGGAACTCCAAAGAGAGCTATCTCCCTCGAACACACCACTCTTTAGCCCGCTGCTGTTATAATAATGTGTAGACGGTGGAAGAGAGTGAAACTGATGATGCTGATACGATGTCCTAAAAATCACCTGCGGCGGTAAACAAAGGTAGACTTTGCGATGGCGCGTTAAGGAATCTGATGGGCGACCCCCGTCATCAAACATCTGACTGCCCAGGTTGACTTTCTTAATGAGTTAATTTGTCACAATGAACATTTCGGCTGGAAAATTAACACATGAAAGATAAAGCTTTTCAGGTCCATGTAAACGTTATTATCTTGCTTTCTTCATTAAACATTCATTTGCGTCTAAATCTAATCTTAAGGAGATAAGCAAAAACATGAATCGACTCATTACTGTTCAGGGTGGCAGTCCGTGTGTCTGTTTCTATCAGTTCTGAAAAAAGAAAAAAAGCCAAAAAATGAAATGTGCTTCAAGCGGTCAACTCTAATGCTGCAGATATTGTTTTTTGATTAATTGTAGGACCTCCTATAAATATCATTGGTGTGCCCCTCCGTCTACACAGGCAGTATCCTACAATCAAAATTTAGATAAGTTGATCAAATAATTAATGTTATAACAAGCAGCAATCCCGTTTTTTCCTTTTTCCGAGACCTGCATTTGTTGTTTCTGTGTTCCACATTGTTTCACTGGATACTTTTGTGCATCTTTGCTGTGTTTTTGTGAGGATAGGCGGATTTCTTTTTTTTTTTACTGCAGAGCCATGAAGTACTAGCCATGAAGGACCCAGGCCCCTTCTGAAACCAGCAGATTGGTAAGAGCTCTTACGCCAAACTGGATGTGCGTCAGCGTCCGCCATGATAAGAAGCCTCCGAATTGGGCTGTCAGTGAGGAAGGAGTTAGTAAAAGGAGCCTCAAAGCTAACTATCATAGCCACTGTAGCATAGGGACCTCTGGAGCTAACTAACCGGTGATAAAGAGCTATGTGCCATCCCATAAGCCACTGCGCCGCCAAACCCCCCACCCCCCTCGGCCCCACCCTCGAGTGACTAATGCACAACCACTGTTGATTGGCAGTCGCACATTTATTTAAAAAAATATGGAGTAAGATTCTGCATAAGCCACATTTTATAAAAGTGACAAAACACGTTAGAGTCATCACAGCTCAGTCACATGTCAGTGTTAAAGTGTCGCCTCACTAAATGGCGTAAATGAAGGCAGTTAATGCATTTGCTTTCATTCATTAGAAACTTAAGCCACTAATTTGCTACTGTAGCTTTATGAAACAGCTGTTGAAATAAAATAAGGCTAAAGGGAAATGTGATGGCTCATCTGGATTTTTCTTTTTTTTCCTCTCCTTTAATGTCTTTATTTAGACACTATGTTGTTGCATATGCAATACAGTAGGTGGCGGCATTTTGTTTGCCTGCAGTCCGCCAATAACCTTAAAGAAGAGGAACAGCAACTGTTGGTGATGTCACATCCCCTTCCCCTGGGTAAGGACGGTCTACTTGGGCAAATGCTGCTGAAGCTCTAGTTCACTAATTGAATAGAGATCTAACAGTTGACCCCATGAAAGGTTATGGATTAGAAGTTAGGATTAGGACATAGAGGCTATAATTTGATGGTTTCAGACGCAGCCCCAGCTTTTTAAAAAGTAAACGGCAGGTAGCTTATGAGCTAAAGGCATTTGAGACCCACACATTTCTTCTCCTGAAACACTGAAGAAGCACCAAGAGCCCCCCACACCTGCAGCAAAGTGGAGGCGTCACAAGAGGCTCTACAGGAAATTAAAAAAGGGGCAAACGAGGAGGTATCCAGGCAAGACTCGCAGCTAAGCACACAAATCGCCAATCCCTACTATTTTTCTGGCTAATATTTTGCTGCAGAATAAGACGGATTATATTCGTCTGCTTCGCTCTTACCAAAGATGACGAGCTGACCAATGTGGAACACCATGCACTGAAACAGAGTACCCAGAGGAAACCTGGGTTCTCCTTCCTCCAAAAACATGCAGATCAGGTTGGTCCATGATCAGGAATAACCCAACACCTGAATGCAGTTCTGTTGTACCATTGACAAATAATTCACCTCCTCATGTGGCTGTTCGCTCAAAGGTGCTCAGGCATGTAAGAACAGCAGCAGATTTGCACATCGTCTTCTCACACAGTAGCCTCTTTTACATTTCACATCTGCAGCACTGATAACACACACATTTTCTAATGGCAAATCAGGTGCAACACACGCACAACATTTGGCTGGCAGGTCAGTCTGTCTTCCTCCATGTTAAAGATACACAGGGAGACAGTCTGGACCCTTTCCCGCTGAGCTGCACAGACTAGAGGCAGGACTAACAAGCGCTGAGTGAAGCGCACAGAACAGATCAGAGAAACACGGATGTGACTCAGCCGTTTGTTGTCCACAAATAATCCTGGCAGTCAAGTAAATGCTCCGGTAAATGGAAAAATCAGAATGAAAGGTCAACGCACTGGTCGCTGTTCAGTACTGTTGTGAACATGATACGAATGTGATGAACAGGACAAAACTATGGGTCTAGACCAGGGGAGGCAATTAATTTTCATACAGGGCCACATAAGAAGCCTGAACTGAGTCGGAGGGCCGCACCAACAATAACTCAAACTTATTCTGCTCAACTTTGTGTGTTTTGAATAGCTGATACCTATTGGAATTTAGTAGGACTATTATTTTCTGTAAATGTTTAGTCATGTCAAGCCAAGGACGGGCATGTGTGTGCATCATTATTTAGGTTATTCAACTTTTTATCCTCGTCAACCATCTGAAAGCACCTCTGCACTTCCTTCTAACGGAGTTTGTTGGAAATTAAACAATGCACTATAGCGGGGGCTCCAAGTACATTTCCCTGGGTCCAAATATATCGGGAGTGTATCGCCAGGGTCCATAAACACTTTTTTTTTTATTTAAGCGGGCCCCTAGTGGCGGAGTGAGCTTTTTTTTTGTTTTTTTTACATACTTATGAATTTATGCCCTACAAGTCGTGGGCTGGAGTGAATCATCTCGCGGGACGTATTTTGCCCAGGTCTGTTTTACATGGAGGCGAGCGTGGCCAACACAAAATAGCACTTGGTCACTTTAAAGACTAGCTTAGCACTAGTTTAGCACCTGGCTCAGTAAAGGCCCTAGCTTGTCACAGGTGCATTATGGAACTTATTATTCAGAAAAAAACTATGATATAAGTAAGTGCTTAAAATTGTTGTAATATAGATCAGTCAGGCCAACCTGAGCGCCATGTTTTTGGAGGTAGGGCAGAGAGTGGTGTCCCGCACTTGTAGCCACAGCTGCCCTGGGGTAGACTGACGGAAGCAAGGCAAAGTCTCCGTCATCGGCCCCTCCACTACTCACTCACTCACTCACTCCATTCGCTAGGCTTCCTGGTGTTACTAAACGGTCTCCCTTCCAAGCACCGACCAGGCCCTTCCCTGCTTAGCTTCCAAGGTCTGACGGGATGGGGCGTAGCAAAGGTGGACAGCTCCCTCTTCTTCTGTCACGCCACCTCCTCCTGGCCTCTTGTTGACGCACCCACTGTGCTGCAGGTGTGGGGGGCTCTTGTGCCTCTTGTGCCAAGTAGGATTTCTCAGCTAATGGAACCATCTCCATGGTTACTCATACAGTACATTCCATCCAGAAAACCTACCAAAATTGTTTTCCCCATAACTGTGTTAAACATGACCATGAATGGGCGAGTCCAGATGTGCCGTCTGTGTATCTATTGCTGGGTTTCAGGTGACATCACAGTGTTCTAAAGGCCTATAATGTTACATAGAGGTAAAATTACTTTGTTTTTGAGGACATTTTTGGTCTTGTACATAGAGATCATGGGCCCAGTGACTGATATTAATTATATTTTTTGTGATTCATACATTTTATTTTTTGACACGACTTGTGACAGTGTAATACAGTTTATTGGAAAAACAGGCTCCTGCCCCCCACTGGGTCCTGTGACATCATAACATTCTAGAACCTGCAAACCCAGCAAAAGGTTGTGTTCACGTTCTAGAATGTGATGATGTCATAATGTCAGGTGGAGGGCAGGGGCCAATGATGTGTGAAATACAGTTTTTGTAAGAGAAATGTTTTTCCTCATCAGTATTCGATAGTGATTGTATTAAGAAACCTGACATATTATTTTTAGGGCTGAAAGTTCTTACTACTGGACAACATCACGCTCATGCGTTCAGACGCCTTCAGGCAGACATAATTGGACAAAAGTTAATATATGCTAATACAGAAGACAGTTAACTTTGAGTTAGTTTATGTTGCATGTGTATTCTCCCAGTAATGACTGAGATATTTACCAAAAACTAAGACAAAGAAATCTGCAGTTTGCCAGTTACCATTAACCTGGCTAACGCCATGCTGCTGTGTGCGCTCGAATTATTTCGAACTGCACAACAGCCTGGGGACCATGGCCAAATCTCCGGTGGATTTGGGAACCAATCACAGAGCGAGGAGGGACGGATATATGGAAGCTTGTAGATTATTTACGGATAATAAAAAAAAAGTTTATTTACGGATCCAATGTGACAGCAGCAGACACGATGGTATTTTTTGATCAAGTTTTAGACCTTGTTCTAAATAATTTAGCTCAAAAGTCTACAGCGGGTACGTCATACGTCATCTCATACAATGATACGATTGGCCATGGCTACGTGCAGACGCACGAGACTTTTTTTTTTTTTTTTTCGTATCGCGCAATAAACGAGTATGGACGATCGTAAACCACACCTCTCCTACGAGAAAATGAATTGGTGGTCCCCAGACTAAATATCACTTGTGATTTTAGTCTGGTGTTAGCCAGGCTAAGTTACCATAGTTACCATCATGGAATTTTCAATAGGTAGCGTTCACGTGACATCACAACATTCACACACATCACAACTATCCTATAGTTTAAAATTGAGGTGGAGGGCAACTGACCGTAACTATGGTAACTGTGGTAACTGAAAAAATGAACATTGTTTTGTCTTTGTTTTATGGAGTCAGTAACTGCGTTTCCATCACTGGACTAAAATGCGCATTTCGAAGTTGCGCATAATTTACGAGTGATGGAAACACCAAATTTCGCATTTAAACTCTTAATTCGCATAAAAAGTTTATCCGCTCGTTTGAGTTTTTTTTTTATTTGTGCGCATAACTGTTGATGCGTATTTTGCGAGATGGAAACGCAGTTTGTCGAATAAATGCCATGAAGCGAATAAACAGACGCTGGTGCTAGCGTCGTTTCCATGGTAACATGGCTGCTTATGCTGGGTTTAACGCGCCTTAATGGGATTCTTAACAAAACGCATCAGTTCGTGACATGACACGATTCACCCTCTGTTCGTGGAGTTCGCAGCGGAGCGCGTCCTTTCGTGATGAGGAGTGGCGCTTCGTAATTCAGCGTGAGGGCATTCGTACAGCATTCGTTGAGCAGAATCACTGTTTTCACGCACAAAATTGATGGAAACACACGCTACGCCGAAAAGTGCATTTTCGGACCTGCAGCAGCAAAAGGAAAGTCACACACACTCAGCCAGTCCGCGCTCCAGGCCCAGGTCAGCACCTGCTGCCGCCGCTCCTCAGGTGCTTTTCCTCCTCCTGCGGTCGTTCCTCCTGATGTTTGGGAGCCAGTCCCTGCCACCCCTATTGCCCCCCCCCCGCTGGAGAACCCCACTGTTATATATTTGTCACGATTTTCCCCGCGTTTGTGGGGAAAAAGGGACAGTAAGAAGTGCGCCTTTCCCGCGGTCCCTGAATGCATCTTCCACGCTGCCTCGCACCAAAACAACTGGTTCCAGCAGCTACACCACAGATAAGTTAAGGCTTATTTACAACCTTAGACACGTAAAACAAGCGGCGATGGGCGCGGGGCAGGTGAAGACAGGCCTGTGTTTGTGGATTATAAAGTTTTTCCAACTGGAGCTGATGACTGACCAGACGCGTGAGAGTCATGGATAAAGAGGTTTAAGAGCAGCAAGTTCGACGGATCCTCAGAAGATCGAGTGCACAGTGAGTGTAGTGTTTTTATGCTTATTCTGTGGAGTAAAGTCAGCCCAAGTCGTGCAGCTATTGAGCCCAACGAGTCAGGGGCGCACGGCGGAGCGAGACGTCCCTGCTCCGCCTCCACCCCGGTGTGCGCGGCAGCGATCTTGTCCACATTCGCCCAATTCTTGACAGATTTTTGACAGAACGCGACAATTCCCAATAACTCGCAACAGCGCGCAGCAGTGCGGGACGCATATTCGTGACCGTGCGCAATAATTCGTGCCATTAATCGTAACACGCAGTAACAGGTCGCAACAGTTCGTGGTGGCGCGTGAAACCTCTACCCCCAAATCAGTCACATTCGTGATCCTCGGCCACGAATGTGGATTCGTGGCATTCGTGACTTGTCGCCGTTATGTGTAAACCCAGCATAAGAAGGACAGGTTTGTGTGGACAGAGGATGAGATTGTGGCCCGGTCTCCATCTTTGGCTCTGGTTTGCCATAGTTACAACAGTGCCGTTATTCGCTAGAACAGCTTGATGGAAACACGTAAAATTCGCATCTGTTATACGCTTTGCTTTAGCGCATTTTGAAAAGATTCGCATTTTGTTTGATGGAAACGCAGTTAATATTTATTGACTAGGTTCGGGAGCAGGACCTCGCCTCAGCCAATCACCTTCTGCATACCAACCACTCCTGCTTTCACCTTGCCACGCCTCTAATTACCCACAAGCCACACCAGGCCAAGCCTCTTCATTCATGTTTGCTCGAAACTGTCGACCCCACCCTCCCTCCCTCTACGTCTGTTTTATCTTTCAGCCCTGATTCTTCTGCTGGGAGGGGGGTCCTGAAGAGCTGGGTTCAATCGAGACGGAGCCCCCACCCACAGTCTCACCCAGCTTCACTCTGCACATTTAAAACATCAATAAATTCTTCAACTGCAATTTGTTGTGGCGTGGTCCTTGCTAGTGAATTGGCTCATATTTCAGTCATTACTGGAGGAATGAAACAAAAACTGTCACAAAGTTCATTATCTCCCCTGTCAGCACAAATGAACTAATGTCCAATTATTTTCTCTGAAAAATGTCAAAAAGTGGTGACAATATGCGAAAACATGAGCGTGATGTTGTCCAATAGAGAGGACTTTCAGACATAAAAATAATATGTCAGGTTTGTGAATCCGATCACGATCAAATACTGATGAGGAAAAACATTTGTCAATTTTCGTTTTGGAGATTTCTTACAAACACTGCATTTCTCCCATAGAATTGTATTGGCCCTGCCCTCCATCTGACATTATAACACATCACATTCTAAATCGTGAACGTGACCTATTGCCCTCCACCTCTATTTTAAACTATGGGCTCTTTAGAATGTTGCGACGTCACGTGAACGTTTCTGTACTTTTCGTTTGCAAAAATATGACAAACTACAAACAAATATTTCAGTCACAATAGTTTTCAGCACCAACACTTGACACCCAGATAACTCGGAAACTCGCTTCGCGCATGTGACTTCAGTGTTTTGAGCGTGACACGTTTCCCACAGCAGCATCGTTCATGTGGGTGCCTTCCCGCTTCTTGTCACTTCGGGCCGATGTGTGTCTCCTCCAGGCCCCATAATGCACTGCTCCTTCCCCCTTGGCGCCCTCCGCTAAAGCCTACCCCCACAGCGATACGCGCCGAACATGGCATTTCCCAATCCCGCTCCGCCGCTGCGAACAGACTCATTAAAAATGAAGTGAGCTGAAATGTCACACGCTGGCGTTGTCGGCAGGATTTTTTTTGTTTTGTTTAAAGAGTCGAGCCTCTTTCTGTCATGTTCAAACAAAACAATGATTTAAAGATTGCGTTGAAAAGTAGACACATTGTTGCTCATTTAGTCAAATAACCGTGAAACACTTTTAGGGACTTGTGTCATGTGAAAAGCAGTTATACAAAGATTCCCTTCCCTGCTGACAAGGTGTTGTCGCATTAGTGATCTGGGTGGCACAGTGGTTAGAGGTTGTGCTTTGCAACAAGAACACGAAGGTGAATAGAGAAAAACTGTAATTGCAGATTTCAATTTGACTCTTTTGAGCACTTCAAACAGAGGAAAGACAATAGAGTTCGGGAATGTCCACAGTTACCATGGAGATCCACCATCTTTGCAGCTGTTAGCATACATTTCCATAGACTAACATTAGCTAAAAACAGTATAAAAAGTGGAGAAAAAAAACAGTGGAACGACTCCGTTAGCTGCTGAGATACTGCTGGTAAATACATCTAACACACTGTGGTGCCCAAGTGTTTTAATGTGAACAATAACTCCAGTATTTTAACTTTTAAAATCTCCATTAGTTTACAATTGCTGCTAATCCCATAATGCTTAGCGATATGACGTCACATTCCCGAACTCTATAGGTAGCGTTCACGTGACATCACAACATTCTAAAGAGCCTATAGTTTAAAATTGAGGCGGAGGTCAACTGACGGTAACTATGGTAACGGTGGTAACTGACAAAATGCATATTTTTATGTCTTTGTTTTTTGACTCATATCTCAGTCATTACTGGAGGAATCCACATGACACAAAAATTACATTGTCTCCTCTGTCGGCTCATATGAACTAATGTACAATTATTATCTCTGAAAAATGTCAAAAAGTGGTGACAATATGCGAAAACATGACCGTGATGTTGTCCAATAGAAAATACTTTCAGACAAAAAAATAATATCACAGGTTTGTGAATCCAATCACGGTCAGATACTGAAGAGGAAAAACATTTGTCAATTTTTATTTTGGATATTTCTTACAAAAACTGCATTTCTCCCATAGAGTTGCATTGGCCCTGCCCTCCACATGACATTATCACATCATCACATTCTAAATTGTGAACGCCACCTATTGGACAAAACAGGAAACTTTTGAGCAAAAACATGTGGTAAATTCCAGAAAAACTGCCACTGATTATGTTTTAGACCTTATTTTTTGCTATTTTAGATTAACTTAACCCCTTACCGCCTGAACCTGGCAGATTTTCTCCAATTCGGTTTGACCCAAATCTAAAAGCTTCAGTTTAAAGGGACTATACAGAGTTTAAAAATGTTAAAATTAAGTATTTTCCTCCCCCTACATGTTCCAGCCATGTCCTAATGTGTAGAATGAGCCCAGACCTGTTCACCACAGCTGCCTCTAAAATCCTGCACTGTCACTCAAAAAGGTGTTAATTCGGTCCAAAGTGCCGTCATGCACAAGCTTTATATAGAATCTGCAGTTACACAAATGACCTGAGGTGGCAGTAGTGAGTATAAAATGGCTAACTTGCATCTAGCCCCTTTAATGACTCATTTGATCGTAACTTTGATGTCACATTGTTGCCGTGTTTTTGTCACATTTTTGTTGCGTTTTCACCCTCATTTTCGTCGCTACTTTGATGCTTTTTTAAGCTTATAAATTTGGGTAAAGCAAAACTGGAGAAAATGGGCTTGGTTCAGGCGGGCGGTAAGAGGTTAAAGAGTGAAAATTGTTGAGTAATGTCATAATTTTCCCCCAAAATTTAATGCCAGCTTGAGTCCAATTTACTGCTTTTTAAAGATATTTAAGGTCTTGACTTTTAATGCCTCGTGGAAAGCTTGAAAAAGACATTTTATGCATAAAAAATGTCTATTGTCAATATTTTATATGACAAAATCTAAATAATGAAAAGAGCGAGATTTAAATGTATTAATTTATTTTGTTCATACTTTAATTACAAAGACTTTTTCAGAGGGGATTTTGGATCTTGTTTTGTGAAATAATTAGTGGTGGGAATCAATAAATAAAAGAGTTAATTACAGGTCTGTAATTAATTAATCACATTTTAATCAAAAGACAAAATCAACAATTTGTTGCACCTAAATTATTCAATAATTAGATAGAAACGTGACTTCAACAACAACAAATGTATTTATTATTGTTAATCTGTGTAGTTATTCAAGTAACAGAGGCAAAGTTCATTCATAGTTAATTAGCTTGCAAGTGTTTTAGGAACTCTAATGTACTCTGCAAGTTACATGAGTGATTAAACAGTAATAATAATGCTACATTTATATTAAAGTAAAAATATAAGTAAAGCAAAAGGGCCAAGGGTTAGGGTTATTGTGGCTCAAAGTGGGCGTGGCTGGAGCGTCTGTTTGAGGCTAGCGCTAACATTAGCATTGAGGACGTCTCTGTATTTGTCCAAACATGTTTTGCATTGAGATGGTATTTTAGAAGGAAGGAGAACTCTTTTTATGCACAACCTGCACACAGCAGTCCAGCTGTCTATCGTCCCATCAGGATGTTTTTTCAAGAGGGGGTGTTATGCTTTTTTTCAATCACATAGCACCAGTCTATATCACACTACAATGATGACCAAACCTTCTGTTGGTCTGTAAATGCAGTAAATTAGAATAACTGCCTTGTATAAAATTGCTCTCTCAAAATGGCTGTAGTGAATGTCTTGAAATAGGCCTCTGTCTCTTTAAGAACCTCTGACTATTTCCGACACGCCCCCTCCACACGCTGTCTGTGGCATCAGTGGGGAGGGGGCTCTGCTGAGGAGCAGTGGTTGGTTACTCGGCTGGTGACGAAAGCTCGGAGGCGTCTCCAGGAGGTGGGGGCGTTCCTAGGAGGACTCAGGCAAACCTATCCTATATGGCTATCCTATATGGCTGCCATCAGAGTTTTTACAGATTACTCAAAAATACGTGAATGTGCCAAGGCAACACTTCAGGCATGTTTTTGATGAGGGAATGACATAAAAACATGATATAAAGCTCGAAAAAGTCCATTTTGCATAATACCCCCCCTTTAATACTAAACTCCCCAACGGGCCGAGTGAAGAGTCTCTGTCCATTTCTGTTGTGTCGGCGGATGTGCGTCAGATATACGGCCGCACCAGAAACACACAAATAAAAATGTTCCGTCTCGGGAGGGAAATCAGGGTAAATATGATTAATTGTGTTAAAAAAAAAACTAACCAGTTAAAATCTTTGTAATTAATTAATCGAAATGAACACGTTAAAGTCCCAACCCTAGAAAAAATAGGTAAAAATTCAAATGTTACCTTGTTGTGGGTTCAAAGCTCAATAAATCAACCTCTGAAAACAACTTCAAAATATTGGTAATTCCAAGACTGTAAAGTTTGGTGCAGATGTTGATGCATGAGCGGATCGAAAGCCTCATTTCGTTCGCCACATAGCATAATTGCCTAACTCATTTTTGTTTTGATTTTTGGAAAGCATGTAAAAAGACGTTTTATAGGAAACACATTGTTTTTCTCTTATTGCCATTTTAACAATACAAAATGACTTAGGCAGTTATTTGCTATGTGGCTAACGATTTGGGGAAAAGTGGCCTTAAAGGAATAGTTCACTGTTTTTACATTCTGAGATATGTTCTTACCTGAGCTTAGACGAGTTGGTGTGTACCTGTCTGGTCTCTGTGAGTGCCCTCAGTCATGCAAAAAGACCAAATATGTTGTTAACAGGTGGCCTCTCCCAGTGTATTCCTACAGCTCCAAACGCGTGTGAAGTTGGAAGCTACCACGCTCTTCGACGGGCACGCACAAAGACCAGACAGGTACGTATCAACTCATCTAAGCTCAGGTAAGAACACATCATAGTATGGAAAAACGGTGGCCTGTTCCTTTAAGTGTGTCAATTGTTTTAACGCGTATATATTTCTCCTGTCTTTGGCCACAGCTAACTCAAACACAAAGGAAAATACCATATTTGGATTGCCCGTGTGGCGCAATGTCGTAGTTACTTCCTGGAAATCTCCCATTAAAACTAAGATGTAAAGGAAGCTAGCTAAAACTCTCAGCATTGACCACTGCGTGAAAAATCAACCTGCCTTTTCTCGCCTTCAGTGTTTCAGTACCTGGAATACCGTAGCTTACCTTCTTTTCGATGCCGCAGAGGTATCATTTAGCCGTACAGCTTTACTCTCCTGCGCGGCGACTCCGGGGCTCTGAAAGCTAACTTCCAAACTGATTGTTATTCCGAGCGCGCGCCGGCTTTAATTAGCCGCGGGGATGACAGTGGCCCTCCTGTTCTGACCTGCCACTGCACTCAACTTTCTCCGGACCACTCCAACTCCAGCGCTGCAGCTGAACGGGAGAGAGAGGGGGGGGGGGGGGCGCCCACCTCCACGGTGAAAAACGACTTTTCCGTGAGCCACTCATTTAGCACTGTCACCGCCTCCACATCATCAGCCGCACTAATCCAAATGACTCTGTGAGCATAATTACCGCAATTAGGTGCAGTCCTACTTTCAAATGCTGCCTAATTTTACCTTTATGCTAATTACGGGTGATAAAGTAGAGGGATGGCTGAGAGTGGAGGTGACCAGCTTTTGACCACCTCACAGGAGTGTGATTCGAATGCTAAAAAGATGCGTCTGCTTTCAAGATGCTAAAACGATTCTCAGTCATCCAGGTGGGTAATTACATCTTCTGCAAACAACGGGACTAGCATTTTTCAAAGATGCCCAAAAGTTCACAGGGTCAACAAGAGTCTGTCCGTGTCTTTTCTGAGGCCAAAATATATCTGGCCCTTTTGGAGACCCCTGGACTAGATTTGGTAAATGTGTATATATTGCATATATTGTAACACATGTAGGGCTAGATCTTGTGGCGGCGCACGGGCCGGCGCAGGCTCTTGGCGAATTATTTTCCGAGTGGCGGCGCTATATGTGCCATTCGCCTCCGCCACCTGTGAGGGGGCGTCACAAGAGGAGGTGACTGCACTGATGGAAACACGGCTGACATTCACTTCCTCGTTTACATTGCGCTGTCTTGCGTTCTTTCTTAAGCCTTAGGCTCTTAGGTCAAACTAAAAACTTTATTTACCCCATCGTGAGCTAAACCATGTTCACGTCTCGAGAGAAAAAGAGCTACAGCGTCCGCTGTGGTGTGGATCGGCCCGCGCTTGGCGTGAACGCGAAGCAAAACAAAAGCACATGTTCAGGAAAATGTGTGTGTCTCAACCCACTTAAATGCGCCAAGTCTGGAGTGGCAAGATCACAAAGTGCGCTCCTACTGAGCGCAAAATGTCACGCTATCGTCTCTGCTTTGATGCAAAAGATCGGGCCCGTACAATTTAAGCAGAAATACAACTTTCAACATTGAGGAAACCCCTCCTGGAACCGCCACCTTAACGTGGTGGAGGGGGTTTAGAGCCCGAATGATCCTGGAGCTCTGTTGTCGGGGGCTTCGTGCCCCTGGTAGGGTCTCCCATGGCAAACAGGTCCAAGGTGACGGGTCAGACAAAGAGCGATTTAAAACCACCTGAAAAAGTAGGTCTTGGTCCAGTTCTTTGATCCGCACCAGGATTCATTTGTTGTATACAAACCTGCATAAAAGATCGGGACCAGCGTTCGGAATGAGCCCTGATCTGTTTAAAGTGGCCCAAACAGTGCAGGTCTGAATACACTCTGAAATGCTTTTTCATCCAAAAGAATAACACATCCCTGGCTAACAGGCTGTTGGTTTGTTATGACCTCACATGCATAACCTCTACATTTGAAACCAAATACATGACTACAATGTTTAGCTTTGCGTTTTGATTTCCATCAATCACAAATGAGTCATAACCTTCTGGAATCGCCACCTTAACGTGGTGGAGGAGTTTGAGTGCCCGAATGATCCTGGGAGCTCTGTTGTGGGGGGCTTCGTGCCCCTGGTAGGGTCTCCCATGGCAAACAGGTCCAAGGTGACGGGTCAGACAAAGAGCGGTTCAGAAGCCCCTTATGAGAGACCAACAGGCCCGGTTAGAACCATGAGGCCGTCCTTTTGTGGACCCACCACCTGCAGGAGGAGCCATAAGGGGCTGGTGCAATGTGATATGGGCAGCTCCAACAGCGACCCGGCAATGGAAAAGTGGAAGAAAATGTCCAATCTCATCCAAGACTATGGCCCGGATAACACGACAAAACCAGCACACGGACAGATTCTAGAGTTAACGTTATGCCATCAACTTATCCCTTTACCAACAACACAATTATCGACCTCAGAAAATACAAAAGTACATAAAAAACATGTATTACTGAATAATGAAGTTTTCCTGCCTTCACCTGTTAGCACTTCTCTTCCAGCTCCACACTCAGACACTGCACTCCTGCGTCTTATTACCGCGCTTCGGAACGGCATAACAATTGCCTGAAAGAACAAAGGCGGACGAGAAATAACTTTGACCTGTTGGTTTGGCAAATTGGCTTGTTTTAACAATTCACTTCATCCTCTTATTCATGAAACAATCCCCGGGCCTCTGCTGCACGGTAATTAACACGCACTCCCGAATACTGATTGCATTCAGCCGGAGTGTGGTGAAGATGGAGGGCAGGCAGCGCTTACTTCCACTGGTTTAAGCGAACGCCGCGCCACAGCAAGTACAGATGGAGTGATGGCTATTTAATGGCATATGCATATACTGACAATGCTGATAGGGCTTATTGGGATGTGGAGGTCTAAAACAGGAGTGTGGTACAGCGGATTTAGCAGCGTCATGGCAGTATGATGAACACACTTTTGCTGCATATGCATTTATTTTATTTTTTTTATTTATAAATTTATTCATTATAATTTCTATTAATAAATTAATAGAAATAATCAAGAGTTTTATCCAAATTAAAAACACATGCTGAAATTTGGTTTACATAGGCTTTACATTACATTACTTTTTTTTTTTAGGATGCCTGCATGTCCTCTCCGCCCACAACACAAACATAGGGGAATACAGTTACATCAGCATCATTAGTTATGTTTTATAATTACATATAAAACAATGGCTCAGGGGACTGAGCTCTTTGGAACTCACTTCCACAGCCCATTAGAAACTCGGACTCACTACCAACCTTCAAATCAGTCCTCAAAACCCACCTGTTCAAACTAGCTTTTCCTTAAAAGTTGTATCCCACATGTAAAGCGTCTTTGAGTGTCCAATGGTAAATGGTAAATGGACTCAACTTATATAGCGCTTTTCCACCTACATTAGGCACTCAAAGCGCTTTACAGCAAAGATCCACTCACCCATTCATACTTTCATTCATGCACCAATGTACACAGACACTGGGGGTAATGTGGGTGAAGTGTCTTGCCCAAGGACACAACGACAGTGTGCACTTTCAGGAGGTGGGATTCGAACCCTCGACCTTCCGATCACAAGACGACCCGCTCTACCATCTGCGCCACCGTCGCCCCAATAAAGCGCTATACAAGTTGGATGTATTATTATTATTATTAGACAAGTTTAGTGATTGTAATCAATCAAATGTTTTGGCAGATTTCTTATTTGAGACATTTTTTAAACAAATTAAGTAACTTTTAATTTCCATGATCAATGGATTTAAATAAGGCTTCCCATTTCCAAACTTCGATTTATGGATATGGCTTTCCCTGTCAATATTAACAAGTTTGCAATATATTCTAAATGCTGTTCCATATGCATGCTTCTGTAGAGTTTGGGAATGTGATGTCATACCGCTAAGCATCATGGGATTAGCAGCAATAATAAACTAATGGAGATTTTAAAATGTAATATACTGGAGTTATTGTTCACATTTGAAACACTTGGACACCACAGTGTATTAGATGTTTTTACCAGCAGTAGCTCAACAGCTAACAGAGTTGTTCCACGGCTTTTTTCTCCACTTTTTATACTGTTTTTACCTATTGATCGTCTATGGAAAATGTGTGTTAACAGCTGCAAAGATGGCGGATCTCTATTGTAACTGTGGAATTTCCCTAACTCTATTCAGTACGGCTCGGCCAAAGTGCTCTGCTTCTCACGTATCTACTCTACCCAGTACACACAAGGGTTTCCACTTAATAATGGACCTCAGTTGTTGTGGGCGGCGCTGCCATGGATGCACTCGCTACAATACACATTACTAAAGGAACAACAGAAGGGCGATTAAAAGTTTTGTAAGGCGCAATGAGAGCAATGTGGACAAATGCTGCCTTTTGGTGGGGTTTAAGGAATTATTCAGAGGTGCCAAGGTAAAACTAGAGGAAAGAAGCAGCTAAATGACAACTATGAAGGTAGGATACATGCATATGCTATACAAAATGAACAGTTTCAAAATCGGTTTGATGTTGTGAAATATTAAATCTCGTACCGGTCTGTGTTGGTATGGGCAATCCTCTCTCTTCTGGCCAATCAGAGGCCAGCAGTCTGTTCACATCATGGTAGTACATCATGGTAGTAGGCAAGTTTATTTATATGGCACATATAAATTATAGTATCAGCCGTGATAGCGTTAACGCTACCCAAACAAAAGCACGTGACCCCCACTTTGGGAACCACTGTTCTACATCTCCATTGGCCATGGGAGTCTGTACAGCCCCGTATAACTCATGGGACTTCAACAATAGAAGAAGCAGTAACCAAAGTGAACAGGATTATGCAAAACACAACGACTTTTGATTATCGAACAATGTTAAAACATTCTTAAAAGGCCCATGTCTCCTTCAATGTTCACTCACCTCCAGCCAAGAGCGCACTCGCACCGGCGCCACACGTCACCATCAGGAAGGTGATAGATACATCAGGCTTTAAATGTGTTCGGCTGCCTTAGATTGTGCCCGCTTATTGAGTGACTAACCAGGTTGCTAATTTGCTGTGACATAATTAATTACAGGCAATTAGGTGAAGCAGATGGGAGCGCGAGTGTGAGGAAATGCGAGAGTGTGGTTATCCAGCGTGGGCGGTACGCGGGGATGGGCTCAAAGCTTCCACGGACAGAAGACTGGCTTGCGGTAATACAGGGAGACAGATTGAGAAGAAGACGCTGATTAGGTTATACCGACACTGAGCACTTAATATTGACCAGGAAGTAATAATCTGCTCCGTCTCATAAACATTACTGTCCAGATTCTCCATTAACCGCCGTCTCCAGTGAGCGCCAGGAGTTGGAGATATTGGGGAGGCGGGATATGATGTGTGACTTTGTTTGGTCAAATTAATCAAAGAGCATTAAATAACCAATCTGTTGTCTATTTGCATCCTATTTAGTGGTTAAATAATGTTTCAAATGAGTAGCTTTCTATCTCAATGATTGGAGATTAATTTGTTTTTTACCATTTTTTTTTCCTACAGTACAATATTTAATATGTGTTTAAGATTTTGCGTATGCCGCCATATGAAAAATGCAAACACGCTGGCGTACGTTGGATGAGTTCTGGGTAAGTTTTGTATAATTTTTGAGCACGGTGAAGCACGTCGTATGCCAGCATTTGCTCATACGTCCAGCATACGTGGGCCATAAATTACAGGTAACTTATGTTATCGTTGACATGCGTTAATTGACTCTGTGCATAACATGCTAACGGTAACTCAAAGTAGTGACTTCCGGTTTCGATCCAGCATGGCAAAATAAAAGCACCATCTTATTCATTAGTTCAACTTTATTTATGCCTCACTATTAACACTATAAAACACATTCAATCTCTCCACTGAAAGAACATTATTTTAGGAGATTTGGCCTCGCTCTGCAGCCTGTACTTTCTCTCCCCTCGCTCGCCCTCTCTCGGCTGAGCCGCTCCTCGTCTCAAACATGGCCCTGACTGAACTCACTACAGTAATAAAAGCCTTGGGATTTTCATGGACATTTTTTGCCCCGTATGTTGTTTTTGCACAACAGGTCAATGCTAACTTTAGCTCTACTGCTGCTCTACTCTAGCTAAACTTTAAGCTATTGTTGTATTAGCCTTCTTGTTTATTTGTGCGTCTTTCTAATGATGAAAGTGCTTGTCGGGCGGTTTGTCCTTTAAAATCCACCGTATCTTTGTGACGACGACACTCGGGGCCACCATTGCTGTAGGGCCTCCAGTGCTTAGTTTGTAATTAAGTATTTTCAGGAACACTTTTTGTCTGATGTGATGGATTCAGGGAACAGGCCAAACCATTTGCCGGAACACTATTATTAATTTTATTAAAAATTGAAAAAAAAGATTTATTTTTTTTAAATCTCGTTTATCAATGAGGGCCAGACTTTGATTGACAGGCCATTAGCATTGTAGCTAATGGCGCAGCTACGACTGAGTCTACAGTGAAGGTCCCACCCCTATGCTCTATTTAAGAACATGCTCCATCACAGCAGGAGGAGTTTGTAAATCCGCCATGATATTTCCCCTCGAACGAAGTCATTGGGGCAAGCGGGCAGGAGTGAGGAGGAGTTGTCTCTTATTTTTAGCAGTCTATGCTCTGTAAAGACCTGTCCTTAGGTAAACATGATGCTTGACTTCACTTCTTTTTTTATTGTTGTCATGTGTCTCCTTAGCATTACAGTGGCACTTCAAATATGTGTATTTACTGATATTCTTGTAAAGCAGCAAGTACCTGCTGGACTGATGATTGAGACGAGCTGTGTGCTTTTATTTTGGGGTGTTGGATCGAATCTGGACGTCACTGGGTGGGTTGTGGAGCTACTGTTAGCATGATTTCAATGTTATGCAAAACGTCATTTGTAAGTTACTCATAAGTGGTGATGTCTAGCGCGTTGCTGCCCCCCTCAGGACACTGGCTTGTCACATATCATCGGCGTTACGCTGCCGTGCGTTATGCATAAGTTAGGCTGTCGTTGGGCATAAGTTGTGGACTCGTTATGAATACTCTATGTAAAAGCCCAAAATTGAAAAATACCTAAAAAGGTCGGCATGTGCCAGCGTTTTAGGAAATTCTGGGTAAATTGTGGTAAGATGCGGTTTCTCATCAGTGTAATATCAGCTCATCCCAGTCCAATGAGTCCATCCATGTTCGGGTTTCTCTCTGATCCAGCCAATCAGGAATAACAGTTAGCATTGGTCATTTTAAACCAGAAAAGAATGAGTTATAAAAATGCACACCTGCAGCAGCTCGAAACCAAGCTCGTCCCACACCTACTCTGCACAACAGGGCGCAGCCATCTTTGATAAAGCATGGCGCAGCAAATCTCGCAGCACGTGTGGGAAGTCTCGCGATAATTAAGACTTAACACCATTTAGGCCGGGACGGACCAGGAGTAGAAAGTTGCCAGGGTTTCTCCACGGTCACCTTAACAAAAGCGGAATTAACAGACAATGCTTACCAGGAGCTACGTTAGTTTGATGCTACATACGCTAACGTTGTACCTATACTCTCAACCCTTTCATGGTAACCACATTTATCAAGCATGTTCTTCACCTCCAATTGAATAAATAACAACACACGACTATATAAAGAAAATGTATTAATGAATGGTCACTTCTTTGGTTCCCCATAAACCAGCCTTTCACTTCTTTAGTGAAGGCTCTAAAATCTTGCTAACTCAAGTCTAGCAAAGAAAAGAAAGTGCTCAAAAACTTTCAAATGCATAAAAAAACTGATGTAAATTTCTCCATTGAGAGATCAATACAGTCTTATCTCCATAACACAATTCACAAAAAACACCTTGGTTGTCAGAGAGAGAGAAGCCTCAGCAAATTCATGCAACCCCATAAATATGCTGAAGGAGTTTCAGGGATTACATCATGCTGCTGTACGGGATATAAGGGCTTGCATTTTCAGAGCACAGGGAGGAAGACTATGTGAAAAATGGAAAGTTATATATTGCAATTGTGTTTTTTTGTGTGTGTGTGTGTGTGTCATATCCAATACTTGAATGACATCAGAAATATTAATGAGACTCCATGGATTCACTGCTTTTACAGAGAACAGTGGATAAGAATTCAGCTTGAACAGGAAAGAGGATCATTGCAATTGTTTATGAAATACTGACGGTGTAGGTTTGCGTTGTTCACGTTCTAGGACTTGATGGTGTCATATTGTCAAGTGGAGGGCAGGAGCCAACACAACTCTATGGGAGAAATACAGTATATTAAAATCAACTGTTGTACCTCATCATTATTTGTGTATCATGTGAAGTTCTGGCCTCTGCTCCCCCATCGCCATTTGGTGGCACCAGAAATTGATTGATCCGCTGAGAACTTGCAAACACAGTTGAGGACAATGAGGACTTTCTAATCCAGCGCCTTGTTAAATGCACCCACGCCCGTGTTTTCACAACTTTATTGAAGCGTATGAGTCCTCTGATCCGAATGCCTGGGCTCAGGAAAGGCATTTCAAACCACAGCTGCTGATCGTCATGAATACTTCCTCTTTTCAGACGGTGTCTCCATTACAGCGACTGTTGCTCCAAATTCACATCATCAATAAATTATTCCTGCCGTGTGATCCGTGTTTGGGTGCTCGCGTCTTGAGCCATTAATATTATTTATTATTTTTTATGGCTCAAAGTCATAAAAATAAAACAATTGTATTATTTCATGCTTTACTTAAGCATTTTCTGTTATTTATGGGCTGTTGAACCACTTTGCTCCACTCCATGTCTCTGTATCTTTACTGGGTAAAAAACTGCATTAATAATTCAGCATTTGTTATAGTTTTGGAGTAACATGACCATATATGGGCAATTCCAGAGATGCACACTGTATTCATCTTATTCCACCCCGCCCACGTTTGCTTCTGTTTTCTTTGTCTCGGCACTTCCGGTGTCCAGACTCTTCCGGTCAAGCGCAAAGCCCGTTCATTGACCGAGGGAAAATGTTCGCGGCTAAAATCTGATGTTTAGTCGATTGATTTGTGTAAAATGTCCAGTGTTCATTTGCACCAACATGTCAAGACTGCACCGTTTCTCAGCGCGGCCTAAAAACAGCTTTGTTTTTGTGTAGTAACTGATTTTAGGTAAGGCAACTTTATTTATACCGCGCATTTCGTATACAAGGCAACTCAATGCGCCTTTATCTGGACTTCTGCAGTCCCATGTTAACAGATGGAAGAAAAGGGGTGGGCACAATTCATGGCGCCGCCCACGGAAACTTCCGGAATAAGGCGAATAGATACAGACGACAAGTCGTCATAGAAGGGGGCGTGGCCTCACCGAACGGGGAAAATAGAATCTTCTGGGAAACAAAGTTTTTCACAGTTTTTAGCTATTTTCTCATTAACTATTAACTTATTTATCACATACTGTACAAATAAAGTCAAGTCTAAATCGGGTCCATATGGATGTTTATTCACAGCAGATTGTTCAGTAGAAGCGAAAAAAAAAAAAAACGACAAGTCATACCTAGCGTTAGCATGCTCCATTTTTTATGTATTTATGGGCTGTTGAAACACTTTGCTCCTCTCCATGTCTTTGTATCTTTATTTTGTAGAAAACTATATTCATAATTCAGCGTTTGTTAAAGTAGTTATTGAATAATTAGAGAAAGTTTAGATTTTTCTCCAAATTGTTTTCCCCCTTAACTATTTTCAAACATGACCGTATATGGGCGGTTCCAGAGATGTCGTCTGTATATCGGTTTGTTAATTGATGATGTCATCACTCTGCTTCCGGGTCCAACAGAACTTTAGCCATATTCTCTATAATGGGATTTAGCTGATTTTAACCAGCTGTAAAGTCAACTACAAGGCTCTTTTTAAACATCTGATTGCACAGGAATATTACATTTACTCTGGATTTTCTTTAGTATGCTAAATCTTTTCTGACATTAATGAAGGCTTATTTAAAAAAACAACAACAATCATCTTCATTTTGCCTGTAGAAATAATGAGCTACAGTATGTTACATTAATTAGAAGTAAAACAATTTTTGGCCTTTGATCTGCTGTTATTTCAGTATGAGAGTCGGATAAAGTTGAAAAATAATTGCATTTTGACAGTTACCATAGTTGCCGCCGCCTCAATTTCAAACCTGAGGGTCTTTAGGATGTTGTGATGTCACGTGAACAGTGAACACAACCTATTGCGACATGAGTCATATCAGCCCCTATTCACTGTAATACACATCGCCAAAGCCCTGCAAAACATATACGCTGGACGACTTAGATTCTCCAGGTAAGTTTTGATGGGAAAGCAACATTAAAACATGTCAAAATTAGAAAAAAACGAAGTCATTTTATCCCAATACGTGCCAATTATTCACCATGTTTTCATTTCCTGCAGTGTGTGACGCTGCCCCCCCTCCCCCCATGCTATCCCCCTCCCCCCCGTTTGGGCCGAAGCTCCGCGGCCGCTCCACAGAGAGCCAATGTTACGGCCTGATGCATAATCGATAGGACAAGCACTCTCCAAATAGGGTTTTAACTTTTTATCGAGCTCGCTGAGGGATGAGGAGCTCGCCGGGCTCTGGCGGGCCCCCGGACCGGGCTGCTTTTCGACCACGCCGGTTCGATCCCTCGCGCTGAGTGGTGCTGCAGAGAGGGAGCGAGAGAGAGAGGACAACGGAGTGATGAAGAGAGAGAAGAGAGTGGCCAAGAGGAACGGAACAGAGAGAGGAGATGAGAGGGACGGACACAAAGAGGAGAGAGAAGAGTGAGAATAAAGCATTGGGGACATTGCAGGTGAATAGGGAAAAAAAATACAATTTAGTGATATCAATATAAAGCTTTGGCTGAACACTGCTGATATGAATATGAGGAACAAATGTATTGCAAGTTTTGAGTACGAAATGTAAATGATGGCGAGAGCCAGGTTTAAAAGGATGGTTTCATTAAGTTGATATATTACTTACAAAGATTTATTCAGGGGGGTTTTGGATCTTGTCTAGTTTTAGTACAATAAGTAGTTATGATTTGTAATATGTTTGCTTTAAGATTTGTAAAAAGAAAACAGTCATGTGTCCAAAGTTTATCAACCCAATGCCATTTGAGATTTATTGAAGTGTTAAGATCGAAAGTGCATCAACACAAAAATAAACTACCGTAAATGCTGTAATATAGGCCGGGGCCTTTATTTACTCAAGCACATCTAGGACCAGGCCTTTATTGGAACCAGGCCACAATTAGAGACAGGCCTTTATTTCTATTCGAGCAAAACGGACTACCAGGAAAATTAAGAAAAACGAGATTTGTGTCCATTTGCACCTAAAATATTAGGTTCATTTATTAATTAACATTTCAAACCCTCTCCCAGCGGCTGGAACATTGACGCCTTTTATTTTGTCGGGACAACAGGAAGTGTTTCGTTGCTGTTAGCGGAACTTTGACATCAATGTCACTGCAGGTTTCTTTTTCGTTTTTACCGCGGGCCGGATTATTTGTTGTTATCTTGTGTAAAAAGGCGAGTTTAGACGGAGCGTTTGTGTTTGTGATCGATCATGAGACTGACCCGAGAGAAGACGAGCCGCTCGCGCTGATCGGAGGAGTTATTTTGAGGCGTGGGACTGACCTGCACACGGAGCAGCTGGACGTGCTTGAGACGCGATGGAGACTTTATTAAAACCCTGGAGGGTCACAAACATTTGTTGCCCTGTTTCCAAATATATTCACTGAAGGTTTGAAAAGTGGCTAAATCTGTGTCAAAGTTACGCTTGGATCAGCTCCTCCGCAGCGTCCCCATCGGCCCGGGTTCCCGTTTGTTTACTTCCTGCACGTGAGTTATCTTTTACACTCGTATGAGACAAATTCCTAACATGGGGAATATTTCCACCGCTATAGTTTCTAATAATAGCCCCGGCCTGTTTTAGAGACCGGCTTTTATTTGCCTCCGCCAGCCCCAAACCCGGTCACTGTTAGAGATCCGGCCGCTAATGGAATACAGGCCAGTATTAGAGAATTACGGTATATGCTTTTACTGCAAAACAAAGGATTGCGGATAAACATGCTTCCAGACACAAGCATAGAAAATATTGCGATACTTGAAAACTATCGATAGTTGATATTGCAGCACAAAGCATTGCGATCCAAATCCGATCCGATACTTTGTCTCAGTCCTAGTAACAAGTGAATTTCTCTGTTGTGAGATCAATAAATGATTATCTTGTCTTATCTTTAACTCAGACATTTGTGGGAATAATAAAGCAGGGGCGGCGGTGGTAGGGATGGGCGATACCACATTTTTTGGAATAGATACAATACCAATACTTTTGGGGTCATTTTTGTCGCTAACGATACTGGTCATTTATATAATTAATAGGTAAATTTAAATGTTATTAATTTAACTGGTTAATTCAACAATGTTAATGTGAAATCAAATACATAAACAAAGTTAAAATTAATGTTTTAATGACAAGCAGAATCTAAACCAGAATGATATGGCCGGCCCAGTTCAGTTGCTGCTGTGGATTGTTTTGGCTCAGAATAAAGATATAAATCGTCCTTTTGTGTTTAAAATTTCTGCCACGCCTTCTTTTTACATAATGCAAATTAGCATCAATACTTTTTGCCCAATATCGATTCTTAAAAAGTAGCTGTTTGGCATTGATCCGCCCATCCCTAGCCGGTGGTGCCGGTGTGGGGCGACAGTGGCGCCGTGAGTACAGCGGGTCATCTTGTGATTGGAGGATCGGTGGTTAGAATCCCGCAGGCACATACTGTCCTTGAGCAAGACACTTCACTCTCCTTGCCTCCAGTGTCTGCGTACATTGGTGCAGGAATGAGAGTGTGAATGGGTGACTGGTTCCTTGATGTAAAGTGCTTTGAGTGCCTAAAGCAGGCAGGAAGGCGTTATATAAATGTGACTATTTGCCTGGGAAGAATCGTGATGCTACAAATATATTAGAAAGTAGCAGCGTTCTGGATGTACTAGCTGTCTAACAGTGAGCTGATCTTAGCTATGTTTTTCAGATGATAAAAAGCTGCTGATGTTATTGTTTTGATGTGGCTGTTTAAGTTCAGGTCTGATCCATGATTACTCCTAGATTTCTAACCTGATTTTTTTTGGTTTTAGAGAGAGAGACTCAAGGTGACTGATAACACTTTGTCTTTGTCTGTGGGCCAAAAACAATGAGCTTTAGTTTAGTTTAGTTGGAGAAAGTTGTTTTGCATCCACAAACTGATCTGTTCAGGCCCAGTGACACATAGATCTGAGTGTCATCTGCATAGTTGTGGTAAGACACATTGTTGCTGTTCATTAGCTGATCCAATGGAAGCATGTACAAGTTAAATAAGAGGGGTCCCAATATATACCCCTGGGGGACTCCACAGTTCATGGCAATTTCGCCTGAGACACAGGAAATCTGGGTAACATTTCTTCCAAAATCTTAACTATATGTTTACTATCTTTTCGCAAAAAATGTGTCATATGCACTTTAAAGGAATAGGCAACCGTTTTTCCTTACTGAGATATGTTCTTACCTCAGCTTAGATGAGTTGATACGTACCTGTCTGGTCTTTGTGCGTGCCAGTGAAAGAGCGTGGTAGCTTCCGACTTTATCCCCGTTTGGAGCTATGGGTGGAATACGCTGGGAGAGGCCAAATGATAACAACATCTTTTGTCGTTATGCGGGACTGAGCGCACACACAAAGACCAGACAGGTACGCATCAACTCGTCTAAGCTCAGGGAAAACATATCTGAGTATGTAAAAATGGTGGACTGTTCCTTTAAGTCATGTTTAGTGATGGGACTTATGGCTCTTTGCAGGGAGCCGTTCATTCGAGAGCCGTTCACATTAAAGAGCCGTTCAAAAGACTGGCTCTTCTGAACGTTTTTTTTCCTTAAATAAAGTAAACACTCAACGAATGGACGTGATTTTGACGAAAATGTCACTATTTCAAACAATATAACTTCGATATTTCCCTCTATGGAATTTTTATCACAAAAAAACAACCACACGACCTGATTAAGCTTCTTTTTCTCTCATTCACGTAACTTTTTCTCTGCCTATCTCTCCCTCGCGCAAGAGGGGGAAAAAACGTATGTGAAAGACGCGATCTCCTCTGTAACTGTTGTTTATTATTTCATTAGGACTTTTATTTCTCCAACGTGTTAACTTCTGCGTGCTCACTTTGAGCTCCTTGTGGGGCGGAGACCGGGGCGGACTGAGGAGGAGGCAGGGTGCGGTGATGTCGCTTCGGAGGCGGCCAAGAGCTCCTGTAGCCGCCTCGTCACTCACGGAACCCACGGGCCCTTTTCTAACCCATGGCCCGGGAGAGTGCTGGTGCTTGGAAGGGTTCGAGTGCTCTCTCTCTCTCGCTTTTTCCCCTTTCTCCGCAGGCCGCGCTCACGTCCCGCGGTCATGCATTCACAAACTGTCCCTCTGCCACTCACTAAGTGACGCCCCTCCTCCGAAGAGGAATAAAATGATAATAATGAAAATGAGCCGTTCACCTCCGAGAACCCGTTCATATCGTTCACTGTAAAGACTCGTTCAAAAGAGCCGGATCGTTTGCGACCGACACATCACTAGTAATGTTGGAGAAATGGGCAAATATTTTGTTTGGCTGCCTCACACATGATGCACGATTCAAAAGATGTCTCCGCGCTGCACTCATACACTCTCACAGGAAAAAGCAAAGAGAACAGGGCGTCAGGAGAGAGGAGGCAGCTGACGCAGTTTGAAAAATGTGCAACAGAACAAAAAGCTTCATTTAGAGGCACTTGAATCTCGAAAGTAGACTGCCGCATTTGCAAAATAAAGAAGTTGTATCGAGGAGGGTCGACGAACAATCTCCATGAACAGTAAATCTGGCGGGCCTTTTTTCTGCCCGTGCCCCCGCTCAACCTTGTTTTTGCTGCTGAAAACATCCGGTACAAGACAACAAACAACACCGACCACTTTAAACCAATTTGTACTGGTTCCTTTTTCATGCTTGGCGATAGCTGCAATGTGCAGAGAGTAGTAGAACGGTTAGCTCAACAAGTCATCCATCAAAATCTCTGCTACATGTATCTGACATTTAAACTGTACAGTATATTTATATTAATAGAAAAAAAAGAAAGAAGAAAAGCCGCTTGGGAGCCAAGAGAGAGAAAAGATCCAAATGATCTGGCTCACCAAATAGAGCTGAAAATCCCATTACTTAGAGAAAAGATGGAGAGACGAGAGAGGAACAAAGAGGGAGAGTGACAGAGTGAGAGAAAGGAGAGGTAGCAGAGAGGAGAAAGAGAAGGTAGAGAGAGAGAAGCAAAGTCAATAAATCTCATTTTACTCACTTTTTTCCGGAAATTATGGGTACAGTCAGGTCCATAAATATTGGGACATCGACTCAATTGTTATGTTTTTGGCTCAATAAACCAACACAATGGATTTTAAATGAAACAACAAAGATGTACTTAAACTGCAGACTTTCAGCTTTCATTTGAGGCTTTTTACATCCAAATCGGCTGAACTTTGCTCTCCGCATAAATCAGCACTTCCTTTCTTTTTCAATAGGTTTGCTCTGATAGTCTCCTCAAATAAAATGTTGCAGTTTCCAGGGCACATCTGTAATATCATAGTTTGCCTATACAATTTAAATAGATTCAAATCTTCGGAGTAATGCTTTTAAGATGTAAAATTATTAATATAGCTTAAATACGTCGAACCTCGTCGGAAAAATAGCGTCATTTTTTTCAACACACCCCTTCAAGCGGTCTCCACATGGCTCAGTTTTCCACATCGGCGTCTAGAAAAAAAAAAATTCGGACTACTCGGAATAAATGGCCGGAAAACGACTCGTGGCAGATCGACATTTAAATGATTCGAGACACAAAGATCATTGTGATCATAAAATGGTAAATGATACTTGAGAGAACCAGCTGCATAAATAGTGGAGGTAGTGTCAGAAAAACTTTGAAGTTTAGTTGCCACAGACTGTTGTAGAAAAGACTGTTTAAAAAATAAACAGTCTTTTCTACTTCTACTGCCATCTTGTATAGCACACATGGCATAGATGCTTTGCGCTGCCCCTACAGTTTGGGAGAGTACCTACTTCCTTCCTACCTTCCTCAGCTGCCGCACCAAGCATACACTTAACTAGCATCCGTCCAGTTAAAAAGATGAACTGATGTTGCCCTTATTTAGACATTTAGACTTTCGCACAAGTAAGGTGACCATGACAGAGAACACCCACATGACAACTGGACCAAGTCACAGCACGTAAAGAAGGCGTGACTGTGACGCAGAAAAACAGAGCCACTTGAATTTATATGAAAAGAAAGCGTACAATGAAAACATGTTAAAAAGCCTGGGGCCCAGTACTACCCAATTCGCTTTCAAGTAAAACAAACAGTGGTGAGTAAGAAGAAGCGCAGATTCCCACGATACACTGTCCAACATCCCGAGACACTGTACAGGGGCATTCATATACAACACTTCTCCATAGTCAATAACAGGCAGGAATGTAACCTCTTCTTCACACTAAAAGACAATTTATCATCAATTACAAAACCCAAATACTTAAAACTCGATACCAATTACATTTTCTGGCCAGATTTTGTGAACATTGACTCAGATTTTTCTCCTTGTTAAAAGAGAAAATCAGTTTGTCTGTTTTCTTTTTTTCTGCATTCAAAACAAGTCATAGATGGCACAACTGATCCTGCACTCGATCAAAAGCTGATTGAAGATACTCAAAGGCCTTTGCAGGGCTGGGAGCATCAGCGTCAAAATGAAATGTGGCATTAGGGATATTTCTTCCAATGCCATTCATATACAGTATATACAAAAGCTAGGGCCCAAGTATGGACCCTTGAGGTACTCCATTTTGGGTCTGAAGAACGGCAGAAGCAGAACCCTCTAATTGTACACTCTTGTTCTATTAGACAAGTACTCTGATTAGACACAGTAACGGAATGCGTCACTAAATATAGTATTCTATATTCAGTCACTGAATACAATTGCTAAGTACTCTAATCAGCAATACCCCTGCTCTCCCATGTAAATGAAATACAAGTATAGCTAATGGTGCCTCAGATGGTGGTGTTATGGTCGTCTCAGTCTGGGATTTGGGAGCGGCAACAAGTACGTCTTTATCGTTTTTTCTTTATATTCGCGCGAGATTAGAATCAGAGATAGAGTGTGGCCACAGAGGATGAGAACAGAGAGGGAGGTGGTGGGTTAAAGAGCGAAGCCATTCCCGATCGATGTTCCAGAGAGGTTTGAAACACAAGGATCAATCGTCCACGTCCACCTGGAGGAGAAATGAAAGATGCTGATTAAAAAATGCAGGGAGATTAACGGCGGGTCATGCCTGCGCTGTTCGTTTTATCATCGGAGCTTTGAAAGTGCTACACAAGGAGCCGAGGATCTCAAACGGCATTCAGAGGGGCTAAAGAAACGCAAGTGAGGAGGAAAAAATCTACCACTTTGGTATAAGCTGTAGATTGCTGACATGAATGAGGAATGAATGCAGTACGTTTTATTTCATTCAATGTTTTCATATCGAAATAAGGCTTTGGTGAATAGCACAGCTCCCATGATGCACTTCTCTACATATATTTTTCCTCAGAATAGAAGGCTGAGGTTCAAGAGGAAGATTGTTGTGTTCTAAGAGGGTCATTTGCCATTGCTCATGTGCAAAACAAGTTGCATGTGCAAAAGTGCTTCAGCAGTAGGGCTGGGTACCGTTAAGCTATACGTGAATGGTATTGAATAAAAGGTTTAGGTACTAAAAAAAAAAAAAAAGTACAAAAGTAAATACAAAAATGTAGATCTTTATATTAGTGCTGTCTAACCATAAAAATATTTAATCGCGTTTAATCACACATTTTTATCTATTCTAAATGTCCCTTGAATTTGGGTTCCACAAATATACAGAAAACTCGACAGTGACGCAGTTGGTAGAGCGGTCTCGTGAAAGGAAGGTCGTGGGTTTGAATCCCAGCTCCCGCAAATGCACACTGCTGTTGTGTTCTTGGGCAAGACACTTCACCGCCTTGACTCCGGTGTCTCCGTACATTGGTGTATGGATGAGAGAGTGAATGGGTTCCTTACTGTAAAGCGCTTTGGGCCTAATGAAGGTAGAGAAGTTGTATAAGTTGAGTCCATTTACCAAACTCGGGGTACAGGTGGGTCAGGTTTGAAAGTGCACTTATTTTTCCCTTTCTTGCATTGTTGTCTTACCACATAAAGTACATTTTTATCCATAAATGCCTCTCAAAGTAGACAAGGTTTTGTTGAATGTCCAGCGTTATGTATCATTAGCATGTTTTGTTTTCTCGAGTTTACAGAAAAGAGTTTAGCTCTTCTGCTCCAAATGCGGCACAACGACAGCAGTGCCCAAGCACACACGTGACAGACACATGTGATGAAAATAATGCAACAGAGAGAAGAAAGACAGAGCTGAAACAACTGAAACAACAAGGCGACAGCTTCTTACTGACCTGAGGAGAGCAGCTTCGTAACGTCAGGTAAAAGCTGCTCCACTTTAGTTGACAAAACGTGACGTGGGGAAAGTAAAGTCTGGGAAAGTTTCTGCTCCTCGTTTCCTGAGAAGGTCTGGTTTGGGTTTTGTTAACATCACTGAGGACAAGTACTATTTCTCCAGTAAACTCGCGGTCACGTGTCATGCTCTTGTTTGAGTCACAGCAGCAGAGCGGCTCATGCGGAGGTTTTGTGTGTCAGCAAATTGAGACAAATTAATCGCGCAAAATCGCACCATTCAAATGATTAGCGTTAACGCATTACTAACGCAATATTTTGGACAGAGCTACTTTCTATTCAAGTTTTGATGCTGTTAGTCAACAAAAACCGAGGAAAACATTTAAAAGAAAAAAAATGTACACAAAAATTGTGAGAAACATTTGGGGAAAAACATGTAAAAAGTGGAAAAGTTGCACAAAAAAATTGAGATTTTTTTTTTCTGCCCTTATGTAGGAAGTTTGTCAGTTGTTTCACCTCAGTAAATAACACAAATGTAAAATGAATTAAAGGAAGGAAAAGGAATAACTGGACATTTTTAGTCTGTTTTATGTTTCTTTAGTTATCGAAAAAAATATCGTTCAGGTATCGGTCCTGAAAACCAAACGGCACCTAACCTTATTCACCAGAAGAGCAATTTTTACTCATGCAGCATTTTCTAATTTGCATATCAGATTTGGGGCTCTATTACAGTAACACAGGCTATTTCAAATTGTAAATTGGATGTAACGCCCACAAAAAGCTAGATTTTTATGCATATTAGCAAGTGCACTTGCTATCTAGAAGTTGTCTTGATAAATGACCCTATGAGTAGTCGGTTCGAGTCCTGGTTCTCACCCTCTTAAAAAGACCAAGAGTCGCGAGACATGGAATTTAACAGCAGAGGAGTAGATAAGTGAAATCGGGTACAAAGTTGTGTTGTCAGGACTTTCAGGTTGTTGTTCCAAGAGTGGATTTTGACCACACTGAACTGCCCACTCAGACAGACCTCAGATAATGGTTTGCAGTGGTCAAGAGTCAGTTGTTGACAGGTGTGGCTTGATCTCCAAGGGGACAGGGCACTAATGGTGAAGTGTAACCTCAGCAACACAAGATACTCCACTGGGGTCCATAAACACAGGCAAAGGAAAACGTCCTTGGAGGAAATAAACAAGCTTTGAAAGTCTCTTTTTTAGAAAGCGTTTTGTCCTTTGGATGAACATTGTTGCAGGTTTTAAATATTGTTGATTTGGGATGATTGAGCACATCTTATCATTTGAATCAAGAGCGAGAAGAAGTCTCTGATGACACAATTGATGTTTTCAGTTTATAGATACAGACGGCATCTCGTCATAGAAGGGGGCGTGGCTTTGCTTAGGGGGAAAATAAAATCTTTAGAGAAACACAATTTTCCACTCTTTTTAGCCATTTTCTGGTGGAATATGAACTTATGTATCACACATAAGTAAGGTCAAGTGAAAATTGGGTCCATATGGATATTTTCTCACAGCAGATTATTCAGTAGAAGTGAAAAAACGGCAGTTGTAGCTAGCGCTAGCTAACCGTTAGCATTAGCTCGATGCTAACATGTAGCATCAGGTGAGCATTCTCCGTTATTTATGTATTTATGGGCTGTTGAACCACTTTGCTCCTCCCCATGTCTTTGTGTCTTTATTCAGTAGAAAACTATATTCATAATTTAGCGTTTGTTAAAGTAATTTTTGAATCATTAAAGAAAGTTTAGATTTTTCTCCAAATTGTTTTCCCCCTTAACTGTTTTCAAACATGACCATATATGGGCGATTCCAGAGATGCCTGTGTCTATAGATACAGACGGCATCTGGTCATAGAAGGGGGCGTGGCTTCGCCGAGGGGGAAAATAGAATCTTTAGAGAAACACAATTTTCCGCTCTTTTTTGCCATTTTCTGGTGGAATATCAACTTATTTATCACATACAAATAAAGTCAAGTGTAAATCGGGCCTATATGGATATTTTCTCACAGCAGATTGTTCGGTAGAAGTGAAAAAACGGCAGTTGTAGCAAGTGCTAGCTAACCGTTAGCATTAGTCCGATGCTAACATGTAGCATCAAGTTAACCTTCTCCGTTATTCATGTATTTCTGGGCTGTTGAACCACTTTGCTCCTCCCCATGTCTTTGTATCATTATTTAGTAGAAACAATATTCATATTTCAGCATTTGTTACAGTAGTTTTTGAATAATTAGAGAAAATTTAAATTTTTTCAAAATTGTTTTCCCCCTTAACTGTTTTCAAACATGACTATATACGGGCGATTCCAGAGATGCCGTCTGTATCTATAGGCTTGCGTTCATGATTTAAAATGTGATGACGTCATAATGTCAGGTGGAGGGCAGGGGTCAATACAACTCTATGTAAGAAATAAACAATAAACTTTTTAGATACGACTTGTATCTAAAAAAATCCTCTGATTCGAATGCCTGGGCTCGGGAAAGGCATTTTGCACCACAGCTGCTGCGTTATCATAAAGCTTTTCCTCCTCTTTCCAGACGTTGTTTCCATTTGTGTCTTTATGATGTAGTGGAGTTGAGGCCATGTTGCTCAAAATCCGATGATCTGTCTCCTTTTGTTTTCCGCGCTGAGCTCTGAGCTCTCGGACGGGTCGCCACAGAGTCCAGATCTCAAACCCCCTTTGAGAATCTTTGGCGTGTGTCATCAGTACAAGATTTTGGTGTAAAACGGATCTTTTTGTCGTTGCAGACGCTTATTGAAACCACAGCAAATCCGCGCTGTAATCCAAGCAAAAGGCTTCCCAACAGAATATTAGAGCAAGTGACCTTACTTTAGTGGTGACTTTTAGTGGTGACACTGCCTTTTTGGTCGGGCAGTGTATGTGTGATCTTTTATGTAACAGCTTAGGGGAAGGAAAGTTTGAAGGCTTGTAGAGTCAAAAGTGAAACATGTTCCAAGGACTGACATTTGTTAAAATACACACGGAGGAAGAGCAACACGTCAGGCATCAGCCAAGGTCTTTGGGTCACGGTATCTCTGCAGCAGAAAATATACAAAACGTTTCGAAAACTACGATGATCTGATCTTTAATGGTCTCAAATACACATAGCACTCTTCCACTTCCATTGTTTCATTCGGCCCTCAACATGCTTTGAACAGCTCCACCACAGAGGCTATACCGATTAGACCAGTTTAGTTTCATAAATTCAGCTTAGCCTTCAGTGAAATAAACATACAACATGTGAAAATCGTATCCAGAGGCAGTGTGTGCAAAGGCTACAGCATCGTAACAGTCCGGTTAAATCAATAATGCGTCAGTTCCAAGTCTTCTGCTGAATATACTTTATTAAAACTGGCTCTTGTCCGTGGGCAGTACATGAATTTAAATAAAGTGCGTCGGGTGAGGCGGCTAAAGCTAGCTTAATAATAGCTACGGGTCCACAAGCGTTAGCATTCAGTAAATACTCGACTTTTACTCCTGGAATCTCTCATTTGAGCTGCGAAGAATTTGTAACTCTATGTAGCAAATTTTTACCCGCTTAAAGCAATGAAACAAAACAATAAACAAGACAATGTAAAATTCAGGCAAATGAAGTATCCAGGCAAACATAATAAACAAATAAGCATCGGCAGCAGGTGGTGACGAGCCGCACGGGTGTCCCCTGTATTTGGTATCTATGTGTTGAACTGTAATCCAAATATGGTCATTTCCCTTCTGGGAGGCAGCCGCAGCTGAAGACTGGAGGAACATGCACGTGCAGGGGCAGATGTTACTAGACTTGACGGTTGTTTTCTCAAAATAAGGTTTGTATTTCACTTCACTTTAGTAGCTCCTACAGACTTCAAACTTCACAGGCTTGGACTTAATATTTTGAATGTTTTTCTCAGAGGGATTTGTTTTTAAATACTACCAAATTCCTAGCTTAATTCATTGAGTTTTGAACCACAAAAAAAAAAACAAGGACACATTTAAATGCTTACAGATTTATTCACTTACAAATAGCTTATTTAAAAACTAAACAAGATCCAAAATCCCCTCTTGGATCATTGTAGCTGATATATTAAAACAGCAAAAATATACGCACATCACCAGGTGCAAGGCTACTACGGTAAACACTCAGTGATGTTTTCATCATTGCCGTAGTAGCCTTGCACCTGGTGATGTGCGTATGCTTTTGCTGTTTTAATAAATGTCTAAAGCCTGCACACTTACTCCAAAAAGACTGCATTTATTGAGACAATGTTTTGATCCAAATGGATCTTCCTCAGGTCACATTTCAAATGAGTGTGCCACTGGTATATACAGTATATAGCCTCTACCCACTGAGGTCGGCTCATCCACCAGTGAGCAGGAGGAGTCAGACATCAATGGTACAACCATTACAACATTTTCAATTTTAATGTGAGTTAAGTTTCCATTCCTAATGCTACACCCCTGTTCTACTATTCGTGCTTTGAGTCCCACCACTCGATTAAAAGTTACATTTTTAATCAAGTTTAATTTTTAATTAAGTTAAAAATGGAATAAAAAATTGTAATAAAAAATGTGATCGAGTTTATTATGGCCTTTGTAATTAAAGCAGTACTAAGTAACTCTTGCCCCGAGAGGCCATAGGCCTTTTTAACTTATTAATTGTCTTGGAGAGTAAATACTACGCTGACAGGAAAGGCAAAGGGAGAGAGGGATATTGTACATCCAGAGAGCGTTCTGCTCTCCCAAAATTTCATCCGATGGGCGGGGGAGTGACTGAATTTTGTGGTGCATTATGGGTAACAATAGTCTTCGCAAGTTCCGGTTCTGCCGGAGCGTTTTCACTCGCTCTGCTTCATCTTAAGCTAAGAGAGGAATACAATTCTGTAGCTGATATATCATGATGCAGTGGATGAAATTTTGGGAGAGCAGAACGCCCGAATTATACAATGGAAATAATTTTTTTCACTCAAACTTGGCTGTTAAGCCTGCAGTTAGCCTGCAGTTAGCTTCGCCCGTTAGTCTGTTAGCTTCTTCGTGCTGCTATTAGTGTGTATTGGTGGCTCCGGTCCGGTGGCAGTTAAGTTGCAAACATGGTTTTCTGGCCAGAGACACCAGGGGGAGATGAAAGACCCTTATTAAGGTTGTTAACACGTTACTTAGTACTGCTTTAATTAATTGCAATTAATCGCATTTAAGCATAGTTTATTTAGGGGTTGTATTTATTTTTTAGAGGTATATTTTAGATGCTTCTTTGTATTTTCCTGCATTTGAACTCATCTGAAGTGGAGATGTGAGGCCTGTGTGAACATTTCAAACACTTTTTGGAGAATGATCTTTTTAAATAGATTTATTTCTGCGCTTAACTGTGTGAATAAACAACTTTGACAGTCAAATTGTTTTTGGCTTTACGTGTTGTTTGAGCAACGTCTGCAGGTAAAAAAGAAACAGAAGTGTTGAATGTTAAGTGCGATTAATTTCGATTCATATTTTTAATCGCACTATACCTTATGTAATTAATTAATCGTAATTAATTAACTAATTAAAATACAATAAAATATGGGATATGCACATAACAATAAATTGAAGATTAAAGGAAGTGCTTGATGGACACAGACATTTATATGGTTAGTCCGGTGTTATAAGTGATTTGCCTCCTGTGGAGTGCGTAAGACTGTTTTTAATGCAGGCTAGCTGATATCGTAGAAATGCGCTAGCCTTGCATTAGCCTAGCGCCACGAAACTCTTCAAACATAAGAACTGCATGAATTACCAAAAAAATATCTCCAGGTATCAGCAACACTCTGGACAACTAGGAAATGAGGCCCTATGTCAAAAATCATGAAATATCACTTTAAGTTTGGCGGATGTTTATAGACCACTTTATTAACGAAAGAAAATCATGCATTTAAACCCGGCTCCATCTGATATTTAGAGTTAAGCTATTTTGCACTATGCATGAATTGGCTAATTTGCTTTTTTTCAAACCGTGCAACGAGAACCTGCCGCGTTCTAGCGTAATTCGTATATTTTAGTGTTCTCTCCAAATGTGCCACCATTTCCCATTTAAATCCCCCATGGCCTAATCCTAGAAACCACATGTGGCACACTTTGCAGAGGTGGCACTTCTTCAGGCTCCACTGAACTCTCTTTCCAATATCTATTTTTAATTGGTCTTTGCATAATTATTTTCATATCCCTATTACTCCACTGCCGCTGCTGCTGCTGCGCGGGTGTGCTGTATTCTTTATTAGCAAAATAGCAGCACCCTAGTACTCCGCCTTTTTCCAATTCATACCCAACGTCTATTTCACATTGTTTTTCGATGCCGGGATGCAAATGGAAGTCTCAATTATGACGCTATTACCTCCACTCCAGCTTTTATCCTGCTAATTAGCAACAGCGCCTGGGAAAGACTACACAAATTCCATTTCGGCAAACTTTGTAACGCTGCAATTAATCTGATTCGGAATTGGGAGCTCAAGCGCCGGAGAACTAATTGACTAAGGAAAAAGGAAAGTACAGAAAAGACTTTATGTCGAATTCCTTGCTACAGCGGAGATAATGGGCGCCTTTTGAAGTGGCCCTTTGTAACACTATTGCAGCACTGTATCACAGAACTAGCTAGAAGTAACGTTTAGGCCCTGCTATTTATCTGATCCTATGAGAGCTGCACTTCATTGTGGTTGTGTTTGTCTCACGCTCTCTCACAAATTGCCAGGACTCCATTATATGATGATTTATGGCCGAACGTAATGCGAGCGAATGGGTTTGGAGGGTCAGAGGAATTGGGGGAAGGAATCCTTATTTTGTAATGCAGTACGGACATAGTACCTGATGCAGCTGAAGATAGCATTGCAACACTTGGTCGCAATCAAATGGGAATTACACGTTGAATGGTCGCAGTTAGCAATTTGGAAATCGAGTCATTAGATGGGTCGTTCGCTTACCCTTGGGCCTTTAGGTTTGGGCGATGACAAACATATATGCAAAGAGTAGTAATGTGCTTCCTTATCTTAGTTGACCTCAGCACTTCTGGGCTATTGGCCTTGCTCTATTCTGCATATCCTCTGAGGCTGTCACACCCACGAAGATTGGTTGTTGTACCAAGCCTTGCAAACAGAAGGGGTTCTCCTCAAGTACGCCAACGTCTTTTCGTTTTTCCATCAGAAAGTTCAGCAAAGCTTTTGTGCGCTCAAGAAGCAGGATGAGGACCTATCTCAATGGTACAATTGTTCAATGCAACATTTGTTATCGCACGCGGGGCAATTTAGGTTGCAGCCAGCAGTCACATACAACGAACAAAACACGTAATAATATACATGAAAAATGTTCATTGATTTAAAAGACCATTTGACCTTTGAATCATGGACTTTTAGAACTTACTGTAATGGTATTGCACTGTGGAACATTATAACAGCGTCTGCATGGAAGCACAACTTCACACAACTGACCCTTTGGCGGCACGCTGGTATAGTGGCTGGTGCTTGTGCTTCACAGCTAGAAGGTCCCGGGTTCGATTCTCTTTCTGTGTGGAGTTTGCATGTACTGCCTGTGTCTGCGTAGGTTTCCACCGGGTACCACGGTTTCACCACCACTAAAAACATGAACAATAGGCCAGAATTACTGTAGAGTTTGTGTGAGTGGTTGGTGGTGGTCGGAAGGGCCAATGGCACAGCCGCACTTCCGTCAGTCAAGCCCAAGGGCAGCTGTGGCTACAACAGTAGCTTAACATAAACCGAGCATGGCATTAATGAATGGTGACTACAGTCGCACTTAGAAACGTAATACAGGCTTGTAAAGTGCAACACAAGTGTAAGCCATTATTGCTATAACTATTACACCTCGCTATGGTCATTTAAAGCAGTGCCAGCAATTTTACTACACACTTCCACAGCATCATTAAGACGGTTCCTTTGCTTTACAGTGAGGGCCAACAGATAAATGAAAAGGGTAAGAAAATATTTGATAAAACAAGAATAAACATTTTCATGAATTGTCCAGATTAAAATTTCTCAGTTTGCGATAAAAGTGCATACGTTGATGAGCTTTCTTGCACGCTGAGTCTACTTGTGACTCAAAGCTCAGCTTACTGTCAGTGACAGTACCCAGGTACTTGTAATTACCTGATCCACAGCCTGGCTGTTGATAAGAGCAGGTAAAAGAGCAACATGACACCTGCCAAAACTGATGTGAATGTCCTTACGTTCTCCCTCTCTTTCCGCGTGTCACCAAACGGGTCAGTCTGTGGCTCAGTTGTTTTCCATGGGTAGATATGTCTCCAGGGTAAACCTGATGCCTTTCCTTCATGCTTCTCATTGAACACAATTATTTGTGTAAGAAGGCTGCCTTTGTAATCACTCTCCAGACTTCTTTCATCAAGTAGCTCTGGAGAGTGATTAGACAGTGTTGTTTTTGTCAACCAAGACAATATAGTTTCATTGACACACCTTATTTTTTAAGGCCGATAATGTAACAATCCATCCATTATCCATTATCCGCTTTATCAGGGGTCGGGTCAAGGAGGTCTGAGCAGAGATGCCCAGACTTCCCGATCCACACACAACTTCTCCAGCTGTTCTGTGGGGACCTTGAGGCATCACTAGGCCAACGCAGAGACATAGTCCCTCCAGCGTGTCCTGGATCTACCATGAGGCCTCTTCCCAATAGGACATGCCTGGGAGGCGACCAGGTGGCATCTGAAACAGTTGTCTGTACAATTAAAGTAGCACTAGTGAAAACCCATCAACCAAAAGCTTTCTTTAATAAACACATCTTCAGATCCTTTTTAAAAGAGTCAAGAGACAGGGGCACAGTCTGGGGGCACAGACTGGAAAGACAGGTCCCCTCGGGTCTTATTATGAGTCTTGGGGACTACAAGCAAGTTGTAACCGGAGGACCGAAGAGTGCGGCCAGAGGAGTACAGGCTCAAAAGATTCTGGATTTAAATAAAGCCTCTCCATATGCACAAATCTTATCTCTCCTGATATGAGAGCGTACATGATCCTGTAGCATAAAGTGAATGTTATTTGGTACTCCATTACATGAATTTGATCCATAAAATCTATTTACAAAGCTAGTCTACTAGTAAACAATACACTGAATACCATTTTGTGATTCTTGCCATGGCCAATCAAGGTCCCATGTAAAAATTGTGTCCATGTTCAGCCCCTCAGCGCTTGGAAGAATATTATTGTATTGTTCACCATGACAGGCAATATTCTTTTTTTCTCCCTGATTTTACATTGGACTCTGTCTCGACCTTTGCTGCATCTGTATCTTGTACGTAGAAGAAAATGTGTCTTGCCTTCTGTGCACTCCTTGACGTCAGTTATCCTGTCTTCTAGATGTGTTTCGTCAACAGACAGCTCTGTTTTTATGGACTTGCCTTTAATAACATGAATGCATTATATTTCTAACTCACTTCACGCATGCAAGCAAATCTCAAAGTGCTACAGTTGGATAAAAACATAAAAACAATTCAAAGCAGTGACAAAATGAAAAAGTCGGCGGGCAGTAAATATGCCGTCCTTCACTCTTGTCAGAAGACTGAATTCTAACTAGTGTCAACAGAATCCAAACATGCACATTCAGGCTTCTTTTGTTTAGTTTGTTTCCTTACTCCTTTACTGTGAAACTATAAATGCAAACAGAAATAAAAACAGCCTCATTTAAAGCATTGCATAAAAGGTAGACATAGCTAACAAACAGACACAGGTACCATAGCCACAAACTATTCAACTATTCTACTGTTAAACATATGTTAAACAATAAAATAAATGAAATATACATACAGCTGATGACACATTTTGATGCAAACCACGGATGGAGTCAGATAGATGACAGACTGCTCACTGGTGCTGCCATGTGCTTTCTGGCTGCAGGCTCTACTCAAATAATTATCCCACTAGGCCCTAGTTGCAAACCTCATGTTGTGTAAAAAGTACTTTCTACACAACTAATGCAGACAGTAAAGCTGTCATTCAAATCAAATGATATTTTATCTATAAAGCGTTTTTCACACATAATGTAACACAAAGTGTTTTACAGTGCTATACAGATTAGAATTAAAATTAAGAGCCTGCTCCTCAAAACCTGAACGTTCTCTGCGGCCCTGAGTTCCTCTGGCAGGCTCATGTTCCAGAGGTGAGGGCCGTAGTATCTTAAAAAGTCCAAGACTGGAAAGTTTGGAGTCGGTGGGAGCGACTATAAGGGCTCACCCGCTGTCCGCGTGGAGCCTTCTCTCATTCAGAGAAAACCAACCCTGAAGTTTTGTAGCGAGTGCACATGAGCAGCCCGTTCTTCGTCTCATAGGAGGAAAAATACCATATTTGGGTGATGGCGTCATCACGGGGACCCTTCGCAGCACAACGTGAATGTAAAATCTGTCAATATTTGTGAATGAATACGCGGGGGAAAGACGGTGCAGCTGCTACTTCCGGGTTTCCTTTGCCTCGCAGGCGACAAAACATCATAAAATAAATATCATGCGGGGTGAGTTTTGTCATTTTTATACTCTGACATGAAAACCAAGATGTAAAGGGAGGAAAATAGAAAAAAATCTCCCCTTCGACCACTACGTGAAAAATCAAATCATCACCTGCCGTGTCTCGCCTTAAGGAGTGACTAGGAGACGCCTGCCGGTGGAGCATTCAATCATAAACTTTCCTAAACTAAAACGTCTTCAAGTGTCTTTCAAAGGAGCCCACAGTTTGTGGCCCCTTCAGGTGTTCAGCAAGGCGGTCCAGAGGTGAGGCACAGCAGCTGTGAAAGCTCTGTTCTTCACGGTGTGCCAATTGGTCCTTTAGATATCGTCGGGCCATCGCATGGCCATTGATGTCATCATGTCAAAATGTCTTGTAATTATAAAGTAATAATCTCTTACTATGCTTTGTTGAAAAACATTGAAACTACCTGACTTGCTTTTGACAAGGAGAAAAGAAGGCCTCCTCTACCTCTTCTCTGAGAGTCGACCCTCCCGATATGTTCCAATCCAATTGACCTTTTTACAGTTCAGAAGTGGGGAGAGTTATAAAGTGAGAGCAGGTCTTAATATGGAAATATATTTTCTATTATTTCACTAACTTCACATATAAAGTCATGGGCTTTGGCATGAAACACTAACAGGAAAGGCTTCTGTTTAGCAGTGGCTGCAGCTCTGGGCAGCTTATGACAATATTTTGTTGCTAGAGCCAGTATTTACAGGCCGCATCCATGCAAAAAATACCCTCAGTTGTTGACCTGCTCTTGGAGGTACAGTGGGAAGGCAAATATTTCTCCTCTGTACTTGTGGAAAGGGTGTCTTTTGTACAGGTTAAATCACAATCCGAAACGCCTTGTGCCATGGAAGTTACAACGGTGCACAACAGAATCCCTGTCCCAACATTCTTGGCACTTGTGGGACACAACATTGTCCTGTGCAAGATATTGCACATATATATATATATATATATCTGTCCACCAGGAGAATTAAAAAACAGAGCTGATTAAAGCACACCAAGACCTGTGTTATTCTGTAAAATGCTTTAAAACAAAAAATCCAAAGCAATGAAACTTAGCTTTCAAATGAGGCACTGACCTAGAGGCTGTATCTCCAATCAAGAAACTTCTAGGTTTGGGTAAAGCTGAACTGGAGAAAATGTGCTCGGTTAAGGCGGGTGACCGTTCTCTGCGGCCTTGAGCTGCTCCTCAGGCCTTTCCAGAGGCGAGGGCCACGGGACTCATCAACCTGCACAGGGTATACAGGTGGAAACTAGTATTTTTCTATATCCTGATACAATACATTTTTCCTTTTGTCAGTGTTTAATTGTGCACTGTCCCTGTCTAATAAAAAAAAACATACTATAGTCTTTTTGCTGACTTGGGGAATGATGAAGCTTAATAACATTTGTTGTGTCTACTTGTGTTACTAGAATAAACTTTCAAGGTTCATTTAGTCAGACACTAGGATTAAAGATGTTGAAATCTTTTACCTTTACATGTTACAGCCGCCATCTGCAGGCCGTCCTCAGGGTCCGCGAAGGTTCATAAGGTAAAAGCAGTTCTGAAAGAGAAGAAGGACCAAGACTATTAAGGCACTTACAATTCTTTAAAAGAACCTTAAACACACGAGGAGCCAATGCAGTGATATTAAAACCGGTGTAATGTGGTCCCGCCTCCTGGTCTTCATCAGGACACGAGCTGCAGGATTGTGGAAAAGTTGTAAACCTGAGATACTCTTTTTGGGAAGACCAGAAAGCACTGGGTGATAAAAGCATGCATCAGCATCTCCGTTTTGGCCAAAGGGAGAAGGGGCCGGACTCTGATTACTAAAACTTGAGTCTTGTCCTTGTTGAGCTGCGTCGGTGTGTCTTGGTAAAGAGGGTTTAAAGTCTGGCTGGCCAGGCCAAGGCTCTGTTCTTAATTCTGTTAAATCTTGCATTTTAAGAGTTCAGACAGCAGCTCTTGTTCTCACTGACAGCTTGTTAATAAAGCGCGTTGGCAGCTGGTTAAGTACGGGCCATTACAGTATATTATGTATCTCTCTGTGTGTGCCTTTTTAACTATAGTGGAACATTTGTCTTATAAAGGACTTTTCACGTCACTTTGCAATTTCAATTTCAACCATTTTCCATCAGACTCATTAATAGTAAGCCACTTTAGTCGTCACTGTTCCCCAGGGGTTGACTGCCAGAAAAATGGCAAAAAAGGCCCTTCTGACCACCACCAAACTTGCGGTCACACAAAACGGCCATACAAGAAACGGTGAAGGCTAAGTGTCATGCTTAAAGGGATATTTCAGGATTTCAGTTCCTAGTTATCCAGAGTGTTTTTATTTCTGGATATATATATATATATATATATATATATATATATATATATATATATATATATATATATGTGGATGATGTGGATGACATCAAGCTGTACGCTAAGAATGAGCGAGACATCGACTCACTGATCCATACCACCCGGATATACAGTGCAGACATTGGGATGTCATTCGGACTAGAGAAGTGTGGTCGGATGGTGACTAAGAGAGGGAAGGTAGTCCACACAGAAGGGGTCTCACTCCCAGAAGGAACAATAGCAGACATTGAGGACAGTTACAAGTACCTCGGAATCCCACAAGCAAATGGCAACCTCGAAGAGGTGACAAGGAAAGCGGCTACGGCCAAATATCTCCAACGAGTAAGGCAGGTCCTAAGAAGCCAGCTCAATGGCAAGAACAAGTCCCGGGCAATAAACAGCTACGCCCTACCAGTAATCAGATACCCTGCAGGAATAATAAGCTGGCCAAAGGATGAGATACAGACCACAGATGTTAAGACGCGAAAGCTCCTAACCATGCACGGAGGGTTCCACCCCAAATCCAGCACCCTGAGACTGTACGCTAGCCGTAGGGAAGGAGGCCGAGGACTAGTGAGTGTGAGAGCCACTATCCAGGATGAAACATCCAAGATCCATAAGTACATCAAGGACAAGGCTCCGACAGATGACGTGCTCAGTGAATGTCTCAGACAATGGGGAACAGAAGATGACGTGCTGGAGGTCCCGTCATGGGAGGACAAGCCCCTACACGGCATGTACCACCGAAACATAACTGAAGTGGCGGATATACAGAAATCCTACCAATGGCTAGACAGAGCAGGACTAAAGGACAGCACAGAGGCTCATCATGGCTGCACAGGAGCAGGCCTTGAGCACCAGAGCAATAGAGGCCCAGATCTACCACACCAGACAAGACCCCAGGTGTAGACTGTGCAAAGAGGCCAATGAGACAATCCAGCTTTACATAACTGCAGGGTGTAAGATGCTGGCAGGGAAAGGTTACATGGAGCGCCACAACCAAGTGGCTGGTATAGTGTACAGGAACATCTGTGCAGAGTATGGGCTGGAAACCCCAAGGTCAAAGTGGGAAACACCTCCAAAGGTGGTCGAGAATGACCGAGCCAAGATCCTGTGGGACTTCCAGATACAGACGGACAAAATGGTAATGGCGAACCAACCGGACATTGTGGTGGTGGACAAAGAGCAGAGGAAAGCCATTGTGGTCGACATAGCAATACCAAGCGACTTCAACATCAGGAAAAAGGAACACGAGAAACTAGAGAAATACCAGAGGCTCAGAGAAGAGCTGGAGAAAACCTGGAGGGTGAAGGCATCAGTGGTGCCCGTGGTCATTGGGGCACTCGGAGCAGTGACCCCCAAACTGGAGGAGTGGCTCCAGCAGATCCCAGGAAATACATCAGACATCTCGGTCCAGAAAAGTGCAGTTCTAGGAACAGCAAAGATACTGCGCAGAACCCTCAAGCTCCCAGGCCTCTGGTAGAGGACCCGAGCAGGAGGAAAAAGAGACCGCCCGCGGAGGGTGAGGAAGAGTTTTTATATATATATATATATATATATATATATATATATATATATATATATATATATTATATATATATATTTACTTTCATGCAGTGCTTATATTTGAAGAGTTTAGTGGCGCTAGGCTAGTGCTAAGCTAGCGCATGTCTATGGTAGCTAGTAGCCTGCACTGAAAACTTCAAAATCATGGGGTCATCCTCCAAACGTTGCCATATCTGATTTGTAGAAAGCTCCTTTGTGAATTCCACCTGTAGTAATGTTATTCAGTCAACACAGACATTTATATGGTTGCAGGCTACTAGTTACCATAGCCATGCACCAGCCTAGCACTAGCCTAGCACTAGCCTAGCACCACTAACCTCTTCAAATATAAGGACTGCATCAATAAAAAAATATATACATACACTCTGGTTAACTAGGAAATGAGGCCTTATATCAAAAATCCTGAAATATCCCTTTAAAGACACAACAGAGATTTGCATTGATCCAACCATAGACTTTTATATACTGTAAACATACTAGACCATTTACCAAAACCTTTGCCATCTGAAACATTGTTATAAAATGTAGATGCTTGTTTTTTTAGGTTTTCACTGCTGATTGAATCGTATCCATGATTACATATACATTCCATTCCGAACTACCAGAAATCCTAAAAACCCTTGAATAAAGGTGATTCTGGAGCATCAGGATGGAAAGTAAAGGCGCCAAGCTAGCCACCCGTACAGCTGCTGGGTCAATGACAGGTCAAATACGCACTAATATCTTTTTTTTAAACATAAAAACGTTGCATAGTGCACCTTTAAGTGTCAAGTGTCAGAGAAAGGTAGTAAAACTAATCCACTGTCACCAAAGCACAAACAAAGAATCAATTTCATTCACATCTCAGTGCTTAAGCAGCCACAACGCAGAGGTTTTTTCCCCCCAGAATCGCGCAGCAGCAGTGGCTCCTCCTGAAGACACATGCAAGATGCGTATAATACCTTTACCAAAGGTATGCACCCATGGTCCTCCTGGTGGAGTGCTGACATTGCTACAATAACACCCCCTAGTGGTTAGGGGCAACTCCTGAAGGTTTGCTATAACATGGAAAGGAAATTTAAAAGCCTGGTTCCAAATACTTTTATTGTTTCTAAACATTCAGTTTGCTCCTGTGACAACTTTGAGGGAAGTGTCGTATTTTTAACCACTCTGTTTTTTGTTGTATGCGTTTTCCAGGTCTTATCTTTGAGCTTTGATTGGCAGGCCCTGGGGCACTGAGGAGGCTTGTTGCTTGTTTGTGTCTATTAATGTAAATGGGAGAAGCAAGGAACGACAGTCTACTGATGTTAGCGCGCTTTGCCTTAGTAAGAAAATAACATTTGTCACTCTTTTTTTTGCCATTTTCTGGCAGAATATAAACACTTGTATTGCACACCAATAAAAATAGCCAAAAGCCAGTCTATCCATATGGATCTTTTTTTTCACAGCAAATTGTTCAGTAGAAGCAAAAAATGGAACTTGTGGCTAACATTAGCTTCCTAGTTAGCATTGTCTGTTTTTGCGTATTTCTGGGCTGTGGAACCACTTTGCTCCTCTCCATGTCTCTGTATCTTTATTTAGAAGAAAAACATAATCATGAGTGAGCATTTGTTAAATGGTGGAGAAATGGGAGAAAGTTCAGTCTTTGTTTTCCCCCTCCGGCTGCTTTGAATTCCAAAGATGCCGTCCATCAGCAGTGAAAAAAACAGAAACACCAAAAACAATTGATCCTAGAGCGTCCTAGTGGCTACCGTGATAGAAAATAAAGGTACCACGCTTTTTTTCTAGTTACATAAGTTACATAATGCACCTTAAAATAGCTAAACATTTCATTACATTTTTATAAAGATTATAGAACATTTTAAATGTGGGTGTAGAAGTAAACTATACTCATTTTAATAATTGGATACAGTTATCACGAGAACTTCCAAGCATCAGAGTTTTGAAACATGACGTAGAACTGCTGTCTCACTGGCGGCACCTCCAGGTCTGTGGAACATAACGTAACGGACGATAACGTAATAACGATTTCCCAGCCGATAATGCAATAATTATTACATTATTGGCTTGTTATTACATTATCGTCTGATGAAGATGAAGATGAAAATTGCTCACAAATATAAAAAATTCAGCAAATAATAAAGTAATAATACATAAATCTGAATTTAACAAACCTTTTTGTGGTGGTTTTTCATCAGCTTTTGTATTTTACTGCTTTTTAGTTTTTTTTTTTAGCCCAGAAGTTAAAGTGGATCATTTTATGACGGAAAGGTCACCAGTTCCATTCCATGCTCCACTGTGTCCTTGGGCAAGGCACTTCACCCTCCTGCCTCTGTGTGAATGTGGTTCCAACTGGCTAATGGGACTAATAGTAGATTCTCTGCTCCTTTATTTGAATCTGTATCCTGTATCTGAGGACTTCTTCCACTGCTGACTAAAACACAGCTTGGTAATTGAGACAAGATACTTGAAGTGACAAAATAGCAAGAAACAGTTCAGTACCTGCAGCCTTCATTCATCGCCTCCTCAATGGCAGCCTTTACGAAGCATTCAATCACGGCCCCAGCTCAAGCCGCACCTTCACGTCAGCCAATCATCGCAGCTGCTTATTCCACTTCAGCCACTCCTCGCCCAGGATCCCCTTCTTAAAGGAATAGGCCACCGTTTTTACATACAGAGATATGTTCTTACCTTAGCTTTGATGAGTAATTTGGCATCCGCACAGTAAAGTGAAGATTACTGCGCGGATTTCGAACTACTCCTGGTATTATTACGCCTTACAATACATTCCCCCCTTTTATCCGCTTAGAAAATCCACATTGTTTAATTTTGTGTACTTATACTTTGTAGAGTAACACTTCACGTAACCATATTTAAATAGGGAAAACGTGGAAGAGCTTGGTAGCTTCTATCTTGACCTGTTTTGGAGCTATAGTGGAGAGAGGGAGAGGCTAAAAGCTAACGCCGTCTGCGCTGTGTTTACGTGACTGAAGGCACGGGGGAAGACCAGACAGGTCCTAAAGAACTCGTCAAAGCTAAGGTAAGAACATATCTCAGTATGTAAAAACGGTGGCCTATTCTTTTAAGTTCCCCCGGTCAATCACTCGGCCGTTTCCCAGTTGTGCAATGACCCTCCTCCGCCCCTCCTCCGCCTGGCCTCTCCGCAGGCTCTGCTCGTCGCATCGTCCGGCCATGCCTGGCCTCGTCTTACCACCACCAGTGTCCGGGCTCCGGGGAAGATTCTGGCCATCATCTATCAACGCCATGTATTCCATATCGTTACGGCAATCTTACGCAATCACGATTCATGTTCAATAAAACTTCCCTCGCGCATTCTGTCTGTGAGTCTTTTCAGGTTGAAATACAAAAAACGATAAAAACCCCACATGTTTTAATGTGTTAATAAATTCAGATTGACAAATTATTACACTATTGGTCATGATTTATTACATTTGTGAACGATGTCCATCTTGTCAGGCCATCCATCCATCCATTTTCTTCCGCTTTATCCGGGGCCGAGTCGCAGGGGCATTTTGAAACTGTCCAAATGTACATTACATTATCGCCGGTTGTTACATTATTGGCCATTATTAGGTTATCTGTTTCTACCAGGTCTACAGATTTATTTTATTGACCACTGCCACATTTGTGTCCAATTTATAGGAATGTGCTGGGCTTTAAATTACCATTAGGCGTCCATTTTTCACGATCGAACAACTGCACATTGCATAAGACTTGAGGAACGATCCCGTATAAGCTTTTCTGCGCAGTGACATTAGCGCGTGTGATTCGGTGCCGCTTGTCTGGCGTTCCGCTGTGTGCATCCAGATGTGAACAACAGCTGTGCGTTATGTGGGAAAGACTCGGGCATTCTCTGATCAGGAAATGGAAGGACTTATTGGGCAAAGTCACACAAACAGATGGGATTAGAAAGGAAAATCTTTGAAGAAAACGAACTGTAAATGAGAAATCTGCCGGTGCTGACATGAAAAAAAAAAAAAAGCATTTGTTTAAAAGAACAAACAGAGCGGCTCAGTGTACACCAGCAGCTTGGACATAATTAGAGCGCTCCCAGTCCAACCCTGATATTCTGACAGTCACACTTTTCTATGGTCCAAACACTCTTGCTTCTAATCTTGCATCTAGAACAGCTCAACAGGACAACAATACATGGACTTGATATAACTTGTGTTTGATAATACTTGAAATGCCAGTCTTGACCTTGTTGTCAGCACCCGACTGCTAGTACAGAATCAGACTCCACATTCAATCATTCAAAAGATACAACTGACTGTGGACCACTGCTGCTCCACCTACAAGTCATTATTTCAAAAGATGATCTATACGCTGAATTTAGCAGATTTCACTTTCGCAGGAGTAGCTCAGTTGGGGGAAAAAACTAAAGAGGAATGTTAGACGTCATAAAATGCCAGTTTATTTTAAGTCAGTTAAAACCTTAAGACAAAGATTCATGTATCCAAAAGACATAATCTCAGTCACAGATAAAGAGCTGGGTGAATGGCAATTATATAATCTGAGGGTTTCTTTATCGTTATCAGTGCTTATTATGCGGCTCTTCACAACGTAAGTAGAAGCTCCTTTGATTTGAATGGGATTTCTCAACGTTCTACCGGTCATTATTTTCTGCCTCTGAGAAAAATAATGACGCTGCCAATGGCAACGGAGTTCGTGCTTTCATATCACTCCGCGCGTACGTAGTAGCGACACTATCTCTGTCCCCGTCACTGCGAGAGAAGTTGGGGGAATCGCTCGTGAAGTTAGTGTGAGTCTGACTTTCAACTTACCCAGAGATTCACCACCATTCCAACTGCGCCTTCAACTAAGTAGCTAGGCTAGCTACTAGCCTTGCTGCTTCTAGCCTAGCCAAACGTTGCCGAGCAACGCGCAAACTTTTGGGAACTATTTGTCACGGAAGTCATTAAATAAACCTTTCGGCCTTCATAAAAGTGTACAAAGTTTATGTTGTGTGTGTTCAGTTGGCAAATGGCCGTATTAATAATCGGGAAAATAAGCACCTTCAGGGCGAAAAAAGTCTGGTTCGCCCTGTCAGTACTTATTTTCCCGAGAATGACCAGCGTTCTATACATTATCCCTCACTTAATTTGATCCCCCATTAGGAGAATCATATTTCCCTACACCTACGGTTACGTCTTCTTTCTGTTTTTCAGGGTAGAGGATCTGGGAACTCTGTTGGAGGATCCGGCATAGATTTGAGATTATATAATGGTATTTAAAGGGACTATACGGAGTTTAAAAAATATTAAAACTAAGTATTTTCCTCCCCCTACATGTTACAGCCATGTCCTAATGTGTAGAATGAGCTCAGACCTGTTCACCACAACTGCCTCTAAAATCCTGCACTGTCTCTCAAAAAGGCGTAAGACCTGAGTAGTGAGTATAAAATGGCCAACTTGCATCTGGTCTCTTTAATGAGTGTTCAGGTAACTCTTTTTTGGCCTGTTCTCGAAACTACTGTATTCATTTATACAAATTAAGCACTGTGTTAACACCTTTTAAGATGATGTTTAGTGGCCATTGGATGTGTATCCAACACCACAAAAAGCTCAAACTTAGCTGAATATGATTTAGCATTTAGGTCAGAGACCACTTTTATACGCTAATTTTTATCTAAAGTGTAATCTCAAAAGGTCTGCACATCGGCCTTGACCTCATCTTAAAGGAACAGGCCACCGTTAATTTTGCTTTCACTTCGCAGTTGTCTGTTACTTGTGTGTGAACGTTCAGTAAAAAATTCAAAATAAAATGTTTATGTTTATGGTTGTAAACATGACAAAATGTGCAAAAGTTCAAGGTGCATAAATACTTTCGAGATTGATACGTACCTGTCTGGTCTTCGTGCGTGCTCTCAGTCACGCAAGATGTTGTTAGCATTTGGCCTCTCCCAGCATATTCCTAGCTCCAAACGGGGGTGAAGTTGGAAGCTCTTTCACGGGCACAAAGACCAGACAGTTAAGCATCAACTCGGCTAAGCACATATCTAAGAACATATCTCAGTATGGAAAAAACAGTGGCCTGATCGAACGCCACTTCTCCTTTTTATTTCTGTGTCTGAGCGCTCAGCAATGACTGAAGTATCGTCAGCGGGTTGACTGCAGACAAAAACATCATTTATTATTTGCAATGTTTGAGGCTAAAAGATCGCCGCTCCCAGGATACAATGCAGTGACAACAGACTTTGAATTATGAAAACATCCTTGACTGACCTCACATCTACTTATTATGTCTACGGACTCCTACAACGATCGAAGGAAGCATGCAAAACATATTATTTTTCACTCATTTTCCGTGTTTTCAGCTAAAAGCAGTTGATCCGACCTCGCTAGCCTGCAGCACTGACTCCGCCGCCTTTCCTATTCTAAATCTGATTATGATTCCATCCGTCCGAGTACTAAAAGACACTGTTCTATTTGTCTGGACTCCAATCGCATCTCCATGAGGTCAGAGAGTGGTGGTAGTAGCAGAGGAGGTCAGGAATAAATCCAGCTCATTCATTCCCTCTGATGGACAAACGCGGGCCATAAGTTCTCTTTAATAATGTGAGCGAGGCAGCTGCAGCCAAGGCGTGTTCCAAGGGCCAGCTGGCTGAGGAGCCCGGTTCACTCAGAGGCTACGGACACTCCAAACTGACCCACGCCATCCACACAATCCAAATACGGCATGTCAAATGTGGATCGGAAGTATCTGCAGGGTTGGTTGGAGACAGTTGCTTTCTCATAGAGTTCGAGATGGAATGTGATCAAATGCATCTGTTTGCTGATAAGTCACTACTGGTAAATCTAGTGTTCAAACGCTTTCATGAGAACAATCAGTGCGGTTACAGAATCTCTCGCCTCTTTGGATTAGTATTAATATAAATGCAAGTTATGAATCATAAAGCGCTGAATTATAAAGTGCAGCAGTTTTGTCAAGTCTATGCAACACATACACAAGATAACAATGTTACACTAGTAAACGAGTAGCCATCAAACGGTACCCGTGAGGGTATAATGTGATGGCCGAATACCCTTTTGTTGTGGGCAGGACTGGTGGTCTTGAAGCCAGTCTTTCACTGCAAAAAGTGGATTCTAAGCAAGTAAAAAATGTCTTACTTTAAGAAATAAGTTCTTATTTTTTCCCTAAAAAGTAATAATGTCTTCCCTGGCAAAGTTTTCTTGAGAAAAAAAATCTTATTTTAGGAAATAAAATCTAGCCATTTCTTGTTCAGATATATTTGCTAAAAAAAAACATGCTAATTTTTCTTGTAACAAGAAAGAAAAACTTTTTGAATCTTATTCAGCTTTAGACAAAGAATATGTTTTCTTATTTTAAGAAAAACTAAGATCACAACAACTCTTGATTTAAGAACTGATTCTCACAGATAGATAATACATTCCATTCTTTAAAGTGGGCGGCACGGTGGCACAGCGGTTAGAGCCTCAGTTTCATAGCTCAAAGGTCCTGGGTTCGATTCCCACCAGGACGGGGCCTTCCTGTGTGGAGCATTATCTCGCCGTGTCTGTGTATGTTTCCCCTACCACTAAAAACATGTACAATAGGGGATTCTGACCATCAGCCTGGCTCCACAGCATGGAGATGGGACCCCGGGCGCGGGCAACATTTTGCTTAAATCAAGCAACATTTAAGTAAAATACCCCTCAATTTTTCACTAAATAAGAATGTTTTCCTTAAATTATTCCATTTTCCGAGGACATTTTGCTTAATTCTAGCTATTTGTTTGCCTAAATTTAGTGTTTATTTCTTGTTTTATGATGAGAAGAATATTCTAGAAACAAGAATTCTTAGCAAGAAAAAACCCCATTGGCAGAATTTTAAAACAAGACAAAATGCCTTATTTTACGATTTTTTTCCTTGTTTTTAGAAGGGTGCTTTTTGCCGTGTTGAACCCTTGAGAAGCTGGACACAGACCTTAACGCTCTGCTTGTTAGCTGTGCATATGTTTTTAAAGGGGGTGGGGCAGCATCATTAAAGGCACACTGCATAACTTTTTGGACTGAAGTGTTGCCATTAGTGCAAAACATGCTCCTATTGACCAGCTCGACACAGAAAAATACTATTACTGCAGGGAATAATCAAAGAATGGATTTGGATGAGGACCTAGCCTGTTTTAATCTCAAATTCTACTGCCTTTAGTCACATCTCCTTGGAGACGAGCTGGAGATGTACCCAGTCCCGGTAAAGTTACAGTCATGTCTGAGCTGAGCCACTCACATCAAAAACACATGTTTGTTTGTGTATTTATGAGGTATTTTTCAATGATGAAATGATCGATCATGAAATAAATGCTTGTATTTCAATTATATTTATAATATTTATAAGTAAAAATCTACGCGGTGTGCCTTTAAGGATTTTATGTACCAAGCAGATATATGAGTACTTGATCGGATCGTCGAAGCTTAGTCTACTGTATTTTTCATGTATATTGCAGTGGTGGTATCGCCAAGGCTTTTTATTGAGGGTTTTCAGGGCCTGGTTATGCAATGATCTGAGGGGGTTTGAAACGGTTTGTTTGGCCTGAGACCATGATGCCATACAATACAAGATACGCGATATGATCATTGCATTGAGAGACCATTTTGCAGCTTCCAATGACAAAGAGCTCCTGATGTGCTGGAAGTTGGCGATGTTGAACTTCCGAACACGGCATACCTTTTTAACATGATTTTTAAAATGAAGTGTCGGATCCAGGATCACACTGAGGTATTTGACTTCAACATTTTTGATGCATAATTCATATAATTATCCACATAGATCTTTGGGAGGACACTTTGATCACACTGTGACCGTTATCTCTGTGTTCAGCGTAAGGCAGGACTTGTTCAGCACCTCTATTGCTTTGTTCAGCCACAGATAGTGCAGAGATTTCTACCTAATTTCTCCCATAACATTTTAGTTTAAATGTCAGAGTAAAAATAGATACAGACGTTACAAAACCTTAGGGCCCGTTTTCTCAAAATGAGGTTTTAGCAGCTCCTAAAGGCTCGAAACTTTCAGAAGCAAAAGTTTCAAATCGATATCTCGCATTTTCACCTGCAGGGTCTCGCTTTAAGGATTATTTACCTTTTATGTCACATCCGGCACCCATGTCCTATAATGAAATAGAATCACCCACAAAAAGCCAAACTAGGAAAAAGTAAGTTGCTTGTTCCCAAATATTAAAAACAAATAGTGTATCTTGTTGATGTCTTAATGTGTAGAATGAGCTCAGACCTGTTCACCACAACTGCCTCTAAAATCCTGCACTGTCACTCAAAAAGGAGTAAGACCTGAGGTGGCAGTAGTGAGTGTAAAATGGCCAACTTGCATCAGGTCTCTTTAATGAGTGTTCAGGTAACTCTTTTTTGAACTGTTCTCGAAACTACTGTATTCAGTTATATAAATTAAGCACTGTGTTAACACCTTTTAATATGATGTTTAGTGGCCATTGGATGTGTATCCAACACCAAAAAAAGCTCAAACTTAAAGGAATAGGACACAGTTTTTACATACTAACATATGTTCTTACCTAACCTTAGTCGTTAATATATACCCGTCTGGTCTTTGTCCGTGCGCTCTGTCACGCAAACGGAGCACATACGCAGCCTCTCCCACATGTCATATAGCTCCAAAAAAGCTCACAATAGAAGCTACCAAGCTCTTCCACGTGTTCCCTATTTAAATAAAGTTACGTGAAGTGTTTTCATGCGAAGTATATTTAGACAGAAATGTAACATGTCGATTTTATAAGCAGATAAAAAGGGATACTACATTGTGAGGCGTAATGATACGAGGAGCACAGCGTCCGCGCAGTAACTCCTACAGACTTCCCCCGCTCACTTCCGTCAATAGAAGCTGCGTGACTTGTAGAGAGCAGCAGAGAACAGTTGAAGAAGCGTCGATAACTTGTGAACAATGCCTTTTACGTGCATCGTGCCGGGCTGTGATACAAGCAGAAAGTATATAGTGTAGTAATGTTTCACAGATTTCCAACTCACCCCGGACGACGACACAGGACTCAGGACCTCCACCATGAGGTAGGAATGCGCAAGCACTTTCCGAAAATATATTTTCTGCTTGTTGTAAAAGGCTCTGTACAAGTCACGCAGCTTCTATTGACGGAAGTGAGCGGGGGAAGTCTTTAGGAGTTACTGCGCAGATGCTGTGCTCCTCGTATCATTACGCCTCACAATATAGTGCCCCTTTTTATCTGCTTATAAAATCGACATGTTACATTTCTGTGTAAATATACTTTGCATGAAAACACTTCACGTAACTTTATTTAAATAGGGAACACGTGGAAGAGCTTGGTAGCTTCTATCCTGAGCTTTTTTGGAGCTATATGACATGTGGGAGAGGCTGCGTATGTGCTCCGTTTGCGTGACAGAGCGCACGGACAAAGACCAGAAAGGTACGTATCAACTCGTCTAAGCTCAGGTAACAACATATCTCAGTATGGGAAAACAGTGGCCTGTTCCTTGAAGGTAATCAATGGGTTGCCAACAGCTGGAAACATCTGGGTCTTTCAGAATCTGCGATATTTGATGGCTAAATGCTAACAGCTACAAGAAAAAATCCATTGAACATGGCTGAAATGTTCATGGACAAGCCGAGTTGCCGGCTGTCTGCATACGTTAGGATCGAACGCCGCTTCTCCTTTTTATAACGGCGCTTCTCCGCTTCTCCTTTTTTTAAGGATTATTTACTTTTTATGTCACATCCGGCTCCCATGTCCCATAATGAAATAGAATCACCCACAAAAAGCCAAACGAGGGAAAAGTAGGTTGATTGTTCCCAAATCTTAAAAAAACAAATAGTGTAGCTTGTTGATTGTTTGCCACATACTTTTGCCGGAGGGGCCGAGCTAATTGCTCTTTGTGCGGTTATAAAACAGATACTATTTACTAGTGAGGCACAGGCAGCCCCAAAGAAGAAAAAAACAAACAAATTCAGAGTTTTAAGTTGTAAGGTCATTCAGAAAGTATTCATTTTTACAATCTTCATGTTTACCGCGGGGCATGAGAAGTCAATAGGACACACTGGAGAGCCCCAATGCACCCAAGAAGAGAGAAATAGCCTCCATCCAGAAGTCTGCGCGATTGCAATTTGGTTGCAACACCCTGAGAAAAAAGAAAATTGAAAAAGTAGCACGCACAAAAATACAAATTGAGTATTGATGTTTCTGTGTTTTCCAAATACAAAATAATCAATTCCATGGGGACAGAACTTTCATTCCCTTCTCATGGCTGCAAAGTCCACTCCACATTTGAAAACCGCTCAAAACAAAATCTGTTTTTTTTTGGATATTGCCAAGGTTCAAGGTTTGCGCAGCAGTCCAACAGGAGAAGCGAAACCTCGGCCCTCCTTCAGGCTAACGTTCACGAGCCTCACCGCCCGAGGATAAGAACTGTCTCTGAAACAAAGAGCTCTGAGTTTGGAGGCTTCTGCAAACGTCTCCCTGAAGGAAGGTAGGGGAAGAGGGAATGTGCTGGGTGACTCAGGTCTTTTTTCTTACAGCGTTTATTCGACAGGTCCCGAATTTGAGGCGTCCAATAATCCTCGATGCAGTTTTAACGGGCCTCGTCGGGAGAGTGTGATGCAACGTTGCCAAACCACACCCGCAAACCTGTCAGAGCACTGTCGATCGTACATGTGTAAACATTTATGAGTGTTTCTTTTGACAAACCATTTTTCTTCTTTAGATTAGGGCTGGGTACCGTATAAAACATTTCCCTTACTAGTACTTCAACGATACTTGGTTTTTGATATCCATACCTGAACAATAATAATAATCTGTAGAACCAGGGTGCCCAGAGTGGGGCCAAATTTGGCCCGCTGAAACAATTCCACAATTCGCCAGAGAGTGACCTACCTTTGTGGCGCATCTGGTTATTACTAAATATGCACTGAATATGGATGCAGTACACGTTTTGGCCACCAGTGTCAAATTGGGGGCGCTGCTTCACTCCTTTCACATAGTTAAGGAAACACTTCTGTGGTGTTTTGGTGTTTTCCAACTTTCATTGCAAAGGTCGTTGACGTCAACAACTTGTTAAAAATGGACTTATAAAAGAATTGATGCTGAACTGACACTTTCAAAATGATCTAATGTGGGATTTTATTTGAGTTAATGAATGAGGTAAAGTTATTGTCGGTGCTGTAGATTCTGGTGTTTTGCACTATATTGCTACAATTGTTGATATTGTTACTAAAACTTTCTTTTTTGGCCCTCGGAGACAAAAAGTTTGGGCACCCCTGCTGTAGAACCAAGGAGGATAAAAAGACAACATTTCGTGATATTTATTTGTCTAATACAACGCTTCATGTTACAAACAAAACAAAACATCTTGGGCATATATTTACAGAGGACTGGTCTGATGATGCTGACTCAAACAGACTATGTAGAACGTTGTATACCCAGGCGAACATGCCAGTCTGCGCACATCAGCCACCAACCACTCACACACACTCACTATATTCGCCAGGTTTCCTGGTGTTCCCAAACGGTCTCCCATCCAAGTCCTGCCAGGCCCTTCCCTGCTTAGCTTACGAGGTCTGACAGGATTGGGCATAGCAAAGGCAGTATGGCCACAAAATAAATAGGCCTAGTTAAAAGCTAAACTAAAAAGGTGGGTGTTGAGCCTGCTCTTAAAAACGTAATCATTCTCTGCAGCCCTGAGCTCCTCTGGCAGGTCGTTCCAGAGGCGAGGGCCGTTATATTGGAAAGACACCTCACCGTGAGTCTTGTGTGGTGTGTCTCTGGGGAGGGGAGAGTGTGAATGTGACAATGTGTTTGTGTATTTTTGTGGGAGGAGGAGGGTGTGAGAGGGTGTTTTTTAAATTGGTAAAGCACTTTGATTGACATTAAATGTATGAAAAGCGCTATTTAAATGCCTTTTCAATAAGTGAATACAGTAATTGGTTCTATGGTTGTATCTAAACTTTTTTTTACCGATACCATACTGGTATTGTTTAACGATACCTAGCCCTATTTGAACATCTTAAAGAACAGAATCTCTGCTGAGCTTTTTTAATTGCTCCGCTGATGTGAAAAGACAGACAGAGAGAGAGAGAGTATCACACGTATCAATGCCCATAATTGCAACTGAAGCGCTATTAACTTGGCGTCTGAGGTGATTCCTGCTTTCTGCAGTCTATAATGAGCTCTGTAGTTTTATCCACATTCAGGGACAGATCGTTTTGTTTGCACCAGCGTTCAATCCAGTGTATGCGGACAGTTAGCAAGCCGGCAAGTCCGGGAAACCTTTCTACGTCCGTTAACCTCCTCGATGTGGTTTTCCAATAGCCGTTAGCATTAGAGATCAAACATCGCAAAGTATGAACGATCCAGATGTGTTCAGCTCTTGTCACCCCATCGACTGCATTTAGGTGAGATCAATGCCTAGAAATCACTAATCGATATACAGATCTTTTAAAGATACACTTCAGCAGGAAAAAGTGTCCTCTGAGCGAGAGGAGACACACATCCAACGGCCACTAAACACCATCACATAACATGTTGATCATAAAGAAACTAAAGAAATCATTAAAATAACAAGAAACGGACATGTCAAACCGAGCCATGCTTTAAAGGTCCTATATCATGCTATTTTAGCCATTCCAAAGTTAAGTATAGGCATGTATATGATATATTGTACCTCTACCAATATGGAGCACTCATTTTTGTGTTTTCTGGAGGTATTTTTCGAACCCGGAAGACACAACGCTTCGATTCAGTTAACTCCGCCCCCTCTCTCCGCACATACAACTTTATCGTAATATAAATAAACAGCAATAAGTGAAATTGCTTCACGATGCAGTTATACGGAGTTGACATCTGCAATACAGCTTCATAAATGGCTAACACACAAGCTAATATGCTAACACACAAGCTAACCCGCGTTTGGACTGACTCACCGCTCTGGTCCATCGCTGTTTACATTATGGGACTCGCGTTGGTTATAAAAGATAATCCACTTTGATTCAGGCGAAGGTTCACCAAACATCCATCAGAGACAGTCACAGAAAAACAATATTTTGGTGATAGTCGCTGAATCCCAGAGAAAACAACAACTTCGATTGGCCTCTTCTTGAAAAAGGTTGAATAATAAACTCCCGTCCTCGTAGCCAAACGCGCTTCTTTTTCTCCGTGACATTATCGTTAGGTAAGAATAAAGAACAGGTGTGTCCAGAATAAGTTGCAACGAGCTCCATCTTCACAGCTGCAGCGCAAACATGACTGATCTGTTCAGACGCTCAGGGGTGTTTGTTTTGGCCTCAGCTGACCTGGAAGCACCTCGGGCACATCCCTTTTTATTTTTTTTATTTTTATTTTTATTTATTTTTTTCTCTTTGTTTCTCTCTTACGACAGAAATAATGAAAACGCTGTTTTACAAATTAAAATCAGGCCGTAAGCATAGAATTAAGACATTACATTACAGACGTCGAGCACTTCCGTTCCGCTGTTACGACACAACTGAACACTCAGTCGTTCACCAGGAGAGGGAGGAGCAGCTGCTCAGAGAGCAGGATTCAGGAGGATGGCGGAGAGCTGCGTGAATGAAGCCACAAACCACTCTGGGGGTGTTTTTGATAAGGAAATAGCATAACAACATGGCTAAAAGCTCCAAAAAGTCGATTTTGCATGATATAGGACCTTTAACATAGGGACTGGCTTCACAATTCATTTGTACGGGGATAGATCGCCCAAGATAGATCGCTAAAGGTTCAAATCAAAGTCCCATTAAATTGAATAGGAGTCTTCTCGAGTTGAGCCGAGTCGAAGGCAGTTAGTTGCACAGAGTCATGTAGCGTAGTGTGGGGGGGTCACGATTGGACTCGTATTCGAAACGAGGGAGATTTTACTGTCCCCAAAGCGAACGAACAGAATACAGCGGTCAATGACAGAGTGAAATAAAGACAGAAAACACTGCAGTGCCTCCCCTTTTCATGAAACAACAAATTTCATGGCCACAGCCCCACACGAAACAGCACAACTTTATATCACCAAAAGTTCATGAGAACCACATTTTGCAGCTGCACTTCAACCGCAAACAGAGTTCAACCGCGGCACTGAGTTTGGAGATGAACTTTCCAGCTACGTTAGCTTCTCTGCCGTCTCCTCCATCTCGCAGCTGATGGTTCATCTCCTTTTCCTATTAAAGGAATAGTTCACCGTTTTTCCATACTGAGATATGTTCTTACCTGAGCTTAGACGAGTTGATGCATACCTGTCTGGTCTTTGTGCGTGCCTGTGGAAGAGCTTGGTAGCTTCCAACTTGACCCCCGTTTGGAGCTATAGGAATACATTGGGAGAGGCCAAATGCTGACAACATCTTTGGTCTTTTTACGTGACTTTGGGCACACACAAAGACCAGACAGTTACGCTTCAACTCATCTAAGCTCAGGTAAGAACATATCTCAGTATGTAAAAAAGTGAACTATTCCTTCAAATCCAAAGAAATACTTCCTGCATCTTCGTGTCGCCGACGTTTATCTCCATTTTGACAGAACTACAGACAGGTTAAAGGCTCGTATCAGCAGCAGCAGCAGCACTGAACTGCGTTGTTGTGACAGCGATCACATCTCACCGTTGACCAATCGGGAGATGTACATGTTTCCCAGGTTCACAAGCAGAGGCCGATATTTTCTGGTCTGGTGTCAGTTTTCTGTGTTATATTTCAACCTGGATAGACTCAAACAGACAAAAGCAGTGATTAGGAAGATTTATTGACATGTATATTAGTTTTGACGATCAGACCCCACGGGCAAACATCGATGTATGAAAGTCAGTTTGGATGAACAGCTTGTAGTTAGGGATGTCTTCCCCGGAGCCTGGACACTGGTGGTGGTATGGAAGACCCGTGAAGATGTAGCAGGTAGAAGCCGTGGAGACAGGGTGGAGGTGGGTCGCAGTGCAGCTGGGAAGCGAACGAACCATGATTGCTGGGGCTTAAAAGCGGGACCGAGGGCGATGATTGGCTGCTGCAGAGGTGCGGCTCTTACGCTGATGTCTGAGGTGGAGGTGTGGCCCTCTCGGAAGCGCTCATTGGCTGGAGGTATGTGATGCTGAAATTAGTCTCCCAGGTTGAATTAACGCCTAGGCTTCATTACGATTCTCAGTCGTTATTTCTGAACCCCCAGATGTTCTATAATGGACCCTCATTCTTTATCAAATTGTTTAAGACTCGAAAAATCGCGTTGTGTGTGCTGACCTTATGATGACAAATGAAACAAACACATGAACGACTAACACTGTTCAGATCATGGTGCGCTGTAGCTGGTGACTGAAATGTAAAGCTCTAAATAAGAGATGACATGAAAGGTCAGTTACAGAGATGACAGTGATCACTTTGCCTCAGAGGGCCCCGGGGCCATCCCAGGACACGGCGGCCGCCCTGAGAACACCTCACTCCCCCTCAGCAGCAGGAGGAAGTCTGCTCTGCCCTGGTCACTGATAAGACCCGCCGGACAGTGATGAATGAGAACCATTATGCAAGAGGGACAGCTAAGGCTAGTCAATAACAAACTTTACATGTTTTCATCACCATTCTGCTTTATTTATTTATTTATTTTTTTAACCGAATGCCAGAAAGACTATATTCCAATTTACCAACTGTCAGCTGACATCAACGAGCAAAAGCTTTTTCTCCCTGATTATTCAGACGTTTTCACTGTCAACAACGTTAAATGGATTTGCTATAAGCGTGTGCCAATGCAGCGGACAAAAGCCCTGTTCGCACGGGATTAGAATTACCCAGAGGTGGGAGTCAGTCACTAAATGCAAGTCTCGAGTCAAGTCCAAGTCGTGAAGGTCCAAGTCCCAAGCAAGTCCAAGTCAATCGGTCATGGGGTCAAGTCAAGTCAAGTTGAGTCATAGCTTTTGTCAAGTCTAGTCAAGTCTTTCTTTAGTTGGCAGGTCACCTCAAGTAGCAAATGTCAGCGTTAAGCCCAATTCTTCTTTTCAAAATGTGTTTAATCTACTTGAAAATATAAAGTGCTTTCTCAAGATTTAGCGATTTTGAAAATTTAGGCTAAAATCAAACTTTTTAAAATCGAATGGATTTGGATTTCAAGTCTAATTAATGTTCAAATCGCTACAAAATGTGTAATATATATTTTAAATGCTCCAGTCTATGTACAAAATTACTGGGACAGCATTTTAAGGAAGGGGGCCCGGGGGGCTACAAAAAAAAATGGAAACAGAGTCTTTTAAACATGAGCTGCTTTTCCCTGTAGTCTGAAATATAAATATAAAATAATGTTTTTATTTTTGTTAGTTTCTGGCAGTTTTTCTGTCAGTGGTTCCCCTGTTATGCCCCAGCCCCTGTATACTCGGATTCGCCCCTGCTCAAAGTAGATTCCGCACAGTTTTCAGTCCCGCTGTCACTGGGCTCTGTGTGGCTGCGGAAAATAATCTCTAAATGCTGTAACTTTCGAGAGAACGCCTTAAAACACCGAAAAGCCCCGAGATTTCTGCCATTAATCCAGCTCTTACACATTGTCGTTCTGGAGGCTCCGGTCTGCGCTGTAACTTCAATAATTGTTTTGAACATTTTCCTTAATGAATGTCTATGAATCTTCACCTTCACCTTCACTCACTGTAGAAAACTTCTAATGCATCAAAAGAAAAAAAAACTGAAAAAGCATTTACCATAATGTAAACATAGATGCACCGTTTTTACAATATGAATCCTGATCTTTCAACAGTTTCACTCAAATAAATAATAACCATAAAGTCACAGCGAGTCATTGAGAGTCACTGGCCTCAAGTCCAAGTTAAGTCTCGAGTCACAAACCGCAAGCCCCAAGTCAAGTCAAGTCTTTTTGGAGCTTTGGTCAAGTAAGTCTCAAGTCCCGAAAATTGTGACTCGAGTCTCCCATCTCTGGAATTACCCATAGTGACCTCAGGTAAAAAGTAAATACTACTGATGTGCTTGGAATTTCTGCCATGTCAGTGATGTAGAAGGCTTATTGTCGTCATTCAGTGCTCATTATTATATGAAAATTACTGAACGCCCCTTGGTAATTCTAATTCAGGGCAAAGGCAGCAGTGGAAACAAGAAACAGAAACCAGAGAATACAAACTTTCATTTGAAAAAAGCGGCATGCTAGTAAAGCGACAACACCTTGGAAATGTGCACTGCAAAAGGCGACAAAATGCAGAAAATAAACAAATAATGTACATACTGTAAAAAAAGAAGAAACGTCCTCATTGAAAAGAAGATTTCTCATACTTGTGGCTTTGCTGCACCAGACAAAGCATCATGAAACAGAGTTCAGCGCCGATACTTAACACAATTATTTTTTCAGGCAATTTCTTTGTTCGATTTCTTAACATTACACAGCTCTAGGTAAAGAACTCAGAATGTCAAAGTGATAGCCAGATGGCAAAGCGAAGAGAGAGCAAGAGTGAAATTTGATCAAGTCCCTCGTTTCCCCCACTGATTGGACCAATTATATGCAATCTATTAAATTTGAAAAACATTTAAACTCACGGACTATCACTTTAAAAGAGCTGTCCCAGTGTTCTTATAAAACATCAATATTGAGTCAGTGAATATGTTTTAAAGGTAATAAAGACCTATATAAAAATCATTACAGTAACATTATCAAAACAGATGCAAACAAACAAAAGAAATAAAAAGGCTGGTTGTTCTGAGGGATCTTTTCAATAATGGATCTTCTTTAGATCATCTGTAAATGGTGCAATTTCAGTTTCACCTCTGTGGCAATAACTCCAGAGTGCAGTAGTAGAGTCTGGATTATGTCTGCTGCTCATGATGAAAACTCTGCCAAAGTCATGAAACTATCCTAAACTATCTTATATATATTATTGCACAAATACCCCACTGTTAAGAGTGTGAGTGTACTCCGCCCATTTATCCACCAAACCACTGGCTGTAACAAAGAAGGAGCTGCTTTTCAAATCTTATATCAGACCGTCTGAATGAAGGAGGAATGAAGACAAGCCCGCCCAGGCTGAAGAGTTTCTCAGCTGGCGCAATGGTTTGGAGTGGCAGCATTGAAACGCAGTGGAATTTTCTTTATGCGAGACAATACACTCAAAAGGAATCTGCCTCTTGGCTTTCAGCAGAAGATGAAGTGTCCTCATCCTCAAATGAAAAGAAGTGGCTTTCTTTGGCTGAATCTGCATCGTGTGATGTGCTGGTGCCTGGCTGTGGCCCTTCCTCAGGAACAATTTGCCTGCAGACTTGCCTTGGGCCTTGTCCTTTAACTCCTCAGGCCAAAATCAGTGAAGCTTGAACTTGGGAAGAGTCACAGCTGCCAAGATTTTCTCTTCATTTCCCAGGACATCTGGTTTTGATTGCCTGAAATCAGTGGCGCAGCAAGGGTACCAAGGGGCCCCAAACAAGAATATTGGTAGGGGGGGCCCTCTGGTGACCGTTCGGTGTAGATAGAGAGGACACAGATAGAGAGGACGTCAGTTGGGCAGGAGCGGGTCACCTGAAAACTCCCATAATGCAGTTCTCTGCGTACGTTTTCCTCAGAACAGAAGGTTGAGGTTCTTTAGGTCATGAAGAGTGTGACAATAAACTGGTTTCACTATTAGAAATATAATCTGGTGGAGCCATGAGTAAGAAAGTCTGTCCACTGCTCATTATAAGTTAACATTAGGGAACCATGACTCACTAAACACGCAGCAGGATGGGCATAAACAGCGCCACAGAGCACCGGTGGAGAGATGATGTAACTGCATCATCAAAATCATTAGGAAGACTGTGTATATCAAGCGTAAACGAACAGAATCAATGTATGGATATTCTTATTATGAGTGCTAGTCTTCATTCACTTAATGAATAAATAAATATTACATTCAAGTTCTAACTGTGACTGTGGCAGATCCCTCAGTATTTGAAGGCCACTTTTTAGGGCTTGTGACTTCATCATCAATGTTTCCAGTGTTGGTCGCAGTGTGCCATGAAAACAGTCGTCTCCTCCCTGTATGTCCAGGGCAACATTAAGGGGCTTCATCAAGTCCTTCATGAACAGGCGCTCCCTTTCTATGATTATTGTTAGTCCTAATATAAAGGAGATGGTGCTCAGGACTACTGTGGATACTTCACAGATAAAGGCCAAGGCATCACAGAAGGAATTCTACCAAATGTTTCAGCAGCCTAATGACGAGCCTTGTTTCATAAGACAGTGCATTTTGCCGTCGCACTTCTGTAAACAGCCTTTGTTTCAGGCTTTAAACCAATAAACCATGTTAAGGCCATTTGTCAACGTCAGTGCAGGAAATCAGGTTTAGTGTGTGTGATGCACGTCTTATGATGACATCATCATTATCATCATTAATGTTAGTGAATGTGTATGTGAATGTTCTCTCATCTTCATCTTCAGAGTCACTCAGTGGCTGGTACCTCTTAAGGCGAGACACTGCTGGTGAATGGAGGAAAAAAGTTGAACCTTCTGCTGTAGATTACTCACATAAACATGAGGAAAAAATGTATTGCAAGTTTTCTGTAATTTTCTGTTTATTTTATAAGTAAAAGGTCAAAATTGCCTTTATTTTCTGCGACAAAATCTAAATGGATCGACGCAGGTTTAAGTTTATGGTGTTATTTTGTAAATATGTTTGTTACTAACGTTTTTTTCAGAGGGGATTATAGTTTTTTAATAAGCTAATTATAAGAGTAAAATAAAATCTAATTTTATCTTGTTTTTTTGTGTTAAAACCGTCAAAATATTGTTAAATCCAAGACTGGTTTGGAGTTTGTAGGAGCTACAATAGTGGTGAGGTCGTTGGAACAAAAACCTCATTGTGAGAAATCCGGCCTGAAAATCTTGTAACTTGTGTGCATGTACAAGTACATTTCTGCAGTACTTTGCCCGCTGGTTCTCCCGGAAAGGTAATGACAATATCTGGATAGTAGCGTCATCTCGGGCACCCTTCACCAGACACGTTAATATAAAAATCAATGTTTTCACCTGCCGTGTCTTGCCTTAAAAGCTTTAACAAAATTTGAGCCATTATCTGTGACTGTTGTATATATATATAATATCAAGCTCCACTGCAGTGGTGTCAGGAGTCTGCCTTCCCTCTTTCCATATTATTAGGGTTTATCCAGTGTGCAGTCACACCAATATAACTTTTATTATGGGCTGTCCAGATGTCTGCAGTCGTTGAGATATATTTCTTGAAATGACCTCAGCTCAGTATTCATTTTTGCATACTCATTGTCTCTGAATTTTGTAAAAGTCTTTCGACATGGAGGGACCCCCCTCCTCTTCCTCCTGTCGGAACTATAGCAACTAAGGCCCCGTCTACACATAGCAGGGGATCTCACAAACCGAAGATATTTTCCTACAATCTGGCCCATCATCCACACAAAAGGAAATGGTGAGACAAATGCCACAGTCCTCGCTGCTGCCGTGTTTGGAGTTATAACGTGCCAGGTCAGTCTGTTAGCAATCAGTCTGGTCAAGAAAGTTGCTCGCTGTTCTCGCCTATTTATCTGACGGAAGATTACAAAAAATGGTAAATGCCTTTGTATATGTCGTCTCACAGTTGTTAAGCAGGTCTGTAAAGCTATAACGGTGAATTTGGGACTACAGACGCCAGCGCGTTTGGACCTTTGGGTCTTTGTCGAGGCAATGAACCACGACAAAGACCCAAAGGTCCAAACAAGTCGGCGGCTGAATAAAAAGAAACTTAATCCAGTTGTGCCTCGGAATCTTTGTTTTCTAATTCATTAGATTCTGCCCATTTCTTCCCGAAGAGCACCTGGTACTATTACACACGATCGAGATCCAGTGCCCCTCCGGCTCTTCATTAACAACCACGTTCTTTGTATAGATTTTGCTTTTGAGAGCGCACCGCGCAGAATAAGTTTCCTGTTTGGAATGCGAATCTCTGGTAGTACAGGTGTGTTAAAAGATGTTTATACCACGGTCAGTGAGAATTCCAAGGCTAACAGGCGTGCGTTATTTTCATGTAACTGCACACGTAGTTAAATCTGGGATATCACTCCGCTGGGGGCATCGCCATAGCAACGCATAACACAGCTGAATATCAGTGACTGACAGGAACGGATGAGATGGATTTATTTGTTTTGTTTAACTTTTGATAAAAGGGAAGTAGAGAAGAGTAAGCAGCTAGGTTAGCCTACTGTTAATAAAATATGAGCTTTCCATTTCTGTTGAAAACGGTTAAGGCACTCAAGGCCGTTGGAACCCAGGGTGCTGAGGGCGCTGCAGCACCCCCTGGTGGATAGTTTGCGAACTGCAGGCAGTATTAACAAATAGGAAATACACACAGAAAAAGGGTACATTTTGTCCCTCAGCACCCCCTTACTAAAATATCTTCCCACGGCTCTGAAGGCACTATTCATTATTAAGGTCGCATTCGTTTGAGGTGTTGTGAACGTGCAAACGAACCCTGGCCCGGCTGAAAACCTGGGACTCGGTCCGGTTCAAACGAACTCTGTCGCGGATCATATGGGTCGTGAACGTAACTGAGCCAGAGAGCGGAACAAAACCAGGAAGAGAAAGTTGACGACGAGTCACGCAAAGACAGAAAAGCGCGGAGACAATTACGACATTCAAGACAGAATGAAAATGAAAACGCATGTGCTGACACGTTAGAGCGAACCGTTAATACGACATTTACACCAAAAGCCATGACTCGTACATATGCGGCAGAAAACCATTGTTTACATGAGCAACACCAGAGGCCGGAGAGCAAAGCCCTGATCAGATCATGTTTAGCACCTTGCTCTGCGTCTCTTTCTCTCAGACAGTCGTCATGAATAGTTTTCGATGTCTCTGCCTGCAGCCTTCGCAGTTATCATGTGAAGAAAAAATATCTCCGGGGGTTGCCAGTCCTGGTTCAGTCCCGCTTTAGTCCTGGTTTAGAACCGCTTTAGTCCTGGTTTAGTACCGCTTTAGTCCTGGTTTAGTCCCGCTTTTGCCTCGTCTGGCATGATCTCATCTCATGATCATTGTCGACTTATCTATCTCCCATTTTGTCTGTAAACAGATCCGTGTGTTCTCAGCGTAGTTAGAGTCACTTGTCATATTAAAAAGCGCGGTCTGATCCCACTCCATTTTGTAAACAAAAGATGGAACAGGAAGTGGAGTTTAATCGACCAATCAGAGAAGCATGTTTCTTGTTCACTGTTTTTCCTGTAGAAGGTTTCGATACAGTGCCCCCCACAGGCGTGCAGCGGAGCTCTGCATTTAGAACGTTCGATTGACATGAAAAAGTTGTGAACGTAAAAACCGCGCCAGTTTGAGAGCTGAAGCAATGTTGCAACTTTGGTCCCCGAGCGAACCAAGTCCCAGGTGTGAATGCGACCGTACAGACCTACATTAAATGATCCCTGCACTTAAAGGGATATTTAGATGGATTAGTAAATAAACATGTAGTAGTAGAAATGTAATGAAGCTTATGCGCAAATTCAACCTGGAAGACCTACCAGCTGCATTCCTTCATCACCCCATCACCGGCAGCTCACTCCAAACATCCAATCACAGACCCCGCTCAAGCCGCACCTTCACGACAGCCAATCACCGCAGCTGCTCATCCCCTCACCAGCCGCTCATCGCTCAGGATCCCCTTTTAAAGCTCCCCGGTCAATCACTCAGCCGTCTGCCAGCTGTGCTACGACCCTCCTCCACCCCTTTCTCCGCCTGGCTCCTCCTCGGCTCTGCTCATCGTCAACCAGCCAACCCAGGTCTCTTCCACCACCACCACCAGGGTCCAGGCTCCGGGGAAGATCATGGCTATCATTCGTCAAAGCCATGCATTCCATATCGTCTGAGCCCCAATAATGATTCATGTTCGGCAATAAAACGCTCATACCGTCATTCTGTTTTTCGAGTCTTTTCAGCTTGAATTGTCCCGTGGGGAAATTCATTTGCAGTGAGTGGAAATACACGGACAATACACAAGGACAACAACGACCACAGCAGACGGATCCAAACATTGACAACATACAAAGAACAAACCACGACCCATCAACCTCACTTTAAAAAAGCTCTAACCCTAAAAAAAAAAAGTTAAAATAATTCTTTAAAACCTTCTCTGACAGACCAGCTGTACAGAATAGAAAAGAAAAATCACAGTTGGTTACTACATATTTTTTGTTTGCTTAGTTGTAAAATGGCTTGTGGAACAAATGACTTGCCTGGCCCTGTTTTTAGACAGGGCGGGGCACCTGTACCTTCGACCCGAGGGGAGCAACTCCAGAGGATGTTTTGAGTCTGATAATATTGGACACTGTACAATGGACACATGAAAAACATTAAAAACAAGAGCAACAGAATAAAACAGTACAAACGATTGAGAAGGTGAGCGCGTAGGTGGTGTAGGACTGTCTGAACAGGTGAGTTTTGAGTTTGGATTTGAAGAGTGGCAGAGAGTCTATGGTAGGGAGGTCGGAGGGGAGAGAGTTCCAGAGCTGGGGAGCAGAGTGGCTGAATGCTCTGTGCCCCATGGTGATGAGTTTGGCCGGTGGGACGGAGAGTTTGACAGTGGAGGAGGAGCGGAGAGTGTGGGCGGGCGTTGCGATGTGGAGGAGGTCAGATATGTACGGAGGGGCCAGGTTATGAAGTGCTTTGAATGTGATGAGGAGTATTTTGAAGTTGATTATTTGTTTTATGGTTGAGCCAGTGAAGTTGTTGTAGGACAGGGGTGATGGGATGAGAGGTAGGGGTCCATGTGATGATTCGAGTTTTGGAGGAGCTGCAGTTTCTGTTGTGTTGTGATTCTGTGCTGATGTTGTTTCGTTGAGCATGACAGAGATCCTCACAGCAGAGAGAGGCGCACTCTGAGACGGGCCTTCAGACAGACCGGCTAAAAACCCACATAAAATAGTCCCTGTAATTTTTGGCATATTCAGCCAGTTTAGTAAATGAACAAAAACATGTGTTAGAAAATGTTAAGTTTGTGGGACCGTGGTATAAGCAGAACACCACTTGCATTTAGGATGTCCCGATCAGGTTTTTTTGCCCTCGATCCGAGTCCGAGTCATTTAATTTTGAGAATTGCCCGATACCGAGTCCCGATCCGATACCTAATACATTGTTTTAAAAATTAAGAAAAAAAAAACTATATTATTCCACTTGTTTACATTTATGGTTTTGGATATGGAGAGTAACTCTGCTTTGTCCGTTTGTTTGTGTATTTTCATGTAAGCAAGACTAGTCTTTACAGTGTAATATAGTTTTACACAGAGAGGGTGGGATCTAAAATCTCATTTGTTACTAAATGTGTTTGTTGATTGGCAATGAAAACAAAACTTTGGCAATACATTTTTTATGCACTGCAATGGCAGCACAGCAGTAATGTGGCAGTTAAATAACACAACATGTTTAGCCAAAAGCTAAATGTGCCATGTTAACTTGATAACAGTCTCTTTAATAAGTAGATATAGGGTGACCACATTTCCCAGCCTGAAAACCGGGACAGGGTCGAGGTCCGTACGCGCACAGTGCACCGTCCACCGAGCTGTGCACACACGCCGTTCACCGTGGCTTGAGCGCGGGTCACCTACTGTGGGCGTGTACAGAGTGCGTGTGTTTGACTAAAGGTTTAAGACAACCAGGAGTGACAACAAGTGCTTCAATTCTCCTCCTGAACATAGCACGGGGATAAGCGAAGAGAGGAGGCAGTGGTTATCAGGTTATAGAGACGAAGTTTCCCCTCGTCTTTCAGCGTTTGCGCACGTATGAGCGCAGCGGGCCGCGCTCTCGTCTCTGTCCACTGACTTTTAAACATCTCACATGTAGCGGGGTAATAGCGATAAAAACAGTTGTTTGCTACTTCTTACCGCTCTCTCCCCGCCCTGTCTTCCCGTCCGTTCTCACTCCTCTCTCCTCGCTTAGCCTACACAGTAAACTCTGCACGGGTTATCGGAGATGTTGTTATTGTTCTCCTGCGCTGGCACTTGTGTGGATTTGGGGATTTCTCAGACGAAGGGGGGACACAGACTGAGCGATGGTGCCAGTGGTTTGACGCAGCAGGTGGAGTGAGTGACAGAGGCGCAGGGCCAGGGGGAGAGGACAGAAAGTGGTTCGCGGTAGCTCGAAATCTAATCAAAAGTAACGAGAATGGACACGCAGAAATATCCGAGTCCTGATCGGGAGGTGTTGTCCGATTCCGATCGAGTCTGTAACCACGTGATCGGGCCCGATTTCAGGATCGGGACATCCCTGCTTGCATTATAACCATTTAATGCACGTCTCCGAGTTGTTTGATCCTTTTCTATTCCTATTTCTTACTCATCATTATTGGCATTGCATTACAGCGCAGTAACGCAACAAGCTACTTTTCCAGAGGAGAAACAAACTAACTGAACGAGTTACTTTTCAGAGTAACGTTAACATTAATGAGATTATTCCGTTACTGACAAAGTAGCGCTGTTAGTTAATCTGTAATACTTAGTCCAACTGAATGGTTAAAATTTGCATTCCGTGTCTGCGTCCAAAGGTGCGTATAGTAGCAGGTGCACTTTCATTAGAGCCCCTGTTTTCGTAGCAGGACGCTTTGACAAATTGTTTTCCCAGGGACAAAGTTGTGAAGCGAGAAGTGGAGCGTGGAGAGTCTGCTGAACGAGCACAGCAAAGCAGGCGAGCGCGGCCGACATTATGTAAATGAAAGAGTTTGTGGAATAAATGGAAAGAATTATGCGGCGCCTAACCCCTGGGCACACTGCTGCATTTGTGCTTCTCCTCCATGGAAATTATTAACTGTTTGCATAAGTTTGCCTTTGTTCCGGCGCGGGTCAGAGCAGCCTGCCGATGTAGCTTTCCTCCGCCACCTGCCTTTGGAAACTTTTTTTTATTATTACCAACCAGTAATCACATGAGGTAAAGAAAATAGCCCTTGAGTCCCAGAAGGCTATTACAGCCGACTCATTATGTGGGAAATAATTGAACTGAGGAACATCAAAATGCGGCGCGCCAGACACACTTTCATGAGAGCTTTTCAGAGCAATAACAGCTTTTCCGACGCTACATTGAGCTGGAGCCTTGAAGGAAATGTGCGAAACATGCACTGTTCTCAAAGTGGGAAATTGAAAAGTATCTGGGAGCCGTTAGAGTGGGTGAATTCATCAGTGTGCAAAAAGTTAGTGTTCATTGATTTATTCCAAAAAAAAATTGTTTAACAGAAATGTGATGTTTTGTAAAGCAAACATGTTCCTAATGCTGAGCGAGACACTGGCCGTGCTTGTTGGACGTCCCCCTTCTTCTGTGGTGGTGTCAAAATTGTAGCAATAAGCCAAGGAAACGTCCTCCCCGATCATGGATCTGGACGTGCGGCATCGTCAGCCGTGGTAAGGACTGTTTGAATGAGTCAGTGAGCAATTATACTGATTGTTGCGGGGTAAAACACTGTATTACGCAGGCCATTTCCCCAAAAGTTGTTTTTCCTGCTTAAACCAATATGTTTTTACATCGAAATCACTTTTTTTTGCGGAGAAAGAGAGACTCGGGTAAGTGAAAAGACTTAACATACAGTGGGTTGCATAAGTTAACTTCATCAACCTAAATCTCATAAATCATAAATAAACCATCAACATAAATATATTTAATTGAAATTGTATGTGAAAGACACACACTAAGTGACACGCAATCGTGAAGGGAAATGAAATTTATACATGATTTCCCTTTAGTCCAACCAGCTGCCTTCAGAAGTTGCCTGATGATTTCTGAATGATCACATGTTGACCCAATGACTAAATAGAGGCTACCTGTGTGTAATCTAATGTCAGTTCAAATACAGCTGCTCTGTGATGGTCTCAGAGGTCTGTGAAGAGACTATTGGGGAGCAGAAGCATCATGAAGTCTAAGAACACACCAGACAGGTCCAGGATAAAGTTACTGAGAAGTATAAAGCTGGGTTAGGTTATAAAAAGATTTCCAAAGCTTTGAACGTCTCTCAAGGTACAGTTAAATACACCATCCAGCAATGGACAGAGTCTGGCATCACTGCAAACCTGCCAAGACCCGGCCGTCCTCTTCAACTTACTGACCGAACAAGGACAGCACTGACCACAGCTGTTACCAAGAAGCCTATGATGACCCTGGATGAACTGCAGAGAGCTACAGCTCAGGTGGGGGAAACATGAGTCATACACTGCACAAATCTGGCCTTTATGGCAGAGTGGCTTGAACAAGCCATTTTTGAAAGAAAATCATTAGAAGTCCTGTTTCCTGTTTGCCAGAAGCCACATGGAGGCCACAACGGGACTTCTTATGGTTTTCTTTTAAAAATGACACTCTGTCATAAAGGCCATGTTTGTGCAGTGTATGACTAATAGTTGTATACCTTTGCACATCACACTTTTCAGTTTTATTATTTATTTAATGAAATGTAAATCATGTATACATTTCTATTAAATATATTTATGTTTATGGTCCATAGTATGCCAAATTGTACTTATGCATACCACTGTAGGCATTGTTTTAAATAGTTGTATCATCTATGAAACAGCCTCTGAGTCCACACAACTGCCCTGACAGAGCAAGGCACCGAGGAACAGAGTCAAACGAGAATCTGTTTATTTCACTCATTAACACTGAACTCCAACACCGGTTCAACAGCAGTGACTCCTAAAGTTCATGCAGCTTAAAAGCATCGAATGGGGGAAAGAGCGATCTAAATGCACACGCAGCGTTTAGCTGTCAGATAAAAGCCTATTGCCAAATAAAGATCCAGTAGCAGAGAAATCATTAGCCACATAGCATAATTGCCTAACTCATTTTTGTTTTGATTTTGGAAAACATGTAAAAAGACGTTTTATAGGAAACACATTGTTTTTCTCTTATTGCCATTTTAACAATACAAAATGACTTAGGCAGTTATGCAATGTGGCTAACGAAATGAGACTGGGACTGAGGGCGGAGCACAGTAGAGTCAGACTGGGGCGAGTGAGAGGAGGCCGGGGAGGAGCCTGAATGACTTAAAGGAACAGGACACGGCTTTTTCTACAGGACACCGCTCTCTGTCACGCAAAACGACCAAAGATGGTGTTAGCATTTGGCCTCTCTCGATGTATTCCTATAGCTCCAAACGGGGGTGAAGATGGAAGCTACCACGCTCTTCCATGGGCACACACAAAGACCAGACAGGTACACATCAACTCGTCTAAACTAAGGTAAGAACATATCTCAGTGTGGACAAATGGTGGCCTGTTCCTTAAAACCAGTGGAGGCGCTGGACACCACTCCCTAGGCACAAATATAACAAGTACAATGGATTTAACTGATGAGAAACTCACTTTAGTTGTGGGGAAATAGCAGAGTTTAGGAATTGTTACAAAGGAAATTGCGAATTATTGGAATAGTTGCAGGAAAGCTACAGGGTTTTGGAAAAGTTGTAATCCCACACTGATTTCATAGGGTTTGCTTGATTTTGCGTAAACATCATAACATCTCGAAATCCTGGAGGGACTGTTCAGCAAAGTTAATGTATGATTTCATGATACATTCATGCTTTATACATTGATGTATTCATGCTTTACTATATCATGACTTCTCAGGAACAAACATGATGATATGTTGGATCATGGATGACTTCATCCCTGAATTAAACGTCTAACTACTGTTGAATGTACATGAAAATCTTAATAATTCATCATGATCATGAGGATCACATAAGAATACCATGAATTCACTATAACGACGACAATGAGATGACAATAAAGTGATCAACCAATCATGATCATGAGGATCATGCATGAACATCATGACTCATATGGAGGAAATCTACTTACAAATTATGTCCCCTCAACTAAAGTGGTGCATTATTCTCCTCAATTGGATTTTTTGTGTGGAGAAAACGATTTAAAAACTTTTATTACAAATTAGTTCAGCATAACTAATTAAGATCTCCAGAGCTGGTCTTTAACAGGTTATAAAGTTTAGGATAAGGCACCACTTTAGTTGAGGGGACATAATCATAATGAAATCATGTTGTATTAAGTTCATGATTGCTGTAAATGTTATCCTATAAAGTTATACTTTATTAACTTTGTTTAGGGTTTCTGGTGGGTTTTCCTGGATGGAATGTTTACTTAACCATGGATACAGTTCTATCAGCAGAGAAAAATGACCAGGAAACCCCATACAGCCGCTGGGTCACTGAAAGGTCAAACACGCATTAATGTAGACTTTTTTTTTGCATAAAAAGTTACGTGTCATTCATCTCAGTTCAAAATATTTTTTTGGGGGGGGGTTTCTTAAGGGTTTTACAAATGACTAACTCAGTGCAGGCCTTGACATTAAGCTTTGGGCAAGTCCATTATTTTTTGTACTTGTACCCGCTTCTGGATCAAAATGGTGCAAAAAGGTGGACGTTTAATGGACGGGAACAGGCGCCTCTGAAGTTGGAGTGTTGTGAGACTTACTCACCAGTCAGTCTTCATCCTTTTCACAGCCGAAAAGCCACATGCGGCTGTGCTAACTGGTTCAGGTACATCTCCATAAGTGGCAATCAGCTTTTAAAGCGTGCACGTCTTTCCTCTGAGGATAAAATAATCATTTCTGGTTAGAGTGACAACATCTAAAATATCTAAACTAAATTTCACACACCTGATGCAACACACTCATGAATATCTCCCTCAGTGGAACTGCTGCTCTTGACTGCGGAAACTTTGGACTGAGTGAAGTCTGTCATTACATCCTCAATTTGTATTTCTTTGTTCTCAAGGAGCTTTCCATAGAACTTTTCTAGTTCCCTTATCTCGCTGAGGCCACTTTGCCTAGGCGCATTGAGTTGCCTTGTGTACGAAATGCGTGGTATAAATAAAGTTGCCTTGCCTTGCCTGAACCTTTCCCATGCTTCTCCTCTCTACTGCTCAGGCAAACAGGTAAACGTTATTCATGTTGATTACGTGCTCATAAAACACTACTTTGAGTGATATTGGAGCTGCAGTAATACTAGCTGTTCTAAAAGTGCATCAAAAATATATATAAAAAAAAAACAGGCTAACAGCACTTAGCTACTGAAGTTAGCATTGTCTGCAGAGGGGAGTAGGCGGAAGCTAAGATGCCTATATGTGCCTACCCCATGTTCCAGTCAGACATTAGCATTGACAGCAGATGTAAACATCCCTGAGTTTGTCAGTTACATGTATCTGCCTTCAGATATATTTACAGATACCGATCACAAGTCATCTTTTCTATTCCTATTTCTTTCTCATATACTTAACACTGTCTCATTATTGTCACTGTCATAATTTGAGAACTTCAAAGGCACATTAAACATGCCTATTATATTCTATAATCGTGTTACTTCCTTGTTGTCATTGTCATTTCTATTACAATGTTTTATTGTATGTTTTACTATTTATTTCTATGATCATTATAGTACAACCGTACAAAACCAGAGTAAACATGCAGGCACTATATGATTTCAGATTAGTATTTTAATTGTTAGTTTGAGCAGGTGCGATCTTGGACCTGCTTCGTTCTAAAAGTAAACTTCGTGAAAGCGCTTCTCCAGCTTTATTAACCTTAAACAGATCACAAACTTAGACCATAACGAAATGAGAACGTATTTAGCCCTTCTACACAGTAAGACACTGGCCATGCTAATCCAAATCAGGCACGGTAACCTGGTAGTTACGACCACATTAGCATAATTAAAAACGAGTCCTAAAACAATCAGCATGGCTCGTCCACAGCCTTTTTACACCTAATCCAAAGCTACGTGACAACTAGACACTGAAATAGTAAACTACGATGTCTGTCTTGAGTAGCTCAGTGCTGTTAGCCTCATTTATTTTGGATAGACTTTTAGAAAAGCTAGAATTACTGCTGCTCCATTATCACTTTACAAACACCAAATCAACACGACTTAAGCTGACCTGTTTGTTTAGTTGTCCCGGGCAAGCGGAGAACCGTTAGTGTCTCCTAACTTTTTGTGTTGGAGTAATATTGGCTTAATAAGGTATTTCTTGTAGTCTGGATCAATGCTGGCGTTCACTTCTGCACATAAATTACTTTGATTAAAATTCTATTATAATACACGGCCTTGTTTCTCTCGCCTCATTTTGCAATCCTTCAGACTATCGCTTACATTTTTTTAATAGGCTTTTTATGTGTACTTGTTTTGGTTTTTATCCTTTTAAATGTTAACAGTGCACTTTGAGCTCCTTACACAACTTCCAATGTGTTTTTTATACTGCAATTGGTTACTAAAGTGAACTGAGAGAAAGGACATTTTCAAAAGTGAAAGCACTCCTAGTTGGCAAAATGAGGAAAGCGAGGCAGTATTTCTAAAGAAAACCATCAGGTTCCCTCCCTCTCGCCTCCTGATTGGACCTCACAGGCCGATTCACAAAGCTCGTCTCATTGGTTGAAACGATGGCACCGGGGGTTCTGATTAGTGTCTGAGATCAGCAAAGGCAGGGACTGAGAAAAACATAATTATCAAATAATATTCAATAACTATTTTTGCACCTGGGCCTGTGCTCGCTATCTATTACATTTGAAAAACTCAGACTATCACTTTAATTACTGTTTAGGCGAGACACTGCAGGTGAATAGAAAAATATATATTTTTTAGTGATATCAATTTGAAACTTTTGCTGAACATTACTGATATAAATATGAGAAAAACATGTATTGTAAGTTTTCTGTCGTTTTCTGCTTTCATATAAAAATAAGGCATTTTGTGCATGAAAATGACCAAAATTGCCAATCATTTCAGCGACATCATCTAAATAATAGACCCAGATTTAAATTGATGGTTTTATTTGATTGATTTATTGATTTTCAGAGGTGATTTTGGATCTTCTTTAGTTTTTTAATCAACTAATCATAAGTGAAAAAAAATAAAATAAAATGCTACCTTGCTTTTTTGGGTTCAAAGCTGAATTAATCAGGCTGGGAATTAAATATTACAAAAATCCCTCTGAAAATAATCATTAAATCTTATGAAGCCCAAACAAAAACATCCTAAAATAAGCATTGTACAGGGTAAGTTTTGTCAGTTTTATACTGACATGAAAACTAAGATGTTAAGGAGGAAACTAGTTAAAAATCTCCCCTTCGACTACTGGGTGAAAGATCGATACTTTCACCTGCCGTGTCTCACCTTAATTACTGCGGTTTACGTAAAATTCTTCCAAATCAATGTTCAGACCGGAGGAAACACTGTCGAGTATAAAAACAAAGCGCATGCAAAATCTTAATGGGATGTATGCCCTTGTTTAAACACAGTACCTTTGGCTATTGGAATTACAATGGAGTGCTTAAGGTTTTATTCATTACCCACTTCCACTAAACATTTTTCTTCTTGGTGCACAAAGAGAATTCGCCTCAGAAGTAAAATAAAAAATAAAAAATCTCTGCTCACGAGTCTCCGGGGCCTCCGTTTCCAGCGTGCCGTCTTTTCGGGCCTGGCATTTTGGAACACTCGCTCAATTGATTTGGCTTGGACAAATCCTTAGCTCTGGGCAGGTAACAACTCGCATTCATCCAATTTAAATGCAATCCCTTCAGGTTGCCGACAATATGAAAAGCACGGTGAATGAAAGACCTGCCCAAGACGGTAAAATGTGGAAACTGCCGGTTGTGCTGAATGCTAATGCTGATGTTTACCATGCGTGAGTCCAGCGCGTGGCTTGTTAGCCTTCGCCGAACAAGGCGAGCGGTGCAGTGTGAGGCATTCGAAACTGCGGGAAATCAATGGTTGTCAAGGAAAGGGGGAGCCTGTGTTCTGTTTACATTCAAACACAAAGCCACACTCCGGAACATTCCAGGTCTTGTGTTGCTACGACACAAGAGCAGGTAAAACACAGAGCACAAACAAACAATACCAAATGTGCTCTCATTTTACTCCTTTCTTATACAACAATAAAGGCAAATGAATGGAATGGATGCTTTTATAGTTGTCAATGTTGAGATTTTTTTTAATAGTAATATCTCTACTGTACTGCTCATACGTCGAAGTGCTCCTAAAGGTCAGCACACACTACACGACTTTTCTAGTCTTCAACGATTTTATATAAAATGGGGGGTCCACACTACACGACTGGATTCAGCAATTATAGAAGGTCTATTAAGGTCACACTTAAGTGAGAATCGTAAGAGCGAACACACTACACGATTCAGACAAACGTCTGTCCTCTCTACCGCTTCATTTCTCCTCCGGCTTCTTTTTTTTATGTATTTATTTATTTGAGCAAACATTTTGCTCAAAAGGAGTAGGCTGAAGCAAAAGCTTATGAGCGCCTACCCCCAACTCAAAATGATGAACTTTTCATTTCTCATAGTATAATCAGTGTAAACAAAACAACAACAAGGAACAATAGCAAAGAAAACAAAACAAAAAATGAAGAACTCGTTTCCTTTCAGTACAGCTTTTTGACTCACAACCACTGTTTGAACTATTCACTTAATAACAGAACCAAACACTATTACACTATTACTATTTCCTGCAAGATCGCTACAAAGCAAGTAACAAAGCGACCATTCATATATTTCTTTCAGTTTCCAGTGCCAAAATATCAGCCACATTCACTAGTTTTCATGACATAAGGGCACATTAATACACGTATTATAGTCTGTGTTCTTGTTGCTCCAGTTGTCATTACCAGGCTCAAGACAATTTTAATCTCTGTGCATTTTTATTGTATTAGTATTATTTATATATATTTTATTATGTACAGCGTATGATGTGACCCCTACATCGAGTGGTGCGTTAAAAAGCCGGGCCAGTTGAAGAGGGCAGTAGCTCCCCATCAACAAACCTGCCCCCAGCCGCCCTAACAGCTGATTTTGTAGATGATGTTCGTCTGCTGTAAAGTGCATTAGCCAATGAGGTTCTTGAGCCCGTTGGAGGGGCTCATTCTTTATTTTGTTTTGAGCAATAGAAATGACATCCGTTACAAAAAATTCCAAACACTCTGCCATTAATTAATCAATGTAAATTGGTTGTATTGCTCCCTCTAGTGGCAACTAGTGGCATCAAAAACTCCGCCTGTGTTTGTGAGCGTGGGAAAACTTGTATGTGTCCCGATTGTCAACAATGTCACAACATCGTAGCGCTAGGCTACTGCTACCACAAAGCCTTTAACTTGGCTATAGTTCTGTCAAATGGAGATAAAAGTCGGCGACACGAAGAAGCAGGATGTATTTCAGTGGATTTAATAAGAAAAGGAGACGGGCCTCAGCCCCGAGATGGAGGAGGCGGAGGAGACAGTAGTGAAAGCGGGGAGAGGCTAGCTGCCGTTAGTGGGGAGGTGAAGCTGAACAGTTCGTCTCCAAACTCAGTATAGTGCCGCTAAACTCTGTTCGCGATTGAAACGCAGCTTGAAATGGTGGTTCTCGTGAACTTTTGGTTGTGCTGTTTCGTGTGGGGCTGTGGCCATGAAACGAGTTGCTTGTGCCGCTGTTTTGACAGTGAGATGAGAAGGGAGGCGCGGCGGTGTTTTTCTGTCTTTCTTTCACTCTGTCATTGGCCGCTGCTTTCTGTTTGTTCACTTTATGGACGGTTCAATCATACACGTTTCTCCCGTGCGTCCAAGAAAATCAGGCTTTAAAATCAAACATGTTTGATTTCCTACGACTGGAGTCTAGTCGCGTCTTTCTGCCGCCCACACTACACGATTCAAACACGAGTCCAGTCTTGACCCTCCCACCAGTCCGCGACCCGACTCTGTGTGACTGCATTTCGACTAGACACGACTCGAGAAGACTTGGCGTGACTGAGAAAAAGAGCAAAATTGGGCATAAAAGCCGTGTAGTGTGTTCTGACCTTAAAGTGTTATCACGTCTTACAATATAGCACCCATTTTTATCCGCTTAGAAAATCGACATGTTTAATTTTGTGTGACTATACTTGAATCGTGTAGCTACTCATGTAAGCGCATTTAAATAGGGAAAACGTGGAAGAGCTTGGCTGCTTCTAACTTCACCCCCGCGAGGGCAAGGGGTAGAAAAGAGAATTGAGAATATGGCCATTGAATGTGGAGTTTACATGTTCTACCAGTGTGTTCTCTGGTTTCCCAGCTTAAAAACATGCTATGTAAGGCCCACCCTGTAGATTTTGGTGCCCTGTGCTTCGTCTTCCACTCCAAACAGCCCTGGTGGCTGACTCCCTCATTACCGCCGCGATGGGCTATTCCGCCCGAGCGCGCTGATTCGCAGAGGTGGGCAATTATACCAAGTGTAATCATTTACGGCTGCCTCGGCCAAAGCTAAAGCTCCCTCCAATTAATTCCAAACAATTTTAATTAAGGTGATAAACATTTAAATTGCCTCTGGGAGATTTGTATTGTATTTTACTTTGCCTTCCGTCCTGTGCCTTTCCCCTGCCCAAAATTGTCTTCCGCTGGTGCTGTGGGAGCTCTGTGGCTGGGGTTTGTGTCTTTTGGGGATGAAAATTGCCAGTAGCATCTGTGTAATGGATGTGCAATACAAGCAGCCATTGACTGAACAGAACAAAAGCCGAAAATGTCCACCTCTTCTGTGTTATTAATGTGTGAAATATGTTTCTATATGATTCCTGAGACGTGAATAGACCTAAAGGCAGTGTAGGCGGATCTTGGTTTATGAAAGGCACTGCACTTACAACTGCCAAGTTGCATAAAATGCTTGGACAGAAGCTTGCGGTCATTCCATACCTTAAAGGGATATTTCAGGATGTTCAGAGTGTTGTTGATTTCTGGAGATATATACATATTTATATTAATTCATGCAGTCCTTGTATTTTAAGAGTTTATTGGAGCTAGGCTAGTGCATGTCTATGGTAACTAGTAGCATGCATTAAAAACCTCTTCAAAATCATGGGATAGTCCTCCAAACGTTACCTTATCTTCAAATATAAGGACTGCATGAATAATTAAAAAAAATATCTCCAGAAATCAACAACACTCTGGATAACTAGAGGCTCTATGTCAAAAATCCTGAAACATCCCATTAAAATGGATGTATCAGGCATCACTGAGGCTTAAAATCGTTCTTTCTCCTGGGACGCGGAAGTACCCTCAGTGACAAGACGAAGGACTCTGCTTCCGCTCAGGCTGAACTCTCCCTTCACTCATTCTGGAAACTGAAATGGCGCGATTGGTTAGTTCGTACTGTCTGAAGCCCGTCCCCTTAATTTGGATTTGGGGAGGGGAACCAAGAAAAGTCTGATGCAGGCCGTAAAAAACAAGGCAGGGAACAAGGTAAGGCTAGGAAATAAGTAAATAGATGCTGACCAAAAAAAAAAAAAAGCCCTATAATTACTTTCTTATTACCAAAATAGAGCTTTATTGGTGTTGTTCTTTCAGCATGTGTATGGATGGATGGATGGATGGATGGATATATGGAGGTATGGATGGATGGATGGATGGATGGATGAGATATATGGATGGATATATGGAGGGATGGAAGGGATATATGGATGGATATATGGAGGTATGGATGGATGGATGGATGGATGGATGGGATATATGGATGGATATATGGAGGTATGGATGGATGGATGGATGGATGGGATATATGGAAGGATGGATGGATGGATGGATGGATGGATGGATGGATGGATGGATGGATGGATGGATGGATGGATGGATGAGATATATGGATGGATATATGGAGGGATGGAAGGGATATATGGATGGATGGATGGATGGATGCGATATATGGATGGATATATGGAGGGATGGAATGATGGATATATGGTGGGATGGATGGATGGATGGGATATATGTATGTATGTATGTATATATGTATGTATGTATGTATGTATGTATGTATGTATGTATGTATGTATGTATGTATGTATGCATGGATGGATGATGGATGGATATATAGAGGGATGAATGGGATATATGGATGGATGGAAGGATGGATATATAGAGGGATGGATGGGATATATGGAGGGAAGGATGGATGGATGGAAGGATGGATGGTTATATATGGAGGTATGGATGGGATATATGGATGGATGGATGGATGGATGGATATATGGATGGGATATATGGATGGATGGATGGATGGATGGATGGATGGATGGATATATGGATGGGATATATGGATGGATGGATGGATGGATGGATGGATGGGATATATGGATGAATGGATGGGATATATGGATGGATGGATGGGATATATGGATGGATGGATAGATGGGATATATGGATGGATGGCTGGATGGATGGATGGATGGATGGATGGGATATATGGATGGATGGGATATATGGATGGATGGATGGATGGATGGATGGAAGGATGGATATATGGAGGTATGGATGGGATATATGGATGGATGGATAGATGGGATATATGGATTGATGGGATATATGGATGGATGGATAGATGGGATATATGGATGGATGGAAGGATGGATATATGGAGGTATGGATGGGATATATGGATGGATGGATGGATGGATGGATGGACAGATGGGATATATGGATGGATGGGATATATGGATGGATGGATATATGGGATATATGGATGGATGGATGGGATATATGGATGGGATATATGGATGGAAGGATGGATATATGGAGGTATGGATGGGATATATGGATGGATGGATAGATGGGATATATGGATGGATGGATGGATGGATGGGATATATGGATGGATGGATATATGGGATATATGGATGGATGGATGGGATATATGGATGGAAGGATGGATATATGGAGGTATGGATGGGATATATGGATGGATGGATAGATGGGATATATGGATGGATGGATGGATGGATGGATGGATGGGATATATGGATGGATGGATATATGGGATATATGGATGGATGGATGGGATATATGGATGGAAGGATGGATATATGGAGGTATGGATGGGATATATGGATGGATGGATAGATGGGATATATGGATGGATGGATGGGATATATGGATGGATGGATGGATGGATGGATGGTTCAACTCACTGGGATGAATACAGCACTATGTCCTGTGAAAACGGGAAAGGACATAAATGCACATAACAGTTGTGAGGGCGTTTTGGAGAAAATACCGCAAGTTAAGACAAATTGCAAAAGGGGGAGAGCGGTGAAAGCCATACGTAGGAGCTGGACGAAACACATTAAACTGCACGAGGCTGCGCTGATTCTGCCTGTGATAAAACCAGATGAACTGCAGTCCAAAGGATTTCTATGGCGACTTTCTCTCGTTTCCTTCTTTCATTTATACATTATACCATTTCTGGTGGCGGTTGAGGACCACGTCTGATCAAGGCAACTTATGCATTACAATTATATTAGATCAGTGATTCATAAACTATAATACAAACACGGCCGCTCCAGCAGTGGCCAAGTTTATTTGATTACTTTAAGTGAGCCACTCATGGTTTCTGTCCCACTAGCTTTACCATGCTGGCAACGGGAAGTTTGAGAGTTCTTTCTACTTCCAGACTTTATGTAAACAATATATGGTCAATGAGGAGATTTTATGAACTGATAAACAGATGTGCCAAGCGCACTTCTCTTAAGATGAACTGTTATGTAAAAGTCTTTCACACCCTGTCTCTACGTGAGAATGGAGCAATGAGTAGATTAATGAAGGGACAAACATTGGCGCTGAGACCTAGAAGTCATTGATGCGCTGAAGTAAAACAGCAGAGTAGCAGGAGGTGTTAGATATGTTTTGTTTTTTTTGGTGTGAAATATATTTCAAAACTGAGTGTACACACAGGCAATCATTTTGTTTGTGTCGTTACCACACTGTAGAACCTGCCATTTTCTCTTGTCACAAACTGCTTTCAGTTCATCGCAGTTAGCATTCAAAAGATTTGAATCACACCATGGATGTGTTTGCAATAGAGAAGAGCCTCTGGAGGGTGGTCTTTGGATAAAGCAGACCGTTTTCTTTGGTGTAACTTCCTGAAGAGTCTGGTTTGAAACTGAATGCTTTTGTGAAATGTACCTCAATGTACCTGCAGATGATCAGGATTTGTGACAAGCTGGGAACCATAGTAAATAACTAAATATAGTGAACATTTTTGCTTGTTTTCTTGAGATCATCAAAGAACTTAAGCTTAAAATTGATACAATTTAGGGATAGTTTAAAACTTTTGCTGTACAGTAGAAAGGAATACAAATACACGTTTTCTGTCATTTTCTGCTTTCATATAAAAATAAGACATTTAATGCCAAAAAATGGCCAATATTTCCAAAAGTTAAGTAATGGATAGGGCCAACTTCAAAATTATAGTTTAATTTTTTTGATATCATAGTTACAAATATTTGTTCTGAGAGGGTTTTGGATCTTGCTAAAAAAATAAAATAATGCAAGGTAAAAAAAACAGCTTCTGTCAGTCTCCCCCAGAGGAAACTGAAGCTACAAACGTAGTTTACCACCACCGAGTATGGAGTGAATGTACAATTGTCTCATGTAAAGCGCTTTGTGACTATGTCTGTGAAAGGCGCTATATAAATAAAGATCTTCTTCTTCTTCTTCTTCTTCTTCTTCTTCTTCTTCTTCTTCTTCTTCTTCTTCTTCTTCTTCTTCTTCTTCTTTCAAATGAGGTGCTACACCGGCCTATAGGCTGTAAGCTCTCCGGTCAAGACGGTTTTAGATTTGAGTAAAGCTGAACTGGAGAAAGTGTGTTTGAAGTGGGGGGTTCAGAGGTGTACATTGACCCCTGTGTGAAAAATCAATGTTTAAATTGATTGAATAGTCCTTTTTTGGGTTGGCCTACAACCTGTGGGACACAATTTCCTTGTTGCCAACCCTCCAGTTGGGAACCACTTTTTTTTAGACAAGTACCTGACCTCCTGTAAAGCCGGTGGAAATCAGCAACTCCGCTTTGACCTTGAGCACAACGCAGTTTTCCAGTAGAAAAAAAAACATCCAATAGGGAACCGCTCAGAATACGAATTTCCGTTGTTTCGGGACAGCAGATTCTGCGTACTCTCATAGTTCTTCGGGTAATGGGGTACTGTACACATAATTTGTTTTTCTCCAGTTTCATTTCCTTCATTTAGGGGGAGTTTGTTCTGCTTCACTTTGTTCCTCCATTAGACCAACAGGGACTGGCAGACCAATTATAGTGTAGGAAGATTAGATTTAGAGCGGACACAAATTGCTTCTGGGAGATCCGGATTGTATTCTTTATTTTTTTTTGTCTCCTTTTACCTTCTTTTCCCTACTTTATTATCTTTCAGTTCTCTTTCCCTTTCCCTCAAATACTCCCCTTCCCTTTGTCGGGCTCCGTCGCCTGGTCGGCACCGCCTCCGAGAGTCTCGTCTCTCGTTCTGTCTTGCGGGCCTGAAAATTACCGGCGGTGCCACACATTTCCCTCGCGGAATCGCTCATCCTCTCCGCCGGTGTCGATCCTCACTTCCTGCGAGCGCATGTCTTTTGTCCGCCGTTGCATTCTCGTTTCTTTTCTTTCTTTTTTTTTTTTTGTTTCTTCTCCCGGGCGCCGACCCAAAGCCTCTCTCAGAGCACGGTTACCAGATGCCCCGTGTGTCCGCGGCGCGCCCCAGAAATTAGACGGAGAATTGCATTTGCGCGGAGAGGGATGATCCGTCACGAGTCCCTGTTGTTGCCGTTTCCCATTTCGTGGAAATCCATCTCCGCCGATTGCCAGGCGCTTTACAGTAAGGCCAATTGTTGGGGACGCTCCAGTGCTTCCAGTAATGGCCGACAGTGTGTCCCATTATGCGGCCCCACGGAGCGCGGATTGTGAACAAAAAGCTGGCCCGGGTCCGGAGAGCGCGATGAGAGACGAGGAGGGGGAATCGCAGCCAAAAAAACCCAGAGAAAGAGAGAGGAGACAAAAAAAAAAAGCATCGTCACAACTGCTCGGAGCTTTAATTACCTTTGGCAAACACTCGAGAAAACTTTTTAGGCTAAAGACTTTCTCGTCAAGGATTCCAAAGCATTGGCGCATTGTTAAAAAAGTAAAGTGGGGGTTTTGAGGACGGTAAGATGGTTGACTGGTGAGCACTTTTTTGCTTCAAGGCAGCTGAAGAGGCTCCATATGTGGATCTGTTGGTATGTTCTCTGTGACCGACATGGGTTTTTCTAAGGCCGATGCCGAGTTGGAGGATTTTAATTGGCAGATGCCGATGTGCATTGCCGACATTTTTGCCAGATTTTTCCAAATGTTTGGTCTATATTCCTGTGTTTGTTCTAAACTGTAAACCATGTCAATGTTGAACTATGACAGCAGGGGGCGCTTTATTAGGAACAGAAGGCTGATTTACTTGATCATGGGACTATAGGGCTAGGGTTCGGGTTAGGGTCACTCACACAGATCTGATACATAGTTTTAGATACTAGAAGGTCTTGGCTTTCAAATGAGGTGTCACACTGGCTGTGCAATTAATCAAAATTCGATTACGATTTCGATTACTACACTAAACTATTACAAAATGAGCATAATCGCAAAAAAACTATTATATTTAAAAAAAAAAAATCAAATAATTTTTTTTCCAATGCTTTTCAGGCCACTGGGATTATTTTCCCTTCACATTTCAGGTGCCGTGGCTTATGCTGACAAAAAAACAAACAGTGCTGTGTGATGGTTTACTTGCGCAGGTGTGAGGAAAACAGATAATATTAGCACAGTTTTTTGATTAATAAGTAAATAAAGTAAAGATATTAAAAAAAAGAAATAATCGTTTGCATAATCGTGATTTCAAGTATGACTAAAATAATAATAATTATTTTTCCACTTTTTCCGTTGCCAGGTCATCGGGTCAGCTTTTGGAGCCGCCCAAACCACATTGCACCAGTATGGCTCCTCCTACTACGCAACTTGGCAGTTGTGAGTGCGGAGGACTTGTGAGTTGTGAGTACTTTTTTTCTCTTTTTGACATACTCAGGAATTTGTGCTCTACAAGTCAGGGGCCGGATTAAATCATCTCGCGGGCCGGATTTGGCCCACGGGCCGCCGGCTTCACAAGTCTGCTTCAGGTGATCCAATCATAGTTTCTGTCCCAGTCTTGATTAGTTATCGTTAGCATTAGCATCATGTTGCTAGCTGACATTTTACTCTATAACATTTTATTTTATTTTATAAAAATACAATTGCTGACCATTTTTCTCACTTCCCCTGAAGCCTGGGAAGTTGTGGGAGGAATCATTTTAAAGCCCGGACTCTTTCCAATGCAAAAAAACCCTGACTCTATCATTTTCAGCCGTAGGGATATCGACTTTTATCGGAGTTAGATCAGCCAATAGCCGATATTGTAAAATACCCAAATATTGGCCCGATATATTTGGCGCCCGATGTATTGGTCGACCTCTACTGACCAGGCTTTCGTTTGTGGTCAGGTTTAGCGCATCGATCACGCACAAACATCCTCCAGCTAGGTACTCCTGGCCAAGGCTATTCACTAAGTGTCTCCTCTGTCATTACCCAGCGCAGTATGTTTTTTTTTGGATATGTTCAGATGTGGCCAGCAAATCGGGCCAGGTACTTGAAGTGCACAGACTGTTCGTCACTGATTCGCCCGAGGAGAGACAAGGCAGCACTCTGAATCAGGCATGGAAAACACGACTTGATATTTTACAGCATAGCGCCGTTCTAAGTAGGCCGCGGACAATTGAGTGTCTAAGTATCGTGATACACATTGTATCGTCCCAGCTCTAGTTTTTAAGTTTTAAGTAGTGATTTTGGAAGTCTGCTGGCTGTTAGTCCCCATTAGTTTACCATAGCAGTTCATCTTCGAGTTGTTTCGTTCATCTCATCATTGGCACTTCAGAATAACCACGTAGACTCCATGAAAATGCAGTATGGGGAGAAAACTAGCCAGGAAACTCAAAATTGACATGAAATAAAAACGTTTTTCACCTGCCATGCCTTGCCTTAAAAAAAAAAGGTAACTTTTATCTTACAAAATTGTAATAACTGACAACCTTTCGCCCAAACCATGAATTCATTTACGACCTAACTTATGTTTTTTATTCTCCTATGCTCCATAGTGCCGCAAGAATGAGCTTGATTCATATCACAAAAATCCGAGCACAGCACAGGAGTTTAAGTGTCTAGACGGACTAATTTGCAATGAGACAAAACGCGTAGGCATTCGTCGATCCAGATCCAAAGACTTGCAGCAGGCTTTGGAAAAGTGTTCAGCGCTCACTCACGAACCTGCCAGGGGGCCAGTGCACAACAAAAACAACAAAAACGGGGAAAGCCTTCATATAATATAAGGTAGACCGCAATATTTGCCACTCCCTCCCATCAACAAGAGAGCGATTCCCTGTTGGCAGAGGAACTTGCGAGCGTTCCCTATCACCAGTCAGCGATGAAATGGATGATAGTGCCGGAGTGAAGCGACATCATTTTAATATGACATTTGAGGCCTCGCTGAGACAATGGCTGGGCTGTAATGAAACACCCGTATGGTGAAGGACTGTAACAAGTATCCCTGCTGTAATCCAGCCTAATGAAGACAAATGCTTCATTACAAACATGCCAATCCTCGTGAAGAATGTGCTTCTCCGATGAGATGCTTGAACTTAGTGAATAGGATTCTCTGTGTATGTTCAAGATACAGTTTAATTAAGCTGATACGTTATTTATGTGTTATGTGTTATTTATCGGAGCCGATACTGGAAAAAATACAATATTGGGTATCGCCTCCAAATATCCAATATGGAATTGGTGCCTATTTTGCTCTCACCATTTTATAAACCCAACTCTCACCAACTTAAGGCGAGTCACTGCAGGGAAAATAAATAAATGTAGAGATATCAATTTGAAACTTTTGCTGAACATTACAGACATAATAAATATGAGAAAACAATGTATTGCATTTTTCAGTCATTTAATGTTAATTATTAAAATTCAAATTTATGGTTTTATTTTATTGACATATTAGTAAATAGGAGATTTTTTCTTTAATTTTTTTAATAAACAAATGTGAAAAAATCTGGAAAAACTCAAATTCCGCCATGTTTTTTTGGATTCAAAGCTGAATAAATCAGGCTAGGAATTAGATATTAAAAAATCTCTCTGAAAAAAGCTTCAACAGCAGCAGCTACTTCCGGGTTGCCCGCGCCTCGCAGGCGACAAAACATCATAAAATAAACATCATGCGGGGTGAGTTTTGTCATTTTTATTCTCTGACATGAAAACTAAGATGTAAAGGGAGGAAAATAGAGAAAAATCTCCACTTCGACCACTGCGTGAAAAATCAATACTTTCACCTGCCGTGTCTCGCCTTAATTTAAGTGAATATGGACATGGTGCACAGAAGCTCACAAGCTGCAGAATTTGATTGCAGATTTTTAACCTACGCATACATACTTTTAAAATGTTGTTAAAAAAAATAACTGATCTAACATATCTCTAATGCACAATGAATGATCACGTATCAGTTCATGTAATGAGTTGTTTATATTAATGCTAATCCTAATAGCCATATACCAACCTAATACCAACCTAATAGCCATATACCAAATTAACTAATTTTTGTTTTTACTCCATTAGATTATTGATAGATATGTTTGAAAATTGATCTGTAACATTCACATTTTCACTCACAGCACTTTTATGGACATCTCTTGGTATCGTTTGGTATCAGTTAATATCGGATATCGACAGATACTCAAACCCCCAGTATCCATCTCAGAAGCAAAAAAAGCTTGATCGGTGTATCTCAAATAAAGCCTTCTTCTATACAACCCCTGTGATCCTCTGGCTGCCCCTCCGTTTTGCCGTATTGTTTTGTATTGTTTACATTAACCACGTTTTTAGATTTTATTCTGAAATTCAGCGTATTTTCTTCCCTGGCTGGTGCCTGACTTCCTGCTTGATTCGTGTAATGCCCTGGACCTGATCAGAGATGCGACGTCCGGCAAAAACCTCCTCTAGGACTTTTCCACCAAGGTGTTGGTTCTGGGCTGGTTCAGAGCTGGTTCTGGTGCCGGGTTGGTTCCATACTGACTTGGTTTTCCACCAAAATGAGAGCTGTGCCTATTGTCATAGCAACGCTTTGGGAAGTCAACATCAAAAATGGAAAGTAACACTTCTGGTTACAAAATACAGAAAAATAAGTTGGTTTCAGTCACAGCAGCCGTTAACATTTTGATTTCTTCTTTCTAACTCTTGTTTTAGCTAAAGAGCGTAAAGCAAAACAACAGTTTCCTCCACAGACTGTTCTGGCTTCTCCAGGAAGTTCTAAGCACAAACTAACTAATATTGATTGTTTGTTGGAGGAGAGAGCCACGCCCCCGGCCGCTGACATCACTGATGCTCGTTTCTTGGTCCAGCTTTTAACTGGTTCCCAACCGGCACCAGATTTTGGAACCAAGAGGCAGCGTTTCTTCAGTAGAAAACGAAAGAACCGGTTCTGAAACTGGAACTGGCCCAACACCAGCACCGGCACCAGCTTGGTGGAAAAGGGCTCCTCATGGATTCTGTCCATTGCACCGGCCTTGGTAACCAGAGCTGTACTGCGCGGGGCCAATGCAATGAGTTTCGATTACTTGCGGAGAATGCCCTGTAACCGTCCAGGATTCAATGTGAGCCTGGGGTTAGACGGGTTTGAGATTATTACTGAATACAAAAGCATAATGCCCCCTCTTTAACACCCGCCGCAGAGGTCCCCAACTAGTAGATCCCAGCCCTGCAATCACAAATGTCCTACCATTTACTCTGCCACTTTCTGTAAATAATGCATGTCTTCCAGAAGCTTCTCATTCCTACATGCTTTATTCTCTCTCCTTCCTGCGCCTCATCCGTCAGCTGCTTGACACTAATGTGATCAAACTTTAATTGTTTACTGCCGGAGCCTTGGCCCTGAGAGGCCGCAGTGTGCCGAGTGCTCACAGAGAGGCGTTTGTGCCCCTCCGTCTGGGTAAAGTGGCCACGCTGTCAGCTGGACTCAGACCGGGAGAGGTTATGCATGACGCGGAGTACATCGGGCTCTTCATGCCTGTCGAGATGGCCTCCCCCGTGGGACCCCGTTGCTTTTTTTTCTCCCCCGTCTGCAGTCTGAATGCGTGCGGATGCTTGGTTACCAGACAGCGTGTTTTTACGGACGCTGAACTGGAAAATCGAAAAGATAGTCTTGTCAGGAGTCGGAACAGTGTGCGGGGAAACAGAGAGAGATATATCCGCAAAGGCAGTGGGACAAAACGCTGGGCAGAGAATCTTCTGCCCACCGCGCTGTGGCTGTGTTTACAAAGCATCGCACAAGAGCTGTCACGTTAGTCTTCTTCCTGTCAACTTTGGTCATCTCTAAAGGGAACCCAACCATATTCAAATCCATTACCGCCAGGCTCTGCCTCCTGTTTTAGGGAAGGCTCGGGCTTGTAGGATTAAAAAAAAAAATCTATTCATAAGCCATCAGTGTGCGCATGTAACCCAGCTGATAATAATAATACATTCACTGCAGTTGTCCTTAAAACTACACTTCCCATGAGCCTTTGCGCACCTCCCCGGACGTCCGATTACCCGTAGTCACTGGCCAATATACATATTAATAACGCAGAATAATTGCGTTATGGACAATGGCGCTACGTACTAGTGTGTGGACTAAACTTCTCTAAGGACAGTTGTCGATGGATCGTTCTTTTCTTTTGTGCACGGATGTAAATATTGTACATATTGTATATACCTGTACATATCGGCTAGCCAACACTAAAGTTGACCTGGTGGCATGCATACCTGTGTTTAGTACTTTATTTAAGCACTAGCTGTTTCTCCTGAGACACGGACAGGAAATCTTAATGGAAGCATTTGCATTATTTACTATATCACAAGTGTTCCTCGCACTTATCAAAGCCATATAGCAAAGCATTCCATGTTATGTGTTGCTAAATTGTCACAAAGTGCTATCAACAATAGGACTCTTTTGGACTCTTTTTACTGGATCACTCCGTCCTTTATGAGTCTGACATGTGAGAATTATATATTTGGACTTTTCAAGTGCATTCAACACTATTCAACCAGAGATCCTCAAACAAAAGCTGGAGGGATTGATGGACTGACTTCATCACATTAATCCGGCCTAGCTGTGAAGCACAAGTGCTAACTGGTGCGCTGCTGTGCAGTGTTGTGGGCAGTGTCAAGGAAGCAGACCTAAATAAAAGCATAGCCTGCATCCGGACATAGCGTCCGGCGGTGCCTTTCATCACAATGCACACGAGAGAGAAGCAGTTTTTGTGCTTCTCTCATGTGTGCCAGTGCTTCTGTTTAATAGATGGAAACCACTGTTCAGATGTTTGAGGTGTCACTAAAGCAAAAAATATTAGCGTCACAGTTATTGTTCTGCTTGTTTTCTCTGCTTTTTTTGTCAGAAACCAGCATTTTGGGTGATTGCACCTACAGACGATAACTAAATATTTTTTTAGATGAAAGAAGAGAGTCTAATCTTTCTTTGGTGGGTTTGGTGTTGACATAGACCTAGAACTCAAACTTCTCTGGGTCTTGAAAAAAATGGCAAAATCCTGAAAAACCTCTGGCCGTGGGGAGCTCTCTGATTTGAAAAAGGCTGGCAGTCATTGAGTTAATATAGAGGAGGGACTTACACAAGCTACCCCCTCCCAATAGTCCTTACAAAGTCTTTTGGATGAGGGGCGAAATGCCCTACACTTCAACTGCATAGTACAGAAAGTGACCTAAGATGGACGCCTCCTGTACGACTGAGAGTCTTCACAGACATACTTATTCCACTCTTGTATATATTTAAAAAGCAGAGTGATGTAAAAAACCTCATTGCAAATCCCAAAAAAGCTCCCAAACAAACAACACTTTTCTTTATCAATTCAGTTTTATAATACTCATAGTTATCAATCCATCTTTTGCAGACAGAAATGTAAATGTGAGGTTTTCACAAGAACCTATTCTCCGTGCAATATAAAATCAGACTCACCTGCATCTGAAGAAAGCCCACACTGCGTGAAGCTGCCCAGCTGTGATCTGACCTTTGTTGGAGCGTTAAAATGTCTTTCTGCCAAATAGAAGAGTAAAAGGGTGTGAAGGGGCTCGCCGGGCTCACAGGGTAGGCCGTCATCAGCGCACTCCACAGTTCAAGAAGGCACAATAGAGCGGAGTTTTGACAGACATAACAGATGCGAGCCGTGCAGGGACGTGCCGGGCTAAGTGCAGCTATTTCAGACGCGGGGCTCTGCAGAAGTGCGTCTTTTGTCTGGCAGCCACCTGCAGCTGCTGCAGAATCAGGCCAAACACAGCGCAGAGGGGCCATTGTGTGAACATACAGAGATGTTCCAGTGGATTCTGTTCAGTGGTAACTGTAATACATGATTTAGGCAGGAGGCAGAGGATTTTACAACAGGGGCGGAAATCCATACGAGTAAATTGAATGCTGTGAGGTGAAGGTGGGAGTTACTGTCCCCATAGGCAAAAGTGTTATCTGTGTTTGACACATATACTGCTGCTACGGCAAAAGGAGCAGGGGGTGACGTAGCACAAGTCTCCACAGAAAAGTCCCATAATGGTCTGTGAATCAAGCTTAGGACCTTTATGCTGTGAAGCAATAGAGCTAACCACTTTGCCGTCACAAAGAATTGAGCTTCATACCGAGGGGAGCACAAAGCTCTACTACTAAAGGTGCATTGCAAGCTTTCTTTCCTTTTAGGTTTTCATATGAACATAAGTCCTGTGTGTATGTATTTCACGTGACAACAGCTAGAAATGTATGCTTTTTGTTGATTCATCGGTGACCAAGATTAGTTTTGAGAGGATTTTGGATCTTTTTGAAAAAGCTAGTTGGAAAAAGAAAAAATCGGTAAAATAATTTGTTCTTGTTTTTTGGGGGTTCAGTACTCGGTAAATCAGGCAAGGAATTGCATATAAAAAATACTGGGGGAAAAAGTATTTTATTTTATTTGCTAGTTAATTTGACAGTACACATTCTATATGTGTCAGCAGCTTTTACCTGTTCAATGGGCAAGGTTTATAGTGCCAACAACAATTATGTAACATTTAAAAAAGTGTAACAATTAAGGCTACAGACACACACACACACACACGTTTGCAATGCTATCTGAGTGAGGACACTCATAGACATAATGTATTACCCAGACCATAACAATGAACCTTAAGCCCCTAATCTTAACCCTAAACCTAATCTAAACCCAATTCTAACCCTAAAACCACATCTTGACCCTCAAACAGTCCTTCAAATAAGTGAGGACCACCCAAAATGTCCTCACTTTACAAAAATGTCCTCAGTCGGTTGAGTGAAAGAAAAAAGAAAAAAGACATTGGTTCAAACTATTGATAAATTCAAGACTGGAACGTTGGATGTCTGCACGAGCTATTTAAGTTGAGATATGTTGAGATATAAGAAGATAAGATAAGATAAACCTTTATTGATCTCACAAAGGAGAAATTCACTTGTTACAGTCGGCGTTACTTCACAGTCTTATTGTACAGTCTGACAGCAGTGGGGATGAAGGCTTTGCAGTAGTGCTCCGTCCTACACTGAGGGTGTCTCAGTCTGCCACTGAGAGAGCTGCACAGCTCTTCTACAGTCCCGTGCAGTGGGTGGGAGGTGTTGTCCATGATGGAGGTGAGCTTGGCTAACACCCTCCTGTCCCTCACCTCCTCCACAGAGTCCAGGGGGCAGCCCAGGACGGAGCTGGCCCTCCTGACCAGCTTGTTCAGTCTGTTCTTGTCCCGCTCTGTGCTGCCCGGGGCCCAGCACACGGCAGCGTAGTGGAGAGCAGAGGCTACCACAGAGTCATAAAAAGTCCTGAGCAGAGGCCTGCTCACTCCGAAGGACCTCAGTCTCCTCAGAAGGTGGAGGCGACTTTGGCCCTTCTTGTACAGGGAGTTGGTGTTGTGGGACCAGTCCAGTTTATTGTTGAGGTGAACACCCAGGTACTTGAAACTGTCCACCTCCTCAATGTCCTCCCCCTGGATGTTCAGCAGTGTGTGCGGTGGTGGCTTCCTCATGAAGTCGATCACCATCTCCTTCGTCTTACTGATGTTCAAGCACAGGTGGTTGCGCTCACACCAGTCCACAAAGTCTATGATGACTGACCGGTACTCCAGGTCGTTCCCCTTAGACACACAGCCCACGATGGCGGAGTCGGAGAACTTCTGGAGATGACAACTGTCCGTGTTGTATGTGAAGTCCGATGTGTAGATGGTGAAGAGAAACAGTGAGAGGACGGTGCCCTGAGGGGCCCCAGTGCTGCAGACGACCACCTCAGACTCACAGCTGCGCAGCCGCACATACTGTGGTCGGTCCGTGAGGTGATATGTAAAAAGTAGTTTTGACAAAATGAGCTTTTTTCATAAGGGACATGCGGGAGGCTTCTTAATGTGAACTGAACTACAGCTCAAGTAGCTACACCAGGTCATATGACATTGAAAAAAAAAGTGAAACGTACTAATGCCTCTTTCACATTTAAAACGTTAATAATAATATTTGTGCTATATTTGATGAAGCACTACTTTAAACTTCCCATACATATTCTTCGTGTGTGCACTCCATTATTTCACTTGTAAAATGTGGCCAAACTTCATGGCCATAAGCATAAGGCATGTCCCCGAACAGCCCGTCCTGTTGAGCGGCGAGAAGACTTTCCCCCGTGTGGCGGCGTTACTGCATAGCTCAGCAACGGTAAGCCTGTGTGAAGTGGCTAACTGCGGCGTGACAGCCGTGCCAGGTTTCCCTCTGCTCCGTAATGACTGCTCCACTGGCTGTTTGAGCGCAGCGCAGCACTGAATCTTGGGAAAATCAGCAGGTAGGCCATTCTTCATGAACACGCGCTGTACACAAGAGCACTCGGCGTTCGGCTCTGACAGATGTGTGCTGCACGACGACAGGAGAGTGAGAGTGCTACTTGCAGAGAGTAAGACACAGCAGCACTACTGGCTTCAGAAGGTTTTCAGTCGATTGATAAGACACCAAATGCGTGAGATTTATAAACAAGCAACGCCCACTTCCCATCAGTTAATCCCTCTTGGCTATGACAAACTTGTAAAGACTGTTACATGTGTGATTGGATGCTGGTGTGTGCCTGATCGCCGATTTTTGAGGCAAGACATGGCACATGGAAGCATTGATTTTTCACGCAGTTGTTAATGTTGAGATTTTGAAGCTAGTTTTCTCCCATAACATCTTAGTTTTGATGTCAATATAATGATGCCGGAGATTTCCAGGAATTAACAACAACATTGCACCACAACAGCCTTTTCCGAAACGCATTTATTCACAAACTGACATATTTTGTATCCACGTGTACTGCGAAAGGTGACTGAGATGATGCTATAATCCATATATTATCTTATCTTACCTTATCTTCTTTACCTTATCTTATCTTACCTTTATCTTATCTTATATGGTCATTTCCTTTGTGGGAGACAGCAGGTAGACATGCAATGGTGCAGACATTACAAAACTTTAGAGCCCGTTTTCTCTCCAAATGAAGTTTTTATTTCAATCTTGCAACAACATCCGCACTGAAGTTGCTCCTAGAGACTCTAATCTTTTACAGTCTTGGATTTAACAAGATGAAAGTTTTTTTTTTGCAGAGAGATTTTTAAAATATTTCATTCCCAGCCTGATATAAGGCTTTGAACCCCAAAAACAAGGAAAATCTTGTAACTCATATGTAAAAATATATTGAAACCTGGCTCTATCCATTATTTACATTTAGTCGCTGACAACATTTATGAACATATAATGACTTGCAATGATTTTACATTTTTTGTAAGTAATCTACCGCAAAAAAAAAAAGTATGGAAATGTCTTTATTGTACACATTGCACAGTTTCGGCCCCAGCACTGACCCCTGGGGGACACCAAAAGCAATGCCAAATTAGTCTGCTATATACCGACCCACTTTCTAATTCCAGATTTTTTCACTTTATTGAGTAAGATTGAATGATTGGACAAGTCTCTAGCAAAATCAAAGAAACCTTATGATCGCTTACTTAAATGCAACAGGACCACCTTGAGGACCACTGCCCGGTAGGCGCCCTCTGACTCTTTTTCTTTCTCCTACACGCTAAAGTTACGTAACGCTAGCTAAATCTACAGGTGCCACAATGAGAATCAGCTGCAGCCAGTTACAAAATACATGAGACAAAATACACAGTACTTTTATCAGAAAGGGAGACCAAAAAACGTGTCAGTAGGCATGTAAAAGTTTACCGCCGCAGTTAAAGTTACAGCTCCAGTGCCAGTTTGTGTAACGTTATGTGACTGTCAGTAACTAGATGTTAGCATGCTAAAGTGTTAGCCTAGTGGCGAGGCCCCAGTCTCACCTTAGAGCAGACGTATGCTTGTTTATTAGGAGACATTTATCTGGGCGTAGGCCGTCCACATTGTTTGATCCATCGTAGGCAGTGTTCAGGTTGTGTTTTCGGCTTTGAGAAGGAAAATAACTCTCTTGTGGTCCCTAGTGTCCGATTTACATCCTCCATAGGCAGATCGCCTCACCATTTTGCTTCTTCTTCTTTGTCTGGTGGGTTTTTGGTGGTTAGCAGTAAAAAAACAAAAAAACGCATCTGCTCCGTGCTCATTGCTGGTATGTCCCATTGTTTTGCATTGGAGGCCTGCGGCATGACAGACCCAGCTTCATAGTAGCGTTTGCTAGGATGTCTGATTGGACAGTCACCGTTTTGGGGCGTGGTTTTGCGAAAGTCAATTGTATCATACTTTATTTTTTGGTAATTTTGTACTTTAAAAGCCCTTCTATGGACAGACATTGCAAATGACCCTTGGCTCTAAACGCAGTAGTGTGTTACATGTCAAATGTACACACTTGTACCCGTCACATAAATAAATAAAACAAGTAAAGGAACATTTAAAAAAGAACCAAAGCCTACATGTGCTTTCTTATGAACATTTCTCCTCATCCTGTCTCCGCACCCCTCCGTAGACTTGACTTTATTCTCCACGGTTCTTTTCCAATAACACACAGCGCACAAGCTTTCTCTTGTTCTTCCTCCTCCCCAGTCACTTCCCCTCATTCTCGGGTCATATTTGTGTCTGGGCACGCTTTAACCTGGCTCTGATCTCTTCCTGTGTATGAAGTGCCCGATGCTGCGGAGCCCAATGAGTCAGGGGGACTCCGGGTCAGAGGGCTGTAATCAGACAGCAGCTCAGAGACCAGCCCTGGGGCGGCAGATGGAGACGCAGAGACGGGAAGAGATGAAAAGAGAGCTACTATGCCAAATCAACCTTTTTATTGTGAGCTTAAAACTTCATTCTCAGTGTTCTGGTTACTTTGCTTCTGAACTCGTTGACTTCAGACTTTTTTTATATGAAATTGCGTCGTGGCGGCCCTGGGCAAATAATCGAATTGTATCGAATCACCGGAAAAAGGTGGCTTCCTCTCTACAGGTCGGTGGGGAGTCCTTGCCTCAAGTGGAGGAGTTCAAGTATCTCGGGGTCTTGTTCACGAGTGGGGGACGGATGGAGCGTGAGATCGACAGACGGATCGGTGCGGCGTCAGCAGTGATGCGGTCGCTGTATCGGTCTGTCGTGGTGAAGAGGGAGCTGAGTCGGGGCAAAGCTCTTGATTTACCGATAGATCTACGTTCCCACCCTCACCTATGGTCATGAGATTTGGGTAATGACCGAAAGGACAAGATCACGAATACAAGCGGCTGAAATTAGTTTTCTTCGCAGGGGGTGAGGAGCTCAGTTACCCGGGAGGAGCTCGGAGTAGAGTCGCTGCTCCTCCACGTTGAAAGGAGCCAGCTGAGGTGGCTAGGGCATATGTTCCGGATGCCTCCCGCGGGAGGTGTTCCAGAGATGTCCTTGTGGGACAAGGCCTTGTGGAAGACCCAGGACACGATGGAGGAACTATGTCTCCGAGCTGGCCTGGTGTCGCCTCGGTGTCCCCCAAAACAGGTGGAGGAGGTGTGTGTGGATCGGGAAGTTTGGGCATCTCTGCTGAGACTGCTGCCCCCGCGACCCGGCCCTGGATGAAGCGGAAGAAAATGGATGGATGGATGGATGGATGGATGGTATCTAATCACGATATTGACAAAGGTCGATCTCAGTTTTAATTGACATGAATATCGGCCAATCCTGTTGCAGTAAAAACACATGGAACAGAGACTCAGGAAGCGCCGATTTGTTTACAAAGGAGAAGCGTCTGAAACAACTGTCAATGGATCTTTTTAACAAAACTGGGAAATACAACAAAATCATTTAATCGTCTCAAGAACGCTCGACATCTGCGCAGAGATGTAAAAGAATCCGGACGCTGCAACAGCTTCCAGATCAAACCCAGGGAATCATTCGGACAAACAAACAGAAAGCCGGAAGCGACAGCAAGAGAAGTGGATCTGCCGAATAAAATCAGCTACAAATTCAATGCCAACTCGTCTATTGGGCAAAACAGAGACACGCGAGGAGGATCCGTTTACTTTGGACTGCTTCAAAATATTGTTAGGTCTCAGACTGGAAAGTTTGGAGTCTGTGGGAGCTTCTATAAGGGCTCACTCGCTGCCCGTGTGCGGCTTCTCTCATTCAGAGAAAACCAGCCCTGAAGTTTTGTAGCGAGTGCACATGCGCGGCCCGTTCTTCGACTTTTCCGCTCCAGCGTCTCGTAGGAGGAAAAATACCATATTTGGGTGGAAGCGTCATCACAGAGCCCCTTAGCAGGACACGTGGATGTAAAATCTGTCAATATTTATGAATGAAAACCCGCTTGAAAGACGGACTTTCTACGCGGCGCAGCAGCTACTTCCGGGTTGTCCGCACCTCGCAGACAAAACATCATAAAATAAACAACATGCGGGGTGAGTTTTGTCATTTTTATATCTGACATGAAAACTAAGATGTAAAGGGAGGAAAATAGATAAAAATCTCCACTTCGACCACTGCGTGAAAAATCAATACTTTCACCTGCCGTGTCTCGCCCTAACGTGACAGCTAATATACAATCACTTGACTTGTATTGTTGTCTTCTTCTGCTTTCATCCATCCTTCCACTCCTCCATTGATAAAGCAGCGCCTCTGCTCAGTTCTCAGTTGTAAACCACACAAAACGGGAACCATTCTGCGGGTTTGTCGCGATCGTTTCCTCTTCCATCTATTCCTGTAGTTTTCCCACACCACCACCCCCCTCCCCTCCCCTCCCCCCCACCAGTTCTATTTATACGCCCCACTTTTATCTTGTTCGTTATGGAGCGCATGTGCTTCCGCGGGCTTGTTCTGACACAGCCCCCTGGAGCAGCTCGCACAATCAGCCCGGGGAGCTAATCTGAGGCCCACCGCGCCGAGATAAGAGCGCTCCCGGTTATTTAGAGCGCAGCGGTAAGGGATGACTTCCAGTTTCATGGGACGCCGGGCGAAAGGGAGAGGGGGGTGGGATTTCCATGGAAAATGAAGAGCGGTGGCATGGATTGGAGAGAGGTGTGCAGCACGGGGCCCGGCGCCAACTAAGGGCCCCTGCGAGGGACGGGACAGTGCGGTGCTTCTAATAGACTATGTGCGGTGTTAGCATGTGCTACTACCCCGCGGGGAAAACTCCTGTGTAGCGCTTCGTTTCCGGTGTGTGATAGGAGTTTCGTGTTCATGGTCAGGTTTTCCAAATAAGTCAAGCAAATGGATGAAATAAGCAGGGATTTATCTCCTGTGGCTTTTTGTCGCTCAGTAAAAGCACGGTTTGCTGACATGCTGTGTGCGTACTTGTTTGTGCTCGCTAATCTGAGCGCACTGGCTTTGACTGATGGTTACCTGTAGAAACCATAAACCATACGGAGATGTGCTTCATTGTTCTGAATGCAAACGATCTCATTTTGTAATAGGCTGCAGTTCTGCTATTGTGTTGAGTGATGCACAATGGAGTGAATTTAATAAAGTGATATGGAATGAAGTTAAAGTTGCCAATTTACTGTAAACGCAATTTATGTATTTTAAGGCGAGACACTGCAGGTGAATAGGGAAAAAATGTATATTTACAGATATCAATTTGAAACTGTTGCTGTGGATCACTGGCATAAATGTGAGAAAAAACTACATTGCAAGTTTTCTGTCATTTTATCTTTTCATATACGAACAAGGTGTTTTAATGCCTAAAAATGCCGGCGACGAAATCTGAATAATGGATAGAGCTACATTCAAAATTTGTGGTTTCATTTTATTGATGAATGAGTTGCCAAGACTTTTTTCTGAGGGGATTTTGGATTTCTTGTTTAGTTTTGAAATAAGCTGTTTTCTAGTGGAAATTTTTTTTTAAAATGTAATTTTCGCCTTATTTTTTGACATGCAAAACTCAATAAATGGGGCTTAGGGATTACATAATAAAAAATCCCTCTGAAAAAATCTTCCAAATATTGTTCAGTCCAAAGATGGAAAATGTGAAGTCTTTAGGTCCGACTGACGTGAACATAGTGTCGCCACAATGACAGAAAAATGTGTTTTGAGAAAAAGGCCCTTGAAATTGCATTGTCCCATATAAGTCTATGGGCAAACATTGAATCAGCGCAATATTTAAACATGTTATTGTGAAGATTAGGCATATTTTCTGTTTCCGGGTGAAAGCTTATATGTTCAGAGACCAATTTGGCCCAAAACCTGAAAAAATTGAGTTTTGCATGTAGGGTCTCCCCTTAAGCAGGTTGAAGGCAGCTATAATTACTAATTGCCTCACTAGTAAATAATGATAAAGAATCAAACAAGTGACATTGAGACGCAAGGCTTACACAGCAGGTATAATAGAAGAAAGGTATTTATAGGAAAAACCCTGAAAGCCGTATTATCAAGTTGACTAATGATGGATTTTTCTGGTTAATGCTTACTGACATATCCAACACACACAATTCACCTTCAAACAAGCCTTGATATGGACTTTAATCGCTGCCTGGTGCCACAATGTATCCTATCACAATTACGCTGACGATACTCAGATTTATGTTTCACTAACAGCGGTCGAACATGGGCCTGTAGATTCACTGGGTCATTGTGTCAAACAGATTAGCTTGTGGGTGCAAAATAACTTGCTCCAGGTAAATACAGATAAAACTGAGATAATTGTCTTTGGCTCACAAAAACACAGAGGTTGTCATTGGTCATCTCGAAGCTCTTTCACTAGAACCTAGAAATCAAGTTAAAAATCTAGGGGTAATCATGGACTCAGACCTGAATTTTAACAGTCATATTAAGTCCATTACATCAGTGGCCTATTACCACCTCAAAATAATAAACATAGTGTCTAAACTGGACCTGGATAGATTAATTAATGCATTTGTCTCCAGTCGATTAGACTATAGGCCTGTTCACTGGCCTCTCTAAATGAACGCTGCTGCTCAAGTTCTGACCAGAACCAGGAAATACGACCACATTAGTCCAGTGCTCCGGTCTCTGCACTGGCCTCCTGTCGCTCAGAGTATAGACTTTAAAATAGCTCTGCTAGTTTACAAGTCAGGTCAGGCACCAAAATATATAGCTGACGTGGTACAGCAGTATGAACCATCTCGGGCCCTGAGGTCCTCAGGGAGGGGTCTCCTGGTGGTTCCTAGAGTCACCACTAAACACGATGAGGCTGCATTTCAGTTTCACGCAGCAAAAGTTTGGAACAGCCTCAGTGAGGACGTGAGACAGGCCTCAACTCTTATTATGTCTAAGTCCAGCCTGAAAACATGCCTATTTTTAACTACTTTTAATATATAGTTTAATATACCCATATTTGTAACTTTGTATATGAGTGTTTTGATTGATTTGTTTTATTGTGTTTTTATTGTGTTTTTGGTGTTGCTGTGAGGCACATTGAGTTGCCTTGTGCATGAAATGTGCTGTAAATAGATTTGCCTTGCCTTGCCTTACAACATGTATCTCAGTCAATAAGAAGCACACAGAACAGAGCTATCGACAATGCTGTTTAAGTAAAGCAGTTTTATTAGCAGAGTAGCAGCAAATCACTTCCAAAACAGTATGCAGTATTTTAAAACATCAAGTGATTTATCAATGACCTTTGTTTAACCAGGAAATAAATAAATCTATGGTTGGTTCTAACTGTGAATTCTTATTTTTTATCAGCCATTTTGTGCAGCTCAGGATCCTTGGGAAAGCAGTGGAAACTTAGCATCTTGTTGAATCTTCCCCCAGCAAAGGTGATTGTTCTCACCTTTAGCTCTTTGTAAAGTACAACGATCTTTCCATTGTCGTGTTTTGGAAACCATTTTTGCAGCTGGGATTGACCCGCAAAATGATGCTAGCGGAAACAAGCAATTCTACATTACATTCAAAAGCCTGACGGTTATTGGCACACATACAGTATACCGGGGCCCCCTTCTCCTTGGGGCCCCTTACCTGGTCTGCCTTCCCCATATGAACGGCCCTGCTGTGCCACAACAGCAGTGTCATGTCTCTTCTCCCGCGGTGTGGTCGCGGTCCGAGTGTTCAGTCATGGCCACGAGCTCCGCTGAAGCTCTGATGAAAAGCTCCACGTTCGCCGCTCGTCTTCGGAGATTACTTACCTACTCACAGGCCCCTCTCCATGACCCCGTGTGCTGCTGCTGCTGCTTCTTTCTTCTCTTTGTTCAACATGATTCTCCATTTGTATCCCGGCTGTGTGGCACAATATGACTGTAATCGCTCTCACCGGAATTGAGGAGTCCGTCATTTTCAACAAGTGCCGGAAATGCTTCCTTCTACAAAGCACAGCCGGTACTGAAAATGCGACTTCACAAGGAGACAGTTTGCAGAAGTACTTTCAGATTCTTAACGCTCACATATTGACTAAGGGTAGGATATAAAAAACCCTCACGAGCCTTGAAAGTTGGAGAGTGACTAATGCGGAGCAGTGGGCTGGAAAAAGTAAACGGCATGTCTCTGTGTGTTTGAGCGCGGAGCTGCTCTGAATCATCATGTAATCTGGTGCCATGGTTCTCAAACTGTTTCATGCGTTTCATGTGTTGCACGTGGTCTGTTTCAGGTGGCGTTCAGGGCCCTCTGCAATGTCAGCCAAACTTAAAGCAGTACTAAGTAACGTGTTTACCTTAATAAATCCTCCCCGTAGTCCCTGTGGGGGTAATACAAGTGTTTATGGGATGATTGGAGGGTCTTTCATCTCCCCCTGGTGTCTCTGGACAGAAAACCATGTTTGCAACTTCACTGCCACCGGTCCGGAGAAAGCAATACACACTAGCAATACACACTAGCACTGGCATCACGAAGAAGAAGCTAACATGCTAACGGGCAAAGCTAACTGCGGGCTAACGTCACTTTAAACAGTATTTACAGCCAAGTTTGAGTGAAAAAAAAATATTTCCATTGTATAATTGGATGCACAGTAACCCTCTCTCCCTTCGCCTTTCCTGTCAGCGTAGTATTTACTCCAAGACAATTAATAAGTTAAAAAAATCGTAACTTGCTATGATACCTGCAGTTGCGCTTATGGCCTCTAGGGGGAAGAGTTACTTAGTACTGCTTTAAAGGCTCGACGCTGCAGGTGAGCAGGGAGTATTACAATTTCATCAAATCGAAACTTTTGCTGAGCATTACTGATTTTCTGTCATTTAGTGTTTTGATAAAAATAACAATGTTATGCCAAAATTGTCGATAATTTCAGCAACAAAATCTAAATAATGGATAGAACCAGATTTAAATTAAATGATTTTATTTTGTTAATTTATTAGTAGCAACGATTGTTTTCAAAGGAGATTTTGGGACTTGTTTAAGGGACTATAGGGAGTTTAAAAATGCTAAAATGAAGTATTTTCCTCCCCCTAAATGTTCCAACAATGTCCTAAGGTGTAGAATGAGCTCAGACCTGTTCACCACAACTGCCTCTGCAATCCTGCACTGTCACTCAAAAAGGTGTTAATTTGGGTCCGAAGTGCCACCATGCACAAGCTTAATATAGAAGCTGCAGTTACACATATGACCTGAGGTGGCAGTAGGGAGTATAAAATGGCTAACTTGCATCTAGCCCCTTTAAAGCTGCCCTAGGCTACTCCACTGTTGCTGGAATTGTTGCATTCCAACATTGCATCGCTATATGCGCCACCTTTGAAACAGCGAGCCAACTTTGTCCCGCAGAAGCAAAGACAAGCTCCTCCTCCACCTCACCCCAAACACACCGCACACCTGTCCTTGCTCCATGTAAACACAAGGGAGCGACGGCAAATGTTTGAAGCAGCAGCCACAGCAACAGTTAGCGGCTAACACAGTCACACCAGTGAACTGATGAACATCTGAGAGCGACCTGCTCTGACGCAGCTGAAATACTCTTCAAATGTCCATGTCATTTGTTTCATAATCCAATATCTACAGGTCATTTTCCTCCTTATGGTGACCGAGCACCGGGAAGAGGTGTTCAAGGGTTGCATTAGGGACGGGTATCGTTAAGGATTTATCAATACTACAGTCTTATTGATACTCCTTATCGATCCGGTACTTTTATTGGTACTTTAAAAGGAAAAAAAGAAGTTAGGCCTATATATTTTTTCTTACACTTTTTCTTACACATTTACTTTCATTTATTTTCAATTAGCACATACACTTAATATGTGACCCATCGTGAGAACGGGGGACCCAACTCGGTTTTGGGGCACTTTGAGACGTACATAGACTACTAACAAGTACTAATTACTTTTTTTGTTTTGTTTATACTTTATTGTGTCATGAATTTCATGTTACCATTACATTGCATTATTAGCAAGTTAGAAATCACACAATATATATATATTTTTTCCCACCCAGTGAAATAAATAACAAAATAAAATAATAAAATAACAATAAAAATAAATAAATAAAAATAAACAAAAAATATACAAATACATATATATATATACATATACATACATACATTTATACATATACATACATACATACACACACAAACATACATATATAAAAAATAAATAAAAAAAGATTAAATTCGATCAATAGAGAAAAATAATTTGGAAATTTACAGACATGAATACATGCGAACAAGCATACATACATGCATACACATATTCATACATATATACATGCATACATACATACATACACACACATACAACAACAAGTACTAATTACTGGGTCTATCCATTATTTAGATTTCATTGCTGAAAATTATCACCAATTTTGGCAATTTTTATTCAAAAAAATGCTGAATCTTTGTATGACTTGCAACACATTTTTCCCCCCTTATATTTATATCAGTCACGTTCAGCAAAGGTTTCAAATTGGCATCTCCAGATTTACATTTTCCCCGTATTCCCCTGCAGCGTCTCGCCTTCATTGTGGTTTCCTGTTCGGTATTTATGGACTATCCACTCCGGCTCCCCCGCTGCTCTTTGAATGAAACCCCTTCTCCAAACACCATTAGGATTCTCCGTGACGTCTCCTCACCTTTCTGTTTAAGTGGCTCATTCATCAGCCTGGTGAACGTGCCTCTCAGTATGCAGCCCCTGGCACGCTTCCCCGACATGCCTAACAACACCCCGTGTGTTCGGACCGCGGCTGATTACATGAGCTCCCACACACACACACAGGCCACTCTAAAAGGCAATTATTCTAAAAGTCCTGCCCTCTGACAGCCCGCCTCCTGACTCGATATCATCCCGTCATTTGTAGGGAGTGCTATTAAACAAATATCAGCCATGGTAGTGAGCGTTTTTTTTACTGTGTCCCTGAGGGCTGCGAGTATTACGCAAAGGGGAGAGGGTGGAAACAAATTGGAGGCACTTGTGCGGTTTTGTTGCAGATGAGACGTTTTAATGGAGTCTCCATGAAATGTTAATTGTTGCATGAGTGTGAGGCTAAACCACTGGAAATCAAGGCGTTGCAAGCAAGTGAGAAAGACACATCTTTTTTTGTCTATCTTAGAAGAAAACAAGTGGACTGTGAGCATATTGGATCCAAGGTCTGAACTTTCAAACTCACATAAATCCATAATGAAAAGCTCAAGCTGATACGTTGGCTTCAAATCCAGTGTTTGACCAAAGTTTGGCAGAGAACCTTCCCCAGGTCAGTTCACGGCCACCACAACTATAACTGGTGGGCGTGACTGTCACAGAGAACTGCCGGTGCCATTGGTCCGACGTCTCATTATTCCAAAATGTCCCATTGAGCAGAGGTGCCATTAGTCCGACATCTCTTTAGTCAGAAAAAAACAGGCCCAAAGGTCCGAAGTCCCGTTGGTCTGACCATTAACCGGAGATGTGCTCAGAGTTTACTAAGCACTCGCTCCAAGTCCGCTGAAGTGAATAGCTATTTCACATGACCCTAACCCTAACCGAGCACATCTCCGCTGTTTATGGTCGGACCAATCAGACTTCGGACCAATGGGACTGTTTTGTTTTTTTTACTAAAAAGATCTCAGACTAATGGCACCCATATTTAATGGGACATTTTCAGAATACTGAGACATCGGATAGTTTTTCGGATGATAATGGGCCGACCCCGAACTGCCACACTGGCAACTATCTAGAAACGTGGTTCCAGTTGCTTGAAAATCTAATTTTTCAACTACCTGGATGACCGGGACGGGACATTGATTTATAGAAATGCATAACGGCAAATAAACACAAGGCATACTGCTACATAAGCCCTATTCGCACAGGACAAGCATTATCTGAGGACCCCATGTAATAAAATAATATCCCCTGACGTCTGCTTTTTATGTTGTGCATTCGCACAGGATAAACCAAAGCCTGAGATTTTGTTGAAGCTTACAGAGATCTCCTGGATCTCTACAAGCTGTCTGTAATTGTTGGAGGCACCAGCAGAGAACAAGAGGCAGAGTTTTGCGGAGTGTGGACAAAACCACCTGCAGCTCAATGGTTCAAAGACCAAGGAGCTAGTGGTGGATTTCAGGAGGAAGAGGACACCCCTCAGCCCAATCGACATCAAGGGTACGGACGTGGACATTGTGGACTCGTACAAATATCTGGGAGTCCATGTCCGTACCCAACATCAAGGGTACGGATGTGGACATTGTGGACTCGTACAAATATCTGGGAGTCCATGTCCGTACCCAACATCAAGGGTACGGATGTGGACATTGTGGACTCGTACAAACATCTGGGAGTCCATGTTAGACCACAAGCTGGACTGGTCCACAAACATGGATGCGCTGTTCAAAAAAGAGCAGAGCAGACTTCCAGTTTCTGTTGAGCCAACTCGGATCCTTTAACGTCTGTAGGACAATGCTACAGATGTTTTACCATTTTGTAGTTGCAATCTTTTATGGAGTGGTATGTTGGGGAGAGGGACTGAAAGCTGCGGACTCCAACAGACTGAATAAGCCGATGAAAAAGGCTGGATCAGCCCTTGGTCTGGTGTTGGAGACTGTCAAAGAAATGGCAGACAGGAGGATGCTCAGGAAGCTGCTCAGCATCCGGGGCAACCCATCCCACCCCCTGCATGTAACTCTGTGCCATGTCATTGGTCCGACAGCCCATTAGTCCGACGCCACATTATGCAGAAAATTACCACTGAGCAGAGGTGCCGTTAGTCTGAAACGTTTAAACCAGTTGTGTTGTGGATTAGAGAGCCATATACAACCATTGGCCCTGACCTTAAGGTCAGCCGAGTCTTGCCTGAACCTAATGTTGGGAAGGACAATTTCAGTTTTACATATACATTATCGGAATAATGAGATGTCGGACTAATGGGTTGTCAGATTAATGCGCAGACCCCATGTAACCCTGCTGTCCTACAAGTGCACTTTAGTGGGAGACTATGGATGCCACGCTGCAGCACAGAGCGTCACAGGAGGTTCTTTCTACCGGTTGCCATTAGACTGTTCAACTCTTCCCCCTTCAGCAGGGTGGAATAAGGGAATATCATATCATAAGTTACAGTTTGCACTTCCTCTTGTTTAGTTTTTCTGTACAATTTATGTATTGTAAGTATGTATAAATAGGTATTTACAAAGATTTTACTTTGATTTTAAGATTTATATATGTTTTTAATGTATTTTATGCTGCTCCTTCTAGCAACTGAATTTCCTTTGGGAAATATAAAGATTCTTATCTGGATATGATGTCAAAACACTGCTCTGAAGCAGTGGAATGCCACAAGGTTTCGCTTCGCACTTCGCCTTTTTAAACAGTCTTTTACTGCCGCTAAGGCCAACATGATGCACACTAACATTGCAGATGAGAGCACCTGGACTTGGATAAATAACTGAAGGACAGAGAGGCGTGGTGGTGCACAAAGGTAAACCACGGAGCCGGACTCGGGAGCATCAAAGAGGAACAATGGAACTGTTGAATATTGCCTCGTTTGCCCTCTGTGTTTTAACAATAAGTAAAAATTGAGGAAAATCAAATAATAAGCTCCAATTTGTATTTCTAGTCGTGAAATATGAGCCATAACCTCTTAACCCCCACCGAGCGCGTTTTCTCCAGTTCGACTGACCTTACCCAAGAGCCCCCACACCTGCAGCACAGAGGAGGCGTCACAAGAGGCGCCACAAAGCTGAACAAAGAAGGGACAAACGAGGAGATGGTGAAAGACTGTTGTGGAGCGGAGGGAGCTGCAGGAGGAAGAGGAAGGAGGAGGTGGAGCTGACCAGTGCAGGACACCACGCTCTGAAACAGGGACAAACCCAGGAGGCGGTGCACCACTTCAGAGGATCAGAGGGGACAGAGGGCAACTGCTTGTTGACCTCATCGGTCTTCTGCACAGCACTGAAAACACACGATGAACTAACAAGGAGCGTGGTCATTTCTGCCACATAGTGATTAAATGCCAGTGTTGGGGGCAACGTATTACAAAAGTAATGACTTACAAAAGTATATGACTCCATCATGGACAACACCTCCCACCCACTGCACGGGACTGTAGAGGAGCTCAGCAGCTCTCTCAGTGGCAGACTGAGACACCCTCAGTGCAGGACAGAGCGCTACCGCAAAGCCTTCATCCCCACTGCTGTCAGACTGTACAATAAGACTGTGAAGTAACGCCGACTGTAACAAGTGAATTTCTCCTTTGTGAGATTAATAAAGGTTTATCTTATCTTATCTCTTTATTCAGTAACTAAGGAATACAACATGTTACTTACTACACAAAATACCGGAGTATATTAATCATTACAATTCAAGTAGCTGGAGTTACAAGTGCATTCAAAAGTATGAACAAAAAAAGCCAAACTCCCGCCAAATAACAGACACTGGTGTGTAAAATGTGCAGTTGCATGTGGCTAACGTTGTCAAAACAAAACACGAAAGAAAGGGGGAAAGCAAAGGAAAAGGAAATCTTTGACTGCAGTTTTGCTCAGTGGCATTATTGCTATTTTCGGTTAATATTTTACCAAAAGTAACTGAAAAGTAATTAAAAGTAGTGTAACTCAGCTAAAGTTTTGAAACGGTAATGTGTAATACAAACATAGTACATTTTTATAGCTGATACACAATATATTACAGTTTTAAAGTAACTTGCCCAACACTGTTAAATGATGAAATGTCAAGATCGTGACTTTTCACAAGTTGTTGATTGTCATTTATTTCAGTTCAGTTCATCACAGAGCTCCCAAAATCACACATAAGGTGTATTAGAGTGTCTAGTTTTGTAATAAAAAATAAATAAATGCAAAAACTACTTTTTTTGTTTTTGGCACTCAATGTGTTAAATAACAGGTATATATCTATAAAAACAATAATGTATTGAGAGATAAATTAATGACGGATAAAAACGACTCATGACAGATTTTGCACGGCCCAAAACCACTGGTCTAAACGCTCTAATGCAGCCTGCATTCTTCACCAAAAGTAATCAAAAACAAAAAGAAACAAAAACCGCCTAATCACGTGTCAGATCCTGCCCATTTCTGTCCAAATCACAGAGAGCCTATTCACATTGGGTTAGTATTATCACAGGACCCCGGAGTTCAGCAAAAAATAGTAGGTAACACGCGGAGAATTTGTAATTTACACATTACTGACATGGCACGGGATTAACATCACACACATTCTCCGTGAGTATTACAAATTGCATGTGGTCCCGAGGTAATACTAATCCCTTCAGTATTTTTGTACGTTTATTTCAGCCCTATTCGAACTGCTGCGGTACTTAGCAACAACCAATAGCGACGCTGATGTGAAAAGAATGCTAAGTCTCAAAGCGCATGGCTCAGTCTGTGTTGTGACTCAAGCTGCTCCATTTTGCCAATGTTCTACTTCTATTCTAAAATGAAGGCAACACAAATGTATGTGTAAAAAAGCCATATGGCACAGTAACCAGCTGCGGCGAGCATCTGTACTGGGCCTTCTTATGCAAAAACACACAATGGTATCGGATAGGTTTTGCTCACCAATACCCTATGATATATAAACATTGGCGGTATCTGCATAAAATATCTCCATGAAATATTGGAAACACCAAAAAATTAAAGAAAAGAAAATTCAAAACAAAATATTTATGGTCTGCCTTAGTCCTATGGTGTTCAGCTACATTTTGAGACTTGGCTGTGATTGGCTAAAACAAGGTGCACACCGTCCAATCAAGAAATATTCCATTAAGGCGAGAAACGGCAGATGCAAAACAAAACAAAAGACCAAATTCACGTGAGCTGGAGATATCCAGGAAGTGACTGTAACATTGTGCCGCACCGGCTGGTTGCCCACGCTTATTGAGTTGAGCATTCCATGTTGTTATTTTGAACTGTGTGTATGTATATATATATATTTGTCTCTCACTGAAACATGTACAGCACTTTGGGCAGTGTCCACTGTATTTTAAATGTGCTTTATAAATAAACGTTGACCTTGACCTTGACCTTGACCTTATTCGTTCACAAATACTGATGCGTATAGTACTTGTGTGTAACATGAGCACTATCGGGGACCGAGAAGGCGCTGTAATCCAAATATGGTCATGTTTGTGGGAGTCAGCCGCAACTTGAGAAAGGAGAATTGTACACGTGTATGTGCAGACGTTAACAAATTAAATTAAGTTTTCATTCCACTCTCGCAACACTTTAATAGCTCAAGGTTTTTTGAGACAAACGTTTTTGTTGTGTACAGGTGAAACTCGGAAAGTTAGAATATTGTTCAAAAGTTCATGTATTTCTGTAATTAAACTTAAAATGTGAAACTAATATATGATATAGACTTCAAAGTGAGATGTGTCAAGCCTTTATTTGTTTCAATTTTGATGATCATGGCTTACAGTTCATTTTCAAAATGTATTTTAGAAGATTTTAATTTGGGGTTTTTACAAGCTGAGCCATAATCATCAAAATGATAACAAACAAAGGCTTGACATATCTCACTTTGCATGTAATGACTCGATCATATATTAGTTTCACAGTTTAAGTTGAATTACAGACATGGATGCACTTTTAACAATATTCTAGTTTCACCTGTAATTCCCAGCTTTGAACCCTCAAAACAAGGTGAAATATATTTTTTCTACATATGAATATTAGATCATAAAAAACTTAAAGGTACAATACCTGTTTGTTTGTTTTCTAGTAGTGAGACCGATTTTGTTTTGTCCTCTTTTAGTTTATTAGAAACACTGACATTTGTGGGAAAAAACACTGTAATAACAAAGCGTCTGTATCAATTTCATGAGTGTTCGAGCATTTCTGTGACCGTGGCCCTGAAAAGTGACTATGTAAGTTGTGAAATGTGCTTATATACCTAATAAGTTTGAAAAGTTAAGGATGAGTTTGGACCACAACTAACATTTTCATTTAGTGGCTTCCTCTTTCATTGTTTGTAATCAATAAATCGGGTATAGGGCCTTTAAAGCAGTGCTTAATTTGATCCCCCAAACACATTCTCCCAATTTTCAGTTTTTCAGGGAAAAGGATCCGGGAAATATTTAGGAGGATCCGGCAAAGATTTGATCTGATATAATGGTGTTTAATGAGAGTGTTCCGGAAAATGTTTTGGCCTGTTCCCCGAATCCATCACATCAGACCAAAAGTGTTCCTGAAAATACACATTTACAAATTAAGCACTGCTTTAAAGGAACAGGCCACCGTTTTTTACATTCTGAGATATGTTCTGACCATAGATGAGTTGATAAGTACCTGTCTGGTCTTTGTGCGTGCCCTCAGTCACGCAAAATGACCAAAGATGTTGCATTTGGCCACTCACAGTATATTCCTATAGCTCCAAATGGGGTGAAGTTAGAAGCGACCACGCATAAACTCTTCTAAGTTCATATAACAACATATTACAGTATGGAAAAACAGTGGCCTGTTCCTTGAAGGTCCAAAATTCCTTCTGGAAGAATATTTGCATCTAATATATCATCAAAATGTACTTTGTACTTGCAATAATGTTACTTTGTACTATTGTTGTAACATACATTTTTATTGTAATGATTTCGGGGTGGGCGTTTATAAGCTTTTGCTTCGGGCCACTCCTTTTGAGCAGAATTTCAACGCCTCAAATAAACAAATAAACAATAAACAACAATAAACAAAAATAAAAACTAATTTAAACCTGGCTCTGTCTATTATTTCGATTTTATCGCTGAAAATATTGGCAATTTTGGCATTTTTTATGCATAAAATGACTTATTTTAAACAAAATGAAATGAAATGACTTGCAATACATTTTCCCCTCATATTTATATCAGTCATCTACAGCAAAAGTTTCAACTTCATATCACTAAATGTTTATTTTTCCCCCCTAATCGCCTGCAGTGTCTGGCCTAAGGGCATGTTCTCCACCTGGCTCAAATACGGTGCAGTAAAGTGGATTTTTGGACTCTTCCTGGACACTTTACGCCTGTAAGTGGACACAATGACTTGAGCAAATGAAGATGGCTGATTCTGCCCTCAACCTGAAGTTTACTAGGACACACTCCGCACTCCTCGTTGAACGATGACGTGCGCGGCGGCCCAAGGGGGTTTGCAGCCAAAACACATCAAGATGAAACCGATATGAGCAAGTGACATCTTTGGTCGTCTTGCGTGACTGAGCGCACGTACAAAGATCAGACAGATCTGCATCAACTCGTCTAAGCTCAGGTAAGAACATATCCCAGTATGTAAAAACAGTGGTCTGTCCCTTTAAACCAGTAAAAGTCTGTTGTCTTCACTCACGATTTTAACTGATGCCTCTCCAGAAGGATATGACTGCACTAATTTGATTTGAACTGTAGTATAATCTATAATCAATCTCTTCTTTGGTGAGTACACACAGACTATTCACTTTTACTGGTCATAACTGTATTTTTTGGTGCACGCGTGTTGTTTTGGACTGTTGCAATAGAGAGGAAAAACAGCACCTTGCCCGTTGCTCTGGCGCGTCCTCCCCTTTACTTGTGCCCGCTGTGGTGGCACGGGCTGCTCCAGAAGCACACTGGGTTTGGCACAGTTGGCTCCGGGCTTGGCCCACGCCGCTCGGTCCACTCTGAGCGAATGTGCCCTGGATATGAGCCGCAGCGCTTTTGGCTCGTACAAAAGGCAGGTGTTTATAGTGGAGTCAATACAATAAAATACAGCGCAGCAACGGGACAACGCTCGCAATTTCATCAAGGGGAGATTTGAGTGGGAGAAGTGCAATCGAGCAGAAGTGGAGACGGAAACGCCTGGAGTTGGAAATGAAGAGAGCGTTGGCAGAGAAGGTCTTTGGAGGAACAAGAGCCGATGTTTCAATTGTTGCAACCAACATAAGTCCATTACCAAGCCCTCTGGATAACAATGTGAATACAAAGACATACACATTTGCAAGTTTTAAAATGTTTATAGAAAGAATTATTTAACCCCTTAGAATACTTGAGCCCATATAGGACCCGCTGTTATGGTCCGGGCATTTGGATGCAAGGTGACACAAGGGGGCGCCCTTCCAACCTTCTCAGTGTAAATATGAATTGACTTTCTTCAGAGTTAGACTATAGGTCAGACACCATGAGTGACAGTAACATGACGCTAAATACAGTGAGCTCTTTGTTTCCAGTAAAAAGGCTGAGGCCTCATTGCTCTTCAGTCACAGAGCAACAGGTGAAGAAGGAATTCATGGAGCTTCTGCTTTAGACAAAACTTCAGACTTCTGCTGGATATGAGAGTTATATCATATTCTGAAACTCAAATATGGTAAAAAAAATAAAAAAAATAAAAAAATATTACAATAACAAACACATAATTGATTTGTATAAAGGTTGAAGAAATATCCATATATATTATCTGCTGTAGGGTCATATGTGTCCCGGTTCCTCTGAGTCGTGGTGGGTCATGGTGGACCATGACAGATGTGGACAGGACTGTGGTAGATCTACTTTTACTTTGGAGAAAATAGTTACTATAGTTACTAGGTTGAAGAAAAGAACCTCATGAGCTTCTTCTGTAACATATGTTCACATCAGTCCTGCTGCACCACGACTCAGAGGAACTGGGACAAACATGACTCTACAGCAGATACACAAGACAAGGGTTTGTTTTTGTAGAATGAGTCATTAATAGTGAACTAATATTTTAATCATATACAGGATTTTTCACACTTATTATGAGGGAATACTTGAATTTCAATCTTTTATTGTTGCGTCCAGCAGAAGTGTAATGTTCAAACGCAGAATCTCCATGACTTCCTTCTTCACTTCTCAGTATGTGACTGAAGAGCAATGAGGCCTCAGCCTTTTTACTGAAAATAAAGAGCTCACTATTTCGCGTTGTGTTACTGTCACTTACGGTGTCTGACCTACAGTGTAACTCTGAAGCCAATCAAATCACAGACACTCAGAGTGGGTTGGGCTCAAATGTGACCAAACGCCAAGATCCAAGATCTGAGACAAAAATAATATTTAAGCGTTTTAACAGGTTAAATTATTTTTTTAAGAACTGAGTATAATGTCAACAGTTTGAAAAGTAAATGTGGTCAATGTATGATATAGGCTCAGGCTGTAGAGCAGGTCGTCTAACTAGGAGGTTGGTGGTAACTAGGAGGTTAGTGCGTGAATGTAGTGTGTGTTTAGGGGTGGGTACAGGGTCCGATGGCGGACAATGGCAGCCTTGCTTCTGTGTGGCCTGGCAAGTCCAGAGTGTCCCCCCGAATCCAGGTCCACGAGAATTGCGATCTTTAGTGTTGGAAACTAGAAATTTCACACTTTAAAACGACCCCTCTAGTCCTTCTGAGTCTGGGCAGGACGCCCTCTTTCGCTGCTGCTGCCAAACTCAAACGGATCCATGCAATTAGATTTGTTTATTTGGGGTCACTCTTGTGTCATTTCCAATCGACTGTAAATGACACAAAAAACACATCAACAATATTAGACTTTTGTGATACATAGCCCTTCTCGAATATTAACGCAGAACCACTGACAACCCCACAGCAACAACAACACACACCCTTCACTGATTGGTTACTCTGCTTCCTGTTTGCCTGAGTATGTTCCACTCTAGAAATGTAGTTGCCAACTCTAACAAGACTCAATTGCTCGCACAGCGTTGAGTCTGGATTTTCTCAGGCAAGCTTATGTCAGTCTAGCCCAGAGCAGCTGTGGCTACAATAGCAGCTTACCAATACCAAGAACAGAGGGAATGAACAATGACATCAATGTAGCAAAAGGCAAATCATCTCGAGTGGAAATGACCTGCTTTTTTTAGAGCAGAACTAAGTAGCTTTTTTGTCTTAATAAATCCTTTTCGTAGTCCCTCTGGGGTTAAGTGTTAATGGGATGATTGCGGGGTCTCTCAATTCCCCTGGTGTCTCTGACCAGAAAACCACCCTTGCAGCTTTCCCTGCTCCGACCCGCAGCCCTAATAAATGACACACTAATGGAATCTCGATCAGAAGAAGCTAACAGGCAAAGCTAACTGCGAAAGTTCAAGTGAAAAAACATTATCTCCATTGTTTAATTGGGTTATGGCAAAATGTACAATATCCCTCTCTCCCATTGTCTTTTCTGTCAGCGTAGTATTTACTCTCGCAGACAATTAATAGTAAAAAAAAAACATAACATGCTACGACAGCTACAGTGGCACTTATGGCCTCCAGGCGCAAAAGTTACGTAGTTCTGCTTTAATGGTTCGCCTTAACGGAGCTCAACGGTTCCGCCCACTTCCGGTCATTTGGTGGATGCTAAACGTAAGAATACCATTCATTTTATGCATTGACTTTTGAAAAAAAAACAACAACAACAAAAAACCAAGAGTTTAAAAGCACGATGCCGGCTAATCAGCTATGTCATTTTACAAGAGAGAATGTACAAAATACTTGAAAATATGGCAAAATGCTTGTATAACTTTGTATGCATAAAATGAATGAGATTTAAAAAAGACTGGAAGTGAGCCAGACTGTTGAACTTGTTTGAAGTCTGCTATGAAAGCAGCTCTATTGCTAATCTTCCGTTATATGTGTAGTCTAATCAATATAGATTGAAACACTAAATATACAATGCAACCCCAAGCCTAACCCTAATAGGACTATGGTTAGAGTCGGTCTGACCCTAACCATAGTCCTATTACAAATTAACAGCCATTTACATTATTAACAAGTCGAAAGAGAATCCTTAACAACTCAGTCTCCTCCTACAGAGCATGCTCCTAAAAAGGACAAAGAGGTGATATCTTTAAAAAGTAATCTACTGAGTGAAAACCAGTATGTTTACAAAAAAATGATACCGCCCTCAGGTTTGTCACATGATCTTTATTTGGAGCTTGGCTTTTACGTTGTTTTTGGTACGTGTAAAGTCCATATAGGGTTCAATATTTGAAACCATGGTTCATGGAGACAAACATATCCACTGGGAGGTGTTATTGCATCAATGCCAGCAGCCTTCCGTGGGAGCCATAAAGTAGTGTAAAGCAGTGGTTCTCAACTGGTGTGTCGGGACCCAAAAGGGGATCACGGAACCATTTTCAGTTTGTGAACATTTATTCCAATTTTCATCCACTCAAAAATCACAAAAAAAAACCTTCCAGAGTTAGTTCAAATGAGTTCTTTTGATCATGACTTCAGCTTTAGTGGGTCAGTTAAAGCGCATTCCACAATGACTCGTAGAAAAATACAGTATTTTACATGATCGATACGCAAACTTCATTCTTACTTGGGTCATTATAGAAGATGATGGGAATAGTTGAGAATCAATGGTGTGGAGTTAAGTTGCCCATTGATTCTAATCCTAACTCTGAGGAGGAAAAATGCGACGGCACCTGATTTTCTGGTCCTGAATCCTCCTCTGCCTTGTGCTTTGTTCAAACGGTGCCCTGGTGGTTAGCCGTTCGTCAGACCTCCAGACTTGGATCTTAACGTGGCTTAGCTCTCTGTCACATGTCACCACGCACATTACCTGCAGTCATCCGACATTAAACCTGGCCTTGTTCTCTTGAAAAAATCCCTTCCTCTGTGCTGCACCTGCGTTTGATCAGCCCTTTCATCCCGACCTGCTTTGTTGTGCCGTTGTTCCTCGACGTCGGCTCATTAGCATTCACAAACAACATTTTCTTTAATCACGGCCACAAAGCCCTATCTACTTTGGCGCGCGGCGGGGGGGCTCATTAGAGGCAGGCCTATAGGAAACGCACATGAAAACCTGGTAAACCATTGTGCACAGGGGTACCACAGGGGCTCGCTGTGAATGGGTGCGCAAAGTGTAAAACCTGGGGGATTGTTATTTTGAGACTGCTCCTCTCTGATAAAGGAATGCACTCCCCTGAGAGCGAAGAGTACTGCTGAGTCTGTCTATTCACAAGTGCCTGAAAACACACTTTTCCCCCCCTGATATTAATAATTACATTGTCTTTGGTTGTGCGCTCTTCATCACGGGTTTTCAAGCTGCAAAAGTTGAAGCTGAGTTGAGCAGAAACTGTTAGCTGCTGCTCCTATTCGTTTCTTGCACATTCTCGTTAAAAAAATCTATGTAAACAACCCCAATTTCAATAAGATCAAAAAGTATTCAGTGTCAAGAGCAAACAATGTGTCATATAACAGTGGAACCATCAAATACTATAGCCAGAAATTATATTCTAACAAATGTAGCTCTTTACACAGTCAATGTAAAGAATGGAGAAAATGCTTCGAGCACTTACAGTTCAAAACCTTTGCCTATAGCACGCACTTTCTGCGCTTCGATGAGCTGTCTCCTCTGAACACTGGCATGCATGTGCTGCTCAGGGCGGGGCGAGGAGTCTCTACCATCTCCGTCACAAGAGCCTCCTGCAACTTCTTGTGAGTCATGAGGATTGGTCACAGACTTGACCAGAATGTAGCCGTTGACTCCCGCTATGTCTATGAAATGATTAAAGAAAGTCTTGTTCCAGCTCATGGACTTGGATTGGGTAGTGCTGAAACAGTCAACAAGTGGACTCCTCCCATGTGGACAATTCTTGATTTGAGGGCAGTGTCTCCGCTATAGGCGCTGTGAAATGTACTGTGCACATTAACAACTGTTCTTTCTGGCTCATTGTTTAGGCTTTAGTGGGTTACTGGTTTGTTTGAACTGTCCATCAACATATGAACTAATATGAACCATATTAGTCCAGTGCTCAGGTCTCAGGGAAAAGATTTTAAAACAGCTCAGCTTGTGTACAAGACTCCTCATGGTCTAGCACTGAAGTCTATATAGACCATCTCAGCTCTGAGCACCTCAGGGAGAGGTCTCCTGGTCCCAGAGTCAGGGCTAAACATGTTGAGAACCTCAGGGAGAGGTCTCCTGATCCCAGAGTCAGGACTAAACGTGATGAGAACCTTAGGGAGAGGTCTCCTGATCCCAGAGTCAGGACTAAACATATTGAGAACCTCAGGGAGAGGTGTCCTGCTGGTCTCAGAGTCAGGACTAAACATGTTGAGAACCTCAGGGAGAGGTGTCCTGCTGGTCCCAGAGTCAGGACTAAACATGTTGAGAACCTCAGGGAGAGGTGTCCTGCTGGTCTCAGAGTCAGGACTAAACATGTTGAGAACCTCAGGGAGAGGTGTCCTGCTGGTCCCAGAGTCAGGACTAAACATGTTGAGAACCTCAGGGAGAGGTGTCCTGCTGGTCCCAGAGTCAGGACTAAACATGTTGAGAACCTCAGGGAGAGGTGTCCTGCTGGTCCCAGAGTCAGGACTAAACATGTTGAGAACCTCAGGGAGAGGTGTCCTGCTGGTCCCAGAGTCAGGACTAAACGTGATGAGAACCTCAGGGAGAGGTGTCCTGCTGGTCCCAGAGTCAGGACTAAACATGTTGAGAACCTCAGGGAGAGGTGTCCTGCTGGTCTCAGAGTCAGGACTAAACATGTTGAGAACCTCAGGGAGAGGTCTCCTGCTGGTCCCAGAGTCAGGACTAAACGTGATGAGAACCTCAGGGAGAGGTCTCCTGGTCCCAGAGTCAGGACTAAACGTGATGAGAACCTCAGGGAGAGGTCTCCTGGTCCCAGAGTCAGGACTAAACGTGATGAGAACCTCAGGGAGAGGTCTCCTGATCCCAGAGTCAGGACTAAACATGTTGAGAACCTCAGGGAGAGGTCTCCTGGTCCCGGAGTCAGGACTAAACGTGATGAGAACCTCAGGGAGAGGCCTCCTGCTGGTCCCAGAGTCAGGACTAAACGTGATGAGAACCTTAGGGAGAGGCCTCCTGCTGGTCCCAGAGTCAGGACTAAACGTGATGAGAACCTCAGGGAGAGGTGTCCTGGTCCCAGAGTCAGGACTAAACATGTTGAAACCCTCAGGGAGAGGTCTCCTGATCCCAGAGTCAGGACTAAACGTGATGAGAACCTTAGGGAGAGGTCTCCTGGTCCCAGAGTCAGGACTAAACGTGATGAGAACCTTAGGGAGAGGTCTCCTGGTCCCAGAGTCAGGACTAAACGTGATGAGAACCTCAGGGAGAGGTCTCCTGGTCCCAGAGTCAGGACTAAACGTGATGAGAACCTCAGGGAGAGGTCTCCTGCTGGTCCCAGAGTCAGGACTAAACACAGTGAGGCTTTCTTATGCAGCTATTATCTGGAACTTCCAGTTCAAATCCAGGCTGAAAACAGTTCTGTTGAGCTACATTTGACATTCTTGTAATTCCATGTGGCAGTAAAGCTCTTTGAATTGGCTTTTCTACGAATTGTGCTCTAAAATAAGCTTGCCTTGAACTATACCGTCTCAAACTAGCTGACAATTATATTTACATCCACTTATCTGCGCAATTTGAGACATTTGGATGACTGTAACAACACACTGATCGTTGCAAGACTCTCAAAATAGTGGCATCGTTCATTAGTTCCACCGTCGACAGTGAAAACAGCCTCTATTTACAAGGCATTCCTATGGAGACCAATGAGGTGCTAGCTAAAAGTCAGGCGAAAACTGAAATATTAATGTCTTCTGTGACTTTGTGGCTTGCGTGGGCGGGTGTGAGGCGGAGGAGGAAGGGAAGGAGAGGGGTCTTTTAACTGCACAGACCAGCCATCATGTAAAATTCATGTGGAGCGGAATATGTGACACCGCAGTCAGGGATTCAGGGGGCTGAGGAGAGAGAGCGAATTTAGCTGCAGATCTGGCGGGCGAGTGGTTAGGCACTGAGAAAAGATTTGAAGACTGTGTTTGAGGCAGCTCCTGTATGATGAATCTGAAGAGTAAATCCAAGCAGAAAGACCTGTCACTTGTCTTGTCACACACAGCTGCACTGCTGCCGTAACACTTTAAACCAATTACCTCTCAGTGCATTCATATAAATGCACTCTCTCCCTGTTTTGCATCTGAACCATTGGCCCTCCTCGCTCTTTCAATCCTACAATTCTTATTTCATTTTTGTTCACAACAGTGCCATCTTTACCTTTAATGGCTTAGGCTCCACATATAATGTTAGATTAACGTAATGGAAGCCAACCATTGCACGTTTTCACTCACAGCAAGCTACTTTTAACTTGTCTGCCACTGACAAAAACAACCTCATAAACATGCCAATCCTTGCCTGACGGTAATTTTTGTCAATTAGACTTTTTACCTTTTTACCAATAGGGTGGGGTTTGCTATTCTTGTACACTTGTGCCAGCACCAGCCACACGCAAACAAGCCTTGAAATGGCTTCTGACATTAAGTATTGGAGCACTAGGTGCCAAGGGAAGCCCTGCCGCGGCGCAGTGAGAGCACATGTTGCGTTCACAGTGCCATGTCGTTGGTCCGACAGCCCAAAAATTCACCATTGAGCAGAAATGTTTAAAGTCTGAAATGTTTAAAGGAACAGGCCACCGTTTTCTCATACTGAGATAAGTTCGTACCTGAGCTTAGACGAGTTGATACGTACCTGTCTGGTCTCAGTCCCCCTGAGTCTCACCCCTCAGTCACGCAAAACGACCAAAGACGTTGTCAGCATTTGGCCACTCCCAACATATTCCTATAGCTTCAAACGGGGGTGAAGTTGAAAGCGACCACGCTCTTCCACGGGCACAAAGACCATACAGGTACGTATCAACTCGTCTAAGCTCAGGTAAGAACATGTCTCAGTATGGAAAAAAGGGCGGCCTGTTCCTTTAACCCAGTTGTGTTGTGGATTAGAGAGCCATATACAACCATTGGCCCTAACCTTCAGGTCAGTGGACTCTTGCCTGAACCTACTTTTGGGAAGGTTGACACACCGTGGCAGTGCGGCCCAGCCGCAGCAGCTCAGGACTGACACCTGAACACTATTTTGTTGTATTTATTTTGTACTACCACTAAAAATGTACAATAGGTGAATCCTCCAGCCAGGTGTTTGACTACCAGCCTGGCCCCACATCATGGAGATGGGTCCCCGAGCGCCGGCCCATGCTGGCAGCTCATTGCTCCTACAGGTTGCCCCAGTGCCATTGAGGAGGGTTAGGTTAGGTTAGGTTAGGTTAATTTATTTATACCTGTGGGTAAATTCGTCTTGCAATTCTGAGAACTAGTCGACACATTAAAACACATTATACAAAGATAAAACATCACACATATTTAAATATAAACTTGCAAGTGCTCCAGATACTAACAGGATGTGCCTTGGTGCAGATACCACTGAAGTTTAAGCCACTTGACAGTAACAAAGATAAAAAACCCGTGTCAGGGGCAATTTGATCCCGACTTGTTCATAAAGGAAAGGGCAGCGGGAACAAAGCTTTTCTTAAAACGGTTTGTGTGGCTCATTGGCATCAAAAAACGACGCCCAGCCGGAAGCAATCGAAACTCTGAATGCAAAGGATGCTCTGTGTCTGTTACGATGCTCCGTGCCGTCCTCTCTAACTGTCTCTCATGCAGAAAGTCCAAACTGGTCTGAGGCCAATGACTTTACTTGACCACTTGACCAGCTGATTCAAGGCGTTTTTGTTTCTAACAGAAGAGCTCCCATACCAGGCGACCAGGCGAAAAGCTAGGGTCGCTTCAATGAATGCCCGATAGAAAAGTGTCATCACAGTTTTATCTAAATGAAAGAAGGACAGTTTCCGAAGACAATACAGTCGTTGGTGGCCCTTTTTACAAACAGCAGCACAGTTTTCATTCAAATTCAGTTTGCAATCTATAATTGTTCCAAGATACCTGTAGGACTCCACACACTCCACTTGTTGTCCCTTTATATATGTTAAGTCAATGAGACAGGATCGGAGTTAGTTTGAGGACACAGACGACAATCAAGGAGGCGCTGAGTATGTTTCAAAAAGGAGCTGCCTAAAGAGACACTGTCAGCGATGTGTGTCCCATTACACATGGGATTATGTATCACACCAAGGAAAAGGCTGTGAAATGGGTACCTATGTGCTATTAAATATTTTTCAAGTGTTTTTACAGTTGTTACATGTATCTGACAGTCACATTTAGAAATAGGAAGTAAGGAATAAGAAAATAAAAAGGGATGTTTTAAATACTTCAAAATGTTCAACCACATTTTTTATCCACTGTTTGCCTAAATCTTTTGTATTTTTTTGCTGTTAATTTGCCAATTAAAAAGAAAATGATAAACCTATTGTTACGGCCACTGACTTCGGTCCCGTCTACACTTCCGTTCTTAGCATTCTTTTCGCAACCTCTGTGTGCTCTGTTTTATTTATGCACACCCACTCGGCGAGGCCCGCTGCCCCATTGGGGGATTCGTTTGCTGATTGGTCTGTCGATCGGGATGGTCCTCCAATCCAATGGACCTGGCTATCATCGGGCTGCCCAATCGCGCCTCTCCACCTGGATTGCCACGCCTTTAAAAAGGAGTAATGGGACCCAGTCCGCCATACCCTTCCTGTGGCTCTTGTTATGTGTCACAAAATGGCTAGCTATGTTTCGTTGTGACTAGTTTATTTTTGTTGAGACACTTAGTTTTGTTATATGGATCCCATAGTTTTACTATTTGTTTAGGAACTAATTTGAATTATCTGTTTTGGTCATATTTCTAAGTATTTCGTATTTGTTCGTTTTCTTTCACATTTCGTTATTCGCTATTTTTGTTTTACCTGTTGGGTCTCTTCTTTTTGTTCACCTTTATCTTATTTTGTTAAAAATAAACCTACAGTTGTAGATATTTTCCATCTCCTGTGTTCCTTCTTGCACCCCTAGAGCAAAGAGGACGTAACACATATAATAAAATAAAAGTAGACACTCAGATCTTTATTTCGCTATATAGCATGTGGTTTTCAGAGTAGTGCATTTGCTGTGGGACAGAGAAGATTGCTGAAAATGAGCAGATATCCTGGCAGGCTGGGGGGATGATACCGAGAAAAAGGTTGGCAGACATAGAGTTAAGAAAGTTTCTTAGATACTCACACCCCCAGTATCAGTATCGGAAGCAAAAAGCTGGATCTGTGCATCTCTAGTCACAAGCACCAACATAAACTCGATTGGGGTCATGTGCTGGAATTGTGGAAGTAGGAGAGAGGCGGGACGTCATGAACATGCTCATCTAGGTCAACATCTTTAAGTGGATGTGTTGAGAGTTGAGAAAATTGGTAAGAAGGTCAAAAAGGTAAAAACAAAATAATAATAATAATAATAATGAAACTCATGGATGGTATCGTGTCTTGGGGCTCTATGAATCACTGACATTAATCTCAGAGACCTGGGATGATTAGTTTTCAGGTTAAGCCCAGTTAAGGGAAAAACTACTGAAAAAGGATGTTCCACATTATTAAGCAGATCATCATTTTCAAGCAATATGGGAAAGAAAAAGGATCTCTCTGCTGATGAAAAGCGTCACATAGTTGAATGTCTTGGTATGAAAGTGTGTTTCATAAAAGATTAGGCGTAATCATCATACTGATAAGAGATTTGTGGATGATTCAGAGCACACTCGGGTTTGTGCAGATAAAGGCACAATATGGACGGTTTCTGCCAGACAAACACATCAGATTAAGAGAACAGATGCTACAAAGTTTGGGCATCTCTGCTGAGACTGCTGCCCCCCCGACCCGGCCCCCGGATAAAGCGGAGGAAAATGGATGGATGGATGCTACAAAGCAGCATACAGGTATTTGAAGCTGCTGGTGCCTCTGGAGTCTCCCGAACATCAAGGTGTAGGACCCTCCAGAGGCTGCAGTTGTGCATAAACCTTCTATATGGGCCTCCCCTAAACTGTTAATTGAAGCTGAAGAACAGAAACGGCTGCAGTGGCTCAGAAATACATGAAGACTCATTTTCAAACAGTCTTGTTCACTGATGAGGCCGTGTAGCCCTGGATGGTCAACTCAATGGAGTAGTGAATGGTTGGTGAATGACCACAATGTCCCAACAAGGCTGTGACGTCAGTAAGGAGGTGGCGGAGTCATGTTTTGGGCCAGAATCATGGGGTGAGAGCTGGCCGGCCCCTTTAGGCCCTTTTAGGCTCCCTGAAGGTGTGAAAATTACCTTTGAAAAATATGTGGAGTTTCTGACTGACCACTGTCTTCTATGCTACAAAATGAAGAGCCGTGCTTTCCCTAACAAAATCATCTTCATGCATGACAACGCACCATGTCCTGCTGTAAAGAATACCTCCTAATATCACTGGCTGCTATGGCATAAAAGGAGAGAAACTCATGATGTGGACCCCCTCCTCCCCTGACCTCAACCCTGTTGAGAACCTTTGGAGCCTCAAAAGGAAAAAACTTCTATGAGGGTGGGAGGCAGTTTTCATCCAAACAGCAGCTCTGGGAGCCTATTCTAACATCCTGCAAAGAAATCCAAGCTGAAAATGTCCAAAAACTGCTATCACACAAGGGCTCCTATGGTAAAATATAACTTGACCTGTTAAGATTTTTTTTTGGATTGAAATAGCTTTTGATTTCAGTAAATATGACCTCCTAATGCTACAAATTCAACAAATGGCCATTTTCAGTTAATTGCAAGCTTTAAAATGTATTGAAACGATGAGTTGCATAATAATCGATTAATAGAATAGAATAATAGACAGTAGATTTTGAGGTTTTTACTATATTTATTTTTGAAAAAAATACTGTTGTCACTGGGCGATTTTTTCATCCACATTTAAATGATCCTCTACCAGTTAAAGACTTGAAAATTATGCTGACTATCATTTGAGTTGACAATTAAAAAAATCTTAGAAAAATGTCATTTGCATAATAATTTGGAAGGCAGTGTACATCCTGGCGTTGTGTGTCTCTCTCCACTGGTGAAATAATGTTCGATTTACAAACTTTAACCGCAACTACTCCTGCGTGTTTACGGCCATTCCACTGCTACTGCTCATTACGGAGGCTGCATTTGTGCCATCAAGCTTTTACTACCGCCACACGCACCTTTACCCAAACCCCATTTTAGCTTTAGTGACTTCAGTTTGTCAGCCAAGTTCCCAGTGGCACTCAAAGCTGTGGTGAATGGGGCTGAATAACAAAGTAGTTAAAACACTCACCCGGGGTTGGCACATCCGCAGAAGTGAGTGGCTTTTTAAGCTGATGTAAAAACCTAAATGGACTAAAGCATTTCGCACAATGCATCTTGAAAAGTAGTGAGCATCAATGGGCACTAAACGGGTCAATATCGTCCACAATGCGACAGGATTTGAACTGGACACAACACGACTGAATGACAAGTCTCTGAAACGCCGCTTTAAGAGTCTGCTGGGTCGTGATTATGAACACACCAATTAAATATGCCGAATAGTTGCCAATGCTGTAGTACAGGGGTGGCCAACTAGTCAGAGACCAAGAGCCGAAATTTTCAACCTTGATCCTGTGAAGAGCCACAAAGGCACCGACCATTCATGAGATCCAGGAGTGGTAGTTTATTGTGATTAAATAGAATGTGACCGTTTTATTTAATCACAATAAACTATAACTTTATGCCTGGCCTTTTGTTTTTTTTTTGTTCAATAATTGTGTTAGATTTAATGGTTTTATTTTTTAATGCTGGAGTGTGTTTGTTTGTGGGGCCCTGCCCACTGAGCCCCCTTCTCTGATTCGCCCCTGGCCTGTGCGCTCAGTGCCTGCAGCTCGGTCCTGACAGGACTGTGCAGAGAACGCACTGTAGGCTGCTCAAAGTTCATAAACTTTAATCAGGAGCTTCCAGAGGACGTCTGTTTTATTCTTCATTTGTTACAGTTACTGTCACATGTGGAAGAAAAGTCAATGACTTTGTGTATATCCGCGTTATGATGTCGCACTTCGCATCATATGCTATAAAGAGCTCCGCTTTTTCCCATTTCCTAATTTAGAGCTTTTTCTGTGAACATGAGGCCAAATTTCATCAAATAAAGAGTAGGTTGATCCTACCTGAAAAGCACAGAAGCTGATCCCAGAGCCACGATCTGCCTGACTGTTGTTTAACCTACATCCCTCTTTGAGTGAGGCTGCATGGGCACACCGCCTCGAAAAGGAGAGAGATACGGACTCTCATTCATGTATGTAGTGATGGAAACAGGGTCTGTCAAGATTCTTAAAGACTGTTACAGTTTATGGGAAATATTTACCAATGATTTTGCAAAGAGCTGCATTGTATTAAACATCTCCAGTCATGCAAAGAGCCGCACTCTTATTGGCCAAGAGCCGGATGCGGCATGAGGCAAAGAAGGGCATTAATACATCTGTTTTCTTAATCAACGTTATAGCGTCCGGTCAATATCGAGAAGATAATGACTGCACAAGCCTCAAAGATATCGCCACATACTACGAATACTCCGATGACACCGCAATTCTTGGCCACCCCAACAATCAGCTCTCCTTCACACTGCCGATCAGAGCTCAGTCACCCACTCCATTCAATGGTGCACACATCATCATCTTCATCATCTTCATCATCATCATCATCATCTTCACATCAACTGGTTTTCAAGTCTGAAGCATGTTTCCATCGACAGCAGCACTGTAGAACAGGTGACCACATTCAAATATGTCAGACTCACCATGGAGAATAACTTTACTTTTGAACACCACATCAGAGACCTCCTTAAACACTCACAACAAAGCCTACATGTCCTCTATTGAATCGAAAACAGGACTGATACTAATTTGCATATGTAAAAAGAAGGACTTATAAACACCAAAGGACAATTTGCTTTATTGTTCTGCACCAACACACTCAACAGCAGCAGAATACTGAACTGAGACATACATATTGTTCCACTTTATGGTCTGTTTGTCATTTAAGTATAATTTCATGGTGAGGCAAGAAAAAAAAAAAAGAACAATCATATAAATGTTAAACAAATTCTTTCAACTTTCTGATGAAAAAATGACTTTTTGCACTTTCATCTCAAACAGCGAATTCATCATAAAATGAATCAATGCATCAAAGATTTGTGCTTCCCGAAGAGCAAATAAGAACAGAAACATCACATAATCATATGGAAATGATGCTACAGGAAATGCCTGTTGTAAACAAATCTATAAAGAAAGTGACATCTACCGTAGCCATCCAGGCTTTCATAAAACATATGCACGACTTGAAAACGCGCTGGTATAAATCACAGCACCATCTGCTATCGCGCCTTTCTAAATGTTAACTCATTATTCTGCCTCATCAGGTAATGGGAGAGACTTCAAGGACTTAGATTAGCTTATTGCTGCCACTATCAGAGGCTTTCCTTCTTATCCAAAAAAGAAAAAAAGAACAATGACTGCATGTCAAGCCTACCAATTAATTCAACTTTATTGAGCTTTTATGTTAAAATGTTGTTCCCTCGTGCGACTTTTCTGACAGATATTACGATCTTATATATAGCATTTATTTTAATATTCATGGAGTTGAGCTGCATATAAACGTCTAAAACTGTTGTTAAACATCATTGTACTCAGTTACTACTTTGCAACTTCAACCAGCAACAAGATACAAATCTGCGAGAGGCAAAGAGGCGTTTCAGGGAGTTGTCAGAAAAACATCCTTAGTTTTAATTTTCTATAATAAACGTGACACTCTCTCACTCTTTCCCACACTCTATTTAGCTACATAAATGCCATCCATCCATCCATCCATTTTCTTCCGCTTTATCCAGGGCCGGGTTGCGGGGGCAGCAGTCTCAGCAGAGATGCCCAAACTTCCCGACACCAGGCCAGCCCGGAGACACAGTCACACCAGTGTGTCCTGGGTCTTGCACGAGGCCTTGTCCCACTAGGACATGCGAGGCTACCAGGAGGCATCCGGAACACATGCCTTAGCCATCTCAGCTGCTCCTTTTGACATGAAGGAGCAGCGACTCTAGTCTGAGCTCCTCCCGGGTAACTGAGCTCCTCACCCGATCTGGAAGGGTGCGCCCTGCCACCTAGCGAACAAAGCTAATTTCGGCCGCTTGTATTCGCGATCTTGTCCTTTCGGTCATGACCCAAATCTCATGACCACAGGTGAGGGTAGGAACGTAGATCGATCGGTAAATCGAGAGCTTTGCTCCTCGGCTCAGCTCCCTCTTCACCACGACAGACCGATACAGCGACCGCATCACTGCTGACGCCGCACCGATCCGTCTGTCGATCTCACGCTCCATCCGTCCCTCACTCGTGAACAAGACCCCGAGATACTTGAACTCCTCCACTTGAGAACGTTAAAGCATCTCAATTCGATTTGCGATTTCAATATTTTATATATAGCATTTGTGATTCAGAGAATGCAGCAGACGGATGCATTCTCTGAATCACAAGCTGCAAAAATCTTCCTGACATTTACATCAAAAACCTGCCGTAAATATGTTACATTGAGATGCATTTGAATGCAATGAAATGCACTCAAATGCATTTCATTTGAATGCAGTGTTGCTCGCAACAAAGTGTCGGGAGCAACACTTTGTTGTTCGCGATGACAATAATTTGTAGTTTGCACAGCACAAGACACAAGTGGAGTTTGCTTTCAGCGACTGCAGCGCAGACAAGTCAGATTCTTCTGCGGTGACGTCTGATTGGCCAACAGCCAAAGACAGCGAGGCTCGATCATTCTGAAAGGTGAACATGTCGGTCACTCAAACAGTGGAGCTGAACGATTTAGCCAGAAATCAATAGTGCATTTTTTTTCAATCAATATTGAGATTTCGATTTTATTTCAACTTTTTCTCCATTTACTGTTAGTGTTGCATATAACTAAAACATAAACTGAGACAAGGTTATTGCTCATGAAATACTGACTTATGAGATAAGTTCTTTATCCAAAACATTTCCAAACATAAGCCTCCTTTTAGGTTCTAAAAGGTCCCAACTGAGCTGAACGACTCTTTACTCTTTACTCTCTCAAACAGCACAGGCTCACCCTCATCTCTGTGGAGGCAGAGACATGTGACTCCAGTCACAGGTGAAGGAGTGTTTTCAGTGATCAGAGCAGGTCGCAGCGAGGATGATTTGTTTTAATGTCAAAATAAAAAACAGAAACTCTTTACAATGTTTGTTTTATGACACTTACTCAACTTTTTTTGTCAGAAAATTACTTCTACACGACCACGCTCCACCTCATCTCCATTCATTCAGTCACAGAGTTGACATGTTTAGTGTCCATGTGATGCACAGAATCGCCCCAAGAAGACTCTGTAATCCAAATATGGTCATTTCCTTTGTGGAAATGTCACCCAGGAGGGGCTCGGAGTAAAGCCACTGCTCCTTCACGTCGAGAGGAGCCAGCTGACATGGCTCGGGCATCTGTTTTAAATTCCTCCTGGTCGCCTCCCTCAGGAGGTATTCCGGGCGTGTCCCATTGGGAGGAGGCCCTGCGAAGACACTGGAGGTACATGTCTCTAAGCTGCTGTTGCCTCGGGATCCCCCAGAACAGCTGGATGAGGTGTTCATGGAGAGCGAAGTCTGGGCGTCTCTGCTCAGACTGCTGCCTCCTTGGCAATCTATAGCAATCTATAGCAACAGGTCCAGATAGATATATTTTAGATTTTTTTTTCCTATTCAACTGTAATAAATCGGGACATATTATTTCTAAGATTTATGCCCAACAGCCGGATTTGGCCCCTGGGCCTCATGTTGGGATGGTAAATAATTACAGCTCAAGTGTTAGGAAGTACGTGAAAGAAAATGACGAAAAAACTTTCTTCATGAGCAACCCTTTGAATCAACAGATAACCCAATGTGACCATTTTCAATTGACTCGTCATAGCACTTGCTAGTCATGCCTCTCTATTAAACATAATCTAAAATGGCCAGTTCGTGCTTTTGGCTCTTCAAATTGCCAAGTGGCAGCCTCCTGAATACTTAGTACCACTGGAGCGCTGCCTTTAGCTGCAGGGCCTGGCAGTGCCGACTGAAAAAACACCCCAAAAACCAAACTAGGAAAAGAAAATATTTACAAGCTGGCACACCGTTCATAAGTGACTCAAGAGCCCAGAGTTTTGGGGGGTTTAATAAGCCCAAAGATTTGAAGTGCACTTTTGATTAATGCAAGTGGATGCGTAAACGGACACACTGCACACCGTCCATGCGCTTTACACTCCCACTTGGCTGCGGATAAAACCTCGCTTATGCTTTAGTTTCCGAGCTGTCGTCTTCACTGGGTTGTTTAGTGCGGTGTTCCAGAACAGACGACAGCCTTGAGAAACCCTCCTCTATGATGGAAAACTTACACAAATGAGAGGCGACACCGGAGTGGGATGTAGCCTTCCTGGGGACCTGAAATGATCAAGTGAGAAGTGCACCTGACTGGTAGTTTTAACCCACAAGAACCCAGACCTGCTTTGCTTTAAGGCGACGCACGGCAGGTGAAAATATGGACAATTCACGGTGTAGCAGTGTTGTTTTTGGCAGCCCTTCTAGTTTTAGTCTTAGTCTTTTGGACGAAAATGCATTTAGGTTTAGTCACATTTTAGTCATTTCAAAATGTGATAGTTCTAGTCACGTCTTAGTCAGACAAAAATTAAAACGTTTTTTGTCACGTTTTTGTCTGTTTCATTAATTAATTTCAATAAGTCTTGGAAATTGGGATAAATAATAGCTTCTATTGGCTTTCTATAGCTTTTGACAAACAGATAACACCACGATAGGCACTGGCAGAAGTGGTAGGCCTACTTTTCCCAAAAGCGCCCGCTCTCCTCGTCCTCTGATCATCGCTTTGAGATTATTATTATTTTACCAACAGCGCTGTCTGCACATACGTAGCCGACCTCAACGTGCTTTCTACTTTCATAGGCCACGGTATTGAAAACTGTCCTGAGAAACAATAAAGTCCCTGTGACCTGGATGTCAGACGCTCCGGGTCACGTTTATCGGTGTGTTTTCTCACTCCGCGCACGAACTCTGTTTGTGAACGATCTGACGAAAAACGTTCTCCCATATTTGTCTCGTCTTGTCTCATTGACGTAAACTCGTAAACGTCTCGTCATGTTCTCGTCCCCAAAGAGCTCATTTTAGCTCGTCATCGTTACGTTATAGTCATTAAAAAAAGGGGCGTCAACTAAAAGATATCGTTATCGTCTTCGTTGACGAAAACAACACTGCGGTGTAGTCAATGTGGAGTTTTTCCTCGTATTTCCACTGACATCACATGGTACCGTTTCGACAAACCATTTCTGAAGTATTTGCGACTCCAGTGCACTGCATCCATGTAAATCAAACAAGCTGCAACTTCAAAATGTCCTTCAGTGTACACTGTATACAACACTTTACCACTTACCCAAATTTACCCGCCGCTTGTCCTTTGGAGGAGTGCTTGCATTTTCGACCCATGGCCAGAGGACAAATCTCTAAAACATATGATTTACTCCACCATGTAAGACCTGAGTCTTTGGCCAAAGTTAAAAATGCTAGGGAATCAGATTTGAACCAAGATATTTGGGACCTCAGCATCAGCCGGGTTCACTCATCTTCTATTTGCATACAGCACCGTTTGATACAATTTAAGGTCTTTCACCGGGCTTATAGATACAGACGGCATCTCTGGAATCACCCATATATGGTCATGCTTGAAAACAGTTAAGGGGGGAAAGCAATTTGGAGAAACTTTTCTTAAACTTTCTCTAATTATTCAAAAACTACTTTAACAGATGCTGAATTATAAATATAGTTTTCTACTAAATAAAGAAACAAAGACATGGGGAGGAGCAAAGTGGTTCAACAGCCCATAAATACATATAAAACGGAGAATGCTAACTTGATGCTACATGTTAGCATCGTGCTAATGCTAACGGTTAGCTAGCGCGAGCTACAACTGCCGTTTTTTCACTTCTACTGAACAATCTGCTGTGAGAAAATATCCATATGGGCCCAATTTACACATGACTTTATTTGTGTGTGATAAATAAGTTGATATTCCACCAGAAAATGGCTTAAAAGAGTGAAAAATTGTGTTTCTCTAAAGATTCTATTTTCCCCCTCGGCGAAGCCACGCCCCCTTTGATGACGAGATGCCGTCTGTATCTATCTGGCAAAAGCAAAGTTGGCCAAAATATATAACACTATGGATGATGGTTGCCCGAGGTGTAAATAATCCCCTGCTACTATGGGTCACATGTTCTGGTGTTGTGGTGATTTGAATAGGTTTTGGGCTGAAATGTTTAAAGCCTTTTCCTTTATGTGTAAAAAGACAAAGGATCCTAATCCAATAACCGCAGTTTTTGGTGTTCTTCCAAGTCAACAAGGTCTAACTTCATTCCAAACCAATGCAGTCGCTTTCTGATCTCTTTTGGCCCAAAGGTTAATTCTTCTGAAATGGAAAGATTCACATCA